>NC_040905.2:19797641-21130529 GCF_004126475.2 Phyllostomus discolor | reverse complement strand
TTCTTTCTTTCTTTCTTTCTTTCTTTCTTTCTTTCTTTGCTACAGATCTTGAAAACCATATTTGGCAGGGCAAAGGACTTTTCCAGAAAGTTCTACCTGTGTATAATAATACAAAAAGGAAAACTATGTTTAACCACCCTTAGGTTGTACCTAAAAATAAAACTTTTTTAAACAATCCTAGATTTCCCTAAAACATTTTCACTTGTAGAAAAAAAAATTAGTGCTTAGTTTCTTAACATGGTACCCATGAGAGGTATTTGGTTTGATTTTTTTCAATTTTATCACCTAATCGGATGTGTTTTATAGTTGTTTATATCTATAATTGTATAATATTAAACCATAACTAACAACTATTTTATACTCATATCTATCTCTATAGTCATTAGTTCATAGTTCTTCTAAATAGGCCTGCAAATTAAAAGCTAGGTAATCTTATCTGACCTCACTCTAGAAAAAAATATTTTGTATTAATAAATGCTACATACCAAGGAAGATGAAATATAACTAATTTCTCTTCAGTTATTTCAGAAAAGCAGCTTCACTAAAAAGTTAAAGGTTAAAAATGCTTTTTCTTAAGAGATTTTATTAAGATTACTTATTTATTTATGACAATCAGATCTGAACTTTATAATACAGTATTGGTTTAAATCTAGTGGAGGTAATGTGAGTGCACAGATTCTAAACTGAAGGCATATTAAGCAATAGCAAGATGCATTTTTATAACCACCTTCAGGTTATAAACAACATTTACCACACGATAAAAATACGTTGACTTAGAAGCAGTGAATGCAAATTAAAATGGGAGAGATTTTAGAAATATAGTGAACAGAATTGTAAGACTGATGCTATTAAGAATTTTAAAATGTTTCTAATTTCTTTTGATTAACTAGTGATTATGCTCTGGAATATATATATCCCACAACAGTTTAAGGGCTTTTATAAAATACATTGAGGTAGATTTGGTTTAATAGGTAAAAATATTTAAGACAAAAGTATTTCAATCTCTTTAAACAAGTAACTGGAGCAATCACCGTTTTTCCCTACTGCATTTGGTTTTTAATTTGCTATTTAAGTAACAATTTTAGTAAAGGTAGCTAGATATTAATAAAGGAAGAGAGTAAAAGGAATCAGATATTAAAAATCCTAATCTACTAGGAAGCCACATCTTCAGATACTCCCCGGGGGATCACAACTCCCCCCACCAAAGGGGGTTAACACCTCTCCCTCCCCTGAGTAGGGAGAAAGGAACAGCTTTCTAATTTCCCCAGGGTACAACAGGCCCACTCACCCAGATCATGGGTGGAGAGACATACCACCATAAAGGGGAGGTAAGCACATGTGCAGCAAAATCCAAATGGAAACTGTAGAAGCCTGTCATTTCAATGTGGGAGATAGACAGGACTGCATAAAAGACACAGAACACTGGAAGATTTAGGAAATGGATTGATTAGGGTGAGGAACCAGCACTAGCCCAGGAAGGATTGGGAAATATTGATTAGTTATTTTGAAAAAGTGCCTAGTCCTTCTCAAGCCTGAGATGATGTAATCAGCTTAACACAGGGGTTGTCTGTCTTTCTCTCTCCCTCTCTGTCTTCTCCACCATTTGTTTGAGCATTCCCCGTGTCTACAGCAGCCATGCAGTCTTCACAGCTGTGCAGACTCCAAGCTTGAGCCTGGTGAAAAAGGCTGAACTGGAGGAGACTTTCACGTGGACTGAATGGTGGCACAGAGTTTCTGGACACTGGCCCTGTTTCTGGGCATGATTAAGGCAAGGATGGGCTTTGAACATGGTGGGGCGGGAAGAGATAATACATTGGGAAGCTAGGCACACCCATTTACTTTAACCCCAATAAACCCTACCACTAGACCTCATCTTCCCATGTGGGTCCCCGGAAATGTTTTTCTTCCAGCAGCACCTGGACCCATTTCTACCAGCAACAAAGGAAACAAATTTTACTCCTCTGATGTTAAATTTAAGGCCACAGGATGTGTGTGTGTGTGTTGGGGGGGGAGTGTTTATGGGTTTATGTTAATACCACCACTGCTAATTCCTCTGTAATGCTACTTCATTATATTATGCAAATAATTCCCAGAATGGATCAACATATTAAGAATTTGAAGAAGATGATTGCCACCTGTATGCGGTGGTATGTCAACAAGCTGAAAAAATACACTACATTAAAAATAGAGTTATAGGGAACTTTTTAAGTTGTTTATTTTTTATTTAATTGTATTTCTTTTGAAAAAATAATGTTAAGCTATGAAAGTGATTACGTGATGGTATTCAGATTCTTGTTTGAAATAATTTTAAAAATGTGAACAGAAGTGTTCACATAAAATACTATAGAAGGATCTACTAGTAACTATTCAAATAGTTTTCCTTGTGTTTATTACAAATTGTAAAGAAGAACAATTATAATAGAAATATTATTTTTTGGACACTACGATCTCAATTTTTAAATGGAGTTGTTTTGTTGCTTTGAAACACTGGTTAAATATATCTCTTATAATAATACAATTTTCAATATATTTGGGAGCCCAAACTAACTCCATCTTAACTTTAGGACCTATTCTAATGAAATGTAGTATGCCATTCAAAGACCTTGTGCATCTCCCCAGACTTCTACAATGGGCAGGCAGTACCGTCACATTGACTTAGGTATAGTTTAAAAACATAAAGCTACTCCACACCAGGAAGACAAAAAAATACAATTAAAAAATGGACAAAGGGTCTGAACAAACTCTTCTCCAAGAAGGACATACAGAGGACACGTAAACATATGAAAGGATGCTCAGCATCACTAACCATCAGAGAGCTGAAAATTAAAACCACAATGTGATGCCATTTCACACCAGTCTGAATAGCCATCATTAGCAAATCAACAAACAAAAAGGAGGTCATGGAGAAAAGAGAACCTTAGTACACCGTTGATGGGAATGTAGACTGTGCAGACACTGTGGAAAACAGTATGAAATTTCCTCAAAAACTAAAAATGGAACTGCCTTTTTATCCAGTGATTCCACTGCTGGGATTATACCCTAAGAATCATGAAACATCAATTCAAAAGAACCTATACACCCCAGTGTTCATAACAGCATTATTAACAATAGTTAAGTGCTAGAAACAGCTTAGGTGCCCAGCAGTACAGGAGGAGATCAAAAAACTATGGTACATTTACACAGTGGAATACTATGCAGCACAAAGAAAGAAGGAGCTCCTACCCTTTGTGACAGCATGGATGGAACCGGAGAGCATCATGCTAAGTGAAATAAGCCAGTCAGTGAAAGACCAATACCATATGATCTCACCTATAAGTGGAACCTAATCAACAAGACAAACAAAAAAGTGAAATAGAACCAGATACATGGAAATAAAGAACAAACTGACAGTGACCAGAGGGGAGGGGATAAGGGGGAAAGAACAGGAAGGTTGTCAAGTCAAGGAGCATGTGTAAAGGACTCATGGGTAAGGACGATGGGGTTGGAATTGAATGTGAGAGAGGGTTGGGGAGGGGTGGGTGCAGCAGGGGAAAGCAACAGGGGAACAAATTGGGACAACAGTAATTGAACAACAATGTAAAAAATTAAAATATAAAAAATATAAAGCTAAAAATAAAAAAGCTATGTTTAAAGATGGGTTTCCCCTTTACTTTTCTTTTATCACCATTTGGCCTATGGCCCAGACTACCTAATCACCCATCCTTCAATGCTGGAAGCAAATATTTCTAAACCATCCAGTCAGAATTATTCTTTCAATTATGCCAGCTTGAATTGATGGTACATACCAGGCAGTGCACGGACAATTATTTGTGTTGTAATAATGGTAATAATAATTTCTCCTTTCTCATGCTAAACCTGTCATGTATATTTATTGAATGAAAAAAATCAATCAATAAATGATTAGTAGTAAACTTTAAAATATTCCATAAGAGTATTTCTCACTGCTTTGTTCTACAAAATGGGATCCCAATGTCTCAAATTAAGTTAAAGAGGATTGAATTCATCCACCTTCATTACAAAGCATTATAGCATGTGGCCTCTCAATTCTGATCCTATAAATATATGGTGGAGTCCATAAAAACCTGAAACCCTGTCTTGTATTTTTGGACCAATCTAATAATTATTAGACAGAACTTTCCTTTGCTGAAGTCATTTTGCTTTTTCCTCTACTTCCCTCTGGAATAAGTTTTTGATACCTGTTCCACTGATTTCTTCAATATCTAATTTTCTCCCTTATATCAATCTATCTCTTCTTACCATGCCTTAAGTATGTCTATTATAGGTTTTTCTACAAACTATCCTTCCACTCAGCAACTGAATTTATCATTGTATCATTCACTTACTCAATACATTTTGAACCCCAACCACAGTATAAGTATCTGATTATGTGTCTCATCTAGCTTGAGTTTGGGCTCTTTCAACGCTCCATAGAAATAATCCATATATTTATATATTTATTTATCTATCCTATCTATTATCTATCTGTCTATCTATCTACCTATCACTATCTATTACCTATCATATCTCTATGATATATATACCATTTACTTTTTTTTCTTGAAAGAACCAGTGCTTAAATGAATGAAAGAAGAGGTTGAAAATCAGAGACAAAATGTACAGTAATTGTTTAGAACAGAAGAGTAAATATTGACTTTTCTAGGGCAAGATATGTTAATAAAAATGGTCTATCTATAAACTTAGGATAACTATTGTAAGCAAAAGATGCATGTTAAGTGTACTTTCATCCTTTTTACTAAATATTTCTCAACTACTACTATGTCTGGCACTGAGTTTAATGTTGGAAATAAAGCAGAGGAAAAGGTCATGTAATATGAGAAAATATCATTATCAATCAAGTAATTACACAAGTGGTAAGTAGCTAGTAATTTTGTTCTATGTCTTTCATTACTACAGAATAACAGCATCTAACCTTTAGCATTACCTCTGCACACTCAGGTCCTCTTCAGTAGGACCCATGTTTTGTCTGATTATTTTACATAGAATAATTTAAATGATATTCATATATCTTAAATTTTTCTTGAAAAGTAGTTACAGCAATTCTAGCCAATTACAAGCAAATGCAATTTTCAATTGAAGAGAACATATTTTACACAACACCTTTGTGATATTGGTTTTCCTTGGGTTTCACTAGCAATGTTCAAATGATGATTTACCTGTTATACTCATTGTCCATTCTGAATTGCCATTCATACAACAAATTTGGATTTTCATATAAAATTTGACAAATATTTTGAATAATTTTTCAGTGTCACTGCCCATGAAACAAAGAGGTAATTGATATATCATCAGAACATTCATGAATGTTCAATGCATTGAATTTGTCTATGGATTCATGAATGACAACCTGGAAATACTTCCCCACCACCTCCATCACCTAATTTACTGTAATATGCAAGGAAAATCAGGGATTTTTAATGTTTTATTCATGTAAGGCACACTGTGTATGTAATAGAGAAAATTATTTTTATGTGGGATTTTTAATTATTCTCCCAGGTGTTTCTATAATGCTTCTCAAAGAATTTATTTGTAAGAAAATTAACTCTAACTTTATTTAATTTTTAATTTATGTTGAAAACCATTTCAGGAGTTTCCAAGGCAGTGATGTTTTTAAAAGGATTAAGTGAAATGAACAATTCACAAAAATTATTCATATTTGTTTAAATATATTATAATTTGTTTAAAGTATAGACTCATAGCTTCAAATGCTTTGCAATCAAAGCTTGCTTTTGTTGAATATGATGTGAGCTACAATATCTGTTATTATTTGCATCCATATAATAGATATTAACAATTCTCATAAGAAACAGCAAATCCTTCCTCCTGGAAGAGAAAGATAAGAATGGGGAAGTAAAGCAGGTGCGAGGCACAACCAGAAGGATATTATCACCAATTAGCTTGCAATCAGCATCCTAGAGAAAAAGACTCTAAAAACATGAAAAGCTACAATTTTTTCTTCCTGCTACACAAGGATAATATTGCACTCCTGCACTTAAAAGCACATCTCAGCGGGTCTCCAGCGATGGGAGGAAAATTCTGATGATCGTACAGAACACAGAATCATTGAAAACTTCATGCTGGACAGCAAGACTGAATTTCCACTTGTTTTCTATTAGTAAGCTGCTGCCAAAGGTTATTGAAAGTGAAATTAACTTAAAAATTCAAAATAAAAAAACTAAACAGAAGATTCAAAATATCTGGCCAAGATCAGTGTTATCATAATATATGCTGCACTTTTAAAAACCCTAAATGTATGCTAAAAGTGGGTCCATAGTGATTACTGTAACTGCACTGTCACCAGAAAGTTTAGAAACAGCATTGTTTATCCCTCCCCCTTGTTACCACAAAGCATATAGAGAAAGGAATTTCATTAGGAAAAAAAAAAAACGAAAGTAGAAAGAATGAAATAATTTCTTGTATTTTTCTCTGTGTTGTATAATCCTCTCAAAGCAATTCTGCTCCACATGTTTCTGGCTTTATAGCTTCAGGGAACACTATCCATAACTATGCAGCTCTGTCACGAGCAAATATAACATCTACACTCTCTGGTTTAAACTGAGTCATTAAATGTATGCCTTTGAGAATTTAGGACATCACTTTCCTTTAGCCTGCCTTGCTGTTTTACTGCGGTTCTTTGTGAGGGATTTGGAGAATAATACGTGAATGCTATTCATGGAAAAATAGAGATTCTTCAGTAAAGGTCAAGAAAATGTTGTGTTTCAGGTAATATCATCAGGGGGTCAAAAAACAAAAAAACAAAAACAAAAAAACAAATAGATACTTCACTTAAATGTAAAGAAACTGTTAATTCCTAAAAATCAAAAGAGTTTTTGAGTATCAGATACATGTTTACTTGATGGTCATCCTTTCTGCATGTGGCTGTTTAATATTGAATTGTTATTTACTTAATAATAATTATTAAATGTTTGAATTTAAATGAATTTCACTAAATTTATTCCTTACTACTGATACTGTCAGTAGTTAACTAATTACTGTCAAGGAAAGGGGCAAAGGGAATTAGAGATTGAGTTCAATAAACTCAGGAGGGTAAGCCTGCATGCTTCACCGGGAAGCAACAGCTTCACGCCAAGGAGATCATACCATTGTTCCGCCGTGGGGGTTCATACACTTCCTTTCCCATCCTTTGGTACCAGGTTGTTGAGGAGACACAGCAGGAGTTTCTTTCAGTCTAAGTACGCAGTGCACAGATCAAAAACCCTCAGAAACTTGGAAAATTGATTGCTCATTTTGAAAAAGTACCTGGTCCATCACAGACTCAAGCTAGTTTTATCCCAGGGGAAAAAAGATCTCTCTCCACTCCCCCACCGGATGTGCGCTCGTGACCCATGCTCACCCAATGCGCGCACGAATATCCTCTCCATAACTGTGTGGCCCTAGCAAACACGCAGCCAGTAGCAGAGTGGTGTCCATACACAAGCTCCAGGTGGAAGCCTGTACCTCAGCATAGCAACAGATCACAGCAGGGAACACAAGCTAAACTAGCAGGACAATAAGAAAGCCTAGACTGAACCGGCCTTGACAAGGCGCAGGACCTCTGGACATCGACTCCCTTTCCAGCCCTGATGTTCCACAGTGGTATGAACAGATATGGGACATTGGAAATCCAAGGCAGCCTTCCATATGAATAAACCATTTTGCCACCCCACAATCCTCCATGCGTGGGTCTTTGGAATGCTTTCCTCACAGGCACATGAGAGAAACTAGTCTCCACCTACAACATTACCATTAGTACTGTTTTAGGTATCTTTACCACAAGTATCAAAAAAAATACCACATATAAAATATATACCAAATGCAAATGTTAGACTATTTAAAAATAGCAACATACACTGTGAGGATATCAAAACATTCCTCTAATCCTACATAAATAGGAGGTATGTATTCCCTACAATATACGTGAAAGGAATTTACCTTAAAGTATTCAATTGTAGAAATTATTACATGTATTACTGTCTAATGGCTATAGAGTACTTTATGTTCCTCAAAATGTTTAAATTATGAGCTTTTACAATTTAACTGTAGTTATATTAAATAATGCCTATATCTGTGCTGACATAGTCAAATATGGAAATTGCATTGTGTATTCATATTTATTATTATTATATATGCATAAGATTTGAATTTTTACAAAATATGTTGACACAACAGCCTATTTTACTGCCACAAAATATGTATGTGTAAGGAAAATACATGGGATACATGTGTATAAGAAATATACAAGCATATACAAGGGATCTACAGTACATTGTTAAGGGTGGTAGAAGATGCTTCACAGATCTTGCATCAAGATCTCCCAGATCTTTGACTGTGAGGAATCCAATTGTCTACAGCCTACCTGCTGCAATCTGAAATTCACCCCATGGCAAAGCTGGAAAAGGTATCTTTGACTTGCTTCCAGAATTTCTTGAGTACCTGCCAGATACTGAAACAGGCCAATAATGTGGGAAACTCTGGCTTCCTGACAATCTCCCTGAAACTGAGAGCCTATGACCTCCCTTCCTTTCTCTTTCACAGGGTTTCAACTTGTGCCCTAGACTGAGGAGTCCCCCACATACCTCCAACTTTCTTCTTCTTTTCTCCTCAAAGATGTTTCCCTCAGAAATTTCTTGCCTGTCTAGCCTTGTCTTGCTGCCTGATGATTAGGTATCTAGGCTAACATAGAGATGGTAGGGAAAACTATCCAAAAGGAAATTGTTGAAGACATAGTTTGAGCTCCCATTTATGCACATGAAAGAAAACTAGTGTGCTAAAACCAGTCATGATAAAGAAAAATATTTTTATTTGCTGAAATGAAATATGTAATATATAAAATTATATAATGGAAAATATGGAAATGGATATATAATGTATAATGGAATATAAAATAAATAAATAATATAATATAATAATATAAATTTCCCATAGGAAATGTTTAGATGAAATATTTTAGGTTGACACAGAAAAAATAAATCAATATCCTTGAGGTGCTCTTTTGTGATCTTAGAAAATTAATTGTGCTAACACCACAGCATGTCTTTCCATCTGAGGAAACCAGATTTGAAGGAAGAAAACAAGGGCTCTAACTCCGTTCAATTTAATAAAGGGTTTTCAAAATAATGTGAATACTAGTTTCCTCAGTGAAAAAATACAACTGCTATGAGGATTAGAAAAGATCACCTTCAGAAATATTCCTAAATGCTTGGCTTCTTTTAGGGCTCAGATATGCCCGTACATTTCCCTGTGCTATGCTGTATCTATACAAAGAGTTGCATTGAAGGTAGGTTCATATGGTAACAAAAAAGTGTGAACTCAGGTTGTGTTTGGTGAATGTGTGCTAGAAAGTGAGCTCTGCAGAGGCAGGGATGTGTGTCCCCATTGTTCACTGATGGATCCCAAGGATCTAGAGTGGTGCCTGCCCTCTAGATAGTGCTCAATACACGCATTTTGAATTAATTCATAAATAAATAATAGAAAAACAAGGAAATATCCTTGAAGCAGAAGAGTTTGGTTAATAACCACCTTCACGTAGCAATATCTAATACAAAGCTTAAGAAAAAGTTACTAGATTTGAAACATAAAAGGTGAAATTCTATTTGTAATTTTCCTGGATAAATGCTAGGTACCTAGTGATCATATTTTTGTAACGTGTGGGAATTTTCAACAAAAAAACTGGTGTTAGAAATTGGGTTAATAAGAAGAAAATGATTGGTAATCTATTATTTATTACTTATGCTCTGTTAAGGGAGTTAACATAAGTCACTGTTAGCAAGTATGTAAATACAGTGACCCTAGAACAAAATGGGTTTGAATCGTGTGGGTCCACTTATATGCAGATTGTTTTCAGTAAATATTGTAAATGTATTTCATCTTCCTTATCACCTTATGAAAATATTTTCTTTTCTGGAGCTTACTTTATTGTAAGAATACAGCGTATAGTGCACATAATGCCAAGAATGTGTTGATAGACTGTTTATGTTACCAGCAAGGCTTCTGGTTAATGGTAAGCTTTTAGTAGAAGTTCCATATACACAAGATAAGTAAACGAGAATTTCATCACTCACAGGTCCCCCCTACCAATACACTTGCATGTAACACAGGAGTGTGCCGGATAGTTTTAAAAAATGTCTTGCTATGAAGGGAGGCATTTTTTGTTCAAGAAAATCTCTAAGTAAATGTAACAGAAAATGAAGTATTGGCTTAACTCTACAACTCTCTGTGTATGTATAGAGATATAGCTTTTTTAAATTATGTCAACACTTTTTTTGAAGTTGCCTGGAAGATTTTCTATTTTCTACATTCTGTTTTATTTGAAATAAAAGTTTCATACACTATAATAATATTCATACTATGTATAGAGGGAGAAAATATGTTCGAGTGGGTTTTTAGTTGCTCTTTTCTTTACACAATTTAAATTTTACATACTCATATTTTATTTGCAGGAAAAAATAAAAATACATTCTCATACCATACATCTGTTTTATCCTGTAATTACTTGCAGAATGTTTTCACTTAAATTTCTGTATGGCCTTTTCTGTGGATGAGAAAGATCCCTGCATGTACACACATGCCGTGCATATATTTTTTGTTAAAATCGACCAGCTCAAACTTTCGTTGTTGTTGGCACTGAGACTTTTCAATGAGCATGTACTGGATACACTTCACACAGACCACTCCAGTCAATCACATTCGTTTTCTCCAGTCTTCAAAACTTTGCACATTGACTATGGCTCAAATCATCCCTGACATTGCCACTCTGTCCTAAAATTGATTTATGGATATTTAGTCTTCCCCTGAGAAGGAGGGATTGCCCTCTTCTACCCCATGATCATGGTCTCCAACTGGCTGCTTCTAAATCAATATCAACTCAATTTATTCTCCCCGATGGGCATTCTGAGAAATATATTTCAGCATCACCCCATTTGCTCAGTAAAATTCATTTCCAAGTAAAGGCATTTCTAAGTCTGTCTCTAAACAGATTTTCATTCCTTTGAGTCTCAATTCCCTTCATCTGTAATAATAGTAACTCTCCTATTCATCTTACAAAGATATTATGAAACTAATAAAAATAAAAGATAATATGACGAAAAGCTCTTTAAAGACAACAGAGGGATGCAGTGTTATTATTGCTAAGAAAACCTAACTGAAATGTCTCTGAACTATAAAGAATTTTTTTCATCAGAAATAAGATATACAAGGTGAAAATTTAAATTAGAGTTTCTCTGTGATATGTAAAATACTGCAGGATTAAACCACCTAAATCCAGGCTACTACTGAGCTTATTTTTACAGTGCTGCTGTGTTCTGACATGTATCTTCAATATACATGAATGTACAAGCTATCATGTATTGATGAATCATGTCTTTTCAAACACCTAAAAGGGAACTTCACTGTCTTTGTGTTACTCTACAAAGTGAATCAAAATGCTCCACTTAAAGAAAGCAGAGTTTGACAGCTTATCACCTCACTAACATATGAGAACAAAATATGAGCTTACAAGCAGTAACTCAGCAAGTAGAAATATTATGAATAAATTTTTTTAGTCATTGCTAGTATATTTATTGTATTGACTTAAAGAAAATTTAAGAAAAAGTATGAAATTTTAGAAAATAAATGTGAAGGATTTTTTAAAAATTTGTAAGAAACAGCAGTATTTCCCCCCTGGACCATCATATCAATGAAAACATAGTAAACACTTTTCAGGATGCTTGTCCAGCTTATGACCATTACTGTAGGCCTTCTGTACAGGCCTTCTGTAGGTGAAGAGTCTAGCAGTCATGTTTGGAAACCACAGGCTGGTCACAGTATATTGGACCCAGAGTGGACTCCTGAGAAATGTTAAAACAGTAAGATCCTTAGTCCTAAAAAATCTGAATGTCTAAATTAGGGATTCAGAAATAGTCTTGAATTTGTCCTGAAGGAAACTTGATATGAAAAGGAAAGAGCTGTAATCCAGTATTGCTCCATTATATAGATAAAGGAGTAGAAAATGTGGTGGGGGAAGGAGAAAGATATGCAGGTAAAAATAGATATAGATGATGTGATAGATATATAAATATCTATATCCATCGAGAAAGAGAAAATTTATTTTAAAAGATTCCTTGATGTAACTGTAGGGCTGGCACACTTGAAACCTTCTGGGCAGGCTGACAAGACACAGCAGACCCAGGGAAGAGTCGATACTGCGGCACCAGGTGAAAGGCAGTCTGCAGCTAGAATTCCCTCTTCCTCGGGGACCCGTAAATATTTTTTTCTCCTAAGGTTTTCAGTTAATTAGAGTACTCCCAACAACATTATGGAAGTTAACATGCCTTATCAAACTCTACTGATTTACATGTTAATCTTACCCAAATTATACATTCATGGTGACAGAGACCAAATATCTGGGCACCATGGCCTAGTCCAGCTGACCCATGAAATTAACCATCGCGGGTAAGATGCGGTGTACTTAAGTTAATAATTGAGAGCCATGAAACATTTCTGAGTGTGCAGGCCCATGATAAGAGATTCAGGAAAAATAAGCAATTTGGTGAATACCAAAAATTTTGTAGTAAAGAGGCTCAGTTGCCTTCTTTTTTCTTCATTTCTTTATTCTTAACCAGTCTTCCTCGGTGTAAATTTTATGTTATACCTTTCCAAAACAAACCGATGTTCACACCATTCTCTTATTCTATTTTCTTGAATTTATTGGGGTGATATTGGTTAATAAAATTCTATAGACTTCAGGGGTCCAGTTCTATAATACATCATTGGTATATTGTACTGTGTGTTTGCCAGCCCAAGTCAAGTCTCCTGCCATCACCATTATGCCCCCTTTCCTCTCTTCTACCTCCCCCTACCACCCTTGCCTTCTGGTAACAACCATACCCTCGTCTGCTTTTGTTGTTGTTGTTATTATTTGTTTGTTCTGGTGTTTTGTTTGTTTGTTTAATCTCTTCACCATTCTTCCTAAGCCCAACAGAACCAGATAGCAAAGCCTGGCAAAGATAACACACACACAAAAAACTAAAGATCAGTGTTTCTGATGAATAAATATGTATAAATTCTAAACAAAATACTAGTAAGTTGAATATAACACTACATCAAATATGTATTCGTCATTTTTTCTTTTTACATTTCAGTTTGAAAAGTTTCCACTGATATATCTTCAAGATCCTTGATTTTTTTGTGTGTGCATGTTCAGTCTATTGATCAGTTACAATATTTTTAATGTCTGTTAAAGAATTCTTAATTCATAACACTCTTTTTGATCAATGGTTAGAATTTCCATCACTTTTCTGCTTGAATCTGTTTTTGATGGATGCTTTGTCAATTCAGACCGTGTTTTTCTTGCCCTTTGTCATACCTTGTACCTTTTTTGTTGAAGTTTGCTTCTTTAATTACAGATGCATAGTGTTTAAAATTTATTGCCCTTGTTTTATGTATCTTCTTAACTTTGGACTTTCCTTAGTTCCCCTCCATTGAGGATCTGTGCTTTGCAGGTCCTCACCATAATTCCTGGTTACAACAGTAGGTCCGTGTTGGGGTGGTGGTTAGGTGTGGGGACGGGGGTGCTCTATAGTTTTCCGATTAAATCTCAACTCTTTACTGGGCCTGTCTTGGGGTTATGTACTCGACAAGGGTTTCTTTGGTGGTTTAACTTTTTATGCCCTTGTCTCCTACTTTGCTCACCAGCTGAGGCATTTTCTGTGTTTATCCTTGGAACCGAGACCACTGTTGAGTATGTTTATTGTTTTTCACTTTGGGACAGGAAGGAATAAGAAATGGGTTGGATTGAGGGAAAAACCCTTACATCTGAAAGTATAAAGTTCAGAAAAAATATTTAATTCTAGAGAGAATGTCATTGCTCTGGCAAATGCTGAGAGTATATTTCACAACAATTATTCCCCTTCTACCTTGTCTTCAAAAGTTTTGTTCTTTCATCTTTACCAGCAAAACCTGTTGTAACTCTTTGGGGGTAAATACCATGAAAGCGTGGTTTTCCCTAAATCAGGAGCCCTAAGATGTTCCTCACATCCTTGTTTGTCCATACTCAGCCTCCAGCAAGTCAAGTATATTGCCATTTATTTAAGTACTACAATTAGTTAATAGTAATAGTTTCTGCAGCTTCTGTTGCAAATGAACAGATCTCAACTGCTCTCTCTGAATGTGTCTGGCTCTCCAGATATTGGATAATGGTGCTCTGCAATCTCAGTTCTCTGATGAGTCCAATGAATATTATTGGAGTATATTCAGCTTTTTCTTGTGAGGGTGGCACTGATGAATTTAAACCTCTTTATATGTCATAGCTAAACCTGGTACTCCCCTGTCATAATACATTAATTTTGCTACCTTCAGCCCCTCTATTCATCCCCTCATGATATAACATATATTTCAATCAGACTTACAGATAATTAATGTATATTCCAATTCAGACTCTGCTTTGTTTGTAACACTGACAAATGCCTGCCATTCTGAAACAGAATCACTGGGTTCTATTGCCTGTCACCAAAAGAAAAAAAAAAAAAAAAAGAAGAAGACTCCCAATGCCAGAACCTTATGAAAAGAAAAGGAACTATTTATTCAAAAGTTATACAGGATTAAAATAATGGCAGAATTTTTCTGTTAAATTCCACTCCCTTAAATATATAAATCCTTATATATTCCTGTTATTTAAGGGTGTCTCTTAAAAAAGAAACACCCACACAGTCCTGACTCCCTTTGCCAAACCAGGCCAGTAAGAAGCACAGTCTCTCAGGAAAAGAAATAGAAGTCTGTAGCTGAGCTAGGCAGATTCCCATTTTAACATTCCAGTTTCTCCCAGTAGTGCATGCTCACCTAGGCTCCTGCTCTTAATCCAAAACTGCATGGCCGTTCCTCTTTGTGGGCCAGTGGGGGTCCTTGTGCATCCTTTCAAACCCTGTGGCCAAGACCCCTGCACAGTTGCTACTCCTGCTTTTTGGCTCCTTTCTTATGTTGCTTGGCCAAGACACCCATATGGCTAAGAGAAAATAGCTGCCCCACTCTTGGGTTTAAATCCCGGGGTGGATCTTCCTCCATAACCCAGTTTCCTACTTGTCCCACAATCAGCTAGTTCTGCCAGTACTCTGGTATCTTCCTACCTTTCTCAGCTACCACTGTTAGTCCAGACAGGCTTGGCTCTGTGGCATAGGGATCAACTCCCAGCCTCACTCCTAGGTGCAATCAATAGCCAACTGCTTCCTGGCTGCACCATGGGTTAGAGACACACCCATCTCCATTGCTCCTATCTCAGCAGGCACAGCTATTAGCATTACTAAAACACTGGTGAAGTTCGTTAGATATGCAAAGTAATTCTCAATGGCCCTGCTCTGCTTCCCCTTTTCCCAGCCTTGTTAGTAGGAATTTATGGGCTTCTCAGCCTACACACTGCCCTGAACCTCATTCCAAACACATTACAGTTTACTAAATCTCCACATATTTGAATGCCACAGTGCATTTGCATTTGACTTTTCTAGCATTTAGAATGTATTTATTCGCTATTTAAATCCCCACCCAACTTTCATTTCTAGCTCTACCATGTAATTTATCCCGAATTTCCAAGAAGAAATTATGGGTTGCCTGTATTTATAATCTAAGTATGCATGTTTCCAATTTAGCACTTACAATTAATATTACACCTATTTCATGAACCTATTACCCAATCTGAATTTGTTTATGAGAAATAGGAAATTGGATCTGGATATCTAACAGACATCTTAATATATTGGACAATGAAATTTGATTTAATTGAACTGATGGCCCTGCAGGGAGGGACTGAAGTGCACCATCGGGAGGGAGAAAAATAAGGAGAATATTAACATAGCCAGGTAAGAGACACCTGTATCTGCATTTTATTCATGGGTCTAGAAATGAAGTTGAAATTTGATATACTACACAAGGAAAAATCCATTGTTCTTAATGGCATAAAAGTTATAAAGTAAAACGCATAGAAGAGTTTGCATGACTCTAAGTTTGAATAGGTGACTTTGATACTAAAAGTGAATTCAGAAGAAAGAATGGTTATATGTAGCAGTTTGAATTGTGACTGATGATAGATTTGTGGCTATCCTTGTAAAACAATCCAGACGGCCTTTTGAAATATTGGAACCTGCATATCAAAATATAGATTGAGGTTTAGTAGGCAGTCATAGCAAAGGGTTTAGAGACAATATCTGAGACGCATACAGTGAATTAAAGGGGGGTTTGGAAAGAAAATAAAGATAACATGTCATTAAAGTCACTGAAGGAGAGTATTATTATTATTATTATTATTATTATATAATTTTTTCAGCAAAATGTAAAAAGTAAAATTTAAAAATATTATTTGGGCAATTTGAAATGTTATGTGGAAAAATAACATTACAATAGAGAGATGGAAACCCATAGAATAGGTAAATGTACATTATGACAAATGGATTCTGTCTCAAAATGACTTTTGGTTCAGATAGAGCAAGAAAAAGGAAATTTATTTGCTGAACACCTATCCTTCCGTTTCTTCCAGGACATTCAGCTGCCTGACAAGATCTTAAAATTTGACCTTATCATCTTTCCCACCATGTTTGTTTCATGGCTCCTTCATTTTCTAAAGGCTTTTCTTCTTACTTTCAGTTTTGTGCCCTGCCATAGTTGCTCTCTGGGTGACAGAGGTGACGCTGACAACCCCAGTGTAAGTCGCTTTATCTTCTACCTCATTAAATAGATCTTGGAGGAAAAATTATTTTACCTACAAAATCACTAAAGAAATCACTTCATCTTCTACCCCCAATCTTTCAGGCTGCTTGTTTAAACACTATTGAAGTTTATTTTTGCAATAACAATAATAAATTTATGCATAAATGCTCTTGCCTAATATTTTGATGTTTTTACCATTTTGTGGTTTATTCAGTTCATCTAAATCTGTATAACTCATACAGTCCCTTTCTTTATGGTCAAGTTGCCATAAAACAATCATACAACAACACAGATTACTGTTATTATAAATTTACTAATTTTTAAACTCTATTCCAAATAAATTCTGAAGATCTCTTCCACTGCAACAACAATTTCAGAACTGTTCCAACCATTCTTTCTTTATTTCTATCCTCTCACTTTAAGAAACACTCCCACCTCCTAATCAACAGAGAAAATAATTTTTTTAAGTTGATTAACTGGGAAAGTTTGCTTTTTGCTCTTTCCAAACACAAATATCATATGAATTGTTCCTCATTTTCTCCTAGTTTCTCCCAGTTTCAATAATGTAAATATCTCTATCCCCCACTTCTACAAAGAACTTTCCACAATCAATGATCTCTTCTAATACCTTCAAAGGATTACCTGCTACATAATACTGCCTATCAAAATCTGAAAAGCAGTAAATATTTATACTTCTCAGTGTAACTATAACAAAGATGGCAACAAAAACAATAAAAATTGTCATAAAACCTATTTTCATCAAGCAATATTATCTGTTCCTTCATCTTCATAGGAAACTATTTAAAAGCACTTGTGTACATTGAAATATCCCAAAATGCCCTCATCTTCCATACACTCTGAGTCCTTTTCTCAGGTGGCCATTGCCCCCATCAATATACGACTACAACTTTTGATCAGGACACCTGTAATACCCATGTCAGTAAAGCCTATAGACTTTTTATCTTTTAATGTTATTTGATTTTTCAGCAGCATTTGAAACTGCAGTTGTCCTTTTAGAAACACTCCCAATACTCATTTTGTTTGACACTATACTCTGAAGTTTTATGTCTTTCCCTCATCTGATTCCCTGAAGAGGGACACTGGGTAAGGAGCACAGATGCACATCTAAGTGGCGGGTGATATGACTGACACTGCATCAATTGAGTCACTCTTTTTTTAAGCAAAATAATGTCTAGAAATGAGGGAAAACAACAGAGAAAGAGTTATCTATTTATACCATTATACCATTTCAAACTCAGTGTACACAAAATCCACCCCACAAAGGTGTCATTCCCGTTTTTGAGTCCTTGGTGAGCAGGCACATATTTGATGGATACTCATTAACGAGTTGGGGAAATTGGAAGAATCGTCCTTTCTATTTCAAAAAATCTATTCTGCAAATGTTAACCAAGGTAATGTCATCTGTGCCATTCACATTTTTCTCAGTTATTTCTTTGTCATATAAAAAACATTGTTTTAACTATTATAAAATCAAAGATTGGAGAAAGCATGGTTAGAAAAGATCATTAGGAAAAAAGAAATTTAAGATGAAAAAGAGATAAGTTCCTGAATAGATTTTCTGTTCATCATTGTCCTTTAATGCAATTCTTAGTTGCCTAGAAATGAAAACTACCTTTAAAGAAGCTAAAAAGGGATAATGACTATACCCTGCCTTAAAGTTTTTTAATTCAGTAGATCTGGAATAAAGTGTAAGAAAAGATATTCTTAATGAGTTATATGGGTAATTTTCATGAAAATAGTTTGGGGACTAATTTGAGAAGGACTGATTGTTAAAAATTGTATATTGTATCTGCAGAAGATAATTAGAACATTATGATACCTCCTCAATTACTTGAGAGTCCGTGTTATGGAAAAATAGCTTCATTGTGAATCTCTAGGATACTAGAGCAAATCATAGCATTACAGTGTAGGTGCATTGGAGATGATTAGAAGAGAGAGCCTTCTAAGATCAGAGGTGTAAAACATTGATGATGGTTTCTTTAAAAAATAGAGCTACGTTTAAACTATTAATTTGGGTGGACACGAAAAACAATAGGAAGTGATTATTGTCAAAGAAGCGCTTGCATTTGGAGAAAACAGAGGGGCGATGATTTGGGTGGGCACATGAAACATGCTTAGAGTTTTCTGCCATATATTTATTTATTGATCTAGGTGGTGTTTACAAGGGTAACCATCTTTGTTTTCTTATAATAATTCTTTAAGTTTTATATTTGTTGTATGGCTTTGTGTGCACATTAAAAATATTTATGTGCCCATTTTTTAATTGGGTTGTTTGTCTTCCTGGAGTGGAGCGTGTGAGTTCTCCATATATTTCAGAGATCAAACCTTTGTCCGAGGTATCACTGGCAAATATATTTTCCCATATGGTTGGTTCCCTTTTCATTTTACTGCCGTTTACTTTAGCCATGAAAAAGCTTTTTATTTTGATGAGATCCCATTTGTTTATTCTTTCCTTTATGTCCCTTGCATTAGGGGACATGTCAGTGAAAATATTGCTGCATGGAATATCTGAAATTTCCCTGCGCTATATTCTCCTCTAGGACTTTTATGGTGTCTCAATTTATATTTAAGTCTTTTATCCACCTTGAATTTATTGTTGTGCATGGCATAAGTTGGTGATAAGAGTTTCATTTTTTTTTGCATGCACCTGTCCAGATCTCCCAACACCATTTGTTGAAGAAGCTATTTTTACTCAATTTTTATGCTTCTGCCCACTTTGTCAAATATTAATAGACCATAGAAACTTAAAAAGACACTTCTCCAAGCAGGACATACAGAGGGCCCAGAGACATATGAAAGGATACTCAACATCACTAGCCATCAGAGAGATGCAAATTAAAACCACAATGAGACACTATCTCACACTGGTCAGAATGGCCATCATAAACAAATGAACAGAAAACAAGTGCTGGAGAAGATGTGAAGAAAAGGGAACCCTAGTACACTGTTGGTGGGAATGCAGACTGGCGCAGCCACTGTGGAAAAAAATTATGGAATTTCCTCAGAAAACTAAAAATGGAACTGCCTTATGACCCAACGATACCACTGCTGGAATTATACACTTTCAGTCCTAAAATACCAATTCAGAAGAACCTATACACCTCAATGTTCATGGCAGCACAATTTACAATAACCAGGTGCTGGAAGCAACTTAAATGCCCATCAGTAAATGAGTGGATCAAAAAATCATGGTTCATTTACACAATGGAATACTATGCAGCAGAAAGAAAGAAGAAGCTCTTACCCTTCACAACAGCAAGGGGGGAACTGGAGAGCATTATGCTAAGTGAAATAAGCAAGGAGGTAAATGAGAGATACCATATAACCTCACCCATAAATGGAACCTAATCAACAAAACTAACAAGAAAGCAAAATATAATCAGAAATATTGAAATAAAGAACAAACTGACAGTAACCAAAGGAGGGGGAGAAGGATGGAGCGGGGAGAACAGGGGAAGGTCCATCAAGAAACACATGTAAGAACACATGGACAAAGCCAAAGGAGTTGGCTTCAAGGGTGGGGTGAAAATGGAGACAACTGTACTTGAACAACAATAAAAAATAAATTGATGTGAAGATTGAAGGATTGGCCTTGGTAAGAGCTGCACTAGAGAAATTCAAGATGCATCTCTAAGGAAACATTTAAATGAAAGTTTATGATCTGATAACCAAATTGTGTACCTAAAGCTTTGCACTTTGGCTGCTTGTCCAAAATTGTTATATGTTTGAAATAATAATATTGACTAAAGGTAGAATACCCCAATTTGGTTGTGCTTTTAGTTCTGCTAAGGATGTAATTTTTTAAATTTTATTTTATTGTGTATAAGTTTATTTATATTTTTTGAAGACTCCATCATGTTTTCAAAGCTAAGAGGTCCTATTCAAAAAGATCTGGAAAGTTTCCTCACTTTTAAAAGTTTATGGATATACAAATGAAGGTATAGTGCTTTAAGACATTAACATTTATAAATCAATAAGGAGATAGTCTCAGTAGAATAATTCCTGAAAATATAAGGTATTTTGCGAGTTCAGCTTAAGTAGTAGATATTTTTATATATGTCAGCAGTTAATTTTATTAATAGCCATTGACCCTATTCAGATGAAATTAAATTATACTTACTCTCAGAATAATATTCAAGAAATTTTACTGATTGTGTGGATTTAGAAGTTCAAAATTAGAGTCAAACAAACATGAGTGCTAAGGACCCTTTTGAGTAGGTGTGAGACTTTTTATATCAACATCAAGAGCAAATGAAAACACTATGAACAGATAAATTCCTTTAAGACATTTTATTCTTGATTTGGTATACTTTTATTGGCTGTACTGCACATTTGTTTACAGAGTCTAATATCAGAAATAAAATAAATTGTGTCAAGTTTTAGAGCACTTTTCTTGTAGACTTAAGGATTAAATTTCTCTTTTATGGCTGCAGAGTAAGTATTGCAATTTCAGCTGTTTAATCTTTATAATCTATTGCCCCATCTCAAGTCCCACAAAAAAATAAAATGCTTGTTAAGACAAGATAAGAGGTTATCTCCTTACTGAGGGCTAATTCTGAGTGTCTGGAAAAAGTGTTACTTTACTGAAATTCTCATGTAAATTAAATGTAAAAATGCACTTAATAAATACAACATGGTTCTTTGGATCACCATGACACTCCAGTTAACTCAATGGGAGCATGCCATTTGTGGTGCCAAGTTCTGTTGTACTGTTGTAGTTCTCCAAAGACCGATTAGTTTGCTTAAAGAAAAGTTGTTCCTCTTAACTGACTTCCAAGAAGCTAACAATTGCAAAATTATGTTCAAAAAAGAGATGAAATACTTTTATAGATTTGTATAAATATTTGGGATTATAGATATTAATTATAATCTGACAATTGTCATGGTTCTCTGCCTAGAAAATTAACTTATACAAGGAGTGACGTCCCAAAAAGGAATTTATTTATTTAAAAAATTGTGCATTTATTCTTACATGTTTAAACTTCAGTCACCTTCAAAGTACTCTCCATTTTGATGCATTGCACCTATTGAGATGTTTATGCCACTACTCAAAACAGTTTTTGAACTCATTGATTTTGATGCCTTTTAGTACTTCTGTCATTTTTTGTTTCACATCTCCCACATCAGCACAACATTTTCCTTTGAGGACTTTTTTCATGTGGGAAATAAAAAAAATCAGTCAGGACGAGATCAGGTGAATAGGAAGAGAGGAGAATGGGGTTTATGTAGTTTTTTGGTCAAAAACTGCTGAACACTCAGTGCACTGTTGTCAGGTGTGCTCGTAAATCACCCATCATGAAATGAGCAAACGTGTTGAAAGAATTTTCAAAAAAGACAACAACAATACTGAAGCTGAATGCAGCCTCTCACAACAAAGCCACCTGCTACACTGACACAGATGGTTTTCCAGAATACTCATGTAGTGGGGGAAGTCTGTACTACAAGGGGCCCACCCTCCAGAACATAATGCCACTTTTTGAGGGGTCCTCCCTCATAATAAATAAGGCATAGAATTGAACATACTCCACATAACTCTGGAATCCATCCATAGGTTATCTACAATTTAATATGTAGAGTAACATACCCTAAAAAACCCACTCAGTAGAAAAAAAAGATAAAAACAAAATCAGAACATCTTGCAGTAGTTTTATTTTCATGTCTAGAGAAAGGCAAATCAATTCACAGTATGTATTTAAAAAAATACCACAAAGTTACCGAAGAATTACAACATTTGCTTGGGAATCCACTGAAAAAGTACCCGAGGTGGTGATTTATTTAATTTAAAAATTTCCTTAGGCTTTAACACATTAACAGATTTTAATAAGAAGGCATTCTCTTGAAGTTCAACAGTAGAAAATCAAGGCAGTGACTCAAATTTCCCAGATATCATCACAAAGAGCAGCATTGTGACATACTTATTGCTTATCTCATGAGAATATTTAATACTGAAAATGGGAGCATTGTTGCTAATAGCCTGTCTAAACATTATTTTGTTACCTAAATATCAACTTGTCTTAGGTCATCTACCAAAAATTTCTGTCTGATAACTGACTATTCATCAGGAGTGATTTTTATTTCAAGACTAATATTTAATTTGCTGATTAGTAGGTAGTTATCGTAGAATGCCACACCCAATTCTATTTCAACTTTCAAATGTACCCTTGTGGACTGCAAGGGCTAGGAATCCAAAAACTGCAAGCCAGGCTATTTTTCACCTAGGTTTTGTTTAGATGACCCCTTTGCAACACATGTTCTAGGTGATTTTTGACCATCAGAACAATTTACATAAACCCTGAATTCAGAATTTACAGAGAGAAAGAGGGCTCTAGGCCTCCAAATTACTAGTAAGAATATTCGGCATTGCATCACAGTCCCGGAGCTAATAGGAAGCTTGGGCATTCCCGAATCAAGATTATAGACAGCTAGGGGAGTCACCTTGAAGCCAGCAGCCAACACGACTCTTGTCATTGGTGATTTCCAGACTTTCTGGTGTTGAATGATTCAAAAGTAACCCCTCTTCTGGCAGAAAAACTCTAGGTGCTAGAAAAAAGTATTCACACAGTCCAGCCTAAAATCTGTCTTCTCTATCCTTTCCAATATTTGTGTAAGTATCTAAATTCTTGCCTTAGCTCTACATCCACTAAATTCGCCAGTTTACTTTCCATTACGTATATCAAACTTTGGCTGATACACATGACCTAGAAGTAAAAGAAAATAAACTAGAAGATGTGTAATATAAAATGTTGAGTTTGTATATTTGTCTGCTCAGGCTGCCAAACAGAATACCACTGCTTGGAAGCCTTAAATGTAATTTTATTTTTTCATAGTTCTGAAGGCTGTGAAGCTTAAAATCAAAGAGCCTGGAGAGTTGGTTTCTGGTGATACATCTTTTCCTGGCTTGCAGAAGACTGCCTTTTCGGTGTCCTCAAATAGCCTTTCCTTTGTGCATCTGCAAAGAGAGGAAGGTTTCTTGTCTCTTTTTTTTTCTTATAAGGACACTGATCTTTTCAGATTAGTGTCCCACCCTATTGACCCTATGTCTTCAAATACAGTAACATTGGGGTTAAGGCTTCAACATAGGAATTTTGTGTAGAGGGGCACAATTTAATCCATAACAGCTTCTTTCCATGTTATAGGTGCTTCAAACACACACATACCTACACACCCTACTCTACCTCTCTGGCATCCTGAAATACAGAGGTGTAAAGACTCTTACCATATTTTTACCCTCTCCATCACTCTTCCAATATTAGACCAGTACATTTATTACGTATGATAATCACTGTTGTTTGTACTTTTCATCTTGAAGAGTATCTATATTCTCTCAGTGGTTGAATGCTATTATCTCTGGTGCTTAAAAAAGTACCTGACATTTAATGCGTGCTCAAAAATTTTGTTTTATTAATCAGTTAACACCCATTGCCAAATTCTTATTTTCCCTTGTAAAGTATGTTCCTTCTATATCCTTCAAGAGCATTTTTGCCGTCTACATTTTAATAATTTTTAAAAACATTTTTTGCATCAGTATATCTAAAAGTAAACCAATCATATTTCCTTTTATCTTAGTCAACTCTGGAATAGATATCAAGACTTAATGTTCTGTCTTTCTTTTACCTAAAAACCCAACAGTCTGCCTGCAAACTATATTTCATCTCATTCCTCCCTCCTTATTGCTTTTGGGAACAAACAAAACAAACCCTCAGTATCATTTAATACATCTGAAAATGTATTTGGTTCTACTTTGAAAATATATTTGTAATTGATCACTTCTACCTACTAGATCACTCCTACCTTCTGATTACCTCTACTTCCACCACCTCTCTAAGCCTTTTTTTCTCTGATTTACTCAATAGCTTCCACAAAATGTCTCCTTGATTCAGCTCTTGTCTTCTAATTTCATCTTCAAGAATGGTGTTGTTAAAATTAAGTCCAAATATGTAAGCCCTGGCTGGCGTAGCTCAGTGGATTGAGCGTGGGCTGGGAACCAAAGTGTCCCAGGTTCGATTCCCAGCCAGGGTACATTCCTGGGTTGCAGGCCAGAATCCCCAGCAACCGCACATTGATGTCTCTCTCTCTCTCCCTCTCTCTCTCTCTCTCTCTCTCTCTCTCTTTCTCTCCCTCCCTCCCTTCCCTCTCTATAAATGAATAAAATCTTAAAAAAAAAAATAAGTCCAAATATGTTACATCTTTCTAAGAATGGCACAGTAGCTTTCCTTCTTGTTCATGTTAAAAGTCAACATCTTTATCATGTTCTCCAAGTCCTTCCATAGTGTGAACCCACTACTGCTTTTACTTCAGCCTGTTCTATTTCCTTTTCTTCTTACTGACTGACTCCACCCAGTCACCATGGCCTTCTTGCTGATCTGTCAACAACTCACAGACATTGCATTTCTTGGTGCTACTTCTTACAATAGTTCTCACCCAAATATCCACTCGGCTAGCAACTTAATTTTCTTCAGGTTTGTGTTCAAAGCTGTCATTTACTAATAGTTCTTGTCCGTGTAGGGATTGATTTCTAGAAGGAAAATGTTGTTTACTTGCCCTTTATTATTTATGTTATTTGAGTGCTATTTAAGATCCTATGTCCCCATTTTGTCCATATATTGGGTTGGCCAAAAAGTTCATTCAGTTTTTTTCCTTACAATGACTCTAAGTGGCCTTCGTTGTCTTTAACTTCTTTCAAAACAACTTTGTTAGATTGTATTGTGATAACTGTCATATCAGCATGAATGTAAAAAAACATCAAAATTGGTGAATTTTTGTGTAGCCATTTTAATGTTGGAGATGAAAGAAAACAAGTGACATTTTTAGCATATTGTGCTTTATTATTTCAAGAAGGTGAAAATGCAACTGTAATGAAAAAAAGATCTGGAAGATGTTTAGCAGCACTCCTGGCCTCTACCCACTAGAAGCCAATAGTAGGAGATAGCTGACATACTCAAAATACCCAAATCAATAAAGTTATTGGTGAAAATGAAAAAATGTGTCTTTTATTTTACAGGAAGAAAACTAAATGAACTTCTTGGTGAACCTAATAAAATGCTAAATATCTAAAATGATAAATTCTTTCTTGAGAGATATGTTTACATTAAGCTGACATGCACATTTAACTTACAATTTTGTTTTTTGTTTAGAGTTTACATTTTTTCTTTTAAAGTGTCACTAAACCCACTTTACATTGTCTTTTATTTCCCATTATAAATGCTATATGTTAATTTTAATATAACCCATTAAAAACAAGCAATGCCATGCAATTTTTGGATAGAGCTATGGAGAAACACAGCTATAGAAACTCAAAATGCCAATGAATCTAACATATATATATACTGCTATAAACTAGAAAAAAGCATGTGGCAAATGGAAACTTCGCTTTGAAGAATTTAAATAATATTTTCCCATTACTATAATGCCCACTGGGATATGAATGACCTATGGGAAATCCAGGGATAATAAATGACATTTAAATATCTATTTCCACTGAGTGCTTCTATTTTATATCTCAGATCATTTGCTTTGTCATTGCTTAATATGTGATGTGGTTAAAAATCAGTTAAATAAAATTGAATGTCTCACATAATTATAATTTTTTTCGCTGATGTAGGGGTTGATGTCTTTAGGGAGACTTTGCTGACTTGCTCTTTATCATTTATATGTTTTAAATTATATGTAAGATTGTATAACTTTATAACTATGATTTGCTTGGATTTTGCAAAGGTTTAGTTATGCAGTTTCTAAAAGGAAAATATTAAAATGGATAGAATAAGAATGTTGATAAAGAATATGCATAGTAATATTTGATATTCTATATTTTTAGAAGAGGTATGGGCAGAAAAATGAAATAGTCTTAGTCTAGTTATAAGAGTAACAACTATTATAAATATAACATTGGAGTTATTAACTAAGTGAAAGTTTTCTTAGCTAGGTACAAAGAAATAAAGCAAAAAGTTTGTATTAAAACGGTTTATAAATCTAACAAGTTTTGAAAATCCTATATGCAGATATATAAAATTTTTAGTTCAGATTAGTCAAACCACTTTTTGAATCCTACAGATAAAAATATTAATTTATTATTAAGGCTGATTTTTTCTACTCCAACTCTAATAATTACATAGCATATAATTATTAATATTTATACATGATTACAAAGATATAAATATCTTCCCCTCATCTAGGGTCCAGCCTTGACCAAAGGTAATATAACATAGTGGGGATAATTTCTGGCATTTCAGTTTAAAGCAGAGGAAGCAATTGGAACATCCTTCATGAAAATTTTGCTACAACAGAATCAATCTTGAATATTTAAAAGTTTTGATTGTGTTAAAGTTCTTTGGCATTAGGGATTTTTTAAATATCTTTGTTTGCTACTGGTTTATGGCTGATTTGAAATGCGAACCTGGATGAACACAGTGACTGATATTATTAAGGCTGACTGGTATTTTTCCCCTGAAGGGAAAAAAGACTAAGTCAGGAGAATGGGGGAATACTACTGGGATGAAAGTGTTTGAGGACCATTAAGGAAAGTAAAAGATAGGATTCAGGGAGAATAGGATTTTTCTACCCATAAGACTAAGAGTTGTCCTCTGAGAAGGACCTGGGATGAAAACTCCTATGCATTAGGAACCAGTGGGAAAGTTGGAATTAAATAGATGGGCAAATCCGATACACTCACTCTAATTTGAACATTTATGGCTTAGAAAATATAATTCAAATAAATGGAAAGCATGACTTGGAACATTTTTCTAGATTCTGCCCCTGTGGAATCAGAAAACAACAATTGCCAGTAACTGTATTGCCTCCTCTTGTGTCATAACCCAAGTGTAATTATCATGAAGCTAACTTCTTCATTTGCAAAGATAAGGTTCTTCACCAGTATTTCTTCTGAAATCTAAGATTTAGAAGAATTTAATTCTACCTAAGCAAACTGAATGACATTTGGCAAAAAGACAGGTTTAATGAACTTTAAGCACACATCTTATCACTTAATTGACAGGCTGTTTTGTGTATTCTATGACTCTGACTTACTTTGTCTCTGCTTCCTAAAATGTGGTTATGGTCAAAGCAAACCTGTTTATAACTCCAAAACACTATTTCCTGCCTCAGATCTATAGGTCAGCTGCAGCATGGTTTAAATCTGACCTCTCCTCAAGAATCTTATGTCAATTTAACCATTATATAATACATAACTATTTCACTTACCACTTGCATAGGAATGTAATTATTCACTGACTAAAACAAAATTATTAACACTACTGTCATAAAAAGCCTATTGTAAAAAAAATACATGGAAATAATAAATGCATATGTTTTATTGGCATAACTCTAAACCTGTGTTTAATAGCAAACCTAAAAATAGCATCATGAATAAGTTTAAGTTCTCTTTTACAATTGCTACTAAGTCTTTATATTTCAATTCATCAAAGAAACACCTTAATAAATTTTAAAAAGCCTTTCAACTGAAACAATCTTCTCACAGTTTTTGCTAAAAAGCCATATCTAAACTCAATAAAAACCTGTAAGAAAAACTAGAGATAAACCCTTAAGCTGTACTCATATTAACAAACAAAAATAATTTCAAAATAAAGACTCCTTAGTAACAGGTTCACAGGTATGTAGATCCCACTATAGATAAGACACCAGGAAAAAAATAGTTCTATCTAAAATTTGAATAACACAAGGATTAAAAAAAGTCTGTCTCAACAAACCAATCCAAGATACCTCTTTTTTTGTAGTTGCACTATTTTGTTTTACTTTGATTCTTTTTGTTGTTATTCTTATTCAAGTTGTCCCAATTTCCCCCTCCTCCACCCAGCTCACTCCCAGCTCCCACAGTCAGCCCCTACATTGTTGTCTATGTCTGTGGGTCATTCGCACATGTTCTTTGACTGATCCCTTTCCCTTCTTTCCACCATTATCCTCCTCCCTCCTTCCCTTGGCCACTATCAGTCTGTTCCACGTTTCCATGTCTGTGGTTCTATTTTGTTTCTGAGTTTATTTCATTTGTTAGATTCCTCTTATAGGTGAGATCGTATGGTATTTGTCTTTCACCAGCTGGCCTATTTCACTTAGCATAATGCTCTCCATTTCTATCCATGCTGTCACGACGGGTAGGAGTTCCTTCTTTCTTTGCGCTGCATAGTAGTAGTATTTCAGTGTGTAAATGTACCACAGTGCTACTGATGTACTACTGATGGGCACTTAGGCTGTTTTCAGCATTTGACTACTATAAATAGTGCTGCTATGAATATAAGGGTGCATACATTCTTTTGAATTGGTGTTTTGGCTATATTCCCAGCAGTGGAATCACTGGGTTAAAAAGCAGATCCATTTTTTAAATTTTTTTGAGGAAATTCCAAATATCTTTAAAAAAATCACTATATCAAAAGGAAAATAATTACCTCATATTAAATATTAAAATAAGAGCTACATAATTCTAACACAGAAATATTTAATTACTGTTCAATTATACACTAAAATTGGTTACTTCTACTGAAATGTCCTGTTTAAATTTTAATATTGGAGTGTAAAGGTTGTATTTTGATGGCTACTACTGAGGCATAGTAACTATCAGAGCCTTAGTCTCAGAGACAAAACAAAAAATTCTCCCTAAGAGTGGGAGCTGAACCAACATTATTAATACGTGGATTCAGATAGTTTTCACAATGTTTTCATGTATTGATTTTTCTACTAGTCATTAATTGTTGTGATTTTGTGGGTTGACTGAGATCAATGCATGTGCCATAGCGGAGGTCATCTACATGGTGGCATTCAGCTAGAGGCTTGGTTGATGTTGAAACATCTATGAAGGTGTCTCTGTCTCCGTTCATAATTTATTTGTATTTCCTAAGCTTTTTTACACCATGGGGGCTGGATTTTAATCGGAACATTCCTAGAGAACACACCCAGGCTCAAATGCTTATCATGTATCTGCCTTTATATATTTGCAATTTCCCATTGATCAAAGCAGGGAAATTGCCAAGCTCAGTTTCAATGTCAGAGATGACTACACAAAGACTGAAACCTGAGAGGTATAAAACAATGAGGCAAGCGATGTGAAAGAGTCTCCTGTGATGCTTAATTGCAATTTACTTGTGATTTAATTACCCTGTTTTGTTCTTTATACATACTAAGAATGCTTATTTTATAGTAAAAAAAAACTGAATATATTCCATTCTATATTCTACTGGAGTTTGAGTCAACATTCAACTGCTTCTACTGTTTCTCATTTAAAAAATTTCTTTGTGTACTTTGTGTTTTTAAGTGTGAAATCATTTTCCGTGGAACTTAATCCAAATTTTGCACATACAGACTCCATTTGGAGTGATTTGTGTTGCCTTTAGATTAGTTTTTAACTAACCAGATCAAGTGAATTCAGAAAGAAGAATTATTAAAGCTAGTTCATTATTATTAATTCTCATGAGTGTTTTTTATCCTTTCCTCCTTGCTCTTCCTTTTGAGGCAGATAGTTTATTTTTGATCTATTGTGGGGTGAGACAAAAAGACCTTTCAGTTAGTGCCCTCTTCCACTGCAGTGGTATCAGTTGAGGTCCCAGTGGAACGCAGACATTCCCATGAGAGACTGAGCACCTTGAACCAGTTTCACAAATACGTAAAAACCAAACTTTCCTCAGGTTTCAGTTTTAAATGCCCTCAGGGAAAGAAGCTTGTTCCGGTAAAGGGCCATTTACCTCTCCTCTTTCTTCCCTCAAAGTAGTTTTTGGTCTCAGAATTTCTTGCTTTCTTGCCAGCTCATTGATAAAAATCAAAGATTTGGTTTTATCTCTTGATTTTACACAATGTTTTTAGTACTTCTCAATAGGAGGGTGGCATGGTATATATTCCAGGCTTATCTTAGAAACAGAAGATAAGATTACTTCTTTTAAGAGGGCAAAGGGGGGGACATTGGGACAACTGTAATAGAATAACAATAAAAATGATTAGAAAATGTTAAAAACCAATAAACAAATGAAAATAAAATGTATGTTTTTCAAACCTTAAAAATGATTTGAACTCAATGATATTAGGCATATTTTAAATAATATAAAAGACGAAATAATTTCTGTAGAGTTTTTATTTAGATTCAACCATTATGAAAATTTTAAAACATTGCTTCATCTGCTCTTAGATTCATGTGGAGGTATTTCGAAGAAAACGTCTGCCTTTATTTCACTTCACCCTATATTTCTATAAGCATCACATAGACACATGTGGCTTTCCCTGCATCACTGCAATGCCATTACTATAGCTAACAATATTAGAATTAACTATATCATATCATGTGATAATGCATTGCAATTTCCTCCATTATCTCAAAAATGACGTTTTATTTTTTATTTTATTTTTTAAAGATTTCATTTACTTATTTTTAGAGAGAGGAGAAGGAAGGGAGAAGGATAGGGAGAGGAGCACCAAGGTGTGGTTGCCTCTCGTGCACTCCCCACCCAGCAACTGGCCTGAAACCCGGGCATGTGCTCCGACTGGGAGTCAAACCTGTGACGCTTGGCTTTGCAGCCTAGTACTCAATCCATTGAGCTCAATCCATTGAGCCACAGCAGCCTCAAAAATGACTTTTTATAGCTTATTCCAATCAAAATTGATGTTCACAATTGCACGTGTTATGTCTCTTACATTTCTTTAAATCTAGAACTGTCCGCATCCTCCGTTTTTTCTTTGTCATGTCGAAGACAAATTATTTTTCTATAAAAATGTAATATTTTTTGTTGTGTAATTTTTAAGCAGCTTCACTACTGCTTTGTCTTGCTTCATATCTGCTCACGTAGAGATCATATCACAGACCACATTTTGCCAATCCAGGGGACATATCTGGATTTCCCTCTTGCTTGACCTCTCAGCTGTAAATGGACACCTGAGTGGAGACTGATGCTCAATCATCCCAGTAGAGGAAACTAATACTGAGTAAAGCACACAAAGTGAGCGTGAAGGCCCAAAGTTACAAAGTAGAAAACAAAGGGTAAAGTTTTCTCAGCTAGATTGCTGTGCAACTGTATGATAGACCATTAAATGAATATAAACGATTATAAAATGTATATTTTATAAAAATGTTTATTTTTATAAAAAAAGAATGCCAATATTCTTTGAAAATTATTTTTTTCGTATAGAGCTTTGTGTGAAATATGCCAAATTACCTAAATGTAAAGCATTGGTGTTGGTTAACTTATCTGTACTCTTTATCTATTTATAAAAGTTTCATTATATGCATAACGCTTAGTACTGAAGATGCTAAAGGTCACCATGGTCATTATTTACTGAAAACCACTCATAGATTCACACATATTGGTAAGTAATCCAACAATATAATAATTATTCTCTCCATGGTGAGGTCCAAATGTTAATGAATATATAAGGTTGAATAGGTACTGAGTGGGAGACATAGCATTTAAACCCTGGCAGGATTGCAGAAAGTATGCCTCTACTGCTGTTGAAGACCATGGTCTTTACCTTACAGAAACATCCCAATTTCAAAAATATACACCAGTAATCCTTTGCAATATAGAACATTTTATTTTCTTTTTTGAAAAAAGTTAATCTCCAGAATATGTTCCTAATTTATTCAGTGTTTCTTAATGGTTACTAGAGTTGTATTTTTTTAATCTTCTGATATCAATTCTGCATCTTTGAAGATAAAATAAACTAGTTAGATTTGAAAAAAATTAGCCTAGGAGCAGAATTATTCTTAGTGTGCAGAGATAATGCAGAACAATTTTTATTTAGATGTGATTCTTCAATAACATTAAATGTAATTTTTACACAAAGAAATGAATGTAAATTATTAACTATTTTCATTAAAAAGCTTTATTCCTAATTGAACTAAAAAAACCCTTGTATTCATATACTGTCTTGTTTTGTTTTTTTTTAATTTATGAACACAACATAAGGCTCTCATTTCATTCTCTCAATCGCAGCTGCCTTTCTTCCTCCTGATTTCCTTCCCAGTGAGCGGATAAAGAACAATGCGATACAGCAATAAATTTTCTCACAGTTAAACTTCCGTTATATCCTTTGAACCTCATTCCTGATTTGAAGAATAAAACATTCTTGAGATGTAATTTGAATCCATACTAGGAGAGAGAGAGAGAGAGAGTTTCACCAGTGATTTACATCTTTGACAATTCTATCCAGAAATAGAGGAAAGGCTCAAAAGAACTTGGATAATAAAGGTGCCATTTAGAGCAAGGCAAGCCCTAACTAGGAATTACTTTAGGGAAGATTAATGTCTTTTAAGATAAGTTTTTCAGATCAAACTATAACTGAGGGGGCAACCATTTCAAGTAAACAGGCATAGCAGTTTCTATTTTGTAAATGGACTTAAAATCATTGTTTATATCCCCAATTCTTGCTGAAGCTAGTTCAAATTAAGTTGGAAAAAGAGAAAGACAAAATATAATATTCTTAAAATGTACCATGTTTAATATTTTATTGTCATAATTTACCCATACTAATAGCATATATTATGTTCCTGTCATTTTTATATTTCTGAATTCTAACCTAAATTTTAAAAAATATTATAATTTATCTTACAGGATTTTGATAAAATGATAGATTTGATAGGTTTCTATATTCTATTTCAAGAATTATAAGCAATGTTATTTTAAAACTTATTTTTAAAGGTAGTTTCTGAGCTATTTCTTACTGTTTTTCCAATGTCCTTGGCTAACTGGGGAGGTTCTTCACATCATGTTTTATGATAATAATAGTAAAATTGCTTCACAAAGCAAGAAATTTTTTATCATAGCAACATAATTAGAGATATTTTTAGGATGCTAATCAATGAACAATGTAACTTCCAATTGTAATAATCAAGGATGTATTTTTCAAAAGTTTTGTAAAATTTTAGTAATTTGTTTATGCTGGGCCTGTCAATATGGGTCATACTTGATGAAGCGTAGCATACTTTAATACACAGCTAATTATAATCATAACTTAACAAGGCTTAAATTGAACTAATCAAGGAAATAAATGTTTAAAAATTACTCATTATTATTGCAAATAATACAAAATTCTCAATGTGCATGACCAGCAAGAGACGATATTTCAAGATGATATAGACTATATTGTGAAGCAATATGCTGTGTAAACATAGGATATTGCAAAATAAAGTGGAGTGACTTTGGCACTGTCTGTCTGCACTCATTTTTGAGGAGAAAGGTATTGTAATCTACTTTTAAATTACACCAATACTACATAAAATGTAAAGTTGCATTGTATTTTTAACTGCTTTTGGTAAAACTAGGAATTTTTTAAACTTTTACAATAAATTCTCAAACCAAGGAGAGAAAAAACAAGGAGAGAACATTAATTTGACTCATGCTCTATGGAGTATATGAAAATTTTTCCACAAATTATATGCAGTTTAATGTCAAAAAAGTAATTTCTTAAATGGCTATAATAATAATGAGTGTTTTTTATTTTCCCTTGAGAGTAAATTATTTCAACTACAAATGTACAAAGGTCTCCTAAGTGTCACTCTCTTACTCTATATTCCTTAGAATATTTTGAGTTAATTTAGCTCCTGATCCTTCTCCAAGCTAGTGTGGCCTCAGGCACTTTACTCATTCCAAAGGTAATCCTCTCTATTATTAAATACTATACACATCATTGAGGTAGCAAACTCAATAATAGCAAAACATCTAATTCCGAATTGACTAACTTCCTAATTGGAGAAAAAATTGTGTAAGGAATGAAATAAAACTGGCTAGTACTTCTATACCCACGATGATTGATGAGCATATTCTTTAAACTCTGCTGCTTATATTCAATAGTTTGGTAATTTGAGTATTAAACAATGAACATTTTTAAAAGTAAATTATTTTAGTGTTCTGTTTTAATCAATTTTTGATTATACATTTATGCATTTCTCTTTTAAATCAACTATATCTTGGTTAAATTAAACTATTCAGGTAAACTTTTAAGTGTTAAATAAATATAAATGCATAAAATTGAATTTTAATAGCACACTAAAAATTTAGTAGAAACTATTATCAAGCATGCAATGAACATGTCTTGGCTCAATAAATGTAAGACATAAAAACATTCATATTTTCTCAACATTTTAATTTAAGTTAGAGTTTCCTCTCAATGTCGGAGAACTATAATGTTTATAATGTTCACCTTTTACCATAACATGACCACTTGAATTATCGCATGATTTTTCAACTTAAGACCAATAAGGCTGTAGAAACTTTTACATCAATATTGTTGTATAAATCTCTCCTCTCTGTTCTTAGACTCTAAGCAGTTTAAGATTTTTACTGGTGCTTGCCTTTGTCCTCTTCCATTATTATTGTTAAGCTATTCGTGTTTGCTTCCACATGTGCTTTTAAATTATTCTTTCAAAAAATCTGTTGTATACTTTACAGGTTGCAATTTTGACATGACTTTGAGACTATGTTTCTAGAGTGTCCTGGGATCCATTTAGTGTAAATGACCGAATTTTAAATGTGACATATAATACCACAGAGGTTTTCTTGTGAACTAAGTCCTTCAGTAAGTTCTGCTTAACTTGCCACTGTTTCCTAAGAGAAATGTTGGGGCATAGTGAGGCATGAGAAGGGATACCTGAAAGCAGATTTTTAAAAGCGAATATACAGCACAGATTTCAATGATTTTTGTTTAGGAAACATTTGTTATCTGATGGAAGTATGAGACATAAACACCTGCGATACTCAGCAATACTTTAATCAACAAATCTGCATATGCCTAATATGACTATTATCTCAGAAAATAGGAAACTATTGAAGTATAAAATAGTTATTGCTGCTGCCTTCATAAAATTTGTCACCTAAGGCAAGTCACAGATATTTGTAGATATTTAGTAGGCATGCATATATTTGCTCTAAGCTGAAATCACGAGGTGTGGTATGAATGTATAAATCCAGAAAAATACCAAACACATTTCAGAAATCATTTTCCTAGAAGGTGATATTAACACTATGTGTTGATCAATGTGTAAGAATGAACTAAACGAAGGAAAACAGAGAACATTCCAGGCAGAAAGCCCTTTGTTGTACAGGAGAAAAACCAACCTGGACTTAAGACTTGAAGCTGGAGGGTGGGGAAGAGGAGTCTGCAGAGGTCTGAAGAGGATGGAGAAGAAGGGTAAGAACCTCTGTCTTTATAGTAAACAAACAGGAAGCTGAAATGGTCAGATTTGCAATTCAAAATATCACTGAATGGAGTGATATGCATATAACTTAAACCATGGTGATGGACTATTATGAAGAACTGTAATTATGGGTATTTGGACAAAAAATAATTTCTGGTTTCTCATGCTTAAATTAAAAATAATACACGATCTTCTCACTAAAAGAAATGCAGTTGTATATTCAGATATACTTTAAGAATATTTTCATGCAATTTTGTATACTTTGAATTTAGAGGAAATAGCAATTTGTTAAGGATATTAGTTTAGTTAGTAGCGACTAAAACATCTGGGAACAGAAATGCAATCAAGAATTACCACCAACAACATGATTAAATGCACAAAAATAATTCATTGTGGGGAAATTAAATTTACTCCTTTTAGTGGAGTAAATCAAAGTATAATGTATGAGAGAACCATTAGTTTTAAGGTAGGAAAAAAACAACAATTAGTGTTTCAAAAAAGCTTTTATATGAAATAATTCAAAATCGCTGCAAGAGAAAGGAGTGTAATGAACTCCCACGGACTTAGCACACAACTTCAGTAATTTTCAGCCCATGGCCAACCTTATTTTCTCTGCACAGCAGTTACACTTCATTTCCATTGCAGGCAAATTTGAGACAAGTGACAATATTATATTAATTTATAAGTGAGTATTTCAGTATGCATCTCTAAATTACAAGAATTTCCCTTTTCAATAACTACCATTATAACCTCACCACCAAAAACAAATAATGTTTTTCTCTCTTTTTTAAGATTTTATTTATTTATTTTTAGAAAGGGAAGGGAGGGGGAGAGAGAGAGAGAGAGAGAGAGAGAGAGAGAGAGAGAGAAACATCAATGTGCGGTTGCTGGGGGTCATGGCCTGCAACCCAGGCATGTACCCTGACTGGGAATTGAACCTGCGACACTTTGGTTCGTAGCCTGAGCTCAATCCACTGAGCTATACCAGCCAGGGCTTGTTTTTCTCTTTTTTAAAAAAAAGATCTTTCCTTATTATTGGATTTATTGGTGGGACACTGGTTAACAAAGTAATACAGGTTTCAGATGGACAATTCTACATCACATCATCTGTATATTGGATTTTGTGTTCATCACTCCAAGTCAGGTTTCTATCCATGTCCATGTATCCCTTCTACACCCGTCCTCCACCTCCTTTCCTATCTCCCCCTGGCAATCACGACACCATTGTCCATGTCCATGAGCTCTCTCTCTGTCTCTCTCCTTTTTTTCTGCTGCTGAATCCATCCACCCACCCTACCTAGTCCTAAGCTTTACCCCTCCACCTAACCTGTTGGGTTTGTATCATTTCTCTAATTGAAACATATATTTTTCTTTTCTTTGTTAGTCTAATACTCCCTTAGTTTGAATTTTAATTCAAAGCCTTTTATACCCTATTAAGGATGCCCCCAAAGACTTTTTTTTTTACTTTGAATTCTATTTTTTTTATTAGACTATGTCCTAGTGTTGGAAATTCTTTTTATTTTGATCTACAACACAGGTGGCAGACACAAGGCCTGCAGGCCCAATCCTGCCCTCCACTTTGTTTTATCTGGCCTGTCACCTTCTTTCCATCCAGTGGCAGAGCTGAGCTCTCACTTAACTGTTAAGGAGTAGTTACATTTATACAGTCCTAAAATAACATTTGGCCCTTTGAAGGCAGCCATGAGGCTGATGTGGCTCCTGGGTGAAAATGAGTTTGACACCCCTGGTCTACAAGGAACTCACAGTATTATTTCATTATGTAGTTTCAAGTGTTTTTTGTTTTGTTTTGTTTTGTTTTTTAATTTCAAGAAATTGTTTTGGATTATAATTTTAGTATTTGTTTTGTTCCGTTAATTTGATTTTCTTCTTTAGAGATGCCTATGATGTGTATTTTGTTTTATCCCCATTCTAATTCTTAACTAAGTTTTTTGACTTCTGTTTTTATGTATTTCATTTTTACAGTCACCTAATTTCTGATCTTTTATTTTCTGATTTGTGTTGGCTCAAAACATGTTATTTTTATTTATTTTTCTTGGTTTATTTTGAAATATTATACATGTTTTTATTTAGTTTGTGAGCATAAATTTCCAAAATACTTTCCTCATTTATTGAAGGTTAATTTCTTTCTTATTTTTTCCCATAAATTTAAAGGACAAAGTCATAATTTTTGTAAGTGTCTAAGTTTTAAGTGAGATGAAATTTTATATGCTTCAAAAAGATTGAAACTATATTGCTAGAATAGTTTCACTATTCTAGATTTCTCTTTTCTTCTCACTCAGATTAAACAGTAGGATTCAAATTCTGGTGTTCTTCATTCTTTTATCTGAACATCTCTAATTATTTGGTCATTAACTCATCTATCTCATTAGGATTCTAATCCTTAGCCTTAACTTCAGAGAGCACTTTGGTTTATTCATTTTCAGGGTTCATACTCCCAGACATATATACTACTTGAATACTATTGACTATCTTTGTCCCATTGCGCTCATTGAGAATTTGAAGCCTCAACTCTTACTAATTACAACTCCTACATTCAGATGCTGTGTTAGGACTGCCTACTGGGTTTTTAAGTATACATGCCAATTTTCAGTTCTCTGCCTCTCAAATTCATCATAGATTCCCTTTCATTATTTTTTTTTTAATAGCAGCTGATTCTTGTAGCTGTTGGTGTTTATCTTGAACCATTAATATTTTGGGGCTCATGAAAATGACTTGTCACCTAGTTTATTTGTAGGTGTTGTCTTCCTTACAGTCATATTTGGTTTTGTTTCTACTTGCTGTTTTCTTTGTTTGAGTGAAACTCTAATATATTAAAAAATGCAATACAGTGAATACCATCTTCCAATGGCATCATTTCTTAAAAGCATGTTTTAATTTTAAATAATGTTACCATGTAATTGCTCATTTAAGTAAAGATCTGTAGATGGATTTGTAGTAAGAAATCCTACAGAAGTCCTTCTCTCCTCTCAGCCCTGGGTCACATAAACAGATGTCTTCAATTCAGTATAACATACATTTTTGAGCAACCACTGCATGCATGCGGTCACTTTATGTGCTTCAGCTAGTGAAAGAAAATGCACACACTCCGGAGATGCAGGATACATTACAGAGATACATTACAACAGGAAAAGAGAAATATATACACAATTAACTCATTTGAAATGAATTAGAAAAGCTGAGGTATTCATTTATTTTGAACAAAATAAATATTAACATAATTAGATATGCTTATTTAAAGACCTGAGAAAATGAAATAATATAAAACCTGTACAAAAATGTTGATTAAAATTCCTTAACCTAGAAGTCTGTCAATTCTGAATTTGTAAGGAAAAACAATCTCTGTACAAAATTCTGTAAAATATGATGCCATTTAAGCAATGGCAAACATATGCTGAAAATATAAATGAGTGTTTACCAAAATAATAATAGTGATCATCTGTGAGTGATGAAATTAAAGAAGTTCTTATAATTTATTATGGTTTCATAATATTTTGTTGTATTTTGTTGACTATTATTTTGCAATTAGCAAGATTTGCATTTACAATAAAATTAGGTTCTTTCTACTGTCACAAACCATGAAGCACTAGGAAAGCAGTGTAAAATATTTTTGCATATCTATCAGAGTAAGATATATTTGTGACCAAGTAGTCTAGACACTTTTTGTTCAATGTATGTAAGAATGGAATATTTGTTAATGGACACACTTTAGTCCTCTTGTGAAGGTTGGGGAACAAGAAGAGGAGGGGAGAGGGGGAAGGAGGAAGAAGAGGAGGTCACTGTATAAGACCTGCTCAAGCTCAAGTGCTCTAACCACAAATTCATCAGTCTGCCACTGAAAGTGTCACTAATGATCATCCTCTTGCTATTCTTGATAAAGTGTCACATACAGTTTCTTATTTTGACTGATATTGTGGTTACTTTTTCTCCAGTTTAGATTTGTGGCATAGGCTAATCATTACCAAAAAACACATGGATCCTATTGTTATGATTGAATATGAATCCATTTCAAACTGGTTTATCAATGTTGTGAAGATGGGTTAGTGTCTCCCTCCCTAAGTCCTTTCCAGGGCTTACAGCTAAACAACTCTATTTTCCAGTCCACCTAGCATCCTTGTAGGGCTTTGAGACTATTTCTTATCAATGAAATGTGAGTAGAAATATATATCCCCTCCTTTCTGTGGCAATGCCACAAGTGTATGTTCACAATATAGTCTTTCCTGTAAATCAGCCAGGCACCTGCTCAGCTAGCTGCCTGCTGAGCAGCCTGGCACCAAGGAATAGGCAAGAGTCACACAAGGTAACTAAGCTATTCATTCAGCTTTTATTGAATGTAGGTTCCTGCAAAGTAGAACATCAACATATATTAATATCCTTGTCACACTCTAGCAATCTAAGAGAAATCTAACACACACTCACAACATTCAATGGGGGATAATGACCCTGAGTCCCAGAGTCTCAATCTGCAGGTCTGGGAGAGAGCACAGTGGGCAAGGGAGTGGTCAATGTCTTGCAAAAAAGGGTTTTCGGAGCCACATGGGCAGAATGGAAGACAAAGTCCTCAGTCCAGCAGGGCAAAGCCTCCAGCAACTGATGCCAAGGGAGATCAGCATAGCGTGGAGAAGCAACCAGTGTGTGGAGCTCAGCTGTCTCAGCAGTGGCCTGGAGCCTGCCTCAGTTGTATCTTGGAAGTGGTGTGCTCTACTTTCTGGGTCTTTTAGTGTCTTGGCTTCCTTGATGTCAAGTGCAGAATTTTCCCAGGAGCCTGTGTATGGGTGGTCCTGATCCAAAAACATGGCTGTTCTGATCACACGTGCAAATATCTTGGGTGTGTCGCCTTGCCAGGTATGTCTAGTGTGACTTAAATAGTTTCCCTCTTAAAACAAAGTGTCATGGCTGACTGGCAGCCAACTTGGTTGACAAAAATGACTCCATTTTTTTATTGGTCCTGCTCTCCATAGGCAATTTAAGAGAGGACATGCCTCTATCAATCATCTATCTATCTATCCATCTATCCATCCATCATCTACCTATGTATATACCTACCTACCTACATACCTACCTATCTGATCTCTCTCTCTCCTCTCCCCCCACCTTTGCTTCAGGACTGAGCTTAAAGTCTGGTGAAAATAGAAGAGCCATAGCATGGATGAAGCTTAACACACATTCCCAAATGACTCCATAAAGCTAATCATTTCTTTTGACTTTATGCAGCATTCTGGGATAGACCAAGATTGTAAGCTACTGAGTTTTGAGGACTTATCTGATAAATAATCAGAACAATTAGATATGTTACGCTGACCAGTATATTTCTTGTATTTAATTTTTTAAAAAATCCCTTATAGCATAAAATATGAATCCGCCATTGCTTTCTGTATTTTTCATCTACCAAGCAAATTATTTTTGTTGATCAGCCTTGCTGCTAAAGAGTGCATAGATTTTTAATGGAATAATACATATTTGCTTTCCGGAACCTTACATGGATCAAATTATTTTTTCCGAAGTTACTTTTTTAAATGGTCCCTTAGGGTTATAATAGAACTGTGAATTTTCACCTTTTGAGTCTTTCAGTAAATTCTGCAGATTTTTTACCTTTAACTTAACTGAAGTGTTACTGGTGAAAATAGTTCTTTTGCAGTGCTAAGAGAAAGGAATTTGAAATTACACAAATGTGGAGAAGTTTAAATGTGGTGGCAAGATTTCATTGGGGTTTAAGGAAAATTATAGACCCTTGGGATATAGAAAGTGGGCAGGATCTATAAGCAACTGCTTCAAAGCTTCTATTAATCCTTCATATATTTTCTTGGTTCTCAATATTGATCAAGGAGCCATTCAAACCATCCCAGGCATTAGTTGGGCTCTCTCCCTGACCAATCCCCTACTAGGACCTACTGGGTTTCTAGGCCCTCTATCCAATCTGATTACCTTTCCAGTTTTCCCCAGGATAGTCTCTGCTGTTTTATAGCTCCTACTGTGCATGTCCAAAAGTAGAAATACTTCCTCCTGAACCATCTTGAAGTCTATGCACATGTCAAAAAGTTCTGTTACATCACTTGGATTCTACTGTGTCTGTGCCCACCAGAAGAATTTTGCTGTCTTCCTCTCTCTAATAATCTCCTACTGAGCCAGCAGACTCCTGGAGTGTGTGAATGTGTCTTTAAATACTATGGGTTCCTAGTAAGCTTAATGGAATGCTGTCCTAATATCCTATTTAGATTCCCAGTATATTACGTTTACTGTCTGATCCCCTTTGCTTCCTCCTTTATTAATAACTATATATGCTAAGAGAGGTAGAGTACAAATGCTGAGCTAAAAATACCTATAAGACATTTAAATGCAGTTTACACATTATATAAATTTGCAAGATAGATGTGACCTATCTTGCTTCATGTGGTTATTTTAATTCAGTGATTAAAATGGTTACTTGAAAGTTCGTTAGTTTAGAAGAACTCTATCTCCATTAGCTAAAAAATAACTTGTCTTAGTTTTTGGAAACAAATTAACTTTTCAGCTTAAGAGGTGCTCATAAATTAATTTGCAAACAGTTTGTATTGTCTTAGAAAAAATCAGTTTATAATAAAAATAAATAGAAATGTTGCATTTTCTTTGCTACTTTAACAAGAACCATTCCAAGTATCAATTGATCATTTTAGAATACACTTTATTTGGGTACTTCACTTTTAAATTTTGCATTTTATCTCCATGTCTTATTTTAATAGATAAACATACTAAAATAAAAAATGATGAATAATATTTGACTTGTAGGAAACATCAAATTATTTAACATGAGCTGCTCCTGTTGGTCTGCTCTATTATTTTGTTTGCTTAAAAGTATTAAATATGTAATTATGTTGGTTTTAGAATTCTGTGAACACTGACACAATTTTCCTACAGAGCATACATAACACCAGTGCCCACATTGGCAGGTAACGAGAAATACATACGGCACACGGGCTCTGACCTAAGTCCTACCATCACAGTGTCTTAGCAGCAGAATGCTGGGGGTTAGAGGAGAATCAGGAAATTGGGTTTGTATCAAAGAGTTGTTATGCAATTTTTTCCTATATTAACCCAATTTAGTACAAAATATTAACTTGAAATTATGAGAGCCTGTTATTCTATGTAGACAAGTGCAATTGATATGGCTGGTTTTTCTTTCTCTCCTCACCAGTTGTTGTAATGGTTCATTTTATGGTTCACCTTGACTGGGCCATGGGATGCCCAGATATTCCATTCAGCATGTTTTGGGTATCTGAGAGGGTGTTTTTGGATGAGATTGACATTTAAATATGTAGAGTGAGTAAAGCAGATTGCCCTCCCCAGTGCGGGGAACTTTCATTCAATTAATTAAAGCCTGAAGGGAAAAAAAAAAACAATGCTTCCCTAAGTAGAGAAGAACTCCTCCTGCCACAGTATGGAGCTAGCACATTGCTTTGCATTTTTTTAAAATAATAAAAGTTTTTAAATCGGAGTTACAGGTTCAGAGTAAAGTTGAGGAGAAGACACACAGATTTTCTACATGCCATGTCCCACATATGCATAGCCTCTCATGTTGTCAGTATCTTCCACCAGAATGGCACATTTGAACTCACTAATGAACTTACTAATAAACTTACATTGACACATTACAATCACTTTATGTTACAGTTCACTCATGATGTTGTACACTCATTGGGTTTGGGTAAATATACAATGATATATATTCATCGTCATGGTATCATACAGAACACTTTCCCTGCCCTGAAGATCTTACATGCTCAATCTAATCATCCCTCTGCCTTCACTTGCAACCCCCAGCAACCACTTATTTTTCTACTGTATCAATACTTTTGCCTTTTTGAGAATGTCATATAGTTGGAACCATGATATATGCAGAAGAAATGATATCTTAACAATATTTATCTTTATCCATGGACATAAAATATCCCTCCACTTATTTAGGTCTTTGGGTTTTATAGTTTTCCTTATATAGATCTTACAGGTATTTTTTTTTTAGATATATAGACAAGCATGCCATGTTTTGGGGTGCCAGTGTAATGATATTGTATTAAAAACAACTGTTTCCAGGGCCTCTCTTGGGCGACACCCCCCACCCCCCCTTAGCTGGGGTAGGATAACTAGAACCAGCAGGAATGGGGTAGTTTCCCTCCCTAGTGAGTTAGGCCCTAATATTAGATACCCTAAGAGATTAGGCTCTGGTTAGTTAGCTTCTGCCCACAGCAGGCTCTGTTAAGAAGCAGAGTGCTTCGACATACAGTGGTCCCCACTACTTGTCCATAGGATGTATGTTCCAGACTCCCACCCAGTAAATGCCTGAAACCTAGGGTAGTATTGAACCCTACATATACAATGTTTTGTCCTGCACATGTATACTTTGTCACTTGAAGGAAACAATTTAGGGCTTCTTTTTGACCGATCTGAATCGCCAGCACCACTGCTCTTGTGTTCTGGGACCATTATTAAATAAAATAAATGTTACTGCAACACAAACACTGAGATAAAATGCCAATCTATTTGATCACTGAGACGGCTTCCAAGTTGCTAGCAGGCAGGTGGCATGTATAGCATGGATATACTGAAATCCTGGATGGGAGAGTGCAGGATGGTGCAAGATTTCCATTGAAACCATGGAAAGAGAAACTGCAGGAGTGGGTTCCTCCCCCTGTTGGAAGCATAAGGAAATTTTTCTTCACTGTTCACTGTGGAAACCTGGTAAATCTCACAATATTGTGTAGGCCCATTTTTGAGGGAGTACTGTGGAATTTTTTAATTCTCAGACTTGTCCATATTGAGGCTGAGCAATTTGTCAATTGTAGTTTATGTTTAACTACTCTGGCATTGGTTCCCATAGCATTTTCCAGTAGAGAGTATCTGCTCAGGGAAGCTGCTCCTTACTTGCAGAACTGGAAACCACAAGTCTGGGATGATTTTTTTTCCTGCCTTCAGACTCCTGAGAAATTGGCTCTGGTTAGGTCTCAAGCCTATAGACTTTCAGGCTGGCATTCACTTCTCCTAGATGTCCTGGTTCTCAGTCTCTGGGCTCAGACTAGAGCTACGCCATCTGGTTATAGCTTATGGCTATTTCTGCTTCGCTGGAGAACCCTGACCAACACAACAGTCTTTCCCATTTTCTTTTCCTTTGTTATCTAATTGAAGATAAATGAAGTAGTTTCTTTTAAGTTCTAATTAAGAAAAAAATCGTGAAATACCTAGAACAGGTGTGAGAGTAAACCTTTCTTCAATAATTAGTGTAAATAGAGTTTCTATCTCTCTGTTTTTGTCCTAAAGAAATATGTTCCATCTTTTTCATACCAGGTGGCAAGTTGTGAGTGAAAGATATTTAAAAACAGCCAGCTTGTTCAGACAATAAAAATAATACTTTCCCCTGCATCGCAATTGGTAGTTCTCAAAGCATTTCCACATAGACTGGAATCACACAAATTGTACAAAATAACCAGAGGGGGGTTGTGTATTGTTACTGTTTACAGATGAGAGAATGGAGGCATTGAAGACAAAAAGTACGTGACAGAACTAAATTTTCAACCTGATTCTTGTGACAATAAATCAGGTGTTCTTACAATTGCATGACTGCTTGTGGACATAGTGGCATTAATTCTGTCTTTCAAAAGGGAGTTGACAGTCACTCCAAACAGAAAGGACAAATTAAACCTAGTGGATTTCTGCTCCAAGAGGCAAAAGTGATAATGTAACTTAGAGAAATTAATAGCTACATAAAAATATATGTGTATGGCAGGATGAGTTTTAGGTCGCACAAGGGGCACTTAATTGCACGTACTCTAAAGGAATAGGAGCTTCAAAAATCATGTTAATGAAAAAAGTACTAATATGAACCAGAGTGCTAGCCAAATCCTACATTTACTGAACATATGCTAAACAGAAGAATCTTCCAGGAATTTTTGCTAGTTCTAAAAATGATTTGGCAACAAATGTGTCATTACCTCATTTTAACATAGATGGTGGGTGACACTGAGAGTGAGAGGTTACAAAAGCTCTGCAAAGGGTGTGACATCATGAATACCTCATGTCCCAAACCAGGAAGTGTCCTTACAGTGAAGATAAAACAAACCAGCAAACTTTTGGGGGAAGTTTCAAGTTACTAAATAAATTGCAAAGTGCTTAGTTGATTTTCTCACTGTTATAAATTAGTCTTTAGAGCTTGCAAATTAAGAAGCAGGGGCTAAATTATGTTTTACTCTGACCAGTCTGTTTTAACTTTTGTTCTCCAGAAACAGATCTTAAGACAAGAACTCATGTAAATGTTTATTTAATAGGCAACATACCGTATAAGTGTTAGCTGTTATTATAATGATATTATTGTTATTACTATTAATTTCTTTCTAGAAATGAAAATAACCTCACATTCATAAATATAAAACTTTACATTCAAAGATACAATATTATTCAAATATTTTGTCAGGAATTTAGTTTTCAAACAACTATTTTCTATGAGTATAACAGATTTGACAAAATAAAGGGTTATTTCTGTTTATAAAAATAACAAAGTGACAGTAACTAGAAGGGAGGTGGGAGGGGGATAACGGGGCAAAGAAGGGGAAGGGACATGAAGGAACATGTATACAGGACCCACGGACAAAGACAGCAGGGCAGGGGGAGGACTGAATGTGGGAGGTGGGGGTGGGTAAGGTGGGGGAGAGTAATGAGGGAAAAATGGGGACAACTGTAATTGCACAAAAATAAAAAATAAAAACTTTAATTATAATTTAATTTTACTAATATAATCTTAAACTTGAACATTTATATTTATATTTTATCTTCCAAGTTCATCCCAGTTTGGGCATAATGGGCAAAGATATTTTCTAAGTAGAAAAGAAATAAGAATTAAAATAGAAATAAAATGAAAATAATAAAAATGGAAACCAAAAGAAAAAAACTTAAACTTTCATTTTGCAACCCTCCAACACTATTAGCCATTTCTCTATTTGTGTTTCTACAGATGTTTTACTTTCCTTTAATATAGTATTTAGTGAATTTTATGAAGATTCATTTACATTCAGTTTTCTCTTTAACTTGACTTATTGTTCCTATTTCCTTGGGAACAAATGATGACAGAAATCCAAGATACTGTAATGATGAAATGTTCTCAAAGTTACTGACTTTCTAATACACTTTTAACTTGAGGGAACATTAATCTAGTAACAAGGATCTTCAAAATCCACATGGACAATATTTTTCCAGGTATGTGTGAGAGCTTTAATGAAGGTGTTTTAATGGTAGGCACTGAGACACAAGGTAAAAGAAGAAATTGTCATGATTTAATTATTAGTTTATATCCCATTGTCAGTGCTGTTCTCCATCTAAGGAGCTTCCCTGCTGTGATTGCTGATAGGAAATACTTGTGGTATTCATTGTTCTTCCTCATATAGCAGGTCTGTAAACCTCTCCTGCTTTTATTTTTGTATCTCTTCTCAACATTGAAAATATATATATATATCCTTTCTTCCATAACCTTAAGGCAGCTAAAACTGCTTCTGAATAAGAGATAATATGCTAGTATAATAATAATGAAATGAGTGTAATTGTCCAAACAACTCACATCTCATGGAGACTTTTGTTGGAAATGAACATAGGTTAAACATATAGCAAACATCTTGAGAACTTTCACCATCTTAGTAATTAGTTGGTCTAATGAAGAGGTTTTAAATTTTCTCTTTTCTGTTGTTGAAGTAAATTGGCAAAATAATTTCTCTTTACAAATCACAGTGTCAGAAAATCAATGGGATTTAAATTAGAAAAAGGGACTGGCCCCATGTCCTAGTGGAGGAGACACTGCTTTGAATCATGAGTTCTCCATTCTCTAAAGGCGAGTGACCTTGAACAACTTAAGCTTTCTGGTCCTTAGCTGCATTTTTAAGATATGCCTCCCTTTCCTGAGAACAAAGAACTAGATCTTAAAACTGCAAGTTCACCTCCAGATACAAATTCCATTAATTTGAATTATACCAATGGGGTTACTTAAAACACAAGCTACTCATAATTTACTTCCTTATTGATATATTTATTATATCCCTCTATCAGCTTGATTTCCCATGAGATACTAAAAAGTTCTCAACAAAAAGCAACCCTACTCATCAATTTCTCTGGCTCAAAACCTTGGTGTCATTCTTTTATTTTCCTTTCTCTTTTCAGATATTTTTTACTACATTTATTGGAGTGACACTGGTTAACAGAGTCACATAGGTTTCTAGTGTACATTTCTATGATACATGATTTATTTAGTGTATAGTGATCCCATCACCCAAAGTAAAAACATCTTGGTTTTATTCTTGATTCCCTTCTTGATCCCCCACTCCATATCCAAGTTGATAGGAACTGAATCAAATTGACGCATACCACCTTCACTGGCAACACCCCATGCACATCCAAATGATCACTTTATACTCACTTTTGCCCCTGCCTGGTATCTTTAAAACATAGCATTCTCAATGTTTCTTTTAGACATGAATACTATGCCACTTCTCTACTCAATCAATGTAGTCCCTGTTACTGAGTAAAAAAGTCAAAGTCGACTCTAGGACTACTAAGTCCTGAATGCCTCGACACCCTCTAGTTCTTTGACTTTATTCCTTAGTATTCTTCCCCATTCTCACTTCCCTGCAGCTATGTGGGGCCCCCTACTGGTCCTCTAACTGCCATTGGGTTGACCAACATTTTGTTTGTTTTTTTCTGTAACATGGCTCTAGTATCACTTAGTTGTCTTTAACTTCATGCAAAACAATTTGTTATATTTTATTAACAGCTGTCACATTAACATGCATTTAAAAAAAACATCAAAATTAGTGAAATTTTGTGTAGCCATTTTAATATTGAAGGTGAAAGAAAATAACATTTTTGGCATACTATGGTTTATTATTTCAAAGATGACAAATAGTGGAAAGGGAAAGTTAGGGGGTAGAGGGATTGAATACAAAGGAAAACGGACTCATGGACATGGACAATAGTGTGGTGGCTGCTGGGGGGAGGGGGACTTCAGGGCCTAAATGGTAATGGACAAAAATAATAAAGATTATATTAAATATGCAACTGAAATACCAAAAAAAAAGATTGCGCAGTGTATGGAGAAGGTGTTATGACTGATTAAATGTGTCAAAAATGGTTTGTGAGGTTTCATGCTGAAGATTTCTCATTGGTAGATGCTCCATAGTTGGGTAGACTAGTTGATGTTGATAGTGATCAAATTGAGACATTAATTGAGGATGTTTTATCATGAGGGTGGTAGCTGACAAACTCAAATATCCAACTCAAATAACTTTGTGAAAATGAAAAATGTGTCTTTATTTTACAAAAAAAAACCCATATAGACTTTTTGGCCAATCCAATCCATTTTTGTCTGAGGACTTTTACTCTTTCAGTCACTTCTGTGGATAGCTTCGAACTCACTCTTCAGTTTCTTAAGGTGTCTGCTCAAATATTACTTAGTCTGAGAAGATGCCCCTTACCACTTTGTATACATTAGAGCAATGTAATGGAAATGGGGGATGGCCTATGTGGGGGAGGGGGGAGGGGAGAAAAATTAGAACAACTGTAATACCATAAGTAATGAAATATTTTAAAAAGTTAAAGCAGTGTCCACTGTTGTTTATACTATTCACTGTTTTATTATTTTATTACATGCACCACCTTATATACTACACACATGTGCATGCACATTTTCTGTTAACCGTATCTCTCTCCACTAAATTCTAAGTCTTATGCTAGTAGTAAACTTATCTGTGTATTTTATATTCAGTAATTAAATTAATGCACATGCAAAAAATGAAATAAGATCCTTACCTTATACCATATCCAAAACTTAGCTTAAATTTGATTGGATATTAATGTTCTTTGAAGAAAAGGCAAGGCTAAAATGTTATGACATTAAGTTTGGCAATGATTTCTTAAGTATAACACCAGACACAAGTAATGCAAAAAAAAGAAAAAAAGATATTGGATTCGATTAAAATTAAAAGCTTTTGTGTGTCAATTTGGAATATGTGCCCTATCAACATAGTGAAAAAGCAACTCACAGAATTGATCGAATGTTTTCAAATCATACACTTTATCTAATTCCTTATATAACAAGGAATTTATATTTGTATCACATAAATAACTCAGAACTCAACAATAACAACACAGAAAATCAGATAAATTAAAAATAAGGATAAAACATGGATATTTCTCTAAAGAAGATATACAGATATCCAAAAAGCACATGAAAAATGCTCAACATCACTAATCATTAGGGAAATGCAAATCAAAACCACAATGAAATACAAATTAGATCCATTAGAATGACTATTTAAATAAAAGGGAAATAACAAGTGTTAGCAAGGATGTGGACAAATTGGAACACTTGTGCCTTTCTCATGGGATTGTAAATGGTGCGGCCACTATGGAAAAACATATGGTGATTCTTCAAAATGTTAAGCATAGAATTACCATATGATCCAGCAATTCCTTCCCTGGGTCTATATCCAAAAGAAGGGAAAATGGGGACTCAGATATTTATATGCTCATGTTCATAGCAGTATTATTGACAGAGCCAAAAAGATAGAAGAAACTCAAGTGTCTGTCAATGAAAAAAGTTACACAAACAAAATGTGTAAATACATAAAATGAAATCTAATTTGGCTTTAAAAAGGAAATTAAATTGTGGCATGCTATAACATGGATAAGCCTCTAAGATATTAGGTAAGACAAATGGGGCTAAGATACAATACTCCTAAGGTTACCCATATAAGTTATAAAAGGCTGAGTCTGTCCTACATGTACTTTGGGTCCAAATTCCACAATCATTATTCTTATTCTTGTCTGAAATGAACAGGAAGTAAAGGAAGAAAATAGTCCTTTTTCTGTCATTATCTAATGCATACCAGCTCCTGTGTGATTTTAAAGTAACATAAAAATCTTATTTTTTTCTTTAATTTTGACCCTGATCAAGAATCTGAGAAGTTATAACTCAAGAGTACTATATTTGTTTAATATGAACACCAAAATAGCAATAATTAGCGTTGTTGTATGAAGAGATTGTTTATAATAAAATACATTGGGCCTCAGATGTTAGAGGTTTTTCTTGAAAAAGGAAGAAAAATAAAAAAAAAAACATGCTTAATGAAAATTACCAACATTCTAAAGTTTGAAACTAGAATTAGAATATAGAATTTTGTGACCTAAGAACTGCCAGCTGGATAAAAACAGCAAAAATGCCAAGTATTAATCCTCTGTAAACCATAAGAGTACAATGCTAAAAATTCCACATATTGAAGTAACTAACAAATATCTACAGTATTCAGTTTTGTAGAGTCATGAGCCTCTTCATAACAGGACTATGTCCTGAGAAATGCATCATTAGGTGATTTTATCACTGTGTGAACATCATAGACTGCACTTACAGGGACCTGGATGGTACAGCCTACTGCACACCTCGTCTATATATAGCATAGCTTATTGTTCCCAGACTACAAACCTATTCAGCATGTCACTGAACAAAACAGTGCTAGATTACACCAAGCACAAGATAAATTGATGCAATTGAGAGACAGAGAAAACAGATCTATGAGGCTGTTGCCAGTGTAACCTATCATACTTCTGTACAGAAATCTTTTTGTATAAGTAAAAAGAGTAAACACATTTTAAAATAATATAAAATACAGTATAGTAAACACATAAACCACCAACATAGTCATTTATAGCAAATATTACATACTATATATCATTGCATGTGCTATACGTTTATATGGCTGTCTGTGCATAGGTTCATTCACACCAGCATTATCACAGACACTTGAGTAATGTGCTGTGCTACTTTAGGTCTGCTTCAATGTCACTAGACAACCTCCACTATAATCTTACGGGACCACCATCATACATGTGGTTTGTCATTGAATGAAAAGTCATTATGAAGCACATGCTTTTTACACTTTGTTGTCTATACCATGCCTTCATTTTGTAACATTTTCTAAAAGGTCCCCCCTGGCTGGCATAGCTCAATGGATTGAGCACAGGCTGAGAACCAAAGAGTCACAGATTCGATTCCTAGTCAGGGCACATGCCTGGGTTGTAGGCCATGACCCCCAGCAACTGCACATTGATGTTTCTCTCTCTTTCTCTGTCTCCCTCCCTTCCCTCTCTAAAAATAAATAAATAAGATCTTTAAAAAAGTTCCAATTAATAAAATATAATTATCTTGGCATGGTAATGAATTAGGATATCCCAGTTGAAAGTGATAGAAAGACAATGTGGTTCAGAAGACAGAAACATCTGACATTCATGTCCAGCCAGCCAATTAAATGTCAGAGAATGATTCTCACATTAGAAATGTCTTCATTCCACTGACCACTCCCAATTGTTTATGTTGATCATTCTCACTGCAGATCTGCAGTCTTCCTAGTCACACTGGCATCATGGTTGATCGCTTCAGTTCCTTAATCCTCTGTCTTTTCATCATCATCACCATCATTATCATCTTCATTTCCATCCTTTACAAAATGAACTATCTACTATGTGTCAAATACTGTACTAAGTATTTTATATACCCATAAGGAAAAATAAACATTCTTTTTTTACTGTCACAGAGAGTGTATAATAGCTAGTTTAAAATTAAGCAGAGGGTAAATAATGGGACTTGCATGTTATGTCCAGTTCTCAGTGATTTATTACAGAGCCCATCTTTGAAACTTGCATTCATTCATTTCCTTGCTTATAGTGTCTGTCCCAGTTACAAACTAACTTAACAACATAAGCTATTGCAGCCATTTCATTTGTCTGCTTTACTTCTATTTGGCACACACACACACAAGCCTCAACTTTCTATGCTAAATACATTCCAAAATACCTGCAGTATAAATACTTTCAACTTTGAAAAGCTAGTCTCTCCAAGTGAGTTCTCAGGCACCTTCTTTCCACCTCCTTGCATGTTGCTTAAGTTGACTCCATTCCTTTGTCATCAGCTGCTTGCTTTCCACTAGTGTCTTTCTCAGGTTCCTGGGAGTGACAAGGCTCTTGAATAACCTCACTGCCAGAACCTCTCATTAAGCCAACTGCAAAGACTTGCCTTTCTATTCCGCCTATAGAGCTTCAGAATGATTTAGTGAATAATTTAATAATTTTCCAGTCACATGGACTCTTTTTGGATGGTTATATCACTATTCTTGATCATTGGAGCCTCGTGATCACTCTCCTTTTCTTAATGTATACCGTCTTTACTTCCTTCAACACAATCATCTTTTGTTTTCCTGATAGTTAATAATACTTTTTTTCTTTTACACCAACAGTTAAAGTGTTGGTGGACATTGTGACCTTCTCGTCATTATCAGTGGGCCTACATGGGCCTGTCATCCATTTTCACAGCTTTTAAAGTAATCTTCACTGCTTCTATTCGGATGATAACAATGTTAACTTTCCTGTAAAGTTTATATGGGAGAGATGTTGTTATTTTCTCCATGTTGTAGATGAGAAGTCTGAGGCATAGAGAATAAATTATTGAAATGAAGTCAAACACTAGTTAGAGGGAGAGACAAGGGGGTTACAAATGAAATAAAAATAAACCAAAACAAACATAGATTCTCTGCTTCTAAACCCAATTTCTGCTAAATCCTTCACCTTAAATTAGCCATTCCAAGACTAAACGCATTTTACCTCAGGGCTTTGCCAAACCCAGTTATTTATGTGTTGCCCCTCAGCTCCACTCCTGCCCCCTACTGACTGTTCTTGGTTGCTGCAGCTGGTCCTCTGCAGACTGAATTTCTCACACTGCTTTACCCTCTGACATTTTGTTAGGTTTGGCCAATGAAAGCATAGTGTGTGGATGAAATGTCAGATGGGAAGGAGAGGCTTCTTCTTTTAAAGTCTCTGTTAGTAACACTTCGTGGTGGTCTTTCACCACCAGCGACATCTGATATCTTTATATCCTGATATATGTGCCACCCATACTAGCATTCTATGAAATGTCCTTTTTTTTTTTTGGTTATTCCACATATTAATCTTTTGAGATCCAGGAGAAATAGTCCACAAGAAGAATAAGTTGCAGGATGCTCTCTGTTTCCCCAGCACCCTATGGCTACCATTGCACTTGTCTACTTTTGCATCTTTCAACCCATATTTCACTACTATTCATGGCAGGGATAGCTCGCATATTATAAGCCTGAAACTTCACTGAACATTTGAAGTACTGATGTGTTTATTAAACACTTAATGACTTTTAATGGTTATTTTATTAATTAATCATGGATAAAAATAAACACTAAAATAAGGAAACTTGTGATACATTGACTTGATTTATATGTTCTCAAGGTTGCCTATTCCTATTAAATGCTTTCTCAAAATGAGTAACCATTGATGCCTACAAAACGTCAAAAAGTTATTCTATCCAGGACATTCTCTATGGTAACAGCATTTTAGGCACACAACCTACAAGCCCTTTGAACCAATAAAATAAAATATCTTGCTTAAATTGTCTCATCTTGATGTATTTTCAGAGATTCTTATCTGTCTTGAATTGAATTGAGGGTTAACTTAACCAATGGTTAATATTACTAAAATCATTACTATAAGCAGAGAATACCACAGGTAAATTAAATCTAAAGAAAAGCAGCATATAAACTCACATGCAAAAATCTAAAGTTTCTGATGGATCAGTTAGTTTGCTAAAGAAACAGAGACTCTGAGCTGATATGCAGCATTATGACTTTTAGAGCTCCGATGACCAGAAGAGTGAGTTTGCAAATACTATGAATGGGCCCTGGCTGGCGTAGCTCAGTGGATTGAGCGCGGGCTGCTAACCAAAGTATCACAGGTTCGATTCCCAGTCAGGGTACATACCTAGGTTGCAGGCCATGACCCCCAGCAACCGCACATTGATGTTTCTCTCTCTCTCTGTTTCTCCCTCCCTTCCCTCTCTAAAAATAAATAAATAAATTTTTTAAAAAGACTATGAATGGAACCTATTACCTCTCCCATTTTGTAAAGTTTTGCATTTCTACTGTATGCCATTCTGAAACTTTGAACATTCTGAAGCAAAGTTAAAAAAGAAAGAGTGATTTGTCTCTTGAGCATCTTAGATGTAATTCCTGTAACACTTCCCACCCCCCTGAACACTAGCGTTGATTCAGTTGATCTAAATCTCTAGGAGGGAATTTCTTCTTCTGTCATCACCCTCACCTGCATTTGTTCTCCTAAGAGACCAAAAGGCAATTTCAGATTTGCATTTCATCACCAAAACTTTAAGTCTGATTTAGTGATTTCCCTCTAGGATTGTTATCCTTACTTAACATTGTCAGATTCAGTTACAACTTTTTATTTTTGTCACACTGCTTTCAAAGTCTGTAGTTAGTATGGTTAATAAATTTAATAGTTGTGATTTCAAAGTACTATTTTATGATGGAAAATACAGACATCCAAAAGTATAACTGCAATTCTAAAAGGAAAGTCTGAAATAGGCAATAATCAGAGCCTACAGATGCCTACATCTTATTCAGGAGCAACCAGTTATGTGTGCATACAATTAGCATTATATCCTGAACATTGTATTTCATCAACAGCCTAGCATTTAGTGAGCTAGAAAATTCAGTATTGAGATTACTGAATCTGTTCAGTTTGTTTACTCTTAATATAATAAAGGAATTTTAGCATTTTGAACACATAAATTCATGCACTATTTGAATGAATTTGTAGTATTCATATTTATTTATACTATATCTGTATGGTATCTGTACCTAGTGAATAAAAATACTATTTTATTTATGTCAATGATGACTTTCATTGCAGAGTAATCGATTACAGAATATTCTAACATTTTATTGAATATAAAAGTTCAAGAAAATTATCTGTAAGATTACACATTTATTCCTGGGGAACAAAATTTATTAAATTAAATCAGTGCCAGCAAAATAATTATATAAAATTATTATGAGGGCTAAATTATTTGGCTGTATAGATAGGCTCCTTATAATACTTCTGGTTGAGTGTACTGAAATGTTTCAGTATATTTTAGTCAATAAATATGTTATCTTTCTGAAAATTTGTTTTTCCTCCAAAAATAGTTTAAGAATCACAAAATATCATGATTCTTTCTTTCAAGTTCTGATGAAAGATACCTGTAAACAAATATTTTTCACATGTACATATACCGTATTTTTCAGACTATAAGACACACATTTACCCCCCAAATTTGGGAGGAATAATGGTTTTTAATGCTGCTGTTGAGTTCTGTTTACATTTACATTGGTGAACTATTATGATATTTATGTTATTAAATATTTTACCACATTTGTTGCTTCAAAAATTTTTTTTCCTATTTTCCTCCTCTAAAACCTAGGTGCATCTTATGGACCAAAAAACATAATACCTGCCTAATGTGCAAGCCTCCTAGTTGTGCCACAGAAGAAATACCTGGGAGTCACACAAACATCACAAACTGAAACAAAGCACGACATTCATGTCTCCTGTTTTCACTTCCTCTGCATCGCATAGCCTTTTCATGTCTAGAATTCACAGTAAATGAATCCAACTTTCTAGATGATCAGCCAAAATATCTTAAGGAAATAATTACCTTTCTAAATAGAAAATAAAATTTTTCACTAGATTAACTTTTAATTGTTATACAAATACTCTAATTAGCTCAACCTTCCTAAATAACCTTGACATGAACATTAACAGACTCAAGAAATTATAGCTGGGAGACACAGAATATTTCCTTGCACAGATGCCACTCATAGTCTTGTCTTATGTCCTGTAGCCAATCTTGCTGTTTTCTAGTTCTGAGTCCTAAAATTTTGGCATGGTGTTTAGTTTTGGCAAATATGAAAGCAAGGAAATGGTATGAATACTTAGAAAACAAAAGGTATTAGGTGTAACATATATGTATGAAGGAGATATTGAAATGTAAGATTAGAAATGCAGCACCAGAATCTGAGGACCAGACAACTAGTTCATATATTCTGCTGAAAATCTTTTGTTTAATAAGCATGATGCCAAACCTTTCATTAAATCAAAAAATTTCTTCAGACCCATAGACTTTCTTGAATATAATTAGGTAAACACATTTTCTTTTATATTAATGATAGGAATGAATGAAACAAACTATATCCTTAGAAAATAAGTTTTGTGGCACAGCAGATTAAACATCAAGCTTTACATCAGCAGTCAGAATATAGTTGATGGCTTTTTTTGTTTATAAACTAAGAGTTTCAGAAAGAAAAAGTGGCCTGAATATATGTGTATCTGTGATTAGATATTAAAATTTCCCCAGGCAGGCTCTGCTCACATACTAAAATATATGATAGTATTCATATGTGACATATTGTATAATATTCAGCATCTCAGAAAACATGGTAATTGAAAGTGTTTTGTAAACTAGTAAGTGCTATGCAGAAACAAGTGATGATTGTTACTCATTTATGGTATTTTATGTCAAAAAGTAAAACCATACATATTTACAAGGGTCTCATTAAAGTATAAAAGCACTCTTTTTTTCATGATTCAAAGTGGAGTGCATTTATTTTCATCGTTTAGCTCTATCTTAATTGTATTAGTTTCCCAAGGCTGCTCTAACAACGTGCCATAAACTGAGAGACTTAAAACAGGAATTTATTGTTTCATAATTCTGGAGGCTAGAAATCTGACATTGAGACATCAGTAAAACCATACATCCTCTGAAGCCTGCAAATGAGTATCTTTCTTAGTCTCTTCTAGCTTATCCTTGCCGTTCCTTAGTTTGTCGTCACATTGACACAGAATCTGCCTCCATCATCACATGGCCATCGTCTTCTGTGTGTCTCTGTCCTCTCATATTGGGTTAGGATGCACTCTAATGACCTCATCTTAATTTGATTATATATGCAAAGACAGTATTTTTAAATAGGTCACATTCAGTTATAGGGGTTAAGACTTCAATATACCTTTTGGTGGACACAACTCTTTAACACTAATGAATTCAAAACAGCCTTTGATATGCAGGTGGCTAACTCATACTCAATGCAGAGATTTAAAGCTTTTTTAAAACCAATTCAGTATGTATTTAGTACTTTGTACATGCATAACACTAGACTTACCAATGTTTCACAAAATGTAAAATAGGTACAAAGAACATTAATTTTAAATAAGTTTTCTAGAATTTAAAAGTAAATGTGTAATTAATGAAAATGATTTTTCTTTCTATTAGAGAGAGTAAATAATACAAGAGGTCAGGTAGAACTTGACTTTGGTATTAAATTTGCCATTATTTTACTAGGAAGGACATACATGGCAGAAAATTTTTGTGGAAGATGAAAAGTGCCCAGAATAAACTAATCAAAGTGTTTCAGGGAAAATTACAGTGCTGGCCTGACTCATAGGTACACATTTAAAAATAAGTATTGGAAATACATTTAGTGAGGTTAGAGGCAATCCAATGAAATGGGAACAAGTTTTAACTTGATTCCAGAAGCACTTGGGAGGTCATTACAGATACTACCACAGGACAGGAGCATGATGCAGAAATATTGTGAGGGCACTGGATGTAAATGTGGACAGAGGGAAAGCTCAAGGGCAGAAAGCGCAACAAGGAAGCTATTGCGTTTGCGCAGTTCTATAGGGTTCCGGTGATAGCATGTGTCCGCACTCCGTGTGCAGCCGTTTCCCGAAGCACTGCAGCATGTTTGCAGATACTCTGAATTTCTGAAGGAGCCCGGGGACATATGTAAGAAACCCAACAGTCTACTCCTCTGAGGATGTTCAGACCCATTTCTTTAATGAACAAAACTATTAGGCTTTTGGCCTGGAGCTGCTTTCATAAAGTACTAAAACATGAGTATAGTCATGAACCAAAACTGTTTAGGAATCTCTAGCATTTTTAATTAACTTAAAGAATATAGTTTTACTTCTTGATCTGCAGTTCCTATGATTGTATATGCTTCCCAATGTCTTCCTTATCTTCTTCTTTTAGATTATGAGTAATTACAAACCCACATTTTTGTTCATGTTGTACTGGTATGAAACAAGTCAAACCCTTTTTCCCCTGTTGTTTTTGACTGTTAAAAGCTAGGGAAAGAACATTGTGTCTAAATGTCCTTATGTCTGCTTTTTCATTAATACCTGTATGCTGCTGCCTTCAAATTATTTTTTTCCATTTTACTGAGACCAGTTCCAATTATTACTGTTCTTTGATTTAGCTCTCAATATTCTTATAATACATACAACATATTGCTATTGATTTGTTTCCTGGGTAACTATGTTAATATTGAAAATGTATATGGTAAATAGATATTTATTTATGACCAAGATTGCATGTTTACAACATATTTCATGGACTAAATATACATAAAGTCTAAAAAATGCTATTGATTCCAAGATCAATGGCTAATTATCTAAATCAGTCTACATAATTAAAAATAGGGATCTGAGGATAAACAGTAGCTCTCAGAATCCAGAATAGATTTCAGAAAAGTAATTCTTATTCATTATGATATTTAACAAAATATGTCCCCATTATTTCCCTTCTTTCCATTAATATTGTGATCATCCAACAACATAAACTTACAATAATTGTTCATAACTTTTTAAAATAATTTTCTTTTTGAGTTTCTTTTCTCTCCCATCAAATATTCCCAACGCTCATCTATAGACACCTTCCCTTTCTCCTATCAGGGAAACCAATCATAACAGCTGAATCATCAATGGCAATTTTTAAAAAAATCATAGTTGTATTTTAATTGTGCCCCAACATACCTACTAACATTTTTCCATATTCTATTATACACGGAGCTCAAACTAAAATAAAATTGAAGTAGTTATCCTTCCCAAGATATTCCAACCTCAACTGTAGTTTTTCCACGTACATTGTTCACTATTTCTTCATTGTCTCTCTTATACTCATCAGTACTGAGTTAAAGCCACCTTCTCCGGTACTGGTCTTACCCTGGTCAAGAGTAGCACGGTCCTGAACCCACTCACTTTTGAGAGAGCAGCTTTGGCCTTGTGCAGGGCAGCACTTTTCATAGGATAAGAAACCCAGGATGCTAAGTAGATGTGTTCATAGGAGCCTAGATCCTACATCTAGACATAGAGGCACTAAAAGGACAATAGATGGGATGAAAATAAACTCAAATCCAATGAAATTGCTAAAGAGAAGATCACTAAACTCCAAATAAAATTTCTAATTATACTTCACAAAGGATAATTATGTAACATATATTATTATACTACATTGCACAAACACATTCAATCCTCACAATACCTTTGTGCTATGGGCACAATGATTATTTTCATTGTACAGAAGAAATTGGAAACACAAAGCTTAATAAAAACACATCCAAAGCAACAGGATAGGGCAAAAGTAGATTTACAGTTCTGACCATGAAAAACACAGTTTCTTCATTATTATTTATGAGTTATTGTATTATTTTCTATAAGAACAACTGTAAACCTAATTTTGCCACACCCTGTACATGTGTGTGGGGAAGAGCTTGGGTTTTCATCCAGGCAGTATGGTCTCCAGAAATATGACTTAGAAAAATAGAAATGGGGAGCATACAGTAAGTAGTAGGACAAATGCAAGAAAGAGAAACAAGACCACTCTAACAGAAAGAGTGTACATTATTACATTTTCTAGAACTGAGATTAAACTTTCCTGTTTTGGTTTCTAAGAATTCTGGTAGGCCTTTTTTTTTTAAAACATACTTGCCCATCACACAATTAAAAGTGTGATTTTAGAAAGAAATGATTTTGCTTCTAGGTTGATTCATTTAATGATATGACCTAGAAGTAACTAGAATTGTGCATTTTTATGACACATTTTTCAGCAGTCTGATTTCCTTACAATCATGTATCCTCAAATTTGATGATTTTAAAATCTCACAGGTAAAATAAAATTATATAAAATTAACTGAAATATGACATAGAAGCCTTCTACTTTTGTCATAATAATAATAAAAATAATGACTAATAATAAATTCCTCCCTGATTTATTCTGGTTACCTAAGTAATTCATTTGAACAAAAATTAAGTTTTAATCAAATTCCTTTGACTGTCATTTAACCAAGGCTATTTGATATATATTAGAAATATTATTCTTGTGACTCCTCAGTGAAAACATTATAGAGATAACCAAATCTTTATTTGAATGATAAAAATCATTATTCCAGGGGAGGGTTTGTTCTTCTTTCATATTAAGTATTTGTAAAACTATTCACCTTTTCCATATCTGCTTCTGTTTCAAAATTGCAGAAGCTCCACTATCACAAGAGATAAATTGAGATGTCTTTTAACTAGGCGCTTATGACTTTTGAATTCTCTAAAATCTAGTTCTGAGTTTGAACATATAAAATTACTTTGGCAGATAGTTGCCCCACTCTTGTTTCTAAAAATATAGGTCAAGCATTTAATCATTGAACAACCCCATTTAACAGGCGTGTATTTAACAAGCCTATATTTAACAGGCTTATATTTTTCACGATAATAGAAAACCTAGGGCTATTTTGCAGTACAGCAGGCAACATTAGTTTTAGTTCAAACAATGTGGATTGTTATTCTATTTAGAACAGGTGAATTTTAGTTGTGGAGGGAGGTCTTATGTTTGAAATTGAATGCCCATATTGTTTTTTTATTTCTGTATTTTAAATAAAATTCATAACATAAATATGTTGTTAATGGTCATATGAGCATGTAACAAGCTTTTCCCTTTTTAAATTTCAAGCTTTTATTTATTACAAAATAAATTTGTACTTTATAAGATATCATTAATATTGGTTTGCTATTTTATGTTAAATGTATCTATACACATGATTTTTGGTTGAAACCTTGCTGACATAATGAAATGCATTCTTTTTTAATTAAGCAATGAACAATGTTTTATTTTTACCAATTTAATGAATGCTTCAAATTATGATATAAAAACTTGCCATTTTCCATTTAAGTTTAGTTTTCCTAATTTGCAGGAGTTTGTTTTGAAATGATTATACGGCATTTATTGAGAAAAATAGCAATGCTTTTGAATACTCTGGTGTCACAAACATTCACTCTACTGTATAAACATGGGTTCCCATTTGCTCTCTACGTCTCTAATTTTACTCCTCACTCTCCTCCTTGTTCCCGGTCTTCAGCCCCACAATGTTCTTCTAGCTACTTCTTAAACATGCAAAATAAAGCTTTTATATGAAGAAGAAACCTCCTTACACTCACAAAAAATCCTCTCCTACTTGAATAGCTCCATCCCCTTTTTCCTTCAGGTCATTGTTCAAATGTCACCTCTCAGTCAATCATCCCTGAAAATGCCATTAAAATGTGTGCCCATGTGTCACCACCTACCTTCTTACCTGATGATATTTTTTTATTAACAAATTATGTCACTACCTTTAACTTCATTGTTTTCCACAACTAGAAGAACATTTTCACTGAAAGAAAAAAATTGACTTTGTTCTGTTCACTGTCGTGTTCCCATGTCTATGAAAGATTCTGGAGTACAGCAGACTCTTAATAAGTATTTGCTGAGTAAATAGAAGCATGGGTGAATAATCTACTTCCAGAGTCCAGAAATAGTAGACAAAAGAGATATCATTTACATATTATCTCAGTTATATCCTGTAAATATCACCACCACAACCAATACCACACACTCCCCAAATATACACCAAGACACACATTGATCCTTGCTGAGCTATAGAGACTTATAGGTTCACTACACTACTTAACAGTGGAGAATACGAGATGTTGGAAGGGGCTTAGCATGAGTCTTCCACAAAGAATGGTGAGCAGATAGAAACTTGAACTTGAGTGCTTTCCCCATTATGGAGAATTCGAAGGCAGTAGCAGTTCATTCGAGTTTCCTGTGATGTCAAGTGGCAGAGAAGCCGTGGCTATAGGAAAGCATGTGTTTATTGTAGAAAGAATGAATGAAGTTCCTGTGGGCAAAATAGATGCCTACAGAAGCTGTGGCCAAGTGCTCTTGGAAATATCTGAAAGTAAATTGTTCTTGCCATAAATAAAATTTGAAGTGTGATTAAATTATTGGATCTGCCCATGGTACTATTGGGGGAACCATCAGTGATATCACAGAAAATGTTGCCAAAAGTGATGAGAAAAAAATAAATGCACTGAGATCTTCTAGAATGAACATATTTAATTAACTCTTTTTATATGTATTTTATATGTCTTGCATCAAAAAGCATTTGAGTCTGAATTTTTTTTACAAAAGGCGACTATATAAAAGCAAATGTTAAAGAAAAAAGCAAGTTCTACTTACACATATTTATACATACAAACACAATGGTCTTTAGAAAGCAGAAATCTGATCCTTAAGAGAATAGTTTTAAACTTATGCATATTGTTAAATAAAGAATTTTAAGTGAACGTGTATAAAATTACATTTGAAATTAGCTGTCACTGTCATGAATAAGAACAAGATTATATTTGACAATCGAAGTTTCAGCTGAAAATTGATCTTTGGTGATTATTATAATTAAAAGAGAATGAACAGTATGTTAACTTCACTAATATATCATTTGCTCAAATGAATCGCTTCTATATTGGTGTGACTTATGCCATGGATACACTGCAATTATAAGATTCCGTTCTTGATAGAATTGATGAAAATCTTTTCAACTGTGAAGTCATTATCATTTTAAAGGAAATTGTCAGTTTAAAAACATAGAAAAAAATGCTTTATAAATTAGACCTAAAACCACTTCTTGAAAAAACATCAGACCTTTTAAATTCCTTAAACTAGACTCTTCAGGAAACCAATAAATTAGCATCATACATATAACTTCTTATAGCTCCTTATATAACTATAATTTGTTACAAACCAGGAGAATTATTTACTACCATGTTCCAGAATTAAATTCAAGCTACTGAACATACATACATTATTATGGTATATCAGTAAAAGAGACACACTTTAGATATGGGTTTTACTGAACTATAGTTATACAAGTGTTAAACATGTTTTTATTTTAGAATACATTAAGAATGTATTGAAATATATTCAGTAATTTTTAATAAATTTTTCTAATTAACATTGTATTTATATTGGGAATTACTTCTAAATTTTGTGTGGTTTTATTTTTCTAATTGACCTGGTTTTTCTTTTTTTGTATACCGTGTCTTTGCCTGTATCCTACTTGTACTTGATTTCTCCATCTTTGTGAAGATCCTTTCTCTATCTTATATTTCCCCTGCATATTAGCTTCTTTATTTTCTGTCTTTGAATGATTATAAAGTTAATGGGTACAATGACTAATATTAAGGGATAAAGAATATGATATATTGAGGCAATTTTAGTGAGTTTTAGAGAATGTATAATGATTTCCTAGAAAGTATGTTACCTGACTAAAGCCACATATCAATGCTGTGGAAACTAAGATTAGAAATATAAACTAATTTTCCCAGCACAATAGAATAACTATCTCTAGGACAAATATTTGAAAAAAAAAACACGGTACAGTTAACCTCAAGCTACTAAATAATTCTTCATAACACTGGATTTGTTAAGAACACCTTATGTGTAGACACTTATTGACCAACTATTCTATTTAAATGAAAAACACAATAAAACAATTATAAGACTTGTATAACAAAGTAGGAAGGGTCATGATATCTGATATCAAACTATGTTACAAGTCCACTATAATCAAAACAGTCTGGTACTGGTGTAAGAACAGACACATAGATCAGTAGAAGAGAATAGAGAGCCCAGAAATAAACCCATGTCTCTATAGTCAATCAATATTCGACAAAGGGAACAGGAGCATAAAATGGTGTAAAAATAGCCTCTTCAACAAATGGGATTGGGAGATGAGGCAACTATATGCAAAAAAATAAAACTTGACCACCAACTAATACCACATACAAAAATAAAACCACGATGGATAAAAAACTTAAATATAAGTTGCAACACCATAAATATCCTAGAGGGGAACACAGGCAGGAAAATCTTAGATATTCCACACAGCAATATTTTCATTGATATATCCCCTAGAGGGACATAAAAGGAAGAATAAACAAATGGGACCTCACCAAATTAAAAAGCATCTGCATACCTATAGAAAACATCACCAAAATGAAAAGGGAACCAACCATATGGGAAAATATGTTTGTCAATGATAACTCAGACAAGGGTTTGGTCTTCAAAATATATAAAGATCTCAGATGACTCCACTTCAGGAAGATAAACAACCCAATTAAAAAAAAATGGGAAAAGGACCTGAACAGACACTTCTTCAAGGAGGACATACAGAGGGCCCAGAGACATATGAAAGGATGCTCAGCATCACTAGCAATCAGAGAGATGAATATTAAAACCACAATGAGATACCACCTCACACCAATCAGAATGGTTATCAAAAACAAATCAGCAAACAAGTGCTGGTGAGGCTGTGGAGAAAATGGAACATCAGTACACTGTTGGTGGGAACGCACACTGGTGTACACACTGTGGAAAACGGTATGGAATTTCCTCCAAGCTAAAAGTGGAACATGTAGTAAATTTACTAGAGAATGACTTCTGTGAATATGCATACTTACCTACTTTAATTTTTTTTGTCAATTTATAATGACTATTTAGTATATTTTACTTGTATAGATGGAAATAAGAATGTAGAAATATCACATAATTTTTACTACGTTAAATATGAGTCCTAAGGTGATTATTTCAATAAGTAACCAATGTTGGGAATATCAATATTTCTGTTTTTTAAAACAATCATTTTATGTTCCTACTCAATGCACTTAAATTTATCAAACAAATAAGCATGCTTAATTATTGTTTATTTTTATACTAAGTTAATCTAGAAAATATTTATACAATATTTAATATGCAAAGCCTTTGTAATATATACTTTGGATATTACATAATTTTTTCACTTCTTCTGGAATTCTTCCCCAACCGTCATACAATGTTGGTGGAGAGAGAGGTTATTCATGTACTAATGTTTTTTTTTTTAAGAAATACAATACAAATGGCCCCATATGAAAATATTTGAAGTTCCTAAAGTAAAGTAGTGATAGTATATTTATAAATGCACTGAAGAAAGTGATAGTGCAAATATTTCCAATGTAGGAAAATGATGTCTTTGACCTTGAGAACTCCTCAGAAGACCATCTTCTGTTTAAATGCCACCCTTTCTCCTGAGATGCTTCTGGTCAGCATTTTTTACTACCTTTTCCAACCCATTAAGCCATGTGTTGTCTAAATATTCAAACTTCCTCATCACTAAACATTCGATGGATTTCCTGGAGCCTAAGACTCTCCACACCAAAAAAAAAATAGTATTAGTACATAAAATCAACTGTTTCTTTATTCTGTACCTTCTCTAGCCACCACCACCTATTTTGCGTTTTCTTCTTCATTTACTGTTGATGCTTGTTCCTGCTCCAGAAACTCCTGAAATGTTTCAATATAAATTTAATACGCACATTGCTAACCTGGCACTCTAAACTTGATGTCCAATGTTTCTTCCTAATCTTATTCACTGCCCGATTCACTTCTCTTCAGGGCTCTCAGTGTGTTCACTCTCAGTCACTCTTCTGATTTACCTGAATCACATCTAAGACACTACTCCACACACACACATAAACACGCTCTTTTCCTTAACCTCCTCTAAGAAATATAAACCATTATTTACAAACCATTGGCTAGACACAAGCTATTGTCAAGGTCTCACTCACACTGCAACTGTTTTCTTATTCATTCATGTCTTAATCTCTTGACCCAAATACTTTCTCCAGTTAGCAGCCCTCTTTTTTCCAAATCATAGACCATAATTTGTGAGATCCAAAACTACTGTTGCCAACATCAATATATTTGTTCTATTTTGTCCTCTTTCCTTGTATGACACTTGATATAATCAACATTTTATTTATATAGTTTCCACACATCTGAGCTTTCTATCATAAGTTTAAAAAGTCCTACAAATTCAGAGGGACATGTAAAAATCTATGTTTTCCAATATCAATTAAGCTTTTCAAAACTGTGCTGAATTTTTCTACTTCCCTAGACAGCTTTCTGACCAACTGTTCTCAATGTTTATTTCAGCATTCTTTTTCCTCCACAAATGTCCAAATCCAGCATATATAACACATAACCAGCGTGAGGCTTAGTTCCCACTTCATAAGGACATTCAAAACCTTCAGGTTTCAAGAATCAATCCTCACTCAACAGTGTCTATCATAATCTTTTTTCATTTCGTACTTTCTCTACTATGCTTTGAATTCTTTTCATTTGCATCACAGAACTCTTTTAAAGAACAATTATTTTCTTTCTTTCCTAAGAATCGAACCCCTCCTCTATCAGTTTCTGCATCTCAGTCTTTAAAGGTATTCAGATCTCTTTCCTCTAACCTACAAGCAGACAGAAGATAGTCATACTTTTCTCTGCAGCTTTTCCTCTCTTTGGGACAAGCATCACTCCTTTCATTTTATTTCCAGTTGACTCCTGAATGCACCGAAGTTTGACTATCCTCATTATCCAGATGATATAGCTTATCTGAGATCCAATAATTTCCAGTGTGTATCAAAGCATGCCTTTATCAATTTCCTAAAGAATTGTACAGAACTGACCATATCTTCTGATTTGAAATAATCAGTCCTCATTTCAATATCAATAATTGTGTTTTGTTTGGTCTTTCTCCTGCCTTTTGGTCATTTTTTTATTTACCTCTTGAATTCATCTTTTTGCTAACTGTGTTTCCAATTGTTACACTACCTGCCCCCTTCTCCCAGAATATTAATTTTGGTTAGGAAAAATTGTCTTCAAAATAAAAGAGAAATGCTGTGTGGCTAGCTATGAGTTTAATGGATTTGGTTGCTCTCACAACCCTCTGCCTGACAGCAGCAGGGTAGACTCCCGCCATTCTCCTCAGCTGCACCGTCACATTTTCAGATACAGGATATGTACTTAAATCAGTGAGGTCAATGCATATTTATGTATGGTTCCAAGCATACGTTGCTAAACTATCTGATTGATAGCTGATCAATATTCTTTTATTTTCCATATGAGGATAGTCTATGGGAGAAAAGAAACCTGGAATATATTAAAAAGCTGCCAAGGCCCTGATGCTTTAATTTTACTTAAAAGTAGATAAAATCAGATTGCAGGTTAAAAAGCCCAGATTTTAGAACCAAATGTTGTTTGCTGAAGTCAGAAAAAGGTTGTTTTTGGATTGAAAACTTTGTGTAAGGCTTACCTAGGCAAGTTAATATTCTGTCTCACTGAATATTCTCGGTCACCCACAAAGCCCCGCAACCCTGAAAATATGCACTGGTGATGATTAGCATGTTGGGAAGATCTGCTCCCCGGACTTTTCCAATTACGACTGAGGGTTATTTCAGCCAGACGGCAAGGCGAGGAACTCAACAACACTTTCTCCATTGTTCATAATTTTGATATTATATAAAAAAAATTTATTTAGGTCATTTAATAGGGTTTCTTAGAAATACTTTTATCATTAAAATAGTTATTTTACTATATCAGTAGCCATACCTTATTTTCTAAATGAAACCATTAGTAAATCTGGTGGGATCGTCATATTTATTAATATGTTCGACAATTGCAATGACAACATTTTAATTTTTAATTCTGTAAAACTTTTTGTCTTTTCTTACTTTCTCTCCAACTGTTTTTTTTTTTCTTTGGACTAATGTGTTTGCTCCACTAGTTATCCGTTTTTTGTATGGTTGTGTTTCTGGGCAAGGAGCCCAGATTGGCATTATTTTTGTTTGCTCTTCGTTGTCCCAGATTTTGTTTAGAGAAAAGCACTGTAAATTAATGATATGATTACAGTGTTACTTCCATTATTTATTTTCTGTAGAATCCAACACATTAAACCATACTATTCATAGTACTTCGCTGTGAATAAGGATAGAATTTTGTTAGTTTCTAGACATTGCAGTTATAAACATTTATTTTTATTTTTTGGTATATCAGTCATCTCCTTTATGCCTTTTAAGAATATGACACAGACCTGGTGAGTTATTCTAAATTCATTGGGCAGTAATGTTCCTTATGATCTAGGTTGTTCCATCCACTAAGAATCATACTTTCCATTTATGTCTTTGCTAATAATTGCAAAATAATAAATGCATAAAAGAAACCTTTTATCAGTGAGGGACACCCAGATGTTTGCTAGGAATTAGGGCATTGGAGACAGAGTTCTGCTTCACCCCTAAGGTGCTGAAAAACTTAGAGAAATTAAATTGATGAGTCTGGACCTATAAATTACTGGTGACACTTTAAAGTGCCTTCTCAAAATCAAATATCCCCTACTCCTTTGACATTCAAACCAAAAATAATCTGCTATCTCTGTTTCAGGGACTAGAGAAACTGGACTTCCCAATTTAGGGATTTATTACTGTCTAAATCATCTGGTTGAATATAAACAAAAATAAACTGCAGTTTTCCACTGATGACTGATGACCATATTGTTAAACCCAGTTATCTGCTTAGCTATTACTAGACCTTTCTTGGTATGTTATATCCTACATATGCCTTCATTTCTTATGAATGACATAACTGTTATATTTTTGATATTATATTTTGTGTTCTACATGATTTCTAGGTTGATTCAATTTAACAAATTTATTTTGATCATTCCAAATCTTTGGGGATTGGTAGTCTCATTTTTTATTACACATTGTTGATCTGGAACCTGGCAGAGCATAGGTTTCCTTAATTCATCTTGTTTTTCCATTCAAATAGAGGAAAAATGTTGTTAAAGAATCTTGCCAGCCTCAAGCATTGTTGGACAAACTATCCTGATGATACAGATGTGCTAAATATGTACACGGACAAGGAAAGGAGCTGCAAAAAGTATGGATGTGAAAACTCTGTCACTCACGTGACATGACAGTTCAATGCCCCTGGCAAGGGATCCCGAGCACAGAGCCAACAGTGACAAGGTCTGCACTCAGGCGATTCTGGCCCTGACGGCACAAGTGAGTTCTGCCATGGCCAGTGCAGTCACCTGTTGAAATACTTTTATATATAAAATCTCGCCTGAGTATAAAATTTAAAATCAAAATTGTATAATTGTATAATTAGTCATAAATTTTAAATCAAATAACATATATGTGTATATGTATGTATATGCATGCATGTATATGTAGAAACATATGTATGTATGTATATACATATATAATATATATCGTGTATATATATATTGTGTGTGTGTATACATATATATAAGAATTTAGAGAGTTTAGTTCCCCCTAGTGGTAACCAATCAAAATTCAATGAAATTCATTAAAGGGTTCAATAAAAGTAGGTTTAAGCTACCTTAGAAATCACTTGATAATCCCATCAATTTACAAATTTTGAAACAAGACCTAGGAGCAGTATAAAAAATAAAAAAAATGCATAATAGAAAAAAAGAGTTGTTCTGCTTTCAATATTTTTTATTTATTAAAGATAAATAAAAATATCTTGGTTTGTTTATTTCAGATTCACAAAAAAAAATTCAATATCTTAGTTTTAATATATCTATGACTATAATGAGAATTTAAATGATAAGAATAGCAGTAATTTTTAAGCCACATCAGCAGATGTCTATTGTTATAAAAGAATGGGTAATAGAATGTAAAAAGTAAAATAATAATATTAGCTTAATAAAAGTAACACTAACTCTTCTAAAAGTTTTTTTTTTGTCAGACATGAACACAAGAAATTCACCATCACTAGGACTAAATATCAAAACAAACAAACCAATTCCAGAAATGGTTTTATTAAAATACTTGAGTCATCTCTCATTATTTCTTAATAAAGAAATTTCTATTGGTGTCCCTTGCTTGCAGACTGAGTCTAGAATAAGAAAGCAATTTGAGGATTGAATTTGATAATTTTTCTTACTGTCACAAATGATCTATATGTTTCATTAGTTTGTGAACTGAAATCCTCAGGCAATATATCCCTGAAGAGAATATAAGTTAAACCTTCATATTTGAAATAAACATAATTATGTTACAGATGTAACTATAATATGCTTTAAAAAAGAAAACAAAATCAATGTCTAGTTAACTTTAAATTACAGTTACTGGGTTTTGTTAAAATGTCATTAAAGTTATTTTCTGTTGTGGGAGGCTGCTGTGCGTGGCGTGGGCCCAGCTCCCACTGGGAGATGCACAAGACCCACGCCCATGGACCTGCAATGTCCATGTACCTAGGCCACTATGAGTCTTGCTTTTTGCTAAAACTCCCTCACACTGAATTGAGGACATTTACTGCAAAGCAATTTCCTAAAAACCGTGCTAAACCTTCCAAGGATGAGTATAACCGGTCCAATTACTTTTGCCTTTTCATTTACAAATATCCCTCTTCTGTGATGTGATTACCAGCATCCTCTCCTTTGTTTTCTGTATAAGGTAACCACCTAAAGCATAGTAAATGAGGACCTTCTTGAGATGTGCCCAATAAGACAATAAAGCTCATTGGAGCAAGGGCCAAGGCTTTTGCTCCCCTTGAGAGAAAAGCCATGTGGTCCCTTTTCCTCCACTGTATTTGGTAATCCATGTGAATGTCTCATTTCATCCATAATGACGTGGACCCCATGAGCTGGGGTCCACATCATTCTGTTAGTTTAGGATGTATGCCCAATATTCTTTAGAAGTTGTCTATACTTTTAGCGATTTCAATAGTTATGAACCCTCTGCTGTTTTTACCATCAAGACTCTAATATTTTCCTTTTATAACAGTCACCTTGCTCAAAGGAATGAAATTTCCTTTTGGCCTGTTTATAAGTGCTATACTGCACTGAGACAAAGATACATCATGTGATATGTTATACGGATATGAGAACTAATATTTTTAAGAAGTTAGCAAAAACAAAACCATTATTTTAACATGTTTCACCCTATGTATTTGAAAAGTGATCTTCAGCCACATATGCTTCATTAGATAAAGAATTCACTCTGAAAGGGAAAACACTTCGGGGAATATGAGACTATTATAAAACCAATTGAAATTAAGTTATAATTAACTTGACTTGAAAAAATCATAAAGTTCATCATGTCTCTACCCTCTTTAAGACATAGACCAGTTATCCCAACTCATTCTTACCAGCAGCAATGAACTGAATCGCATTCCCTCAAAATCCAAATGTAGAAGCCCTACCCCACAATGTGATGGTATTTGGAAAAAGGGTCTTTGGGAGGTAGTTAGGTTTAGATGAGTTTTAAAAAAATTCTGGAGCCCTCAAGATGAAATCAAAGGCATCAGAAAGCTTGCCGCCTCTCTTTCTTTCTGTCTGTTGTGCAAGGGGTCGGAAAAAAGGCGCCTATGTGCAAGCTAGTAAGCAAGCCGTCACCAGAAACCATCGAAGCATCTTGATCTTGGGCTTCTGGCCTTGAGAACTGTGAGAAAATGAATGTCTGTTGTTTAAGCCACCCACCCTAGGTAGTGTGTTCTGACAGGCCGAGCTAAGACATGAGTCCTTCACATTATTATTACCTAATACTTTAGTTCTGTCTTGTTTCCATGTATGTGTGTATTAGTGTGTGCATATACATCTGTATTGGACCAGCGTCATCATTTTGACAGTAGAAAAGAACAACCTAAAGGCATTCAATTATATTGCCTACTTCCACAATAATAAGAAAAACTCAATTTTTGATGCTTTTAAAAAAACATAAGAAATTAGATGGGATTGGGAGCCCTCAAGGTTGTATGGTCATGGACAAGGTGGTGAAGGCATTAACCAAAGAACATTTATGTACAAAGAACATTATGTACCTGTGGACACAGACAACACTATCAGGATTGGCTTGGTGGGAGGGAAAGAGAGGGCCTGGGAGGAGGCGGGGAAAAGGAGAAAAAAAGGGACAACATAAACAATAAAAATAAAATGTAAAAAAAGGCAAAACACACACACACAATTACCAAAACAGTAAAACAATAACATATATATAATTAATTTAAGCAGAAAAAAATAAAAAGAATTTCATGATTTGAATTGGGCAAAAGTAAATATTTATAAAGTTTGCTTAAGATAAATATATGCAAAAAGTTAACATGTGTCTTGATACTTAATGATTTTCAAAACTTTTGAAAAAAAGTTACTTGAAGTGAAGTGAATTGCTATGGTATAAACAGTGTATTATGTTATTATCAAGTGAATTCTGTCGCCTGTAAGATCATTATCTCTGCATCCAATTTTGAAAATCTTGTATCAGTGGGATAAATTAAGAATCTAGTTAATCTCCAAAAAAAGGCCAAAAAAGAGAGAGATCTGAACTGTTTTTTTTTTAATTTAATCAGCCTTTAAGCTACAGATTTAACGTGTGAGTCTAACTGCATAAAATAACAGTTTGACAGGAAACCTCAAAACTTAAATATGTTATGTTTTGTCTTTGTATTTCACAGGGTGATTTACCAGTGTCCAGGAAAGACATTAAATCTGAAAAAAAAAAATAGCCATTTATTTGTAGATATATCTTCAGCTCTGAATGAAGGTTTTCGTTGTCCTGGCAGGGCAGGCTTAATAATTAAGACTTACTTCATGCTAACATTGACCCCTAACTTTATTTTAGCTTTTTACAAAACAATCTACATACAGTATTTTTGCAATAATGTTGAAGTAGATGGCATGGTGATTAAGTATATTCTAGTTTAAAATAAGTGAAACTATATCAAAGGATGTACTAAACCATTTTTATATCCCCGTAAATATGCTCGCATTTGAATCTCAAAACAAATGGGACTGAAACTGATGTATTTTTCTGAGATAAAGTAGAGATCAGAGCAATGGGGAAAGAAGGTAAAAAAAAAAGGAAAAAGAAAAATATAGGTTCCAAACAGGTCTAAGACTGATATAAGAGGAAGTTCTAAAATTATAGCCAGAAAACCTAAGCGTGAATGCCCACTTGATCTAGATTGAGTTGTTCAATAAGTTCTCTGAAGAAATGTGGGTAGTAATATCTACTGTATTAGATTATGGTGAACATTCAGAGAGATAATTCACCTACATCGCAGTGCCCATCACAGTTTGTGATGTAATTACACAAAAAAACTCATGAAGCTGAATAACATGATTTGAGATCGGTCATGGGCCCCTCTTTAAACATGCCATAATTCACATTAAAAAACACATACACATATAGCCCTGGCTGGTGTGGCTCAGTAGATTGAGTGCCAGCTTGCAGATCAAAGGGCCGTTGGTTCAATTCTCAGTCAGGGCACATGCCTGGGTTGCAGGCCAGGTACCCAGGTCTCAGGGTACCTGAGAGGGAACCACACATTGATGTTTCTCTCCCTGTCTTTGCCCCCCCCAAAGTAAATAAATAAAGATAAAATATTCTTAAAAAACAACATACACGTATGGAGCACAATAAAACCTCCACGGGTCAGTTTTAGAAGAGAATTTTTCAGTATTTGAGTAGTTTCTTGGAGATTACTTTCAGAGAGCTCTGAGTCTTAACTGCAATGCAGAATTAAACTTCAGAAGGCAGTGAGAGATAGCTAATACACAATAGCTAACGTTACCACTGTACTTGGTTCACAGATGTCAAGATCTTAAGAAGAGAGGACATAGTGATGTGGGGATTCTGTGGTGTGTTGAGATGAGCGACTGGGTGGTATGCTGGACAATGATATCAAAATTTTGAGAAGGTTGAGTTGCAGGACATAGAAGTATGAAAATATCCATAGATCATAAATGTGGTGCTAAATACAGAAGGTGGTATTTTCATATTACAAATGCTTACTACATTAGGCCTTCAGTTAATTCTATAAAATATATAATTAAACACAGCAATTAAGTCAGAAGATGTGTCTGTTGGCCATATTATTCTTTTATAAAATTGTCATAAAACTCCCCTCCTAGATTTTATAAACTTCATTAAGGTGACTATTCATTATTTGTGTATATCAGTTATTGCATACTGTGATTAGGGAACCATTTGCAAATGAAGATGTGTTTTCCAACTGACCTATGTATCCATATGATTTTTTTCTACCCCTTGTTATTGTTTTTATTTACATGAAGCCCTTTTTGACAAGGCATCTATTGAAAATTTCATGAAAAGTATGCAAGCTGTTGGCATAAAAACACATACAGAAACAAAATTCTGTACATATTCTGAAGGGATATGAAATAGAAGTTCTAGCATTTTCTGGAAGAAAGGCAGGAAGTAAAAATATAAAGAAGGTAATCATGAACCAATAATTAGAAAAAAAAAAAACAAACAAAGATTCTAAGTACCAGTGCCTTGACAATGGTACACATCTGTGTGAATAAAAGTACATGGGCCCCCAAGTTTCTGATGGCTAAGAGCTTCTGGTACAAGAGATTGATTGTTCTGGAAGCACTCACAATCTAGCCAGATTTAACTTCTTCAGCAGTAAAATGGTGAAAATAAAATTAGATTATTATAAAAATTAAATGAAATTGCATTTCAGTCACTTCATAGATTGGATATCAAATGATTTATATGCATAAAGTGAAAATATTTAGCATTTTGGAACTTTCTTGTTAGTTAAGGAAGTGTCACATGGTAGGTTACCCAGCTGCCCCACACCTGAAAGCTCAGCTCCGTTTCTTGAGCTCAGGTCAGCAGCCCCCACGTTCTCAGCTCTTCTCCCTCTCCTCTCGTCAGTGAAGTGCTGTCAGTCAAAGTTGATTCCTTCACAGTTAGTGCTTTCCATGCTTCCAGCCTCAGAATTTGTTTATCCAATAAGCTAGCTCATGCTAATGAGTCAAAAGTCAAATGGTTCTCCCTCATCTATCAGCAAACCTCTGCTCCCTGAGACTTCTTTTTGTGCCTTTCAGGAGGCATCTTCTATTGAACTAGCTCTTCACCACTTTCATCCCTTAGTTCAATTCAATTAACATTTACTAACCTATTTTATATCAAGTGTTTAATGTGCTTTATTGAGACCGAAGGCAAAAAGGTAGAATATAAACACAAATAAGTGAAGGGCACTCTCTCAGTGCAGTTACTTAACTATGGTTCTGAAGATAACAGACTTGGTAAGAACGTGTGACATTTCTAAAAGGCAAGTCAAACATATACTTTTGGAGAAAAAAAATTCTAGTAGTTTAAATTACAGTATCAAAAGTTATAAAAGGCAACTAGTTAAATTAGAAGTAGAATATTTGGAAACAAGGAAATGGTTGAGGAAATTTGCAGTTAACTCAAAGACATTATACTTCAAAAGAGTCATTCATTTTTTGAAATAATTATTTTACTTTGTTGTCTCCATGAAAATATAATTATTTATTTATAAACATATACTAAGTATTTTTTCTTGGATATATTTCAGTTAAATGTCCAAGTGTGTGATCACTGAATTAAAAATCTTCCTTATGAGGTTATTTTTAAAGGATTTAAAGATTTTGGTGAGATTTGAAATATTAAAGTGATAGATTTAATGCAGACTAGAAGCAAGTTTTTTCTATGAAATGTTTTAATTAATGACACTTGATTAAGCAATAGAGATAAACAATTGACTCTAAGCAACATAAATAATGCTGTTCATCAACATGTGTAAAAGAAACTCTAAAGCACATAATCACATTCTTTCTCAGAAACTGTCAGCGTGAGGAAGTGTGAGAAACTGCCAGCTATCCTCTAGAGGAAGGAAGGTGCTCATCAATCTACTACGACTACATGACAAGAGAAAAAATTCATCCTAGAGTGATAAGCACAAACTCTCTTTACCATGGACTCTAACATCCAAACCAAGGGCAGCAGAAGCAATGAAGATGTTGAGGTCAGCTTTCTCTCTTCATAGGGTAGCCTCTAATGGACTTTTCCAGAATTACTTCTTTTCAAACCAGAATATATGCACCTCAACAACTATGATTAGGAACCAGAGCTTTTGCCAGGCCAAACCAAACACAGTTGAGTAACTCAAACCCAGGTGACTTATTGCAGGTGGAGCCCCGGGCTGATTGTCATCATTTAAGTTTTACTCCTTTGTATTATTTAAGAATATAAGAGTAAGAAAATCTTGAACTTAATCTAATCACATCTTAGTTTTATTTTAGTTGATATTTTATAAAAAATATGCCATTTCTATTTTATCCACAGTTCTTCTAGAAGGTAGTAATCATACCTATATCCAATTTTGATGAGTAAATGAGTTGACAAATAGCAATCACTTATTGAGTGCATTCTACATTCGTCCTATGTAATATGTAACAAGTGGTCATATTAATGAATACAGGATTATACAGTCTATTGCATACTGTTCTTGGTTTGTTATAAATCATATAAGACTATTTGTTGTACTAAGAAAGGCACATGGAAATATCAAAAAAAACCCTAAACTACCATTGGGTAAATACAACAGATAGATTGTATTTTTTCTAATATAAACTATACAAAATAGCATTTATAGAAATTTATAGGATAGACCTACATTAGTACTCACATTTTTGAAATGAGGACATGGATGGATAAATATTAAATAACTAAATCAAGTAAACATGCATTATGTGATTTTTCTATCATTGTAAAATAAAACAATAATCCAGGGACAATAATCCAGGGAAAATTGTGTGAGATAAATTTTGAGCGTCAAATGCATCAATCATTTACTCACATTTATTTCATTTCAATAAATGAAAATACTTCCTTGGGCTGTCTACAAAACTTGGGATAATTTTACTTTAAATTATGGAAGAACTATTAATTATTTTCTAATTTAGAATTCAGTTTGTAGTTTTATGCCATTAAACATTCAACAGGTATATTTTGAATCCTACTGTAAAGTCATTTAAATATTTAATTTAAAATGGACATGTGCCTTTCTAAAAATTGTTTTTCTAAGAAAAGCCCGAAGAAAGTTATACATTATTGAAGAGAAGTAGAATATGAGAAATCCTCCAAAAAGTAAGCCTATATTTTATGCAGGTCATTGCTGCCTTGAAATCAGAGATTTAAGGAAATGCAGATTGAAGATAGAGAAGAAAATTGCTAACATACTAATGAATGTAGTAGAAAAAATATCCTTAGTCAAGAATATTAATTCTAGGTCTGTCTTCAACTATTGTGTACAAATATTGTCTTGATATTTAAGCCTTCAAATGTTATAAAATAAAGAATAGAATTTTCTATTAGAATAGGAAACAGAATTTTACAACAGAATCTTAAGATTGACTTATAAGAGTTAAAGTTTAAGTGAAATTTAAGATAAAGTTCACGTGAAAACATCTTGGGCTTTAAGTAACAAATGCAATCAATATAAATTCTTGCATATTTCTGCATCAAAATAGTCATTTTCAAAAACAAATTTTTGCTACAGAAATAAATTCTGAACTTGCATGATAAAAATATTGCTCTTGAACAAAATGTCCAACATAATCAAGATTGTGGTGTTCTGAGCACCCGCTCAGGACCCGTGCAGGTGGTGAAGATGTGGTGACGCGGGGGCAGGAGGAACCTCCCCTGAAAATGGTGTTATCTTCTGTATTGAATTGAAGGGAACACAATTTCATTTAGATTTTGTTTGATGCTTTTACATTTATTCATTTTTAATTATTGTTGTTCAATACATCATCACAAAAACACATCCATATTAAGATTTGCCATTCTAAAATAATAAGAAGCCTATTATATAATATAAATCAATAGAATTTGACTTTGAAAATGTCAAGTGTTTTGAAATATCAACATTTTCAATCTTATATCATTGATATTGGGTATAAATGAGCTAGAATTAATAGGAAATAATAGGTGATTATCTACTATATGTATAATGAAATGTAATTTCCACAAAGTAAATTAAAACACTAATTTTGCTCTCATCACTGGTATTCTTTCATCTTTTCATAAGAAATTCAAGTAGTTGAGTTGTTTCTTATAATAAAAGGCAATTTTGTATCAGATGATATTAATCACTCACCCAAATAGTAGAGGACCTTCTTATCTATAACTTAATTTTAAAATATCTATAATTTATTATTAAAATGTAGGTATTGTTGTTTTAATAAATTTTATCTATAAACAGATATATGCAGATAAATAATGATAAATAGCCAGGAAAATTGATATCTCTAGAGTCAGAAGTTTAAATATACATGATTGTTACAAAACAAAATCAGTGGTACTAGGAAAGAGATCTACATTAGTAAAAATTCTGAGCAAATACTAAAACATATGTAATCTGATTTTTCTCTGTATTTATATTGCAAGCACAAATATATACAAAATTGCAATTAGAAATAGTTTTAAAACATGGAAAGTCTATATGATAATATTTATTGAGAGGAATTTACATAAATTGGTCTTGTTCTTGAGCTTTCATGATTTTTAAAGAAAATTTAGAAACAACTATAAAAATCAGCCTAATATCAATGCAACTTTGCTGATTCTAGGACATATGAAAAGTGTTTCTTTAAGAAAGAATTGCAGAATGTAATATGAAAAATAATAGTGATTATAGGGATAGTGATATTTTTTAAAAAATGATTTCAAAGTGCAGAAGAAAGGCGATTTACCAAATCTCTAAATGTCTCAGTATAGTATATATATTTTTTAAAAAATCATATGACCACAATATATAACATATATTATAACAAAAATTACACAGAAAAATTTACCTTACAATTCACTTTATGATTGGTGATATATTTTCTTTGTATATATTGATGTGATCGGATTCTGAAGCAGAAAAAAAAGAAAAATACATAAAAACAATTTCAACACTCATTAATATAAACTATGCTTAGTTACAAGTAATATTAAACATACTTTTTATATATTTTTCCATATCAATGAAGAATGCAACTCATGAGAGCAATGGCAGATGAATAGCAAATATACTTTTCAAAGAAGAAAACATTGAGTGGCCTGAGCTGTCAGATTTTCATTTTAGCACTTTGCCTCTTGACACAGAAACCCCAACTAGAACCTCAAATCTCTCAGTTGTTAGCTGGGCAGTTCTGGGCAATTTAGTTATGTTCTCTGAACCAATGCTACTTCAGCTGACAAAGAAATATTATATGCCCTTGATAGAGATCTGAGCATTAAGTGTTATAATACATTTCAAGCATTTAACATTGTGCCTAATACATAGTTAACATTAAAGTATAAAGTATTAGTAGTAATTTTAAATAAAAAATAAAGTAGGCTTATGGGAAATATGGTCACTAGCATACAGCTGATTATTTCTCCTCCTTTCCATAGCTAGCATAGAAACAGCTCCATTGAAAAAGCCTATTATTCCATTTGTGCAGCCCTGACCTTGAGTGTGAGATGCAGTCCCAACTTAACTGTTTAAAACTTATTAATTTATAAGTTTTCGTAGTACTGAATGCTGAAAACTGCTCTAACAACCAGGAGATATGACCGATGAATAACAACTCCATCTTCTGTGCTGCATGCAGAAATTCTGATATATGGAAATAACCCAGTCAGACACTTTCTGCAAAGGGTTTATAACATTTTCTGCTTACAAAGGGACATATATTTTGCTTTCATATCGTCTTAATACTTTAAGAAAAATGTTTAGCTATTTCTGCATGCTTGATATTTTAAATGCAACCATTATTTTATAAATAATTTCAACAAGTATTAAATTTGCACTCTTCAAATAATAAAAAGTACACTGTTAATTTGAAAAGGAAATATATATGTAATCATTGTAACTTAATATGGTCACCATTTCAAAGCTAATCATGTTATGCTGCATTGAAGTTTATTTTAATTCACTTTCTAAGTTTCAGGCATATTATGATTCATGAAAACTAAGGTCTCTGCAGGCTATCCAAAAATACCAACAACAACAACAAAGGGACATGGCTGCAGAAACTGTTTGGATGATCCAGAAAGCCACAGCTATGGGCAACTGATGATGCGCAGCTTCATCACAACAATGTTACCACTCATGCATCATGTCATGTGCAGAGAGGTTTTTTTCTGGCAAAACATCAAATCATCCAGGTGATTCAGCACTCCCTACAACCCATTTTTGGTGCCCTGTGATTTCTGGCTTTTCCCGAAACTTGAAACACCTTTGAAAGGGGGAATATTTCATACCATCAATGAAACTCAGGAAAATACAATGAGGCAGCTGATGGCAACTGGGAGAACTGTGTGATGTCCCAAGTCACCAAATTTGAAGGGAACTGATGCATCATTGTCCTATGTACAATGTTACCTGCATCTTATAACTTCTTCAGTAAATGTCTTTATTTTTCATATTACATGATTGGAGATCTTTTGGATGGACCTCACATGTCTAACAAGATAGTGGAGGTTACATCGAATGACCCCAGCACAATGCATTGTATGAGCCTGCTGAGTTAGAGACATAAGTAAAATGTGAACATTGGTGTGTTCCGGTGTTAATCAATAAGGTGTTTCTGAGAGCAATGATTTGAAATTCAGGCAAATATTTACCCACAAAAAGATTCACCCCAGAATTGTTCATTAGAGAATATTTTGTGATAAAGAGAAAATTTAACAATATGTAAAATGTTCAAACTTAAAGTATGGTCATGTGTAGCCCATAAAGTTATGTCTATGAAATGTTTAAGGACATGGAAAATATTTATGACATAATATAAAGCAGGCATATATAAATATTGTACAGTTAATGCCTACAAATATGTATTTATAGAAGGAGGAAAATACTCCCAAAGTGCCAGAGAAAAAATAGATGGAGCATCGCAGAAAAGAAAAATGAGAGACAGTGTTGGAAAAATGGCATAGTGATAAGAGGATTGCTCTTTATTCTAAAGCCAGGGCACTAATTTAAGATTATTCTTTCTGAAAGATTATTTTCATAACTTGTTTTCTAGAATAATATATCCTTATAGCTTCTTAACACCTTATTATATATAAGAATATATATATATATATATATTTACTTCAGGGATAAAATATCATGATGAATTATATACATATAATTATATACACACAGACAATGGAAAGGTGGTACATGGTGGGTATATGAAGGAAGAGGGAGCAGAAAGAGTTAGAGAACACCATTATTACATGCATCAATGGTATTGCAGATGTAAGGACAAATGACTATGTTAATTGTAGTGGCTGCAATAGTAATGAGGAAAGGATGAATAAGAATCACACTACTAACAAAAGTTCCCTATTACATGCTTCTTTATTAGGCAAGGGAGCCTAAAAAATGGAAAAACTGAATTTCATGAAATAAAGCAGTTGATTAGAAAGGAGATGAATAAGTGAAGTAGATGAGTTTGTGTGTGTGTGTGTGTGTGTGTGTGTGTGTGTGTACAGAGAGAGAGAGAGAGAGAAAGAGAACAAATACAGAGGTATCTCCACACAAACTTATAAAGGACAGGGTGACACTGATATGTGTTGATATAGCTGTAAATATAGAAGTGCATCAAATTAAATTAATGCAGCCATAGAAATGGGTGAAAAGTTGAGAGAGTAAAAACAGGTTGCCAACATTTTCTTCAGTGAAATCGCCCTTTAAAGGGGAACAGAAGACAAGATGGTAAATCTGAGAATAAAATAAGCACATTTATCTGCGGGAAAGAAAACCTGAAAGTCAAAGTAACTAGTCCATTTGGGAACACAAGTAGGTCAGATGCTACCTTAGATTTATAGCACCCTGTTCTTTATCAGTATGTTAAATTCTATACATTAAAATGATTTATTTCCATATATTTTAGTTCATTCACATGTCTATCCAACAAATACTTACATTTAACTTAATATATATTAGCACAAAGACTTGACCTGGATACACAAGGAAGACAATATGGTATCCATCCTCAAGGGAATCCCAGTGTCATGGTGATAAAGCAGAGGACTACAAAGCACAGTGCATGAATAGCAGGAGGAGGAAGTGTTACGGGATGCTTTATGGAGATGAGAAGTTTTTGTAAGAAAACACATACACAAGAGAACATTTTATTCAAGCATTTTTTGATAGAGGAGAAAAAGAGAGAGGTACAACTATTTCCTCAGTTATTCATGCATTTAATTTATTGACTATCTTCACAACACCACATTGGTTTCGGTCAGCACTGCAATAGATGTTTCAATAAGAGAGTGGGCACATATACCACCTAAAAACTCATGTCTGTAGTGTTAAAACTGCACGTAAACTTGAATATTTTAATGCCCTGTTTAACTTCTCAATAAATAATTCAAATATTTCTTCACATCTGCAAAAATCCAGTAAGCAATTCATAAACAAATTAACTGTAGCAATCAGGGTTATACTAGCTTTTAATTATATTTCATATCCTGCCCAGTCTCTGTGATGTAAATATTGGTGATTATTAGTATTGTCAAAATTATGCCCAGTATCATAACTGTTAGACAGAAACAGAGAGTACTAAAGTACTTGAATATCCAAGAGATGGCTGTTGACTGATTGGCGTCTAAAGGTCTCAGAGAAAGCTGGTTTTAGTCATCAAAGTAAACCCCAGCTCATCTGATCCTGAGAGCAAGCTGTAGTTGAAACCTTGACGTTAGCTAGGGAAACCGTGAGCAGAAAACACAGCTAAACCACGCCCAAGGCCCTGACCCCATGGACTGTGCAATGACTTGTTACACAGCACAGCAAATCAATACACATTTTGGTACTTGAATATGAGGTGCCAATGCAACAACAAAAAAATTACTTGAAAAAAAAATGTGAGTGGCTTTGAAACTAGGAAGTTGATGCATATAAAAAAGAATGTTAAGGAACCAAAAAACAAAGAAACAAACAAACAAACAAACAAATCCTAAATCCCCTTGAACTAACTGGTGGTTACCCGGATTTGGAAGATGCCACCAGGGAGGGTTCAGAAGGAAGTGAAGAACATTTTACTAAAGACTAGGCAGAGGGAGGTCCCTGTGACCCAGTGATGTAAGAGCAGTAAACTGCCCAGTAGATTTGTGGGGATAGAGCTTGTGAGTGAGGAACTTAAGCACCAAAAGTTCTGCCTGTTTTTTTTTTTTTTTTCTTTCCCTGCTGATGACATCAAAATGTGAGAGGAGAAAGATACATTGTGGAAAGGATTGTTAAACAAAAAGAAACAGAACTAGATGACTTTGAGAGTTATAGGTTTCTCCAGATGGTTAAAAAGATGATAAAAGTCATAAAGTGGCTACTGAAAGTGTGATACAAAAGACAGATAGTAGGTGGGACCGTACGACTTTGAGCTAAAACTTCAGCGAGATCTATATGTCAGGGTATTTAATCACACTAAGTCATTTTCAAGCAATCAAGGGTGTGCCTTACAAATTTTCTCAGCCAAAAGCCCAAGATGCTAATTCAAGAATCACAAAAGCTTTTTCTCCCAGGCCTTGACATACAATGCTTCACACTCTTATAGATCAGTTGTCCGTGTTTATCTTCTATTTCCTAAATCAAAATGTTATTGTTTTCCTGTGCATATGTTGCCACTGTAAATTGTGAGTTTTGAGTTTTGATAACCTTCTTGTTAGTTTTCTAGTCCACGAATGAGGAAGATTGTAGAAGCCCTGGGAACTCTGCTTAATAAATCACATCCAGGCCTCATGTCTGTCTCTGGACCTGATTTACAGCTTGGACTATGAGCTGATGCAATAATGGAATGAAACTCTTAAAAAACACTGGGACGGGATTCCCAAGAGTTCTTAAATAGCTGAGCATCAGAAGTTGGCAGTTCTGCCCCCTGCTGTAAGTAAGGCTCTGTGTAATCCCCCCACCTGAGTGTGGGCAAGATCCAAGATGGGATAGTGGTAAGACTCCTTTATGGTAAGCTGGTTCACCTTTTGGTTTTGCAGAAGTAAGTTGACATGAGAGAGATTAACAGGAGAAAATAGAAAAATTTATTATATTTGTACATGTGAGAGTTCTATAAGAACATGCAATGCACTACCTATTTGGTAGTTGAGTATTATATGTCTTTCTGGATAAAGAAGAGGAAGGCAGGGGTATAGCATTTCAAAGGGAAAGTATAAAATTCACAGGTAGATGAGAAAGAGCAGACATGGTAAACAAATTCTGGCGGGGCCACCCAGAAACAACATATCACAAAAGGGAGTCTAATACAGAGTCTTTGCTAGGTTCCTTTCTGTCTCCCACACTTAGTGCATATTGTGCTAAGGTGATAGTTCCTTTTCCTAAGCAGGTTTTTCTGCTTAGGAAAATTCTCTTAGGCAGGTAAAGGGAAAATAAAATTCCCTTCTTTAGTCTTTCTTTGCTCCTTAAAAATGAACAGCTTAAAATAATCAATATCCCCAAAAGGCTTATTTTGCTGTGCCGCCATGTATGGTAAGAACATGAGGATCACCTTTAGAAGCTGAGGGAGATGACTGGCTGACAGTCAGCAAGAAGATGGAAATTTCAGTCCTACAATTTCATGGAACTAAATTCTGCCAAAAGAGAGTAAATGTAGAAGAAGACCCTGTGCCTCAGATAAGATTTTAGGCCCCATGAACTCATTGTTGAGCCTTCTGAGAGCCTGCTAACCCAGGCCTGGGCCCCAAGGTCACAGAAACTGTGGGAACACAAATAGATGGTTTAATTCCCTAAGTCAGTGGCACTTTGTTACACAGCAATAGAAAACTGAGAAAACCACCTGTCAAAGTGATATTAGTGAATCAGTGAATTTCCGACTCAGCTTTTTGATTTGTTATTACTAAATGTAAATGCATTTATTTCAGCAACCTCAAAAGACCTCTTTCTTCTCTGTGTTATCCTTTTGAGAATGTTGATATTTATCAGTAGAACTGTTTTTTTTTAATCTCAGATACTTTAAAATGTTTCATATAAAAACAGGAAACAACTTTTTAGAAAATCAAAATAAGAAATTCGAATATTGAGTATTTAAATATATAAATAAGAGCATATTACACATGAAATACTTTATAGTCTATTTGTATTGAGCATTGTAATTCATCCTTTAACACTTAGAATGTAGAGATTGACTTCATTTCATAAATAAAGGTTGGTAAAGAACAACAGTTCTACTCTGGTTTGCCCTTCGCACTTGCAACATAATAATGTTAGAAAGAACATTTTAGCTGAGTCACACTGGAAAGTCATCAGTAATAGAACCTCACTCTATTATACAATTACTAGTGCAATGAATAAATAATCCTTTGCTCCTTGATACAAGGTGCTGCTTGTTCATTACTATAAGGGTCATTCGTAAGCCAATTTTGTTATTACCCTGAAAGAACATTGTTGTTAAATTGTGATAAAGGAGAAACCATAAATTGGGAAAGCATTTTAATGGTCATTATCTTCGTTAGTTAATGAGATGTGCTAATTGTATTCTTAAATGACAATGATTTAGTAGCCCTGGCATAAAGGGCTCACCCAGCAATAACTAGGCTGGTTCCCTCCAATGTGTTTTCACAATGTTGGAAGAGACATAATTACTGAGAGTCCTAATTATGTTATGTATAATATTATTCATTAAAATGTCTATCTATGTTATGCCAAATTTCAGGTTGTTTTTATATGATATATTTGCATAGAAATTAGGGTACTAAGAATGTGACAAGAATTTCATTAAGACTGTACTTCTTCAAGCGTGGTCCCTAGATTTCTGGAAGTCCCTAGAACACAATCATCTGGTATGTGAGCTCCAAATTATTTTCATGGTAATTAAATTTTACATTTACTGTGTCCATGCACTGATGGTAAAAAACCATAGTGGATAAACATCTTGATAAAGAAAAGTATGTATCTATAAGTACACACCATTGAGTACATATCATTATTGTATTCTGTGTGAAGAAATAAGACATACTCATGAGACATTTCTGCTAGGGTTCAAAGTGTGATGGTCATCTCCAGGAAATATATATATATATATAGGTAGTTAGGTTGTGACATGTGAAGTAAACTAGGTTTCCTTCTTCCATGTAATACCATTTTCACTTGACATTGTACCAGACAAACTACAGATACTTAGACTTGGCTATCTACAGATGTTTCTTTGAATGTAAACAGAGGAAAACTGTTCCCTCAAAAAAATAAAAATAAAACAAACAAAAAAAAACAGCTGATAGTATTTGTTGCCAATGATTTTATATTCCAAGCAAAAATTAAAATTTTGGAAAGCTTGTATTCTCCTCATGAATATCACAGCTTTTCACTTCTTAAAGCCTTCATTGATATGAGTATGAATAATATTAGCAAATCTTATTTTTATAATGAAAATTACCAATACTTAGAAGATATGCATATCTCAATAAACTGTTTCTCAAGTAACCAATGCATAATTTAAAAAATCATTTATAGGTAAATGATTTTTCAATTGTTGAATTTTGATGTAGTATCAAAAAAAAACCCTCACAATTTTCTGAAAAAAGAATTAAAAGTGTCTTTTTCTTTTTTTTTTTTTTAAAGATTTTATTTATTTATTTGTAGGGAGGAAAGGAAGGGAGAGAGAGAGAGAGAGAGGGGAACATCAATGTGCGGTTGCTGGGGGTTATGGCCTGCAACCCAGGAATGTACCCTGGCTGGGATCGAACCTGGGACACTTTGGTTCCCAGCCCGCGCTCAATCCACTGAGCTACGCCAACCAGGGCTAAAAGTGTCTTTTTCAACTGTATACCTGAGTAAGGCCAGATTTTTGTTTTATATACTTCAACTAAAGAGCATGTCATAACAAACTGAATGAAGAAGTAGATATGATAATTCTTCTTTGCCTCTAGTAGAAGCAGATGCCTTCTATTATGCCAGACATTAAATCTCTTTGAATAGCCCTAGCTGGTGTAGCTCAGTGTATTGAGTGCCAGACTGTGAACCAAAAGGTTGCAGGTTCGAGTCCCAATCAGGGCATATGCCTGGGTTGCAGGCCAGGTCAGGTCCCCAGTGGGGCGCATGTGAACAGTAACCACACTCTTTCTCTCTTTCTCCCTCCCTTCTCCCCATCTAAAGATAAATAAAATCTTTAAACAAAATCTCTGAATAAAAAAAGTAAGCAATGCTATACTTACTGATATTTAAAAATTAATTTTAAAAAATCCTTAGCTTTTACTTGTAAAATAGTAAAGAGTGGCTTAAGTAAGTTGTATAAACAAAAGATATTTGGAACTTCAATTTGAAGCCTCTAGGGGGTCCAGACTCATGAAAACTGGAAGTGAGTGGATACGTTGGCCTGGTGAGGCTCTGCACACTGGCTGTTCCCTCGCTATGGGCATAAGATGCGATAGAAACAGTAACAAGGCATCGTGGACTGTAATGGCCCACTGTTCTTCATTTCCAGAATTGCATGTTCTTTCCTTAGTAAGGAACACTGTGTAGACTCTGTTTTCTGTCTGGAAGAAAAGGACAGCAATAGCTCTCCTTGTTATCTTTTTTTCTTACCAAGTTTCTATAATCTATACAGGTAAAAATGACATTTAACCAAAATGAAGTAATGTTTTAAAAATTTCGTTGCTCAAAGAGGATGGCCTAAGTATAGACAAACTCAGTTAACGATGTTCTCCATGAAAATTTCCCCAGATCTTACAACATATTTTAATTCCAAAACATTTTAGTCAAAGTGATTCTCACTTTTCAGTGGAGAGAGAAGGTAATTGAGATAATGAATGTTAAAGATGGGAAAATAAGAAAATGTCGATGCCATTAGGTAGAGAATTACATTAGTAATGTTCGCAGAAGTCACTTTTAAATCCAATTTTTCTTTCTGTGTGAGTCTGAACTGAAGGCCGCAGAAAGGCCTTCTGCGTGCTCTCCATTCAGTCCCCCTTCTGCCACACGTGCGCAGTGTCCACATTTTTTCTCTGACATTCAGACGGTAAGACCTTGCATATGAAAACGTTATCCCAGAAAAACATATATGCTCAAAGAAAAGAATTCATGTATTTGTTTTCTTATTCTATTAATTACATAAGATAAAGATGTGATCTCTGTGATTAAAATTTTAATTGTCAAGAAAATTCTTCAGAAATTAACAATTCTTTAAAAATTACAAGAACACCATATTGCCTTAGATACTTCTTCTTGTTCTCTCAATTATTTTATAAATATAGCAGTTATATTTGAAATTTAATCCTAGTTTTACTACAAATGTTACTAGTATTTTCTGGATATTTTTCATGTTTCCACTAGATGAAAAAAAACATCCATCTGTTTGTCCATATGCCACAGAAGGAGACTTTGTCATTTCCATCAGGTTTGAGGTCTTTTATTATTTACTGCTGCTTGAGAAAAAGGACATGTTTCTTTTAATTTACTTGACTATAAAAATATAAACATACAACACTATGCACAATCAATTGTATGTTAGTCCTACTGATTCAGAAGCAAGTAATTAAACCATTTTTTAAATCTAAATATTTTTAAAGGAATTAATAGCAAAGCAAAATACTCAAAATATAATCAGTTAAAATAATGCTTTATAAAAGTCTCAATAATATTTTAATTTAATATACTGTAATATGATATATTTTGCCTGGGCTACTTAAAAGTCTTAATGCTAATTACAGATGTGGTTATTCGCAAGCTTAAATGTCACAACCAAAGCATCAACAAACATTCAATGAAAGAGTGAATGTTGTCAATAATGATACAGATATTCTTGACCTATTTTTGCTCTACACAGCGAGTTCTTAGAAGAACTTCATCAAAACTGCTTTAAAATTATGTCAAGGAGTAAAAATTGTAAATATTAACATGATCATTATACAACCACTTCATCAAGTAATCTTTAGTTGTGAATGATAGTCTTTAAAGAAAAATGCAGATGTGAATTAAATATAAACATACTTATTTAATGTCACTATAATATCAAAAGTATCACCACCTTTCATTATGCTGATTCTGGAAGAAAGATGTTGATCTCCCTTAAATCATTAAAACTACTAATCGGTAATATGCTTATTTTAATCATCTATATAACATATTTAAAAAGAGACATAAAAATAGAAATGATAAAATAGGGAGGTCTTGTTAGCTATCAAACATTTTCTCAATAACTGAATTGAACACAGTGGGGGAACCAAAAAACCTGGAATTATTTTCGGGAGGGTGGGCCCCAGGTAGTTCAGGCTTCCCCTGCAAGGTGAATGTTCTAGGGACCATCTGTGTTCAGTGTGCCAATTGGCATGGTTGTGAGAGGCTGTGTTCAGCTTCAGTGAATTTTTTTTTAAGACTCAACACTTTTTTCTACTTCATGATGGGTGATTTATGAGCACACCTACCCTCCACACACTGGGCGTTTAGCAGTTTTTTGACCAAAAACAGTACATTCTCAATGTCCTCCTTCTTATCACCTGATCTAGCTCCAAGTGACTATTTTTGTTTCCCTGGATGGGAAAAAGAAGCCCTCAAAAAGGAACATTTTGTTGATGTGGAAGAGGTGAAACAAAAAAGCATTAAAAGGCATCAAAATCAATAAGTTCATATAATGTTTTCAGTAGTTGGAAAAAAATGTTTTAAGAGGTTTATTGCCTCAAATGGAGAGTACTTTGAAAGTGACTGAAGTTTACACGTGTAAGAGTAAATAAACACTTTTTATAAATAAACTCTGTTTGGGGGGGTCCCCCATGATATTTAACAATGAACTGTTTGTTCTAAAAATACCTCAGACATAAGAGCATAAGCCTATGCTTTTAAAAATTCAAAATACTCATTATTTAAAAACACGTGACTTTACAGAGATACACAACAAGCGCCGGTCTGACAGGCAAGGGGGCGCGTGGATGCTCAGCCTGGTCGTGAGCTGAGACATTCATCAGGCAGAGTCTAAATTCTCCATTTCAGTAGTTGAAAAGTCTATTGGGATGTCTATTTCTCCCAAGAATGATTTCCTAGTGATGAGAAGAAGGTTATAATGAAAGGACGATTAACATCAGGATACATTTGGAACATTAAAGCAGAAGCCTCTTGGGACTAGAAGACAGGACCTAACTCAACCCAGTTTGGTCTGAGACAAATGGTATGAATCCCCAAACTTTAGCAGAGAAAACACAAAAGTATCAGTTATTTATTTACATTAGATGAAATGTTATGGGAAAAATTAAAAATAAATATATTTTATACTGGCTCCTTTACTCTAAATATGTCCCCATTAGAGTTGTTTTTCTCTATAAAAAAGGCAACTGGTTGTTTTTTTTTTTTAAGATTCTTTTTTTTTAAGATTTTATTTATTTATTTTTAGGGAGGGAAGGGTGGGAGGGGGAGAGAGAGAGAGAGAGCGAGAGAGAGAGAGAGAAGCATCAATGTGCGGTTGCTGGGGGTTATGGCCTGCAACCCAGGAATGTACCCTGGCTGGGAATTGAACCTGGGACACTTTGGTTCCCAGCCCGCGCTCAATCCACTGAGCTATGCCAGCCAGGGCTAACTGTTTTGTTTTGTTGCTGTTGAGTTTTGGGGGGAGAGGAAGTGTTGTTGTTGATTAATATATAGAAAGGAGAGTCCTTCATTAATAGAATCATATCCCTAAAAGCCAAGAGAAAAAGGTCCAAGAAATTAGAAAAAAAATAATTTTCCCTTTTGAATACTCATTGTGCTTTGCTTTTTGTTGGGAGAAAAACCAGACACCCTAGAGTGAAAAAATATATATCTCTAGGAACCAGTGTTCAGTGTTATAATTAACCAAACACATATTATCATATACAATTTCCATTTGACAGAGAGGCATTCAGAATCAAAATACTAGCTCATTTAAAATTAGTCAAGGCAATAAGGTACAGGAGGAATGCAAGAGTTTGTAGGCATTAAAAACTATGGACTTTGCTCTGGCTGGTGTGTCTCAGTGGATTGGATGTAGGCCTGCGAACCAAAAGGTCGCTGGTTCGATTCCCAGTCAGGGCAAATGCCTGTGTTGCAGGCCAGGACCCCAGTAGAGGATGCTCAAGAGCAACCACATGTTGATGTTTCTCTCCCTCCCTTATTCTCTCTCTCTCAAAATAAATAAATACATTCTTAAAACCCAAAACCCCCAAACCATGGACTTAATCTAATATTGTGAGGAGAGAATTGACACATCTAAGTTTTTAGTAGTTTTTGAAACCTTTTAAGTAGAAAGTTAAGGTTACTTTTCTGTTACATGTATGCATTATAATTAATAAAACTTAACTGAAGAAAATAAATATTCTGATAGACTCATTATTTTACCTTTCTGCCACTGTAGATTGACATGAGTAACTGCCAGAGCACATGAATCCCTCTTTAACATCACTGGATTGTTAACATCACTGTTTTTGGAAACAGAATGCTAGAGAATGTTTGTTTTTTAAAATATTTGATTTATTTATTTCTAGAGAGAGGGGAAGGGAGGGCAAAAGAGAGGAAGAGAAACACCAGTGTGTGGTTGCCTCGCACATGCCCCCTACTGGGGACCTGGCCTGCAACCCAGGCATGTGCCCTGACTGGGAATCAAGCTGGTGACCCTTTGCTTTGCAGGTTGGCACTCAGTCCACTGAGCCACACCAGCCAGGGCAGAGGATGTTTTATAAAAAAATAACAAGTCAATGTTTATAGCCTAAAAATTTCCCTTTGGTAACAATTTAAGTAACAAGAAATAAAAAATGAAGACAGGGAAATAGGACTATGGTCATAGTACAGGAAAAAAATATTTAAATCAATAAAGTTGAAAGGGAGGGAGGGAGATATTTGAGGCATGTTTAGAGGTACAATACACAAGATTAAGTAAATGAGTACAAAAGAGCATAAGCTGGAAGGCTTCTCTCACTACTTTTCAGATTTTTGCCATAAAATTAAGTAAAGGAAAATCTTATTAATGAAAAATAATAGAAAGAAATGAAGAACATGTTTGAGAGTTGGGAGCAGATCATAATATATCAACTTACAAACTACCACTCTGAATGAATCAAGACAGAAAATTGGTGCTGAGGAGCAGAGGTCCTGCTATAATACAACTCAGGTGTGGAAGGAGCTTCAGAGGTGAGTCAAGGGCAGAGGCTGGAAGAATTTGGAGGTAAATGCTAGAGAAAAGCCTACAGTGTTGTAAATGGGCTTTAAAGGCAGTTCTGGAGAAGGGCCAGAAGGAAATGAGGAGAGTTGTAGAGAGAGCTTCAGTCTTCTTAGAGAATTCTGTTCTGTCATGAACAAAATGTTGAAAGAAATAAGGCTATCAGACGAAACAAGGACCGCAATATTGGGCAGTGGAGTGAAAGGTATCATTGTTACAAAGTGGTAGAGGACATGGCTGCATTGTGTTCATGTTCTAGTGTTTGGTGGGAAGTCAAACTTGTGAGTGATGAAATTGGATATTTGGCTGAGGAAATACCTGAGCAAAGTGTTGATATGTGTTGCAGTTTCTCTTGAATGCTTTTGTAAAATGCCAAAAGAGAGAAATGGGCTAAAGATGGAACTGTTAGTCAAAAGGTAAGCAGGGCTTAAAATTTTGGAATATTCTCGGCCTATTCAAATTGCAGAAAGAAAGAAAGAAAGAAATGAAAGAAAAAGAAAGGAAGGCAGGAAGGAAGGAAGGGGAAAAAAGAAAAGAAAAGAAAAAAGAAAAGGAAAAGGAAAGGAAAGGAAAGGAAAGGAAAGGAGAAAAGAAAAGAAAAGAAAGAAAAGAAAAGAAAAGAAAGAAAAGAAAAGAAAAAAGAAAAGAAAAGAAAAGAAAAAAAGAAAGAAAGCATTTTAGTTAGAAAACTAAGGGTATGGCCAAGTGAGTAATTGATAAGGGAATTGGTTTGGGTGTGAACCTAAGACTTAATCAGCCATTTTAGGAGAATAATAGCCAGTTTGAGTAGAAGAAGGAGACAGACATGTTGTTCCACTTCTTAGAATCTGCAAGGAAGGAACCACAAGTTACTTGAATGCAAAAGCATGCTATTCTCCAAGACATGGGAAGAAGGACCCCAAAGGTGGTCCAGAGGTCATCAGGGCAACCTCCTCAGTTTCTGAAGTTTCTGCACAGCAAAAGAACAAATCAACAATGTAAAAAGGCAACCAGGGGAATGGAAGAAGGTAGTTACAAGTTATATATCTGACAAGGGGTTAATAGAAAATATATACAGAACACATACAACTTAATTTAAAGAAAAATAATCTAATTGAAAATGAACAGAGGAGCTGAATAGACATTTTTTCAAAGAAATAATACAAATGGTCAATAGGTACATAAAAAGATGCTCAGCACCACTAATCGTCAGGGGAATGTGAATCAAAACAACAACAAAATATCACCTTACACTGGTCAGAATAGCTACTGACAAAAACACAAGAAATAAGTGTTTGGGAATAGATGGAAAAAAGGGAATGCTTGTACACCATTTTTGAGAATGTAAATTGGTATTATCACAGTAGAAAACATTATGGAGATTCCTCAAAAAATTAATAATACAACTACGTTATGACCCAGAAATCCCACTGCTGGGTATACAGCCAGAGTAAATGAATACAGATTCTGAAAGGGACATTTGCATACCATGTCTGTTGCAGCCTTGTCAACAATAGCCAGGATATAGAAGCAACCTAAGTGTCTATCAAGGGGTGAACAGATAAAGAAGATGTGATATATATATATATATATATATATATATATATATATATGTCATGTCTAAACATATCTAATATATATCACATTATACACATATCTTATATGTATAGCAATTTATATATGCAATGAAATATTATTCAGTCATGAGAAAGAAGAAAATCCTGGCATTTGGGACAAAATGGATAAAAATTAAGTGTATTGTGTGAAGTGAAATCAGAGAAAAGTGAATACTGTGTGATATTACTTATATGAGGCATTTGAAAAAGAAACACTCTTAAAAACAGACAGTAGAGGGTTAGTGGTCAGGGGTGAGGGGGTGAAGAAATAAGGAAATGTTAGTCAAAGGGCACACATTTCCAGTTATAAGATGAAGAAATTATGGGGATCTAGTATACAATATGGTGATTATAGTTTATAATACTTTATGGTAACTTGAAAGTTGCTAAGACAGTTTATCTTACATGTCCTCAGTACGAACAAGTGGAATTATGAGATGTGATAAAGGTAGCTAATGCTATAGTGGTAATCATATTGCAATGTGTAAATATATCAAATCAACACCTTGCACACTTTGAACTTATACTAATGGTATTTATGAATTTCAGCAGGCTAGACAGTTTGCAACCAAAGCCTTGGGGAGCTGGCATTCCCCTAGCTGAGATGCCCAAGGCATGGCTACCTCTACTTTGATTTCTAAGAATGGACCATTGGGAGCCAGAGGCATGTGGCCCAAGCAAAGGTCTCATTTGGGGGCCCACCCACTGCAACAGCCTCTGCTAGGTAAATGTCTCCTGGAGGAATGGGGATGGGGCCACGCCTTGATCCAGACCAGAAGAGACACCTGTGTGTAAGTCTACCTTGTTGCAGCTGCTTATAAGGGCGGTGCCCACCACCGCCATGCGACTAGTGACTCTCCAGCATGTCCAGAAGGAGGAAGCTTGACTCCAGTGGGACTTAGTTTTTAAACTTGCTCAGGACCTGTTATCACCTTCTTTTTCTCCCATTTCTTTCATTTAAAATGGGAGGTGTTTTGTTTGTTTTGTTTTTCTTTTGCATGTCCCATCAACATATTTTAGAAGTACATAGCTTGTTTAAGTTCATAGGTTTAATGTTGGAGAACAGTTTGCCTCAGATTAATCATCTTGTGCATATCTGAGTTAGATTATATGGAGGTAAAATTTTGAATTTAGATTTTTGAATTGATGCTAGAATGAGTTGAGGCTTTTGAGTCTATTTGTATGGAATGAATGTATTCTGCATGCAAGAAGCACAAGAATTTGGGGATGTCCAGGGGTAGAATGCTGTGGTCTGAATGTCTGTGTCTATCCCAATTCTTATGTTGAAAACCTAACACTCTAGGTGACGATATTAGGAGCTGAGGTCTTTGAGAAGTGACTAGTTGTGAGGGCAGACATTTTATGAATGGGATTAGCAACTTTATGGAGACGCCAGAGACATTCCTTGCTCCTTCTGCCATACCAGAATGCAGGAGAAGCTGGCAACTAGGAAGAGGACCTCACCAGACCATGCTGGGACCCTGATCTTGACTCAGCCTTTGTAGCTGTGAGAAATAAATTTCTATTGTTGATAAGCTGCCGAGTTCCTGATGCTGTGTTACAGCAACCCGAATAGACTGGGAGACAATGCCTTTTTGTTTGTTTGCTTTGTTTCAAATAGCATGGCTTTGATTAAAGGGGAAATTTTAACATAGTATCTAGATGGGACAGATAAAGTTTTTAAATTTTATTTTCTTGGATGAGAGAGAAAAGCATTTTATATGCTTCAAGGAAATAGTGTAGAACAATGGGATGAAAGAAAACAGAGAAGAAAGAGAAAATCACCAGGGCAGCAAAGTCCTGTTGGTTGGAATAGAATCAAATGGAATACTACAATAGTAATACAAAGCACATAATATTATTTTCTTTATAGAGAAGATAAAAGAAGCTGAAATGTAAAATAATTTTATTAAGGTAACATACTAGAAAACAGTAGTTAGTCTGTCTTATTCCAAAGCTTGTACTCTCCCTCCTTTTCACTGTATCCTTTTACTTCTGAATATTCCATACCCTACATGAAACATTAACCTGTTTATAGGAAGTAAAAAGCAATTAAAGCAAATAAAATAATTTTGCTGCAATAAAAATTACAAAGATTTCAAAGAAATTATAAAAGGCATAAACATTTTGTTTATAGTACTTGATATCCATTTTTTTTCAATATGGTACCTAAATTCTACTGAAAATACAAGAAAGCAAATGTACCTAGACAAATACTAAGGATAAACTAATGAATGAATTTAACGATTGAGTGCAAACAATTTATTATATACTGATAACCATTTGGGATTTACAGAAGTACATTTGGAAAGCACCTAGTTAGAGTAAAATGAAAATCAGCATCTCTATTGTTATATTTGCAACTGTTTAATAATTAATATAGGGCTTGTTAATTATAAGGTATTAAGATGTGAGACACTACAACTCAATGTTTTATTTATGAATAAAGACATGACAAATCAACAAATATCAGACCTATGATAGGCAATATGTTGTTTATAAAAATTAATATAACAAGACCTTTCTGGTTTAGATCCTGTTGTCCTTGTGGATTTGTTGTATTGGTTTTATACAATTATTTTGATGTTTAAATAATTCTGGGGTTAATATAGCCCAGGGTAAAGAGTACTTATGTCTATGCCATTGAGTCAGACAATAATAGAGAAATAAAGCAGTTTTAATTTAAGAAACAATATAAATAAATATTTTTAAAATGAACTGGAGACCAGGATACTGACTGAAAGTACCAGTCATTACTACTGTGAATCAATGTTATGTAGTTAAGTACAGGCATGCCACACTTTTTTCAAAAGTTTACTGTGCCCCTTTTCACTTCTGCCAAAAACCTGTATCTGTTCCTGGTTTTGCTAATCAAAAGAATTCTGAAGATTGTTGCTTTTACAAAAAGCTCAAAGACAAAATAACATTCAGTGATCATTTTGCAGCAATCCATCTAGAGGCCGGGTGCACAACGCCCTTCCACCCCCAGCACGGCCAAGCGTCTTCCCTGAAACCACACTCAGAATCTCTGCAGCAATCCACTGCGGCTTTGAACTGTGCCTGTGAGCCTCTGTGTTTTATGTTGATTTATTTTGTGCATCTGTTAGCAAGATGTGTCCTAAGGTAATTGCTTTTTTGCGTTACATCGGTCCAATGAAAAGGCTTCGTAGAAATGCTCTACTTTGACTTAACGGGGAAAACCTATAATAAAGAGCCACTATTGCTCATCCATTGATATTTCAAAGTTAAGGTGACAACTAGTTTTATATGTGAAGTTTTCAAATTACCAAACTTTGACAAAAATTAAAATTTGTAAAAGTCACTGTGTAAGTTCAATAAAATATATATTTTATAGTTATTACAAATTAACTGTTAGTATTTGTTAGCTTATCCATTTGAGGTATCAGTTGTCTATCACAGACGCTGTCAGTAAATAGGTCACTACCATGATGGACTATCAAATATGAAACAGTGCTAACCTCAAAGGCACACCAGGGCATACCATGAATTAAATGAAGCATCTGCAAAAGTCAGTTGTTGCAAGTTGAATTGTGTCTTCCAAAAAAAGTTGAAATTCTAACACCTCATGCATCTAAAATGTAACCTTATTAGGAAATAAGATCTTTACAGATAAAACCAAATTATGATGAATTTATTAGCTTGGGCTCTAATCCAATAAGACTAGTGTCTTTAAAAGAAAAGACAAAGGTGGAGACACTTATCAGTAATGTCATGTGACTAGGCTAAGGAGGCAGTGATTTTCAGTGATGTGTCTTTAAGCCAAGGGACATGAAGCATTGTAGGCAAAAGCAAAGCTAAGTGAAAATCATGAAGCTGATTGGTTTGCAGAACCTTCAGAAAGAGAATAGCCCTGCTGCTACCTTGATTTGGAACTTATAGATTCCACAACTATGAGAGAATAACTTTCCCTTGTTCTAAGCTGCTGAGTTTGTGGTACTTTATTATGGAAGAGCTAGGAAATCAGTACATCTATCTCTGATCCAGAACACTTTATGTTTACATTTGGGATAAGAATAATAAAGATAAATATCAATATCCCTGTGTGGTAAAAGCCTATATGCCTTCCCATTAAAATCACAGGCAAGGCATGGATATTTGCACTTACCATTTTTATTCAACATGGTAGTATAAGTTATAGCTAGTAGAATAAGACCAAAAAATAATTAAAAGTTATATGAATGGGAAAGGAAGGAGCAGATTTCTTAAAATTAGCAAACAGCATGATTTTTTCTGCAGAAAAAATAAAGTGCTACTGAAACTGGTAGAGTTTAGCAAATCTTTGCATAAGGTCAACATACAATTTCAATCATATTTTAAACAGTAGCTGTGAACAAATGAAAGTCAAAATTTTAAAAAATCATAGTACCATTAAATATAGCATTAAACATGGAATAGATAGGGAAAAATATGGCAAAGATGTGAATGATCTATACCTAAAGCTCCAAGTGCCACTGTGAGAAATGAAAATCCTAAGTAAATGGAGATAGTGTGTTTATGTTGAAGAGGATTCAAAATTATTACAATGCCAACTTTCTCAAACTTATTATAGATTTAAACCAAATAAAAATTTCAGTGGGTTTTTTTCTGGTAGAAATTGACAAAATGATTCTAAAATTCATATGGAACCACAAAGGACCACAAGTAGCAAACATGTTAGAATAACACATTTGGAATATGAGCACCAACTGTTTCAAGTGTTATTGTAAAGCTACGGTAATAGAGAATATGTGGTATTTATGTAGGAAAGTCAAATAAATTTTAATAGACCCACATTTGTAAGAGAAACTGATTTTCAACAAAAATGCATAGGAAATTCAGTGGGAAAGGGTAATCTTTTAGCCAGCTGGTTCTGGACATTTGACCATTCATATGTATGTACACACACACACATAAGAATGTCAATTCATATCTTGCAAAATTTATAAAAAACTAACTCAAAACAGCTATACATCTAGAGGTAAAGGTAAAAGTATAACATTACTAGAAAAAAAACACAATAGAAAACTTTTTTTGATCTTAGGTTATATACCTAAGCAGGTGTGTATCAGAGGTACAACACCAACCAAACAAGTTGGTAAAATAGACTACATGTTAAAAAGTTCTTCTCTCCAAAAGATATTAAGAGAACACACACAAAACACCCCAAATATATGGAGAAAAATTGCAAAACAAAAACTTGAAAAAAGATTTGTACTTAAATATATAAACATCAAAAAAACAATTTATGGTAAACAAAAATATGGCCACGTGATTTGACTAGACAGTTCACATAATTGTATATGCAAATGGAAAAATAGTACATACAAAGATGAGCATCCCCATCAATCCTTAGTGCAATGTGTATCAAAATCATAATTAGCTCACTATAACTACACACGAAGAATGGCTAAAATTAAAAAGTTGTGTTCTGGCATGTGTTGGTGAAGATATGCTACTGTTAAGAAAAATAAAATAGTGAAAACGTATTCCAAAGCATTGTAATAGTTCCTTAGAAAGTGTAACATATTTCTACAGTATGATTCAAAAATTTCACTCCCGGGCATTAATCCAAAAGAAAGAAAGAGTATGTCTACATGAAGACCTATAGACAGATGTTCTCAGAACTTTATTTGTAATAGTTCCAAACTAGAATAGCCAACCAAACACATGGCCACTAATAAATAGAAATACAGACTCAGTGTATCTGTATATAAAGTGGGATACAACTTGGCAATGAAAATGAATAAGCATCATGTTTGAATTGCCCAAAAATTGTTATGAGTAAAATAAACCAGAACCTCGCCAATAAAAAAAATCAAACTTTTCTTTTAATTTTTATAAATGTATTCAAATGTCATCAAGTGACAGAAATGTGAGCGGTGCTTTCTTGGGTCACGGCACAGGGATTACTAAGGGGCACATAGACTTGCTTGTTACAGTGGTTTCACGGACATGTAAAAATCATGAATACTACTAAAATGAAAACTTTAAATGTATGTAGTTTATAGTATGTTGCTTACACTTTAATAAAACTATTATTAATAAATATCAACAAATGTGTGCATTTGCTATATCAAAGCTAGCAAAATCAGAATGTGAATATTTTAATAAATCCAAAAGCAAAAAACAGCTTCAGTGACTTATAAGAACAATGTTCTAAAAAATCATTGTACTTTTAGGATGTCATCCTGTGTCTGGAGAACAACTTTTCCACACTCTATAGAAAAATATTTGAAAAACTTCATTAAACAGTATTGTGTTAAGTTTTCTGCCTTTTATTTTTTTGTAATGCAAGGATTAACATTTAATAGGCTTCATTGCATTGTGATTATCACAGAGGACTGTGCAGATTGCACTACTTTCCAAAACATTTTTACAATCAGTCATATATCTTTGCCAAACTTATTATCATTTCCCCATACAGTTTCCTAAGGAAAACAATTGCCAAGACACCAGTGTAATTCTATGAATGTTAGAATATCTAAAGAAAATTGGATTCACTATGGAGCCAAAACAAAAAAAAAAGTTTTAAAGAATTTTTTAAGTTAGCTTTTCCACAAAACTCTTCTTTTTTAAGGATTTCATTTATTTAGCTTTATAGAGGGGAAGGAAAGGAGAAAGAAACAGAGAGAAACATCAATGTGTGGTTGCCTCTTACATGTCCCCCACAGGGTTGGGGGGACCTGGCCTGAAACCCAGGCATGTGCCCTAGACTGGGAATCAAACTGGTAACTCTTTGGTTCACAGGCCAATACTCAGTCCACTGAGCCACACCAGCCAAGGTAAAACTCTTGAAGAAAACAAACAAACAAACAAACAAAGAAACAAAAGCCATGCTCAGACCACAGAATGTATATTCTATTTACCTTCATCAGAAAAGGACCTCTGGATAGAATTTTCCATTGAAGTTAGTCAATTAATTTTCTTGTTCTGTGCCCATTATGCATCATTAAGAATATAACTTGAGTTTATTATAATAGATTTTCTGTGAGACAGAAACATGCAGATTAATACTCAACATGCATATCATGGAGCTCTCGTGAATTTCTTCTTTCCCACTGAAATCTCAGGAAGGACTGACATTTGTGTTAGGTCTTACTGTTCTTGTGAGTTATGCCAATCAGTCCCTAAAGACCAATTACCTTGGTTTGTAGGAAAACTAAGTTTGTTCTGCACTTACAACACTTAGTACCAGCTACAACCTGACTTAACCTCTTTGATTTACCTTCTCTGAAACCCTGCTGATCGTACTAGTGAGCTCTCTTTTTAACTAACATTTTTAACTAACACCTTTATGACTTCAATTACCAGAGACTAATTATTGTAGAATCTCTCAGAGCAATATACGAATTAGAAGTCAAGTTGCACATGGGGCCAGTGAACCGTATTCTGTTTCACAGTCCTGGTGTACAAAGTTAATTCTCAAGGATGGCATATAGGTAGTAATTTTGCACTAGAATTCAGTTTTATGAGCTACTTGAGAAACTCATACAGAACAGAAAGCATGAATATTGGTAGATTTTACTTTGTATTAGAGAGCCAATTCATCACAGAAGATTTTCTTTCTAGGTAAAGTGTTTCAGCACCTTGCATGTTTATATTATAGCCAGACCTTTGTATAGAGAAAAAGCACTTTCTCCTTCACGTGGATTTTTACTGGTAGTTTGCAGACTGTCTTATGCACCAGTGCACCAATCTCAATGATAACCAAGAATCATCATTTACACACTTTATCTAAAAAATTGTATTTTTTAGATACACTAAAAACTAAACTAGGTCATTAAGATAAAGAAAATTATTTTGTATTTTAAATTCTGCAATGGAGCACACTTAATGGTATTGCTTTTAATAATATATGAAGTTATAATAATACATTTATTTCATTTCCCACTGTATACTTATGTTTGTTATTTTTGACATGCACATTTACTTTTTAGTACCTGTTACATATCACATATTATATGTCATGTTAAAATATAGTTATTAATTATATATCATTTTTGGACTGAGGGACCTCAAAGTTTAAGGGAAGAAACAGATACATGATCAAACACTTACAAGCATGTATGCAGTTCTGTACTAAAAACACAAATATGTTTTGGGGGATGATATCTTTAAACTATGTTTATTTTGCCACTGGTATCAATGACGTGTTTTTAAAATTAAAATCTTAATATTAATGAAGATGGCTCAACATTTACCTAGATAATTTATAATATATGGCAGTAGTAGTTATTAGTAGGATATATAAACCTTTTAACTGCCATCTATAATAGTAGATAAATACAATAACTACTTCTATACTTATGCTAAATAGGAAATAATGGTTTCTATGGTGAGTAAAAAGTACAAAGATACTAGTATTCTAAATTACCATACTATATTTCAATTGCAAAAGGAACATACAAGATTTAAATGTGAAAAATTAATACATATGGTACAAACCTTGCTATCTGGGTGTAATTTATCTTAGAAAAAGTTATACTTATTTCCTTGGGGATGCTTAGTTTGGAGAATGTTTGAATTCTTGGTGAGCATTAAGCTTTCCCCAGTGTTCCCAGTGTTAATAAAATTGTCTAGATCTATGGCATTTTTCTTCTAAACATCAGTGACTGCCCTGGGATCCCAGGGGGTAAAGTGACTCAGCAGACCAGTTTGTACAATATTTCCTTATTTCTTGCCTTCCTCTCCAGTGACCAAGTTCATGATCCAGCTCATTGAAACTGTTAAGTGACCACTGAGTATTCCCTAAACACATACTGCAGTGGCTGTGCACTGAGGATGATGATTGGATAAAATAAAAACCGTTCACCTGCACTACAGTGCTTATCACAAGTTGAAGCCTGCAATAATTCTCCATAGTTTCTATGAGCTAGACCACCAATTTTCAACCAGTGTGCCACAAGAATTATTAAAACATGGAATACCTGACTGTTTAGTCAGGGGTACTGAACTTTTTTCCCTTAGATCGTCCAATTAAAAAATGACAACAGCTGACACAACAATATCTGTCCAATGTGGATGAATCAAAATTTCACCAATTTTTGTCAGATCAAAAAAACACAATATATTTTTGAAGTGCCACAGAATTGTAATAGTATGTGCCATGACATGAAAAAGGCTAAAAATCACTGATTCAGATAAGAATTGCTTTTAAGCCCTGGCAGGTGTAGCTCAGTGGATTGAGCACAGGCTGTGAACCAAAGTATTGCCAGTTTGATTCCCAGTCAGGGCACATGTCTGGGTTGCAGGCCAGGTCTCCAGAAGGGGATGCATGAGAGGCAAACACACATTGATGTTTCCCTCCCTCTCCTTCTACTTCCCTTCCTCTCTCTAAAAATAAATAAATAAAGTATTTTTTTTAATAATTGTTTTTGAGATTTATTTTCTCATCTTAAGTTGAGTATGTCCCTTTCAAAATTAAGTGAACAAACTTTCTTCCTGATATCTCATTTCAACTATGAGAACTACATTTTTCACCCTGTTTTCTTTTTGGAAAAGTTCCTTAGAGTTATTGTGCATAAACTGTATTTCTGTGTCTAAGTGTATTAGTATCTGTATTAGGCAAAATCATGCAATTGGTGGTGTGATTTTTTTTAATTTACAGAAAATTTGACTAATTCTGAAATAATACTTAAAACTCACTTCATCTATGATCTATCATTGCTGGATCATAGTTGATTAGTCTTTTAGTCACATACTTTAGAATGCTAGACATATAAAAGACCTAAAAATTACTTACTCAAATTTGAATTGAAGGATAAAACTGTGCCTCATTCTCCACAGGTGTCTCTGATTCTAATATATGATTGTTTTTGTTTTTTATGTTTTAAAAATAAATTAAAACGTTTCTGCTTCTATCAAAATCTTAAATATATTCTCAATATAACTATTGCAAATATCACAAACATATACAAATATTAAAAGCTCACAACATCAGAATTTTGCTGAGTTTACAATGTTCACATACTTGGATTTTCAATTCAAACAGTATACCATTAATACACACACGTACACTGACTCATACACACATATTGAATTATGATAAACTTAATAGTAAATGCAATATTCTGTCTGTAACTGATTGCAAATGTTAGCTGACTTGATAGCTGGGAGGTATTTTTCTCAACATTAATAGAACAAGAAACATTCATATGAAACAAATCAGTGTTATGACTTCCCTGTATCACATTTAAAATACAAAAAAATATATCATGCACTCCCCATGCCATGAAATAATAGAAGAAAAATGGCACTTGTGAAACTGACCTGAACAACATTTGTTTTCAGAAATATATCCTTGTGCAAGCAGCTGAAGCCCTCGTAGCAGTTTCTGTATTTGATGTATCAAGCGTTGCATAAGCAAGAAAGCATTTCACAAGGTCAGAAATGCAACACATCTGAACCTGCTGTTAAAATTCAGCAAAATATACTGCAGATATTCTGTAATCATTTCTTTCTGTCACTATGGATCAAATGCCATGCAACCTACATAAAAAATGGTGGCACAAATTCCATTTCTGTAAGGATATACTTTGCAATATAAAAGGAATGAACTGCACCAATTCAGCTGCAGAATCTCACTGCACTGCATCTTCTCAGACGTCAGGAATCTTTAACTCTAATAGAAATCATTTACAAGCATTTGTGTCTGTGAAAGTAAATGTACAAGGTAAAAATGTGGTGAAGTTTAGTGGAAATTAACCTTCTAAATTCAGAGTAAAAATACTGTGACCAGCGATGCAAAATAATGGGCACTGGGCCATTTTCATCTTCTGATCAGCACTTTTGTTATTGTTATGCCAAGTGCAGCATAAACCCATCCTGATTTCATGGCACACAGAATGGCATGCCATGACATCAATATAATTCCACTATAAAGAATGAGAGACCTAAACATAAGCAAAGGATAGTAAGAGGGGAAACATTTACCTTTATCTTAATAGATCCTTGAGTGTAACATAGGCATGCACTCATATACAAACACACACATACACCATATATACATGCAGTTGGTAGATCTCTTTAAGTTTAAAAAGCAAAGATATGATTGTTGTTCAGCAGAGTAAATTCTGTGAAACTTTTATATCTAAAAATAGCTCTAATATTTTTAAAATAATGTTTCTTCATATTTCTTAAACTCAGTGTTGCTTTCCTGGATATTAACCATGTTTTATGTTTCATTAGGTCTGTTTTTTAATTTGTGATGTTATTTTTAGCAATGTTATAAGAATTTCATTGCATATCTTTTCAAAAAGCCTGCATCTTGTCAAATTTTCTTAACATTTTATCAGATCTCAGTCTCAATTAATTGGCTTCCTTCCTATTTATAATTATCCATTTTTGGCTAATCTTTCTTTTGCATAAAAGATATATTCCAGGAAACAATATCTATATGGTAATTAATTTCATATTCATGACAGCCTTTGTTTTCATTTTACAAATGATAATTATGAGATGATAATCATGAACTACTTATGAGATGTTAACTCACTCTCCTGATGGCATCCAGTTAGTAGTAATTTGTTGAGCTGAAACCCGAGATGTCAATCCAGCTATAAAAGCTCTGCTCTCCACAACTGGAAATATTCTCACAAAAGGTGTCCGTGTCAGCCTGAACTGTGGCCACTGTGATCTACATAAATGTTCACGAACACCCATTATGCCTGATGAGCGGTGTACTTAACAGCCCTCTACTGATTTAGCACCAACTTTAAGACTTTCTAACCATAGGGCCACAGTTGTATCTTTGCCTCTATCCATCTTAGTTCCCTCATTTGTGAAATGAGCATAGCAGTGTCAAACTTTTTAAACCTAATAGTTTTTTTTAAATATTTTATTTCTTTATTTTTAGAGAGAAGGAAAGGAAAGGAGAAAGAGAGGGAGAGAAACATCAATGTGTGGTTACCTCTCATGTGGCCCCCACTGGGGACCCGGCCTGCAAGGCCAGGCATATGCCCTGACTGGGAATCGAACCAGAGACCCTTTGGTTCACAGCCCATGCTCAATCCACTGAGCTACACGAGCCAGGGCGAAACTTACTAGTTTTATAGTAACATCAAATGAGATCTAGAAGAAAATATATTTTTAACAATATACTTTAAAATTTATTCAATTTCAAAATTATAGTAGTAGTATGATAAAAGAAGACCCTGTAAACTAGATATACATTATCCTATAGGTTCAATAAAGATCTATTAGTAAGAACACTAGAGGAGAGAAAATTGCAATACATTTAAAAGGAATAAGCAAAAAGAAGCTTACAGGAAGGAATACATAGGTAGTTGTCTGTATTTTCATATCCTTACCAGCTAACTTTGTTGCTAATATCACTACTATACTCATGAGACTATTAGAATAAACAAATCTAATCCTGGGGTTTTAAAGATGACAAAAAGTCACATAATTGCACAAAGGCACTTCAAATGTCCTGCTTGGCAGTTCCCCAAAGGGAAGGCAAAATAACCTCCTCCTTCCTTCTCATTGTATTTTATACCAGTGCTTCTGAGTTATACTGTTACCACCAGAAACAGAAGCCCCTGTGAGCATGTTAGGACTCAGCAAGCCCCATCTCATCCTATTGATTCAAAACCACTGGGGCAGGGTCCAAGTTCACTGAGTTAACAAGCTCTCTAGGTGATTTGTATACACAGTAGTGTTTCAGAATCACTGCTCAACACACAGACCTGACATCAAAGAAACTTTGTGTGGTACAATGGGAAATGTGTTAATAGTGTTTATGTAGCTCTGCAGCCTGGTATGTGTGTGCAGCTCCGAGGTGGGGAAGAGCAGGGATGGTCGTTTATATTAAATGGATGTTTAAATGCCTCCTCTAAACTTGAACCTGAGATGAGTCCTGAAGTCACAAAAGTGTAATTAACTGTAATAACCCAGGGTCCCAAATCAAGAAACCTCACTGAACCAAGAGGAATTAATAATTCTCAGGGAGGTGACATTTGAGCAGCATCTTGATGAGCAAGACCGTTTTAGCAGATAATCTGATGAATAATGCTTAATTGGAAAGCCAGCCAAAGCAGAGGGAACGTGCTTAAAAGCTATGACACCTTGAGGAAATTTGACTAATTTGGAAAACTGACAGAAGTCCAATAGCCAAAAAAAGGTGGAAAAGCAGATGCGAGAGCTGTGAGACAGGAACTGGAGATGTGAGCACAGCTCAGGACAGTGCCGCGCCGCATGTCATCCTAAGAAACCACACTTGGTTCCGTGTTGCTTCTGAGAGTCATTGAGACACTTCCTGATGGTGAAAGCCTGATAAGATTCTAATTTTAGGAGGAGAATGTGGGATAAATTTAGGGCAAGGCTGGACGCAAAGAAAATATTGAACTAGAAAAGGAGATTGAAAACATGGTCTAAACTCTGACAGTAATGATAAGGATGAAGAAGAAAGTATGATTTTCAGATATTTATTCATGCCATGAATATATGAATAAAATTTGTGCTATGGAAAAGGCATAGTCTTGAGAGGAAGCACATTTAGTCTGGAGCATGCCAAGACTGGCATTGCTTGGGTAACAGTATACCGAAGAACTTTAAATTCAGAGGAAAATTCTGTGTTAGAAATATTAATTGGAGAAACATTTGCCAGTAATTAATAGCTGATACCACAGGAATTGGTGAGAATTCTCAGAGACTGACAAGCAGAAAAGAAGGCTAAGAGAGTCAGAATGGGGGGAGGAGAGGAAGGAAGAGAGTTAAAGTGAATGAGGGCCAGTCAGAGAGTGGTGATGGGTGTGGGAAGTAGAGGAAGGTTATGCAAATCATAAAAGAAGGTAAGAAGCAGAAGCTGCATTGAATTTGACAGGAAAGAGCCCTTTGGAGAGTCAAGAGGGAAAAACCAATCAGTAGGCCATGGGAGGCTGGACAAATACTTCAAAGGTTTGAAGAATAAAAGAAAACCACGTGGCTGAATAGAAAGGCATAATCTACTAGAATAAGCATAAATTTGTTTAAGGTTTGTTTCATGTGAGGGAATAGTTTTTAAAATCTATTATTTAAAAGGTGGGCGAATTTAAAATAGATTTGCTCCATTTCAAAAGGACCAAGCAGAAAGGAAACATGTTTAGTTTCCAGAAAGAGGAAATAATTAAAGATATAAAGCAAACCATCAAAGCAGCAAGATTTGATTTTTCATGATATTGTGTCCCCAAAGCAAAAGAGTCCAAAGCAATTTCTCTAGGTGCTCATTCTTCCGAACAACTGTTATTTTATTTATTTTACCACAGGGCAAATTGTCACGTTCACAATATCTCCTCTGGTGGCACTGGCCTTCCCAGTGTTGTTGCTTATGGATTCAGCTCCTTGATTTGACCTCCACTCCCCTGTGATTTCTTTCACAGCCTCGTCTCTGTCATGTCATCACATCTAATTTTTAGAGCTCTTAGATTCAGTAATTCTCTGAAGCCTCAGACGCCCTCCTCAGTGAAAGCATAGCAAGGCCAGTACTGAACCTTCTGCCAGGGTCAGAATTTGTATACAAATACTGATGCAGAAATTATATCAGAACATAGATGGAGGCATTGACTTTTGTCTGAAAGTAAGAGTTTTTTTTTTTTTTTTTCCATTCAGTTGGGTGTGAGAATGGGAGGTAAGAATGAATGTGCACAAACTGAGAGGCAGTGAGTTCTCACTTGATGGTTCTATTTCTGAGAATGGGAAACACCGTTGCTACTAAGCGTAATTGGAATTGAGCAGAGCGAGTGGCTGAAGTAGAGAAATAAAAGAGAGAAATGGCTCTGGTCACAGATGGAGAGAATGCTCACCAAGTGCTGGGATTGCCTTTCCGAAGTTGTGTATAATTATCTGCGATTTCACTTGCCATTGCCTTTGAAAGGGCTCTACATATATTGTGATCGTACATGTTGAGGAGGCCAATGGCAGTATATTCATTTCCTAAGGCTTCCAGGACAAAAAAAAAAAAAAAAAAAGGAAAGAAAAGAAAACACTGAGTAGCTTAAAAACAATGGGCATTTATTGCCTCTTATTGTCTCGTACTTCTGGAGGCTTGAAAGCTGAAATCAAGGTGTCAGAGGACCGTGTTTTCTCTGAAGGGCCTAGGGAGGAATCTGTTCCATGCCTTTTTTTAGCATCCTTAATTTTTTTTTTTTATCTCATAGAGCATTATTTTATTCTTTGCCACTATCATCACACAACACTTTCCCTGTATGTCTCTACATCGTCTTCCCTGGGGTTATATCTATTTTTGTGCCTCCTGTTCTTCTGAGAATATGGATACATTGGATTACTGCTCATTCTCTGACCTTAAGTTGGTTACATCCACAAAGACCCCCCCATTGCTAAACAAGGAAACATTCACAGACACCAAGGTGTAGGGCTTCAACCTGTCGTTCCAGGGGACTCAACATACAGCAACTGGAGTAACTGAGCTGCAGCTGTGAAGGATGGTAGCAGTGAGGGAGGCCACAGACAGAATATAGAAAAAAAGACACTAACAGAGAATATCCAAGTGAACATATAAAAGGATTAATAAGAAAGAGATACGTGCTGAATGAAGATAAAAGGAGATTAATAAAATGTTGATAACTAAGAGAGAAAATAATTGCTCAATGTAGAAAAGAAGTCATATGACTAAAATCTGTATAAATAATTATTAGCATAAATGCCCTGTGAATTATTTGAAAATTATTTTTCCATGACAAACATTTTTTCATGTTATTTCACTGAATGAGAAAAATAAAGTAATAAATAAATTTTGATATATAAATGTATCACTAACCAACTTAAGAACATGATTTGAGATATTTAAGTAAATGAATTTAAATGGTAATAAAATATTTATTTTTTGCATGACTGAAAATTTGGAACAATTTATATAAAAACTTTCATGATGAATTTTATGTTATGAAATAGTATATTATAGAATCTGAAGCTCAATATACACATACCATAAGAAACATCAAAATCTAAAACAATTGTAAATAGGTTAGAAGTTACGGTGGTTGGTTTATGGTGTCTTGGGTTAGATTCAACTTAATTAATTTACATAATTATATAATGTACACTAATGTACACTTTTAAATCTTTCTTTTGTGCTTTCTCATAATTAAGTGGTAGCTAATAAGCCCTCAATAAATAATTTTAGTGAATGCATGTTGTTACATAATAGCATAGACAATTTATACACACTCTGAGTCATAGCAAATACTCATTGATGTAGAGTCAAGTATTTATAGCCTTTTATCTTTTCTATATGTATATTTTTAGTTAGTAAAAAGTTAAGAAAGTACTTCAATGCCCATTATTGATCCTCTTATCTACCCATCCTGGCTATTTTGTCTAATAAGTAAGCAACTCTGCGATCAACAGCCCATAAAAATTATCAAATATTTTACTAGGCCTAACTGGTGTGTCTCAATAATTTGGACATTGTCCCAGAAACCAAAAGGTCACTGGTTCAATTCCCATCAGAGTACATGCCTGAGTTTTGGATCAGGTTCCCTACTGCAGGTTTACCAGAGTCAATTGATTGATAGTTTTCCCCCTTCCTCACCCCCTATCTAAAAAATAAATAAATGAAATCTTCAATTTTTTTCTATTTTCCTTCACGTGATTAAGCCTCAAGAGTTTACTAATGTATCCTGTTAGCCCATGATAGAAGCAATAATGTCTATCAACCAAGCACTGTGTACCACAAATATACACTGTTTATTAGTATGGTTTGTAAGTGTTGATTTAGCTTCCCATTAAATGAGAGATGGTAAGATGGGATGCTAAGGGATCCTTTCTCTTTACCTTACAGGTGGATATAAGGGCAATGTTTATTTATGTGTGATGATAATATCTTAGTAACAAAAAACATAGATTATCAATACCAATAACATATATACTATATTATTTTTGCTTAATTTAAAATAGTAACAATATTCAAAATACATTGCACTAGGCTTCATCTGATTCGTCCTGTTCTTGTTTTTCATTGTCTTAATCTTTCTTTGTTTTAAAATGTTCTACTATATATATTTTTGTAAACAAAACTATACCCTTTAAAAATGGCCAACAGAATAAAGAAAAAAGTTGGTGTTTAATCTTAACTGTATTTAATTTATTCCTTTTCTCTTGACAGATGATTGGATAGAGGGATGATAGATAATAGATAGATAGATAGATAGTAGATAATTTCAAAAACTTTATATGTCATAGCAAGTAATTCTACTAATTTTAAGGCTGTAACTCTAGTTTTGAAATAGCACATTGATTAGTTTGTGAAATATTCACAGTTAAGTTGGAATATATGTGTGTAATTTTACTTCATAAAAAATTTGTCAGAAAAAGGTAATTTAGAAAAGAAAACTCATATTTTAGATTGTCTACTAATTAAAGGTCTCACATGGCAGATTTTCTCCACTTTTAAAATAAAAAATGTCTCAGACATACTTTGAAATGTATCTTGGGCATTGTATATAATTATCTTAGAACAACAAAAATAGCATCAATACAAACAAGGTGTTTTTTATACCATGTTTTATCAGTTTATATATCAAGTTCTAATACCACAGATTTTAGATCTCTGGGGGAGAGTTATAATATCAAGTTCTATAATCATGACGAGAATAAACGGGAAAGATTTTAGTTGGAAGGAAGACAGTGGACCTTTAACAGACAATGAGTACATAAAAATAATAATTTTCAAATATTTTGTTAGAAGATGACCGACTATATAAGGATGTAGGGTACAGTAAGTTTTAGGTATATACACATACCTATATATATATACACACATACCTAAATATATATACACATACCTATATATATATACACATATATATTCATTGAGGTTCACAGTGAAAAATGTGTGTGTGTGTATACACACACATTTATAATCACACTTGAAAAGAGTGGACCAATCTCCTGACAAGTTTCTGTAATAGGTTTTCACTAAATTCACAGTCCTCCCACTACAGTGATATAATAGATTATAATGTTACTGAATTATAGTGTTAGTGACTTAGATTACAAATAGATTATAAATTACTATATTATAATGTTAGTAATTTAATTAAAACAATTTCTACTTTAGTGTCACATGTTATAGGGAAACTAATTTATAATTTAAAATGTATGGACTATAGTATTATTTAATGGTATGTGGTATAGTAAATTCAATTAAACTTTATACACATTTTAAACATTTTGAACCCAAGATATGATTCCAGAAACTGTAGTCATTCTTTCTAGTTTTGAAAAAAACCAATAATCTCACTATGGCATTTAGATATTGATGGTCTTGTTTTAAATGATATAAATGAGTAAAGAAACTCTTCATAGTATTAATACAAACACATACATCTATACAAACACAGATTATATTACTTAAATAAGCATTTCATTATTAATTATATATACCTGTATTTTATATTTATATTGAAATAGTTACATAGGGAAATGGATAAGTAGATAGGTAGATCTATTATATCAATATGTCATTAAGTCCACTAATCTCTTATTTTACTTGAAATAATTTAATGCAGTATTTCAACAGGAAGGATTTAGTCTATATACACATATATAATACACTTTCGATAAAGAAATATTTTTAAAGATATAAATGAAGAAAACAGGGCAAAGTAAATATAGAATAGTGTTATATTTAGGTATTCGAGAAGCTGGTACACAGGTTACATGATAATAACCCCTGGGTTTGTTCCCCCCTCAACTCCTATTTTGCTGAATTATGGTTTTAGGCATTTTTACAAATTGCTACATACAATCATGACAACTTCCCTCTGAGAGAAGATCTACCCTCTTCCCACGAGGCTGCTGACACAGAGAGGGCATGACTCATAGCTGAATTCGTACTTATGGCAGGTGGCAGGGGCTGCTTTAAATTGCAGCAAGTCTGATTCCAAAGCATGATCTCAACCAGTACAGAGGGCTTCAAAGTGTTTGCTAAGGGATGACCACAATTTTGGTTTTAATTCTTATTGCAGTAAAAGAAATAGAATCCATTTAATTAGCCATGGCATCCATAATATAAAAATAGACCAGTGGCACTAAAGAAACACCAAGACCATGAAAAGGTTTACCTCATGAGTCTACAAAACTAGCCATTGCATAATATAAGGTACACAGCCAAAAGCATATTCACAGTGAATGTAAACCAGCATCCAATTATTTTCTTTTACAACCTATTTCAGTATAAGAAACGGCAAAGCACAATTTAGCACAAGGAAGAAGATTTGAAAGGGATTAGGGTTGAGGTAACAGGACGGTGTGATCTAAATAAACACACCAGTGGAGTTCATGTTGAAGTCATGATTATTTTATAGGATGAAGTAGTAAATAGAAGGGTTCCTTAAAAACATTTTTTGGACTAAATATTGGAAAATAATTGTGCAGCAATAAGTTTGAGACCATTCTCCTTGACAGTATTTACTTTATTCCAATAATTAGAAAGCATCTATCTTGTTAAATCGCTGTTGCCCCTGTTGGACTATAGTATCTGAACTAACCAGCTATAGAATATCTCCATGCATCCTTCCCCTCATGTACCCTTTGCATGAAGTGAACTGTGGGCAGGACTGGGACCTCCCTTTAAGAAGTTTTTCTACTTGCCAAATAAAGAGCCATCATTTGGTTGCATAGTGGGAAAAAGCAAACTACCTAGATCTCTTGTAAAATCAGTTAACTAAATTGAAAAAAAAAATATAGAAGATTTAATCTAGAAAAAAATCCAGTTTTGTTTGTCTACATCTCATTCAGTAGCTGAAATATATTCAGTTATGTAATTGATAATACTACATAAATAATTATTAAAATGCACTCTAATTTGCAGTAACTTCCATCAGAATCAAGTGTTAGAGAGAAACCTATAAGAGTAAGGACCCAGCAGAGCTGATTTATAATTCTTTTGGGCAAGTTGTTTGGTTAGTCAAGCAAGTTTCCTATTTTCAATAAATAACTTATTAAGAATAACATAAAGCCACTGAATTCAATTGTTCATTCAATTCTAAAAGACATCAGGGGGAATACATGCCCATTTACTTCACTTTCAAAATAGTGTTAGGTTCCTGGAAATTCCAAAATGTGGATAACAGGTACCATCCATTTAACATATTTATTGAGAGTATGCTCTTTGCAAGGCATTGTTCCAAAGATACAGCAGTACTAATCTCACTTATGCTCTTTTAAGAAATATAAACAATAAAAACTAATGATCATTAAATTATAAAATATATGTACATACTGAAGTAAAAAAGAATAAACACGAAAGAAGAATGGAAAATATCAGTGAAGATACAATGTTAGATATGATGGAGACTGAAGTCATGGAGGAAGAAAGCAGTTAAACAAAAGAAACACATTTCTGGAAGGGGAACAACATGCACAAAAACATCTGTGCAAAAACATCTTAGAATTTCAGAAAACGTGAAATTAGAGGGTCTGGAGCAGAATGGGTAAGGCAAAGGGTAGTAGGATTATGGAATCTGAATGCAGGGAATGAAGGTTGGAAAAAGGCGATGTATATAGACTTAAGGAATGTAACAATTCTAAGTTTTGCTCTAAAATGGGAAAATGTTGGCAGGTTTTGCATAGGGCAGCGACATGGTCTAAGGTGAACTTAAATGAAACTCATGGCTTCTGTCGACACTCCAAGGGAGCAATGGAGAAAACACGGAGGTCCATTAGGAGGTAAGCGCACTATTCAAATTGAGAGGTGACAATGATTTAACTCTGTATGAAATGCTGATATTGGGGAGTTGTCAAGTTATGGATTGCACATGATTTGGAATGAAATAGAGGCAACAACGAGGATTCTAAATCGCTCATTTGGCCTTAGCAGGTAGAAGAGAGGATAAGAGTTTCTATTTTCCCTTGCAGGGAAGGCAGAGTCTAGGACACATTTCAAGTTACCACTGTTGGTAAGAAGTGAGAGAAAGAACCTTTTCATGTTTCACTTATATGCTGAGCTTTTATATATTCTCAAGGATAAATGGTTAGGTCAGGAAGAGAATATAAAATTTCCTCAGACTGTCTTCATTTTCAGAACAGATTAGCCTTCCTGTTCTTACTAACAGAGCACTGCTGCTTGCCAAACGTAAGTGGAGTCCTAGAATCTGACTAGTCCTGTGTCTCTGTCATGTGTTAACATTCAACAAGATCACTCTTTATCAAAATAAATTATCTCCGATGAGTGAATTTGTTTTAAAACATGTCTTTATCTTCATCTCAGACTTAGAAGCACAGAATTAGCACTTCCATGGAATCTATAGAACAAATAAAACATAAAACTTCTTGTGAGCACACATCTTTATTTATAACAAAGAAAACCGAAGGGGATATGCTAGAAGGAGTTTTGTTTCAGAATTTGACAAGAAGAGAGGTGTAAAACACAGAAATGGGTTATGAGAGATAGGTTGATGTTTTTCTCATAACCTGATGGGGGATGTTCTATTCTAGTCCATGATCATCTATTGGGAAGCAAAATACTTCTTTATAAGGTAAGGGCAGAGTTAGTGTATGGACAGGTTACTAAACTGGGCTGAACACAATAAGGAAAGATAAAATTTTTCTCTGGTTAAACTTGGCAGAACATAAAGCTCAATGGTGTGCTCATGCGTGAGATTTATTAATTTAAGAAAGACTACTTTGTTGTTGGCGTGTGAATTTGTTTGACACTGGGAATAAAAGAATGTGCAAAATATAAGGTGGTTACCCTACTAGAACTTCCACCCTACTTGCAGCAAATGAATGACTCAATTCAACATCCTACAGTGTATCTACCAATTGTGATTATTAAATGGAAAATATGAGATGTGTTGAAAACGTGTAAAAGGAGTCCAATTCTTGTGTTTGGGATTAGGAATAAACACTCTTAAAAATACATTAAATCATACGATATAATGAATTCTGAAAAAAAATGTTCATGGCAACTTAAATGAATAAAAAAGTAGGAAATCAGTGTGACTGAAGGGCACTTTTAAGGAGAGTAAGAAATAACACGAAGCCTTTATCCTAAGAGGAATGAAAAATCTATTGTGGAGATTTGGGTAGGAAAGTGATATCAAGAGATTTACATTTTAAAGTAATTTTGAGTTTCAGTGTTGAGAACTATCCCAAAGGACAGAGAGGATGTAAAAAGATCTTTAAGTAGTCTACTGAGTATCTCAGGAAAGATGTAATATCAGTCTGCCTGGTCGGAGATAATTTCTCAATGAGAGACATCCAGCATGCAAAATAATTTTTGAAGATTTTTCTCACATCAAAAGAAACTAAACCCTAAATGGCCACACATATTAAAGTTAGAGCAGTATGAATAGGACATTATGTAACTCACACACGTGAAAGGTAAGAGAGCAGTGGCGCCTTAAGAGATTAAAGTGAAGTACTTGTTTTGCTTACCAATTGAAAGGTAAAAATTATTTATGAAGTGGAAGTAAAAAAGGAACTAGACAAAAATTATTTCGTCTTGTATGTAGTTATTTTAACATTAAACTGTGGATATCCCAAGCCATAACCAAGAGATAGAACAGAGTATGATCATTATTCAAAGTTCCCCTAATGCTCGCAAAATATCCCTCACAATGCCAGTCTTCCAGCGTTGTCCAGTGTTATCTGGTCACCAATTTTGCACAACAATGATCAGTTTCAGTTTGATTTTAACCTTAAACAGGTATGTTTTTAAACATATAAACATCAATAGAAAGTCATATTTTTTAATTTGGAAGTAAAAACATTTCTTTTTGCCTTTTGTTAAGTAAGGGTTTTTTGGTAAAAACTGTATATTCGAATGAAAAGTCTGTTTCCCTTTTCAAACTAGTACCCATTATAAATGTAGTTATTTACCTAAATCTTTGAAGACTGCTGCTTTTGTTGACTGATTTTCATACTATACTTCACAGCAAGCCACTTATGGAGTTTAAATCTGTTAAGTTTGAATGGTTGGAAGGACAAATTGACAATTTCTGTTCTATGTTTGTATGTAGAAATGAAAATGGGGAGGGGAAATGGTTACAATGACTTAATAAGCTATAAAAACACCACAAATAACTGAAATATTGTGAAATAAAATACTTAAATAAACAGGCATTTGAAAGCAGCAAATCATTTGCCAAGAAAGTTGTATTTTTTCATCATTTTTTCTAAATCAAAAAAATAAGAATTTAGTGTACTAAGTCACTTTCTTTTGAGCAATGAGAACACTGTTGTACCTCAGCCGTTAGAATGTACAGCCAATGGTGCTCAGATATAGAAAATCACATCATTTCTCTTTGATCTGGCATTTGGTTGTATATGGAAGTCAGTGATCACAGATACCCTATGAATCACATGAGGTCACTATTACTTTACACATAGGAACGATAAAGCTGGAGTAATTATTTAATTTATTGATACTGGATAGAGGATTGGCTCTAATATAAAATACTGAGTTAAATGACACAGAATGCACATGCTTGTGCATAAACATGTATGCACATACACATGCAGCAACTGCTGGGGCCAAAGCTCTTGAGCTTTGTAATGACAGGCTGACTTGCTTGATGACTCTATCTCATTCAACTGCTAAAGGAAAATGTCTTCAGTGTTGAAAGAGGGAAGGGACAGAGAAGGGTCTGTGGGATCTGGCATTGGATCCTTTAATTCTGCTCCTTTTTTTACCAGTCGAGGTCAAAATACTGTCTAAATAGGCAAGAAACACTTATGCTCTGGTTCCCATGGTGTGTCATCACCTGAGATGATATTTGCGAAGAATCAAAAAATAACTGGTGTCCTTGATACTAACAATGACAAAAATATTTATTTTAAAATCATTAGGAAAAACACCTAAGATCAAAACTCACATCTGACTGGGTAAATTTCTGTGCAGGTGGCATCTGTGTATATTTCCTATTGGACAAGAGCTGAAGACAGCCCGAATTCTAGTATAAAATATAAACAAATTAACTTATCATCACATATGTGATATATGACAGAGTTAAGCACAGCAGACATTTCTTCTGTCATTTCTTGAGAGTAATTTCATTCAACTCACATGGAGCTTGCCCCATACACTCTGAGACACCAAGGCAAGTTTGCAATGATTTTGTAACGCGGCCAGCATTTGTCTTATGACTGCTACTAATGTAGCTCGCATCCTCATATATGGCCATTGCCATTTCAGCACATCGCCAGTTCCATAATCTTGGTATAATTTCTTTCATTTTCAGAAAAAAAAATTAAAAATAATCATTTTATTGCTTTGTAACTCTAGTATTTCTATCTACATTTTTCTACATTATACACATGCATGTGTTCATTTTCTCTCATAGTTTTTTCCTCCCTGTGCCCTCTAATACTACATAGTAAAAAAGATATTGGTTCAAAAACTAAAGAAATCTGTATGTGAACTCTGATGAATTACTCTGTAAATTGAGGAAGATATTCAACTTCAATGAATTGAATAAGGAAATGCATGTAAATCATTGATGAAGTATATGACAAATAATGGTTGTTCTGCAAAGTTTAACTCAATTTTATCTTTTTTTTTTTTTTTTTGCTAATTGTATTTAGGTATCTTCTTAAAAAAAAAAAAAAAAACAGCCCAGGTTAAAAAAAAAAAAAGCTGAACCTTACCTTACCATAACCTCTATTGAATAACATAAAACCTCTCTGTGGCAATTCATCTTTAAACTCCTCTAGCACAATGACTGTACTTGCTGTTTCCATGCCTCATTTACCATTAATATTAGTTTGCAACCCAGGCTTGAATCCTCAGTTTTATTTGGAAAAAACAGCAATGCCTAGCAACCAACAGTAGAATATAAATCATTGGTTCATGAGTGAAACACAATTCTGCAGCTAGAGTGCCTTGTTCACACCCTGTCTCTGCAGTTGACTGGGCATGGGACCTTGAGCATTTCCCCCCTCATTCACTGTACCTTATCAGCCATACAGAGTTTTAAAATGAGGGGAGTTAATACCCAGAAATCTCTAAAAATAAAGTCTGGAACAGAGTAAGTGTTGACTGTTTGTTAGTTATTATCATAACCATAATGATTCCCATGCCATTTTCTGCTTTGTTCTACTTCATTTTCAGTATTTGACACACACCCTTCTTCTTTTTGAAACTCTTATTTTAATTTACAATGTACTTAAAGATATTGCTCATTTTCTTGTTTATTCTTTCTTCTCTTCCGGCTATTGGCATTCCTCCACCTCACTCCCGAAACATGGTCACTGACAATCTGTCCTTGAATTTCTGTTGGCCTTTCTGGGTTCTCCTGACCTCAGTAAATCCCTATCTATAACTTCATTTATAAATTATATTCAGTGACAACCACACATTCATCACAGCCCCTTTCTAATTTCTAATTTCTATATACATAGTAACATCAAGCCATCCTTTCTTGATTGCTTTAGAAGAGCTGCTAAATTCGTCCGACATCAAAATTAATATTTTATATATTCCTGAACCTTGGAAATTAAAAATACTTCTATCTGTTATTTTTCCTTCCAGGAGTTTTATCTACCTCATTGTTGAAACCAAGAAAATATTTTTATCTCATTGTTTACTGAACATATAGTGAAACTGTACTTCCCCACTCCTTTGTGTGTTGGGAACCACCCTGCCTGGTATCAGAAGCTGTAACCCCCCCCCCCCCCCCCCCCCCCCCGCCAAGGCTAAGGCTGAGGGAATGACCTTGGACCATAAGCCACCAAGGAAACAAAAGCTTATCTCCCTGGCAGGAGTACCACTTCTGCTCCTTTTACTTTACCCTGCCTGGCCCCCCAATGCTTGGTCAGTTAGCCAATGACAGGTAAGATTCCCCAAGGGGGTAACAACCTAAGACAGGCACAATCACATGGGAAGCCCCCAAGGAAGGGCTTTGGGGGCTACAGCAAAAGGGGGTGATGGACTCTCGCCCCTCGGCTTTGACAAAGCCTGAGTCCTCATTGTCTGTGAGAAATCTCCTAATCTCTTGGCTGCCTTACTTCCCTTACTCCACCTAAGCCTGAAACAATGACAGAGGGTGGTGCAGCCCTGTGCTGGAAAGGGTGGGTTCCCTGGGTGATCAGGCCTAAGAAAGAATATGTAAAATCCTGTGAAACCTGCTTTGTTTAGAATGCTTTCAATTAAATGATAAGGGCCCAAGGAAGAAGTAAGTTTGTTCCTTAAAGTTTTTTACAGCTCTTTAGCTATCTGACCCTGATTCAAAATAGGCCCTCAGAGTTTCTTGTTATTTGATCCTTACTTCCTGGCAATGAGCTTTACCTGAATTCCTGTGTAAAGGAACCCAATAAAAGACATTGAGGAAAAGGCTCTCAGTCCTTCTCCTTTGAGAAATCGGCCACATTTCCTCCACAAGATGATCATGTCTTAGTAGATTTATTCTCATCCCTGGCAGACGGGGGGTTCTGTGGACAAAGATCCCCCACATTTGTGTATGGGTACAGCTGTGCAACTGGTTTTGTCCCTTGAGAGTGGAGTGGATGTGGCATGTTACATTCATTGTCAGTATGTTCTTTCCTTCTGTTACAGAAACTGTCATCATACAACGTGATGGCTGTGCTGTTGGCTTGCGTAACCACAGAACACAGGAATTAAGTTCTCAGCTAACACAATGGGCATGTGATAAGCAATATGCATGTAAATGGTTATTATAATAAACCACTGAGGTTTTGAAGTTGTCTGATTCTGCAGCATAACCTAGTTTACCCTGACTCCATTTGAATTTCTTTCATTTCTTTCTGATAGTTAGCGCCTATGATGAAGTTGGCAAGATGCCACATTACTTCTTGTTTTTAATTATTTAAGTTTAAAATAAAAGAAGAGACTAGAGGCAAAAGACACAGGAATTATTTGACTCTGTATTTTCACTAATTATTAGGTTCTTGGCATTTGGATGAAAAAGTATGACTTGCTCACTTGTTCGTTGATGCAGCAGCCATTCAGCCCTTGATAACTTACACACCCTAATTTTACTCTCCTTAATGCTGTCACACTTTCATACCCTTATTAGCTCTGTCTCAGGAAATTTCCAGCTTTCTCCAAAGCCTTCCATGTCAAGGTCAAAGTCCTCTCTCTGTGTGATTGTCAGGCCATTAATGATCCAATAGAAATTCATATCATATAATTCCCCAACTCATAATTTCCATTGCAGTGAGAAAGATGGCTAGATGACCCTGAGAAACCACATTCCCATTTAAAACTTTTATCATGCTGTTCCCAAATCTGAGGGTTATTCACCACCACTTCTGATATTTCTAAATTTGAACTATTCTTCATGTCATTTTAACTCTTCTTTTTCATAAAATTTTTCTTTAATGTAAAGTTGTCACCTGCAGTCCTAGAGTCTTATACACAGCAAGTGTTTAAAATGTTGAAGAAAGAAATGAATGTATCCCATGGATTAGAAGATTTATATATATATATATATATATATATATATATATATATATATTCACCTGAAGATACACTGTTTCATTGCTTTTAGAGAGAGAGAAAGGGAGAGAAACATTGGTGGGTTGCCTCCGGTATGCGCCCGGACTGGGGATCAAACCTGCAGCCTAGACATGTTCCCTGAATGGGACTCAAACTGGCAGTCTTTCTTTCAGTTATGGGATGACACTCCAACCAAGTGAGTCATACCGGCATCATTATATTGACATTCTCGTTCAGTAGTTTTGTCTTGATAAAACAATGTCTGGCTTAACTTCAATGCCATGGTAAAAGACTTCAGTTCGAATACTCAGAGCATAAGTTATGTAATAAGTTATGAGATAATGAAGAGTTTTAATTGAGTATGAAAAAAATGTTTTCAACTAACTTTATAAACGTATTCAACCCTAACATGTTGCCTTCCTAAACCAAAGAGTGTTATTTTTACACAAAATAGTACTAGTTTGGCCATCCCTCTTTTAATTAGTCTCCTACCTTCTAGTCTAATGCTAATGGCACAAATATAACAGAAACCTAATTTTCTATCAATTGTTTTGATTAGTTTTAAGCAAGTTTCATTCTTTTCTAAAATTAATAAATCTTAGTTCATCTTTTTCCTCAACTACCACATAACTATCTGGTGCTCTTGAATTGTATTAAAACTTGAGTCAGTAAAGTAGATTACAGACCTTAAACATAGAATTAATGAAGTTCCATTTTAAGTTTTTTTGAGAAAATTTCATACTGTTTTCCACAGTGACTGCACCAGTCTGCATTCCCACCAACAGTGCACTAGGGTTCCCTTTTCTCCACAACCTTGCCAGACCTTGTAGTTTGTTGATTTGTTTATGATGGCCATCCTGACCAGTGTGAAGTGGTATCTCACTGTGGTTTTAATTTTCCTCTCTCTGATGGTTAGTGATGCTGAGCCTCCTTTCATATGACTGGGCCCTCTGTATGTCTTCTTTGGAGAACTGTCTGTTCAGGTCCTTTGCCCATTTTTTAATTGGATTGTTTGTCTTCCTGGTGTGGAGTTGTGAGTTCTGCCTTTTCAGCCAGTAATTCCACTGCTGAGATTATACCATAAGAATCCTGAAACACCAATTCAAAAGAACATATGCATCCCAATGTTCATAGCAGCACAATTTATAATAGCCAAGTGCTGGAAACAGCTTAAGTGCCCATCAGTACAGGAGTGGATCAAAAACTGTGGTACACTGTCATAATGAAATACTTCACAACAGAAAGAAAGAAAGAGCTCCTACCCTTTGTGACAGCATGGATGGAACTGGAATGCATTATGCTAAGTGAAATAAGCCAGGCGGTGAAAGACATATACCATATGATCTTACCTATAAGTGGAACCTAATCAACAAAACAAACAAGTGAGCAAAATATAACCAGGGACTTGGAAATAAAGAACAAATTGACAGTTACCAGAGAGGAAGAGGGAGGGTGATAGTGGGGGAAAGAAAGGAAAGGGTCATCAAGGAACAGGCAGGCATAAAGTACCTATGGACAAAGACAATGAGAGAGGGGAGGATTGAGGGTGGGAGGTGCAGGTAGGAAGAGCAGGTGAGAGTAATGCAGGGAACATAGGGACAACTGTAATTGCACAACAATAAAAAAGGAAGAAAAGAATTAATGAAGTTTAGATTTGTGCTGAAATTGCTTATTACATAAAACACAGCCTGATGAATGCTTTCATTGTATGCATATACACACATATACTTATCTTTCATATTTTCTTAGATAATATTAAGAATTCAAAGAAGTCTACCCCTGAATGTTGATGGAATTTGAATCATACATCTAACATTTTTTGTTTGATTTTAAGATGATAATTCTTAACTTGATGTAATGGATACATTTGACAATATGATGAAATATGTGAATCTTTTCAAAATATATCACAAACATTCACACGTAATTCACAGGATTTCTGGATGCCGTGTAACTCACCTGACAGTGTTGTGTTTGGAGCCCCTACTAGTTATAGGCTGGTAATATGTTTAATAATCAATTATGTTCTTTTTTAGAACTGTGAGACTCCAGTGACTTGAAATTTAAAACCTGGGATTCTGTGTTAGATCTGTTACTAAGAATATAAATGGTTTCAGATTTTCTATGTCTTAGTTTCTTTATCTCAAAATACACTACATAAACTTCAGCCCAAAGTTCCTATTATAGCTGTGAATTCCATGCTTTCTTTGATAAAAGTAAATTAAAGGACTGCCAACTTTGTGATATCAACATGTGTGTTTACCTATGTTACTGGTAAATGTTCTGAGGTATTGTGCTTTACAAGAACTATCAACATTAATCCTATTTTTAGTACAGTTCTCATTTCCACAGGGATTAAGCTTTGAGGATAGATGGGAATATTAAGAAATATATATTAATCCTTTTTACCATTCTTTTTGAACATATTAAGTTGAATTTTATAAACTAATACTCACATGCTCACAGCAGTCAGAAACGATATTATAATTTCTAAATGAAGTTATAGAAGAACATTGAGAAATTTATATTAAAAACCACAGTATCTCACAATCACATTCTTACGAGTAATATATATTCTACTCACAAACCAACATTAATCATAGAACATTATTTACATAAAAATTGGAGTTTGTTAAAAAAAGTAGTTTTTTTTAATTTGACAGAAACCATATCACTGTGCATATATGTAATTGTTTTAGCATGTTTAGAAAAAAACAAAATGAACAAATAAAATTTGTCTCAGTTTCTGCTTTAACCTACACACTTATTTGTCCCCCTTCCCAACTCTATTAAATACACTACCACAAAGAAAATGACTAAAAAAGCTAGAAAATGAAGATGTTAAGAAATAGCTGAAAATAATTATTTTAGTTCTCTTATTACATTATAGCTAAGTAATTATGATATTGTGATTATAAATAAATATGTTAATATCATAGTATTAAAATTATTCCATTGCTCACTAGTATTATCTCCTTAAAAAGAAAAACAACTTTATTTTGTAAAAACACATAACTACTTAAATTTAATTAAATAGCATGGTGATAATATGAGGCAGTTCTTCTGCTGAATAGAAACTAAGTTTATTAAATCTGAATTAATTAAAAATTGGCTGGCTTTGTAATGATTAAAGGATTAATTGAGCCCTACATTTAATTTTGAAACATATATATTTTGACCTTGGAGAGAAGAGAGGAGAAAGGAAATGACAGGAGAGCAATGTGAGAGCAAATAGAAGCACAGAGAAAGAGGAGAGAAGCATGAATAGCATTTTATTTATTTTTTAACTTTATTTTTTTAGATTTCAGTTTGTGTACTTGTGTTTTACCTTAAAGAGAATGCTTAAAAGTTGTATCTATTCTGTATTTCTGTTGCTGGATGTTTGGGAACTGAGAATATTTTTCATTTTAACAATTTTGAAGAACCTTTTTCTTTATGAATGGTAACAAGGTTTTACAAAAACAAAAATATCCTATAGGTGGCATCAGAATACAGTCCTGTATTTAATAAAAAGAGAACAAAACCCTGGCTGGCGTAGCTCAGTGGATTGAGCACGGGCTGGGAACCAAAGTGTCCCCGGTTCGATTCCCAGCCAGGGTACATTCCTGGATTGCAGGCCATAGCCCCCAGCAACCGCACATTGATGTTTCTCTCTCTCTCTCTCTCTCTCTCTCTCTCCCTCTCTCTCTCTTTCTCTCTCTCTTTTTCTCTCCCTTCCCTCTCTAAAAATAAATAAAGTCTTTAAAAAAAGTTTTAATAAAAAAAAAGAGAACAAAAGTGATATTTAGACTGCAAAATGAACTTTCTATTAGCAGTAGAAAATAATAAATTATTAACCTCTTATATTTGTCTACAATACCCTATTACAAACAAATTAAACTGTTTTGTTTTTGTATTTAAAATATCTTTTTCAGAGAGACATGTAATCATCAATACATTTCTAGGCACATCTTTAAATTCCAGCAAACCTCAGAGCAGACAGAACCAATTCTAAAAGAAGCATAAGTCCTTTCTCACAGGTGTGTAAAAAGCATTTATTTAAATGCAGTTTCATATCCCTTGCCTTGGATGCATAATTGAGATTATTCCAAAATGAAGACATCTCTATTTAAATTTTATATCAGAGAATAATATTTTCATTTGTTGATCTTGAAAAGACATGTTATTTATAGGTTTTGACTTTTACAAAGAACAATTTAAGATTATGCGTTCAATAATTAAATGTTAAATATTTTATTTTTACCATGATAAATATCTACGTAAGCAAAATAAGTTCATTGTTTATACACAATTTCTCAATTGAAATAGCATGTGTTCGAAGTAACAAGTCCAATTTAACTTTAAAAACTTGAGTGCAATGCATGTTTCTGTGCACAGATCAAAACCCACTTTAATGGCAACAATATACTTTAATTATAATGAAATATTACACAGTATGCGGATCATGTGCCATATTCTGAGTTTTGTGGTTCATAAGCACATTGTTATTTACATATGTGAACATACTCCTATAAGGGAGATGGAAGGGGCAGCACGGTTCCAATATAGTATTTCAGAAAATGTTCTGAGAATAACCCCATTCAACATTCTATTTCAAAATAAATAAAATGTTGTTTATTTATGTTCAAATTATTTGGTTTGAATTTATGTTAAAAATAATTTTGGAAAGTGATATAGTCTGTGTTTAGACCTTAAAATGCAAATTAGTTTATTAAAGGCATTGAGAGAAGTGCAATGATGAAAACTATTTAATTTTTAACATTAATTTGTATAACTTTATTGACCAGGGAGGTGCTATTAGAATTGTAAATATTGTTCTGTTTGATTTGTTTTATTTTGTGACACTTACTAGTTTCTAGTGGTACTGGTAGACTTCTGAAAGAAGCTACTCTAACTTGAACGGAGAAAATGGAGAATTTAACATTACCAAGCACAAAAGAGGCACACTAGAAAGAGGAGTTGCATGGATTGTTATTATTTTATTTTATTTTTATGGTATTTTATCTTATTATTTTCATCCTTCCTTTTTACTCTCCCCCAAGGAAAATGTATTTACAAACTCTCAACACAATCACTGGCACTTATCCATACAATTCTGTATGTAAAAGACCATGTAGAGTCCAAGTGTTCCAGACTAGAATGTAAAGCAGTACGATATATCCAAAGTGCTTTTCCACAATCAGGTTTTCAGTCTATTTCTTCCAGGGTTCCCTCTCCACCCACAGCCTAGTGGACCTTGGGAAATTTCCCTTTGGGCTCGGTGCTTCCTTCCTGAAAATAGCATTGTACATTCTACACCCTCTTTACCTGTTAGTCGTATGGAAACTCACTTGCTCTCTTTTACCACTCTCTTATGATCCTGATATGTTTTTTTCTCTGATTCTAGCTATCTTATATACTTCATCCTTTATTATGTCATTCCTCTACATGGGATGCATCAATTATTCCTATCTTACCAGATGAAATTAACATATCTTAACTTGCCACATGAAGCCATCGCATTTTACCAGTATTAAACTATTTGATTTTTTTTTTTTTTTGGCATATGATCAAGTTAAACCAAAATACAGCTCTTCTCTAAGTCACAAATAAGACCCTCTCTGCTTTTTCACACAGAAAGTAGTATGTTGTGCATTGCTGCGGTGAGTCAAAAAGAAATGGCTGTTATATCTGTTACATTCATCTCTGTTACATTTGTAACATTTGTAACAGAGATGAATTGCATAGTCAGAAACATAAAATGTGAAACCTAAAACTCTGTTTCTCTAAAGAAAGCTAATTTACTTTTTGGAGCCCGTTTCTGTTTGGTAGAGGAAAACTTATATAAGGTATTCTATTCATTCTCATTTTAAAAGTTTCACTCAGGTGAAAATTCAGTCAACTTCAAATATCTTTAGCTCACTCGCTGTCCACAGAATTCTTCCTGAGATTCTTCTGCTTCCCTAGGGCCCGGAGCCTTCTGAGATGTTTGCTAGATCACAGAGGGGAGCTGAGCCGTGCCTCGTTCGGTCTCTCAGTCTCGTCCACTTTGTCTCCGCTGCAGACACTCAGCATCTCCCTGACCCCGGGACCCTGAAGAGGACTCCAGTATTGCTGCCCTAAAACAGTCTTTCGGATTGTTGATTGTTTAACTGGTAATTAAAAAACAAAAGACTCAGGAAGAATGTTTGATCCCCCTCCTCCCCACCTAAGAGATGCAGATAGAAAGTCCTGCTCTAGAAAGAAAATGTAGCATATTTGCCTTGGTAGGGTAGGTAGAAAGGTCCCAAGCAGGGGCTTATTAGCTACAGCATGATTGGTGCCCCATTGTTTCCAGGTTGACTAGCAAGAAAGTGCCTGCTGTGCAGGTTTTGCTCTTTCTTAACTGCCAGTCAATTGCCTACATCCTTTGAAGTCTTAAACATCCTCTCCCTCCCCCATTTTGCTTTGTCCCTAAAAACACATAAACCTCAACTCTGCAATGCGTTTTGGCACTCATTTTCATATGGCATCCTTAATGTGCATTCACATAATAAACTTCCTACATTTTCCCTTGTTGATCTGACTCTGTTCATTTGTTTATTAGCTCAGCTAGAATTTCAAAGATTGAAGAAAATTTATTTTTAGACCCCCCACCCCAAATCCATTGATACCATGAGGAATGATTTTATCTCATCCAGCAGACTGCAGCAGCCCCTCATCACCATGGCGGTGAATCTCTGTGACCTGAGGAACCTCTTGAAGCTGCCTGGGGTGACTCGTAAGAAGCCAGGCTGTGGCTGACTTGCAACCCATGGAAACTCAGCAGTGTTTGGTATAGACTTCACAGAAGTCCAAATGGGCATTTTCTCTACTTCTATCATCCCTTGTCACCTCTTGGGTTTGTCTTCGGCCCTGGAAATGTCAAACGTATTCTCCAGGTTTTATAGTTCAGCATAGTCAACAGGTGGTTGTTTATTTCTGTGCATAGAATCACACTTAGTGTTATAGAAAGGCTTTCTCTGGAACCTTCTCTAACAGTAGAGAAAGGGGGAGGGAACTGTACCTTAAGAACTGTTTCCTGAACTCCTTCTTTTTGATTCCTTGCCATTGTCTACTTTTGCAACTCTACATAGAATTAGTTTGTCTGACACCAGGGACAAGATGACACTTAGGATTTGCTGTCTTTGTCCTCAGCTATAAACTGCCTCCCACTTCCTTTTAGTCTGGGGCAAATGGAAAGGAAAGCTGTAAAGAAACTTTGGGAGAAGAAATGTATCCCCTCTAATGAAAATATCTCAAATGTTAAAAAGCCTTTATTTAATTGTTCTATAAAAATTACAATCTACCTTGGCCGGTGTGGCTCAGTGGACTGAGTGCTGCACTGTGAACCAAAGGGTCACTGGTTCAATTCCAGAACGGGGTGCATGCCTGGGTTGTGGGCCAGGTCTCTGGTAGGGGATGTGTGAGAGGCAACCACATATTGATGTTTCTCTTCTCTTTCTCTCTCCCTTCCCCTCTCTCTGAAAAAAATAAATAACATTAAAAAAATTACAATCTTCTCCCCTCTCTCCTCTCTCTTCTTGTATGATTATTAAAATTTACATTTTAAGGTTCCTTTATCCTGCATTGCTGTAGTGAGAATTAGGCTCTTCCACATGATCACAAAGAAAGAATTTGGAGGACCCACACAAGGGAGATTGTGGGGTGGCAAGATGGTTTATGCACATGGAAACAGAAGCTGCTTCCCGAGTTTCCAGTGTCTCATCTCCTGCTGTCCTGGCATAGAAAAAGACCCACTGAGCCCCCAGGAAGGCCAAGACAAGAGCCAGTCTCCAGAGCTTCTGATTCATACTAAAACTTAGTTTTTGGGAGCCCACAGGCAGTTCTTAGGCGGTCTCAGACCCCATTCACATACCTTAACTTATTTCCATTCCTAGTTGCTCTGGGGGGTGAGTCCCCATGGCTATCAGCCATGTGGCTGCTAAGGCTGCATGGCTTTGGAGAAAGGAAGCATGAGTACATGGTGCGAGCATAAGTCATGAGTGAGAGGGAGAACTTATTACTCTTGGAGCCCTTGTCATCTTCTGAGTGCCTTGCAGCTACTAGATAACATGGCCATGTGCTCCTCAGCAAGGGAGCATATGAATGAAAAGAGTGCATCACCAGGTGGGCAAGAGCGATAACTTCTGTGTTCCCCTGGGGTTATATTATCTCGGGCTAGGGATGGACCTGGTGCCTTTTTCAAAGAACCGATCAATTTCCCACACTTCTACAGGCTTTGGATGGGTTTACCTCCCAACCAATGCCTTGTTTCCCCAGGACAGATTGATAGGTCTTTTTGGTTCAGCACCTCTCCTATGCCATTTTGACTTCTATTGCACATATGCCCACCCTCCCTTCCTCCCACCTGGAAATCTGGTACTGGAGGGCAGAGGGGAGTAGTGTTAATCTTCCTAGTGGAGCACAAAGCCGGCATGTGATGCTGTAGCTTTCTGGTTACCAAGCAGGAGTATGCTTTTCCCATTTTATTCAGCTGAATGTCTGCTTTCTTTTGCTCTCTTTCTTTGTCAATATCTAGTTCAATACTGGCGGTAACAATAAGACTATGTTGTTTCTTATCTTTCTTTACCTCTTCTTACTTTTTTTTTCCTTTTTTTCTTTTCTGTCTACTCTTCTCTGGTTTCCTTTTTTCCCTCTTTTATTCCTTTCATTTAGTTATCTTTGTTCCTTTTAGGTGTGTTATTGAAATAATCATAGTTATGGTCTGCTATGTGTCAGAGGAAGGAAAGAAAAGAAAGTGTATGGTTGTATTCAAAATCATTAATAAGGACTTAGTAAGGGCCCAAAGAATAGTTACTTCTAATCAAACAACATTATTTATCAACCTTCTTCCCATGTCTTCAACATGGCATAAATAATTCCCTGTTTTCACAAATTTATCCTAAGCACATCAGTTTCATACATTTATCTTCAAAGACTAACCTGATATATACAAGGTATGTCCAGAGGTAACCAGCCATGCAAAATTAAAAATAGAAACATTTATTGGAAAAGATACAAGATAAAAGAAACATTGTACATAGGACAATGAAACCTCAGTCCCCTTCAAAGTAGGCACCATGGTACCTCACAAAGATCCAGTTGCCATCGGCTGCCCTGTTGTATTTTCCTGAATCTTGTCATTGATCTAATCTCCCTTCCATTTCAAAGCTGGTTTTAGTTTTGGGAAAGGGCAGTAGTTTCAGGGCATCAAATCTGGGCTGTGGGAGGGCTTAGTCACCTGGGTGACTTGATGTTTCACCAAAAAACAGTATATGAGAAGTGATGCACGAGTGGGTATGTTGTCCTGATGATGCTGCCAATCACCGCTGCCCATAGCTTTGGCCTTCTGAATCATCCAAAAAGTTTCCATGGAGGAATGTTTAAGCTTAGCGAAAACTTTGATGCAGGTTTGTCTCTCAGTGATTTTGAATATGACGGCCACACGGTATATATGTTCGCTCAGCAGCATCTACATACACATGGACTAGTCAGCCCCCACTGACTAGTAGTACAGTGAAGTCCTCATTGTCCACACATGCACATTCCAGTCCACTCTGCTTAGCTGCCAGGTTACATCCATATCACACAAACCATGCTTGTTATATCAGCAATGGCTGGACTTTTCCTGGAAAGACCTTGCCATACTCCAAATTTATTTCACTCCAGCATAGAGATTCTGTGACTTAGGAAGAATTCTGCCTGGTTATAGACTTTCACTGCAGACACATGCACAAAGTTCCCATGGCTGAACAGCATTTTCTACAATTAAAAAAATCATATGGGTGAGAAGTAGATTCCATCTTTCTACTGCAAACATGGGAGAATCTGAGGATATTGTGCTGTATCTTGTATGACTGAACAGAAACCATTGATTTCCATTGAGCCCACATGAAAAGTTTAAATGCATTCAAAACACTGATTATTAAGGTATTAATAACTGTTGTAGCTAGTGCTGTCCGGAATAGAAAATGAACAAAAATTAAAATTTTCCAGAAAAATTGATGTAAATTGCTCATATACTATAGTATGTAATTTAATATGCTAAAAGCATTGCTTTGTTGTAAATAAGAAAGTCCAACTCTACAACTTCACAATTGTATGAATGATGTTGGAGATGTCTTTAAGTCTTGAGCTTCAATATTGTCCTCCTCAGTGTCTGTGTTGACAATCTGTCCTAGTGTTATGGTCAGGATTAAATGGAATTGCTTATTTGAGGTGCTAAATCGTGTCCTGCACAGATATGCTCAATAAATTTCAACTGTTTTAAATAAAACTCCTTTGTAAAATTAAAGCTAAGTTATTAATTTGAGATTCCAAACAGAGAGAGAAGCAAGAGTAATTATTCAAACAACCAAATGATCTGACAAAAAGTAGCTTGACAGAGCAATTCTAACTTCTTTGTTTTGGTTTTCATAGTGACACTTTGAGATTATAGTATTCAAAAGACATGTGTTATGATAACTATTTAAAGTAAATAGGATAATTGAGACAATTTGCAAGACATTTGCCCATGACTTTTGTAACATGCATGCCAAAACATGAAAAGTAGATCCTTATTTTGATTAATATGAAAATTTCCTTCGAATATTTTTGGTGCAAACAGAAGTATGTTATTAATGGAACAGATCAAAAGGAAAGTAGTCTGAAATGCTATGACACAGAAAACTTTTGTCACATTGTCTGTATTAAATCTCAGAGGTGCATAGTACTTAAAAGGGATTCATGTGGTGGATGAAAAGGATCACACACTTGAAAACACGTCCAGTGTGGAGAAAATCAACATAATTATGATTATTTGTAATCACTAAAATTACATATTTTAACCCTGTGTTGCTCACTGGAATAAAACGTAGGTTGTACAGCATGTAGTGCATTGTGTTACTATCAGATGGACTGCTGGTTTGGACAGCTAAGAATTATGTGCGAGTGTGCTATTTGTGAGTGCAATTTCAAGGTTTTTTGTTTTTTGTTTTTTTTTTTAGTCCTTAGGTTGGGTCTTTCATTTATAATTCATGTAAATGACAGAGAATTCACCTTTAAGAAAAATTTATACATTTTTCAATTTTTAAAGGTTTTATTCATTTATTTTTAGAGAGGAGAAGGGAGGGAGAAAGAGAGGGAAAGAAACATCAATGTGTGGTTGCCTTTTTTAGACTCTCTACTGGGAAAGTGGCCTGCAACCCAGGCATATGCACTAGACTGGGAATTGAACCAGCAACTCTTTGGTTCACAGGCCAGCACTCAGTCCACTGAGCCATACCAGCTAGTGCTAAATTTTTCACAGTAAATGGTTATATTGTGTTTCATGAGAATGTACTTGGCATTAAACAGTGCACTGGCTGCTTTTATCAAGATTAATATTGTGTTTATTTGAGTGCTTGAAATTCAGTACAGTATACAGATAAAAAACATGTTTTCTGACTTGCTTAAATTAAAAAAAATATATACACCTAATTTACTACATTCTCACCCTCCAGCTTTTTGATATACATAACATGCAGAGAGAAATTCTTCTTCTTAAAATCCAGTAAATATTATGGTAATAGACCAGCTTAGATCTTTTGTATTCATGCATTTGAGATGTTTCCTATATTTTTCTCTAAACACTATAGTAAGCAATTGCTGTTCTAAACACTTTTTTTGTAATTACTTGCAAGCAGTCGGGACTAAATAGAAATGTAATATAGATATAAAAATTCATTTTTTTTACAATATCTACCATTTTTCTGTTCAATATCTTAATTTACTTAAACATAACAAGAAGTTCTATAGTAGAAATGCTTATCTAGCTAAACTCATGGAAAGTAGGTCAATCGGAGCCCTCAGAGCAACATGCTAATTAAATAAGGTGGTAGCATTGATCCTTCTTCAGCCCCATTTGTTTTGCCAGCACCAAAAGTTCTGTAAGTAGAAGTCTGCATGTTTAAAACCAACTGTCTATGTTCCAACACATTATTTTACAGGGGAAACTAAACCCATCACGCCTCAAGGCATAAGGGAATGGGTCAGTTCAAGTCCCAGTGTGAATTTGTGAATTAGAGATTTTCAGGAGACAAGGTCAAGTTCTCTCTGAGAAAAAGTGGCAGACTTCTAAGTGAACCAAAATATCACTGGAGGTTTACAAAGGAGAATTAATCATCGCCAAGCAAGTCTTCCAGTTATCTGACCTATTGGTGGGGGGTGGTCAAGAAGGAAGGTTTCATGCCATCTATAGTCCAAAGACATACACATTCTATCTGGTGAAGAGGTAATCACTCTACCGCAAATAATAGCAATTTGTCTAAAACGAAACAAAAATAAGCAAATAAACACAATTTAGCATCAATAAATATATTTTCAGTTTTCTTTATGTGTATAGTAGAAGTTTGAATCTTTTTTCCCCCCATTTAAGACAGGGAATGCTTTATTCAAACCCATCGGAGAAATAAACTGGGTCTGTAACAAACCATCATGTTTTAAAGCACAGGCCAGTGATTGTACATGAGTATACACTGCTACATACAAATTAACTGATCAGACCACAACTTTTCAATGTTTAAAACAGAATAAGCTTCCCTGTAAAAGCAGCACCGTTGTGACATTTTTAACTTTAGTATTCCTCTCCTTCTTCCTCACCCTCTCCTTCCACAGAATCCACACCAACCTCCTAAAAATTCTTCTCTAGGGCGGCCATGTCCTCACGGGCCTCAGAAAACTCTCCTTCCCCCACTCCCTGACCCATGTAGCAGTGGACATAGCCATGCTTGGCATATATCAGGTCAATCTTGTGGTCCAGACGAGCCCAGGCCTCAGCAATAGTGTCGGTGTTGCTCAGCATGCACACATAGCTCTCTGGACTTCAACCAGGTCTCCATCAGGCACCACCGTGGGAGTCTGGTAACGAATGCCAACTTCGAAGCCAGTGGGGCACCAGTCCACAAACTGGATGCTGCACTTGGTCTTGATGACAATGGCAGCATTGACATCTTGGGGAACCATGTCACCATGGTACAACAGGCAGCAAACCATGTATTTACCGTGACAAGGGTCACAGTTCACCATTTGGTTTGCTGGCTCAAAGCACAAATTGGTGATCTCTGCTACAGAAAGCTGCTTGTGGTGGGCTTTCTTAGCAGAGATGACAGGGGCTTATGTGGCCAGAGGGAAGTGGATGTGGGGATAGGGCACCAGGTTAGTCTGGAATTTGGTCAGATTGACATTCAGGGCTCCATCAAACCAGAGGAAAGCCATGATGGAGGACATAATTTGACCTATCTGCCTATTTAGGTTAGTATAGTTTGGATGCTCGATATCGAGGTTTCTATTACAGATTTTGTAGATGGCCTCATTGCCAACCATGAAGCCACAATCAGCGTGCTCCAGGGTGGTATGGGTGGTTAGGATGGAGTTGTAGGGCTCCACTACAGCTGTGGAAACCCGGGGGGCCTGGGTAAATGGAGGACTCCAGCTTGGACTTCTTGCCATAATCAACAGAGAGATGCTGCATCAGCAGGGAGGAGCCTGGAACCAGCTCCCCCATCATAGCTGTGGAAAACCCCAACAAGCCCTGAAGACGTGTGCATTGGTCAGCCAGTTTCTGAATTCAGTCCAGGGCGAAGTCAATGATCTCCTTGCGAATGGTGTAGCATCCACGGGCATCTGCCATAGTTGTTGGCAACATCTTCCTTGCTTGTGATCAGCTGCTCAGGGTGGGAGAACTGGTGGTAGGTAGCAGTGTGAACTTCATCAATGACCATGGGTTCTAGGTCTACAGACACTGCCTTGGGAACATGCTTGCCAGCACCTGTCTCACTGAAGAAGGTGTTGAAGGAGTCACCCTCCCCCACCTCTCGGTGGTCTTGTCACTTTGGCCATTGGGCTGGATGCCATATTCCAGGCAGTAGAGCTCCCAGCAGGCATTGCCGATCTGGACACCAGTCTGCCCAACATGGATGCAGATGCATTCACGCATGGTTGCTGCTTTGCAGCTGCCGAGCAGATGGCAGAGAGGAAGAAGAGAAGTTGTTGCTTCTTACAGCACATCTCTTAGGTGTTTGATGTAAGAGAATCTGCCTGAATTCTCTTTGTACTACTTGTAACATTGATTCCCTCATTAACGAGAAAAGTAAAATCTTCAGCTTGTAATTATTTATATTTGTGCGAGAATTAGCATTTTTCCTTTAAGTACTATATCCCTTAACAATTACTTGCTCTGACCCTGAGTTTCCTCTCTATAATTGGGAATAATAATAGCTACCACATGGTGTTCGGAGAACTGAATGCTTATAAGGCACGTAAAGTTCCTAATTTTCTTTTGACAGTGACCAGATATTAAAAATAGTTATTAATATCTTGTTTTATCTAATGAATTCCTTTATGCAATTTCTTTTTCCATTATTCCAGTCTTTAAGATGCTTCCTCTTTGTGATGATCTTGCACAACATCTAGAACTGAATTCTTCTATACCCTGGGTATCTGTTATAATCCCTATCATATCAAAATAACTCACTCAGGCCTGTCTTTTCCACATTAGTGTATCCAATTTGAGGATAGGCATATGTCAGTGTCTCATTTTTTTTCCCTTAGTCTAACTGTAATACATTATATATTAGATATTAAATAAAAAGTGACAAATAATAATCAGAGCAAAACAAATATTTTTTTTTTACTTCTACCTTTATCCATAATGACCACATGCCCCTTTGCTTTCTTACCTCCCTTCTCTTTTATCTTAATCCAGAGAATCACTCACTTCAACTCTTAAATATTCTTGTCTTTTCTGTCTTAAAAAGAAAATCACCTTTTAAAGATACAACTCCACTTCCTGTGCTAACTTCCTCCTCTTTACAACCAACTTTTGCCATTGTTGTCCACATTTGATGTTCAATCACCTTTTACATCCTTTGCCATTTGGTTTTTGCCTTAACAATACAGTTAAGTTCTGCACCGTCCCTTATTTTATGTTTTATTAATTTTATTATATTTAATTAGGTGTAGCTGGTATACAATATTATATTTCAGGTGTACAATATAATGCCTTACAATGTGATCACTTCACTAAGTCTAGTGGTCATCCGTCACCGTGCAAATTCATCACAATATTACTGACTGTATATTTCTTCACTTTATCCACCCATTTCCACACTGAATCCCTCCTGTCAATCACCTTTTTGATTTCTATGTCTAAGAGTCTATTTTTGTTTTGTTTTGTTTATAGGATTGTTTGATTCTTTCAGGTTCCACAGATAAGTGAAACCATGCAGTATTTGACTTTCTCTGTCTGACTTGTCTGACATAGCATAATACACTTTAGGTCTATCCATGTTGTCACAAGTGGTAAAATTTCATTGTTTTTTATTGTTGGATAGTATTCAATTATACATATGGAGGTTCTCAGCAGCATTTAGCACTGCCCAAAGCACTTCCCTCTGGCACTGAGCACTGCTGAAAACTCCTCTCTAGGCTCCTAAAGCTGTTTTGAAGGATTTTCTCTTTCCTCACTGTGAACCTCTTAGTCCCCTGTATTTGCTCTCATTCACGTCCACCCATCCTTTAAATGCTGGGAACGTTCCTAAGCCCTTTTTACTTTCTATTTTAGATGTCCTTATTCCGGGATCTCATTTTCAGTCATAGTTTCAATTACCATATATCTCATTCAAGTCATTGATTTTTAACTTCATCCACAGGGATGTGTTTTACATCACAATTATGATTGGTCCTTTGAAGGCCAGGGATACCACGCGTCCACTACACAGGGAACTACATTTGTATAAAGTACTCCAAATGATTCTTATATGAAAACAGATTGGCAATCCCTAGTCTGGGAGATTATCTACTTTGAAAACTTGAGTTATTATTTATATATTAAATAATCCCACTTGCCACTTCTAAAATAGACCACCTCAACGGTCTTTATATTCTTGAATATTGCATTTAACTCTCAAAATCCAAATTTAAGTTCCGGCTGCAAACAGTGTTGTTGCAACAAGATATATATGATTAAACAAAAAAAAAATCAGAAAGAATCAAAACATCTCACAATGCAAACAATATTTTATACAGTAAAAACACATTTTCATTAATTGGGTTTTGAAACTGAACCCAACAGTATATTAAAAAAACAATTATACCATCAAATTAACCATGACTCTCTGTATACAAGTATTGGGACGATGGATGAATTAACATAACCTAATTTATATTGACAATGCTAACTCAAGTGAGTTAGAAACTCAGTTATATGTATGGATGATACCACATTATATTTATAGATGCAAAGCTGTACATGTATTATAAATTAAAATTCAGCCCTGATTAAGCTCCAGGCTGTGAAGCAAGGGGTTACCAGGTCGATTGCCAGTCAAGGCACAGGCCTTGGTTTCAGGCCAGGTCCCCGGTGTGAGGCATGTGTGAGGCCACCACACTTTGATCTTTCTCTCTCTTCCTCTCTCTCTAAAAAAATAAACAAAAATCTTAAAAAATTAAAAATTCAGAGTTATTAATATGCATTATATGCTTTATCTTTGGTAAATCCAGGGCATATTAAACAAATTTTATAGCTATTAAAAATAAACAAAGCCCTGGCTGGCGTAGCTCAGTGGATTGAGCGCAGGCTGCGAACCAAAGTATCGCAGATTCGATTCCCAGCCAGGGTACATGTCTGGGTTGCAGGCTGTGACCCCTAGCAACCGCACATTGATGTTTCTTTCTATTTCTCTCTATTTCCCTCCCTTCCCTCTCTAAAACTAAATAAATAAAAATATTAAAAAATAAAATAAAATAAACAGTAATATCTCTTTCCTCTAATCCCTAAATCATGCTTAACCCTACAAATTTATACTGCTTCAATAACCACTACAACCCTCTAAAGTAGGACCTAATTGCCAGAAATCATATCTAAAGAATTCAGAGATGACGTACAAATGCAGTGTGTTAAATAACGCATATTAGGGGCAATGAATACGGAGGGTTTTATGTCAGAAACAAACGAATGAACCAAGACACTCAAATAACAGATCATTATTGATTGATTCCTTTTGAAGACATATTGAATTTTAGGTAGTTCCAACATCTTCATTTTTAAATTTTCAACTTATGGAAGTTTCTGTTTGATTAAACTATATATGTGCCTAAAATATACAGAGAGCACTAAAAGAAATACCTGATACTGCATTAAAAAATATACCTAAACATCCTGCTAAACAATATCTAGGAAAAAATGCTGATAAAGAGCATTTTAATCCATGAATTTTAGTCTGCTCATACCCTATGGTATTTTCAGAGAAGTAGTGAATGGCGTTTTGTAAAGTCAATATATCCATGTTTCAGAGAGAATGTACCATTGACACGAAAGTGGATATTAAATATTTTTGTGAGGAATATTTGCTAAGATAAATACCATTTCTCATAAATAGAAAACTTGCAACTAAAATTCAGTTACAAATACTGAAAAATCATTTTATCTTAGCAATCCTGTTACAGAACAACAAAGGGGGCCTGGGATGATATACTATTACCGAAAGGAACCCCCAGGTTTGTTATGTCTGCCACCAGAGGAAAGACATCTCTCAATGCCAGAGATTTGTGAAAAGGAAAGGAAATGTTTATTTAAAGCTAGTCACAGACTTAAAGTAGTGACCTAATGTCTTCATCAAAATCCCAAAGTCCCTTAAAACACACACAGTCCTTCCTTCCCACCTTTGCCTAGTCTGGGGTACTGTATTTCAGGAAAAGAAATAAAAGTCCATGGCTCAGGCAGCCCCCGGTTCTTCTCAGTAATCTGTCTCAGCTGGTAGGCCTCCTTCGGTTCCTGGTACCATCAGCTGTGTCTCCAGGATCTCTGCTAAAGCTGGGTGGTGGTTCCCCCTTCTAGAGCTGCGGGGGTCCCCACTCTGGCAAAGCCTCGAGGTTCTCTCTCCCAGGGCCACAGGAGTCTCCACTCTGCCAAAGCCGTGTGGTTCTCCCCCCACACTATGGCTGCAAGGGTAGGGCACTCACCACTCTGCCAAAGCCAAGTCTCGATTCTCTGCTAGAGCCACATGGTGATTCTCTCTAGCAGGGTTGAGGGAGTCCTCACTCTGCTAAAGACCAAGTGGTTCTTTCTTACATGTCCACAGCTGCGTGGCTCTCTCTGCACAATGGCCACAGGAGTCTCCACTCTGCCAAAGCCGTGCAGTTCTCTAATGGCTGCTGCATCTGGTTTAAATCCCCACACCAATCATCCTCTGTAGCCCCATTTCCGACTCCTCCTACAATCAGTTACACCTGCCAGTTCTCTCAAAGTCTTCCAGCTTTACTGGGCTGCCATTGTGAGTCTGGGCAGGTGTGGCCCCATGTCATGGAGACAATCTTCTCCAAGTTCCCACGCAGGCACTGTAACTCGGGGGACCTGCCCCCCACCCAGTTCTGTCTTGTGGGGGGGAAGTTACTTCCATCCCCCTGGCTCAGAGCATGGCTATAGCTATTTAACATATCTATGCAACCAGTTAAAGGTTATAGATATGTTAAATGACCACACCAGAGGTTAGCTGCAAAGCTGTTGTTATGCAAAACAGCTCTCAGTGGTCCTGCTCCATTTGTCCCTTCCCCCAACCCACACCTGTGGTGGGGGGTGGTGGTGGTGAGGACATCCTAATATTTCCTGAACACAGTGAGTTCTGAACCCTGTTCCAAATCCCTATTTGGGCCTCCCCTCCTGGCTGCACCCTGTTATAATCCTACAATCAAGAATAATTTAAAATATCTTATGTTCATTGCAGCTTTATTTACAATAGCCAAGATCTGCAAGCAGACCAAGTGTCTATCAGTAGACGTGTGGATAAAACGGCTGTAGTACATTGTACAATTGCATATGACTTGGACATGAAAGAAAGAAAAGAAAAGAGAAAGAAGAAAAGAAAGAAAGGAAGGAAGAGAAAAAGAAAGAAAGAAGAGAGAAAGAAAGAGAAAGGGAGGGAGGGAGGGAGGGAGGGAGGGAGGAAAGAAATCTTACCCTTTGCAACAGCTTGGATGGACCCAGAGACCATTATGCTAAGTAAAATGAATCTGTCAGAGAAAGACAAATACTGTATGATTTCACTCATATATGGAATCTAATAAGAATCAACTAACAATCAAAACAGAGACAGACACATAGAGAGCAGCCTGACAGTTGTCAGGAGTAGGGGATAGGTGAAGGGACTGAGAAAAAGATGAAAACCTCTGGACATGGGCGAGTGTAGGGATGGCTGGGGAAGGGGTGGGGGTAGGTAGAGAAGAGTCTAGAGGCTGAGACAAATTTAAAAAAAGGAAAATAGTATACATATTGGGGGTAACCAAAAAAAAAAAAAAGCTTAATAAAGATAACAAAGGCCCTGGCTGGAGTAGCTCAGTGGATTGAGCACAAGCTGCAAACCAGGCACCGCAGGTTCGATTCCCAGTCAGGGCACATGCCTAGGTTGCAGGCCATGGCCCCCAGCAACTGCACATTGATGTCTCTCTCTCTCTCTCTCTCTCTTCTCTTTCCCTTCCCTCTCTAAAAGTAAAATAAATAAAATCTAAAAAAAATAACAAAAAGGATTTTAAAATAAAGTGATAAATCAATCATTACCATAAAAGAAATTTATTTTATTGTGCTTTGGCAGAATTGTATTACCTCTCTATAAGTAATATTATGTTTTTAATGACTGCTTACATTAATTATCAGAATTTTCCAATGAAGAACTGTTGCTGAAGTAATTGTCTTGGATAAAACATTTAAATAATCAAAAGGTAAAGTTCTGAGGATTGTTGATATGACATAGAAGTAGAATTGGGCAGTTAATTCATAAGTAAAATATTAGTTCCCTATGGAGTTCCCCACAGGGTATTTAATAAAGTATTAATATTGGCAGATTATAAAACTCAATTTCTACAAAGTATACTTTGGAAAATTCTGGCCCAGGGATACAAAAGTTTGAACTAAAGATAAGGAAATGATTAAAGTTAGAAAGTATTTTCCTTTAAAATTTATCTACTCTGGGAAATTCAGGCATAGCAGAATAAAAATCTAGATCTCTAGAATCTGACTAATCTTCCCATTTATTTGTCTGTTCTATACATATTTAAAATAGAATACAGAGGGGACCAAAGTTTTGTCACGCCTGAAACTGTGCCTTTTGGGATATTGATTCTAAGCTGGTTGTTAAGAAAGGAGAGACACAGAAAGAACTTTTGATTCTCCTCCTTTCCTGTCTAAGAAATTCACGCGAAAGGAACATCTCCAGGAAGGACTTTTAGCACATCCCCCCTAGAATGGCAGACAGGAAGGCTCCATGCAGACATCTATTAAGTACACCACCTGTGCCCCCTCGTTTCTTGATTGTCTGGCAGGAATTTACATGCCCCATGTGTTCTGCTCTTCCTCCCCTACCTATAAGTTTCTTTTGAAGTTTTCGAGATCCATCCCCTCTTTCTTTTGTTCAAAATGGCATATAAACCTCAACTGCCCAAAGTGTTAGGGTCTCATTTTTATGATACAACCAGCATGTGTATCTGTAATAAACTTTACACATTTTTCCTGTTAATGCATATCTGGTGATTAGATTATTAGCCCAGCTAAAAGAACTTAGAAGGTTGGAGAAAAAGCTGATGTTTTAGCTCCCAAAAGTACCTATACAGTGAGTCGATTTTTTTCTTTTAAATTTTTAAATTTATTGGGGTGACATTGGTTAGTAAGATGATATAGGTTTCAAGTGTATATTTCTATGATACACGATATTCTGTATATTGTCTTTTGTGCCCACTACCAAAGTCAAATCGTCTCCTGTTATCATGTATTTGACCCCCTTTACCCTTTACTGCCTCCCCCACACTCCTTAACTCTGGTAATCACCATATTGTTTCCAGTATCTGAGTTTTTGCTTGTTTGTTTTTCTTGTTCTTTTGTTGCTTTCCGTTTCAGATCACACATATCAGTGAAATCATGTGGTTGTTAACTTTTTCTGTCTGACATTTCGCTTAGCATGATATTCTCACAGTCCATCCATGCTGTCCCAAATGGCAGTATTTTATCTTTTCTTATGGCTGAGCAGCATTCCATAGTATATATGAACCGCAGCTTTATTTGATCATCTATCAAACTTCACTTCCGTTATTTTCATGCCTTGGCCACCATGAATAAGGCTGCAGTGAACCTGAGGTTGCTTATATTTTTCTGAATAAATGTTTCCATTTTTTTTTTGTATGTAGATTCAGAGAAGAGAGGTTGCTGGGTCATAGTGTAACTCCATTCTTAAATTTTTGAGGAACTGTCATACTATTTTCCATAATGGTTGTACAGTTTACATTCTCACCAGCTATAATTGAAGGTCCTTTTTCTCCACAACCTCTCCGACACTTGTTTTTACTTTTCTTCTTGATAGTAGTCATTCCAGCAGGTGTGAGGTGTTATCTCACTGTAGGTTTGGTTTGCATTTCCCTAATAGCTATCTTTTTCTCTCTTTCCTTCTACCTACTCTTTTGTATTCTCCTCCCTCTCTCTCTCTCCCCCTCTCCTCCCCCTGTCTCCCGCCCTTCTCTCTCTTTCTCTCCTTTTATGGAATGATGAAAAGATTCACTTCTTGCCAAAGTTCTAACTATGATATAACCAGTGAGTGATGATCCACAAGCCTTTTTACCTGTTGAGGTCAATAAAGATGTGAAATAGATTCATATGAAAGGCATGATGTAGATTAAACATTCCATCATACCAATGGTTTTCTTCTTCTTGCAGCTAGGTCAAAATAACAAGTCACTAACCTTGACTCTGACGATGAGTCAGTTTTTTCATCATCAGTTTTTTTCCATTGAATTCATTAGGTCACTTATTAGACAGACCAGCAGGACTGTCCAGAATGATTCCGGGGGCACTTTCACAACAATGTGATAGTTGAGTCTGGGAGTTCTCCTTCCCTCCTGCTGAAGGAACTTCCGCTGAACCTGTCTTCCCAGCAGTCTCACAGTTCTATGCATCTGATATCCTCTATAACACATTTAAAGATTTGATGCCCCAGTTCAGGCTACTTGGTGCCAAAATTCATAATTTTTTGACTTCTGAGAATTCTCTCAAATTGCCCTGTAAACAGAGACAAGGTCTCCCTGCTGGCAGAGAAGCCTGCTGCATCCAGCCCCGCAGGTTCCTGGTTATACTGCAGGTCGAGCGTGGGCCCTCACTGTCATCCAGAGAATGAGAACGGAAGGCCTCTGCAAGCGCTTCTGCTCACAAATTCTAGTCTGCAATGTGTGAGGTTTGCTTTCGTTAAGTCACACCGTGTAGGTGGCATCCTTATTGCTGAGTTTGTTTCTAAACATGATTATACATTTCATCTCTCTCCAACAAATTTGATCTCAATCATTCCCAGAACTCTCATACTTTCAAGTTAGAATCTTTAACTTGGAATCTAATTCAAAGGCTACATCCTTCAAGTTTGGTCTTGTAACATTTAAAACTGCAGGGCATTGGATATTTTTTACTCTCAGAATAGTACAATGTCTTTCCATCTTCTCCAGCGGCTCCAACTATACTATCTACTCTGTCTTTTCACCATCCCTAAATGGGTTTATTGATTTTTACTCTTCTTAGACTAAGTCGTTGATGATAAGAATAGATATTTAAAATGATTCTTGTAATAAATGGTTCTTCCTGGCTAACACTTAAGTGTGTGCTTCCCTTTGACCATGAGGCCTGTTATCTAAGAAAAGTAAACCACCACCAAAACTGGTTTTACCTCCACATAGTAAGTGTGATCATTTGTCTCAAGACAGACAACTATTAACAACACTGACAGAAAATGTTCTGTTGTATGAGTGCACGTACATGCATAGGAGATCGAAATATCCATTCTATTTTTTTAAAGATTTTTTAAAATTTATTTTTAGAGAGGGAAGGAGGGAGATAGAGAGAGAGAGAGATATCAATGTGCGGTTGCTGGGGGTCATGGCCTGCAACCCAGGCATGTACCCTGACTGGGAATCGAACCTGAGACACTTTGGTTCACAGCCCGTGCTCAATCCACTGAGCTACGCCAGCCAGGGCTAAATATCTACTCTATTTTTAAAAGTCATATTGTCTTATTGATATTAGATGTAATATCATTTCTCCAACTCAAATGAGGCAAATCAGATGAAAAGACAAATGATTCATTATTTTAATAACTTATTGGCATCACTTGCACTGGTATAATTGCACTGGCCGGACATGCCATATTTGCACACCTTGATCCTAAAGTGCCCATCTCTACCTCAAAGGATTATCTTTAGTTTTTAAGTGACTTTATTTATTCATTTTCAGAGACAGAAGAAGGGAAGGAGAAAGAGAGGAAGAGAAACATCAATGTGTGGTTGCCTCTCGCTTGCTTTCTCCTGTGGGATCTGGCCCGCAACACAGGCATGTGCCCTGACTGGGAATCAAACCTGTGATCCTTTGTTTCACAGGCTAACACTCAATCCACTGAGCACACCAATCAGGGCTACAAAGAATTATCTTTTCTAACCAAGCAGGATCTTCTCTGGAATAATCACTTTATAGAAAGGAAAAAAAAAATAAAACTTATGGATGTAACTAGTTAGTATGAAAAAATTTTTTAAATGAGAGATTAATTACATTGTCAGAGGGAGTGGAGAATGTCTTTAAGGAGAGAGAATTAGAATTACATACTGAATAAAATGAGGTTTGGTGAAATGAATCTGAATTGAAGAGTAAGGATGATGTTGGTCATTTCTGTGATAAGATAAAATTCAATTTCAAAAATGTAATGCGTGATGAGCAAGGACAGCAAATGAATTTAAAAGACTCATCTCTGGAAGTCAGGTTCTGGTATATATTAAATTTCAGAATAGAAAATGTATGGGGAAAGGAAAGGAAAATCTTTGAACATCTTTGGAAGCCATAATGACACAATCACTATTGCATTTCCAAAGTATTCTGATGTTAGTGCATAAGAGGCACTGAACAGAGTAATGATGAAAAGCAGAAAGAAGATTCAGAGGTCATTAATAACTCACATAAGAAATATTAAAAAGTAAGTTCAATCAGTGAAAGTAGGAGGGAGGCATGGCTTCCAGAGAGATGAAAAGTGTGGAATCAAAAAAACCTGGAATCTGTTTAAGGGGTAAAGGAAGGTAGTACACATTTCACATTTGGATATCTAATAATTAGAATAATTTTATCATTAGAAGAAAGTCTAACAATTCTCCTCCTCTAGTACATGCACACACCACCATCATGACTCACGCGCACACAAACGGATCCTTCTGTATCTCAGTAATGGGCAGCCCCACTCTTCCATTTTTTTAGACCTAGAGCTGTGTAGGTACTCCAGACTCCTCTCTTTCTCTCCCCAGCATTAAATCCAGAAATGCGTACTGTCATCTCTATTTTCAAAACCCTTTGAAAATTGGCCTTTCTCACTGAAGCAGCTGACACTTTGGTCAGTGCCATCATTTCTGCTCACTTGGCCAGCGGACAACAGCTTCCTGACTGTTCTACTTGATTTCTCTATGTTCCTATCTGGTTCCTTCTTATTAAAAATTAAAAACTCACTGTCCTATCACTCTCTAAGCCTTCTAGCCACTTTATTTTTCTTTACATATCTTATCATTTGATATATGCATGCTTCAAATGATGTTTTACATTATTTTTCTGAATCTCATCACTACTGTGGACAGGAAATTTTATCTGTATTGTTCACTGCTATATCCCCAGAACTTATTCTGAAACATAGTACAGAATGTCAATAAATATTTGTTCAGCAAACAAATGAGAATTAAAGTGTGTAACCAAGCAACTAAAACATATGCAGGAAAAATGTTATAACAGACTTAAAGTCTGGCTTCATTCCTATATTATTTTATATTTTGAAAGACTATCTTAAAAAGTGATTATATTTACTTTTAACAACTCCCCACCTTAGAATGAGAAATGAGGTACAGTGCTTCTAAGATCTGTATTAGGCAAAGGAGTTTTTTTAGATCCAAAAAATAAATATAATAGCATAATGGTGAACATAATGAATGAATTGATGCTTTTTTGATCGTTTTTTTAAAATAAAATTTGTTGCTGTTATATGATAAAAAATAACCCACTTTGCATCTAGACTAGACCTACTAATAAATGTGTTATTATTGGCCAATTATATAACACTCTTGACAAATAAGCTCCCTCTTCATCATGTTTGAGTATGAAATGAGATCACATAGCATACCTCAAAAAACTCATCAACAACAAAAGACATCTATTAATTGTTTAATTGTAATATTCAAAGACAAATGTGTTGGTGAATTATTGTCTTGTATACAATTACACTATAAAAGAAAATAATGATGCAAAATGTAGATTGGTGGGGATAAAATGATCAACCATTTCATACAAGATCATTGAAAACAAAATTATTTTTTTCTTTATCCATATACTTTAGATTTTAGGAATGAGACCACTTGGCAATATATGTGTGGGTGGAGACCATCTTGCTGTAACAAACATAGGAAAAAACCCTGATGTAAGATGGGCTCCAGCAAGGAACTCCAAACAACCAGGGAGCAATGGAAACAAAGAGGGAATCTGTGTGTCATGCTGAGAAAACAGCTCTCCAAAGCGAAGATTTCACAATGGAGTATAAGACAACCCAATGTGAGTGGAACCATTACAGAAAGAGACAAAAGGGATGGTGCATGACTGGTGTCTGGATGTAAGTGTTTTAGAGAAGATTAAACGTGACATACTTTTATAGGCCCACTGTTCTCTGGAGGCAGAGAGCATAGAAACCGTTCTTTGTGGCCCTTCATCCTCAAAAAAACAAACACAAATAAAAGAAAAAATTATCATTTAGACATACCCTGAAACTTTTACTATTTTACTGCTAGAATGCTAGAAAACAAATCATATATATTTTTCATAAATAAATAATTTTGTTTTTCAGAAGACATTTAATGTTAGATTTAACTAATGTTAGATTGTGTTTGGGGGACCTGAAGGAAAACCGTAGTTACTAAAATTAGCTGTCACGTGCTTATCAAAAGTGAACAAAAAATTAAAAGTTGATATTTTTATAATTGTGATTTTATAACTAGTGTTATGTATAAAATAATAGAAGTATTTAGTTGTGTCATAAAGAGCAAAAGTAACTTTAAAGTTTATCTTTAATTTCTTTTATTATTATATTTTCTTTTTTTAACATTCTTTTCCTTTTTTTTATTATTATTATATTTTCACCAAAATTTTAAACATCTACACTAAACACTACCTTGGTGACAACTAATTTTATATACTCCTGTGCATTTCTCAAGACAAAAGTTTAGTAAATTTTAGTAAAATGTGACTCAAGCTCATATGTAATATGCACTCTGTTAAATATGCAGAACTCATTGAGTATTCTGGAATATATCTCTTTTTTCCTCAATCTTCTAAATATACTGGTTTGTTTCTTTAAATTGAGTATAATACATGGAAAATCTTTTCATCTTATTGATGGAAGAAAAAAGTGTTTGATCCAGCAGGCATTAGATAAAAGATAAAACAGTAAATTATTGCAAAGAAGTTCTTGGGCTGTGTGTTCCTAGTAAGTGAAGACATGAAAAAGGTGTAATATCAGTATATCAAGCATCAGGAATACACAAAGATTACAAGATACAATGTTTTAGCTGCTTATCTGTAAATTTAATAGATGTTGTTCTTTCATATGTAACACTCCATTGCAGATGTCTACATTTGAAAAGATAAACCAGAACACATTGTCTTAAAGCTACAAAGTCAAATTAAATAACTATTAGCATAAAACAAATAGTGTATGTGGCATATTGTCAACTCAATATCCGATCCTTTCTGAAGAAACTTGAGCTAAAGCCAATATAATAAAGCTTGAAAATGTGAAATATAAAACAACTCTGTTCTCACATTTTCACATATAGCATCATGCAGCACAGCAGTGTCATGGTGCAATATTTGTCCAAGGTCACACGAGTGAGCCTGACACATCCTTCCAATATAGTTCACACAGTCCAGAAGAAAGAGTCAAGTCAGGCTCCAGATGAAAACCTGAGGTCTTACATTGGGTTCTTAAATTTAGAGAAGAAGTTTTCAAACGGTAAAACAAAAACCTATAGATGGGTCTTCTTGATTACTGATCTTTTCTAACATTGAGTGTATGTTAGAAAATAATTTCTTTTAAAGTTAAATAACTTTTCTCATAATAATACCTTTTACTGATTATACATTAAAGGCACCCAACTCTTTATTTTGGTATGCTCAGTGAGAAATAAACAAAAAAGAAACTATAATAGTGATTTTAAACATATAATGTATGGTATGTTCTATTTAATTTACTTCAGAGAGATCAAATTCCCATATATTTTTATTTCCAACAATATCATTGGTAGTAAACAATGGAAACAAAAATTCCAGCTCCTTATGTGAAATGTATTCTGCTTTCTGATTATCAATGCCAAAAAATTATTATCTACAATATCATTTCATAAAGATGCTAATGTTTTGTTAAGATATTGTCCCAGTTTGCCAATATATACAAAAACAATCAGGTTAGTTGTCTTGTGCCGGCTTTCATGCCATGGGCATTCCTCATGTGCTGTGAATTGGCCTTTGTTCAGAGCCGCCCTGCCTGGTTTCAGGAGCTGTAGCCACCCCCATGGCTAAGGCTGAATGAGTGACCTTCAGACCATAAGCCACTAAGGAAACAAAACTTATTTCCCTGGCAGGAGCACCACTTCTCCTTTTTCCATAACTGGCCCCCAGGGCTTGATCAGTTAGCCAATGGCGGGTAAGATTCCCCAAGGGAAGAACGATCTAAGATAGGCATGATAACATGGAGGCCCCAGGGAAGGACTTGGGGGGGCTATGGAGAAAGCGGGTAATGGACCCTCGCCCCCTCAGCTTTGACAAAGCCTGAGTCCTCATCCTGCCTGCAAGAAGTCTCCTAATTTCTTGGCTATCTTGCCTCTTCTGACTGACTTAATCTTGAAACCATGACAGAGGGCAGTGCAGCCCTGTGCTGGAAAGGGTGGGTTTCCCTGGGTCTGAAAAAGAATACATAAACTCCTGTGAAACCTGCTTCACTAAGAATGCTCTTAATTAAATGATAAAGGCCCAGGTAGGAAATGAGTTTGTTTCTTTAAGTTTTGTAGTCTTTTAGCTAATAGACCCTGACTCAGAATAAGCCCTTGTAGTTCTTCGTATGCTATCTATTGTTTGATCCTCACTGCCTGACAATGATTAATGAACTTTACCTGTATTCCTGTGCAAATTGAAACCCAATAAAAAGCCTGTGAAGGGAAGGATCGTGGCACTCTCCCCTAGAGAGAGTAGCCAGATCTCTCTGAGGCACCCTCTGCATGAGAGGGGTAGCCATGCCATCCCTTTTCCTCCACAGGACTCGGTAGTCCGTGTGAATGTACCATTTCATCTGTAATGTCGTGGACACTGCGAGCCAGTGTCTGTGTCAGACCTTGCCAAATTTCATGACTTGTATGGGCTTAGATATTTGAGATTACATTAAAAATATATGTTATTATTCATGAGTCCTGTGGAGGAAGACATCTCATAACTGACAGAAGAATAATATATAAAGAGTTATCTTAGAATTTGAAAAAATAAAGAAAAAATAAAAGAGAAATCATTAATAGTTGTCAAAACTAAACTATTTACCTGAGCCATTATAAATATTATTTGGCTCAGAAGTACTCTTTATAAAATTTTACCTTCTATGTAATAAAAGAAGATAAAAGAATAAGAAGGAAATTTAGACTATCTCAAAGGACTTCTACATATTTTCATTTTGGTGAAGGAAAAATGGAGAGTTTTAAGCTCATTTACATCAACTCTTTGCTCAAATGTTAATTTCTCAGTAAGGCTTGCTCTGACCAATCTACTTCAAGTCACGACTCTCAACATAACCTTTACCCAAACTGTACTTCTGTATTATATGACATTATATCCTTCCAACATAAAGCATTTCATATATTATTGTGTGTGTGCATTATGCAGTATTTGTGATTATTTTCTATCTACCTGTACTAGAATATGAACTGTATGAGAGCAGAGATGTTATGCATAATACTTATTAATGTATCAAGTGCTTACATGTATGCCTAGAACCTAGGACATTTCCAATAAACATTTGCTGAATGAACTAACAGGATTATATAAAATCCTTTCCAAGAAAATATTTTATTTACAGTATCACAACATCAACAGCAGTCTGTTGTTTACTCGAGGGTTAAAATTATGTCACAAAGACAGATCTTTCATCTATAAATTTTTCTGAGCTTTTCTTAAAGCTGCTTGAATAACTGATACAACAGCTGGCTTTTGGCTTGAAGAGCCTGAAGAAATGGAAGCACACACCATGTCACTGAGCCTGAGGATTTGGCTTCTTCAGCACACGTAATTATTGCTTCATATCTTATTTGTTTTCAGCATTGTAAAATTTATGAGTTCTATGGTAGCTGGATGATATCACTATGCAATAGCACAAAATTTTTTTTGACCAGCTGATGCATGAAAATTCAATTTTCACAAATGTACAATAGGATTTAGTGGTGTCAACATATAATAATCATAACATAAAAGTCCAGTGTATAAATGTGAGACTCGGTGACTGGTCTGCCATTTAGTTATGCTGCTACTAGGTGGCTATTAGTGAAATAATATATTGATTTTTGATGTCATTTTGCTATAATATTTTAAATTTTTACATAGCACTGGTCAGTAATAAATAAAACAATCCCATGTAAACTTTTTTAAAGAAAGTAGACTAGCAGTGACAGAGGACTCATCACCTTTTATAATGTTGAAGTTCAAAGCTTTAGTTAAGAAGACAGTGACTTTAAAATAAGCTTATAAAGTGACATGTAATCTTATTCAGCCTTATGAAGTAAAAGAATTATTGAATAATTACTATGACTTGATATCTTCAAAATATGATATAGATTCCCCCTAAATCTTATAGTAATGTTATCATTATACCCATTGCATAGATGGATAAACAGAAGCTTAGTTAGAGAACCACAGAGTTTTAACAGAATCCAGATAATAAATATATAGTAAATACAAAATTTAACTCCACATCAATGTCACTACAACACCCAAGCCCATTCCACCATATTTCACTGCATTCAATTATCGAAAATATGCAATCAAATTCTACATTAATCATTTATTCAAGTGTATAAATGCATATTTATCTTAATATTATGCTTTTCTTTAAGTAAATAGGAACTTAATGTTCTTTATATTGATGCAATTTATACTTTTACACTGTTCCAACAGTTTTCTTCTTGAATATTTTCATGTTACAATGAGCTAGAATTTACAAATTTGGATAGAACTATAGAAAATTAGCTCTAGTTATAAACACTAAAGAGAGAGCAACTTCTTATACACCTTCATGTTTTTTTCTTCTTTAAATATACCACAAATAGTAATGAGATCATTTTCCCCCTCAATTCATTTTCTTTTACCCTAATCATTGGGTAAAAGTTCATACACTGCAGTCATGTGATTTATCTAGGCCTTGTATACGATCACTGGATAATGTACTTCTGTCCCACATACATGATGCAAACATAGTAGTCTTTGCTTAGCTTCTGTTGGAAAATTTCAATTTGATTTTTCTCTTTATCTTTTGGCAGCTCCCCTCTAAGTGCACAGTTATGTGTGTTCAAAATTCCAGTTTTCAAACTTGTATGTGCCTTTCAGAGGTTGCTTTTTAGTAAGTCAGATATTTGACCTTATCATTGTTATCAATAGGGTGTTATGAACCATTTGTTGTGGTTTAATTAAAATATATGCTAAATTAAGTATATTGGAATTAACGAGAAGAGACTATAATTATTCTAGAACAAGGCCAAAAGAAAATAACAACATATATGAAGTACACTAATTTTAAATCTTATTTAATTTGTCATCCTAATTTACCTTAGTGTTAAAAATAGTCCTGTACTAGAAAGTGCTCTTCTGACTCACCAGGAATTCAGGCTTTGGTCAGATGCTGTCCTAAGGTTTGTCCCAACCTTCAGGCTCTTAGCAACCAAGTCTCCCTGGAATTGCTTATCACATAGCAATCAGCCATTATCACCTTAGCAAGGGTGATTCATTTCTGTGACTAGTTCACGGGTCTCCAAAGCTATCATTTGTCTTTTCCAGTGCTTTGAATCAGTGGCAGCCCAGTTGTCCTGTCTCCTGTTGTCCCTTCTCCCACAGGACTGAAGACTGGGGATGGAAACTAGACAGGGTGCCCTACACTGGAAGCATGGAGTCCCCTGCCCGCCATGATTAGTGCTTACTAGTTCTTAAATGTTTCTTGGTCAATTTGCCTTAAAATTGTTTATATATAGTTATTTTTCTGGAGAAACACACTTAGTTTCCTGCTTCCTTGAGTTATAAAGTTGAATTCTTATTTAAAAGATAGTGTAAGTACATTATTTTTATCAGAAGTTAAACTATCTTATCACAGAACATCCAAAATTGCTTCTGAGATAGTTTTAAATCCTTGGTAAAGAAAAACTATCAATAATACATTACAAATAAACATTTAAAAATCTAGCATAAAGGTGGTTTTTGGTGCTTTGTTACCCAAACACATGAAGAGCTTTTACTTTTAAATGTCTCATTAATTCATTGTAGCTAAAGGGATTCTCCGTACTTGGAATATATTTTAAACATATCTATGCTAAATTTATTTAAACTATGCATTGTTTACACTATAGATGGACTCTAGTCATATAACATCACATATTCATTCTCAATTGACTTGAGTTTTTTAACCTACCCCTCAGTAAGGAATCAGAAATTATGCATAGAAGAAATCTAGTGGTGACATCTAGAGTGGAAGGGAAAACACAGGATGTCATGATGTTATACCTAGCTGATCTCCTATGTACTTGACCAGCAGCCCAGTTACTGACCTATGAGTTCCAGAACCCATTCCCACATGGACTTGATGTTTCCCACGGCTGCTCCTAGGCAATGACTGAGCATGACGGGCTTACGGAAGATGGACCACTTCTCAAAGACTGTCTGATAGACTTGCTAGAATGTTATTGGAAACACATTGCATTTCCTTTATTTTTCTTTAAATGGTTAAATCTCCATCATGGTTTAACGGTTCTTCCAGACTTCTCCAGTTCTTTCCCCTCTTCCCTGGAAAAAGTCCTGCACATGAACAGGAGTCTCTTTTCTCTCTCAGTCACAGTACCCTTGTCTGAAGGTATAGGTTAGCCACGCAAACATTGTATTTGTTTGGCTTGACATTTAATTATTTTCAAAGATTGCTTATTCTGTGCCTAATATAACAGGCTTTGAAAAGTATGTATTCTTTGTTAATTTTGATTACTTTCATTGTATAAAAAAATCTACCATATGATACATTTTCTTTTGTAGGAGACCATTCTGTGTAGCATGGGCCCAGCTCCCATTGGAGCCCACGCATAGGTTCTTCTGTGTGGAATCAGGCCTGCAATGTGCCTAGGCTGCGTTAAGTCTTGCTTTTTGCTAAAAACTCCCTCATCCTGAATTGAGGACATTTACTGCAAAGTAACCTCCTAAAATCCATGCTAAACTTTCCAAGGATGAGTGTAACTAGTTCAACCACTTTTGCCTTTTCATTTGCAAATATCTCTCTTCTGTGATGTGATTAGCGGCATTGAATCCTTTGTTTTCTGTAAAAGGTAACCACCTAAAGTGAACCTGCGCATAGTAAATGAGGACCATCATGTGATGGGGGAGAAACTCAATAAAGGCTTGTCATGGAGGAGGACGCAGCTTTTGCTCCCCTTGAGAGAAAAGCCATGCTGTCCCTTCTCCACCAGACTCGGTAGTTGGTGTGGATGTCTCATTTCATCCATAACGATGCAGACACTGCAGGCCAGTGTCTCCATCATTCTTTATTAGAAAACAATATCTTAAGGTGAAATAAAATATTTTTAGATATTTGTAGCTAAATGTTTATGCATCTAGAATTTTACATACATATATATGAATATACATCACTTATGACCAATGAATCTTTAATTACAATGTAGCAAGCATATAGAAAATTGAGGGAAGCACAGAGCAAACATAAGCACATAACATTCTAAACCTTTCACAGTCCAAATAGTGAAGCTTAAGTAATGTTCCAGGTTGACTAACACAATAGCTAGAGTTAACTTCCTACCCTATGTACAAAATATACTTCATTTGAATAATGTGTCCTATGTTGACTTAGAAATTTCAACACATTCAATTTCTAACCAAAAGATTAACTTTCGTTTGAAAAGCAAGTAGGGAATTAAAACATTTCCTCCATAATAAATCTCAAATGCCTATGGAAGAAAAAATGGCTAAAACAACTTAAAACATGTTTAATGAAAAATAAGGTGAACAATTTGTTTATAATAAATATTTATTTTTATTTATATAGTTTTGTTAAATTCATTAGGGTGACATTGGTTAATAATACTATAAAGGTTTCAAGTGTAAATTTCTATGATACTAGATCTGTATATTTCACTGTGTGCTCACCACCCAAAATCAAACTGTCTCATGTAACCATATATTGGGCCTCCTTTCCCTCCTTCCCTCTGCAACCACCCCTTTCCCTCTGACAACTACATTGCTGTCTGAGTCCATGAGTTTCAGTTTCATATCCCATATATTCATGAAATTATATGATACTTAACTTTTCTGACTGACTTATTTTACTTAGCATAATGTTCTCAAGGTACATCCATGTTGCCACCAAGGGACATATGTGATCTGTTTTTATGGCTGAGTAGTATTCCGTTATGTATATGTACCATATCACACTAAGTGGCTTCAAATTATACTACAGAGCTACAGTAATCAAAACAGCATGGTATTGGCAGAAAAACAGATACACAGATCAAAGGAACAGAATTTAAATCCAAGATACAAAACCTAATGTATATGAACAGATTATTTTTGGCAAAGGAGTCAGAAATATACAATGGAGAAAAGAAAACCTATTTAATAAACAGTGCTGGGAAAATTGGAAAGCCACATACAAAAGAATGAAACTAGATTACAGTTTGTCCCTGTGTACAAAAATTAACTTGAAGTGGATCAAAGACCTAAATATAAGATCAGAAATAATAAATTACATAGTATAGAACATAGGTAATAAACTTATGGACCTTGGTCATGGAGAACCTTTTATGAATTTTACTCCAAAGGTAAGGGAATTAAAGGCAAAAGGTAAAGTAAAAAGCTTCTTCACAACAAAAATAATGAACAACGAAACAAAGAGGAAACCAACGAAATGGGAGACAATGTATACAAATAGCTCTGACAAAGGTTTAGTATCCAACATACATAAAGAACTCATAAACCTTAACATGGAACAAACCATCCAATTGAAAAATAGACAAGAGGACCCAAAGAAGATATACAACTCTCCTAAGAAGATATACAAAAGATAAATAGATTATTTGAAAAGATGTTCAACATCACTAGCTACTAGGGAAATAGAAATCAAAACTACCATCAGATACCACCTAATACCTGTTAGTATGGCCATTATCAATAAAACAAGTGATAACAAGTTTTGGAGAGGTTCTGGAGAAAAGGTACCCTCATTCACTGCTGGTAGGAATGGAAATTTTTCTACAGTGGGCACAGCCACTATGGAAAACAGTTTGGAGCTTTCTCAAAAAAATAAGAATAAAGTTACTATATGACCCAGCAATCCCTTTCATAGGTATTTACTCAAAAATCCTGCAAACATGTATTTGCAAAGACATATGCACTCCTATGTTCATTGTAGTATTATTCATGGTGGACAGGACATGGAAACAAAGTGTCCTTTGATAGTAGGCTGGATAAAGATAATGTGGCACATATAGTAATATTTACAAATTTTACTAATTTAGAGGGTATCTGGATGAAATCAAATGTATAGAGGGCTGTTTAGGCATTCAGATATTAAAATACACTATCAATTGAGGTAAAGTGACATGCTGCTTGGGGGAAATAATCATATCAATAGACCAGAACAAAAGATGCAGATATAAGAGCTGGGAAAAGAAGTGGGGACACATGCAGTAGCATGAACATTAAACAATTTAAAAAATATATAAATAAAAGAAAAGAAATATGACAAAAACTTTCAACATATTTAATATATATATAATAAATACATGACTCAATTTTGGGAAAAAAGAGCTAACTCATAAGTATGTTAAGACAATAGGTTAGAAATTAAGAAAAATGGAATTATTTACATAACATATTATCAGAAAAATATTCCAGGTGGTGGATATATACATATATAGAGAGAGAGAGAGAGGGAGAGAGAGGGAAGGAAAGATGCAGGCAAAATGCCACAAACACAATTAAATTAAGGTAATTGGGAAAAAAGAGACTTTTATTTTTATATCAGACAAGGAGTTAACAACTTTACAGTTAAATACTCCCCCCCCCCCGACACACACACACAAAGAAATCAACACACAGTCTTTTCAATACTTTCATAGAGAAGTGTATAAAGAACAGAAATGGCAATACAAGAAATGATAATTTATGCAAAATAGTTGAAGATAAGTGCCTCCTGTGTCACAGAAATTTTTTCAGGTACTGATAAAAGTTGAACAAAAATAATCTTTCTACCATTGCATCTTACATTTAAATAATAAATTCATATAATACAAATTATGAAACTAAATGTAATCCAAAAAATTCAAAGTCATTTATTATCACAGAAAAAATAAATTTTAAATGACATTCTGTTTCTTATCAGATGATAAATAATAACATTTTCTGATTATACTGTAATGTTTATGGTTTTGTGTAGGAATTCATCCTCAAGCACTGTTGGTGTGCATTTGAATTAAAGTCAACTTTCCAGAGGGCAATTGAAAATACTGAGAAAATGCATAATATCTGATCACCTCATGCCACTTCTAGCTTCAGAACCTAAAACATTCGGACGTGCTCTATGCTATACATTAAGGATGTTACAAAGATTTTTTTAAAGACACACTATAGCAAATGATCTAAATGTCTTGAAATATACTATTTATTTGAAACTCACGCAATAGAATTATAGTTTAATTAAATCTTTTGTTATGCAAATATCATGCACTTTTCTCAGTATTTTCAATTGCCCTCTAGAAAGTTGACTTTAATTCAAATGCACACCAATGGTGCTTGAGGATGAGTTTCCCCACAAAACCAAAAACACTACACTATAATCAGAAAATGTTATTATTCATCACAACTATGTTTGAACAACAATAAAATAAAATAAAATAAATAAAATAAACCCCAGGATAAAGCCCAAAGATAAACCTTCACAATCCTTTGTCATTAGGAATAATTACATAGACAAGTGTGAACAGTAAATTGGAAGATTCCCTCCTTTGTACTATAAGCTCTTGTAAACACTAAAAAAAACCATTTTTTTATATATAAACAGAGGGCACTGATATACTATAACTGAGAAAACATATTTCAATACTCAGCTTTTAGTGTGAGTTCATTTCAATGTACACACATATACAAATATGTACAAAATATAAAAAGTCCAAAGTCAGACTTGAAGTAAATTATTAGCCATTTTTCTCTGTGCATATTTAAGTTGTCTAATATTCCTATAATTGGCATAACTTGCCTATTTAGTGAAATCATAAAGGCTTTCAATTGAATTAAGTCTTATGCTGTGACAATCTAGTAAAATAATCTAGAGATTAGAATTTGGCTTTAATATGGAATATTAAGTATCTGGAAGCTTTATTTATATAGCATTTCTGCCTTTTGAGAGTTCTTGTTCTCACATTGGAAACAGCTCAAAGAATAATGCTCCTTTGTACATATTTTCTTTTTGAAGTATGGCCTTTAAATTCTGAAGATTTTCTTTGAAATTTGGTGCCCCTTTCATTTGCTAACTTAATGTAAAGAGAACAGCAATGTCTAATTGTTTTAACAACCTTGATGAGTCAGGTTTGAACAGGATTTAGTATGCATCCATTAAATTTCAACTAGGATTATAAATTAATCCATTTTAGCAAACAGTGTTTGCTGAATAGTTTTCTTTAAAATATTTACTAGTTACATATTTTAAAAAGTTCATCTGTTTTAAGAATCACAATACTGAGTCAATAAAATATTTGCAACTTATTCCACTGACACTTTTTCATTAATAGTATTCTATGAATAAAATGAACCATAAAATATTAATTTTTACTCTTTTGTTAAGGTCAAATGCATATTCTGATTCATAGCCATAGTTACAGCTTTGGGCAAATATTATGGGAGTATTTAGGAAATCCTCACTCATTTTCTTTATAAATTAGCCCTATATGCTATGCCGCTTTACTATTGATAAACTATAATTCAGCGTGAAATAAATCAGTACAAAGTTTTGGATTAATAGCAAACCACTAGATAAACAGTAAAGATTGAGCAATTAAATATGTAAATCAAAAACGACCTAGTCTTTCTCCAACATTAAAAGATAACAGATGTTTGTGGCTAAATGGTATCTCTAAAAGTAAATTCAAGGTTAATCCTTGTACTGGGTGAATTGAAAATGGGGTAACCTCTTCATATTGGCACAGTTTTTCTGAATTTGTTTAAAGATTTATAACTGGAATCGTGCCTTGGGTAAACACATTTGCTATGTGAACATGGACTCTTGGCTTTGACACCTGATGTTCATCTGTTAGGTTGGCATCACTCCTACTTACAATTTGGTTGGAATTCTGCCTCAGGGCTGAGGTGCCAAATGAAAAGATTTTAAATAAGACAGTGTATATAATGTATTCCTGCTCTGGGTGAAATATCCTGTACAACTGAATCCAAACAAAGCATAAAGCCTATTTTTTTTCTCTTTGTCACAACAGTTTGGCATATGCTCAAGACAACACGATTATCAGATTAAATATGCTAACATCATATTTCTGTTTGTCAGGAAAGTTTGCCATTTTGGAGATAATTGCTTTGAAATCCCCATTATTATTGTTCCCATTGTTATTATTTCACATTATGTATCTCTAAAAATTGTATAGAGATCTGAATAGGACATACAGTGAGGAAACACAGAGCAGGACATACAAATATATTATTTGCCCTGCCACCAACAAGAATTTTAAATCTATAATATGCCTTCAAAGACAGATGCTTTTAAATACATTAGAATATTTAATTATAAATAAATTTATTGCACTACATTTGTACACCATAAAACACTAAGAAACTTTAAAGTCCACATATGTATAGAACATGTATTTAAAGATCTAGAAGTCAGTACTAATAGAAGAGAGTAGAGAAATTACTTCAAATTTTCATTCCACAATTCTCTTTATCAGTATAACTTAGATCATAAATTGTTCATTCAGAAGTCAGAATCGTTGATGTTATCAACTCAAAAAAGGAAGTTTAGTAAGAAATTGAAGGACTCATTCTAAAAGTATCTTGTGCTAGTTTAACATAAAAATATTAATTTGTATGTCATCAAACTCAAAACTAAAAAACAATATGTTAACTACTAATGAGCACCTTATAAGAAGTATTTTAAATCAAAAGAAGATGGTAAGCAAAGTCATCGAGTGTTAATGTCCTCAATAGATTATTGCTATAACTTCTTGATAAGATATTAAGATAATTGTTTATTGATTTCATATATAATCTTATTTGAAACATGAAAACCATAAACAAATATGTTGAGGGTGTCTATACTTGGTAAGAATTTGATTACACACTTTAAAAATTTATATGGAATGATAAATGACCCCTAATAGCTGCTGCAATTTTGAGAAAGAAGAGCAAAGTAGGTGGGATCACAGTACCTGATTCCAAACTGTATTACAAGGCCACTGTAATCAAAACAGCCTGGTACTGGCATAAAAACAGAGAGATAGACCAATGGAACAGAACAGAGAGCCCCAAAATAAACCCAAGTCTCTATAGTCAATTAATATTTGACAAAGGGGGCAGCAGCATAAAATGGAGTAAAAATAGCCTCTTCAACAAATGGTGCTGGGAGAGCTGGACAGCTATATGCAAAAAAAAAAAAAAGAAACTTGAACACCAATTTATACCATACACAAAAATAAATTCAAGGTGGATAAAAGATTTAAGTATAAGTCATGACACCCTTAAAGTCCTAGAGGAGAACATAAGCAGGAAAATCTCAGACATTTCACACAGCAATATTTTCAATGATATGGCCCCTAGAGCAAGGGACATAAAGGAAAAAATAAACAAATAGGATCTCATCAAAACAAAAAGCTGCACGGCTAAAGAAAACAGTATTAAAATAAAAAGAGAACCAACCATTTGGGAAAACACATTAGCCAGTGATACCTCAGACAGGATAAATCTCTAAAATATATAAAGAACTCACATAACTCCACTCTAAGAAGACAAGCAATCCAGTTAAAAAATGGGCAAAGGACTTGAACAGACACTTCTCTAAGGAGGACATACAGAGGATCCAGAGACACATGAAAAGATGCTCAATATCACTATCAGAGAGATGCAAATTAAAACCACAATGAGACACCACTTCATACCAGTCAGAATGGCCATCATAAACAAAGCAACAAACAAGTGTTGGAGAGGTTGTGGAGAAAAGGGGACCCTAGTGCACTGTTGGTGGGATTGCAGACTAGTACGATCACTATGGAAAACAGTACGGAATTTTCTCAGGAAACTAAAAATCGATCTGCCTTTTGACCCAGCAATTCCACTGCTAGGATTATGTCCTAAGAACCCTGAAACACCAACCCAAAAGAACCTATGCACCCCAATGTTCATAGCAGCACAATTTACAAATGCCAAGTGTTGGAATCAACTTAGGTGCCCACCAGTAAAGGAATGGATCAAAAAACTATGGTATGTTTACACAATGCAATTCTATGCAGCAGAAAGCAAGAAGGAGCTCCTACCCTTTGTGACAGCATGGATGGAACTGGAAAGCATTAAGCTAAGTGACATAAGCCAGACAGTGAAAGACAAATACCATACGATCTCACCTTTAACAGGAACCTAATCAATAAAAAACAAAACAAGCAAAATACAACCAAAAACACTGAAATTGAGAACAGGCTGACAGCAACCAGAGGGGAGAGGGGAGAGAATTTCAGGGGAAAAGGTGAAGGGTTTGCAGGAACAAGTATAAAAGACACATGGACTAAACCAAGGGGGAGGAGTGGCAATGGGAGGGAGGTGGTGAGGGCTGAGGGGGTGGGCTGGGATGGGGGCGAAAGACAGAAAACTGTACTTGAACAACAAAAAAAATAATAAAATGAATTTAGTTTCATTCAGAAATATTTTGCCTTTCATACTCAGAACTATACTACCTCATAAAACAAGCTAGATAGGAAAACAAATTATTTTAAAAGAAAGATTTGATTTGGTGTATTTTGGCTTTTAGTATTGAATTTCTAGTTTAGAATAAATATTATCAGTATACAGACTTTTTAATCTAGCCGAGCTTTTTCAAATTATTTTAAAGTGCATTGCTTTAGATTATTTACATCATAATCAAGTAGTTTAAATTTAAAAACATAAATATAACTTATATACTCACTAAATATTACTAGAATGGATAACGTAGAACAAGAAAAAATACTAGCAAAACATTTAGTACAAATGTAGTTCAAACATAATTTTAATTGATTATAGACCAATAATATAAGGGAAATAAATTACTATTTTATAGTCTAATAAATGAGGAAACTATAACTATGTACTCTTTCCCAAAAATAAATTAGCAAAATATATATATATATATATATATATATATATATATATATATAAAATAATGTAATTAAGTTAGGTAGAAATAATAAAAATTTATATTAACTTAAATTTCTTTGTTCAATCTAGAGACGATTCTTTTTTGAGAGTTATAGACGTAACTCATAATATTTACTATACTTAGAGCAAAATACAAGCATAATCAAATAAACAAAAAAGGCAAAGTACACAGTACATTGTAGCACCATTTCTAATGTTAATAGGATTAGCAACAATAGAAAGAAGCTTGTGGATGATAAATAATGTAAGGAAAAAGTAATCAAATATAATATTGATATACTGCCTGGGAAGCTTCTGAACTAAATAGTCAGCTAAAAATTATTTTCTTCTACCTTCCTTTTACTCAGACTTCCCCAAATAGCAAATTTTCATCATTTCCTCTTCTCTGGCTTTATCTTAATAGGACCAACAAATTAGATTTGAAAATTGTACGTTGAGTGTTATGGCATTGCTTTCACCTTGGGTGGATGAATACATCATTGGTAAGGAATAAAGAAGGAAAATATGTATTGGAAGAAAAGATAATGAGTTTATTTTTACACACATTGCAATGGTGATTCCAGGCCAAAAAAAAATATGTGTGTGCGCGTGCGCGTGCGTGTGTGTGTGTGTGTGTGTGTGTGTAACTACAGATCAAAAGTAGAAATCTAAATCTAGAGGAGTTTTTTTTTTTCATTTCTAGAGAACTGCGAACTGTATGAGTATTATAATGTTTATGTACTGTTCAAAAATTTCCCTTCAACCCTAATTATTCCTTTATATCCTACATTCTCTGCGTAGAACTGAAAGCAAAAGTTTCTGGAGTAGATTAGGTTTGGGCTTGAATAGGTCACACAAGGCAACAGAAGAGGGTGAGAAGACAGCTTAGGATACTGTGGGAAGAAGAGCTACAATACTAGGCCATGAAGTTTTTTGTGGAAATGTGATCAAGGGAGGCTTTCTTTTTTCTTTTGTGTCCCAATGTTGTCTGCCTGGGCCACCTTTAGTTTAATCCAATTCTACCCCTATGGTTTAGGGCAACACCGTCCCTAGCCTGGACTACTTCAGTTGTCTTCTATTTTGACATTTCCATTTGGTCTCAGAGCCACGGTGAAAACAATTTCCAGTGAACTCAGGTTAAGTCACTGTCCTGTTTAACAGCCTGCATTATGCCTAACAGATCAACGTTACAATTTTGCCTTTCCTGGTATCATTCCCTGCTGTCCCCGTGGTTTCTGCTTCCCAACTGTTCATACCGCTGCATGCCATGGAGTGAGACAGCTGTCTCTGCCTAAAAAGTCATCCTTCCTTTGTCTGCCTGTCTAACTCTGACCAATTCAAGACAGATTCTTCTTCATCCTAGTCAGAAATGTTCCCCTTTTTCAGTTTCCGAAGCATTGGTTAAGCATCTACATCACTCCATTCATCACTTTGTGTAACCATCATTGATAACTTGATAGTAAACAGGATTCAGTTAACCTGAAAAAAAATCTCTAATAGCATTCTGAGTTAGGCATTTCCATGTACAGTTTACAGATAAGGACATTAAGCTTAAAAAAGACTAAGTAACTTCACAGAGGTACCACAGCTCATATTTCAATGCATTGAGGATAAGAGCCCATGTGAGTCATCCTTTCCAAGATTCTGTTTTCCTGTTCCTTCCAAACAAAGAGCAGGATACCGTTAACATTAGGAGATGTCTTTATTTTTTAGTATTTTTATAACATACAAACTAATCTATTTTGTGATCTCTATAAGTAATTGTTGAAATAATTTAGTCATGGTAGAAAAGTAATCAAACATCAGACTTATATGAGTGTGAGTGTGCACGCGTGCACACACACACACACACATATATATATATATATATATATATTGGTATAAAAATAATTAGACCTAGAAAGGTTCCTATAGATCATCCAGAGAACTGTTGAGCAACATTAGTGTTAATATGGACTTAGTCTGTATAGGAAAAGAAAATAAAGGAGAGATTTTTTTTTTCCCATAAGGGACCTACAATGGAGAATCTAGACTTTAGCACACATGTTATCAAATTTTTTTTAAACGTTGTTTTTAAGATTTGATTTATTTTAGACAGAGGGCAAAGGAAGGAGAAAGAAAAGGAGGAAATATTAATGTGTGGTTGCCTATTGCACATCCCCTACTGGGGACTTGACCTGCAACCCAGGCATGTTCCCTGACTGGGAATCAAACCAGTGATGCTTTGGTTCTCAGGTCAGTGCTCAATCCACTGAGCCACACCAGTCAGTGTTTACATTCTAACTCAATGTCTTTTAAATATTAAATATTGGACGATAATTATCTATAGACATCCTATATTTGAATCTATACCATATCCATATACATTTTAGATTTTATTGCTGTAGTGAGAAATGTTACACATAATATATACTAGGTAATTATTTATAAAGACAATTTTATAATGTTAAGAATGTGAATGTGCAAGTACAATGTTATTTAAAGAAACATTCCATCATATGAATCCTGAATATTAAATGTTTGATAAAGAATAAGGTAGCAAGTATTTAATGACTTGAGAATACTTGGGAACATTTTCTGAAGATAGAATAGATAAACATTTAGACAAGTGTCTTCCTAAAATTGAACAAGTTTTATGAAATGCATTCAAGACTATCTATAGCGACCTTATTAATTACGATTGGTGCTTAATACACCTTAATGCCTGATTTTCTATGGAAAGGCCTACAGAATCCAACATTACTGGCATGCATCAAAATATTTAGACACACTCTTTATTTTTCAAATCATAACTTTAAATGTATAAAAATGATCCGATCACAGATAAATGTTTAGTTGCCCAATTTTGTATTCCCATGATTTATGTCATATTTATTTTATCATTAGTAGTAATTAATTGTCTGATTTTTAAAGCAAAATTAAATAATTTCCAGTATTCAGATTGAAATCAATTGACTTCTACAGCTTAAAAACTTCACAGTCACTTCAGTATTGTTGTCTATAACATTCAGACTATAAATAATGTGGGTATTTTTGCGTCCTATAGTGATGTAATGATTAATGATGTCTAACTATAATCCCAGCAATCTTTGAGTTTTTTTCTCTGCATTATTGAAAATGTATTTTTCCTTTGTCCCAGCTCCTTTACACTTGAGATTTCCTAATTCTAGGCTTAATTTTGCTACTTCTCTAGACCATTCTTCTCAATGTGAACTGTGGGCTGCCCTTCCATTGCCTGGGTTCCAAATGGCCAGCAATGTGGGGCACGCTCTGAACACCTTTTCTCTATTTTCCTTTTCAGTGATCTATTTACTTCCGCTAGCTTCACTGAAATATACACTTGGTCATGCAGCCAAAGCAATTTCTCTGATCATCAGAGGAAATGCAAATAATACACACAACAGCCTACTTGATTACTCCAACTGACATATGGTAGGCCCCTTAAACTTCTTATACCTAACAGAACTCACAACCATTCAGATACACACCTCCTTTATCTCAGTGCACCCTATCTTGTTTCACAAGATAGAAAGCCATTCAATCACCAAGTCTTGCTGATTCAACCTCCTAAATATCTGCTGAATCTGCACTTTTTTTCTGTTCCAACGATGCATCCTTATCTAAGTTACATTCACCATTGCAATAATACTCTAACTAGTTTCCCAACTGTCACTAGTGTTTCTCTGCAATTCATTGTCCAGAAAATGTGGTTCACTCATGCTTGTAACCAGCAGTGTGAGATATGCATTCAGGATGTATAATTTGAAATCAAGCTCTACTATTTATTTCCCTCATAATCTTTACCTAGTGACCAAATGCCTCAATTTTCTCCTCTAAAATTGGGATAATAGTAATAATAATATTTGACAGAGTTATAGTGAGAAATAATGAGCCATTAAATGAAAACATTTAAAAGGATTTCTTACTCATTTTAAATGCTCAATAAATACTGACTAACATCATTTCATTGGGCTCATGTGCTTTAACTTCATGCCTACTCTGTAGAAGGTATTGATCTAGTACCTGTGGCTAAACAAGTGGTGTAAATTGGTTCTTCCTTCCTTCAACATATTTGGGGCTTCTCAGAATCACAGGGCACTTGGAGCACAGCTGTAGTTACTAACTCACCTAGAAAGACACTCCTGTTACACTTTGTAAAATAGATTATGTATGCCCATAGACTTTTCTTAAAAATTGCCCTCCTCTACTAGCTTCAAGTGTGTATAGTTTATACCCTCAGGGTGATACTCAGCCAATTATAACCAGCTCCTAGTGTCTCTTGGAATTCTGATGATTGCCTTGACACCCCTCAAGAGCTAAATGATAGGAGTGACTAACACAATGGACATGATGCTCTCCTTTGAACGACAGGAGTAGACTGAATGATGGTATTAGCTTGATTAGCTAGGAGATTGATCTCCTCCTGGTTAGCATTCCAGGAAAAGAGTTTGTGCTAAATAAAGCCAAGTAAAGCCTGGGGGAGAAGCTAGCAATGAGCTTTGGTTTAACACAATCAATCCTGGCTAAACCTCAAGGTTTCTCCCCATCATGTACACTGCCACTAGTGGGCTAAATCACATAATTGTGACCAAAAAGTTTGAACCCCCATGTCTTATCATTCCAAAGGAGGGGTTAGTGGTTTATCTAACTTCTAATACTGGGATGTCAGGATAGTGTTAGAACCAAGTGTCTACCATTCCATCCCGCTCTTATGTCAAAGCCCTGATAATACCAGAAAAGGTCTATATCTACTTAATTGTGTAGCTTTAGAGTCCTACAGTAGGCCAGTCTCCTGCCATCTAAAATGCCTGTGTGAGAACTCTGTGTGAATAAACACAGATTTAGAATGAACCCACATGTGCAGTACCGCAGAGATTCCCCTGTGAATGTTGTGCTAGCATTTGAGTGAGTGCTGTTTCCCATTTCCCCTTGTTAAACAAGGCAAATAAAGTATTTTACATTCCATTTTCCTGTTGCAGATTTACCGTGTAGACAGTTTGTAGGATGATACTCACATACGCAGTTTCCCTGTCCACATAAAAGTAGCTCTGATGTTATTAGATTCTTTATATGTTAATGTTCCTATAAAAACACAAAGTGAAGTACAAACAAGAAAATCTGGTAATTCTTTATAGTATCCTTATTTCTCATGTTGCTAAATGTTAGCATGTGACTAAAAAGGTGAAGTATCTTGATAAGAATTGTGTTGAATCATCAAATTGTTTTGGGTAATATGGAAATTGTAATGCTGTTAATTCTTTCTATCCATGAACACAGCATATGCTTTCACTTATTTGATCATCTTAGAATTCTTTATTTAGTGTCTAATAATTTTCTGAGTACATATCTTTTATAACCATGGTTAAATTTATTCCTAAGTATTATTTTTGATGCTATTATAAATGAGATAATTTTCTCAGTTTCCCTTTCTGATACATCATTACTGGTATATAAAGCTGATTTCTGGATATTGATTTTGTATCCTGCTTCTTTAATAAATTCCTTTATAGATCTAGTAATTTTTCTGTGGAATCTTCAAGGTTCTTTACATACAGAATCATGTCCTCTGCAAACAGTGACAGTTTTACTTCTTCCTTTCCAATTTGGATGCCTTTTGTGTTTCACATAACTAGAGAAAATATTCCAAAAATTTATATGCAACCACAAAAGACTCCCAATAGCCAAAGAAATCTTCAGAAAGAAAAACAAAGTTGCAAGAATCATACTACCTGTTATCAAATTATACTACAAGGCCATAGTAATCAAAACAGCATGGTACTGGCTTAAAAATGGACATATAGATCAATGGAACAGAATAGAGAGCCAAAAAATAAATCCATGCCTTTTCGGTCAATTGATATTTGACAAAAAGAGGCAAGAATACACAAGGGGGCAAAGACAGTCTATTCAATAAATGATATTGGGGACACTGGACAGATACATACAAAAAAATGAAACTAGACTACTTTCTTACACCACACCCAATAATACATTACAAATGGATTCAAGATTTAAATTTTAGATGCTAAGCCATAAAAATCATGGAAGTAAACATAGGCAGTAAAATCACTAACATTTCTCATAACAATATTTTTTTGTGATGTATCTCTTTTGGCAAGGGGAACAAAAAATAAACAAACGGGACTACATCAAACTAAAAAGATTTTGCACAGCAAGAAAAGCCATCAACAACATGAATGGGAGCATGTATTTGCCAATATAAATCTGACAAGGAGGTTAACATCCAAAATGTATAGAGAATGCATAAAACACAACATCAAAAAGCAAACAATCCAATTTATAAATGGGCAAACAACCTGAATAAATACTTCTCCAAAGAGGACATACAGATGACCAACAGTCATATGAAAAAATGCTCAACATCACAAATCGTCAGAGAAATGCAAATTAGAACCACAATAACATATCACCTCACACTTGTCATCATTAATAAATCAACAAACAAATGTTGGTGAGGATGCAGAGAAAAAAGAACCCTTGTGCACTGTTAGTGGGAATGCAGATTAGTGCAGCTACTGTGGAATGCAGCATAGAGTTATCTCAAAAAATTAAAAATAGAACTGCCTTATGATCCAGTGATTCCACTTCTGGGAATATATACTAGTCCAGTGATTCGAAACACTAAATTGAAAGAATATATGTATCACTATGTTCATTTCAATGTTATTTATACCCAATATTTGAAAGAAGCCCAAGTGTCCATCAGTAGATAAGTGGATACAAACATTTCAGTTTATTTACACAATGGAACACTACTCAGCTGTAAAAAAAAAAACAAAAAAAAAAAAAGAAAAGAAAAGAGGAATCTCTTATCTTTTGCAAAGGCATGAATTGACCTGGAGAGCATTATACTAAGTGAAATAAGCCAATCAGAGAAAGTCAACTACACATGATTTCACTTACATGTGGAATCTAATGAACAAAAAATACTAACAAACAAAATAGGAAAAGAACATAGATACAAAGAACAGATTGTCAGCTCTCAGATAGGAAGAGGGGTTGAGAGTTTGGGTGCAAAGGTAAAAGGATCAATCAGTGCCCCTCCCCCCCAAAAACCCAAACCCTCTTAGATAATAATATGCTGATTACCAGAGGGAAAGGGGGTGGGCTGAGGTAGAAGAGGGGATAAGGGGAATTGATGGTGGTGGAAGGAGACTTGACTTGGGTTGGTAAACACACAATACAATATACAGATCATAAATTATGGAGTTGTACATCTAAAACCTAAATTATTTTATTAACCAATATCCCCCAATAAATTCAATAAATAAAAAATAAATAAAAAAGGTAATGTATATTCTTTTCTGTTAAGATCACTTGTTTATGATTATTCTTGACTGGATTTTACTACTTTCTCAGTACTTTCTTGCTTTGCTTTCACAAAAAACAAAAAATAGACCTTTATATATAAGAATGTTCCCAACTCCAACTATAAATTAGAATCAACTGGGGAGCTCTAAAGATCATTGATGCCTAAGCACTACCTTCAGAGATTCTGATTTAATTGGTCTGGGGTGGGCCAGGGCAATAGTCCTTTTTATATTGTTCTTTGGATGAGTCTGTGGTGCAAGAAGGAAATGAGAAATGCTGACATAGAGTTTAAAACTTCAGGAATATAATTTGTGAGCACTTTATTAGCATTTCTCATTATAGGGAATAAGTTTCTACAGCCTCTTATACAATAAGCATGATGTATCTACATGTTAGAGCTTCAGTATTAAACATGGGAAAATAATTTTGTGCTACCAAGACAAAATGAAATCATGAGGTGCTGGACAACAGAATCACAGTTTTGAAAAACTGGCTAGAAACCAAATAGTTTCCTTATTTTTTCTTTGAATGGCTTACTATTTGTGTCAAAGCAGTTCTTAAGTTCAAGGGATATGACTAGGACAGAAAAAATAATTATATATCAAAATCTAAAAGTCTGAGGAAACTGACACAAGACTATGTGACCTGATGAAAAATTGAAGCAGATAAAAAAAGCTTTCTAGCATCTTTTAGATGCCCTCCTTGACAAGGAAATATTTCACATCAAACTCTTTTGAGGAGAGTGATTTTTTTTTTTTTTAATGTGGCAGTCCTACTTTTAAATTGAAGGGAAAAAATGTACCTTTTTATCTGTTATCGTTTGGCTTTGGAGAGGCAGTGCTAAAACTTGATAAATTTCAGCTTTCAAATCTGAGCATCTCGCTTTGGCACAGAAAAGGCAGAATGTGAGCGTGCGGTTCTGGCATTAGAGCAAACAAAGCCTCCGTCCGTTCTGGTGCCAGGAGCAAGTGTACATTTCAAGCCCTATCCTGGGAGCTGGCACGTACCTTCATAAATCCATTGCCCTCCATCTGTGTATTGTCGCTCAGCTCCCTCGTCAAGCAGTAGGTAGAGCTTCAGCGGCATAGATGATGTCCTTGGTTCTCTTATAATTTATGACTCTTTGAGTTTTCAGAACAAAGGTCATATTTAGTTCGGATCTATAGGAGTTTGCTTTTTTTTTTACTTTCTCTTTTCTCATTATGCTTGGCTTTTTCTTTTATCTTGGGACTCAGCTTTTGCTAGTGTTGGAAATAAATCTCTCTTTTTTTTTTTCCTCTCCTTCTCAGCTTGCCCTTGACTGCTATGGAAGCCAAAAAAAAAAGAGCTCTAGAAATCCCAGAAAATTGATTTTTTTTTCCTTTGGATGGAGGCTGGGGAGAAGTACTGAGGGTCTTTTAAATCCTAATGAAGGCTTAAGTGGTTGGAAAAAAGTAAAGAAAAGAAATGTAGTCTTTATTGAATTGAATCCAAATTATTTTGGTTGTTATATGCAGTGGGGGAAAAAGTAAGCTGGCAATATTTGTCTCTCAAATGTCAGTATAAATATCGTACACTAATTGTAACCAGCAACAAGAAAGAAATAAGATTTAGACAGATGTTATCCCAATAAAAAGGAAAATAATGACTCACTTAACATCTCTGTGGAGGTAAATTGTTATTCTTTTGTTGGGAAATGCCAGTTTCCAATTTCTTTATTTGGCTTACTTAATGTGAAATGTGATGTTACCAAGTCCTCTCTTCCGGTGAGTACAGCACTACAAGCGTGGCCTTGTTCCGCTGTGAAAAGAGGTCTAATGCAGAGATATTATAAGGTGAGATTGGAAATCAAACAAAATGCTTGTTTATGTTTTGAAAGTATCTCATCAGGTGCACCACTTTGCCACTCTCTGCCATGCATAAGTTGCCAAGATCTTCTGGTTATAATAACCTCGGTGTTCATCGCTGACTTTGAAATCATTTGGTGTTAGAAGTGAGAAGCAAATAAATGCCCAAGGGCAATAAATGAAAAATAAAGTATTATTTTAATATGACAACTCTGGTTTTTATTAACATCTTTTATTTATTGAGATATGATTAGAAGATTTCCTTAGTAAGCAGTTAATGCTGTGTCTGCTTAAAGCAACATGGATAAAAATTTTACAGCCAGATAAATTGGTGGACCATTATCATCATCATCATCATCATCCCCATCATTTGCCAATGGATTTTTCTGTTAATTTAACCATTTTAATTCTTTTCCCAAATTTTGCCATACTTACTGTTATTACTTTGGAGAAGCAATTTTCAACCAGACTGCTGTATTTTTAAAGCATGCAATGCCTGACTGTTTAGCCTGGGGCACTGACCTCTTTTCCCTCAGATTGTCAAACAAACAAACAAACAAAAAGACAAGAGCCACAACAACAGTAGCCATCTAGTGTGAATGAATTAAAATTATCCTATTTTCATCCTATCAGCAAAAAATAAGTAATAAGTGTTTTGGTGCCACAGAATTTTAGTGATTAGTTTACATATGCCACGAGATGAAATAGCGTGCAAGCCACTGCCTTAGAGATGAGGAAACTGAAGCCCTTAGAGTTGAATCAACTAGTAGGTAGAAGGGCTAGGGTTTATACCTAGCATTCTGTGACCATTCTCCACAGCTCTACTTGTAACAGTGATTATTAAATAATTGAAATCACTCATTCACGCACATACAATATATCTACTTGTACTAGACACTAAACCAAATGTGTTGAAAACTCATACATGAAGCTTAAGGGCAATAAACCATTGTTATGATAGATACAGAAGAATGACATGTCCAGATTTATATGTTAAGATCACTTTTCCGGGTTTGTGGAGAATGTTTTGGAACGGCTATGATAGCAGGGGTGTTAATGAACTGGAAAAGCATGGCATCAATCCATGCATCACATTATGCTGGCCTAAATGAAGGTTGAAGAAGCAGTGATCAGAAGGGTTTTATTCTATGGAGAGTAGAAGAGGAAGGAGGATACTTTCTGAAGAGTGTAGGGGTCGTAGAAGTCGGAGGAGCCCTCATGAGAAACATGGAAGCAAGAATAATGGCAAGGATCCTTCTTAAATAATCATGCGGTGGGTAGAACAATTTATGGGCTGGAGGATGGAGGTGGATTGTGGATCAGATTTCTCTATTGCAGAAGGTTGATATGTTTGAGATATCTTTCCAAGTCATGATAGCAATTAAACAGCTTATAAGTGAGTATAGACACCAGACAAAAGGTAAGGGGGAGATGCATATTTGCTGGTTTCCAGAATATGGAGCAATGGGAGGCAGACTTTGAGTCTGGCAAGATAGAAATGAGAAGAGTTTTGATAGTGGGTAAAGTTGTCTGATGGGAGTGGCACTACTTGTGACCGGGGTTCAAGAACATGGAGAATAATCTACTAACAAACCTTTCTAAAACATGCCTAAAATGAGGATCAGGAAATAAGAGGTAACTTGAGAATGTCAAGAGTTATGTTATGCTTGTTTTAACATAGAAGACAAGCATGCTCACATGATAATGACAAGAAGATTCCATAGACCAGATGAGAGAAAGTGCAGTTCAAAGAAGATTCCCAAAGGAGGGGAGATTTCGAAAACAAGAGAAGTGATGGGGTTCAGAAGAATGAGTTCACACCTGGCATTTGACAGGAGAAAAGATTCAGGTCCAGGGAAGAGAAAAATGATGAGGGAAGAGGTGTGTATGAGTGTAGGTGACAGAAATACGAAAGGGCTTCTATTTGGTCAATAGCTAGCATTTAATAACCAACATTTGGTGAGCACCAGACACATACCAGGTGTGTTCTAAAGGACTTTACATGCATTTTCCACATACGTGAGAACAATGGCATGGATAATTTCTGTCTACCAGGGAGAAGTAGGGATAGAGAAGACAGTGTTTGCAAGATCATAAGACTGGATATCCTGAAATTGTCGAAGTTTAGTCTGTGCACTTACTCATTAAGCTAGATGGCTTTCTGAAACAAAATTATTAGTGGCAAAAGCAAAGGTCTGAGTTTTGGAAGAGTTACAAGGTGATTTAAGAATAAATGCAAAAAAAAGTATGAATGAAAGGATCACAAATAAGGTTTAGAAATCAAGCCTGCTGGTAATTTTCCTAGGAAAGTATTATTTGTAAACATTATGGAAAAATGTAATTGATTTCCAAAAACTGTATGATATGTAACTGTTAAGTGATATGTAATGTTGAAATGCTTTTTTCCCTTAATTTTTAGGGTTTCCCAACAAAGTTCAGTTCAGTAATAAACTTTGGATTTTTTTGTTGTTGTTGTTTTTTGTTTTGTTTTTCTCTGGAGTAATTTGTCTGAAAGTAAATCTGGACTCTGTCAATATGAACAGTTTTGTGTCTAGGAGACTTTGGACAAGATATTTTATATTTTAAGCCTATTTAATCAAAGTGGGATAATAACAAAACTTCTTCAGCAGATCACTGTGATATTAAAAAGACAAACATTAAATACAAGTACACATGGCAGTATTGCTGTGGATATTGTATTTTTTATAATTAGGCTCTTGTTTTCATTCCTTCATCCACTTTAGTCACTCTCCACTCCATTTCCTCACTCCAGCAAAAATGATATCTTAGAAATTTACACTGATTACATCACACCCATCACTAAACCAACTGTGTGGCTTCCCATTGCCGTCAAGATAGAATCTGAAACACACGTTACCCATCAGGCCCCACATCTGTCCCCTCCTTTTTTGTGGCAGCCTTTCCATATGCTGTTCCCTTAGTTTGAAATGCTCTATAAATCTCCAGATTCCAGCTCTGTCCCCATCATTGCACCAAAAATTCTATTTTTACTTGAGCATTTTACTTCAAAAGAAAGATCTGTCTGACTCAGTAAGCTGCTCTCCCTCTCTTTGTATGCAATTGTCTCAACTGAGATTCAGTTCTGCAGGCATCTGCAAAAGAAACAGCAAAGTCAGTGTCGAATGGGCTTTTTCAGAGGTTGCATTTGAAGGGAGGTATCTGTTAAGTGAATAAAACGATTAGCCAGAGCTCCGTGTGGCTAATAGTTACAGGTCACGTTCTCTCATGGTCTAAAGTAGTTAGGTCTCTGCAGTGGGAGTCTGGACTAGACTGTATTATAGGGACACCCTGGGGCTTGAATTCAATCTAAGAAAGTACCTGGTGTTTTGTAACGAATCACAGTGACTGAAGATTCTCACGTATCTTATGCAATCACTGAAGACATTCCCGAGTTTTCTAGTTCTTTCCAATATTATTTAGATAAATTCTGTATAAACTAGTCTTTGAGAACTGAGAACCATCAACCCAGATGATGTTAAACTAAACAAACAAATAGCCAGGGAAAGAGGAAAATGTATGAAGAGTTAACTTCTAAATGCCCCTTCATATATGATAGTGATTATAATATCAGTAACAAAAGCACTAAATAAATCTATTCAAAGCAACATTGATGACAATGTTCATCTAATAATCAAATTAATTCTATACACAGATTTTTAAAAATTTTATTAGGCCTCCTAACATGGAGTAATTCTGTAAGTAGCATTAGTTTCCAAGTAAACCTCTTAAGACTAAGAGGTGAGAAGACAGGGAGGGGGCTATGCTAGCTTCAGCGTTGTTTGGGAATAGGCACCAATGTCTGAAACTACATTCACAAAACGTTTGTAAAATTCATACCATTTTTTGAGACTTGTTTTACTTAGAGTGGATAATTATGCCAGGCACAAAGAACACACATGCACACACACAATGAAAAACAAAAAGTAGGACGAAAAAAGTTAAGTGTAACCTTCGAGTCCAGCAATTCACCCATGCAGCCAGCTGGCATCCATCTCTCTACCCTCAACAGACATTACCTCTATATATCTACTGTGATTCAACAATGTAATAGTTTCTAGTTATAAAATGGTGACTAAAGCAGGTAAGAACTTAGAATCTAATCTACCGAATCAAACCATAAACAATTTAAAATAAACAAATTCATAAGGGAAATTATCTTAAAAACATTTCTCTTCCTCTCCCCCTCATCCTTTCTCCCTCTCTTTCCTCCTTCCCTTGGTCCCTTCCTTTCTTTCCTTTCTTATTCTTTCCTTTGCCATCATTTTAAAATCTTCTTCTGATTATTTTTCTAACCTTTCTTTCTATAGAAGTACCTCTTATACTGTGTTTAAAAACCTAAATTTTCACATTTGTCTTCAACTTGTTTATATTAAATAAACATAATCATCATGACGATGTCTAAAAGGGATAGAAATTTATACTGAATAAGGACCTAAATTCCCTTTGTCTGACTAAAGAACATGGACATAGTGAATACATTTTGTAATATTTATTTGTCTATGTGTATTTCCTCTTTTCCCCAAATTTCTTGAGATGTATTTCAAATAGTTTATGTTGCAGAACATTACCAATGAGTAGGTGACGAGAAGCCTCATCCAGGTTGCTCGTTATATAACCACAAACTCATAAATAGAAACATGCACCTTTAGTTAAGATTGAGAAACTAAACTTTTATGCAATAAATAGAAAGTATTGCCTTGTGAAAATGAAAATATAAACTCCACATATGAGCTGAATAAAACTATTACTGTCTTAATCTGTTGGTAATTTTAAATTAGATGATAGCAAAAATATAAATATATTAAAGAGAATCACAACAGTGCACAATGTAATTTTCAGTACAGTATTATAGTTTTTATGTCGATAAGTCACGTGTCCTATTTCAGTTTGAAGAACCAGTTAACTCAGGGAAGTGGTTTTATATATACTGTGTCTTTGTCTTATGCATACCTACATACCTATGATAAAATTTAAAGATTCATTTATACAATAACTGATAATAAAATAGAACAATTATAATAATATACTGTAATAAAACTTATGTAAATGTTATGGTTCTCTCATGTTCACTCTCTCTCTATCAAAGTTCCTTACTCTACTTCACTCACCCTTTTTCTTCTTGCGATAACATGAGGTGATACAATGCCTACATAATGACATAAAGTGCGGTAGAATCCTCCATTTAATATTCTGGGACAATGGTTGACAGCGTATAACTGAAACAATGGATGGCGAAACTGTGGATAAGGTGGGGGCACTTTGCACCTTTCCCTGATGATCTACAAGAGAAACACAGTGTGTCCTTTAGGTGTCTGTGCACGTCACTGATGTCCTTGTGCTTACAATGCAGACCACGTGGAAGAACGCCCAAAGCTGGCCCTTTCTGAAGTGGTAAATTCCCTCCTTAGTGTAACAGAACTTCCTCTATGAGAAAGTAACAGGTGTCTGTCATATTTTGACTACTTATTTATTTACTTTTTAAAATATTTTATGTATTTATTATTGAGAGACAAGAAGAGAGGGAAAAAGAGAGAGAGAGAAACATTGATGTGTGAGGAAACATCAATCGGTTTCCTCCCCAACGTGCCCCAACTGGGGACCTGGCCCACAACCCAAGCCTGTGCCCTGGCTGGGCATCTGACTGGGGAAATTCGGCTTTGCTTGATGGTACCCAACAGACAGCCACACTGAGCAGAGCTTTAACATTTTTTAATGTTTGTCTGCCAATAGAATTTTGACAGTATACTGAAAAAAGAACACTTCAGATTGAATGTGAGATACTGAACCCCATCATCTACAATAATTTATACACGTGAATCTGTAAATGTTTAATTTTTGCTTGATTCTTTTTACCCAAACTAGGACACATAAGTATAAATATAATTCCAAACAAAATTTGAGAAAATATGTTTAACACATTATTTTAGCTTCAAAAATCATTCTGGGTTAGTTCTTTTCTTAGTGTAGACATGTCTTCATATCAATTCATTGTAGGCTGTCAAGGTGCAAGTGAACTGTATTTAAATGTCTCAAGGTTTGTTATTGCTATCTGAAAATATTAAAATGTTAAATCAATGGTATCATTAAAATATTGAATAAATACAGAAAATAATAGTTATTGTACATAGAGCAATTTTGTGGGACTATATTTGGGACTGAAGACAAGTTGAGGCATTGAGCAATGAATAAAAGAAAATGTCTTGCTTGAGCTAAAAAATATCACAGCAAAAACCACAATGTACATAATAGTCTATTTTTTTCTATATTTTTCAATATATATGGGGAAAAGTAGAATTAAAAGTTAAAATTAAAAAGAATTAAGACTTTATAAAATTGTTCTGAATGCTTCTTAAGAAAAACAAATTTATTGGTAAAGGATGCTATGTCTCAGAAGAGCTAATTAATATTAAGGTTTGCAAGTTATTACTTTCTAATATATTCGCTTCTCAATCATTAATTGAATACTTTAAGCTTATGTTGTTAGCAGCCATTGTTCCTTATATGCCGAAAATTGAGAATGCAGTCATCATTTTTGGTGTGAGATCACAAACTCTTTATCCTCCTTCAAAAGTTAATGCACTTCTACACTAACTCTGTTAACACATAACCGTCCCTCCTTAGGGGCACAGGAGGCAGGGCAGCCTTATGAGGCCCGAGCACTGATTCAGGTATGGGTTATGCTATTTAACACACACTATCTTCTGATATTTTTTCACATTCATCTCATCAGTTCTGTATAATTTTATCAATTTTACAAATGAGAAAACAAATGTTTGCAACGTTCCATTAATGTTCGTAAAACCATAAAACATACTGGGAATTCAACATGTGTATAATTTTAACACTTGCTAACGTTAATTACACTAAAACGCAAACGAGATAGAGTCTGACAGTGAGGGCCCCACTGGAGGCGCATAGAACTGAGATCCTGCCGCGATGTGGGGCCTCAGACCTGAGCACAGTGCAGATCTGCAAGGAGGAACCACATGGCTCTCGGTACCCGGGCTTGTGATGTAGCCTGAGATCGTCCTAGTAAAAAATCAATAAATAAGGGGTTCAGATAACCTTGTTTTACATAAAAAAAAATAGAAAAGTTATTATCCTACTAAGAAATCTCCAAACAAAGCCTTGTGAACACTACAATGGTTTATGTATACATACACTCATAAAACACGCTTCACAGTTGGGGCCTTTCCCACAAATGTACTATTATTAAATGCTATTAACCTGAGGGCATGCCTAGTGATTTTGTTCAAAATGTATTCAATATCGATATTTTTAATAAAACTAAAGGCTGTAAAATATAAATCATCTTACAATATAGGATTCTAGAGAAAAATGCACTACTTTTCTTATACTGCATTGTTTTTGTTGTAGTTGTTAAATATAGATTTTTAAAAAAATATTGTTAGATCCCATAACTATAGGTCACCTTACTTTTATCATCTGGTAGAGAATATGCTATAGACCCATACTGTGGCACTTTGAAATTGAATAACTCCTAATAGTAACAAATGTCAACTTCAGCTTCCGCTAAAGAGCTGTTATGTTATCATCATCATCTCTCCCTCTGTCTCCTGGTCTCTCTGTCTCTCTGTTTCTCTAAACCTCTCTCTCTTTCTCTCTCAACAAAACATTTCTTATAAACTATAAAACATTTCTTATTTCAGGGAATGCTAGACAGATTGAATTTACATACTAAAACAGTCATATACACCAAGATATACGCAGCAAAAATGTGAGTGGATAGATTCGATCTATAGTTAATTGGAAATAAAGGTATGATTAATGCCATGTTTATAAAGCCATATATAACTATGAATTATCTTTGTGTATCTTTAAAATTAGTTTCATGCCTGAATGGAGGATTTTAGTTTAAAGAACAGATTCTACATATAGCCATTAAGGATCTGTGAATAAAAATATTGAAGCTGTATTCTAATGGTATTTATACAAATATAGAAAATCAACACTAAGTTATACCTGGCTTTTGAAGAGTCAGTATAAAGAAATTAGAGAGGAAAAGAGAGAGGAGAACCCACCAGCCCCTAGGTGGTGACCCCAATCACTAAAGCAAAATTGGCCTCCTGGATGGATACTGAAAAGAGCAAGGTAATACGATGGTACGATTGCAAAATGTTCCAATATCTGAACTCCATAAATCGTCTCAAGTGTTTTATTGTTTTCTTTCTGTGAAAGGTAGAGTGTGGCTTCTAATGATTGATGTCTGAAGTGGATATCATTGCAAAATGAGAGAAGAAATAACACAAAATCACTGGATCTACATGGTAATATCTCTTAAAATATATTTGTCAGTTTGATAACATTTTGGCAGATGAATCAAAATCATGTTAGATATTAATCTTTTAACTAATTGCACAACAACAGAATATTGAAACTTTAGTGTAAGACACACCTGGGTTCAAATTTATTTTCAAGAATCTAAAGTTATGATATTTTTGGAGGCAATTAACATCCTACATTTCACTTCCATCATCTGTAAACTGAAATAACATATATCTCATTGCATTGTGTGATATTTAAGTGACACTTTATAAATATTTATTGTAGTTATTGTGAAGATTAAAATATTTATATGTATGTTATTAGCTCACTATTTTGTGCACAGTAAAATCTTAATGCATTCCAATTTGTGTTCTTGATCACAGAGTTTAGTGCTTAATTTTATGTATTAGCTTCCTTTTACCCCAAAGCATAAAAACAACCTTAAACAGAGAAACTGTAGTGAGTTAAATGCAGTCACTAAATACACAGTCAGTAATTAGGTGAGAAATAAAAGTATCTTTTTTTAATCATTGCTTTTATTTTGTCTATGTAGAAAATGTCCAGTCCTCTCTGCAATTCCTGGTGCTTGCACAAATCCATTGCTGTCTAATATAACAGAAATAAATTAATTTAAGCAAAAATTATAATAGAATAAAAACACAGATAATAATTTAGTTCATAAAGGCAGAGGGACTATGCCACTTGTCCTGTAGATAACTGACTGGACAGTTGTTCTACACTAGCCAACAGAAATTCCCTATAACTGACTGCATAGTGAAGTGGCCGGTTATGGACTAAATTGTGTACTGCCGAAACTCTTTGTATATCAAAGCCTCAAAGCATGGTGAATTTGGATATAGGTTGTTTAAAGAGGTGATTAAGGTGTCCTTATAAGAAACAAAAATTTAGACACACAAAAAGATAACAAATACTCACCCACAGAGGAAAGACCATTTGAGGACATTGAGAGGGCAATCATCTTCAAGTCAAGCAGAGAGGCCTCAGGAGAAACAAAACATGCTGAGACCTTGATCTTGAATGTCCAGTCTCCAGAAATATACAAAATGAATTTCAATCATGTAAGCCATGAAAGTTGTGGTATTTTCTTATAGTGTCCCAAGCAAACTAATACAGAACACATCTGTGTTGTGACCTCTCAGGGCCGGACAGGACCTGGGATTCAGGCAGAAGGAAGAAAAGTCATGGAGCTTTGGGGATGTCTGATATGCCTTTATTTTGCAAGCTGAGTGCCCCTCTCTGCGTGTCCCCCTGTGGGGAGACCCTTCCCCTTATGTACTAAATATAGACAAAGACAGCAGGGAACTAGCATACATTTTATAACACATCAAGATTCTGTAGATGCAAGCCCACTCAATGTTATGGGAACCATTTTTCAGACCCAGTCTCAAGGCTATGAGAACACTGCTTGTCTTGGTTCCCCAGGTATCTGAGTGAGGGAGCCAGACTGACTCTCTTTACCCTACAACATCCAAATGATATCAAAAAAAGGAGAGGGGAGCTGATGGGCCAAAACTGTAAGATTCTGGAAGAACAGGAATGTGGTGATGTGGAGGTGGGAGTAGAGGGTCTAAAAGTAGAAGGGTCATTAAATCAACCAGCTTAAATTGTACCTATTCTGCCTATGTGATGCTCTAAATTCTCCTCTTTCTGTTGACATCACATCACTGACCACCTTACAACCTGCTACATAATGGATTTATTTTTATCTTATTGCCTCTACATCCCCAATAGCAAATTTCATTTGGATGTTAATTTACTTTCCTACCTATTTTCTTTTCAATAGTATTTGCTAAGTCTATAGAACACTGGCATGCAATGATATATTAGAGGTGGGCAGGGGGGGAGAGAGAGAGAGAGAGAGAGAGAGAGAGGAGAAAGAAGAAAGACAGAAAGAAAGAAAGAAAGAAAGAAGGAAGGAAGGAAGGAAGGAAGGAAGGAAGGAAGGAAGGAAGGAAGAGAGGGAAGGAGGGAAGGAAGGGAAGGAGGGAGGGAGGGAGGGAGGAAGGAAGGAAAAGAAGAAAAGAAAAGGAAAAAGAAAAGAAGAGAAAAGAAAAAAATAAATGAGTGAGCCCATGGGTCCAGAGAGGAAAACAACTACAGTGGTGGCCCTGAAAATCAAAATCAATTAAATGAACTGTATAGTTTGGATGAGACCTTTCCAATTCAACCAAGTTAGAATCAATAGCAACTTTACAAAGAAAGCCTTGTTTGAAGTAAATAATTATTTTTAAACATTTCTACTGATTAGCTAGCAGAAAGAAATTTAACATTTACTTTTCTGATGCTAAGTACTAATAAAGGAATTTGTATTAGAATAGTTAAAAATAAGAGATATAACACAATGGAATAAAAGTGTCAGTTGAAATAATTATGTTGGTTTTTGCACCTACACATTGTTAGGGTGAAATATTATGCATTCCCAAAACTTAATCACTCATTCCCCAAATTTATTCTAGTTAAGATGACAGAAAATAGCAAACATGAAATTACTAGAGCCTGACCAAGTAATTAGTCAAATATTAGATGTTGCAGAGCTATCTGTAGGCAAATTCAACTTTCAGAAGTTATCTCATCAGAGCAGTGAGAATTAGGGATTTCTTTACACTGGCAAATTTTTCCTGGGACAAATACATATCGGGTAAATTAGACACAGATTATACTCAGCAGATGGATGGAATGGGTTTTGTTGGTGAGTAGTGGTACAAAATGCTGGAGAGTTGTTGACCAATCCATTGAAGACACTAACTTCCACAGTACAGACTAGGTATCACTGTTGAATTGTATTTAAGGGATGATAATCATTGTAATGAATTATAGGTAGACCAGCATAATAGTATTGTCTAATAAGAAGAGTTAGTACAGAGGAAATATATAAGAAAATAAACTGTCAGCCCTGGCTGGCATAACTCAGTGGATTGAGCACGGGCTGCGAACCAAAGTGTCGCAGGTTCAATTCCCAGTCAGGGTACATGCCTGGGTTGCAGGCCATGGCCCCCAGCAACTGCACATTGATGTTTCTCTCTTTCTCTCTCTTTCTCCCTCTCTTCCCTCTCTGAAAATAAATAAATAAAATCTTAAAAAAAATAAATAAACTGTCCTCAGAGAAAGGTAAATGGGAGGACCCGAGTTGAAGGGGTGAGATCAGGAGCACCTCATGAGAAAAGCAGTAGGAGCAACATCCTTGAATACCACTAAGATCGAGTAATAAAGACAAACCTTTGAACAGCGCAGATTTCACTCTTTCATAAATCAAATGCTAGGCATGTGTTCACAACTTTGTGTAATATAACTACACTGTAGACGTTTTTCCTCTACTGCTATCAGCACACTAGCAGTTTCCTTTCACTTCCCATTCTCTTACAAGGCATTCAGTTCCTTCACAATTAATGCTTCTGTGGTCATATAATTAATAATAATTAATAATTATAATAATATATTGGATAATTAAGCATAAACTGGACTATCCCATGCACACTATGTACATTTGCTTTACCTTTCATTCCAGATGAACTACCATTTCCCTGCCTCTAAAAATTCTTTTAAACACATGAATATTATTAATTTAATGACTTTCCCTTCTACATTTAGTTGCATTAATCCTTCTCTCTATTATAGCAAATATTTTATTGTAGACTTAACTTGTAAATGCTGTGTGATGATAGGAAATATTTTATACCTGTAGTATGTTTCCATTTGGTTGCTCCAAGTTAGCAATGTTGAGTCCATTTAGAGGTCAAGATGTTCAAACCAGAATGACACCTAACATTGGTCATTGAAGTACTTCAAAAAGTAAAGCTTAACCATTATTTGTAACTGTCCATATTTTGTGGAAGCATCCTGAGTCTACATCAATGAAACACTTTCTTCAGGAATGTTTTTCAGAGCTTTCAAAGACTGACAACTGTTCCTGCTTCACTTGGAAATTGCCAGATATTCTTCAAAACGATTGAAATGTAGAATTCTGGAATTTGTGTTTTGTTTTGTTTCATCTCAGTTTTCCAGATTCCGGTAGTCTCTGCATGTATGGAAACTGGTTTCTAGTTGATCAACTGAAATAAAATGCTTGCCTTATTTACTATTGTATTGCAATGATCTTGTGGATGTATTTCTTTTCCTATGGACCAATGAAAAGTGACAACTTATTAAAAATATGTCGATAAGACACATAATTACAGATGTCATTTGTCATACCAGAAGTACACTTGTGAGCACAGTAGATAGTATGAGAATGTTTAACTACTGTGTAGAAGCAGTAATGAGTTTCCTGATCAAATAGGGAAACAATAACATCACTATCAACAGAATTAGGTTACAGAAATCAAAAGGCAGGTGACAGAGAATATCACCATCTGGAAAGACTGACCTATGACATAATAAATCTAAAATTTAAATGAAAGTTCATTGAAAATTTAAATAACAATTGCCGGGGAGGTAAATTCTTTGATTGAAAATGTTTAGCAATTTTTAAAAAAATTTAAATACAGACCCTGGCTGGTGTCGCTAAGTGGATTGAGCGCGGGCTTTGAACAAAAGTGTTGCAGGTTTGATTCCCAGTCAGGGTACATGCCTGGGTTACAGGCCATTGAGCCCCAGCAACTGCACATTGATGTTTCTCTCTCTCTATCTCCCTCCCTCCCCTCCCTCTCTAAAAATAAATAAATAAAATCTTTAAAAAAATTTAAATACTTTTTAAAACCCCTACTACTGTGAAGAGAACTGTCAGAAGCTGCATATATATTTTATATTACTCATTTAACCATATTAAATGGCATTATTTTTATTGTATGTAATTTAATATTTATTCTACCAAAGTATTTTTCAGATTGTATTTAATCAAGAAATGCAGAAACCTTCAAAGCTCCCATATTGTATGCTGTTGATGTTTGTAAAAGAGAATTCCCATGGATGAGTGTGTTATGAGCAAACCTGCCAGAGGGAACAAATGCAAAGGCCCCTGTAAAAAATCTGAGACTATCCTTGGTTTTTCTGAATAATCCTGATCCAAGAGTTCTCGGCTCCAGTAACCACCTCTCTCTTGTCTCTTCCAAAAGACTAAGGTTGAATGATTTTCAAATCCTTCATAACAAGCACTGTGAGAGCATGAGGACCCTGGGACCTCTTTAGGCTAAGCTGGCAGGCTTTTGAGAATCCGGATGCTAACTAGAATCTTGGGCTTTGCCAAATGAGAAACAGAATGATTCATGTTTCTACTCCTACTGCTGATTCAGATGGGACAATTCTATGGCTCGCAGAGTTTTACAAACTTTTGTCCCGCAAAAATCATCAGTGGTAACTTAAAAGATTAAGAGTGGAATATTTTAGAAAAGTGTAAAACAGAATCCATTTTTTTCTCTTTCCAGCTTTTCCTGATATGTATATACATGTGTGTGTGTGTGCATGCAAACTACTTACCATAATATTGAGTAAGACATTATGTAAACTGCAAAATTATAAATAATTATAGAAATGTAGCAGAAACTGTAACTATACACATATCAAATACACACCCAATCTGTGTAACTTATTTTTTCCAAAGTGGAGGTTGTGTTTTGTTTATGGTTATAAAAATACATATTTACGTCATTTAATAATACACAAAAAGATTAAGGGAAAATTAAAATCTTACTTATTCCATAATTATTGGTTTTATATATAACCTAAAAATATTTGACACGTACATGTGTGTTTGAATCTGTCATGTTCAAGACAAGAAAGTTTTATTTGAATAAAACTCCTGAACTGTTTTTGCTCCTCATCCATTCATTCCTTAAGGGAACAGGCACCACATATCTGACTGGTGCATCTGAATTTTAAGGAATTTGAAAGCGTAAGTCAGTCTGTACTTCACTCTTCCCACTTGGAGCTAACCGGTCTGCGGTGATTACATCTCTGTTCCTATCAGTCACGCTATCCATTTACGGGGGAATGAGCTATCCCCCACTGGGAGACTATTGAGATTTACCACATTACTGGTGTGTCTCTCCAAATCAGAAACTCAGCATTACTGTCAACTGGACTACAGAAATTAGCCTTATTCTGTAATGTCACAGATGAGAAATAAATAGGTTATTTTGGCCTCAGTTCTGCCTTCTGTGCAGCTTGCAATTGGTTCACAATCAGAGAAGGAATGAAAAGTACTATTTTGGGATCACAAAAGCCATATGATGAAGTTACTGATATATCCACCTACCTCTCTTTACACAATAGAAAACAGAAGCCCAAAGAGCTTAAATAATATGTTCAAAGTCAGACAGGTAATAACTGGAAGAGCTACGATTCCATTTTTGGTATATAACCTACTGCATGTAACTGATATGTATATAAGACATGCAAATTATTTTAAATAATTTGATATTATAAACAAATTATATATAACATACTAGATGAAGACTCTTATGTAACAATCCTCATTTTTTCACTTTAACATTTTATACATTACTAAAAGTTACAATTGTTCAATGGCATGCCTACCACTATTATTATATATATATTAATAATATAACCTATATTAACTTTACTCATAGAATACAACCCTAGTGCTTACAAAAGAGCCCATAAATAACTTTGGGTAACTGTCTCAACTTTAATTAATTGCCTCCTGTCATGTATCTGTTTTACAACAAGATGACCTTGAGGTCAAATGTGGTCTTGAGCAAGATAAGGATTCTGGGAAACAGACTCACACAAGACCCACAGAAGACTACATTTGGGTAGTTTCATTCCCCCAGGGGAAGCTGGCACCACCTTTACCCACCAATCGATAGGTAACACTCTCACCCCCATCCGGCCCACTATGTAAGTCCTCAGGACAAAGACCTAATGCTCTTGCCTTTCTCCCTGACCTTGGCAAGGCCCGCTCTCTTCCATGAAAATGTATCACTAATAAACCCTGCTTGCACGCTAGTAGACTTTCTGATCTGTAATTTTTTACTGCTTTGGCAAGAAGAATTGCGTTTCTCCTGCAACAAATTTATTCTAGAGAAAAATACAGTTGACAGCTTGTGTTATTCCAAGGAGGGTGTTGCAAAAAAATTCATAAAGATAACATATTGTCTTTTACAAAGAAATAAAAACAAATCATTCCAATTATACTCCAGTGAACCTACTGAGTTTTGGTTCAGGACCTTTCTGGTTTTTTATTACTTTCAACTCTACATTTCACTTGCAACAGCAAATTAAATAGAACAATAATATATACCTCCCATTCAATGTATTATTCTGCAATATATTTACTTGTAAAGGTATAACATTTAATATTTTAGCATAACAACCCTCAGGAATGATATCCAGACAGTCACAAAAATCTTAAACACACATATAAACACACACACACAAACATACATGGATTATATATTAAATCTAATGGGCAAATATATTAGATCTATGGGATGATATAGGTGCCTCACCCTTTTATGCCAGCATAATCAAGAAACTGAATAGGCAAACTTAATTAGTGACATTACATAGAAATAGTTTATCCTAGTAGTTGTTTGATGACTCACTTTCTGTATACTTCTAAAACTGAAGTGATTTTTTTCTTTTTGGTTTTGGTTTTGTTTTTAGCTTTGGGTCGTGGGTACAATGACCATGTATTATAGAAATGTACCCTTGAAAACTGTATGATCTTATTAACCAATGTTACCCCAAATAATTTAATTAGAAAATAAGGTAAAAAATAATTCTTTTTCATTTAATGAATTCAATAAGCCCCATTTTTATCTGCTTGATGATTTATAAAATTCTATAACATGTTTCAGAAGAATGTGCATAAACTAAAATGAAGTGCATTATGGCCTAGTAAGTGTTCATGGAAGGTCCTCACAATTGAAGGCTGTCCCCAGGTAGGGATGAGCCTTTGTGTTTTCCAGCTCATTTTAAATCACTCACTTCCTGATGCCAAAACTAAGTTGATTTACTGTAACAGTAACTAACCGAGTTGTCAAACCTGAGAATGTAATCAAGTGTCCAGTTTTACACATTGCATCCTAGGTCAAAATTAAATATCATTTGTTATATTAAAGGTACAATCTGTCTATTTAAAATTTAGTTTTGCAGCATATGAGGCAAAACTATTAAGTTTTTCATGTTTTAAGGTGAAATTATAATATGGTCATTGTTTATAAAGCCAAAAAAATTGCTTCTGATATATGATTCTAATTTTCTAAATTATGCCTCAATGATAACTAACAGAGTTACTAGTTATAAAACTGATCATAATAAGTGCTGATTAATGTAAAGATATTAATAGGAAATGTATAGCCCTGGTTGATGTGGCTCAGGGGACTGAGTGCCGGCCTGTGAAACAAAGAGTTGCCAGTTCAAGTCCATCAGGGCACATGCCTGGGTTGTGGGCCAGGTCCCCAGTAGGGGGTGCTCAAGAGGCAACCACACATTGATGTTTCCTTCCCTCTCTTTCTCCCTCTTTTCCCCCTCTCTCAAAATAATAAATAAAATCTTTAGAAAAATAAAATGAATTGTTTCATCAAAACTATGTAGTAAATACATATTAATTAGTCCACAAACTTATTAAAGTAGATATAATCTAATGGATTGATTTACCTTATACATTCAATAAACATCATTGCAATGTACTTAATTTTCTTTAAAAATAGATCTAAAGCCATCATATATATTTGAAAATAATTCCCAACTTGCTAGTAACTTTTCTTGTTTTCATTTATTGCAATATTTTATAGTTTTATGAATAATTTAAATATAGATATGTTGTGAAACCTGTTTACTTTTGACATTTCAGTGAATACCTACCTGAATATAATTATTTTCTATTATTAATTTAAAATGGTTTCTGAATTATGAGTTAAAAATCTAGCCAACCTTCATGTCTGTGGGATGCCCATGGACACCAGTGGGTCATGAAGCGTCCTTAGCTCATCAAGCTTGCATTATTATTCTGACATAGAAATAGGGAAAGGCTCAATCTTGTGGCAAGGGAAAGAATTGGTACTATTTACTTTTTCACTTGACTATAATACATTTTTTATTTTAGAGGATGAATTCTAAGCCTAGAAGGTGGCCAAAAGATAGTTTTCAGGAATTATTTTTTGTATAAATGTGTAGCCCTGAAAAGTCTGACTGGAGCTGGGAGATGGTTTATCAATGGCCTCTCTATGTCAATGATAGTATAATATCTGTCACAGAGAAATTATGCAAGACACAGCAATTTTAAATTTTCTAGTAGCCACACTACAAAAGTAGAACAGGTGACATTAATAGGGGTACTATGTAAATTTTATTTTAACAATATTCAAAACATTATTATCCCACCTTGGCTAGTCTAACTCAGTGGATTGAGCACAGAGCCTGTGAACCAAATGGTGCCGGTTCAATTCCCAGTCATGCCTGGGTTGCAGGTCAGGTGTTCAGTAGGGGGCACATGAGAAAGAACCACACATTGATGTTTCTCTCCCTCTCTTTCTCCTTCACCTCCCCTCACTCCAGAAATAAATAAAATCTTTAAAAAATTATTATATTTACAGTCAATAAAAATTGTTTACGAAGTAATTTGCATCATGTTTTTCATACTAAGAATTCAAAATCTATCTACATTTTAAACTTACAGCACATTTCAGTTTGAACATTAAGTTTTCAACCACTAAAATAAAATGAGGTCTTAGAAAAACAATAGTTGCATTAACAGAAAAAATATTTTATATGACTTCAGCTTATACATTAAAATTTATTTAAATTAAATAAAATTAAAAATGTCCTATCTCGGTTGCACTAGTCACATTTCAATTAAGGGCCTACTACTGTTGTTATGTGTTACTGTACTGGGCAGTGCCATTTAAAATAAGGTAAAATGAAACTTGGAGGCTATTTCTTCAATACTTAATATTTTTAATGATATACCATAATAGAGGTAATATTTCTAAGTTCATGAAGGTCTTTCCACAGTGTTAGTTTTGGAAATGTATTAATATCCACTATAAACTAGAATGATAATTCTGCGCTAACAACATAGCCTTTCATTCTTTCTTAAAATATATGCAGATAGATACTTGCCATTTTAAGTGACTATTTCAATTATCTCTGAAATAATTTAGTTTAAAATCTACTAATGAAATATTACTCAGAGATTCTATCAAATGGTCACATTCAATGAACAAGCAAGTATGGTTTCAGTACTGGTAAGTGGCAGGAGCAGAGAACATTACCAGAAACCTTGCTTTGTCTGCAGAGGAGATTAGCAGATTCTCAGAAGGGAAAAGCTTGACAGCTGCATAAAAAGCACTTAAACAAACCACACCAAAGTCACTGATCACAGCAAACAAGACAGCTAACTGTGCTTGAGGGAAGACAAATGCAAATATTAAGGAAACAGCAAATTAAGAATTAATTAAATAAATGAATATTAAAATATTTCTCTTTGCCCTTCTATTGTTGTTTTTTTGAATGCAATATAACTTCTTGTCAAAGGACACAAAGTTTATGATAAAATATGAAATTAATTTAACTCCACATGTGGAAAACAATACTAGGTAGAGAGAAGTTGGAGACAGCAATACAAGAGAAAAAAGAGTAAATTACTCGAAGAAGTAGTGGGAAATGACTATTCAAGCCCAAGTTAGAATTAATAAAGTGTGGAATAATATATGCAGGTATACTACTTTCAGAAAATTAAATTACATGGAGAAAAAAATGATACTTTGATTCAAATCAGTCTTTGATTTGAATGCTACTTAATATAGTCACTGAAAATCATCAGTCTCTGACCCTCAATTTCTTCTGCAAGATAGGATTAGTTGAAGGTTAGGATGTTGGGAATAGGAATAATGTAAGGCCATTCAATAAAGAGTAGGTCTGTTTAATAATAACAATAGGTCCTAATGATTCAACTCTGAATACATATCCTTAATTACAAGCTTATTGTGCATTCTGATATCTTTTCAAATATTTCATGAGGTTGAAGTTATTTTCCTCATTTGAGACAAAGAAGTCTACCCTCAGACAGAAAACGTCACACAGACTTATCTAACAAGAATGTTGCAGAGCAGAGCTTCCTTCAAACAGATGCAATCCAGAAACTCTGCTGTGAAATACGCAACACACGGTGATGTGGTGCAAACTCATACTCAGACATCAGGAGGGATGTCTATTTGTATATGTAATAATTAAATTGTATTAAGCATGGCCTAAAATGAATAAAATTGAAGTAACACTATCTATTGATCCACATATTTGTGTATATCAGTGCATGCATTATACCTATGAGGTAGTGTTATAATGCCCACGCAGATATTATTTACCAAAGCAATTGTACGTTAACATCGATTTTTGTAAAGAGATGCATTACATATGTATGTTTCTTACAAATTTATATAGCATAGCTTTCTTTCTTATAGAACATTCCTAATTAAATTATTTGTATTCATAATGAAAATCTTGAATTGCAGTGGTTCATAATAGAAAATATTGGTTTCTAAAAATACAGATCTTTTTGAGAATAGTCAATAAAAGTTATTATTTAGTAAGTTATAAATACATAAACTAATTTAAAAGTATAGTTATTCAACTTGTTTTTATAAGCCTCTAAGAGTTTCCAATATTTTCGATTTAGCACAAGTAATGCCATCCAAATTTTAAATTTTAACAAGTTATAAAATGTGACAAGAGCAGAGGTTGCTAAACTGAGTAGATGTGAAGGTTATTGGAGGATAGAAAACCAAAGGGTGGAAACTGTGAATGGGGGGGGGGGGGTCATTTTGCATGGACATTTGAAATTTATTCATTTATTCATTCAACTTGGCAAATATGTATGAAACAACTTCAACCTGATAGTCACTGTGCTAGATTTGCTTTCTTGCATAATCAGATAAGGCCACTGCCTGGAAACGGACTAAATTTCTTGTTTTAATAGATTATGATGGAATAGGGTACCCAGGCCAGACTGCTGGGGAGCAGAGGTGGGGGAACCCCAATCTAGCACCAAAGCCTACCTGCCATCACCGGAGAGAAGGCTGGGGGCAGGGCAGTCTGCATTCCAAGAGAAGGGAGGAGCCACGAAGAAGGGAGATTGCTTGAGGCAAACAAACTACAGGCACTCCTAATCAGGCAACTAGCAAAAAAAGGAGCAGCCGGCAGGAGGAGGGGCAGAAAGGCAGCCCTAGAACAAAGCTGGTGCTGTGTTCAATAGCCTTCTCATACCCTGGGGCTATTGCAAACCATCAACACAGCTTGTGAAACAGGTTGTATAGTGCCTTTGTGAGCTGTGGGAGCCGGCCACCCTCACCCCAGGCTGAGACGTTTGTGTGCCCGTGTGACTGTAGACTTTGCCACCTGTGGAACGCACTGGCCAGAAGGGCAAGACAAACACGGCTATTATGGCCCGCATTGGTCTAAAAGCTGCACCAGCCCTTAAAACCCTGCGCAGGCTCCCAGGTCCTGGGCTGCTTCCATTCTGTCGCCCTGGGAGCAGCACGTGGAGGCTGAGAGCAGCACACAGAAGTGTGTGCGGGGAATGTCCCTGGCCCCAGGGGTGCAGGCCGCTTTGGGTGCTGGGGCCCCATGGATGGAGCTTCCCTTGTACCACCATCTGGAGTGATATCGCAGCACACCCCAGACCCTGACACGCACACACACACACACACACAGCGCTGCTCAAGGCAATGACAACTCTGCCACCAGAGAGGGAGAGAGCTTGGACACATGGAGACCCCTTGAATAACGAGCCTGGGCTACCAATGGACTTTAATTTTTCTGGGGACAGGCGAATTTCTGTGTCTTGCTGATGAGGCCGGCTCTGAGCAGGAATGCTGGCAGCCGCAGCAAATTGGGACCCTGTTAATAAAAATCTATGTCCTTTCCCACAAATCTTCATGTTATACATGTAAAAGTTGGCAAACAGCCAGACCCCAGGCTGTCCAGTGACCCTGAGATGTAACTGAATGACCACTGTCCATTCCATAGATGAAATTACAAATTTGTGATGAGGTTCACGAAGAATTATTAAAAACAAAGGGCGGTCTATCGTAGAAATGCATGGGAGTATACACTGGTGGCAAGTAAGTACACTATGGTATACACGTGGTGGTTGCTTTAATTTGTAATGGTTTACGCTTTTAGGATTAAATTGTTTTATGAAACTATCGTTGTTTTAAAATAAATGATTTTCATGTGTTTGTTTGAAGATTTTCATGATTTTGGGGAGGAAGGAACCTGAATTTCAGCAGATAGGAGAATTAGGATTTAATTACTTAATGGTCCTAATAATTCTGAGAACCTAACCTCAAATCTAGACTTTCCTACTCAACCTGGTTTGCAGTCGTACGTACATCTCCAACTATGACTTTTTATTTTTTAATTAAAAATATTTCCAGGTAGATGCATCATAGTCAATGTACCCAAAGCTAAGAAAGCCCTTTGTCCTTCCCACTGACCAACACAGCTTCCTATAAACCTCTAATTCTGTCAAAAACAAGTAAAGACTTGAAAATAATTGAAGTCCTTTGATAGATGACTGGATAAAGAAAATGTGGTACATATATAAAGTAGAATTCTACTCAGCCATGAGAGATGAAATACTGTCATTTGCACCAGCATGGGTGGACCTTGGGAATAACATGGTAATGATAATCTAAATGTCAGAAAAAGTTGAGATACATATGATTTCACTGATATGTGGGATATGAAACTGAAAGCAACAAATGAACAAATGAGAAAAACAAACAGAAACTCATAGACACAGACAACAGTATTGTGGTTACTGGAGGTAAGGGAGATGGGGTGGGAGTAAAGGGTAAAGGGGTCAAATAGAGGTGACAGGAGAAAATTTGACTTCCAGAGATGGGCACACAGTGCAATTTACAAGTGATGTATTATAGAATTATACACTTGAAATACCTTATTATGTTTAGTTATACATATATAATTATATTATGTTATTAACTGTCACTCCAATAAATTTTATTTGAAAAACAAGTAATAAACTGAAACTAACAAATATTTTATCACTTAGTCTGATATTACAAGATTCTTTCCTCTTTTCAGTCACTATATCCATCCAATCATAGTTCTTATTCCTTATTCACAGTGAGTTTTGAATTATGTACCTCTTGAATTTATTTACATTTTTCCAACAAAATATTATGGTAAAATTCTGGGAAAATATATAAGATATGCGTTCAACATTCTGCACAATGTTTATGAGTCACCAATATCCAAAACAATGTCATTTATAATTGCTGTCTTGAAATAGTATTTCTGAAAATATTGATTAAAAATAATATTGTATTCTAATTATTTTGTTGGACTTCTAATGTAGACTATATATAAGCAATGCAAATAAATAGTATAATAATCAATAAATAATAGTACAAGAATAAATTGTGTTTCACAGAAAACTGACAACCAATTTTTGCCCACCCCTGTATTTACACTTGTATAAAATGGTCAACATTACTTACTTTAATTGACAGTAGATGACTGTCATGTTTATAATACATACATTTGCCATGTAGTCCAGTTAACAGATTTATAAGGTATGTTCATTCATTGTAGTTAAAAGCTGCCCATGATGTCAGGGTACTTAACTAGGTCTTCATTGCTTGCTGTTCTGTTTCCTCAGTGTGATTTCTAGATGTTCATGTGCCAACATGAATATTTCAGACAAAAAAATCTGGTAAGAATTTTTACATGTGTGTACCCAGTTGATCAAATTTAGTCAGGGAACAAGATTTCTCTGTGCAGGAAAACACACATGTCTGCAAAAAAAAAGTTCCCCACTAAAGTACTGCCACAAATGGAAGTATATATTGTATTTATAACACTCAGTACTGAGTTGTTACTTTTGACTTGATATTTTCAAATAGAGAAACAGATTCACACAAAACTTATATTAATGGTTTGTTTAATTCAAGGTGTGAAACATTGTATTTCATTTTGTACCTGAAGTTAATATCCCATCTATAGCAAGGCACGTAACTTATTTTTGTAAAGTTTGGACAAGGGCACATGAAAGTAACAAATACTTGGACAGTCCATGAGCATTTGGTTGTTACTTAATATTCACATGCAATTTTCCACTATCTGATTCACACTGCAGTAATTGCAATGAAATGTATCTTCTAAATGTGTTCCTAAGGGACAGTTTCATTTGTTTGATTTTCTAAAGCTCACCCAATATCTTAAAATGCTTTCTGGGGGATTTTACAAATTAATTTTTATCATATGCATAATTTAAAACTCTACACAATGACATAACATATAAAAGAGGAATAGATTTAAAAAGTAATTAATTTCAAAAATAAAGTTTCAGAAATATAGAAAATTATTAGAACAAGAAATAATGCTGAAATGCCATTATTTTTCTAGGAATCATTTTGTAAGACCTCTCATCATTGTCTGAGTTTCTGTGTATTTGTATTCTTACTTTCTGAAAAAAAATACCAATTGCTACTGATAATATTATGTTATTTTGTAAAAAAGGATTAATGCGATTTAAAAATAAGTAAGTGCTTTTTAAGCCCTGGCTGGTGTAGCTCAGTGGATTGAGCACAGGCTGCAAACCAAAATGTTGCAGGTTCGAATCACAGTCAGGGTACATGCCTGGGTTGCAGGCCATGACCCCCAGCAACCGCGCATTGATGTTTCTCTCTCTCTTTCTCCCTCCCTTCCCTCTCTAAAAATAAATAAATAAAATCTTTAAAAAATAAAAAATAAATAAATAAATGCTTTTAAATACACACATGCACACAAACACATATCCCCTTGTACAGTGACCTGAAACTCAGTGCATACTATTCCATACAGACTATGGAATAATAGAAACTAGATATTCCAATAGAGATTGGAATCTCTATACTCTAATGAATTCATCTTCCAGTGAAAATCTCTATATTCATTGGAATTTAGAGATTTTCTTTTAAAAAAACTATTATTATGACCCTGATTTTTAAAATTCACAGTCAACACAGATAACTGTTTTATTTTATAGCTCCTAAAATAAAATACCTGTTGCTTATATGACTCCCCCAAACCATGCATAGTTATAACATAGCCTGATATAAACCAAAGGTAATATAAAAGTAATAAACAAGAAGTTTCAGGAGAGTTGTTTTATAAATACATCCCTAGAAGGAAAAGCTATGTTTTCAAAAGTTAATGAAAAAATAATGCATATGAAGAAGAAACAATCAACTAAAAAAACAAAGAAAAACCCCAAGGAATCCCCCCAAAACTGATCATCATAAATTCTGGAATCAAAGTCAAGGAGCCTGTGTTCCCCCTTTACTGAAGCTGTCACGAATGAGAGATGCCACTTACAGCGGCAATTTAGAATTTCTTTCTTAAATAATTGTTTTGTCAAGTATTTTCCTCAAAACTGCTATTTAATTTAGCCAAAAAATAATGTTAATAAGATATCAAAAAGCCAAGTAGAAGAAGAAATAATGCAACTGGTTATTTAAAACTTACAGGAAAGATCAAGCATTGAATGAACTTAAGTGAGCACAATCATATATAATGCTTTCTATACATATACTGAAATTTTTTCAGATGGATGAATCCTTGAATATTATGCCAACCTTTATGGAAAGGAAAGATAGACTTGATCTTGATCTTAAGTGAATAGTAACTTCTGTAAGAAAATAAATCATGTCATAAAAAAGGGATTTACAAATCTGTAAATGAATCTCAATCTGTCCTCCAGCTGGTGAAAGACAGCTCTGTCTCATCACCTCTCCGTAAAGACAAAGGCTGGTTGGATGATGAAACCATTAATAATTTCACCTTCCTTCTAGGAAATCTTAAGACCCTGAAATTTCAAAAAATCTAATGAAAACACACAATCTAATAATGAGGCTGGAGGGAAAGAGAAAATTGAAGGGAAGGCATGCACAATTAGTAGAAAATTCCTATATTCAGAAAGGTCATAGCAAGTATGAAAATCAGTCTGGGAGAATGAAAGAGATATTAGGATTTTATTTGAGTTGTATAAATTAAATGTAATAAAGGTCACCAGTCACAGACTTTGGTAGTATATTTAGTCACTAAATTAAACACAAAGTAAAAGGCTATCTCAATGATTTGCAGCCAAAATATGCACAGGTGATAGTAGATCACATGGTATAAGAATCCATATATAAAATATTAGCATAAAATATTCTATACTCAATGGAGCCTTGTCATAAAGTAATATCATCATAATGCTCATGACATAAAAACAAAACAAAATAAAACAAAAATAATTTGGGGGCCTGTTCCAAACATGAATAAATGATTCTAGGGCTGTTGAAGGGATTCAGGTTGTAGGGATTCAGCATACAGGGTGTAGGGCATAAAATAAACTAATTTTTTAGTAATATACTCATGATAGTGAAGGGTTATACCTGCAACATGCATTATAACAGAGAAGGATATTCAATTCTATCTGTTAGCTTTTACTTCATATCTTAAATGAGTTCCTCAGAAGTGTGTGAATGACAAACATTTGAATTCCAACACTCAAGGCCTAAAGTTAAGTGGGCAGCCTACAGGTAGAACATGTATTAAAGAACCTTTGTTACATATTTTCTTCAACACTGTGATTTGCTAACAATTTGTAAGCCATAGTTTATAGTTAACAATTTAGCTGTTTTGGTACTCCAAAGTACCTATTATAAACACAACAGGGGACAATAGACTTAATTATGCTTTGTTTTGTTTTGTTTTTTTGGCAACAATGGTCATGTTGCTTTCTAGACATATTCCCTTGCAATTATCGATCCCATTTTATCAATGGTAATTAGCAAGCCTTCAGAATAAAAGAAGTTTATTTCAGAAAATATAGAGGGTGACCCATACAACTAACATATATAAATATATATATATATACATATGTGTGTGTGTATTCATGTCACTAACATAGTTATATAATACTTAGCAGTCCATGTCCACCATCATAGAACCTGAATCAGTCAGAATACATTCCAGAGCTGAGTGAATGACCTGAGACCGTACTTTGATCTTCAGATCTAATAAGTTGAGGGAGGTTCTGCTTTAGTAAACAAAGTCTAGAACACATTGTCTGTTTTGTTTTGTGAAAACCCCTCTGGCCAAAAAAGCTGAAGACAGAAGCAGCAGCAGTGAGAACTGCTTCCTCTCACTGTCCCCAACGCATATGAAATTAGATAGAGTGCACTGCCTATGTCACCAATCTTACTGTATTCCTGCAGATGAGAAAGAGGGGCCAAGCTGACCTTAAATGAGCAAACATTTATCAAAGGACACACTGGGGTCTCCAACTTAGGGAGAGACACCAAAGCTCTGCTGCCCTAGATAATAATAATTATAGAATAATAGCAATCATAGCTGACTTTTAAGTAGTTCTGATGACATCCTAGGCTCCTTTTGAAGCCCGTTCTTGTAGGAACTTATTCAATCTTCTCAACAAACTTATGACAGAGGTTATCTTCTTAGAAGCATATTACAGAAGGAGAGACACAGGAAAGCTAAGAATTTCCCATAGATGGCATAGCTATCGTTTAATTTTAATTGATAGAGTTTGACAGAGCCCCTCCCTCCCCGGGATATTAGCCTCTTCTTAAGTATTTGGTCCATAGAGGCTTCTGTTAAACACATGCACACATGCACATGTGCACAGATTTGGAAAACAAGATTATCATGTAAATACACTGGACTATAGTTCTTCATTTCTTTATATAGAAATTCTGAGTAAAAACCTTAGGTGAGTTTTTACTTTTATTTTTCTTGTTTAGCCTATAAAAACACAAGGGTTTATCCATTACAAATGAAGATGTCAACTATATATCTAATAATAACTAATTATAACATGGAGTTAAGCTTGACTTTGTGTGTACATATATACACATATGCATATATGTGTGTGTGTGAATATGAATATTGTATATGTATATATGTAGTGTCATAGCATATCCACTTCCATGACTTACACTTTAAATTCACCATTTTAAACTCCTTTTATTTTTTTATATATATCAGATCTCTCCAGAAGTTAGCCAGACGTGCAATATGAAAAATAGAGACATTTACTGAAGAAGATGCAGGATACAAGAAACATTGTACATAAGACAATGATGTCTCAGTCCCCTTCAAAGTAGGCACCTTGGGATCTCACACAGTTCTCCCAGTCTCCATCAGCTATGATTGCACTCCCCCTAATCTCATGGATGGTCTGAAATCTCATCCCTTTCAAGGTTATTTTAGCTTTGGGAACAAAAAAGAAGTCACAGGGAGTCAAATTTTGGCTGTAGGGGGGCTGAGTCCACACAGTGACTTGAGGTTTTGCCAAAAAACTCCACATGTGATGTGATATATGATAAGGCATGTTGTCATGTTGAAGCTGTCAATCACCAGTGGCTTGTAACTGTGGCCTTTTGAATCATCCGAATGGTTTCCTTGAAGGGAGACTCAAGTGTGACACAAAATTTGATGCAGAGTCATTGCTCTACTTGCTCAGTCAATTTGAATGCGATGGCCACACAGTACACATGCTCACTCACGGGCATCTACTGCCCCCACTGACCAGTACAGTGAAGTTGTCATTGTTCATGCGTTATCATTCCAGTCCACTCTCCTTGGCTGCCAGTTTACATGGATATTGTGCAAACTGTTCTTGCTATATTAACAATGAATGGCTGGACCTTTTATGGACAGACCTCGTATATTTGTATTTCAGGAAAAAAAAGGTACAAATCTGCTTTCTTTCTGAAATGAGATAATTAAATAAGAAACTTTCTTGTACTATATGGTTTTATTTTACCCCAAAGCAGCAATTACTCTTTCTCTTCACTTGGTTTCTTGTGATTTTTGAGTACTCTTAGAATAATACTGAATGTTATTCAAGACAGCAGATTATATCAGCCAGGAATTCTCACCTCCAGTGGCTGCAATTTGTTTAAATTAACCTTAGAGCAGTGGTGGTGGCAATAAAATCAGTGACTGTAACCTGACTCGCTTGAAGATGTTTCTAAATAGCCCTGGCTATTAACACACCCAACTTTCTGACCTGCCCCACAGGAAGCAAATGGGAACCTTTTGAACACCTTTGGTGTTTGCTTTTCTGAAGGATAAATTCAACTGCTAGGTATAACAAGAGTTTAGAATGTATTCTTTATAAAATAGTCATAGCTAATTCAAAAATAAGCAATGATCCAACTAGTGAAAATATCAATATATTTGAAATCCATTTTCTTTTATATATTAAGTAGTGTGATTTTAGAAACACTAAATAAGACAACTTAAACTTTTGTTTATTCCCTCAGGAAATTTTCCCATAAAATATACAGTATTTCCTGATAAATACTTGGAAAATGATTTTTAGACCCAATGATTCTTCAATAAAATATATTACTTGTAACAATAGAGTTTCACAAAATATAGGTGAGATCTTTGTGCTATGTCTTAGTCTTAGTCATAAACTAAAATCAATATTACTTTAAATGTCTTCTCTTATATCATGTAAATAGTTCACAAGATACTCTGGAATCTTTCCATATCTTATAAAAATATTTCTTTCTTAGTGTATTAATTCAGTACTATGATCAATCATTTCACATTTTATCTAATAGTAGTAAGCTGGTAAAAAATATTTTCCTTTCTCTACATAACATGTCAATAATTCTGCATGTACATTTATCCCATGAATACTCTTCTAACTACTTCTGTGTATTTTTGTCTATTTTTAAGAGAATTCTCTTTTTAAAGATTTTGTTTATTTATTTTTAGAGAGGGGAAGGGAGGGAGAAAGAGAGGGAGAGAAACATCAATGTGTGTTTACCTCTTGCACACCCTCTACTGGGGACCTGATAGGCACCCCAAGAATGTTCCCTGACTGGGAATCAAATCGGGAACCCTTTAGTTCACAGTCTGGTACTCAATCCACTGAGCCACACCAACCAGAGCTTTTGTGTATTTTTTAAATGAGACATTATTGTTCTTTTTTTAAAATGTTTTGCCAACAAGTAATAGAAAACACATCAATACTGTCTTCTAAAACAATTTTTTTCTCTACATAACAAAAACCTTATAGATAGAATGTGCTGTTTAATACTATTATCAAGGATTGAAATCCTTCTCTGTGATGTGCTGTAGCAACCTCAGGCTCTATGCCTTTGACAGACTCATTGTCATCTGATTGGCACAGGCTGCTGATGTAGCTTCATGCATCATAACCATAGGAAGAGGAGGAGGAGGAAGAGAAAGAGAAGGAGAAGGAGCTGCCAAAAGGTTTTCTCACTGGCATTATCAGACAAGGAATAGCTTCCCATGAAGCCTCCAGCAGATGCCATTGACCTGGAGAGGGACACTTTTGCACTTTTAACTGCAGTGCAGAGAAAACACTGGCTTGTTTTGTTACGGAAAAGACGATTCAGACAGCCTTGGAGTTTGCGAAGTGGGGTTTATTCACACATGCGGACCCAGAAGAGATAAAAAATCCAAATCCTGAGCAATGAGCTCAAGCTGGAGTTTCCTTTATATGCTTTTTACACAGGCAGGAGGAGGAGGGGAAGGAGTACAGCTGCTAAAACGGGGGTTAGTGTATGACCTTGAGATAGCTGCTGATCTGGGAATGGCTGCTGTCTGGGAATGGCTGCTGGTCAGCTCCTACCTAAGAATAGCTACTGCTCAGCTATGTCCTGTCACAGTTTTTGTCTTTTAAATGTTTAAGATGGCAAGAAGAATGGGAAGCGGGGTTGAGGTATGCCTTTTGGATGTCTGCTAGCACAGTCAACTACGTCATTCCCATAAGAATTATTTTGTTTAGGACTAAGTTCTGAAAGGAAAACGAAATACCGAACATTCCCAGATATGAGCTGAAGTTCTGTGAAAGGCTACCCTACCATTTATATATTTTATTATACTATTAAAAATTATCACCACCTTTTAAAGATTAAATATTTAAAATGAACTAATAGAGATCTTGGGACATCCTAATTGAATGAAAGTTGCTGAATGATGTGTTACCACAAGGGCCCTCACAGATAAGGATATTGGTTTAAAATGAAAGTGTACTGTGAAGGTTTAATTATATCAAACTGACTTCTGAACAGGGAAATAAATTGAAATAATGAAATAGAGTGAAAACAACAAAACAGAGTGTAAACATGTTGTAAATTTGGTAGCTCTGTGATCGAATTTATATTAGACTTTACCTGGAGTAAGTTTTAACAAGAAAATAAAATTATTATCCTATTTCTTTTGTATTCACCCCAAAATGAGCCAATGTTTGAAATATATATTGCATTTTAATAAAACATAAAATACTCATAATTTCAATTATATTTATAATGCCTGAGAGCCAGTAATCACAATATATAACATCTGAGAGTGGGGAGGAAAGTGGGAATAACTGCAATAGTGTAAACAATAAAAATAAAGTAAAAAAGAAAGAAATAAAGAGACTACTCTCCATAATGTGGGTGGGCCTCATTTAATCAGTTAGAGCCCCTAATAGAAAAAGGCTGATTTCCCCAGAGGAAGAGGGATTTCTACCAGCAAATACCTTTAGACTTGAAACTTACATTGGTATATGCAAAATAGTAGAAAATGTATATATGAGTCTCTGCCCCAGCTCTTGGCACAGAGTTCTTAAAATCCTTACAATTTCCTAAATGATAAGAATACTGGAGAGCCCTGGCTGGCGTAGCTCAGTGGATTAAGCACAGGCTGCAAACCAGGCACCACAGGTTCGATTCCCAGTCAGGGCACATGCCTAGGTTGCAGGCCATGACCCCCAGCAACCGCACATTGATGTTTTTCTCTCTCTCTCCCTCTCTCCCTCTCTCTCTCTCTCTCTCTCTCTCTCTCTCTCTCCCCCTCCTTTCCCTCTCTAAAAATAAATAAATAAAATCTTTAAAAAAACATAAAAAAAGAATACTGGAGTCATCTTTTGTTCTAACATTAGGTCTGCTGGCATATTAAATTTAGCATTCAATGAAAGAATTAACTTCTGTGGAAAAAAAGTAACATAACACAATGGAGGAAAAATAACCCTATATGCATGCAGAGAGAGCTATTGAGTGAAGCTACTCGTTCCTACCACAAAGCCTTTCGAAACCTAAAGGACTAGGTGCCTTTTACAGCTGAAGTCAGGAGGTTAGGCAGAAGTGTAGGTAAGCCAAAAGAAGATCTTGGTTTGCAAGTTACTTTATGGGAGCAATTGGACCTCAAACCCTCACTGAAGCCACAGCACTCCTTCTGTCTCTGCAAAGGGATGGAGGAGATGAATGAGAGAATCGCTGAACATGAAAACATCAAGCTCAAATGAAAGGAACAGCAATATGCCAAATGAAAATCAGATAATTTGAATGGAGAACTATACTGTGAATAGTGAATAATGCAACCCTTAGCCCCTTTCTCCAATGTGGCTCTGGAAATTCCACAAGCAGACTTCTACCCTGTAGATGGAAAATTTAAGGATCCTTGGATATGAAAGCTAAAATACCTGAGAGGAAATGTCACAAATGCTGCTAAATGGGGGTCTGCAGCAGAAAGTCTAGCTTGCTACCTGTTCATCATGTAGAATAGCTCACCAATTTACTACCCTTCACTCCCAAAATATTCATATACACCCTTGTACACACATGTGGACACACAATGTCAGAGTTTGGAATAAGTGCTTTAAGAAGTTCTTATTAAATTGAAATATCCAAATATTACCAGACATTTGTGGAAAGTCTCCCTCATTAAAGATAATCACCAAAATAAAATAATAACACAAAAATCGATGCAGAAGAAATAGCAACAAAACAGGTAATAGAATGATTAAAAGAAATACAAGTAATACAAAGAGAAATCATCTGCCCTGGCTGGAGTAGCTCAGTGGATTGAGTGCGGGCTGTGAACCAAAGTGTCACAGGTTCGATTCCCAGTCAGGGTACATGCCTTGGTTGCAGGCCCTGACCCCCAGCAACCGCACATTGATGTTTCTCTCTCTCTCTTTCTCCCTCCCTTCCCTCTCTAAAAATAAATGAATAAAATCTTAAAAAAAATCATCCATGAAACAAAAATAGTAAGTGGTAATAAATGTAGTACCAAAAATTGTCTTAAAATTTTAAAAATTTGTAACAAATAAAAACAGTAAACAGATTGGATTGTGACATTAGGGTTTTCAGAAATTAGAAAACAAACTGCGAGGATTATAGTAGGCAACAGATCATGAAGATCAATCTAAGAGGACTGCAAAAGGCCCTACTACCAAAAGATTAAATATTTCAAAAATACACTTCTTTTTAGGATTGAGGAAAACATCTTCTGCCAAGGCTTATTACTGTGAGATTTCAGAACTTTATAGATGAAGAACAAAATTCTGAGAAAAAGTGAGTTCTTACCCAACAACTCTGGGATAGGAATGCTGCATGCTTTTCCATGAACCACTATGATGTAAACGTGAAAAAAGAACAAAGATTTTTCAGAGCGACAAAATGTCAAATGAAATTTTTGTTCAATTTTAAAGAAAAATATTGTAAGCTCTGCTCCATCAAAATGAGAAAGTAAATCAAGATGGTGGAAAACTTGGGTTCCAGGCACCAGAAAAAACAAGGGAGAAAGGGAGGGGATTCTTCATCAGGATCCCAGGACTCTGCTGTGAAGGGGGCAGCTGTATCAGTGCGTCCTGGGTGGACCAAGGAGTGGGAGAAAATTGGAAGATGTGTCCCATGACTCACAAATGTGAGAAATAGACAAACCAGATTATCTGACAAATATCACTACCTAGAAAATTGTATTAAGGTATCCTTAGAAACTGAAAATTTAACTCTACCTTAATAATGATAGAAAATCAAGAAACAAAGATACAAAGTAAATACTAACTCCAGAAAAAAAGAAATAGAAAAATAAACCTATAGAGGAAAGAATGATAACATATGCTACTAGTCTTAAGAGTGGAAAACCATTTATATATTCATGTCAGTTAAAACCTTGGATATAGCTTTAACCGAAAATTTATGAGGAGGATATGGGAGTCAAAAGTATATGTGTTAAAATAGCTAATATCTTCATGTATCACAAGAAGTTGACCAATAATGTCTAAAACTAATAAATTAATAGACACAATAAATACTCTAAGAATTTAACTAGTTGCTTTTGATGTACAGCAATCTGGAGATGGAGCACAAAACTGATTTTTGCTACTCATAGTGTAATTTTAAAACTTAGCTGCTGTGTTTTATATGGCATATTATTATTTTACACTGATAAACAGAGAAATTCATGAAATCCATCATATTTGGCTTAAAATTTATCTGTAACTACTAATATTTTGAGTTCTGGTATTTTATACTCTAAAGAACCAAGTGACTTAATTTGTTTTTGTTTTTAAGTGTTTGATAAAAACAAATGGTTTTATTGCCTGCCTTATTTCACTTAGCATAATGCTCTCCATAACCATCCATTCTGTCCTAAAGGACAGGAGCTCCTTCTTTCTTTCTGCTGCACAGAATTCTGTTGTGTAAATGTACCATAGTTTTTTGATCCGTTCATTTACTGATGGGCACTTAGGTTGCTTCCAAAACTTGGCTATTGTAAATTGTGCTGCTATGAACATTGGGGTGCATAGGTTCTTTTGAATCAGTGTTTCAGGGATCTTAGGGTATAAGCCCAGCAGTTGAATTGCTGGGTCAAAAGGCAGTTCCAGTTTACTTTCTGAGAATATTTGAAACTGTTTTCCATAGTGGCTGCACCAGTCTGCATTCCCTCCAACAGTGTACGAGGATTCCCTTTCCTCCACAACCTCACCAGCACTTATAGTTCGTTGATTTGTTTATGATGGCCATTCTGACCAGTGTGAAGTGATATCTCATTGTGGTTTTAATTTGCATCTCTCTGATGACTAGTGATGCTGATCATCTTTTCATAAGCCAGGCGGTGCAAGATAAATACCATATGATCTCACCTGTAAGTGGAACCTAATCAAGAAAACAAAATTCAAGTAAAATATTACCAGAGACAGTGAAATTAAGAACAAACTGACAGTAACCAGAGGGGAGGGGGAGGGGGTAATCTGGGAGAAAGGCAGAAGGGTTTTCAGGAACATGTATAAAGGACACATGGACAAGGGTGTGGAGACGGACGGGGTGGAAGGAATTCTGGAGGAAAAATGGAGACAACTGTACTTGAATAACAATGAAACAAAGGTTTTAGGCTGTTGTTTACAAGCCTCCTCCTCCAAATAACTCATTTTGTTGTGCATAGACTTTATACCAAGGAGATAAAAATACAAACTGGATACAATCATAATATAATAATACTCACTTTTGTATTGATTTTTGTAAAACATATACAGGTGCTATTTTAATCACGTTAGACAATGCATTTTAGTGGTGATGAGCTTTGTTCGCTTTGAACCCAGACTTGGTTGTTTCAGAGTCCAGCACCCTCACTTTCTGTGTGACCTTGGCCAAGTTACATGGCGCCTTTGTCCCTCATTTCTCTCTTATTTAATAAAGCAAAATTAATAGACTCAGATAATAGATTTTGCGAGAATTATATTAGATAATTCACATTAATAACTAAGAACTGCACTTGGCAGTAATAATTATTAGCTATATTATCATTCTGAGGCAAGGCATTTTATGAGTCTGATAAAGACCAACTTGAGGAATTATTACACATTTTATCCTTCCTACTTTTGCTATGTTTTGTCATTCCATACTTATTTAATTCCTTAATTCATTTATAAATATGTATTAATTTTATGTCTGTCAACAAAATGAAAGTGTTAAAAAGAAAAAAAGATATGCATATATATGATTCATAGTAACTCAGACTATAAAAGTCAAAATCACCCTAATTGCAGGTCACTCTGAAGGATTAATTAGCTAAAGAATTGAGTCCTAAGTACATTCCCAGAAAATTCCACCAACTCTTACACATTTCCTTTCTAACTTTCTAACTTCTGGTAGAATTTCCATCATTCCCATTTTACAGAGATATATAGAATTTTTACTGTAACATTTCAAATAAAACTAAACACTAATATAAATTTTAATGTTGTGGATCCCCCACCTCTTACAGAACGATACGCTGGAAACAATTTGCAGAACCCTTAAGAGTATGGGTTCTCATGGATGATCTCCCTGGCCTGTGATCTCATCACATCATTTAGCTCTTTGAAAGTCTCATCTTCTGGATCCAATCAGGGGAGGTTAGCACAGATTCTATCTCATTGAATTGTGAGAGTAATTAAATGAGATAGTGCTAAAACTGCTTAGAATAATGCTCAGTGGTAATTGCTCATTAATTGGTAAAGTATAGCAACCAAAAAACTATGGCAATGAAATCTCTCAGAAGCTTTTTAAAGATTTTCATTTAATATTCAAGTTTATATTCAGTGAAGAGAAGTTAGAAGTCATTACAAATGCTTGGGTACAATAACTAAAAAAGGTTCTGAATTTGCTCTATTTATATCGAGTTCAGCAGGTTTACCTACGAATTTATAATAGAGAAGAAAAAGTGCCTCAGAATGCAAGCAGTTTCCTACTTTTACGAAGGAAACCTGTCATTGAACAGGCAGGATGAGCACACTGAACACAGCACATAATCTTGCAAAGTTTATTTTACACAAAGAAATATTTTGGAAATAGAGAGGAATGCAGTTTAGATTTTAAAATATGATACATTATATTGAACCTATAATGAAGGAAATTTTCAACTATGAACAAGACTTTTAGGACTTCCTGTTTTCACTAGGGTTACTCATACTCATTTTGTGGTTACTGATACTTGGTAGTTTTTTCTTAGAACAACTATTATGAGTAATTTTTCAAATTTGTTTTGTATTAGAGATAGAGTGGACATCATTTAAATTCTAATTCTGACTATTTTCTCCACAGGAGTGTTTCCAGTTTACTCTTTCTACTGAATTCCTATTTCTAAATAAGTATAACTTCTGCCTTTTCCTCAGGTAAGCACATGCTGTGAACAGCACAAGATTTGCACATAGTTCTGGGTTCCTACTTCAAATACAAATTACATTGAAAAGGGAACTGAACTCAACAGTTGGTTTTAAAGTGCAAGTCATCAAAATTAGTCTATGGCACCAGCTAAGGAACAATAGAGTTGGCTTTGGGGTGAAGGATCTAAAGTATAAGGACCACCCTTCAGGTTTAGAGGGTCGTTCAAAGGATGAATCTAAGGCAGCAAATTTTCAGTGACATCTTTAATTCAATCTAATAAAGAAATCATAGTAATATGTCCATGTACTTATATTCTCATGCCTGCTACCTTGTGGGATTGTGTGGTCAAATTTATACATATAGAGCTGATGATACAACACAAGACTTATGGTGATAACTGCCTAAAATTAAGGATAAGAACAGAAAGATGTGGAGGAAAAGTAGGAGAAGAATTTCACACAAATGTATGCTTATAGAGAGCCTGAGGTTTTTTATTTTGAATTTCTCTTTACCTTTCACACTGAAATTCAGCAAGAATTTTTCTTTAAAAGTAACGTGATGGGTATTGCTTGGCAAAGCTCTCCCTGAGTTCCATATACATTTACCTTCCCTCGTTGTTTTATTCACTATCTCAAGTTGTGCGGGTAAATGAAAAGAAAAATGTAGTAAAGTCAAACTTTCAAAAATTCTTGTTTTCTTCTGTTACAATTTAATCCTAATCTTTGAAAAGCTACATAAATGTAGACACAGAGATTTTCACAGAGTATTTTTAATAAAAATATAAGTTTAAATACCTTATGAATATTAAGCAAATGTTTTAGCATTTTTTAATTTTCACATTTCTCAAGAAAGCCTCAGCTAACTATGGAATTATAAAACTTTGGCCATGTAACACTACAAGTGGACAGAAATACAATTCCCTTAAAAGAGAAGTATATAGGCTTATTTTGTCTAATATTTGATAACATTATACAATCCTTCCATGTTGGTTTTGAGCTAACTCCATTTTAGAAAAATAACTAACACATTTTTTGTAAATATGAACATACGAAGTTCTCGCCTTTCCTTTCATGTTTACCTAAAGTAAAGTCCCCTTTTCATAACGTACCTACACTATAAACAGTAGGTGGGGTGAGGGTATGACAAGGCAAAATCAGAGAATGACATGAGAATATTTTTTTGAATCTATAAATAAATCTTGGCAATTATGATATAAAGAATTCATTTTGTCATGCTATACCATTATATTGCCAAATGATGATATTCAGTATGGTTTGGATTTATAAGCTGAAGACCTAGCACCCCCCTACTTGCCAATTAACTCTCTTCTATTTTCCCTTTTGATCCTTTTATTGTTGTTCCTTTCACATTACTTTTCTGAAGTATATGAGTAATTTCTGTTATTTTTTAGTAAATGCTTAGTGTTGTGCACACAAGGTCATGTCTCAAAGACATTAACACTGTTCAACCAATCCTAGTCTTTCAAGAATAACATTGCATTGCATTGTATGTGCAATGTAATATTTAGTATTATTTTGGAGTTTTAAACTTGTTAATAGAAAGTTGCCATTTTTTCTAATGAGAAACTATGAAACAGTGTTGTTACTTAATGCACTATAATACAGAACATATGTATATGTAATATATATATACAGAACACATATATATATACAGAACACACACACACACACACACACACATATATGTATGTAAAATGGACCACAAATAGAATTAATAATTGAGTACTGGTTTTGCTGTTTTGCCTTTGCATTGTTTTTCAGATGTATTGGAAAATGAAGCAAGGAAAATTAATGAGAAGGAATTGCCTTGAAAAGTGTGAGCATTCATAATTTCCTCACCATCTATGGATGTTAACAGGCAGTCCCTGAAAGGGAACTGTGCACATTTTTACTCTGTGGAGATAGAATCTTCCATCATTTCCCCAGGGAGAAGCCTATGAAATATTGATGTTCTAGAGGGGAGTGTAAAATAACACAAACACTCTTTTATCTTTTCACTGATAACTCCACTTCGTTTTTCTGAGCATGTTCTCCAACCTTCCTCTCCAGGGAGACTGTGATCATCTCCTTTGCAGACCCTGATTCGCTGCAGTTTTCATTCAGAATTCCTGTAAAAGACTTCCATTCCTGCAAGGCAGAAAAGCTCCACAGCTGCTCCCCAGCTCCTCTCCTACCAAGGAGGCTGAAATTTAAGAAGGGGAGAAGGTGGATCAAATAAGTCACCATGCTCTTTGAATTGTAGCTTGAGAAAAGAGGGAAGGGGAGAAAAACGGAACAATAAGTATTCCCTCTATTTTGAGATATAAACTCATTCAGCATTCAACTTTCACAGATAGTACAAGACGCCCTTCCTAAATCACTAACTTGGCCAATTTAATGATTTAACCTAACAAAGGAAAGTTCTAATAGAAATGATAAACTAATAATTACCTGTAGTCAGATTTAAGTTGAATGACTGTAAGAGTTTACTCATGTTTGTCCTTTGTCTTCACTGTTTTTGCAATCTCTTTCAGCTTTCATAAATGTGCATGGGAGACAAAGGGAAACGTAGCTTTTATATTTTCTGCTGGCTTGATGTGCTGCAGAGAGCAAGACCGACCTGCTCAGAGCGAATGAGAACTGCACTTTGCATAAACGTTAACGTAACTGGATATTTATGAAGTGTGATATTTACTTAATTATTACAGTGAAGTGAAATGGCAATTTAGACAAACCAAAGTAATGTTGTGAAACAAATGTTTTCCTATAATTATAAATAAAGTCTAATATGTGAAACGTTTATGACAATAGCAGTATGTATTTGCTAAACAAATAATTTGGTAATAGTTAAACCTCATTCCAAAGAAAACTTTTTTACATTTGGATCCAAGTATTTCTTATAAAGAACTCAATATTTGTGCCATTTCTTCATTCCTCACAGAATTTTATTGAAAAATTAAATACTTAAGTGTTTTTTAATTAATCCTTATGTAGGGGATAAAAATAAATAGGGAGACAAGAATTTTGTAATTATTTTACAAACATGTTCTGGTCCACTCCAGCAAACTAAGGGTGTGCAGAATGCATGCAATACGTTGGTTGTAATATCAGAACACCAGGTGTTTTTTAAACTCAAAATTGAATAAATATTGATTGTGCTCTATGAAGAAAACTAGCACTTAATCCTTGTCATGTTATAAAAGACTCAATTTACTGGACACTTTGATGTGACAAACATGTCGTTATGTACTTCATCCACACTGCCTCATAGAGCACGCAGGGCCTGAGGTGTGTGACAGCATTGCCATCTACACACGAGTAAATCAGAGCTTCAGATGGCTTCAGTGGACGAGCGGTGGTCCTGCAGCGCTGGGGTCTTCGATTGCACACTGTGTCCTATGGCTGCCGTCCCCAGACACTGTGGGGGAACCAGGAGGGCATCATGCTCGGTCTGTCTGTGAGCAGAGGGGTGGCTGCCCATGGGTCTCAGTAAGTTTCTCCATTTACCCATTCTGTGTCCTTGCACAATGTACCATCTGTGTGCTTCGGGCCCTGCGAGTGTACACATATCTCCCTGGAACCCAGCTTTAATTCATATCTCACGCTTGTGAAGAAGCCAGACACAATTAAGTCCCAATATATTGGGAATAAGCAATCTATTTATTCTTTCAGCATATTAAAAACCTAAGTTAAACAGATGGAAAGCCAGAAGTGAATATAAAACTGACAAATAGAGTAACACCCAACATGTACGTGGAGATCCTCCGGGGATTAAGTTTGGCAATGGTGGTCATTTCTATTAATTATTTTTTTCTCTTGGTTTCCAACCCATTTAATCTTTTATTTTCTATTGTATAATAATGTAAGACTTTGACTTAAAAGAAATACCATATGGTAGGTATAAATACCATATGAAGAAACACCAGATGTTACAAAAATATTTTTAATGAAAATACATTTCTGTATTCATTTCTCTTGATATGTTTATAGTAATGAATAAACCTGTTTAAAGGAAATATATACCATTTGACCATTTGTATATGCTACACACTTCTCTTATATTTTAAATAGCTAAATATACTTACAACAATTCTTACTGAAAAATCTTTAAAACCACTTTAGTACAACTTTCAGATAAAACGTGTCTTCCAGAAAGCTTCTCATACACTAGGCACAGTGTTAGAAACTGTCAATGGCTTGTTTTATTCAATTCTAATAATAGCCTTGTGAAAGTAATCACATTTGTTCCAAGGAAAAGGATGCTTCCAAAGGTTAACTGAACTGCACTCAAACTTGAAACCATTACGTGATAGAGGCGAACTAGAATCCGGACACACTGACTTTAAATGCTCTCCGTGACACCACACTATTTGGGACACGTCCTGATTCACCTAAGCACGCATGATTGTTGGGATGCTCACTGGGCCAGACTGAAAAAAGAAACAGGTGGAAGGTTATAGAGATAATTTATGTTGAAAAAAAAGGTGTTAGTCCTGTAATTACCAACAATCAAATTTCCTAAACTACTAATTAATTTTTCCCAGTGTTTGCTCTTATTTGGACTCTACTACCAATTTGCCATTGAGACTGAGATAATTTGGTAATAGATAGGAGAGTTAAGTCCTTGGTTATGGGCTTCAGATGGGAGCAAAGGGAAAACTAGCTAATGCAGATTGGATTTAGGTTAAGTGGTGGCAATAAATACTGGTGGAACCCATAATAAGTTAATATCACTGTGTTCATGTGCTAGGGCTACACTACAAATACCATAGACTGGGCAGCTTACCTAAGAAAAATGTATTTTCTTATACTGCTGGAAGCTAGAAGGCTGAGGTCAAGGTGTCTATAGGTTTCATTCTGGGGTCTGTCTCCCTGGCTTGCACTTGGCCACCTTCTGCTTTTGTCTTCTCACGGCCTTTCTTCTTTCTGTGTTATCTTTCTTCTTATGTCACTGGTTCCTATAAGGACACCAGTCATACTGACCCACCATAAGGGCCCTATTTTAACTTAATTAAATCTTTAAAGGTCTAATCTTCAAATAGAGTCACTTTCTGAGGTACTGGGGTTTAAGCTTTTCACACAATTTTAGAGGGATGCAAACTCATAATAGTCACTTTCCTAATTTCTAAATTAAATATAAAAATGAAATAAATAAGAATTTGCCTTTAAGAGGTGTCCAGACAGTAATTAGTAAAATTACTGTCACAAGCAAGAGTCTTATTTGAAAACCAGGTCATTCTGTAGGTGCCACAGAACTTTGTTTCCACAATAACTGTGCTTCTTCTTCACTTAAACGTCTTCAGCGGGCTCCCACCACTTAGAGGGTAAGTTCAAATTGCACAGCATAATTTTTAATGTCTCGGTTGATTATTTCCACACTTTCACAGTGTAGTGGCACCCCATGGCACCTTCCCATTCCCTGAATCTCTCTCACCTACAGCCACCCGGTAATATTTCAACAACAACGAACTTGTTTCTATTTCCTTCCTGCGCTATCCCCTCTGCTTCCGTTTGAACACTATGTTCTTTACCTTGGAATGAATGCCTTTTTCCATTTCCAGTGGGGGACAGGCTGCTAACTGCTCTTTACAGTTGCAATTCTTTTTTTTTAAACCTATATTTCTCAGGTTTTTTCATCTACATGTAGATGCATCATTGATTCTAGTCATGGAAATGGGAATGCAAGTGATATGAACCTTTTCCGAATCAAGACTTTTTTAATGAAATGATTTGTCTTCTTCTGTCAGTCTGATGCAGGCAGAAAGGACCTGGCTTACCCAGGGAAGAGTGTTATTTATTGACCTGGGATAACCTACAAATATGAAAGAGAAGGCTACTTTCAGGGTATTTGAGACATTATGTGCATATAGGTCTGTATGTTAGTTCATTCTAGCTTACCCAACCAAGCAACACATCTCACTACCCAATTCTTATTTGTGTTAAATACCAACCCAAACATCAGTTTCCATGTAATGTTTTTTATACAAGTTTCCCTTCTCTAAACCATACACAATGCAGATTTGGAAAGGAGTAGCAAGTATAAAATATTGTAAAGAAAGCATCAAAACAATTTATAATGAGTCATATGATGGTCAGAAGGGATGAAGAGTGACTGGCATAGGAATGGAATATAAGGTCTCAACATGTTAAATTTTCATCTGCTAAGTTTCAGATTGAATTTCCGATTAGATACACCCGACCACTATTAATAAATATAGATAAGTTAAGATTAAATATATATATTTATGATTAATCATCCAAAAAAATTTGGCAAGTCTGAATGAAAAGCTGAAGCATAAAAGATTTCTAAATTTAAAGATTTTTAAATTTAGAAAGACCAATTAAGAAGTTCCAAGATACTATTGTACTTAAAACAGAGTAAATAAATAGAAAATTTAGAAAGGAGGAAGAGAACATGAGGAGAGTAAAAGGTTATGGAGGATTAATTAAAATCATTGCATTAAACAATCATTAGTATGAGGAAGTAAGCTTTTTGAGAGGAGGGCCATTTGTTTTTCAGCTGCTTTATTCCCAGTATCTAGCCTGATCGTTGAACTTTAAAATAGTCAAAAAACAAGGTTGAATCAGTGGATTAAAACCTCTGGAGAGGACAGTCACATTGAATTACTGAAAACAGACACTAGACTAGATTACAGGCCTATGGGGGAAATCAGATCAAACTACTTGATTGTGTTTGTTAAGGTGAGAGTTTGAGCCTCTGTGAGGGGTGAAGGTTTGACAAAAGTGGAGAGCATTTTTAAAATAAATTCCTTTTAAGAAGCTTTTTTAAATATTGCCTTTTGGTTGGGTTTAGCCTAAATTTTTCTTTGTTTTCAGAGATTTTTAAATCAACTCTAGATCAAGTGCATGATCTGCACCCGACCAAACTGAAATTTTAATTGTACAATTTAACTATTTTATTATATGTATATTTATGATGCTTAAATACCTTTCCCCATCTCAGATGTACTATCAACCTAAGTGACTTCAGGCCAGAGGAAGAGAAAGAAATAGAAAGATCCATTTCACTCCACTTCCAGGAAAGGAAGTAACATTTCAAATTGCCTGAAACAATTGCTGTTAATTGCTTCCATTGATCATTCTATTCCGTTGTGGGGATACAGCTCCCCTTCCATCCCTTTTGCACTTTAATGTGAGGTATTATTTGATTCATGAATTCTTAAACTGAAACTGAAACCAAAATTCACACTATTATGTCCAAGTGTATACCCAACAGCTTACCTTCCACTGAACAATGCACCTAAATATAGCTATTATTACAAAAATAATCATTTAGTATAAGGAACACAACACACTGTAGATCTTTCACTCTACTATTATTGATCCTGAAAAGAGATGCCTAAAATAAAAGATGATATTTTTATAAATATTCATTAAAATATATATGTATTTATTTGTGTGTGAGCATGTGCATTTAGACACACGTTTGTTTTGTTCTTGGATTTTTCTTGTAATTTATTATAGCTTTATGATGTCACTTTTGCTTATTTCCCTTTGTCATTTTTTTCTCAGGATTCAACAACAGGTAACTACAGACTGACCACAGGATTTAATAACAGGAACAGACTGACCACAAAGTCTCCAAAATATGTCACTAAAGGAAGTGGTGATAACCCTACAGTATTTGGTAACAAAGTATTATTCATAAGAAATACATAATTTTAAATTAAAAATAATAATTTTGCTGAATTTTAATGCATTAATGATGACCTATAGAAAATAAGCCCAGGCAAAAAAAAAAAAAAAAAAACCCAAAACTCACAAGAATTAAATATTCTTAGATGACACAAAATCTATATTTAGCATCTTGCTAACAAATTGACAGATGCACAGAGGGTTACAAGATTATGTTTCCTACCTCAAGAAATTGTAGTAGTAAATCTTTTAGGAAAAATAAAAGACCCAATTGAAATAGCAGAGGTAAAGGTAATGGCAATGAAGATATCTTTATTTAATATGATGGCTAATATTTTCTCTCATTTGATATCAATACACTTTTATAACCCCAATAGCTCCCTGCTGAGACCCTATAAATGATTAGCTTATAATTACTATATGTGACTTAATTCAGTAAGATAATCTTTTTCTTTAAAAATATATTATGTAATTGAATGTGGGAGAAGGGGGCAGGGTAGGCAGAGGAGGGCAAAGCGGGAAAAATTGGGACAACTGTAATAGAATTATATTTTAAAAGATTTAATAATAAAAATGTATATGACTTACAAAATAATAATATACTTTATTTTGTATTACAGAGAAATTATTAGAAATTACTTCATATTCTAAGAGAGGAAGTTAATAGGTAAATAATTTATCAGTACAGTAATGAATGTTCTTATGTATGGGTAGGGTGAGTTTGTACTTCAGAGTATACAAAATAAAAGCGTTTCTTCCTTGCATTTTCTCATAAATGGTCTTGGTTGCAATGGAAACTGATATTATCAATTTCATCAAAATTAAACTAGCTTTAAAATGAAGTCATTTGAATCCAATGTTCTGTAAGTGAGTACGCTTAAAAGAAATTAATGTTTTGCTAAAAACAAAGCAATTCAAAGCTGGTTTGGATGATTTTTATGTAAATAAAAAATATCTAGTTCTTAAGTAATGATGAGTCTTATTAATGCTTCATGAAAAAGAATTAATAGAGCAAGTGTTAACCCTACAGGAAAACATATCAATTTCTTGAAGACAAACTGACATATATTTGAAAATCCTGTGTGTATGTTACAGGGTGCAGCCAAGAGGGGGGGTCCCAAATGGGCATTTGAAATGGGGTCCAGAACTCAAGGTGTCCAGGAGAGTTTAAGATGTCTTCACCCCTTCCCTCACGGGTGTGAGTTGGGGGAAGGGGCACATGGAGAAAGAACTTGCAGGGCTATTTTGGGTACAGCAACAGCTTTGCAGCTAATCCATGGCATGGTCATTTAACATACCTATAGCCTTTTGCTGGTTGCTTAGATATGCTAAATAGCTATGGCCATGCTCTGGGCCAGGGGGATGGAAAGTGACCCCCCCAAGATGTGACTGGGGGCAGGTCCCCCTAGTTACAGTGCCTGTGTGGGAGCTTGGAGAAGATTGGCTCCATGACATGGGGTCACATCTGCCCAAACCCATGATGGCAGCCAGAAAAGCTGGAAAGGACAGGAGATTGCGGGCAAGTGTGGCTGAGTGTGGGAGGAGTCAGAAATGGGGCTGCAGAGGAAGATTGGCGCGCAGATTTAAACCCAGACTCGGCAGCTAATGGAGAGAGAACCACCCGGTCTTTGGCAGAGTGGGGACTCCTGCAGCCCTGGGAGAGAGAATCACCATGAAGCTTTAGCAGAGAATTGCCACTCAGCTTTGGCAGAGTGGCGACCCCCCTCCTCGCAGCCATTGGGGAGAACCACTGCCATTGTGCAGAGGGGACCACTCAGCTGTGGTAATAGAAAGGAGAACCACTCTGCTGTGGCAGTGGAGAGAGGACTACAGCCAGTGCAGGAGGGGAGAACCATGCGGTTTTGGCTGAGTGGGGACTCCTGTGGCCCTGGAGGAGAGAGGACCACATGGCTGGAGCAGTGGAGAGAGGACTACATGCCTTTGCCAGAGTGGGGACTCCCGCAGCTTTAATAGGGGGAACCACCACCCGGCTATAGCAGAGACCCGGGCAACACAGCTGAGGGTGCCAGGAACCCAGGGAGGTCTCCCAGTCAAGACAGATTACTGGGAAGAACTGGGGCCTGCCTGAGCCAAGGACTTCTATTTCTTTTCCTGAAGTATGGTACCCCAGACTGGGCAAAGCGCGGAGGAAGGACTGTGTATGTTTGTGGGTGTTTTAGGGGACTTTAGGATTTTGATGAAGACATTAATTAGATCATTACTTTAAGTTTGTATAGCATTAAATAAACATTTCCTTTCCTTTTCATGAATCTCTGTCATTGAGAGACATCTTTCCTGTAGACAGTGGACATAATGGACCTGGGAATTCCTTTCAGTAATAGTATATCATCCCAGTACCCCCTCTTTGTTCGGTAACATGTATAATAAATAAAATCATACTATGGAATGTTCTCATACTGTTGCTAATTAACTGTCTGATTAAAGATGTTATCCTCTAAAAATATTTAAAAGATGCTAAGGTAAAAGGAAAATATACATTTCATTTGAAATGCCAATAGGTTTAGAAGGTATTTCCTGACATAAAATGAACATGAACATTTATTTTCAGTGTCTTACTTAAAATTACAGTTAATTCCATTGTCATGCTGTCAGGGTTTTCATTTTAATAAATCAAATAGGAAAAAGCGCTGTTGATATATAGTTCTCATACATGAATTATATGTTTTATTACACACAGCAAAATGTAGTCAGTTCATTATCATATTTTCATGGTTGAAAAAAATGCCTCACTTCTTGTATTTGTGAAACATGAACCACCCTTTGAAAACGGAAGAAATAGGTAGAACACACAGGTAGGAAATAATTTGTCAAGTATCTTAAGTATCCATGATAAACTTCTTTAAGGATTGCCACTCAATATTCTCAAAAGCAGGGCTAGTCTGTCAGCTGTTAAAGTGGCATAAATTGCAACATTTATTCATAAAGTTAAGAAGGCTTCATATTAAACTGTTGTTAAACCTGGGGAAGATGATAATGAACAAATTCATACTTATAGACATGCATTATAAACCAAGAGGCCAGAATTAAAGCAAAAATAAATCAGTTGAAAATCAGGAAGATCAAGCAAGACGGGGTCACTACAAGGTCAGTGCATAGATCAACAGAGTATTGCTCATGCTCCCCGTTTTAACAATTGTCCTGAATTCCGGTCAGTGATAGTAACTTGAGTTCTGAAGTTGTTACATTATTTTCTGCTGCTCTAGACTATTTCTCCTCTTGATATTTATCTCAGCCTTTTATCTCAGCCTTTTGTGTTTCTGTAACTAACATGGGTTTTAAGAACAATCTGCTTTCCTTTCATTGGATTTAATTTACCACTACTGAGTGAGGGGCGTATATGTGAAAATACTGAAAATAAGAGAAACAGAATATAAAGTAAAAATAGTGAAATGCATTTAAGTGCATTCTCTCACTTTAAAATATTCCATTTCTATCAACATTGTGTTAAACTAATGGTGATAAGTCATCAAAACCCTTGATTTTGTGCATTTTAATTGTTGTTTCCCAGTAATGACCAACGACGATCCTCTGTAGTACTAGCTCTCTGATTTTAACAATACGTACATACTTGATCCAAAATAAAACTTAGGTGAGCTATTGATGAATCAGTATAATCTACCCGCACTATTACATCAAACGAAATATCTGTAATTTTCTTAGGAGTCAAGAGCCTTTCATCAGCAAACCTCATCTTTACAATAAATATGAAAGCAAAGCCGTGATGAGGGGAAGAATGTGTTTCAGCAGCTTCTTGCAAACTATTTAATAAGTGTATGTTCTTCATAAACTGTGACTTCTGTTTTGAAAGAAATTTTGGAAGCCATCTGAACCAAGTGCATTCAGACTTGTTTAATCAGAAACCACAGTACATTTTAGATGCATAGTACATGCATATTCAAAACAAAAATTCATAATGTGATATGAAAAGCACTATTACTTTTAGCTTACTCCTTGTCTTTTCTAATTTCTTAAAGTGTATTAATGACAAAGTCATAAAATTGATTTAAAACCTTCATGAATTGCAAACAACAATCTAAAATTATTACAATAATCCAACTTCACTTTACACTTGATTTAATTTTTCATGGTGCAGTTGTGACACTGTTAAGATATGCTGCTAAAACTTTGTGTGATATAAACTGTATACTTTTTTAACAGTGTGATTTGTACACTAATCCATCTATATTCCTTGGTTACTATACTCTTAATATGTGCATTGTGTTCAAGATTCAACTCATGGTTGAGAGCCTTGGATAAAATTAAGAATAATTTGGTAAATTATATTTGAAAATTAGTACATGCCTTTAAAAATACTTCCAAAAATAAGGTTTAGGGTAAACGGAGGCAATCTGGCTTCCTCACCAGATGTCTAGGGAACTAAGAAGTGGTGTTCTCATAGCCTGGAGACTGGGCCCGATGAGTATTCCCATAGCCTTGTGTGGGCTGGAACGTGCAGAATTTCGCTGTGCCATACAACCTGTTTTGCTCTCTGCTGGCTTTGTTTCTTTTAAGTATATAAGGGGTTAGGGGTTTCCTGCTACACACACAACTTGCAGCATGCTTGGGGATGTCATGCATCCCCATGGCTCCTCGACTTTTTTTTCATCTGCCCAAATCTTGATGGACCTGCCTGGCCTTGACAGGCTGCAAGACATCGGGAATTGTCTATTAAATGGAAAAACAGGAAGTATTGTCAAAATATTCAGAAGTGTTACATCTACTACATATTGCTATTACAGTGCTATAAATATATACATGCTTTTATCTCTCCATTTTATATTTTTGATTAATTATATTCTAATAGATAAACTAATAAATTTCTAAATATATATTATAAAAATGAGTAAATTATCCATTTCAGTTTGAGGAGACACACTGGAATAAATTCTTAGAATCTAATATAAAAAATCCATTTAGAGCATATCTATACACAAGTGAGACAGTGATATAACCATAATAAAAGGTAAATGGTAGGGGTGAGCAATCAATAAATTTAGGGTCATGCCTTAAGACACTGACTCAGAACATTCATCTCTAAGCGATAGCATACATTTCTGAGGTTCTGCCTCAAATATATGCAATATGTCTCCTCCCTTGGATGAGACATAAGAAGGAAAAGAAAGGCGGAAATATTGAGAGCCATAACAAGGTAAACATTCTACACAATTTTCCTGTGGCCTAGCAGAACTAAAAAATAAATGTTCAGGGTAGAGTCCCACAATAGAAAAGCTTAAACTTACCACACCTGTGTTTGATACCAGTTAATTTCCAGTAATACTCTGATGATTATCATTTTACTAGCCTCCAAGATTTAGGAGAAGCAAGCATATTATTTTCTGAAAAATCAGATATTTCATTTTACTGATTTCATAGTGACTTGGTTAGCAAAACTTCATCGAGAAGACATCAGCATGGTTAAGTACTTTTCATTGTGTTTGCAGATAAAACATAATCCCAGAGTAGAAGAGTTTAGGAAATGACACAGAGAATAGAACCTAAAAGGAAGTGAAGTTTGGAGAAGTAGGAAAAGAACACAAGTGGGCAAGCATGCAGAACCGTGGAAGAGTTTGATGTGTCTGAGGCATTTCAAAAGTTTCATTTTGCATGAAATGAAAGAAGCAAACTGGAATGCCAGAGCCTATGACGCAGTATCATAAATGTCAAGCTACTCAGTCTGAACAAAAGGATCCCCTAAACCACGAAAATGGGGGCCTGACAAAAGTAAACGTTATTTCTTTTGACAAAATGATCCCTCTGTGTAAATATACAAATCTAAATATCCCATCCCTTTAGTTTACAAATCCAAAGAAAACTTCTGATAGCTTAAAAGGAGGTAGTTATCCATGTGGGAAATAGTTGGTAAAATTAACATTAAAACAGACACAAAGCCCTAACTAATTGACTTCACATTCATATTACCTTAAGAAGCACCCAAATCAGTGTCTAAACTAGACAGTCATCATTGTGCATCTGGGTGCTGTGTGCCTTTTTATATTTGTAAAAAGTACAGGCGCGGTAAATGTGTTCATGTGTGCGCCCGTGTATGTAGTTCCAAACAAGGCATTCAGATTATACAGAGCAAGTAATCAAATTGATTCATTTCATCTTGATTTGAATGAATACAACACATCTTTCACGTGAAAAAGGGCTAAATTGTTACACTTTGATTTCAAATTGATTGTTCCTGACTCCAAATATAACTTTTGTAATAGAGTCCAGATAATTCTCTAAGAGTACTAAATTCTCCTAATTTTCTTCAGTTTCAAATATCAAGTACTATTTTATTCCTATTATTTTGATTTTCAAGCAATCACAAATTACAAATAAGAAAACTAAATAGTTGATCAATAACAAGTTCATAGTTCATAAGTACTATTCAATCAAGTGATTTTTTTTCCTGGTGCTCACTGTGTGCATAGCATAAAAAAAAAAGACTAAAATGAGAGACTTAGTTGAAATAATAAGGTTCCAAAATTTAAAAGAACACTGATGCAAAATCTTAGCTGTGATGAACACAAGTTCCATGAATGAAATTTTATCTGTCTTGTTAATTAGTAGATTGCCAATACTTAAAACAGTGGCTGCATTATAGGGGTCCTTGGTATTTGTTGATTGAAAGAATGAATGCAGTAGCCCTGGTAAAGCGGTTTGTTCATCGCTGCAAAACACTGTTATTGGCATTCTAGAAATCAACAACACAGATACACAATGAGAGGAGGCTGGCCAGAAACTGCTTGATTATTAGTACTCATAATTTTGCACTACACAATCAAAATGTCTAAACATAAAGTTAAACAAGACATATATCTTGACAAGTGAAGATAAAAAATACAAGCAGACAGTACTAATAAGACATAACTCTCTAATGTCTTAATAAAAGAATCATGGAAGCCATATTCTCTCAGACAAAAGATGCTGGAAATTTGCATCTCGAATACAGAATGATTTGTGAGCATGAGTTACTGTTGTGTCCAATGCCATAATAAATGGCGTCATCAGATGGCAGTTGGTCTGGGAGGCTCCATTATGAAAAAGGCAAGCTATGTCATGGAATTAAGTCACCTCTCCTGAAAGTATCATTCTTTGTAAAATATTGAAAAGGAGAAACACAAGACACACAAAAGTAAACTAAGTAAAATGCATTTGCTGCTTAGCAAGTTTTAATTGGTCTAGCGGTTATTGACAGTTGCTGGAAGGAAGCCTCACAGGAAAAGCTGGTCCTGCCTCTAACGATGCAAGTCATGGGGGAAATGATGATTATGCAAAGTGAAAGTGTCAGCCATTGATGAAATGGCTGACGAATGTAGACAAATATTCGAATTCAATGGATCCACTTCACAGACACCCAAAAAAAGTAACTCAAGGGTCCTTTTATAAGTTACCATCAAAATGTGTGTTGATACAAATATATATATATATTCACATATATAAATGCTGCATATATATTGTAATATTTATAAATATATTGCATATATAAAAATATAAAATGATCTATCTGGAAAAAGTCATATGTATATAAATCAGTGAACCTTTGGTTTGCAGGCCAGCATTCAATCCACTGAACCACACCAGCCAGGGTTATTTCTTTTTATTTTTTTCAATTTTTCAATCACAGTTTGCATTCAATATTATTTTGTATTAGTTTCAGTTGTGCAGCTTAACAGTTAGATGAGAGAATCCATTTTGTTCTTTGTCGTTTTTCCTAATGTAGAAAAATAAGAAATAGGAAGTTGCATGGTTAGGTGCCTTGATCCTAACCCACTCGCCAGTGTCCACGTCCCAGCTGGGTGTCTCCTTAGGCAAATTAATAATCTCCTCAGACCTCAATTTTCTCATTTAAAAAGATATAACAGCTGATCCATAGCAATTGTAAAGATTTAATGAGAAAATGTTTGTAAAATGCTTAGAAAAGTGTATAATGCATAGAAGTATCCATTAATAGTTATTACCTAAAGAAAAAAAATGTTTTAAATATGGCAAATAATTCAGATTACTATTATAAAGAATATTATGCTCTTTTTGTATGGAATAAAGGTGATAAATAATAAATATAATAAGCTTTGTGTGGCAGTTAATTGGGCCCATATAAAAAGAATCTATTTATTGGCTTTTAAAACTACAGCTCTAATATGTGCCTAGGCAACCGGCAATTTTATTTTATGTTAGAGCTTCTTCTTGTATTATTATTTATTGATTATTGTATTAATTTTTTGTAATATCTGTAAACCTACGTTTTCTATCTTCTGTATCTTTCAGGAATAAGATCAAGGTATCTACTCTGTTATTACAAGTGTAGGAAGAATATGAGAATAAAGAGGATCTTGCTTTCAAAGGCTGGGCAGGGCCTGTGACGTTACAGTACTTAGTAGCTAAGAAGCTAGTTTGTTACTTTTTTATAGATGTGGCAGAAGATAGGGGACTCCTGGGTCAGGGGCAACATACTTCATTACACATGGTAAAGCAGCGGGATAGCCTCCTGTTCATATGTGCTTTTCCCCATGCACTCCTGATAATACAGGGCCTGTGATACATGACTGTTTCTTAGTCAGTCTGGGCTGCTATGCCCTAGATTGGATGGCTTAAACAAGACATCTCTTTTCTCACAGTCATGCAGGCTAGAAGTCCAGATAAAGGTGAAAACAGATTCAACTCTTGGAGAGGAGTTTTTTCCTAGCTTGTAAATAGCTGCCATCTCACTGTGTGCTAACACGCCTTTCCTTGGTACAGAGAGAAAGAAGGCTCTGGTGTTTCTCCTTGTATCGAGGCACTAATCCCATCATGAGGGCTATACTTTTTATGGCTTAATATAACCTATTTACCTCTCAAAGGCCCCACCTCCAAATACCCTCACACTGAGGATTACGGCTTGAATATACGAATTTTGAGGTCTTATAAATATTCAGTCCATAACAATTGGACACCCATTGGGTCGTGTTACTAAAGAGAAATGTCAACTCAGGGAATTGACTGCATTATAGCAAGGAGAAGGAAAGCAACTTTTTGTCGAGGTTAAGATGGTATATCATTCTTTATGTCTGCTTGCTAGAAGAATACCCTGGCAAATGTCTCAGGAAAACAGTGGCCAGAGATATGTATTCTTGCTATACCCATCAAAAACACGCAAGACAACTGATGACCCATTGTTGGTTGACTCCCTTATACCAGCCAAAACTTAGAACTTGAAGAAAACTATAAGCAGAAAAAAATCCCAATATTCCTCTATTTTCAGCATCAGAAACAATGACTGGCACATAGGAAGTTCAATAAATAATGGTTAGCATAACTGAATAATTGAGTAAAAGCCATTGGGTTTGGCATTTAGAGTAGCATGAAGGGATTACATATGGCTACCTATATCTTATTAGGGAATTTCAATTTAGCGGAAAAGCCACTGAAGTTTGTAAGTAAGGAAAGAGCATGGTCAGAATTACATTTTGAAGCAATCACTTTGACCTCAGTTTGATGATGGATTTAAACAGTGGCAAGACAAAGGCAAGGAGACAAATTAAGAAGCTATTACAATAGAAGGAAGAGGTGTCGATTAGGGTTTCAACTAGGAAATTACCATGCATAACAACATTAAAAGTGATTTGAGCAATATTTAAAAATAATCAATACAGCTTAATAATGTTTAATGGAATGAGAGCAGAGGGGTAGAGACTAAAAAGATATATTATATCCTTACTTGAGACTGGGTGAGTATGCTTTAAGCAGGAATCGACATTCAAAAGGAATAGTGGAACTTTTACATTTAAAGTCAGTCAAAAGAATCTGTTTATTTTATAAACAAATTCTACTTTAATTGATAGATTATAAAAATAGCTTCTTTTTACATCTGTATATGATTAACATGTCATTAAAATATCTTTCTGTATAGAAACAGTTTTCTTTCTTAGAGCATCAAAATTCATAGCTGAAATTGAATTCTCTGTTTTAAACAGATTCTTTCTTTTCTCATCTGTTTCAGTTCATGCACGAATTTTTGTTACATAGGTAAGAAAACTCTTTAGCTGTATGACTTACCCTTTGAAAGGTAAGCAATTTACCCTTTGATGATTATGTACTTGGTAATTGTGGTTTTGACAAATTCCTTCTTGGATTACATTTCTAAAACCAATAGCTTTCTTATAATTTTGTTACGAAGAGATAGTGAACTTTAGTAATAACTATAAATGACGTATCATTGATTTGAACTAGGGACCTCAGTAGCTTCCTTCAGCAAAATCTGGTAAAATTTTAGGGTGAAAAGATAGCATTTAAATGAAAGGAGTATGTAAATATGTACACAATATAAATATTTGCGTTATTTTCAACATTTACTAAATAGACATATATTTTCTAATGAGTGGAGAACTAATATGTCTTTTATTTTATGTACCTTACTATGTTCTCACATTAATATGGTATTTCCAGTAAATTTGTTGAATGGAATTAGACTTCCTATATTTTTAATGGTTTAAGGATTTAACCAAAAGATTCTGACTTCCATGGCTAAAAGTCTTCTTTGAAAGAAAGGATTTATTAGGCCGTTGCTAACAAGATAGATGAGGTCCAGGGGCATGAAATCTGACCCACCAGGAGCGTGGCTGAGTGAAAAGACAACACAACATGTGTGTCATCCTGGAGTTGTTGAGCGACTTTATATATCAAGTGGAAGGGGGTATGGAGACGTAAGTCTTTCTGAAAGTATTTGTTGCAAGTGGATGTTCACAATATAGTCTTTCTTATAAGCCAGCCTTTGGTCCCCACTTGGATGTCTCACCCAGGCTTTAAGAACTGAAAGCACCAAGACAACTGTATGATCACCAGTCCTCTAGGTGACACTGGCACTGAGAAATAACAGGGAGCCAAGAGAGGTCACTGTGCTATTCACTCAGCTTTTATTAATGCAGGCTTCATCCAAATATATTTTAGCCTAATAACAATACTAAGCACTCAGTGACAATCAGTGATAACATTACATGAGAGATTTGGGGAATAACAAACCCCAGTCCCAGGGTCTCAGTCTGCAGGTTTAGGAGACAACACAGTGAGCAAGGGAGCCATCAGCGTTTTGCAAGGAAGGACCTCCAGACCCAGGTGGGCAGCAGGGCGGACAAAGTCCTCGGTCCAGCAGAGCAGAGCCTCCAGCAGCCAATGCCAAGGGAGATCAGTGTGTCATGAAGCAGCACTCTGGTGTGTGGAGCTCAGCTGTCTCAGGAGTGGTGTGCAGCCTGCCTCAGTCAACCTTGGGAATGGTGTGCTCCCCCCTTCTGGGCTTCTTGACAACTATCTTGGCACCCCTGATAGCAAGTGTGGGATTTGCCCATGAGCCTGTCTATGGGTGGTCCTACACTGCACACACAGCTGTTCTGGTCACATATGCAGGTATCTTAAGTGTGCCTCCTTGCCAGGTGTGTCTGCTCTGACTTAGGTAGTTTCCCTCTTGAACCAAAGTGTCATGACTGACAGCCATCTTGGTTGACATGAGTGACTCCACTTGGTTTTATACACTTTATGCTATCTTGACTGGACCAAGGTCATTTCATCGGTCCTGTTCTCCACAGTATTCACATTGGCTATAGACAAAGAGGGTGATAGAAGCTGAAAATGAGGCAGTTCTGGGGTAGATGCAGAGTCCAAGGAAAAAGTGTTTGTTCCCTTGGATAGGGTGTGGACAAGCCCTGAAAGTTCATGTGTAAAGAAGCAGAGGACCCTGAGGTGCATTGGTGCCTTTCTGTGTTCTTTTGGGATGATGACCTGGAAGTTAATCCAAAATCCCAAAAGACAGTCTTTTATCAGTTGCTTCACTTCATAGCTATTAACAGGCTGTTTATCTCTTACGCTCTGGACACTATAATTTAATTTAAAACATCTCAGAATTTATTATTCATTTATTTGTTTGTTTTCAAGAGAAAACCATGCTGATTTATTACAAAAAGTATTTACTTTATTGTACAAAAATGCTTACTTTAATTTTGGCAAAATGGAGAGAATTGAAGAAGATTTTGTTGGGGGAGCATAAGGCTTTGCTTCAATTTAATCCTCTTAATATTTCTTAAAACACTAAAAAGAAGATATTATAATTCTCATTTTAGGATGGGGAGCTGGGTATGTATCTACTTAAAGATATATATTATATAACAGTTTGTGGTTAAACTGAGAGTCAAGTCTTAAGATCCACCCTAATTTTCCTACCATTAGGCTATCTATTTAAGCAAATAAGCTTTCCAAATTATGTATCTGTAAATGTAGGATTCATTATGGCAATATATATATATATATATATCCTTAGTAAAATCCTTATTCTGAAATAAATTACAATTGAGAAATTCTGAGTTATGGGAAGTGTTTAAAGATACTTAAATTTTAGTGTATTGTAAGACTTGATTTAATGAAACTCCTTGCCTCTGTGTAAACATATAACCTGATTTGTTTTGAACTAACACTGTGGACTTATACCAAATATGTCAATCAAACTGCTGTGTACATAAAGACAAGTCCATCCTAGCCACAGAAATTCAAATTCTCATTCTCAACACAAACAAACATTTAGACTCAGCACATAATGCCTTTAGACAATAGCTTATGTTTTTGTGGCTCAAAACAAATATTGCTACTTGCCAGAACAATGAAGATCTGAAATGACTTCAATCACAGTGCTTTGTATCTGTATTAAAAGATTCTCTTTTTTTCAGCATCAGCCATAGAAGGGTTTGTTTCCTCCTTAGGCAATGCGTGTTTTGTTTGTGTGTGGTGGATCCAAGACTTAACTCCCAGGGGACTTTATCATTCAGCTTTCTTTACTGTGTGTGGCAATGCCTCCTCAGTATGAGCAAAAAAAAATAATTTAAAACAAGATACTTCTTAATAATACTACTTACTGAGAAGAAGTATCATTACATGTACTTAGTTTTCTTTTTTATAGACGTATTATACATTTGTTGTAAGGCACCTGAAGAATACATAGTAACTTTAAGAAAACATAAAAAATACCTAGCAAGTCACATATAATTGCCAATAACATTTTGCTTAACTTCCTAAATTATATGCATAAAATATTTACTGAGGCAATTTCTGTTGCTTTTGACTGTAACTCATAAACAATTTAATCTTCTTTTCCCCTGAGCTACACACCCACTTTATTAAAAAAACAAAACCACGTATAGATACTGTGAGGTTTGTCCAGAAGGTATCCAGCCATGTTCTATGAATAATAGAGACATTTACTGAAGAAAATACAAGATACAGGAAACACTGTAGATAGGACAATGATGCCTCAGTCGCCTTCAAAGTAGGCACCCTGGGACCTCACAGAGTTCTCCAGTTGCCATCAGCTACCCTGTCATATTTTCCTGAATCTCATGGATGTTCTGAAATCTCTTCCCTTTAAAAGGTGATTTTAGTTTTGGAAAAAGCCAGATGTCATAGGGCACCAAATCTGGGATGTAGGGGAGCTGACTTACGTGGGTGATTTGATGTTTTGCCAACAAAACTCTACACAAGATGTGATGCATGAGTAGGCATATTGTTGAGATGAAGCCACCAATCACCAGTTGCCCATAGTTGTGGGCTTCTGAATCATCCAAATAGTTTCCATGGAAGAATGTTCAAGCCTAATGCAAAGTTTGATGAAGACTTTTTGCTCTACTCAGACATTTTGAATGTGACAGCCACACAGTACAAATGCTCACTCAAAGGCGTCTACCGCCCCCACTGACTACTACAGTGAAGTCATCATTGTTCACACGTGCACATACAAATCCACTCTTCTTGGCTGCCAGGTTACATCAATGTCAGGCAAACCATTCTCATTATATTAACAATGGCTGGAACATTTCCAGATAGACCTTGTATATCAATATTTAAGGAGACTCATTTAAACATGGACAAAATGACATACACATTGTTTTACCATTATAACACAAAAATTTGTGGACAGTGTCTCTGAAATACCAAATGTCTAAAAAGAATGCTGCTGCTAAGATTTTTTTCTTAGTGGAGAAAGAAATAAAGGAAGAAATGCTCTAACTTTTTTCTATGCATAAGAAGGTAATCCTTTATGAGAGAACAGAGTTTTCGTGAATGCCAGGTTGACATTTGCAAAACTGATATGTTCTGACATTTGGAGTAGTTTCTGTAGAATTATATGTACACATTCTAACATTATGCAGAATGCAATAGATTTGTAATGTTTTAAGCACTTAAGGCAATACTACTACTGTGACACATGGAACAACTGTACCTTTAAATGCAGCCAGATTTCAGACTTGGAGAATGAAACAATGATCTCTGATTCTGAAGTTGGATCTCAAAGCAAAATGGATAAAAAAATTCAACTCATTAAAACAGTGTTCCCTGCTCTTATTTTATAAAAGAATACTTTAAAGTTTTGACTTGAAGGTGGGAAGGACAGCAATGAATCATGTTAAAAAGATGAACAAAACATGTTGGGTTTAGCCATACAAAACTGCTTATATCTAACAACTGTGACTGGTGAAGGAGACAAGTTCAAGTGATGTAACGCGATAGGTGATGTTTGTTGAGTGCGCCAAGCACTGTCATCAGAACTTTACATGTTTGCGCTCATTTAATGCTCCCAACACCCCCACAGTTTGCTAATGATAGTATCCCCATTTTACAGGTGAGAAAGAACACAGAAAAATGAATTAACTCCCCTGGGGCTACACAAGTAGTTAATTAGAAAAAAATTATTGAACCCAGACAGTGTGAACACAGAGCTATGCTTTAAACCACTGTGCTATTGTGTTTCAAATGACAAATTATGGGTTGGCTGGGGACTCGTTCAACATCATGGGGTTATGGTGTGTTGCACTTTGAAAGGCAGACCTTGTCCTTTGTGAGAGTTCAAGGGGTCTCCAAGTCTAAGTGTGAGAGCAAGTCAGTAGAGCACAGGTTTACTATAAGCAGTGCCTTAGATGATTATTTTTTCAGCTGTGCTAAAATCTAGTTGCTATGGAAATCCAGCATGATATGGGATGGAGAGGATCTCTAGAAAGATCTAATCTCTTGATGCAATGGACTGAAATTTCCCACACCTATTTAGAGTTACCACAAGAGTAGAAGCAAGGTGAATACTGAAATCTCAAGCTTTGTCTCTTAGCCTGATGCTGTCCTCATTCTTTCCAAACCTGTCTTCCTGCTTGCTGGATAAACTTGTTTACCTTGGGGAAAGAGGAGGGATATTAACTATATTACATACTTATCCATTGTATGTATGTCTTGATGCTCAGACCTCTAACTTTTATTCTTGCAATTCCAAGGAAGGTCTTTTTCCTCTCAATAAAATTCAGCATTTGCGAATCAATTAACATTGGCTTTTAGAGTATTTCCCAAGAGTTTATAACAGCAATCATAATGGTAGTCATGGTTTTCATTAATGTTGACTATGTGCCTATCACTGTTCAAGACTTGTGTTTGCATTTATTGGCCTTCAAAATAATATTACTAACTATCTATTATAACCTTGTTTGTTTTTAATATCAGGAGATCCCCTGGTAAAACCTGACAATGGACACTATATACACAGGACATGGAGAGATGGGAGAAAAGACAGACCACTCCAGGTTGGTAGGTGGCAAGTTTAACAAGCAACGGAACTTACGAGAAACAAGGCTTGTGTTGAAGGGGGGGGGGGGGATGTAATCATTTACAGAGGCCTTAATTAGGTTCAGTCACATGTACCTGCCAGGTGGTCTCAATAATGCATTGAGACTGAATCCTTGAAAACAGCTCCCACTGTAGCAACAGTGGGCAGAATGTACATTTCAAGCACTGGGGAAGTGTGAGGTGCCTCTGACTGTGTCCCATTTGCTGGTCTACCAGTGGTCGTATCCCCTGGATGACCTCCTCCAACAAATTCATGTCACACAGAGAAAATTTGAAACTGGATGGAAAGTGACTTGAACAAGGAAAAGGATATAACCAAAATTCGAACTGAGTATCCTGGTTCTATCTTAATTGTTCTGAAAATTATGACTACATTGTTTCTGCTCAAAAATCAATTTTGAAACTTTAAGATGTTATCATTTGAATTTTAGAAAATATAATCTTACATGGAATCACATGCTGTAGAGCACACTGATGAGCGTGGGAACAGTTCAATACATAGCAGAATTAAAAGCACTTTGATTTTATTTTCTGTAGTATTGGCTTTTGCCAGAAAAATCTGCATATGAATGAATTGCATCCTGATTTGGTTTTGTCCTTTTGTAAACTTCATAAATGAAGAAATGTGTACTCTTCCAGTCACAGATTATGTTGTAGAACACATTGTATAGCAAACAAAACAAAACAAAACAAAACAAAACAAAAAGAAGTCATATGCAGTTTAATTTCACTACTTAAAACTTTTCAAAATATAGGGGAGGGAAACATGCATTATATGTCTAGCCAGGAGCTTAATGATTCAAAAAGTTTCATTTATTTTGGGGGGAAGAGGGGAACATTTTCTTCTCCGTCGCTGATATTATATATTTAAACTTATTTTTGTTTACTTGTCTGCTTCTATGATGTGCTCTTGTGATGTGATTCTGAAAAATGTAGACTTTGTGGAGATCAAGCTAGGATTAGAAAAACAATAAAATTGTAAAGAAAGATTCTACTTCAAGGCGCAGAAGAAATAATAAAGGGAACTTTAATAATGAGGAATGCTATTCATTTGGTCTAATCAGATATCAGATTTGGTTATATCTTCTGTGATAGAATTCTCTCACCTACAGTTTGTGAGACTAGATGCAGAGCCCGTGTAGGGCTGCTGTCATCCTGTCACAGGAAGGAGGCCAGCCACAGGACACGCTGGTAGGAGAACAAATGTGAGTGAAATCACACAACCAAGGGGAAAATCTGGTAGCATCGTAGGACTCTATTACAAACATCAAACCATTTTTGCTGAACTGTTTGGATGTATGAAAGTCAGTAACACTATTGCAGTATTTAAAATAGGTCAGATTATATTTTCCCTTAATTTACCATGGAGAATCCTAACTGATGAGCCTCAAACAGAGCGTCAAGTTTATGAGCGTAAACAGTATCCAATAGACCAAGTACATATTAACAAACTGAAGAGAAAAGAAACAGAGCCAAATTTGCCTGTGAGTATACATAATTTGACTAGCACCTTCTCTGATTCTCTCACAACACACATTAAATATATTTGCAAATAAGCAGTAGTGGCGTTCAAATAAAGAAGTGTGTGTGAATGGGTTGAATGCATGCTAGTGGAAGTGACTGCAGTTCCAATCAGCGACAGGGGATGAGTAGATAATCATCCACTTCACTGTTCCTCTGAAACAGTGAAGCTTAGTTCATTGAGGATTTGGACCAAACCAGCTGTTGTGCCCTTGTGCTTTATTTCCTTTAAAGTGATTATGGAGGATGCAAAAGGGTAAAGTGAACATCAATAACGGAATGGAAAAGTGAAAAATATAAAAAGACATGATGATAATGAGAATATCTTGAATTGAAAGTTCTTGTGAGACGTTCATCCAAATTCTGATGGACATAATACGGTTGTTTTCTGATCCCAGGTAAGAGGCAACATATTTAAAGAAAGCCAACAATAGGATGATTGTTAAAACAATATGGATGATTCAGAAGGCCTACAGAGAGTGAGAAGAAGGCCTACAGAGAGTGAGAAGAAGTGAGAAGAAGCTGGAAAAAAAACCTTGGGAAATAACTGCATTGAACTGTAAGGTGAGCAAGTAAAACCTTTATACAGAATGAAGACAAATGAAGAAAAAGAAAGAAAAGAAGTTAATAAAACTCAGCTAAGAAAGTCAGGTGTCCAATATTCTGAATAACACAAGTAAGGTAGGAGGAGAGTGGGAGAGGAGACAGTGGGTTCATTAATTAGTTGGGTATCGGTGAATGGTTGACAGTGGTTTCAGTATAGTGGTAATGAACAGTGCAATTTCAGATGTGCAAATGACAATGAGAGAACAGACCATTAAAGCAGCAGCTCTTAGTGCAACTATGCGCTCTAAATATGGGAATGACAAGATGACATAAGCCAGCCAAGACACTACATTTCAGAGGAATAAATTAAACCCAGCGGTGATGCTTATAGGCATAAAGGGAGGAATAAATGAGGGAAAGACTGAAGAAATAGAAGGATTGATTAGTACATCCTGGAGAGGGGATAGGACTGAAGTGAGATGCAGAAGGAAGCAAGGCAGAGGCTGATCCTCACAGCACAGTTGACATCCAAAATGATATTTGCAAACCACACCACCACCAGCAACAAAAATAAAGTTCTATGTTCCTTTTTTCTTTTCCTTATAGAAGACTGCAACTAGAAGTACTAATACAGAGATATTTTATTCCTGAATATTATATAAGCACAGATATCTGCTTTTAAAAAATTGAACTCAAATTTAAAAGTAAATGACATGTTCAAAACACCAGTTTTTGAAAATTTTATGTTGACACTTGTCTTAAATATGTATAAAGCAACAAATCATATTATTGGTTAATGTGATTTTTAGAGATAGTTTACAGATGCTTACAACTAAATGAAATATTATGAAGGACTCTTTCATCAATTTTAATTAACATTTTAATAGTGTTCTGTTGAACCACAAGCCAAATTATAAATATTGTTATGTTTATGCAATCTGAGTAAATGTACTGTTGATATTCTGATTTTTAACTATTTTTTCTGAGAAATTTTTATACAACAAGGCCAAGATGCAGAGAAAAGGGAACTCTCATGTACTGTTGGTGGGAATGCAGAATGGTTCATTCACAGTAGAAAACAATATGGAATTTCCTCAAAAAACTGAAAATGGAACTGTCTTTGATACAGAAATTCTGATACTGGGAGGATACCTTAAGAATCCTGAAACATCAATTCAAAAAAACATATGCACCCCAAGATTCATAGCAGCATACTTTACAATAGCCAAGTGTTGGAAACAAACTAAGTGCCCATCAGTAGATGAGTGGATAGAGAAACTGTGATACATTTACATAATGGAATACTGCACAGCAGAAAGAACGAAGGAACTCCTTCCTTTTACAACAGCAGAGATGGAACTGGAGATATTGTGCTAATTCAAATAAACCAATTTGTGAAAGACAAATATCATGTGATTTCACTTATAAGAGGAATCTAATGAAATGAATAAACTGACAAGCAAAACAGAACCAAACACATGGAAATATGGAACTGACTGACAGTGACCAGAGGAGGTGAGGTCGGGAGATAATGGTGGAAAGAAGGGGAAGGGATTAGTGTAAGAACATGTACAAATGACCAATGGCCGTGGGCAATGGTATGGGAACTGACTGTGGGAGTGAGGGGTGGGGCGGGCTGAGGAGGGAAAAGGAAGAAAAAATGGGATAATTGTAATAGAATAGCACTAAAACAATTACTATAAAGTTTTCAATGTCTTGAATCAAATTTTAATTCCAGCATTGCCTTTATGTAAATAAAAATACAGTTTTTACAAGTCTCTATAATACAATAAAATGCAGAATACAATGTGCTTGAGGAATTAAAACTCTAAGCAATAATTGGAAATATCACCCTGGCTGGCGTAGCTCAGTGGATTGAGCATGGGCTGCAAACCAAAGTGTCGCAGGTTCGATTCCCAGTCAGGGCACATGCCTGGGTTGCAGGCCATGACCCCCAGCAATCACACATTGATGTTTCTGTCTCTCTCTCTCTCTTTCTCCCTCCCTTCCCTCTCTAAAAATAAATAAATAAAATCTTTAAAAAAATAATTTGAGATATCAGTTGTTAATCGAAGTGACAAACTGTGCAGACTAGGTGATTTGCTAGTTTACTATGTGCTTTTAAACCTGTAATTGAGGTTCCACATCTGCTAATAAAGATATAAGAAAGCAGAGGTTTCAGTCACACTTGCAGGGGTATTAAATCACTGCCCATGAGAAGTCTGAGTTTCTTGGTTCTAATACGTGTTGGTATTGATCGTCCTAGAGGGAAGGCTGTTTTCCCGCTTTCTAATCATGCTTAGAAATTTATAAGGATTTAAATATCTTCTAAATTAGGCACTATTTGTTTCCTTGGCATTTTCACTTTCAGTGACTAATGAATGTCAAGAATAAAAAGAGCATTTCCAGGTAATTACTGAAAGTAAAGTGATTTATGATGCCATAAGTTATAATACAGAAATGCAACGGGCAGTACATGATTTCTACCATTCTATGAGTTTAGGAAGATCTTTACCAGAAAATCAATAAAGTCTTGCAGACTTATAGTGCTATTGGAATTTGAGTTCTCTGTTGCTATATAAACAATGCATCAGATATCATAAAATTACATCTCAGATAATGTTTAGAGCCAACAAATTATTTTACATAGTTTTGAATAAATACACACAGGATAAGAATTAGTAATTGGAATACACTTCAGAATTTTATTGCTTCTCCAATCACTAAAATTGTCTTTGTAATGAGCTCTTACAGAATATGAGCAACAGCCACATTCTGCTTTTCTCTGGTCCTACCCATGCACAGGCATTCTGATTGTTATAAGTTATCTTTTGCTACAAGAAGCAATGTATCATCAATGACTCTAATCTTAATTGAATTATTCGCCTTGATTACATCTCATGTGAGGCATGGAGTTTTAGTTTTTTAGGAGAGTGCACATCTTTGCTCAGCTCTTTCATCATGCCTGTCCTTGTAGACAGATGATGAAATGGGCTTATTATTCTTTCAAACTTAAAATCTTACTGGTAAATCAGGAAAAGGGGTGTTTTCTACTTTCCTAACTCTCATGAAATAATCATTAAATCTCTTAAAAATATTCTAGAATGATGGTTGGTGAAAAAGGTAATTTTGCCTTATTGCAAGAAAAAGAGTGGGATAACATGAAATGGAAAATGCAAGACTTTAAATAACCTGGCAAAGTTTTATGGACTCAAAAAAGCAAAATTGAGAGTCATTTATCACAATAAAGACAAGTAGAATTAATCCACTGGTGGATTATTTGATTCAATTTTGTGTAAGTAAATCTTGCTACTGTGCATGATATAGTAGAGGCTACCAAAATTTCCAATCTCCAATTCTGAAGCCCACTTTTTATTCAACATGTCATTAAAACTGTATTTATTTATACAAGTTTGAGAAGTGCTTTATATTCAAATGTCATCCATCCACCCCAGTTCTTGAAGTTCTCATAAACTAAACTAAGGATCTGGGGATTAAATTTGTGATGTGGCTATAAAATAAATATGAAGAATTATTGCAGGGAAACTAGATGCCAAGAGGTTATATTAGTTGTTTGAGTGAGAAAACTCTGTGGCTTGGACTTGAGAAATGGTATCAAGGAGAAAAAAAAAAGTGGAAAAGTTTTAGAAATATTAAGGAGATAAAATTGTCATTCATTAGAATGCAAAGTCATTGTTATTACTCTACCAAGAACATTGGCTCTCACATACATTTTTAATAAATCAATGAAAAAATAATTAGATGATTGAATGGATGTATATGATGGGAAAGGAAGCCATGAGAAATAATGTCTGGCTTGAATACTGTCCATAAATCAGCACCATTTATTAAAATAGGGAAAAATAAAAGTTTGCCATTAGGTGGGAGTGATGACTAAATGTTCTAGCATTACTCTTCCTTATTTAAGTTTGTATTCCTTTGGCTTATGGTACCTCCTTATTTCAAGTTTTAAAACTATTTCTCATTACAAATAATATCAAAGTACATTCCTGTAATTGAGATTGTCAACTAAAGAGTTTCTGCACAACAAAATAAGTAAATAACAAAATGAAAAGGTATCCTACAGAGTGGGACAGAATAACTGAAAACCATACATTTAATAAAAGGCGAATATTCAAAATATATAGGGATCTCAGACAACTCACTAAAAATACTTTTTAAAAGTTCAATTAAAAAATGGACAGAGAGCCCTGACCAGTGTGGCTCAGTTGGTGGGCCATCATCCAGCAAAGCCAATGTTCCCAGTCTGATTCCTAGTCAGGGCACATGCCTGAGTTTTGGTCCAGGTCCCCAGTTAGGAGTGTACAAGGGGCAGCCAATAGATGTTTCTCTCACACACTGATGATTCTATCCCTCTTTCTCTCCCTACCTTGTCCTCTCTCTAAAAGTAAATATGTAAAACAAATGGACAGATAAACTAAATAGACATTTTTCAAAAAATGCAAATGGCCAATAGGTACATACAAAAATGCTCAGTTTCACGAATCATCAAGGACATGCAGATCAAAATCACAATAATATATAATTTCACACCTGTTAAAGTGGCTATGATCAAAAAGACAAAAAATAACAAGAGTTGGCAAGCATTAGAAGGAAATTTGTGTGTATTTTTGGTGGGGGAGGACATTTGTTCAACCACTATAGAAAACAATTTGGAGCTTCCTCAAAATATTAAAAATAGATCTACCATATTATCCAGCAATTCCAGTTCTGATGATATACACAAAGGGGATGAACACAGGATATCAAAGAGATATATTTATTCCCATGCTTATTGCAGCAATATTTGCAATAGACAAGATGAAGAAACAACCTCAGTTCACATGAACAGATGAATGAGTAATGACAACATGGTATGCATATGTATGCAACCATGAGAAATAAAGACATTTTACCAGTTGCAATAACCTATTGATGAACCTTCAGGTCATTATGCTAATTGAGATGGCAGATAGAGAAAGACAAATACTGTGTGATATCACTTATATGTGAAATCTAAAAAATGTCAAATTCATGAAAATAGTAAAATAGTGGTACCCAGAGGATGGGGGTGTAAGGGATAAGACAGATTTTTCTAAGTGAGGCAAACTTGCAATGAGGTGTAAATAATCTCTAGAGATGTAATACACAGTATAGTCAATACAGATGAGAATATTGCATTATTATCACATTTGTTGAGAGACTAGGGATTAATTATTCCAATCAGGAAAAAGAAAGAATAAGTATATAACATGATAAAGGTGGTAATTATCACTACAATGCCAATCATATTACAATATTTAAATGTATCACATTAACATGTTATACATCCTAAATTTACACATTATATATCCACTATATTTCAATTAAAAATAAGACAAAGAAAGAAAGAAAAGTGCCAATTATTGGGTATCTGCTAATATCTTCATCCCATGTTTACCTACCTTCCACTCTTCTAGAAAATATTTCTAAGTGATAACAAACATCTGCATATTTTCAACGTCTCTCTAGTTTCTCTAAAAACCTTCTTCTCTGTTTCTCAGTGACAAGTGGTCAGTTTTCTTCTCTGTAAAATATTTCCTAACAACCTTCATGAATATAATTTAAAACTCTTGTCAAAGCATGATTTCATAAAATAATGTTTCTTTAGACTGATTAAATATGTCAAAGGGAGATGAGTAACAATTCAAAGACTGTTGAACTTACAATACCTAGACAGCAAAACTGTTGTATGGCTGTGTTAAGCAGGGCACATAGAATAAAAAACAAACTGGTAAAATGACACAAATCAGGATGATAAAACTAAAGGGATACATTTTAAATATGTTAATCATGGTATACTAAAACTTGTACTGAACTATTGGGCAAACAATTAAAAAATGTTAGAAGTCAGTTAACCTAAATAAGACATTGGTATTCAGAAATGCTACTATTTCCTTAGATAATGTCAGTTCAGCACTGTTTTCTACCCCCTTTACAACACAGAATGTAACCGTAATGGTGGCAATATATAGCAGCAGGGAGTGGACAAGAAATATTTTTACCACCAAAGAAAACAAAGAAAGATGGTTAAAGGAATTCAGAGAGACTAGAAAGATTTAAGGCACCTTGCGTGCTACTCTGTCTGAACCATACTTTGTGAACAATCTACAGTTTTCACAGGTGCTACAGCTCTGATGTATTTTCATTGAAAATTTTATTTATTTTATCAATTTTGATCTGTATTGACATTTATATGATTGACATTTTTTAAAAACTAAAAATAATCTATCAAAAATAAAACATTTAATTGAGTAGAGAACTTTTATCCCCAGAGCTTGCTCCTTTTACATTTAATTTTACAGAACTTCCATCATCACAAAACCTTTCTTTCTTTCTTTTTCTTTCTTTCTTTCTTTCTTTCTTTCTTTCTTTCTTTCTTTCTTTCTTTCTTTCTTTCTTTCTTTCTTTCTTTCTTTCCTTCCTTCCTCCTTCCTTCCTTCCTTCCTTCCTTCCTTCCTTCCTTCCTTTCTTTCTTTCTCTCTCTCTTCCCTTCCTTACTTCCTTCCTTCCTTCCTTCCTTCCTTCCTTCCTTCCTTCCTTCCTTCTTTTTCTTCCTTCCTTCCTTCTTCTTTCTTTTTTCCTGGAATTTCCAACTCTTTCATTTTAAATCTTGCCCAGGTTTCAAGGAGACAAAGTGTCATTGGCAGGTCATCAAACTCTAAGTCATGAGAGTGCTGCCATGCCAATAAATTCTTCCCTATTTGGTTGTTATTTTATCTACTCCACTGTTTACATATCCTTCTGGTTCCTGATAGTTCATAGTAGCTGGGTCCCATATTCTTTGTTTTACATGAATTTTTTGTTGTTATTCTATTACAGTTGCTCCAATTTTCCCTGCTTTGGCCTCCAACGCCCAGTCCCACCCCCTCCTCCCACAGTCCATCCCTACACTGTTGCTCATGTCTATGGTCATTTGTACATGGTCTTTTACTGTCCCTTCCCCCTATTTCCGCCATTATCCTCCTCCCTCCCCCCCTCTGGACACTATCTGTCTGCTCCATGTTTCCATGTCTGTGGTTCTGTTTTACTCATTAATTTTGTAAAAGGTGAAAGATTTGTCTGTTCTGAGGAGAAACCAGAGCATTTGTTAGTTTACTTTGTTCATCAGATTCCTCTTATAAGTGAAATCACATGGTATTTGTCTTTCACAAATCAGTTTATTTGAGTAAGCACAATATTCTCCAGTTCCATTCATGCTGTTGCAAAAGGTAGGAGTTCCTTCTTTCTTTCATATGTGTAGTATTCCATTATGTAAATGTATCCCAGTTTTTTGATCCACTCATCTACTGATGGGCACCTAAGCTGTTTCTAACACTTAGCTATTGCAAATTGTGCTGCTGTGAACAGTGGGGTGCATATGTTCTTTTGAATTGGTGTTTCGGGGTTCTTAGGGTATAATCCAAACAGTGGAATTGCTGGGTCAAAAGGGATTTCCATTTTTAATTTTTTGAGGAAACTCCATACTGTTTTCCATAGTGGCTGTGACAGTCTGCATTCCCACTAACAATGCACTTGGGTTCCCTTTTCTCCACAAGGGAAACCCAGGACACTGTCTCCTCTATAATTCTTCTACCCGTGTGCCTGCAAGTAGGGTTAGGGTTTGTATCCTTTTTTCCCATTGCTCTTTCTAGCTTATCCTTCATCTTACAAAGTGACATGAATACCATGTTATCATATAGTATCCTATGAGACCTCTCATTATTGCATAATCTACTGATACTCTGGTCTCTCTCAATTCTTTCTGAGTTTAGCTCCAATCTCACTATTACTTTACCTGTTAGAATTTTTTATAATTTCACTTGTCAGAGTGAATGGAATACCGTGCCATACTTTGGCATCTCCACTTCTTTAACTACTGTGAATTTATCTTGCATACTACCCAAGCCACTAGGCTCTGTAGCCATGACCCGGACTTTCTCATTACTTATAATAGTAACTATTTCCTCATCTGAATTTCAAGCATCACACTCTGTCAACTTGACTTCCTGACTTCTAGCTTGTACTCAATGCCTCAAACAACCCCATTCTGATAAACCATCATGGCCACCAGGATGCATGTATATTAATTAATTCCACAATATTTTCACTTTTCCTCAACCTTTCGTTTGTGTCTTTCATCACAACCAAGCTAATTCCATGGACAGGTTTTTTTAGTGACTTCCTTGTATATACTCACAAACTACACCAGTCTTCTTTAGTTTTGTCATACAACTAGGCTGTACCCTAATCCTAGTTAAGTAACTGTTAATTTGGTCCTGAATCTAAGTATTGGCATGACTAGACAATAACACATAACCATGCTACATATCTCATTTGAAATTCTCTCTAAACTCTAAGGGAAGTCGTTTTTATAATACCTCCTACTCTCTTAAGTGACTATTCTGTACCTTTTTCTGCTGTTTTCACACATTTTTCATCTCCTCTCCCAGACTCCCATTTAACTGATGAACTGGATTTGCCGAGAAATGAAGTCCAATCACTTGTCCTCACATCTATATATACATTAACATTTATTTACTTTTTTATTTTTAAATAGTTCGTTTTATTTTTCCATTACCATTTATCCCCCATATACCTCTTTCACCTCCACTCACCCCCTACTGCAATCACCACACTGTTGTTTGTGATCAGTGTTTATGAGATCTTTTGCTTTTTTGCTCCATCCCTCAACCAGCCAACACCGCTCCCCACACTATAGAGTTGTCAGCCTACTCTCTGTCTATGAGTCTGTCTCTATTTTGTTTGTTAGTTAATTTGGTCTTTAGATTCCACATATGAGTGAAATCATATAGGATTCGTCTTTCTCACTCCTGTTAATTTGTCAAAAGCCAACCTCTCTCCACTTAGGGACTGTTGCCAAAACCCTCTCACCAGAGTCTTGATTTCTGTCCAATATGCTTATACATAGAGAAAGACTCCTTCCTGTGAGTGGATTCGGCCCTTTGCTGGGATACAATTGCTGATAATGAATACAAACTAGAGCGCAGCACTCACCCGCCCTCTGGACTCAGTACTTCTCTGTGCTACACATCTCTAAGTAGGGGGCCTATCTCTTCTTAATACCCAAGTATAATGCAGTGTGCAGAATCAAGCTTGATATCCTGCTCTTCACTTCTTATTATCTGCATCATTTTTATTTTAAGTAATATAGGTGGTATTTTTAAATTAATAATATTATGTACTAAACATCTACTATATTATAGGCATTATATTCAGTGTATCTTAAACCATTTAAGCTGTATAATAATTCAAGCCCTGGCTGGCGTAGCTCAGTGGATTGAGTGCGGGATGCGAACCAAAGCATCGCAGGTTTGATTTCCAGTCAGGGCACATGCCTGGGTTGCAGGCCACTGCCCCCAGCAACCACACATTGATGTTTCTCTCTCTCTCTTTCTCCTTCCCTTCCCTCTCTAAAAAATAAATAAATAAAGTCTTTAAAAAATAATTCATACTAGAATCATCAGTAAGAATTAATATTATAATTTTATAGGAAAGTAAGTACAAACACATTAATTAACTCTGTCAACTTTCTGTGTATGATGCATTGTAAGGAGAGAGTCAAACATAAGGCCCTCTAATACCATAGGATCTTTATACTCTTAATGGATTGTTATACCTAATACAACTATACTGAAATTGTTTACTGGAAAACAAAGAAAATACAAAAAAGCAATTCATGCTCAATAAATCAAACAACTGTTGCATTTTAATGTATGTCTTTCCAAAGTTATGTTTGACTCTGTAAAATTTATAACTGTGATAATTTATATTATTTTGTGACAGGTGTTTTATACTTAATTGAAGATCTTCAATTTTTCAAGCTGATCAGATAGTTCTCTTTAGGGTTTTTTTTTCTAACGTCATCCCATTGTGTGAATGTGACAGAGCTTCACAGATTTCTTGTTTTTGACAATTTTCCTGTTTTACCATTATAGGTATTATGATTAATAATTCTCTTAACTCTTACAGCTTTTTAAACTTTCATTTCTTTTCATCTTACAACAACTTTATACCATTAAAATTATTTCTTCAGTGCATGCATATTTCTATAGCTACTAAATAAATTCCTAAATGATCATGTGAAATATATCAATTATCAGTTTCAACAACTATATAATTTCTTTTTTTCTTTTTTTATTGTTGTTCAAATACAATTGTCTTCATTTTCACCCCACCACAGCCCTCCGCCCCACCCATCCCCACCTCCCACCCTTGAACCTACTCCTTTTGGCTTTGTCCATGTGTCCTTCGTACATGTTCTTGATGGGCCTTCCCTTTTTCTTCCCATCATCCCTTTCCCCCTCCCCTCTGGTTACTGTCAGTTTGTTCTTTATTTCAATGTCTCTGGTTATATTTTGTTTGATTGCTTGTTTTGTTGATTAGGTTCCACTTACAGGTTTCTTATTTATATAATTTTTCCAAAACTGCATATTAATATGTTTGATGAAGCTGTACTTATTTATGCTTGATAATAGCAACTCAGTACCAGATAAACTTACTTGTTTCAGATCAATGGTAAGAGAAAACTTTGTTTATAAGATTATATGCCATTCATGTTTTTTTTGTGTGCTTTTTAAAACATATTATTTTCTTTTTTCCTATCTGCTTCATACTTTGCCTTATTGATTTACAAATGTTGCTTAATAGTAAAAGTATTGTCTTTTTACTTGCCACATAATTTGTGAGCCTTTTCTTCCTATAAGTTTGTAAAAGCACCATTGTGTTTTGACTTTCATTCAAGTTGTTTTATAAAATTGAGATTTCAACTTTTATGTAGCTAGGTCTATTTGATGTCTTACTTTTTTTCTTAGATAGTTATTCTTAATTCTAAAGCAAGATTGAAAAATGATTCCTTGTAGTAGTAGCCTTATGAATTTTATTTGTATTTCTTTAATCTAACTAGAATTTGCCCTTTAAGTAATAGATCGGATGCTAATATTTTGGTTCTAAGTAAGTCTAAGTAATTCAGCTCCAGTCATTAATCATTTGTACTCATTGTTGGCAGTTTATCTTGAATTGGAATTTCGATCACTTTTTCTAAGCTGATGACTTCCTCTTCCTTACTACTTACTTAGAGATTTAGTTCTCTTTGCCTTTCTGAAAGGAAGTATACATGGTATCCTACACCTGGCTGATGCTGGCCAATCCGTTCCCATTCCTAAAATTTAGGAATTGGCTTTTGCAGATTTTCGCATGGTATTTAAAGCTGGCTGGGGAAATCAAAAGAATAAAGAAACAATTTTACACAAAGAAGTTGACCCACAGAGAAAGAAAGAAGTGGTGCCTAAAAAGAAGTGGTGATAGATTTAATGTCTGAAGGAGAGAGTTAATCAGGGAAGGCAGTCGCTATGGCTCCTTCGGTTTGTCAGGGCATTTGCCATTTGTTGTTAAGTGGAGGGTAGGCAGTGTTTGCTGAGAAGTATCTTTTTATTATTAAAACAATTTCTACTTTTTCATTTAAGTTGTGAATTCTTTTATTTGCAAATAATCTCTGGTGAAAACTCAAACATTTATATGGAAGTGTATTTCTTAGAACCCATGGGATCCTCTGGCATCTCCTTAAGATGTCAGGTCCTATTGTAAAGGCAAATGGGGAAGACTGGATAAACCTAAAATAGTCAAGACTCTGACTCTCAAAAATGAAGTTTTAGGTCATTTTATCAATTCAAAAATCCTGAGAAGTTTAAGTGATGTCTAAGAGCAAAAGGAATATAGTATGAAAAGATTTTAAAAATGTTACAAAGATTAATTATGCTCTTGTAAACAAAGCCTGAAGGAGAGGCTGTGTAATAGCATATCTTTTAATTACATACCTGACACATTAAATAATATCATATTAGCATGAGAGACTACTTAAATAACCTTTATTTTATAAGTGATTAAGAAATATAAGTGTTTTTGAAAACTGAATACCTAAATTTCTCTCTATACATTGATGCATAAATAGGTACAAGTGACGTGGATGTGGATATGGGCATGGACACAGGCATGGCCATGGATACAGGTGCAGATGTGCAGACAGATGTACTCTCCCCATGGTCTCAGATTTCAGCATCTGAAGGCCCAGAGCATCTTCCCATCAGTATATGGCCACGATACATAACAAAGACTTATTTAATTTCAAAATGTGGAAATAGATATTCTAATAAAAATTTTCATAATGCTTCCATTATTTAATTCAATCATGCATTAAGTAGTTATATGAAATTATGAATTATGTATCCACATGTATACTGTTTTATTAAAGGTTAAACCATTTTTTAAAAAAATCACATGACAGGATTCCAGATAATATTCCCTGATAATATTTCAGAATTTGATAGCATAAACATCTATAAAGCGTATTTAATTTTCACAGATTTCTTCAAACTCAATTTAAGATTCTAGCATCAACCGTGAACATGAGAGACTGTAGCAGTTCAGTGGATTTAGGGTTGCCGTCAGCAAAGGCACATCTCTCATCGGCTGAGCGGCTGTCATTTCCATGAATGCCATTTCTTTCTTGTACCTTGAACTTCTGGAAATGTCATATACTTTGTTTCAGAAGAAGGGATATTTTTATCCTTTTCATGTTTCAACATATTAGTATAATTTCAAAAGATATATCCTAGAGCTAGAGTATTTTTAACAGGATTCTAAATTTTGATAGTCATTTCAATAACTTGGGTGAATGTTTGAATACTATGGATCATGTAAAATTTTAAGGTTTGTAGTAGAATTTAAACCAGGCATATATACATATAAATATGGATGTTGATTAGATATAGATATAGATACACAATAATACAATCAGGTTAAATGCCTTGCCTCACTCTGGCTGGTGTGGCTCAGTTGGGCATTATCTAGTAAAGTGAAAGGTCACAGGTTCAACTCCCGGTCAGGGCATATGCTTAGGTTTTGAGTTCAATCTTCAGTTAGGACCCTTACAAAAAGCAAGCGACCAATGTTTCTCTCTTGCAGCAATGTTGCTCTTCCTCTTTTTCCCTCCCTTCCCCTCTTTCTAAAACAAAACAAAAAAAAATTTTCTTTGCTTCAAGGAGGAACAACAGAAATTTTTTCACGTATCCTTTTAAGACATTTTTTTCTGACAAAATGAGCCAGGCTTTTGCTATATATATTCAGCATGTGTAACTTAACAAAAATTTGAATCTTACTTTATAATGGGAGCATTCAAAATTTAAAGCACAGGATGATATTAAAACCACTGTAAGATAACTTTGTGAGGACTTTTCATGTATTAAAACTATTTCTTCTCCAAACTACTTGAAACAAACAACATCTCTGCTGGATTCAGAACTTAAATAAGTTCAATCGTTTTTCTTTTTACGGTTGCTGTTTTGGTATACAAAATAAATATAATCCGTATGTTGTATATGCATGTGTTTAAGTATATATGTATATACAGTTTTCTGTGAGTGTTGCCATAGCTTTCTACTTCAACAATGCTTGAATGCCACTAGAGACTGGACCCCCATCCCAGCCAGCCACCCAGATACATCCTTCTGCCACCCCCTCACGGCACCCTCAGACTGCCTCCAGGCCCTCACCACACCACCACTCCAACGCTGTGAAGCCAGCTGTCCTCAGCCACCCATCGTGACAACTGAGTCCACCTTATAGGTGCACAGGAACTACCCCGGACTCAGAGGGCGCCATCAATTGCCAGACCAACTTGGAACTCCGAGCTTCCTACATCTACTTAATATATAACAAATGTTTTCTGATATAACCACAATGTTTTCTTATATATGGTGTGACTTCAAAATTTTATATTATCCAATTCTATTGTTCTTCTAAAACATGAAAAAGTGAGTTGATAAAATACTCATGGTGACTTTTTCAGGAAAAAAACTAGCAATAAATTCTTCCAGCCAACAAATGAATAACTCTAGAATGGAGAATATTTAATCATTTTAAATATACAATAGGATATGTGATCCTTTAAAATATACAATTCAGACAAATTGTGGTAATCTTTTCAGATACAGAAATGAGAAAAAAAATGTGGAAATTATTTCAGAGTAACATTTTGTAGTAATAGGAGATGAATTATGAACATATTCCCTATATTTATACTTGGGCGGCATGAGAAAAATTATTTGTCCTCTTCAATCCACTAATTGATACCTGTTATGGTGAAGACACTATTCTCCAGGGACAAAAATTGGTATCACTGACCGTATGTTGTCTTAACTCTTTTTGTGGGTGGAAATGAAGAAGAGGGGCTGACAAAGACAACGAAGAAATAACTTCGCAGCATATTAGAAGTGACAAGTCTTACAGGGTAAAATGAGGGAGGGAAGGCACAATGGCATCGCAGATGGTGGTGGTTGGGTGGGGGTGAGACATTGTTCTGGGTAGCCTAACACAGGAGGTGATGGCTGAACAAAGATTTTAAGGTGAATAAAGAAAGTAAACCATTCCGAAATGTGGAGGAAGAACAAATGTCAGAAGGAACGCCTAAAACAAAAGCAGGTGCTCAGGTCTGAATTAATGGCATGAAGTCCAGTGAGTCTGAGAGGAAGAAGTAAAAAGGGAATTTGTAAGAGAGGGCTCAGGGAGGTGGCAATGATCTACATTGTGTTTACCCTTATACGGAGGCCACTGTGAAGGCATTACTCTCATATTCTTGATATGGAATCACCTAATGCTGAGCAAATTCAAACTAGTAATAGAAAAAAAGAAACATACATATTTTGGTTTTTGTCTGTATGTGTGTTTTTACTCACCACCCCCTCTTCCCCAATGAAGGTGAAATCTATAAAAAAAATAATGCGTAACAATGAAAGAGACCTTATGAGGAAATACTGTCTTGTCTGTCTGAAAGTAAAATAATTTATTTAAAGTAGGAAAATCTTCTTGTTTATTTCCATATTGTGTGGATTAACAAACACGAGCTCTACATTCATATGACCTGATGGAGTTGTCAAGGTCCTAAATTGTTGCACCAGGTGCGGTGACTCTGGCATCCTCTCTCTCTCTTCTCCAAGCCCAGTGTGTGTCTGTTAAAATGATTTTTTCTGCTTCTGAGAAATTTCTCCTCACTATACAGGCATTCTTGTAGATACTGTGAGTTTACTTCTAGTATACTACAATACGTATCACAATAAAATGAGTCACAATTGTTTGCTGGCGGAGTGTCTATGCTTCAATTTGTAAAATCCATAACATTTATGAAGCACAGTAAGACAAGGCATGCTTGTACGGGGAAGATAGTTAACGGTGTATAGAGATAATTTCCTGTCAGTCAAATCCCTTGCACATCCATGGCCATTTGTCTCCAATTTTTCCCCTGTCTTGGGAAACTGAAGATCATTTATCATAATTTCTGATATATGAAGCAGGTGCTTAATTACTTTAAAATGTTAATGTTTTATCTTTTATAAATAGATGACTGAAAAAATTAGAGTGTTATTGCTTTAACTTTATGCATTTTCATTAATTTTATTACATGTAAATATAATATGAATATTTTAGTTAATAGAAGATTTTGATTTGAGTTTTCATGATTTATATTTTTAAACTATTCTAGCTGTAAGGTAAGTTTACATTATTTCCACAAGTTATTACAAATATATCAAATTAAGTTTGACTAAATTCATAATAATGGATATCTTCTAAAACATTTAATGTTGTGGATATCATAAGTGACATGCTGAAATTAAATTTCTAGATCTTTACTAAACTTTAAGACTTTAAGCCAATATTAAACCAAGTTAATTAATAATCATTTGGATTTCTTGACACTTTCAAAATTAGAAAATGATAAAAAATGATTACTAAACATAGTTTACATTAAATTTTTATTTCTTTTTATGTATAAAATGGCTATAGCTTTAGAGGAGGTGTACATCTTTGTAATGTTTGAGTGTGTGGGCCTTTTTTCTGAGTGTTATTAGCATGAGTTTAGTTTCTGGGTTTAATTGTGTGTTCTAGGTTCCTGGTGTAGAGGTGCATTTCAAACTATTCAGAATCCTTCTGTCTGCTTGTTTCAATAACTAATAGCTCCTCATAGATAAACTGGTCAACAGATTAGATAATATAAATTTGCTATAAACTGACAAAGTACCATTTCAAAGTACAAGGGCGGGCAAAAGTAGGGTTATAGTTTTGAGCACATGAAGGAGTTTATTTTTATTATTTATTAATTATCATAGTATTTGCTTGGATTATAAGTTTAGAGCTACTTTTGTCTATCCCTTATATAAATTTATACTTATATAAGCCATGGATATTTCCAATAATATAAGCATGACTATTCCCCTTATGTTTACTAAAAATACTATTGTAAATTATTTTATATATGTTATTTTATGAGGATATATTGAATTTTAAAGTGTCACATAATTAGATACAGATATATATTTTGCACACATAACTGACCTCACATTACACCTATGTGTATTAGTGAACTCTTTTGATGACTTTATTAAGAGAGAATAAGTATTTTAATATAAAAAGCTAGAAAATGCCTATAAATATTCTTTCCCACAGTGTTATGATCTCACAAGTAAAGTGTTGATGCTATTTTCTAGAAAAATACGTTTAAATAATTTCTAACAGTTGATATATTATTATTTCTATTGAACTGCTTTGGCATTTTAGAAAGTATGGTAGCATCCATTATGTAAATTATGACATCAGCTTTAGGAAAATAGAAATTGCTTTTTGATGCTCATAGGTAAATGATTGGCTAACAGTGACTCAGCTCTTTTCATTTGCCCATTTTCCTAACAAATGCTGGGCTTTAAGAAAAGAAATTATAGTCTCTAAATGCCAGATATCCCTGAACTCTAGCAATATTTATAGGAGTAAATTGGCTAGAGGCACCTGGAGAACTGGGCATCTCATGGCTCCTCTAAATTACCTTGAACACCTGGGAAAAAGTGGAATGGTCTGCATCTGGCCTGGAGAGTAAACTTGTTATTCATTAGGCAGGAACTGTGAAGCTTGGATATGTTTTGAACATGTGCTGCTCTTTCAGCAGGTATGCCTAATGGGATTTAAAGCATCATTAAGTAAATATTTCACACAGTTAAGAAAATTAACTGTGTAGTGACAACTGCAATGAAATGGAAGGTTCTACTGCTACACAAATGTAGTAAGATTATAAAATGAAATTTGGACACAATCCCAATGGCATCTGTATGACAAATGAATAAAATATAAACTCAAACTATCATTATGAATTTTAAACATATATATGTTAAATATTAACATTGACACTACAAAGAGTTATTTAGCATTTTATCTGCTAGATCTAAGCTAAGAAATAGTTTCTAGTTTTAATATATATATTTTTTAAGATTTTATGTATTTTATTTTTAGAGAGGGAAGGGAGGGAGAGAGAGAGAGAGAGAGGGAGAGACAGAGAGAGAGAGGGAGAGAGAAACATCAATGTGCGGTTGCTGGGGGTTATGGCCTAAAACCAAGGAATGTACCCTGGCTGGGAATCGAACCTGGGACACTTTGGTTCCCAGCTCACGCTCAATCCACTGAGCTATGCCAGCCAGGGCTAATATATATTTTTTTAATTTAAGAAGAATAATGTTGTGGTCCAAGTTTCATATCACTAAACTCAATTGTCCCTGGAGTAATAACTCAACCATAGGCTACACAAATCTCAAAGGCTTTCGGCAACGTTATTTACTCTTTCTCAAATGTGAGTATGGCATCACAGAGCACACTGAAATGTCAATGGTGCCAGTAAATAGATCAGAGACCTGAGTTATTTCTCTAGTGTCAGTTTCTTTGTATTTTAAATATGGAATTAAATGTAATCTCAAAATACTCTCCAGCACTGAGATAAATAAACTTCTTAACTACAAATAATCACAGAAGTGTTCAAAGAAAATATTCATTTGTGTTTATCTTACTTGCCATATTAATAGAAAATTAAGACACTGTACAGATGAACACAGCTCTGGACCTTTTTATCTACACAGCCAAATAATTAACTATTTCTATAAGTGATCTGCAAATGTCATCCAAACCTAAAAACTTAAAATATATATGGATATGTAAATTCATTCAACATTGAATAAGAATAGCATGATTTTACTTATGAACATTCACAAAATATTAAAGAATGCTCAAGTTGAATTTATATGAATTAATCATCTATCATGAGGTTAGTTTCTTTTTTAAAAATGTGTCTTTATATACACACACATACAAATCTTATCATACCAGGAAAATAACAAAAGAATGGGTTAAATCGTGACATTAAATGATGACTAATATTTGCCCTTAGTTAGGAATTCAAATGAACCTGGCAGGAAAAAAAGAGAAAACAGAGAGTGTGTGATTTAGGAAAAGCCTTTCTGACATTGTTGCTGAGAAATGCCCTTGTCAGGGGGTCCTCAATCTTACTAACTGCAGTTTTTCATTAGGCTACTTACCCACAAAAAGACAGAATGTCTAAAGAATGAAAATTTGTTTGCCATATTTCACATAATCCTCTTAAGAACTATTCGTAGGATGACTAGTTTTATTGTTCAGTAAATGACTTTTTCTAAATGAAGAAAGCGTATGCTTTAGGTGAAGATGCACAACACAGTGAATCCATAAAAATATGATTAAAAGAAAGTGTAACATAATGACTCATTGTTTAACTTCTTACTTACCCATTAGTTTCTGCGCAAAGAAAACCCAGTACTGCCAAGGAGGACAGAGTTGGAGTCATAGTCACTGGATTCTTCAATGAGTTAGTTTTAATAGGCAAATTAATGAAGTGGTGCAAAAAAATAATTAGTAGCAAGGAATCAGTATGCTTCCTATGGCCATCTTTTTTTGAAGCATGAATAAACCTGTTTTGTGAATGTATATTCATTCAAGTATGAGCTAACAAAAATTATTGTGATGTGTTTAAATTTCAGTGATAAATATATTCATGAATTTGACCTTAGGACAAAAGCTATATGCTAACACAGAAAAGACCCTTGAAAACATCTTAGAATATGACTGAACCAGGTCTTGGAAACAGGTTTCACAAACTACCTAAAAGAAATGGGAGAATCAGTCAGGGATAATACATATATAAACTGAAATTGGGTGTTCTGATGGGTTGACATTTTTCCATGCCAAGTTCAGAACCTTAAGTAATCTTAGAAATGTCAGAGAGGAGCTTAATAGGCACCTCAATAAAAACATTAACTACACAATTAAACTTAATGAGAATAAATTTTGCTTTTATGAGAAAAAGGTCAATGCTAGCCTGATCTCAGAAAAGGAAAAAAAAAGAATTCACACACGAAGAAAGCCAATTAGAGATCTAAAACTAAGGTAGTGCTTCAACAAGAGAAGTTTTTATCAGCTTTCTCAACTAATACTTTTATATTAATCGAATCTGAGTGACGAGGAAGTGCAGATTAATTGTATATATTTCTGAAAGAGCCGCAGGGAACTAAGGAAGTTCAAGGTTCCAAACTTGTAATAATGTAGCCCTGCACATTACTTTTTCACATTTTCCCCACCAATGAATCAATGACGTTTTAAAACATTGATGTTATAAATAACTGAAAATCAACCCTAAAACTAAATGACTTAAGGCTCTTGTATGTTTAATTCAATGCTTGTTCCGCTTTTCATTTACTTTTAAAATACCAACGATGAGAGCTGACACTGTTGAACTCCAACCATGGGAAACACTTTGGATCCTCACGGCAATGCTGTTGGATGTGGAATAGGATCACTTCATTTCATACACAAGGGACATGCTAAATGAAAATACTGGTTTGGTCAAGTAACCAAAAGCAAAAATTAGATTCTATTTATTTCCTGGAAGTTTCACACAAAAACATTCAGCTTTTGGTGTCTTGTTCACTTTTGTGGTTTTTTAAAAAATCAATTAAAAACCTGGCATATGAAACTTCTATGGATATTATAATGTTTGTCACATTTCATAAAGTTATATGCATGTTGGCATACAATACAACATTGAATAATACAGTTAAAACTGACTTTGTGATAAAATTATACAGATATGTTGAGTACTTGCCTAGAGTAAGTTTTAAAATAAATTCCATGAAATCAATTTTTTTCTCACATATAGTAGGCATAGAAACTATACCACATGACATAGAACATAATAAAAAATAGATTGATATCATTATAAACCTCACAGTTTAAAGAGAAATTAAGCTTTAGTAGAATCAGAAATCAAGATAATTTAAGGGAAAACAAGGAGTCTTAATGGAAAATATGTATAATTAATTTGAGTTTAAAGATTGAAACTTTGGCAGGTAGAAAAAAATGGACAGGAAAGGAGATTTTAAGCAAAGTCATCAGTAAAAATATCTACCCAGAATATGGGGAAATGGACTGCATAGAAGATAAGATGCCTATAGATAAATAATAGTATAATAAGGAATAGTTTTGAGAGATCTTATATATCTGAGGTTGCAAACTAGTAGAGCATAACATAGATCTGGTTTGGAGATGCATTTTCTGTACAATTGTTTCACAAATCATTTCAAAATTTTCATGCAAACACAGTTCCACTTCTCAAGAAAAATTGGCAACACTAAACCCATTTTTCTGGATGGAAGCTGTCTTTGGATCTGCAGATGGACTCCGTCCTCTCTCCATGCTAGAAGTACACTCTCCAACTAGAAATACCCCACCAGCCTTTGTGACCTGCTGGCCTCTGTTGGCCTTTGAACAGCAACCTATGGTTTAGGAAAATAATCAACAGGACATGGCAACCAAGCAAAACAGAGTCCTTAAGAACTTGTGAATTGCTGAGATTCTTATCTCAATCTCCCTAGAGGACATAATCTTATGGTGAACCTGATGATCCCTGCTAAGTGGTGCTCATTCCCTTATGGAAGCCTTCCTATTGCATGTGTGGGAACTGTGACTATGAAAACAAATGGTATGAAATATGTGATCGTTAATTGTGTGGTTAAGTTATATGAGATCTTAGTGTCCATCTTGCTAGTGTGTTTTACTACTTTCCTAACCTGAGGATGCAAACGACCATATCGAGAAGCTTTCTGTGGTGAGGAAATCAGGTGGCCTTTAGGGCTGAAGGCATCTTCAAACCAACAGAGACCAAAAATGGAATCTCTGAGTCATATAATTGCAAGGAATTGAATTCTGCCAACAAACAAGTGAGTGGGGATACAGGTCCTACTGCAGCTGAACCTCTGGATGAGAACCTGGTACTGGTTGGCACCTTGATTGTTGTCTTGGAGACCCTTAAGCAGAGGACCCAGCTAAGCTACTCTTAAACCTTTTCCCAGGGTAAATGTGAGCTAGTAAGTGTCTGTAGTTGCAAGCTGCTAAGTTTCTGATAATATTGTTACACAGGAATCAACTAATATACCACTAATTTTCATTTCTTACTTTAAAAGTATGTACTTGAAGATGCCTTTTCATACTTCTAAAAATACTAGGGTCAGCCTATTATATAATCCTAAAGATAGTAATGGTTCTCATTTACAGAAATCTACAAAATCTAGAGATTTATTTATCATTATCTATAATTATTTACTTGATTCTTACAATGATTTGTAAGATCCTTGTCGTCTCCACATATCAGAAGTGGATTAAAAATAGCACAAAAATTTTCCATTAGGAAATGAGTATTTTCTTTTTGATTGTTTGTTTGTTTGTTTTCACACAGCCTGGCATGAGACTGGACCCGTGACAGCTTTAACGAATAGAATGTGACTGAATGGTAAAACACTGAGACATGCTGTAAGAAAGCCCAGGCAGCTTTGCAAAGTGCTTCACAAACAGAGAAAGACTGGGAGCCCCCAGCAGCTCTGGCTGAGCTCCCAGCCATAGGAAAGAGACATCTTGAGAGTGGATCCCCTGCTCCAGCATTGAGCCAGGCCTGATGACAACACAGAGAGCAGGCATGGCACACTTCAGACTCATAATCGAGTACAGTTCTGTTGATTTAAGCCCCTGCATCCTGCAGGGGTCGGTTACACAAGTGTAATTGGCATATAGAAGCCGTGTCTACATCTATTTAATAGTTTAATATTATATTAAGACTCTTTTATTAAAGAGGATTTATATGAAGTTAATATGAAGATCTAAAATTCATTTAAACATTTTTTGAATGAAGATATAGTCTTGGACATAGATTTTCATAAAAATACTTATATTTGTAGATTTATATTACTTCTGCAAAGAAGAAAATAATTAAGTTGTGGAAAGCTTAGATATCACCATAGTGAAAGTAGATAGCAAAAGAAAGGAGGCTGAAAAAAATGACAGATATTGGCAGAAAAGTGTAGATAATTCTATATTAGAAGTTTATCTTCAAGTATATAACAATGTTCTTACCACTGCACTTTCAAACTCCAGCTGAGAAATATATAATATCATTTCAAAAGAAAAAAGTAGATATTTAACCCAGTGTTTAACTTTCACTATAGTTTATTTATTTTCCAAAAGCATTTTGAGCATACATATTTTAAAAAATTTAGTCCAGTGCATAATTTTAAATTAGTCATTTTAAACATTTTATATCTCTTTTAGACAATACCTAGACACATAAAAATGTGTATTACTCACATTTGACAATAGTATAAAGCCTCATTAATTACTAGGAAGTGTTCTCTGGCCATGTGTCTTAAAGCGTGTTTTAACTCATTAAGGAGAAAAAAAAAACATGAAATAAAACAATGTCATAATTAGTGGAGAGACTGGAGGGGGCAGTGGGTCTCACAAAATTCTTTAAAATTCCTCTGTAATTTTTATGTAGTTCACTTGTAAGAATCTACATCTCAGTTATAATAATTTGTTTTCCTAGAACATACTACAAAGCACAAAGTTCAGAAATTCAACACATGCCAGTTACTTCAATATTTCTCTAAATTTACTACCTAAACCTACATAGTTTTATGAATATGTTTTTAATTATACTACCTGGAAAGTTCTACCTGGAAAGCATGTTTCAAATATTTTGACTATGGTGAACTTTATTTTACTTGAAGGATAGTTATTAGCAATATAAGGAAATGATGTTCTATGGTACATGCTTTGGGAAATAATATTTAAGTGAGAAGGACTTTAAAAGTCAATATGAATTACTTAGCATGGTCCTCTGGAAAGAGCATGAGGCTGGTAGATACAAAAAGTTTTATGTAAGTACTTTCTCTGCTATCCTAGGGGAAATAAGTTATTTTTAATAATCCCCAGATCCTTTGTTACTAAAATAAAAAATATTTCAGCAATTAAACAAAGTCATAATGAAGGAATTCTTTATAAACTAAAATGTCATATATGAATTTTCATAATAGTTATCTCAGTCATTGCATTATTCTATTTCTTCCTGCATAATAGAAAGTTAACTACCTATAAAATGTCATATATTCCTACTAAGTGGTCCTAATTGCTTGAAATTTCTTCTTCATGGTAATGAGAAATCTAACTTTTGTCTTAAAAATTTTGTCTTGAATAACTACAGGATAATATCGTGTTCTTGAATAAGAAGATTCAAAACCTTAACAACAGCAATTTTCCCTAAGTTAATTTATAAACTGAATACAATTTAAATTAAAAAATCATCAGGATTTATTTCCTGAGGCTATGTAAATTGACTACAATGTTCTCCTCCTCTAATAGGTTGGAAAACACAAATAGCTGGAAAACTTGAAAAAAACATCATGTGAACATATTGGCTAGTAATTAAAGATATTAAAATAGTGTCATGTGTTATTAAAATAAATATAAAGGATAAAGGAAGACAATAGAAAAATCTAAAAATATAGGCAAGTATACATGGCAACTTACTGTGAGACTGGAAATATCTCAAATTAGTAGGACTTAATATATTTAATAAGTGATGTTGAGATAATTGGGTAGCCACTTAAAAAAAGCCAAGTGAATCTATTCTAATATTCTACATCAGCATAAATTCTACATGAATCTGATCTGAATTTAAAGTGGAGGTGGGGCAGATTGAGGAGAATTTCAGATCCTCAAAATGCAAAAAGGAAGATTAAACTATGTAGTTATATTTAAGGGAGTTTGCATGGGTACTACCATAATCATAAGATAATAAATTACACAGAAAATACTTTCATTTTATATTTATATTATAGCAATGGGCCAGCATATATTAGATAGAGCCTCTAAAAATAGAGTAAATATTCATAACCCATCAACAGACAAATGTATAGCTTAATTACAAGAAACTTAATACAAACTGTTACTTAAACATAAAAAAGGGAGTTACCTTTCTCACAGTAAAAGGAATAATAATAAATGTTCCAAGAGAAGTTTTTATGAAAAACCTACAACACTAAAAATGCAAAGTTCATAATATATTCCATTGTCTAAACTGCTGGAAGAACAATTACATGGATACCTTTGGTGGAGCTTAAAAATAACGTTAAATTATGAGTTATAAATAGAGTTGTATTTACCTTATAACTTCCAAGCCTCCTAAAATTTGTTATTCAATATAACCACACCGTCTAGTGATTTTAAATAGTTTGCTCACACTCATTTCTCACCAGTTTAGTCTATTTGTCTGTAGCAGTCAGGACTTCCCGTACAACACTGAGGTGATGAGTGTGGCACTCTCATCTCACTGTTCATTTAAAGAGGATACATTTACCACTTTATTATTAAGTGTGCTCAATTCTATAAGATGGTTAGCCTTAGATATTTTATATTCTTCATTGGTTAGTTTTTTTTTTAATTTAATTGCTAGATACAAATCATTTTTATAGGTAGTTAATGATTTTTATATATTACATTATTATTTTTGTGAATCCATTTTAATCATTTATTTTAATGACTTACATTGGATTTCTTAAAACAATATAACTTTCATGTGTAGCAAAAGGTCAATCCATTGTCTTATATTTGTTCACATTTTGCTCAGGATTTTTGTATCTATATTTACTAAAGAATTTCACCTGTGGTTTTCCTGTCACATGCTAAACATATATAATTGATACCATAATGATGTACTGATATATTTCATTTAAGCTATTTTAAAGTAAAACCCAGTACATCTCCATCAGCCTTTGTATACTCTCCACCTTTCTGTGATTGTAAACTAAGGTGATCTGAAAGCTGAAAAGACTGACCCAGCTTAGATGTATCTCCTTAAGGAACCTTGGCTTAGATTGTATTTGCTGTTCAGTCACAAATGATCTTTCCTTCCAAAAAAGTCCCAGAGCACATTAAACCATTTTACTACTTTTTTATTTTTTGTGTGTGAATTGTACACAATAAATCCATGTGGATGTTCTCATATGTTTTGTAGAGTCACATAATCTAAATAAAACTGAAAATGTTAGCCCCAGATTCTCACATTTAACAAGCACTATGGAATCTGTAGTTTCTCTCCATTTTATCAGCATTTAAAGAGAGAAAGCTTGTTTTTGAGTTTTTTCTTAGTATCTATAAATATGTTTGCTGTATGCATCATTTGTTTAAAACAGAGAAATGAATAAAATTAAGGAAATCATGCATAAACAAAATGAGAAGTTTGACATGGAAATTGCAACCACCAGAAAATTTTTTAAAAATTGTTGAAAAAGACACCAACTGAGCTAAAGATTTCAGTAGAGAGTTTGAAATATAGACTCATCTAAGTAGAAAAGGAATCAGTGACATGGATGACAAGATATTAAAAATTACCCATTCAGAGAAGCAAAAAGAAAACAAGAATGAAAAAGAATGAAGAAGGCCTATAGAAATTACGGGACACAAAAATATGAAGAAGCAGTGTCTGGACTGGGGGAATTCCAGAAAAGAAGAGAGAAAAGGACACAAAGTATATTTAAAGCAAAAACCCTCAGTAAAATACAGCATACTGAATTCAGCAAAATGTGAAAACAATCATTCACCATGATTAAGTGGAATTTATCCCTGGGATACAAGAATGATTCAACATATTCAAATTAGTTAATGTGATACAAATGTGATTAGTTAATGTTATACATTAATAGAATATAAGAGAACAATCATATAATCATCTCAATAGATACAAACATTCATTTGAAACAACTCAATATTCATTCAAGATAAAAACTGTTAAGAAATTTGGCAAAGAAGGAATATATTTCAACATAATAAACACCATATCTGACAATCTCTGAGCTAACACCTTACTCAACAATGAAAGTTTGAAAGCTTTTCCTATATGATCAGGAACAACACAAGAATACCCACTCTTACCACTTCTATTCAACATAATACTGAAAATCCTAACTAGAACAATCAGGCAAGAAAAAAGTGATGGAGTTGGAAAGAAAGAAGCAAAATTATCTCTATTTGCAAGTGACATAATTTTATATTTAGAATATCATAAATATTTAACAAAATATGTTAAATCTAAATGATGAATTCAGTAACGTTGCATGACATAAAATTAGCATACAAAAATCAGTAGCATATTTGCAGTATATATAATAGCATTAAATAATAAAATAATTGGTAAAATTTTAAGTAAGGAGGCAAACAACTCTACTCTGAAAACTATAAGACATTGATGAAAGAAATCAAAGAAGACACAAATAAATAGAAAAATATCCTGTGTTTATAGATTGGAAAAATTAATATTGTTAAAATGTCAATTCTTCCGAACCAATCCCCATCAAGATTTCAATGACATTTTTTATAGAAGTAGAGAAAAGTTTCCTAAAATTTACCTGGAATCACAAAAGACCCCAAATAACAAAAGAAATCCTGAGATAAAAGAACAAAGTTGGAGGCATCCCACTTTTTGATTTAAAGCTACATTATAAAGTTATAATTATCAAAATAATATAATGCTGGCATAAAATCAGATAATTGGAGCAATGGAGTAGAAGGCCCATAAATAACACAAGCATAAACAGGCAACTAATATTTGACAAGGCAGCCAAGAAACTCAATTGAAAATGAAAAGATTTTCAACAAATGGTGCAGGGGGTATTGTATATTCACATATGAAAGAATGAAATGATTCATATCTTAATACCAATCACAAAATTACTTTGATATGGATTAAAGTCTTAAAAGTAAGATCCAAAACCATAAAACTGCTGAAGAAACATAGAAGTAGAACTCCCTGACTTGACCATTTTTTTTTCTGTAAGCTTTTGGTAATATATCAGCCTTGTGCCTAGCAAGCATGCTTGATACAAGCTGAATGCATACTCAATACAAACAGACAATTGGCTGGAGTCATCTGTGTACTGTGTTTTCTTTTCCAATATTTCCTTTCCTTTCCTCTTTCTCAGAGAAACATACAGTTTAAATCCCACCTAGATACTCATCTTTGTCTGTTACTGATATATTTCATTCTGTTGAATAAGAATTAACTCCCATTTAACAGCTTTCTTAGAAGTCCTATCTTTTACATTTGGGTTATTTAGCTGATCAAATGCATCTAGAAAATATTGACCAATGGTATATTAAAAATATCTACCTTAAAACTTCTTTTCAAAGACACTTTAGAGAATGGGCACTAGCTAAGTGAGTTCTTAACATTAAATTAGCAGTTTCTTCAAAGTACATAGAAATTCTGCTTTGCAAACCAAGGACAGTTTCATGTTTTCCTTTGATGGGTATTCCAGTCTTCTCACTTTCTCACGTATGTAAACATTTACAATTCTATCATCACTAGAGCCAGGAAATAGATGAACTTAGGTTGCTTGACTAATTGACTGACATTAAAGTAATTACACATATTAATATCCACATTGATAGCCACTGAGTGACTTTAACCACTAGCATGTTCATATCAGTTAATTTGCCATTAGGTCTTTAACATAATGGACTCAATTCCCTCAAAGTTATTATTTTTATATTTTTTCACATATGGGATATAATTATTAATATCATAAAATTATATATGTAACAGTGAATAATAAGTTTAAGAAGTCTGTAATACTCCTAATGGTGTCTCCATTATAATTGAAAATTCTTTCATTTTGCAGAACATTATGAAAAGTAAGATTATCTGTGGGGAAATTCATTGTTGGCAACTTTTCATTAACACATTAATTTGTTTCTTTTATGACCATCTGTATGCTCTGGAGTATAACAGGCTTGGAGAAATCCTGGAGTATTGAAAAAGTAATTTGAAAAAGATTGTAAAGAACAAATAAAATACAGCTAAGAATCAAATGAAAATATAGTGAGATAATTTACTGCAAAGAAAATACAAGTCTCTAAGGGAATGTAAACAAAACTGTAAACAGGGTAGACGAGAGTTACTAAGAAACATTATTTTAACAATAGCAACCATTTTTCAATTAGGTGCTTGTCATTCACTGGGAAATAGAAAGCGATGAAACATTAGGGATTTGTGGGTAGTGCTTCAGTAAAGAAGGCAAGGCAGGGAGATGGCAATATTAAAACTGAGAAACTTCATATTAAGAACCAATTATAGGTCACATTTTCTTTCTACTTCTTTAATTTGATTTTCTGTTAGCTTGTCATAAAACCAGGAACTGATATGGAATGTATGTCTATGTCTTTTGAGTATTTACAATAATTTATATCTTGATGTATTATCTTGATTTCTTCTCAGTTTGGCATAAAATCATCTTAACTCTGCAGAAACAAGAAACACAATTTGCAGCTTTGGTTATTCCTAAAGGTGCTGATGAATTATTTATTTTTAAATAATAAAAGTCATTTACTTGTGGATAATTATTCTGTCTGTAGAAAGTTCATCAGAGTATAGCACAATGCTTAGTGGATAATTGTGTAAAAAATGGAAATTTAACAAAAAATGTTTAAAGTAAATTTGTCTCTCACTGCCTGGCTTATTTCACAGTATGCTAAGTGAAATAAGCCAGGGGGTGAAAGACAAATACTATATGATCTCACCTTTAACTGGAACCTAATTAACAAAACAAACAAGCAGGCAAAATATAATCAGAGACACTGAAATGGAGAACAATCTGACAGTGACCAGAGGGAAGATGGGAGGGGATAATAGCGGAGGGAAAGGTGAAGGGTTTTCAGGAACCACTATAAAGGACACGTGGACAAAACCAAGGTGGGAATCAAATCAGGGGAGGGAGGTGGGATGGCTGTGGTGGAGGGGAATGTAGGGGGAAAGGGCAGAAAACTGTACTTGAACAACAATAAAATTTAAATTAAAAATAATATAATAAAAAGTACATTTGTATTTTATAATTATAAGAAAAATTATTTAAATTTTTGTGTTATTTAGAAATGATGTCTAAACAATCTGATTATGACTAATACTTTTTGGTAATTTCTGCATGATTGGGGTTGGAATACAAGCAGTTAAACTAAGTAGCATTTATATTTTAATATACAATTAAATAATAACAGTTTATTATAAAGCTATTATGTTTGAAGTCAGGAATATATAGATAAAGCATGAAGCTTTAAAAATTATTTATGTGTTTAGATTCACTCTTTGTAAGAAGTCATGGTGACATAAGATATTAAAAGGGTGCAGTGAATAATCAAAGAGGATATAACAATAAATTTTATTCCTAAAGACAGATGTTGTGATTCACGGAATACATTTAATTAATAGACATTTTACTTAATTCCCTTGACCACTGATTTTTATGAACACACATTTTAAAGTGTAAGTCAGGCAAAAATTTAAATCTGAGAGTCTGAATATCAGTAGTCAGTAAAGGATCATCCCCTTCATTACAAACTTTGCATTCATGCTGAGGGTATAAAACATGTAGAGTATGATCCTTATTTGTAAGTTTCTCCTAAGGAACTTACAGATTTTAGGAAGGTTTTACATATATAGGTAAGTTTTATGGGCTACACTGCAGCCTTTGACTGTGTGGATTATGAAAGGCTATAGGCTGCTCTAGAAGACATGGGCATGCTTCAGCATTTGACTGTCCTGATGTGAAACCTGTCTTTATGGACAGGAAGCCACTCTCAGGACAGGACATAAAGGGACAGGATGCTTTCCTATAGGCAAATGTGTCAAACGAAGGTGTATTTTATCTCCCTATTTCTATACTATATGCAGAATATATGATATGAAAGCTGAACTATGCTCAGAGGAAAGAAAAGTGAAAACTGGTCAGTCAAAGAAACATCAATAATCTAAAATATGCAAATGACACACACCATCTTATTGGCCGAAAGTAATAATGATTTGAAATAACTTCTGATGAAAACGAAAGAAGAAAGTGCCAAAGCAGGACTGTATCTGAACCTCAAGAAGACAAAGATCAGAACCACAGAAGAAATACACAACTTTAATACTGACAATGAAAATATAAAAATCATTAAATATTCCACTTACCTTAGTTCAATCACCAATTCAAAAGGAGACTGTAGCAGAGAAATTGAGAAAAGGCTGAGACTCAAAAAGGCAGCAATGGAAGAATTAGAAAATATCACAGAGAACACAAATATGTCATTAGAGACCAAAAATAAGATCATCAGTACCCATTTATTGCCACTTTATGTACAGATGCAAAAATTGAACAATGAAGAAGGCTGAATGAAAACAAAATTGAAATATGGTGTTGGAAGAGAGCTCTGTGGGATACCTTGGACAACCGGAATGACAAAGAAGTAGGTACTACAGCATATTAAGCCTGACATATTACTGGAGGCAAAAATAACAAAACTGAAGCTATTATACTTCAGATGTATCATGATGAGATACCGTTCTTCAGAAAGACACTAATGCCAGGAAAAAAATAATAAATAGAGGCAGAAGAGAAAGAGGCTGTCCAAATAAGAAACGGATTGATTCCATAAAGGAAGCCATAAACATAAGTCTACATGAGCTGATCAGGACTGCTGAAGATGGAACATTGTGGACGTCATTTATCCATAGTGTCTCTAGAAGTCAGAGACCACTAAAAGCCACATAACATCTGCAAGTTACATGCACAACAATGTAAATATCCTTCTCTGTAAGTATGAGCCAAGGGGTTACAGACTGGTTGGAGAAACCCCTCGTGAACCTGAGAAAGATGATTTCTGGAGCAAGGTGCTTGTGTTGGCAAGTGTGAGTGGGGCACAGCGTAAGCTACAGGTGCACAGGGACATGCGGTGCTCACTTTTTAATTTTAATGAAATTTAATTGTTTTGCTAGTAAAACTAGAAAGAAACCTTTTGAATAGATGACTATGGTGAATGTGGTTGATTCCTCCAATGAACAATTTAGAAGTATTATGGGATGAACTATCCCTCCAAAATTCACATATTGAAATCTTAACCTGCAAGTGCCTCAGTGGGTAACTATATTAGGAAACAAGGTGATTTTTAACTTAAGAAGAGGCGATTAAGTTAAATGAGGTCTTCAGATTGGACCCTAATTCAAAATGACTCGTGTTCTTACAAGAGAATGAAATTCGGACACACCAAGAGAGACACCAGAAAAATGCATGGACCTAGACATGATCACGTGAGGTCCCAGCAAAGCCGTAACCATCTGTAAGCTGAGGAGAGAGATCTCAGGAGGAACCAAATCTGCCAACAGTTTGATTTTGGACTTCTGTTCTCCAGAAATGTGAAAAATAAATTTCTGTTGCTCAAGCCAGTCAGTCTGTGGTATTTTTTTAAAGGAGCCCTAGCAAACCAATAAAGAATATAAGCTGACATCAATAATCAGATCTTACATTTCCTTTTAGTTTGCCCAGCAATTACTATCCAAGTTACTCAATAAATATATGTTGATATGACTTAAGTAACATAGATAAGAATGACTGAATAAACTATGGTTTATGTGTATTATGTTTAATTACAGTTCACTAATCCTGAGTATATTTCTTAAGCAACAATACATAAATATTTATGATGTTGAAGATAATATATGGATTTCCAAAGGAAACCAGATGGATATTCTTTTCATTTGAAAGTTGAACATAACATTAACGTGACATGATGTAAGATGAATCTGAAATGTTGTACACTTCCTTAAAGCCTAGGGAATGCCTACTCTCCCTCTCCATAGCCTTTTACTACCAATAAATTAATGTTTAAAAAATCCCTATCTGAACAGATATCCTTAGATAAGTCCAAAATATTTATAAAGTATTTTCAATTACAGTCGTGATTCATGATTTAAAAAAATCTTATTTCTAATTTATGTGTACATATTGTAGCTACTTCTAAAAGCAAGCTGAGGAATAAAAATGCAATCACTCACAGCCACATCAATAATTCTGTTAAATTTGACTTCCAACTCGATAGTTATTAGTATGCTACCAATGAATCAAGTTCTTGCATTTTGTCTTCTTTGATGTATGAATTTGCCTTTTTTATCCTATACATGGACCTCAAGATGTAGAAATTTAACTGAGAATATTCTTAAAATTCCTCCTTTTAATATATTCATGGTCATTTTTCTGCACAGTGACTTCATATGGTGCATCTCTGTGTAGGCTGTAGTTACTCTCTGCAATCTCATTTTGATCACTGTCTCACTGGTATGTTGCTGAAAACATCAATTTTTACTAATGTTAGAAAAACGTTTGCTGAAAGTAGGTTTGTTCATGCCTCCTCTTTGGAAATGTCCTCTTATTCTTTTCTATCAGCTGAAATGACATTTTAATCAGTGGTTTGAACATCTGTGAAGAATGCTGTCTGAGGAAAAAGGCCTGTTCTCAGTCATTTCTTTTCCTCAGCTAATCCACTGTGTGCTGACCTTCTGCAAGTCTGAGTTTAGCTGAATGCATATTTGGATCCTTACATCACAATTATTATAACATTAAATGGAACTGCAGTTTACTACTAGTCAATATTATCTCAATGAGGAAATTAATTTATATATGATAATTTCTCATATCAGATAATATTATAAGGAAAACATAGACAGGTAATATAATTTTTAAATACTAATATGCTTATGCTTTTTAGAAAAGGTGTTTGCACATATATGAAATAGATAGAGAGAAGGGAAATGGAGGGAGGGAGGGGGGAGAGAGAGAGAATACCTGTGTGTGTGAACTAGGTATGTTGAGGTAAATTTATGTAGTTTTATTAGGAATTTAACATTCCTTGCATTGGTTGTCACCTGAGAGAGACATGAGTAACCTTACAGGTATCAATTTGAAATGGTCATCAGGACAAAAAGCAAAGACTTGTTTAACAACCAAGACACTTTTTTTCTGTGAACAACTTGGTTGAGAACTGAGTTGTTCAACATGGGAAACATTTGAAAACTGCAGTTTGACTGTATTTCTGAATAGAAGTGTGATCAAAGGCCAAGAAAGTCTGAATATAATTTTTAATTTTTTTATTGAATTTACTGGGGTCACATTGGTTCAGGAAACCATACAGGATTCAAGTGTAGAACGCAATCAATACAACATCATTTGCATCCCACATCCACTCCCATTGCTCCAAGCAAAGTCTTGTCCCCTCCCATTTTCCTTGGCTTTGCTCACCTCCACCTACCCCCACCCACTTTTCCTCTGGCTATCACCACACCGTTGTCTGTGTCTATGTGCTAGATATACACATGTATATTTTCCATTAGTTTCTTCACCTTCTCTCACCCAGTCTTTCAATCTTGCTGCCCTCTGAGAGCTGTCAATCTGTTTCATGCATCTGTGCACCTATTTTTATTTCACTTGTCAGTTCAAATTGTTCTTTAGATTCCACATAAAAGTGAGATCATATATTTTTTATCTCACTTTTGCTTCAATATGCCCAGCAAGCTTCAGTATGCCCAAACTATCTCTTTCTATGTCTTTTTTCTGCCAATACAATTTTTGACAATTTATTACCATTAAATTCTTCAAAAAATAACTAAAAATCTCAAGACTTCTAGAAAGTCTTCTAATAGATTTGATATCTCTGTTATGATAAATCATCTCAATCCTACTATTCAAGTGTTCTAGATTATTATGTAGATTCCCATATGATTTTGTACTATTTTAATATCATTTCATAAACAATTATTTTCATCAGAGACTAAAATGCCTCCTTACTGGTTGTATACCCCCAAATTCATGCATTGAAGTGCTGACCCAAGTATCTCAGAATGTAACCTTATTTGGAGAAAGGGTTTTTACAGAGAAAATCAAGTTAAAATGAGGTCATTAGGTTGGGCCCAAGTCCAGTATGACCATTGTCTTTGTATAAAGGGAGAATCTGGAGACAGAGTCATCCAGAGAGGTCTCAGTGGAGGTGAAGGCAGATACTTCTACAAGCTATATCCTAAGATCACCAGCAGACCACTAAAAGCTAGGAGAAAGGATTGGAGCCCATTCTCCCACAGCCCACAAAAGAACCAACCCTGCCAAGACATTGATCTTAGAGTTTATCCTCCAGAACTCTGAAACAACATGTTTCTGGCATTCAAGCCATCCGATTTGTGAATTCCATTATCCCTAGCAAAAAATACACTCCTCAAGTGAGGAAAAATGGCTTTCTACAAATGGAAACTGCATTCACAGTGAAAACAGTAGGCATGGAAAAACAGTTTTTTGACTCATTGATTTTATTGACATAAATACACAGAATAATTTTTATTATTTTATTTTTTAAAAGATTTTATTTATTTATTTTTAGGCAGAGGGGAAGGGAGAAAGAGAAAAGGAAACATCAATGTGTGGTTGCCCCTTGCGCACTTCCTACTAGAGACCTGGTCTGCAACTCAGGCATGTGCCCTGACTGGGAATTGAACCAGCGACCCTTTGGTTCTCAGGCTGGTGCTCAATCCACTGAGCTACAGCAGCCAGGGCTAATTTTTATTATTTTAAATGTATATAATAAGTGAGTTTAAAATAAAAAAGTTTGCTACATTGAAACAAAGTCTAAATAAATGTATTGTCTTCTATTTCTGATTGGGTAGCCTAGTGCATTATCAACATTGTAAGGATTTTCACGATATTCATGAGTTGAGTACCTTCCTTTCACTGAGATATTTTATTTATTGTCCTTTTAAATTTGCAAAAGTTGATGTAAATATCTTATTTTCTTCATGTAACTAGGTATGCCATTTTGATTTGCATGATGACCTATCTGATTTTCATTTTTATCTTTGAAATTTTTTCACAGCATTATCCATGTAATAGTTGATATAATTAAAAAGTGATTAATCAGAATTTAATGTGAATCAAAATTGTATATTGCTGATGTTATCAATTTCTAAAAAAAAACTTGAAGTACCCATAATTTTGCATTAAAAAATCTCAAACTTTTATACAGAATAAAAGAGATTTTTCAGTCCTAAATACCATGTACCATTTGTAAATGGGTATCCGAGTGACACACACAGATGTGTGACACACACACACGAGATTGTAACTCTTTATTGATGTCCTCATACTTCCATAAAGTAAAGGACTTTGGATATGTGAAACATTATTTCAATTGACTCCTTCCCCCTGGTTGCTAAAATTATAGCACACAACCTTATAAATAGTAGAAATAAAAAAATAATAATTCAAACAATTTTTCATCTGAAGTACTTTTGTATGCCTTAATACTAGTGTTTGCAAGCTATGGTTATCCTGTAGTATATGTGTTAAAATTACAATATGAATGGGTGTTCCTTCTGTTACAAATATTATTCAATTAAATATAGCTTGACAGTAAAAGGTACATAAAAGAAAGCATTAAGAAATAATCAAATAATACATATTTTTGAAATAAAATAGGTTTGTATTTATGTCTATATATGAAAATAGAGGTGCAAAAACATGTGAAAACATATGATTATCCTTATCAGTTTTCATGGGGACAATAGGAAGAAACTTCATATTTCTCCTTGTCTCTCAAAAATTAAAAGTTTTCTTCATACAAGAAAATGAAATTGTTCAAACAGCTGATCTAAATAGATCTATCAATATTTAAATTGTATTAAAATTTGTACAATTTCAGTTCCCTTACTATTCCATTAAATTCTTCATTCATATACAGTTCTTTAATAAATGTTCACCTCTTTATAAAATAAGGAAGGAAAAAAGGAAGAAAGGAAGACTTTGTAACCTTTTAGGCCATGAAAGACAAATACCATATAATCTCACCTTTAACTGGAACCTAATCAACAAAACAAACAAGGAAGCAAAATATAACCAGAGACACTGAAATTAAAAACAAATTGACAGTAATGAGAGGGGAGGTAGGAGGAGTAAAGTGGGGAAAAGGGGAAGGTTTTTCAGGAACATGTATAAAGGACATGTGGACAAAACCAAAGGGGGGTAAGATTGAGGGTGAGAGGTGGGGGTGGCTGGGGGGAGGGAATGGTGGGGGGGAAATGGGGACAACTGTACTTGAACAACAAAAAAATCTGGGAAGGAAGGAAGGGAGGGAGGGAGAGAGGGAGGAAGGAAGGAAGGAAAGAAGGAAGGAAGGAGAAAGAAAGAAAAAAAGTGAATATAGCCTACTTCTGATCAACCAGACTTCCCTGATAAAAATTGTATTCTCTCACTGAATGTTTTTTTTACTTGGGGTGCAAAACTTCTTTAAAATATAATGTCCATAGTACATGGATTAAAAAAATAATCTTCATTAATGAGTACTTGGATATATTACTACATCTCACAGAAATAGACAAGAGAAAAACACAGAGAATATACCAGTTCATTCATTCAATTGGCAGAATTTCGTTCCTTGTGATTGTAAGGCTGAGGTTTTGGTTTGCTTCATGTCTGCCAGCTTGGGTTTATTTCTAGCCTTTGGAAGCCACCACCATTTACTGACTCATGGATGGTCGCCTTGTTTCATCTTCACAGACATCAAGAGTAGGTCAGAGCCTCTCAGGTTCCACAACCCTCCTGCTTGTTCCTCTGCTGCCACCCCTCTTTGAATTATTATTTTGGGGGATTTTAGTCTGCTTCTCACTTTAAGGAGACTCCCGAGGAGTCTCTTCAATGGCCCATGTAACTGAGGTCTTTCACTTCTGACTGCAGAGGTTATAAAGTATTCCCAGCTTTAGGAAATGTTTTGCCTATTGATTCCTGATGCTTGTTTCCTAATCTTTCAGTCTTTTCCTCTGAGACCAAAGTGCATATTTTTGGAAGTCTCTGAGCATCATCTGCCTCCAAAGTCTATCCCATAAATTCAAACCTTTTTCACTTCTCCAAAATTCTAGTTTCTGTCTCTTTAATTCATCCACAGAATTGAACTGTGCTATGCTTGCCAATTTCTACACTGTATCCTGGAAAAGACCTCACCTCATTTGTTTCCTGGGCTGCTTACCCCGCAATGTCTAAAGCCATTGTTTCATATATTTTGTCTAGTTAGCTACTTTTAGTTATTTTAGCACACGAGGACAGTTCTAGTAGCAGTTAATCTTTGTAAGCAAAAACAGACGTCCTTCAATATATGCTGATTAAAAATTTTTCCTGTGGCTATTTTCATACTACATTTGCTATAATGTAATAACCAATTGATTAGTTGGAGAATGTAATTTATGTTAGCCTTATTTTTTTATCGATTGCAAGATCTAATGGTTTGGGTAGCAGTTTTGGTTTAGAGGGGAGAAAAATGATGTTTGGGCAAAATTAGCTTCCAGTCTGAATGCCATTCTGCTGTTTTAATGAAAATAGATGATGAGGATGTCAATACTAAATATGTCAAAGACCTGAAGTACTACCAAAAGAAATAAAAACTTATCATAGGTTTGAATAAAGGCAATATTTGCTTAAATATTTGCTCAGATAGTGTGCAAATATTGGATTTGCACAGTACTATTTAGGTTTTAAGCTTTGAATTTGTAGCATGGAAGATTCTCTTTAATTGAAACTTTCAGGAAATAATACACATTTTGAGTTTGAAGCTATCTAGTACCTAATCCCTGGGCACTACTTTTTTTTTTTTAAATTGAAACATTGTCATGAATAAGAACCATATTAATTTTGCATGCCATTTTCAGAAGAACCACTATCTTTCTATAAGTTAAAAAGCTGTATTTCAAAAAGGACATACCTGCCCTGTATGAGAATGGGTATAGTTGACAATACCCATCCAAATATATATGAGCTATATATATATAGTTCATATCTGGAGGAGCAGATACAAATAACCTTGATGGAGAATACAATTCAGCACTCATTTGCACATTTCTCTTAAGCACTAAATCATGGACGCATTGTCACAGATATTATTCACAATTAGAGGAGTAAAGTTAAGTGGTTCTGTCTGAGTCGTTCAGAAAAACAAACTGCCTTACTCCTAACACAATGTATTCCAACCCTGCTTATATAGTAGAACTACCTCCAAATTTAAAAAAAAACACTGATATTTAATCTAATCAGGAAAAAACAATGTAAATAAATGAAAACTTCCTGCATGATACCAATAAATGCTTAGTGTTATAAACCACTTTTTGAGTACAAGGAAATTAATGTTAATCAAATATCCAAGTAAATTAGTACCTAAATTGTAAATATCTATGTGAGTCTGACTTTTCCACTCATAGACAGACTCCTGACTTCATAAATGCTGTGGTACTGTTTATGTTCTGTTTATTGACTTATTTTTGCAGAGGCCATAAATATTATTTGGATTTATTTTCTCCTACAATTTTATATTTCAACAAAATAATATATATCTAACTTCCTTTGTAAAAGCATATGTTTATTATAATATACATGGCTTTTTTATTATCATAAAACACAATAACATTTAAATAGTTTTTAGAATGTTGTATAATATATTCATGAATAAAAAATCACCAACTTTCCTTAAGTTTTAATTCCAATGAGGAAAAAGGACAAATAAATCAAATCACCAAAATATCATTACATGTTAGATTATATTTTTTAATTTTACAGTATTTGGCACATTTCTACCTTTTCTTTTCCTCCATCAAAGATTAATTAAAACTGCCGTCAGTCAAACAACTCCCAGAAAGAACCCCGTGCCTCTCGCTCTCTGCTCGCCTTCAAATCTCACTGTTGTTGGCAAAATCCTTCCGTCTACTTATTCAATGTTTAATGAACACATGCGCTATCCCACAGAGAGTTCAGAATTCAGTGAATACCAATCGCGAAACAGCAGAAAAATACAGTAAGAGAAGTGTTTGGAAAGAACATGAAGAACAGGCAGGAAATGGTTATAAAGGGAGTTCACGGGGGAGTTAGCCTATGACACTGCAACTTAGGGCAGCATGTCACGTGTTTTATAGCTCAGAGGAGGCTGACAGAACCCCCAAAGTGGTAAGAGAGCGACTTGGTTGTAATAACTTAGTTCAGGAAAGTCAAGGAGCAGCATCTAGTGGTCCTGCCTTCATTCCAGTTCAAATGAATATGTATTTCTGATTGTTAGAGCCATAGAGGATACTGGGGAGGGGCGTGGAGATGGGAAAGCTTTCGTCTGTATAAAAACAGCGAGTTGGAGCCTCGGGTGGTCTAAATGGGTCTAAATCTGGAAGCAACCATCTCTGAATTGGGGGAGCTGCTTACCTCTCCACCCTGAACGGTCACAGTCTGCGTGGGAGGGTGGACTTGCTGACCTCCCTCTTATTCTTTGCCTTGCTACTGGTCCAGAACCTGCTGTGCAGGGACCTTTAGCTCATCTCATGGATTTCTCATTCTCCCACATAATCTTATAATGAATCATAACACTGTTGATAATTATCAGTACAGTTTTGCTTAAGAATGTCTAATTTGTTCACATATATATTTTGTTATAACTGCAGATTCTCAAGAGACAAGAGGGTGAAATGGCTCATTTTCCACTTTACTACCTGACACAAGGCATCAGAAAGCCTGGATTGTTTTCTGCTCATCATGTAGCTAATCAATGGCTCACTACTAGTCTATTTTTATTGTATCCTCGCCCTTTGCATCCACTACATATGAAACGCTCACACTCTGTCTTCGCACATAGACCCAGCCATGCACCTTCTCACGCATGGTTATGAGCGCAGTAAGTACAGCCAAGCGTGGAACTGCTAACAAACTGAAATTTATGTTGGAAATGAATAATGGAGAAAAATGAAGAAATTATATGAGGCTCATCCATACTTTAATTCTTGGTCAGATAGTGAAGAGGGTTAAAACATGAAATAAAAATAAAGTGTGCCCATTTTAATCATAATTATATCTCTCTCCAATAGACAAAGGTTTAAAACAGAATTAAAAAATAAGATGTTTCACTTTATAACTCAACTATTATTTCACAAGAAACTAGTAATTGCCAAGTAATTAATCCAGTTAGTTAGCAGATATTAATATTTTCCTAAACATATCCAGCCTTTTGAATTTGTTCTTTAGCTGAATTTTCTAATTTGTTTTACAGTGTGTATATGGGTACTTGCATGTACATACACATAACTCTGCTGGGCAGCTACTAATAAATATTTAATTTAAATTTTTACTAATGTCCATAGATAAATACGGAATCATGCCCTTATAGCTTGAACACTAACAATGGCCCATTCTACAATCAATGGTGGCTTTCTATTTTTTTTACAAGTCCCATGGAGGCTCTACTACTGAGATCAAGTAGTTATCTGCAAAGATTTTCCCCGCTATTTACCTCAGCCCATTTTGAATTGCAAAGCCCTATAGAATGATCCTTTAGATTATATTTGCCTCCGAGTCTATGACATTTTGAATAGCTTCGACATTATACTGTCAAATCTCCCACAAATATTCAGACTCTGCAACTTTTAGTAAATTTCAGTTTGACTTTTCACTCAAACTCTGAGCATTATTTCCACCTCAGGATAAAGAATAATGATTCACACGCATCATTCAGTCACCCCAGCTCTCAGGCCCTGCTGCTTTACACCAGGAAATGTGGGGAGGAAGTCGTAGAGAGTCAAATAACACCTTATTTGTGCTTTCAAAAATGTATGCACTTATATTCAGTTGCAGTAAAATGTTTGTGACTCCAGTATAACAATGATTATAGAACAGAGGTATAGCTCCATTAACTAGTATATTAATTCTTACAACAATGTTAACATCTTTTTAAAAATAGATTATTTTTGTTGTTGAAAAACACTGATATACATTTATTATTTATATTTTACACATATAATGAAACCATTATAAAGGGGAAATAAATAAATAAAAAAATGTCACTGATGCAACATCGAGGGTTAAACTCTTAGGATGTAAAACATGTTGTATGCGTAAGTGATAAAAAAGCAAATGCTTTATAATTCAAATAATGACCCTTTAGAATTCAGCTGGCACCAAAGCTAACAGGCAAAATGAAACAAATGCCAAATATTATTTTTCAGTGTGTAGAAAAAAAGTTTAAGAAAAAATAATTTTAAAAAATCAAAGCACATAAGGAAGTTCGTTCAAAGTTTTTGAAATACTTTATACAGCCCTTGTGGCATCAAGATCTGTCCCTTTTTGGCCACAGCAACTTAAAGCTGTGAAGTCCTAGCCTAAGCTTACCCCCCACATCTGAGGAACATGAAGTGATATTTAGTGAAAATCCATTAGAGGAATTTGGAAAAGTTTAGGAACAAGCTTATTTTAAAGTTATAGGTATTTTCCAATAGCACATTGAAATTAGTCCTCTTTTTGTGTTTTAGAGAATTTAATGTGTGAACCATTCTATTTTGTAGTAGAAAATACACCTTCCTTTTTGATCAATAAATGTTTTGAATTATGACTTTACTTGCCAATAAAAGTGCGAGGTAGAGAGACATTGATGCCCCATTCTCCTACAATATAGAATAAATGAGTGTCAATATAAGAAATGGAAAGAAATTCAAAATCCACAATTCACAAAACAGAACCATTTAAAATAAAAATAAAGGTTCAGCATGAGGTGATAGCAGATTTCAAAACTCTTCCTACTTAACATTAATCAAAGTTAATTGTCAATACATTTATCACCTGGATAGGCAGATGCTTTAAAGGCAATGATACTTTCGTCTCTTGACCTCAGTCTATTACTTTTTTTACCTTAAACTCCACTGCATAACCCAACAAATCCATGTTAACATTTTTAATTGTGTAACTACAATAGTTTTTGCCAGCAGTACACATGCCAGAATGAGGGACTATCAAGCTCGTAAGTACTTTGACCTTTTGGTCTTGTCTGGCTTTGTGGCTGAAAGCATATATGGCTCTGGTAGTGTCTCATGCAGAATAATGACAGAATAATCACCAGAACGTGAAGCCACAACCTTCAGGGAGTTAATCACGACCAGTAATCTCCACAACATTCTTCTATTCTTTGAGCACGGAAGCAGTAACAGTAAGATGTTTTATTTAGTTTACTGATTATAGATAAATCTCAAATCAGCTCCTCAGTGACAGTGGAGAAGAAAAAATAGTACGTGTTAGCTAATTTGGAATAACACATTGTGGAAGCTGGTACTTACCGTGGTAGATTCTATCTAGGACTCAGTGGATACATACCTACATCACCATGATCTTATAATCAAACTTTTTCAGCACCAATGTCTGAGCAAAGTTTATTTAGTAAAGTAAATTTCCTGTTATCTATCCTCATTTGAAATAAGTTACTGTCATAAAACTAAAGAGAAAACAGGTTCATTTTTATGTACTTACCCTGTCACTTTACTACCCTCTCAACCATGAGATTATTGACTGTACTTACACTCAATTGTTGTTAGCTTGAAGCTTATAAAATGTACTTAATACTATTTCATGCAAAGAGTCCAAATGAGTTTTTATCTCGAAACCAAGAGTAATAAGACCTTATGACAATGTGCTTTTCATAATAAAACAATATTGTTCTTAGATTTGAATGAAATGAAAGTTGATGGTTAGGTTTGTGAGCATTTTGGGAAAGAGGCAGAAGTACATTTAAAAACCTAGCAAAGAGTTTGACTTCGTTGGTGTTTAAACTAAAGAGTTGTGTTAGAAAAAATAGTTTTTAAAATCCATGTGATATATATTACCCACCACCACCATCAGCAAACACACTCTCATTCACTAGTAAAACAATAAACACAGTGACGAAACAATTTCTTGTGGAGAGAAAACTGGAGTGAGAAAATTGAAAATTTTCTAGTTGGAGACCTTACTTTGCCCCTTATAGCATATGTGAGTGTAGATGCATTACTTAACATACCTAAGCCCCAGTCTCCTCATCATAAACGTGAAAGAATTAAACTACATAATTTAATAACTAAACTGTCTAAACGTTAATTTGTTTAATAAACCTAACCAATTGTCGAAATGTTTAATGTCTGAATTTTACTGTTATAACCAATTATGTTTATTTGTACTCCAAAATAGTATAAACAAATCCATCGAATTTCATTCAAGGTTTAGTACTGATATTACTTCACATTGATTTGAATATATTAGGTGGTGGACATAGCAGAGAGGCTCTCAAAGCTTTAATATTTACCTGAGAAAATACATATGTAGACTTGTGCTGTAGTAGTACACTGATGTAAGCCTCATTGTACTTACTGCCTTCCTTAACCAGAGAAAAAATAATATCAAATAGATCCATTTGATATTAGACTCAAATTCCAGGTAATACTAAATCAAAAAAGAAATCCAGCCTTAGGAAAAAAATGCAGAATAGTCTTGAAAACTTGGGGATTATAATTACATGCCAACACATACAAAATAAAAGCCAATGTAATTATCATTGTCATCATCATCATCATCATCACTGTCATCATCATCATAGCTATTTAACATTGAACATAATGCACCAGGAGGAGTTTTAAGAGATATATATCATGTCATATGATGTCATAGAATTCTATATTAGTCCAAGAATTTTGATATGTTTGTCACAATACAGTAATCCCATTTTAAAATAATAATCTGTCCTCATTAAGGTGAATATTTGAGATTAAGGGAAGCATTCATTATTATTTCTGTTTTATAGGAAAGTAAGACTAAGGCTGATATGAAACAATCAGGTAACATTGTGATAGAAAGGAAAACTATCTTCCATTATATATAACAGTTGAGTGAGCCAAAAGGGGGAGGCCTGCAGTGTGTCACACCCATGCACAGCCTGACACAGTGGGAGCACACTTTGCTGTGTCCCAGCAACAGTTGTCAAAACTATAAACATCCAGGATCACCAGTAAGGATCAGCTCTGAAGTTCCTTATAGCGGCAATTAAACCACGAAATTATTCAGCCAAACTATAAAGCTACATTCAGTCTGACAATAACCTCAGTATCCAGGCTAATAGCCTAGGTCAAATACATTCCAATAAAAGCAATTGATGATAGAAAATAAGGCACTTGATCATATGAGTTTATTGCCCATCAGAGGCTCCTAATGAAAGCTTTTAATCATTAAAGGCATGAGTGGTGATAGAATGAACTCTATTCTCACATTCTTGATTCCAATTTATAGCCATTTAGAGTGGGGCTATGAGTTATTTGGTACAAGGCACATGATAATCTCTCTACTAGATTAAATATTATTATCCTATAAAAAGTTCAAAATCAGGAATGAAAGTCTATTTGACATCAGAACAAGGTAGGAAATTTATAAATATGACAGTGAAGACAATGACAGTGCTATCAAAGAAATTAATGAAACTTTTGCAGCCTTGAATTTTATTTGGGACTGAAAGAACCTTTGAATACTTAATGTATATTTTAGTGAATTTATCAGTGATTATCAAATTTGACTAGTCAGCAAGCTTGATGTTAAGAATAATTGACTCAGAATATTAATTAAATAAGAAAACTTCATCTTTCTAAATAAGGTATCATAATTAAAGCAATAAATTTTAGTATCTCCTCCTTGGAGTGAGTTTTAAGATAAACCAAGAAGAAATATATCTTTCATCCCATTGTAAAAAGGTTAAAAAAATAAGTCAGCCAAGAAATATTGTGCTCCTTTACAAGAGACTCATGTGAGAGATAACTGTATGAAGTGATTAAGCTCATAGACCTTATCTTAATTTCAAACCCAAGATTTAACATTGATTATTTTTATATCCCTGACCAGGTACTGATTATCCCCAAACACAGCTCTCATTGTATCTATAGCAGTGTTGGTTTGTTGGCTATAAGAATTTAGTAAGTGCTAAAAAAATAGTGTCAAGTGACAGCAATTATTAGTAGTAATAGTAGTATTCTTGGTAGTACTAGTGGTAATAGTAGAAGTAAATAGTAAATAGTAAATAAACATCTATTATTATCATCATTATTATTATTATCAGATAAGAGAGGGCAAGAAAATGGGAGAGTATTTATAACATAGTGAGAATTATTATTAACATTATAGTTTACATAATTAAAATTATATAAAATATGTACCATACAAAAATATAATTGCCTTCTATAAAATATGTAATCCAGCTCAATTTAAACCTTCTATATGATATAGGGAATGGATTCAGTATTATCATTCTCCAAAGGAGACTTTTTCCTATACCTTCCTCAAAATAGTTTAAGGTTTCCTCATTGATTTATGATGGTATTATACTATGATATAATATAATATCATGAATCCCATTATGATTTGTGATATTATACTCAACTTATATTTACATGGTTCTAGTTCAGAGCTCTTTAATTTGTTCCATTGATATATTTGTACTTCGTTATGCCAATTCTACTATCTTCTTAATAGTGTAAATTTGTAGTATGTCTTTTTTTATTGTTGTTCAGTTGTCCCCATTCCCCTCATTACTCTCCTTTGCCCTACCCACCCCCACCTCCTTCGTTCAGTTCTCCTCTACCCTATTGTCTTTGTCCGTGAGAGCTTTATACATGTTTCTTGATGACCCTCCCCCTGCTTTCCCCCAAAGTATGTCTTCTTTTTTAAAGATTGTATTTATTCATTTTGAGAGAGGGGGGAAGGGAGTAAGTGAGAGAAGGGGAGAAACATCAATGTGTGGTTTTCTTTCATGTGCCCCCAACTGGGGACTTGGCCACAACCCAGGCATGTGCCCAGACCAGGAAGTGAACCAGCAATCCTTTGAATCAAAGGCTGGAACTCAATCCAGTGAGCCAACCAGCCAGGGCCCCCTGTAGTGTATCTTAATAACTGTTCGGAAAATCTACACTCTTAGCTCTTCTACCTTAAACATATTTCATAGTTCCAATATTATATTTGTGACATCATCTTTTCTAGTGAATAAAAATTACTCAGTGCAAGATAATTTAATTTTTTTTGGCCTTTCTAGCACTCAGTCACTTAGGGAAATATATGTTTACATGGTGCAAAAACTTTGTGCATTATTTATTTTAACAGCTTAAGTTCTTTGGATAAAGTAAATAATTTTACAAAATATAGCACAAGTTGTTATAGAAATAACAATATATATCATGTTATATGCATATTTCATAAACATGTTTCCAAAACAATGACACTGATAGTAGTTCTTATTCTGAGTAATAGATACAATAATTGGTTAATCATTTTATTCTGTGTATCATGTTATTTTTAGAAGTTTATATTTTATAAATTTGTAATATTCCCATAATTTTAAGTGTGTTTTCTCAATTCAATGTCAATATTTTCAGTTTATGTCAGTTTTATGGTTATGCATTATATACATATATATAAACAATTTTTGTGCTAAACTAAAAATCATTTTCACATACCTCCTTGGGTATTTTCTCTTATTTTGCCACAGCTTATCCCAAATCATGAATATAAAGTCACTAATCTGAAGACTCCTTTATGCCTTTGACATGAAAACTGAGTTTTGATAGAACAGAGGATTTTATGTTGCTTTCAAATAGAATGGCCATCACATAAAGCTTCCTGGATTCATATTTCACCCTCACCACAGTTTCTACTCTGGATGACCATTTATTGGTCACTGCTACATGGGGTCAAAAGTATACTCTCTACAGGAGGAGAATTCAGAGAAATGTCTTCCACAGTACTTAATTCTGTTTACTTTTATTGTTCTCTTCTTGGTTCAGTGTAGCATTTATTTCTTTCGAAATAAAAAATATGACAACTAAATTCAACTCAAACTATGTAGACAAATGCATTTTTATATCTTAAATATTTGCTTTGATTCTACTATGAGTACCTTTAAAAAAGAAAACAGAACTTGATTATAGCAAAAAAAATTCAGAAGGAACTATTCTTGTAAAAAGAAAACTTGTATTTGCTTGTTCTGTAAATACTCTAGGGATATAGAGCATGTTTTTTTTTTCTCTTTCAAATGTCTAGGAAACGAATTCTTGGAATTTCTCAGTAAATATGCATTAATACTTCATTCTGCATGATTAAGATCAACCATGTGCAAGACTTTTCAGCTCACAGGTGATTAGGTTTACTGCTGAAGCTATTTCCCTCTTTGTCCTGCCAGGTTTGATTGCCGACAAACATGTAACAAACAGGGAGATGCTAATTCAAAGGGACATTTACAAATTGGAGAAGTAGTCAAGAGCACACAGCACAGCTGGAAAAGATTATATTGGGATAAGTTAGGGAAAAAACTAGAATTCACATGCAAAATGAACTATAGTTTAAAAAATGGTATCACAGGGAAAAAAGGTAAAAATTTGCTACCAGCCTTTTTAATCAAGCATATTGGGGAATATTTTATTTGTTTTAAGCTTCCCTTCCTCCTACAAGGAGAATACCCACTTTGCCAGTACTAGGAGGTAGACATTAATAAACCACAAGAATAAAGTATTAGGCCTTGGCAGGTTGGCTTTCTAATACTATTTCCCAGTGTTTGATGGAGGGCAGGCATTCTGAGGATCCCATAAATGCCATCTATCAAAGGCAGAGATGAGTTTGAGAGAAGATTCGGAAACAAAACAAACAAATAAGAAACCTAACTTTATCCAAAGCGAAGAAACAAAAATCAACACACTTCCAAATTATTTATTTGTGGATTATGTATTTAGACTCATTGACTTGATTTCTAACAGAAAGTGAGATTTTAAATTATTTATAAAGGGAAGATAATTATGTATGAAATGCCTGTTGCATAGACTAGAATCTTAAAAACAAATACAATATCCAAGGGAGTCACAGAATCAACTTCTAAACAAAGGGTTTCTACTAGTAACTGTAAAATGGGTGTAAATTTTGGTAAAATGTTGAATGCTGGAACATCCTAGTGAAGATGCTTGGTTTTAAAAATGACAAGAGGCTGTAGGCAATTTTCCCAGATAAAATGTGACCATGCCTGCTACAAACAAATCAAAGATTCCTTAAACTCATTCTTGGGTCAACAGGAAGCCTGAAGTGAATTCAGTAAAATTCCAGTATCTGACCTCATATTTACTCTGTTAGCTATCATTTAATTTTCTTCTTAGGAATCCAAACAGTTTCATTAATGCCTAATTATGTTCTATTCCTTCTGCATAACAGATATAGAATAGAAAATGGGAAAAAGAAAGCTGTTATTTTGAATATAAACATAAAAGAAAAGAGAAAAATGAACTCATGTATATTAGAATATGTTGATGTTATAAAAGAAAAATGATAAATTATATAATAATTAAAAGTAGACAGTTCCAACTGAATGAATGTTTTATAGCTGATGGAAAAATGTGTTTAAAATATATAGGAAGTAGTTAACTTTTTATATTTCTTAAATAGCCAGCTTAAAATTCAAAATATGTGTATTTTTTAAAATTATTTTATTTGATAAAAAGTACAGGCATTAATCATTTCTTTTAAAAACAGATTGCCTTTAGCATATTATTAAAATGTCATCTAAATAACTATTTCTTCCCTTTCTTTAGTAACTTCACATATTGAAGGTAAGTCTTGTCAATTTTAATACTAATATTTTGATTTGTGTATCTGTACATGTGTTCACACACAAGTGTATATATTCATAAGATATGTTCAAGAATACTTTTTAAGAAAAAAATATCTATGGAATGACTAATACTATAGAAAGAACATGTGATGAATATGTAGACTCAAATAGTTCATATTTAATTATTTAAAAAGCACAAGCATCAAGTCCTGTGCCAGTGAATGTAAATTAGTTTTTGGTTTATTAGCTTCTTATAAAAATGCTCATCTCACAGAAACTTTTCTTTCCCAGTATGCCAGGGAAAACACACCTGAGGCTTGTCCAGTGAGGTTAGAGTCAAAGAAGAGAAAAATGAGTATCTCTGGTCATGACCAGAGAAGCCTGAACTGGGCTCAACAGAAGCCTCCTACACAACTACTCTTGAATTTTCTTTACTAATTGAAATCATGATATAGTCCCTTACTTTTTATAGTCACCCTTTACTTATGACTACACTGGGCATAGGCTGGAGCAAGATAAGCACCAGGCAGCCTATGTTGGTGGTGAAGATTCATGTCCTGGTCTTGAGAATCTCAGGTGTACTGGGGAGAAAAAGACAAATGGGAAAACATAGGAACATACATCAGGTCTGCAGTGGCATGAGACTGAGTGTTATGGTACACAGAGTGAGAGATCAGTAGGAGAATTTAGGAAAAGTTTAGTGGAGAAATAAAATCACAACTAAGGTGTAATGGTCAAATGGAAGAGGAAAAGAGATCTCATTCTGTACATAATGTATAATGGTAGTGCTGGTACTGTGAGAAAAGAGGAAAATTCAGGGAGAAATAAAAAGTTTTTGCAAAATACTTATAAAGATACTTCAATAAAGCTTTTTGCCTGCTCTAAGTCCATTCTGAATTTTGTGAATACTCACATTGAAATATGACAAATAAGGGAAATAAAATATTTTATAAATTTAAATATATCTAGATTATTTCTTAAATATTTGAGTTTGCATAGTATTTTAGTATTAAAAGTTTCTTATTATATGAAATAATTATCTATATATCTAATCTGTATCTATAGCTATTTGTATCTATATATAGATATATATTTAATCACCTTACTCAGTAAAATACACAAATTTATAAGATTGGATGTTCATGAGTTTCATAATTTTTATTTTCTTTCCAAATAATTACAGAAAAATATCTACCAGCTCTTGCTTTAGAACTGCAGGTACTTCAGTGTGTGTGGACCACTCAGAAGTGTACTTGAGAAAGATTAAAGGTGGCAGGTTACAGAGTAAGCATGGTCCAAATAACAGATAATCTTATGTATTTAAAAATTAAGGAATTTGTACTTTATCTTGTGCCTCTGGGGAAGCATTAAATAATTTTAGCAAGAAAGTAAGAAGATTAAATGTGTTCTTTTGAAGTATTATCTTAGTTATTACATAAAGCAAAATGTGTTATGGGGCAAGACTGGATGAGACCTGAAAAGTAGTGAAATGGATGTGACAGTAATCCAGGAGACAGCTCAAGTTGTTTTAATCTAAGACAGTAGCAGTGGGACGAAGAGCTATGGTTGTCTAATTTGGATTTGTGAGCACATAAAGATTGTGTAGAACAGGCTTTTATTTTTAATACATATTTGTTATACTCTAGCATACGTATCATATGTGATTAACTTTCTTCAAACACACATATAGGAGGTAAAGATAAAATATCAATGTCATTTTTTACTGCATCTTTGGTCAAAACTTTTCTTATGCATCTACAGACATTTAAAGTGCACAGACTTTAAAGTGCTGGCCAAATGGGTCATTTGGTTGGAGTGCCATCCCATATAACAAAAGTTTGCAGGTAAAGTCCCTGGCCGGGGCACATATCTAACTTACAGGTTTTATCTCCTGTCAGGGTGCTTATTGGAAGGGAAGCAGCCAATTGATCTCTCGCTTTCTCTCTCTTTCTCTCTCTCCTCTCTTCCTCTTTCTCTCAATCAATGAAGATACCCTTGAGTGAGGAAAAATTAAAACAAAATACACAGACATTTTCTAACATTTAAAGTTCCCTTTAGAGTCTATTGATTCATCCAAATATTTAGAAGACAGCTATTCTTTCATACAAAATGATTTGGTTATTTTGAGATTCATTATGTTGGTCATGTTTAAATACTGAACACTAGATATCATCAAATCTAGTAGAAGGACCTGACTAATGTTAATGTGTAATCAAAAGTCAATTATAAGTAGCTGTTCTTGCCACCATAATAAAACCTATACAGGGCATGTTTAAGAAACTGCCAATGTTGAATATACAACCTAAAGAACAAGAAACCTGCCATCTATGCAAAGTGACTTAAATGCACGATTATTTCTTTAAAATCACTTGGCAGCTTGGATTGCAATCTATACATTTTTAACAGTAGAATTAACTAGAGGTTAAAATCATAAATTGAAGTTAAATATTTTTAATGTAATAGTATGGCTAATAGAATTGTCCTTCTCTAGATCTGAATTTTAATTTTAATTTAATCAATGCCTCTAGTTAATACTGATGTCTTCCATCACAGAAATATCTACTGAGCCACATGCATTCCACACACTGTGCTAGTAATGTAATAGTTTTGTTAATTAAATGTATTTGGGGTTATACTGCTCAATAAAATCATATAGGTATCAAGTGTGCAATTCTATATGAGCTCTTTATTACATTGTATATTTACCACCTGAAATGAAATCCCCTACTGTGTCAAAATTTGGCACCCTTTACCCTCTGCTGACCTCTTCAACTTTCCCTCTTGTACTCACCATACTCTTGTTTGTGTCTATGAGTTTTTGTTTGTTTTAACAGAAGAGGTTGTCATTAGGAAGTATATTATTTAAAGCCCTGTAAGTAAATTTAAGATAATTTGAGTTGTATTTAATGAAGTGATATTTATAAAGTCACAGAAAAGTATAGCAAACCAATTAGGCAAGGTTAGTAATTTCTGTGCTGTAGCTCCCATAGGCTTGGAGGAATGAGGAGAGGGGGATCTGTTACCGGAACCCTGTCAGAAGAGGTCTAGAGACAGGACAGCTTCAAGAAGGGCAGTGCCTTTATTGAAAAACACTTCCAGCCCAAGGTGAACCTCTAAGTAGAAGAACAAATAAATCAACACATTGAATTCCCCAACTTCCCACTCTCTGTTCTTGTAATGGGGCTTCATACTGTTCACACTCAACCAGGAGGCAGAGGGTATTGGGGCATATTGATGACATCCTTCCTTGTCGGTGTTTCATGGAAAAGAATGGGAAGAGTGTGAGGAGACAGATTTCAATGAACAGTGAATAATGTTCACTGAGTAAGAGTAAACCTTTTACATAGCAAGGCGATCTTTATCTATGACAACTGGAGCCACACTTTTCATAGCCAGGACTGTGAAGGATGTGAGTGCGAGCACTCTCTAAGGCATTCATGGCTACTGAAACAACACACCACAGACTGAGTGGCTCAGACAAAAGAAACTTATCTCTTATGGTTCTGGAGACTGGGAGTCTGAGATGAAGGTGCCAGCATGGCCAGGTTCTGGAGAAAGCTCCGTCAAATTTGCAGATTGCCAACTTCCACTCAAGTCCTCATGTGGGGGGAAGAGTGTCATCTGGCTTCTTCATGTAAGGATGTTAATCCCATGTGTGAGGGTCCTACAAACAATGTAATTTTCCCCAAATGATCCCCTTCCAAATGCCATCCCATTGGGCTTAGATTTCAACACACAACTTTTGGGGTGGCACCAACATTCAGTTCATAACAAATGCTTAAAGTACGTGGCAGCTCTAGCACTGGGGTAGTTTTCCAGATGTTTTAGAACGTGGTCATATTCACTCTTTTTAGGCCAACACAAATTAAACAACACATGTCTGCTCACATGTATGTTCTCAAGATTAAGGAGCTATTCATCACCCTAAAGTCAATCTTGCAAATATTTTGTGGACTTTGGAAGTTTGCCTATGTTACACCTGCATTTTTAAAATCTACAGTGGAACAAATCCCTTGGAAAGCTACCTAAAATTTTGATATCTTACTCTAACTCTAACTACTGATTAACTAAGGTTATACATTTAAATGGGCATCTAGGTGATTTGACGTAGAGGTTCACTGATGCGACTTTAGAAAATATTAATTTAAAGGTTCCTTAAAAACCTGTTAAAAATGTCTCAAATTATTTTTCAAAATATTGGGAGAACAGTGATAAGTGAATTTAATTAGGATTTATTTATGGTTAGTAGTTTTTAAACTAGACTAACAGATTAATACAGAATCTTATTGATAATATTCCTTAAAATATAAACCTTTATTACAAAATACCAGATATTATGTGCTTGCATGTTCAATACCTAGAATAACTTCCAGGACACCTCCTGCTGCCCACTGAAACTCTGAACTCACCCTTTTTGATTGGCAGTTTCTTCCTTTCTCTGTCAGGCTTTCATTTCCTAAACTCCTACTCATCCTTTGGCCCCAGCTGAGAACATCACTCTTAGAGGTAGCTTCTCAGGCATATCGAATCAGGTAAGCTTCCCAGAATAAAGCATCTCCTAGTAACGTGGACATTCCCTCTTGAGAATTTATTTATGTCTATTCAGTAATAAATCATGGTGACCTCCAGGTATTTTTGGTTCTGCTCCCCAGCACATTATAGGATTGCATTTTATCTGTCAAGTTGAAGTTAGGTGTAGATGGATGATTTGGCTAACCAATGACAAGTGAGTAGAAGTGCAGATATCACTTCAGGTAGATACTTTAAAAGCCAATATGCAATTGCCTACTCTATCTTTGCCAACATGCTCAGATGGTGCCTGCCATGATGCTTTGGTGTGGATTCCAGAGTGATAATTATGTGGAGCAGCCCCTAGTTGTCCAATCAGAGTGAGTAAGAATACACTTGTCATTTTATGCTTCTAATATTTGAAAATAGTTTATTAGAACAAAATATAATGTAGCCTATTCTATCTCACTCATTTCAGGTGCCATTTTATGTTCATGAGACAGGTCATGGATACCTGTCTGCCTTACTTAATTGTGAAAACTCTTAATTTTCCCCAAAGATGATGCATGTGATACTTAGCAAAGAACTTGGTATATAGCAGGGGTTTGTCTCAGCAGATGAATGGTCTCCAAAGAAGTCCACATCCAAATGTCTGGAATCAATGCACATGGTCCCTTAAGTGGCAATAGGTAATTTGCAGATGGTCGAAAAGTTACAAAAGTTAAAGCAGATTATCCTTGATTACCATGGTGGGCTCAATTTAAATGCATGAGCTCTTAAAAATTCAGGAGGAAGACAGAAGGGGGAGAGATGTGACAACAGAAGGAGGGAGAGATTCACAGTGTGAAAAGACCGTACTTCCCTTTACCCACTTTGAGATGGAGGAAGGCAGCAGTGCAGGGGCATGTGGGCCGGCTCTAGAGATGATAGAAACTGCTCTCCGTGGACTGACAGAAAGGGAATGGGGGCTCCAGTCTTACAGTCACAAGGAACCAAATTCCGCCAAAAACCTGAATAAGCGGCAGAACCTATAATGAGACTCCTGAAAGGCATGCACTCTGCTGTCACCCTGATTTGAATCTGGTGAGCCCCATGTTGGAATTACGAACCAATGCATTTGTGCTTTTATAAGACACAGAGTTTCTGGTAATTACTTATAGCAATGATGGAAACTAGTGCATGCCTCAGTAAACTCATGCTGAAAGAATAAATACCAGAATGAAAGAAACACCAGTAACAATTTAAATCTCTTTCTTACATTAACCTTTAGTGAAGAGATAAAGTAGTATCCAGATAGTTTTCTTAATGGAATCCTGTTTTGTTTTGTTTTGTTGTTGTTGTTGTTGTTTTATCTTTTATTTATTTAAGAGATTTGGGTTAGAAGAAAGCTTGTTAAGGGATAACCTTCGGTGCTTAACCAGCTCCTGACTTTTAGGAGTTGTCAGATCTCCTAAGCAGGTTTTTACTCCTTTGAAGGGAAAGCCTTTAAGGGCCTCCCTATCCCATCTCGTCTGTTCCTGCCAAGGAAGAAATTGGTCTAATTACTCCAAGTTAAGGTCGTAATTGCCCTTCTGCATTTTATGCCATGAGCCCCTGTCTTATTTCCATTCACTGTTAATGAAAACAGAAAGAGACACTTGCCCAGCTTAGTTCACCAGCGCTCTCTCTCTCTCTCTCACATCCATCCTTGTCTCTCTATCCTGAGGGCCTCTGCTTTAGCTGCCCATTAACAGATCACTCCGTTTCTTTCTTAGAATCTTACTCCTTGAATGAAGCCAGCTACCTTGTGACGGCCAAAGATGATGTCTTCCACACATCTCCAAACTTTCAGTTGTTTTAATTTACTAACTGGGCTCAAGGCTTTTAAGGGGAAAATGTCTATTGTATCCCTGCCCTAATACAATTAATATGCTTTTGAGATCTAAAGGAATGCGTAAGTCTATAAGTTAAATGGGAGTTCTTCAAACACCCTACTGAGTTCTCAAGGAACATCAGACAATCATAACTAAGTTTGTCAAAGATTTGCTAGCAAAATACGAAAAAATACAATCACACTAACAGCTGCCCACATTCTCTACACAAGAGAAAACAAAAACAAAACAAAAACCTTGAAAACACGATTTGCTTACTTTTTTCTCCTCTAACTATAATTTTATATTAAGGGTTTAAGAATGCTAAAACAAAAGAAAAACATTTAAAACCTCAATTGTTATCAGGGCTTGAAATATCTCATGAAAAGATAGAGATAAAGAGTAAAGAAATATGGAATTAACTATGAAAATATCTTTATGTCAGATAATAAGGTTTTACACAGGAATTTTCTAAAAGTGAAATTTTATTTTCTCAAAACAAAGACTTTGCCTCAGTATTTTTGGTGGGATTTTTTTCTGTCCATCTATAGTTTCTCTCAATTTTCTAGAGATACATTTTATTTGTCAATACACTCTTTTATTTTAAAAATGCTACCCTGGCTAGTGTGGCTCAGTGGATTAAGCGCCGTACTGCAAAGCAAAGTAAAAATGCTATTGTGTTTGTAGGGATTTATAAAACAACTATCTTTATTCTATGGAAATATTCCAATTACACGGTGATATTGAATATAGTCCTCCAATTTAATCTAGGCATATCTATTTTTCATTTAAAAAGAGCTTTGTGTCATGTTAAAGTTTACAATGACAGGATCTACATAGTCTTTCTTAACACAATTGTAATTATTAGTACAATTCTTAATTACATAGGCCTGACCCAGGCACTGAGGAATTCTTAGTATTCTTTGGCATTGTCACTAAATGTCATCAGCACTCTTACATCTTTGTGACAAAAACAAGATGCCCCACACATATTCAATCTTTATTTCCATGGGGTGGTACAGTCTTAGTTTCATAGCCATTGTAATAATGGCATGCATTTTTGCTGGAGGCTGTTCTAATATGACAAATAATTCAGAGAAGATGTTTTTCATGTTAATAAAATATAAAAGTAAATTTTCCCATCGCTATTAAGTAGAGAAATATATTTTTGCCAAAAGATTTATTGGTCTTTGTTTATCTCAATTATTTTTGACCATGAACATAATTGGGATTTACTTATTTAAACAGATTTATCATTTCAAATAAATGACTAATGATGGCATGTACAGGGGTTTTATGTCAAACTGTTATATTTGAATCCATAGTCCTCAACATATTGTAATTTCCAAATCCTGCTCTGTTCATGATCTTTACAATCTAAGAATCATCTTTTTCTCCACTTTTTATCCTCTCTTCTATTCTAAACAAGACAAGCCATAAACAATGTTTATTTGGACTTCCATCAATGCTTCTTTTCATTCCTGTTGACAAACTTCTCATTCAAAATCCTCGACTGTGATACTGCCTACCTGCCATATCAGCTATTTCCAAAACAAATTACAGAAAAAGAGAAACAATGGCTAATACTTGTTGGGCACAGTATAAAATTATGTAATTTAACTCTGAGAATACATTGTGAAGGTGAACACTACCCACATCACAGATGAAGTATATTGGCTCATCTCGATCCACTTCAAACAGGTTCATAAGAAGATACAGTACAAACTGAATGTCTCAGGTAGGGCCGGACTACCTAATGAGGTGAGAATTCCCCTAGAGGAACAAAGTAAACTCATATTTTTTCAGGAAAACTCATTAATTCCATTGTTGTCTTCAAGTTGCCTATCTCATAGCCTGACTATAGTCCCTACTCACATTTAAAATGATAAAATTACTTACACTAAGCTACAGGGAAAATAGGGATTATAACATAGCAACCCTCTTATTTTTATATCATTATCTTCTTCTACACCACACTTCAACAGAAAAGAAATCACAATCAGTAATTATATTTTTTGTCTGTCCCTCCTAAAACATGATTGAGTTGTCAGTAATGCTCTTGTTCTTATTCATACATTCATCATTTCACAATATTTTTCAGTCACTACTGTATACCAGATGTTATCCTAGTATAATTTGGGCAGTTATTTGGACCCTGCAGATTTTCAGCTCTTCAGAATTCTCATGCCATTTTTCCCATGTATTTTTATTATATTTCTTCTAAATCAAGGTTTAGAACTTTCTTCTTTTTTTATTTATTGAATTTATTGATGTGACTTTGGTTAATAAAATTATATCAGTATAAGTTTCAGGTATATGATACTGTAGTACATTTTCATAATGTATTGTGTGTTCACCACACTGTTTTCAGTGTCCATGAGGGTGTTTGTTTGTTTGTTTGTTTGTTTAATCCCTTCACTTTCTCACCCAGCCAGTGCATTCCTCTTCCCCTCTGGCACCTGTCAGTTTCTTCTTTGTATCTGCGAATCTGTGTCTGTTCAGTTTGTTAATTTATTTTGCTTACTAGATTCTATATACTATTCACTATAGATTCTGTAGTGAAATCATATGGTGCTTCTCTTTTTCTGACTGGCTTATTTCACTTAGCATACTACTTTTCAGGTTGATCCATGCTGTTGCAAAGGCTAAGAATTTCATTTTTCTATAAAGTGTTATCTAGTCTTTTCTTCTCATATTAAGAAGCTAATCTTTGAAAAGCTTAATATTCTAAATAGTCTACCCTATTATACTTTATCTTCCATATTATTAATGGAATTGTTGCATACATACTTCCTTATCTCCCATTTAATTCTTAAATCACTGAAACCCTACCTTTACCTTTATCTTGGGTAGTAATGCCTTCTAGAACCTTGCCTTTCCCCCCATCAAGAAGTACAATCCAATCTTTTTTACTGGAATCAGCATGGGCCTGTAACCAATAGAGTCCCATGGGAGTGACACTGTATGACTTCTGAAGATAAGTCATAAAAGGCAATATATGAAGCTTACTAGCTGGGACACTGGCACTGGAACTGGGCCACTATACAAGCAGCCCACTCTTCTGAAGCTGCCTTGTAGGAAGGCAACCCAAACAACTCATACAAAATGTCTTTCCCAGCTGTAGACAATATGCTGAATCTCAATGGAAAATCTGATCCTCTCATTTTCTGTAGGGAAACCATACAAGTGCCTCAGAGCAATGCAACACACTTCAGCTGGCCCTCACAAACTTCTGGCTAAATATGCATAACTACCCACCCATCAAAGTATTCAGTAGACCTGAAATGTCTTACATTGAATTAGACAGTCTTTGCTTGAGAGGTAGATGTGTTAGAGGTATCATGGCATTAGAATCTATGAAGATATAAAGTGTCTGTGATAGGGGCCAATCACTCTGAAATGCTCAAATTCTAAGTACTCCATGCCCTGCCAAGTGGTCACTAATCTTTTTTAATGAATACAATGGCAATACCTTTTCCAAAAACAGCATTCTTGTCTTTTACTGCTTATTTCCTTGTGCTCATTACTATACATTCCTATATTACGTGTTACATAATCCTAGCCTAAGACTCACGACTTAGTGTTTAAAACATCACATATTTACACATCTTTTTCTTCCACTGGACTTTTGCCTCCTCAAAAGCATCACGGCATCATTTGTCCCACTCCATTCCATTTTGCACTTTGGGGAATATTTTAGAGCCTGAAATGGAAAAGGTAAGTTAGTTCTTGAGTAGTAAAAGAATTAATGAATATTTGCACTTTTAAGGATATTTTGTAAAAAAATATTTTTCTAAAATAGCTGGAGATTTTTTTAAAATGGGATCTTTTGGATTCTGTAGTTCACATCTTTTCTCTTGCATTGCTTTTATTTTATTTTATTTTATATTTTATTTTTAAAAGATTTTATTTATTTATTTTTAGAGAGGGAAGGGAGGGAGAAAGAGAAAGAGAGAGAAACATCAATGTGCAGTTGCTGGGGGTTATGGCCTGCAACACAGGCATGTGCCCTGACTGGGAATAGAACCTGCGATACTTTGCTTCGCAGTCCGTGCTCAATCCACTGAGCTATGCCAGCCAGGGCTAGATTTTTTTTTTTTCTTAAATATGATTATCTCTGGAAATTGGTGACATTTTCTGGTAACTTTTCTGATTTGAGAATATCAAGATAAGATATTGCCTCATAATTTAAGGGGTGATTGTCATAAATAATATATCTCAGAGCCAGAAACCGGTTTCTTAAGAGAAAACAAGCACATTTCTTTGAATCTTGAAAGGCAAAGAATACTCAGTGGAACTTCCAAATTAAAAAAATGAAAAAGATAAGGGATGATTTCAAGAAACTACAGTCATGAATGTTCATATACCTTGTCATAGTTGGCACAAAATAAAAACTGGTGATTATCATCTTCCTACTGTTTCTACTGTTTATTTTTATCTACTGTTTATTTATAAACATCCTACTGCTTATTTTTTCTTTGCTTCACATATAATGAGAAATATCTTACAGGGAAGATAAAAATGATACAGAGTGGACTTGGAAAGAAAAGAAATCCAAACAATGTCAGCGAACAATTAATTGCATCAAGAGACTGAAGAACAAAATCTGATAATAAAAAAAATAATGAAAATTTTATGTTGTAATAGTTATATAAAAACATGTTGGGGATATATCTGTTAGCAGCAATAGATGTAAAAAGAACTCAGAAATTTTCACTGTCAATACATTCAATAAATTACTTAGTAGCTACAAAAAGTTCATACATGTTTTTATTAACAAAAATGTTAAGTTCAAAATTAGGGAGGTGTTGCATCCTGTATCCTTCACTGACAAGACCAGGCCTGGACCACTGTGTTCAGGTATAGTCACTATATTTTAAAAGCACCTTAGGAAGAAGGCTTGGCTGTTTAAAGGAGAGTGGTTCAATGGAGGATATTTGCATGAAGATAGTTCAAACAAATAAGGAAATAACATATAGAAGCATTTGACCTTTGCTGCATGGACCCAGGGAATACTCTAAGGCTGAGGAATGGAAATTACGGAGACAGATCTTGTTTTGATATAGTTTTATACCAATCAGACATGCTTTATTCAGTTTCCAATGACTTGAACTGTTTAAAGAAAACAAAGGATGATCACTTGGTGGAAGACTTGACACATTTACAATTCAACTTAGGGAAAAGAGGGGAAAAATATAAATAGATAGATGATTGATCATATGGATAGATATATGATGGGCTGATGACAGTTAGATAAAGATAGATAGATGATAGAGAGAAGATATAAAATACAAATGCCTTCTAAGGAAAGTATATTTGGTTTTATGGGAGATTTTTGGCCTTCTGAAAGACATTGTAGATTAGCCCAGAGCTTACAAGGAGTAGTGGTAAGGAAGGAATAACTCCAAACTACAAAGTAAAAAAATATATATATACGGCATTCTTTTAAATAAGTGAGGGAATAAGGAGGTAGAGAATTTATAGAGGAAAAGGTAAGAACAGACTCAGAGCCTCTATAAACCCAGCTACTACATGTAATGAAGGGGCCAGAGTATAACCTCTGGTGGTTTGGTGATTGAAAACAGTATGAAGAGAAAAGTCTGTGATTCAATACTTAGTTTGTAGTGTTCCTGTAATATGTTATTCATCTCATCATCAATCTCTCCTCAAGTTTGGATTAAATATTATTATCCACCCAATGTGACATAAAAAAACGTTGTTACATTTGTATTTTATTTGTGAAGTCTGTGAAGGAATTCTGTAGTTCTCAAAAAAAAAAAAAAAAGATAAAGTCTAAGTCCAAATCCATGCAATTCAGGAGAAGAAAAGACTTGAGAGTCAAGGAGATTTTTCATAAACCGAATGAGAGGGTCTCTAGGAACTCACAGACCTCCTAGAGAAGTTGCTGAGTCTCTCATTGCTTGACACTGTGGAAAGTGGGCTGATTTCAAATAAAATCAACTCAATAAGAAGCAGGAAATCTCAGTTGACATCTGCTTTATATGTAGTCCATCTGTTTTGCCTGTTATGGCCTTATTGGACCACATTAGCCCTAAGTGAGCTCTCTCCTCTCTAAACTCAATTCACTTAACATACATCATGCCCTAATTTGGGTTGCACTTTTCTGAACACTCATTTAATTAGGGCTGTGTTATTTGCATTTGAACTTGCTTGTATTAGGCCTCAGAAATATTTATGGCCTGCAAAAGAACAGGGCCCATTTTATGAAACATAGTGCCTTCACCCAACACCACCCTCAGGCTTTGTCTATGTAGGCACTGAACAAATACGTGAGCTGGTGAATCTCTGCATGAAGCTAGGAACATTGGCTATGGGCAGATTTGATTAATACCTACAAAGAACTAAAAACTCCACCTTCCTAACTGTATCAGAAGTCACTCACAATTGTGCTAAATACAAAATTATTTTGTAATGTAAAATTTCAAAAAAATCAGGATTGTATTAACGTGTAGGGCTTTTATGCAGAAAAACCATGTAATTTTGGTTATAGTTTTCTCTATTCAAACTTAGGAAGATTATGTGTTAGCCAACAGCTCATTATAATTTGATAACACCCCATCTTCAGTGTTAATATAAGGATTAAGTCAGATCACACATATAAGCAGTTAGCATGCTGTCACATTCTCTGCATTACAAATGTTAACTGTCACTAGTCAATAAGTGCTACTCTTGTGAATAAAGTACAGTAAGTTATTTCATTTATACATCAATTTTGAAATATACTGAATAAAATCTGGCAATCTACTAAAATAGTTAAAAATGCTAGTTTCAGAAATTATACATTAAGTTCATGGAAACCAGCAATGAATGTCATGTCTTTATTTGCTCATAATGTAGTAATTAGAAACACAAACTTTAATGCTGAGAGACCTATATTCAAGTTTTTAATTGACCCAGCTATAATCTCTACAACTTTGAAAACATTATTAACCTTATTATCAACCCAGCTTCAATAAATGTGACTAAATATATGCTCTGCTTCAGAGCTCCTTGTGAAGGTTAAATGAGGTAGTATAAATAAGGCACGTGGCTTGTGGCACTTAGTACACACTCAAAAGGCAGTTATGGTTTTAAGTATTAATAATTCCACTTTTCATACTTCTTACATACATAGCAGATTTTCTTAGTTCAATATAACAGGAAAATTTCATATAGACATGTGAAGGATTTAAAGGTAATATTGGATTCAAACCTGGTACTATGAAGATCAAGAAATCACTGTCTAAATACTTACAAGGTCAAGGTTTAAAGGCTTTCTGCATAGTTTGCTATCTAACTACTAACATCCCTAATGAAGGAGGAAAACATTTAAAAGTTTGCTGCATGCTTTCTGCAAAGGTAGTAAAATTAATCAGGGACATGTGCAGGTTGCTGATTCATTTAATTATACGTTACTACCTAAAGTGCAAAATTCCCCTGCTAGGTCTATTGCCTAAAGGAGTTTTGGTTGATTCATCACCTCTTTCACTCAGAGGGTTGATCATTGTAAATGACTCTATTGACCCATGGCTTGGTTCAGCATCATATGCTCCAGTGAACTAAGCAATAAACAGCTGCTATGAGCAGGTGAGAAGTCATCACGGGAAATTCAAGGACTGAATCAGCGCTCTCTCTGCCATTAGACTCCAGAGCTGTCACAGAGTTCTGAATTTCTTGTTTGACGGACATGATTTTTAAAGGGACCTGCCCTAGAAAAATAGATGTTCCTATGGAGTTTCATGACTTTTAGCTAGTCATAGAGGGCACTCTATTTTTGGAATCCATATTCCAAATTCCTGCATTTACAGCCATAGCTATACTGTATCTGTAATGGCTTATTAAATGTCACAGAAACCTGAAGCCAAATACAGTTTGATACATATGACATACAATATTTAAGGATTGAAATGACATTTCAGGAATAATCTGATGATTTTGAACACTGCATAACAAAAGCAGAAATATCTATTAAAAATAGAGTTAAAGGTAATTCAATAGTAGAGATCAGAGTAGAGAGATCCCCGCGGCCACCAGCTCCTTTCACCAAGCAGCCTTAACCAATGCCCCCACGTGGGAATAGCCTGGTCTTTATGACATCTCTTCTTTTCAGAGCTGACAATTAAAATCTCCTCCATTAGCCTAAGTTTAGGATGGATTAGGAATTAAGTTTTCTGTTTTTTCAAAGGTACACAATAAATGTTTGTCAAGTCAGTAAATGAACAAAAGAAAACATTCTAAAATTATATTAATTTTCAAGAAAATAAGGAGAAAATATTTACAAAGCACAAATCTGATAAAGGGCTACTCTCCAAAATATACAAAGAGCTCTTAAAACTCAACAAGTGGAAAACAAACAATCTTATTTAAAAATGGACCACTTAACACACTTCACTAAAGAAAATATACAGATGGAAATAAGCATGTAAAAATAATCCATACATCACATGTCATTAGGGAAATTAAAATTAAAACTAGATAAAAAAGATTTTTAAAAAGATATCATTACACACCTATTAAAAATGCCAAAATGCAGAAAACTGAAAACACCAAACACTGGGGAGGATGTGGAGCAACAAGAACTCTCATCCACTGCTGGTGGGAACTCAGAATGGTAAGGACATTTGGAAGGCAGTTTGGAGGTTTGTTACAAAACCTACTACTCTCACCACATAACATAACAACTGAGTTGAAGATGTATGTCTACATATAAACTTGCACATAGACATTTATAGCAGTTTTATTCATTATTGCTGAAAATTATAAACAACTAATGTATTCTTTAGTAGGTGATGGAATAAATAAATTTGGGTACATCCAGAAAATGAAATTATTTAGTGCTAAAATGAATGATCTAAGAAATCATAAAAGACATGAAAAAATCTTAAATGCATATTACTAGTAAAAATAAGCTAGTCTGAAAAAAGCTACCTACTGTATAATTCCAACTATATGGCATTTTTGAAAAGGCAAAACTATGGAGACAATAAAATGATCAGTGGGTGCCAAGGGTTGGAGGGAGGAGGAACTACTAGTGCAGCAGAAAGGATTTAAAAGTAAAAGATGCAGTGAAAGATTATCCCTTTAATAAATAATTCCAAGTTCATAGATGAACAGGTTAATATATGCAACTCATTATTTATTCTTATTTTGTAATATCTTTATTACCAACTTATTTCAGTATCAAAAAATATATGGTTTTCTCAAAAAGTTCAAAACAAAATGACATCACATATTTATCTTAAAATATTCTATATTATGCTAAGACCTGTATGACAAGTCTCAAATCAGAGTCTCTCATGCACAGAAGGGGGAGGCAATGATTTTTACAATACCAAAAGGTTTTCTGATAAAATTTAGAAAATGTTAATTATAAAATGCATAGATGAAAGACTGTCATGTAAAAACTGGAGATCTATAATAGAAAATAGGTGACCTACATTGAACATTCACAAATCTAAAGGGTAAAGAAATTCGGTGGAAATTGATTTTTCTCTCAAAATAGTTAATATATAAAATAAATTTTTGAAGGAGAAATAGAAGTTAGTATCAAGAATTTTAAAATTGCTTGGGGAAAAGGAGCAGCAAAAATTACAACTATCACAAGGAATACTGGATATTATTTTTTAATAATGCCTGAGGAAATTTCTTAGAATTGGTTTGTGGAATATTTGAGGAAATACTTTAGAGTAGATTTAAATAGCTCAGTTATTAAACAAGATGTGAAATAAGCTTATTAGTTAACAGTTTAATAATATGAAATATATAAAGACATAATTTAATCCAAGTCAGACTACTTCATATAAAATATTGAAAGATGTACTAGCATAACCTGATAATACAAATAGTATTAATAAAACAAATAAAATACAAATAGGCTTAAGTCATAGAATAGCTAATTTTATTTAGTTCTATTCAATGCCTAGGAGTCCCCTGGTTATAATGTGAAAATACAGACAGTGGTTCAGTTGACTCAAGTATTTCTACCATTATTAACAAGTTCCTAGTTAATGTCAATGCCATTGGCACATGGATCATACTTCAAGTAGCAAGTTTTTATGATGATATACTAACTCCTCCAACCCAGCACATTGTTTTCTTCAAGACATGAAAAACCTAACCATAAAAGTGGCAAGGTCTGACTCCACACTGAATGGATCATTAATATAGGACTTATTAACATGACAGCAAATATGCATGTGACTCTACCACAATACCACACAACTGAAAAATGGGGGGCAGGGGGCAGTAGGTCAAAGCATGTTGTGTCAACAGGAAATATTTTCTCATGTTAAGTTTGTAAGAGCACATACATAAAGGTATCATCTAAACACGTGAATGTATAAAATTTACGAGTTACAATATGACACTCATTTTCTTTGGTGAGCATTCTGAACACTGTTTTGATCTTTAACTGAACGGATATGTTACTTGCATATAATATCTAGGTCTATAATGTGCCTGTAACATTCATCCATTTAATTATTGATGAGTTCAACTCATTTTTAATAAATAAAGAGAAAGAGAACATTTTATAAATGTGAGTGAATATTTTTGTGATTAGTGTTCACTGGATTTGAATATCTTTTGCTGATGTAGTTTTGATACTCGGTCACAAGTTTAAATTGAACAGCTGGTCGTGACAGATCTAAAGTGTGCTTAGTATGCATAAAAACTAACTGGTATGTTGAGGAAGTTCTATTGCTTTAGGCAACTCATTTATTTATATTAGCTTTAGTACAGTAGTGGTCCCAGCAGAGCTCCTTAAACTCTTGTTGTTAGCCAAAACAAAATGAAACTCTAACCTAACTCAGACTAAAATTTAAAATGAGAGAAGCTAGTAGAGAAGGCTGTTTCCAATTATGTTCCCAACATTCTTCAATCATAAAAAAATTCTAAAATATGTGCATTTTATTATAGTTATTAATATTTATGATAACCATTTATACTTTTGAGCAAATCAGATTGTTAACTCTATGGATTAATAACCTTTGAAGGCTTGTCATCCAAAAAGTCCACATTCCTTTGCATAGCACATACAGCCTGGTAATCTGTTTGCCTGTCTACTTCTCTAGGGACTATGTCCCATCAAGACAGTATACCTCACATACTTGTTTACATGCACTTTTGCCAACCTTCCATGGTCAGTCTGAATAGCCTTCCTCTCCCCACATTTCTTTTGTGTGCACTTTTCATTATTTTAGAGACTACATAAATGCCAAGCTCTCTAGAATCCCTTTTCATATTGCACAAACAAAAAAGTAACTGATTTCTTCATTGCCTCTCTCATTTTGCACAGCGTCTTGCATTTTTAAAAATGGCAATTGCTACATACAGTATTATGTTTGCTATTTTGGAGGAGACAAGTTCTTCTAAACTTTTACTTGACTCTTTCTGACGTATCTTTATTTTAAGGGTCAGATCTAATGCAAGAACATTGCCACTAGCCAATTAATTATTATATTATGTATACTTTCATGAATTAGGGAAAAAACACAGAGTGTATTAACAAAATAACTGAGCCCACTGTGATTCAAAAGTAGTTGAAAACTTCACATATTACCTGACCACCATAACCTCCTGCTGGGTAAACCACCAGGTATTCTGAGTCACCAGCAATTAGCATCACTTTACAGCCAGTAAGTAACTTCTCAGGAATTTATTTTTTTTTCACTGTCCATGTATGGTCACCCTAGTTAGTAACTATAGGTTCTTTTGAAGAAGGTATGAAGGAAATTTTAAAGTGTATACTTGATGGCAGTGTGGTTGGTCGTTACTTAAGAGAACCCAACGTTTCTGTCAATCAAGCTGTTACAGATACGTGCACTAACCTTGTTTTGGGAACTGTGTGCGATGTCGTGCATGACTCTCCATAATGAAAATCCAAGTCATGTTTCTCGCCAAGACAATAAATGTGTTGTTGTTGTAGTATATATTAAAATTTTAGTAGAAACAGCATGATACATTGGCTAACAGCAAAGATCCCTTTAAGTAAAAAGATCCTGATGAATAATTCACTCCTGCTGTTTGCATGGTGCATCATCTTAGCCTTGGCAGTAATCAACCTGGCTTCTATTAGTCTGGAATATCTCCATCTGATATAGGAAATACAACACAATGGTGACAAATGCAGATTGGATGGTGGCATCTCCAATACCAGGAAACATTTCAAGTGGTACTGGAAATGTCCAGTACACTCGCCTCCTAATTGTTTCTGAATGCGTTAATGAAGAGGGTATTCTCTGAAATTCTCTGTGGGAATCAGGTGAAGACACTAGGGAGGCAGTTCACATGTAATAAATCTGATCACTCTAAGTCTTTGCATGTTTCTATTTTATGATAAATAAGTTACGGCATTCCGAGCTTGTTGAACGTAGATCACTATTGAATACACATTTCAGTAAAAAAAATAAAATTTTAGTGCTACCTTCTGATATGCACTCAAACCTATTAAATACAGATTCCCTGTCAGATGTACTTATATTAATAAATTCATCCTAAACTAGTATTACATTTTGCCATCCATTGTCTGAAAACGATACCTCACATATTTTGCTGATATCGATTAGTAAAACCTTGCAATTATTTTGAAGTATGTTGCTTCCTTCTACATCAGATTGTGTATGTATTCTTCTAGAGCATGCTGAGTTCTAGACAAGCTCTGATTCTAATCATGGGTCAGGAGATAAGGGGAGGGGATGAGATTTGAGGAAAATGGACAAGCTTGGAGGGGCAAGTCTATCAGATGAATATTATGCAATCTTCGGGCAAGGGAAGGCTCGTTTCCTCAGATAGAGGGAAAAATGGCTTTTGCTGATGAGAAAGGATTAGAAAAATGCAGGAAATCAAATTTCTCAACTTAATTCAAACCCACTCAGATGGCCTTGGAAGATCTATGGTGTTCTTGCAATGATCTGATTTAACAGCTTCAAGTCATGAGCTTTCGTGTGTGGTATGTTTGTTTGATTGTTTTACCTGGAAACTCCCAAGTTCAGTTACAACAAGTATTCTACCTTATAGTCTTGTAATCACCAGTATAAAAAACAGTGAACGACATTTACAACTTGGCTTCCAGAGCTTTGCTTTAATAGGCCCTTCATCACAAGGAAACATGATTCATTATTTGATTAATTGGGAATGCACTATGTGCTATGAAGTACTTTTATTCTACTTACCACTAACAAATACTTCAGTATGTACTCATGGCCAAAGACATGACCAAACTGATACCAGAAAAATACTGGGACCAAGGTGAGTCTGCCCTGGGACAGTGTGGGAATAGGTTCTTGTGGGGCCGTGAGAAAGGAATTTCAGACATAATTGCAAAGGAGGAATTTAAACCATAGTGGCAAGATTTCTTAGAGCCCGCTTGCAAAGGCAGCTGTGCTCCATAAGGCACTTCCTTGGCAGGTCTAGCAGCGGAAGCCAGATGGCCTTGTGAAATCTGCACCCAGATACGCCACACCTGTGGTCTCGTCCATGACCGGGTGATTCAGATTCATCTCACTGCCAAAGAAATCCAGTTTCTGGGACCACAGGCCCCTACTTTTCCCCACAAAGCCCAGGAGAAAGGGCAGGGCCCAGAGCTTCTACACCATTACCCTGGCATCCAAGGATCCAGTAGTCTAGCTTCGTTTCTGTTCCCATTGGGCCCACATGAGCATTGTGCGCCTGCCTACAAGGTTGCGAAAGACTGGGGCCTTTGCTAAGCTTCTCTAAATTTTGTTGGGCTTGGGAGAGAGCAGGCTTTCTTTCAAACTATTTAATCTCTTTCCTGGCTTTTCACAGGCTTATATCCTTATCCTATCCAATCTTTTTTTAATATATATTTTATTGATTATGCTATTACAGTTGTCCCGTTTGCCCCCTTCATTCCCCTCCACCCTGTCCACCCCCTTGTACCCACATCCCCCTCTTAAAAAGGTGTCATATTTATAAGTTCTTTAGCTACTACATTTCTCATACTATTCTTTCCCTCCCCCTGTCTATTTCCTACCTACCATCTGTGCTACTTATTCTCTGCACCTTTTCCCCCTCTCTCCTCCTCCCACTCCCCTGTTGCTAACCCTCCATGTGATCTCCATTTCTGTGGTTCTGCTCCTGCTCTAGTTGTTTGCTTAGTTTCTTTTGGTTTTGCTTTAGGTGTGGTTGTTAATAATTGTGAGTTTGCTGTCCTTTTACTATACATGTTTTTTTATCTTCTTTTCTTAGATAAGTCCCTTTAACATTTCATAAAATAAGGGCTTGGTGATGATGAACTCTTTTAACTTGACCTTATCTGAGAAGCACTTTATCTGCCCTTCCATTCTAAATGAAAGCTTTGCTGGATAGAGCAGTCTGGATGTAGGCTTCCAGGAAGTCCAGGAAGCTCAGAGAGTTCCAAGAAGTTGGACCCAAGAAGAAATACACCAAGGCACATCGTAATTACACTAGCCAAGGTAAAAATGAAGGAGAGAATCCTAGAAGCATCAGGAGATAAGGGGACAATAACCTACAAAGGAGTTCCCATCAGACTGTCAGCTGATTTCTCAAAAGAGACCTTATAGGCAAGAAGGGGCTGGAAAGAAGTATTCCAAGTCCTGAAAGACAAGGACCTACATCCTATCCAATCTTTACCCCAGATTTTCTCAGGTGTGTCTCCTCCCCTTTGTGGTCACCATCTCGGTGTCTATACTACATGTACTTAGTGTATGTAGTGTAGACACCGAATGAAAAGTCCTCTGCACCATTTCTCCTACTCCCCATTTGTAGGGCAGACTCCCCAGGGTGACTTTAAACCTTAATGAGGTTTAGTCAGATGACTACTTCTTACTGGTTTGTTCCCTCATTTCTGGTTAATATTTAACTAACTGCCTACTATAACAAAACCAATTCCCTGCACCCAATGTTGGACCCCACCTCCCCTTGGTACCAGTTCTTCCAGTATCAACTTTAAGTACCAACTCTTCCCTCAGTCAATATTCAGTCAGGAAAACAGAAACTGCAATTTTCAACAGAAAGATGAATATATACCTGGGAAGGCTGGAAATGCAAGAAGCAGAGAGTGAGGAGAAAAAAGGAATGGTAGGAAACACTGGGAGCAGTTACCACCCTTAAGGCTAGGAGAACAAAGAATTTCCTGGTTCTTTTCCTATGAGCTTTCATATTCAAGTCAATGCTTTTGAAAACAGTGACAGGAAAGTTTTAATTAGAGCAAAGCTTTAATTTACAGTCTTAAAGTATTTTTCCCACCTTTTTTAAACAAAGGAGTTTGAAATATTTTGTTTTCTAAAGGGCAGTTGCTTAGTAAGGACGTGAGAACCTAAAAAGATAGGGGGGGATCCTGCAGCAGGAGGAAAAGGGCACAGCTTGCCTTAGTGGTATGAGCAGTGAGGGGTGCAATGAGTCCAGTTCTGTGAGCTGCAAACAGGAACAGATGCCAGTTGAGTCAATTGCTGCTGCTGAAGTGAAGAACACTGAGGTAATGCTGACAGGAGCAGCAAACGACCAAACAAAACCCCACAAAAGTGTTTTTCCCTCATCCTACCTACTGTTTCAGAACAAAGAAGGGGGCCTAAGGGCAATATACTATCACCAGAAGGAACCGCCCAGGTTCATTATGTCCGCTGCCAGGGGAAAGACGCCTCTCAATGCCAGAGATTCATGAAAAGGAAAGGAAATGTTTATTTAATGCTATACAGACTTAAAGTAGTGAACTAATGTCTTCATCAAAATCCTAAAGTCACTTAAAACACCCACAAACACACACAGTCCTTCCTTCCATTTGCCCAGTCTGGGGTACCATATCTCAGGAAAAGATATAGAAGTCTGTGGCTCAGGCAGCCCCTGGTTCTTCCCAGTAATCCGTCTCAGCTGGTAGGCCTCCCTCGGTTCCAAGCACCATCAGCTGTGTTGCTGGGAGGATCTCTGCCAAAGCTGAGTGGCAATTCTCTGTTAAAGCCACATGGTCATTTTCTCTTGCAGGGCTCCAGGAGTCCCCACTCTGCTAAAGACCAAGTGGTTCTCTCCCTGCGCAATGGCTGTGGGAGTTTACACTCAGCCAAAACCGTGTGGTTCTCCCTCCAATGGCTGCCACGTCTGAGTTTAAATCCCCGCGCCAATCTTCCTCTGAAGCTCCATTTCCAACTCCTCCCACAACTCACCACACTTGCCAGCATTCCTATCTGCCCAGCTTTACTGGGCTGCCATCGTGAGTCTGGGCAGGTGTGGCCCCATGTCATGGAGCCAATCATCTCCAAGCTCCCAAGCAGGTGCTGTAACTCAGGGGACCTGCCCCCCAGTTACGTCTTGGTGGGGAGTTACTTCCAGATTCCTGGCTCTGAGCATGGCCACTACTATTTAACATATCTATGTGACCAGTTAAAGGTTACAAGTATGTTAAATGACAATACCAGAGGTTAGCTGCAAGGCTGTTGCTATGCAAAAAAGCTCTCAATGGCCCTGATCCAGTTGTCCCTTCCCCCAACGCACACCTGTGTGTGTGAGTGGGAGGGTGAGGACATTCTAATATTTCCTGGACACCTTGAGTTCTGGACCCCCTTCCAAATCCCTATTTGGGGCCCCCCTCTTGGCTGCACCCTGTTACACTACTACTTGCACTGATTACTTCCTTCTCAGAACCTAAGAGGAATCAGGCTGGAGAAGGAGAAATGTTTCAACAGCCTCCCTCCATGTTAGAGGATGGAGGGACATGTTTGGAATTAAAAAAACAATATTTTAATTAGAGGCATGATTTTAGTTCATGTGTCTTAGATTGGGAACCCCTAATTTATTCTTTGTTCATCTTCCAAGCCACTTGAATAGTTAAGAATAAAATTTCATACTTATGGCCTGCCCAGCAAGGGTTTTTTAGATGAATGCTAGGAGGAAGATATGTTAGGTCATTTTTTTGAGCACTGTGGATTCAGAAAGATTTAACATAAATATAATTCTTGCTGTTGTTTTTATGCCTTTGATTATATCAGTCACTCTTCTGAGCTTTTTAACCTGTATTAACCTTTTTAACCTCATTGAAACCTTGGATCATCTCTGTAAGATAAATAACATTATTTTCCTTATGAAAAAGTGGATAAAACTCATGCTAACAAGTGTTTAAAAACAAACAACAAAAAATGTCATTACCACCCCCACCTCCCCTACCTCCCCTCAAAACCCCTTCTCTAAGGTTCTAGAGGTAATATAACAAAATGTTTTAAAAAAACAACCTTCAGGGACAAAAAGACTTGAGTTTGACATTTAACTCTCCATTCTCTTTTTCCCTCTATCAAATAAATTTCAAAATTGGGCTTCAGAGATGTGTTTTGGAAAACTTCTAATGTTCTCAGTGATAATTTTGCTGCTATAGGTCAAAGAGTTCTGTCCTCAGTAGATTTAAGAAACAGTTTATCAGGCAGTATTTCTAGCAATGAATTGTTCAGTTTTCCACTTCCAGCCAAGGAAGTTAAAGTTATATTGATTTATGACAGAGGCATTCAAAAACTAGATGGTATAAATTATACCCTGGGTGCCTCTATCAGCCAGCAACTAAATTTCATAAAAAATAACATTAAAAGCACATATAAATTATTAAATAAATGTCAAGAAAGAACATTGCAGAATATAAGTAAGTGAGTTTATAAAAAATAAGCATGCCAGTGCTCATACTAACAACAGAGAAAGAGACAGAAAGAAGACAATGGAACTTCAAATACTTCTCCTATGTGGTATTTTGCAGGATCTCTAAACATATACAGAGAGAGACTGGTGGTTTGATTTATGCTTCAGATGCATCTTTACCTCTATATTGTTTCAGGAGACTTTCCAAATTTACTTAGTTTGTTAGTTCAAAAAGCTCAAAACTTTGGCTCTTTCTTTAACCGTTTTAAAATAAAATTCAATGCCCCAACAAAGAGCATAAAAAAATCTTCACCTTGTATTTTCTGCCTTAAAATGCTTTCTTTCACCAAATACTTTAAATTTGGCTTTGTGAGAGATATTTGATAACGTATACTGCATAATATCCTTGTGTTCACACATAGCACTTTCTATCTTTAAAGGACATGTACACATTAGCTTACCTGACACAACACAGGAAAGCAGGAGTGGAGCAGGTAAGCAGAATGGCTGCAAGTTGCGTAAGTACCTCTTCTATGTAAGGTGAAACACAAGACCTTCCACTAACTATATCACCACTCTTTTAAATGAAACTAAAAGGAGTGAAGACAATTGGAGGCATGAAAAAATTTTCAAAAAATTTACATATTTTATATTAATAAGAACCAATGTTTTGATTAATTCCTTCAACTAATGTGCATTCATAATTAACATAAACATTGATTGTATTTTGAGGACTCAAAAATAAATGTGAAAATTTTTCTTTCCCTTTCTGAATTATGTAGTTTAAATAGATGGATGTAATAGAGACATAGTAAATGTGTACTTAACAATGCAAGGTCTTATGTGATTAACAATACAATCACTCTAAATAAGGATTTGTAGAAAGATTGATAATGTTGGAAATAGTAGAGATGATAAAGAAGACCAATCAAAATAGAATAATTATCACAGGCAAAAACTAAGAGCTGAGAGGAAGCACTTTTGGTGATACAGAAAATACAGCTTAGCTTGATGTAGGAGCAATCAGCAATGTTGTCAGAACTTTTGGTCAAGGCCAGATTTATGAAGAACCTCTATCTCCCTAAGGATTTTGGATTTTCTCTTACAAGCAATATCATGCCAGATATTCCTGTTCGCAGAGAAATACAGCTAGAATGTGCTATGTGGAACTGAATATACTAAATTACATCCTTTAATTCAATTGTGGTGCTTTAAAATATAAAATTATTGTTAATATCAAATAATTGACAAATGTGTAACTAAGTTATTTGATCGCTCTAATTTATACCCTCATTCTGCCAGAGCCCTATATTATGAATAACAAATGTATGTTACAAGTAATGGAAAACCTCCCTCCTCACCCCAACCACACACACACTTCCTGTCCTGCAAAGGGGGAGAAAGACAACTTGGCAAGGAAACACTGCCAATTGATTCTGGACATGTTTCCTGAAGAACCCTGATATGCCTTATTATTATTCTCAACATGGAATAAGCAGATATTACTAATCAAAAGTATGTGCCAAAAACCAGATATGCTACACACCTGCTAGAATGACTAAATTCCAAAACACTGACACCAGATCTCAGTGAGGATATAGAGCAATAGGAGCCCAGTCATTGCTGGTAGAAATGTAAAATGGTACAGCCACTTCGGAAGACAGGTTGACAGTTTTTTTTTTCTAAACTAAACACACTCCTACCATATGAATAATCAATGATGCTCATTAATATTCACCCTAATAAATTGAAAACTTATGTTCACATGAAAACCTGCACATAGATGTTTATAACAGCTTTATTGATTATTGCTATAACTTGGAAGCAACCAAGATTTCCTTCAGTAGATAAATAAAAAAAACCTGTGGTACATCTATACAATAGAATACTATTCTGCAATAAAAAGAAATGAGTTAATCAAGACACAAAAAAGACATGGACAGATTTTGAATGCATATTGCTAAGTGAAACAAGCCAATCTGAAAAGACTGCACACTATATGATTCTAACTACATGAGATTCATGTAAAGACAAAACAATGGAGATATTAAAAAAAGAAGTAGGAGGTTCAAGGAGATGGATGAAAGAAAACTTATTCAAGTAGAGCTCATGGGAATTATAGAGTAGTGAATCTGTCCTATAATGCATATAATCACAATAGTGGATATATGTCATGATGCCTTTGTCAAAACCAACAGAAGATATAATACAAAGAGTGATCCCTAAACTTCCTAAACTATGCACATTAGTTAATGATAATTTATTTATATTGGCTCATTCATCATAACAAATATACCACACTAGTGCAAGATGTTAATAATTGGGGGAACTGGCAGAGTGGAGAAGATATAGGTAAAGGAGTATAAGGTCTGTCTGGAAAAAACTCAGCCATTGTTAATACAATGAGAACTGTATGCATGATATGGATATCACCTGGCAACTGAGAGTGGACTGGAATGCACATGCATGAACAATGACAACTGCACTGTACTAGTCAGTGGGGATGGTAGATGAAGTTGAGTGAGCATATATACTGTGTGGTCATCACATTCAAAATGAGTGAGTGAGTAGAGCAACAAATCTGCATCAAATTTTGCATTAAGCTTGAACATTCTTCCCTGGGAACTATTCAGATGATTTAGAAAGCTTTTTTGGATGATGCAATGAGTGCAGCACAGATAAAAGTATGGCACAAATGCTTCAAAGATGGTTGAAAATCTGTTGAAAGGGATCTACATCCTGGAAGGGCTGCAACAAGCAGAACACCTGAAAATGTTGAACACATATGGGCTGCAATCAACAAAGATTAGTGATTGATAGTTATAGGGAACCAGTTTGTTTCAGTCTAGCAAATGTGACTCAGCTCTGTATAGAAAACCTACAGAAGCAAAGTGGTGGGCAGGATCCAGACCTTCAAATAGAGTTTTCCTATGGGAATCAGGCCTAGAAAATGCATACAGACTGTTATGGCTTGCTCTTGCTAAAACTCCATCACCCTGGTCTAAAACAACAAATGTGTATTGTCTATCTTCAAAGTAATTTCCAAAGCCTGTGTGAATTTTCCCAAGGATAGAGCTAATCAGCTCGCCACCATTCCCCTCTGCATGTTATTTTCATTTCCTTGATTGTACCTAAAATGTAGACAATAATATCCTATGTAATAGATAATAAATCTTTCTTTGATGTAAGACCCAAGGAAAACAATAAAAGTCTGTCTAGGCAAGGGTCAAGGCACTCTCTTCCGGAGGAGTGGCCAAGGCATTCGTAAACACTCCCCTTGAGAGAGTAACATGCTGTCCCCTTTTTCTCTATAGGATTGTTGTCTCTTGTGCGTTTATTTTCTCTTTCAGCCACAGAAAGTGGACTTTGTTGGCTGGAGTCCGCCACAGATAGTTGCAAAAACTAGAAGGTTATCTGGAGAGTCCAAAAACTACTGTGTCTGGAATTTTTGACTCAGGATCTTGGCATGAAATATGTCATGGCAAAATTTATTCTGTAGCTTCTGCTACCAGAACAGAAGGAACATCATTCTGCAGTTGCTGATGATGCCGGGAGAAGTATGTGAGGTCTCAAGGTTCCTACTTTGGTGGGGACTGAGACATCATTGCGCTGTGTACAATGTTTCTTGTATCTTGCATCTTCTAGACAGACTTCATATATGTAATTCTGTTTTTTTCTCTCATTTTTTTTTAGTAAAACTAAAACTTATCTAACAATTAATTCCATTTTTTTAAAAAATGTAGACATCATAGCTGTTTAACACCCATCTGCCATGCTTGCTCTAAAATGTTGTTTGTTATGCCCTATGGTTCACTGCTGCATCTTCCACTTCCTTTATTTTTGCCAAGCATGGTTGAGTGTAAGTAGAGATGAGTAACATTACACATCTAGTAACCAATTATTAACACGGATGCTTATTTCTACTCATACATTACCCAGTCTATGAATTAATAAACTGTATGTATTTGGTCTAATACATTATCTTTCATTAGTCAGTAACCATGAGCCACATTTCCCTCCATTACTAGAGCTGAGTAAACAACAGGGTTTAAGCATTCAATGGCATGGCTTAAGACACAGTTCCAATGGGCAGGAAACAATGCCCATTAGAAGCAGCATATAATATGGATCAATCTAAGATCAGATCCTAATATAAAATAAGTAGAGATAATCATCAATGCCTATGTATGTGCATGTATGTCATTGGTAGGGGCATAATTAGATACAGTGAGGGGAATTTATTAAAATCAGACCTGGAAAATATAGAACACAAGTCATGTCACACAGTAAGTGACTTGATGTGTTTTCATGCTATTCAAACTCTATAAAACAACTATGCCTCTATATACACATTCTTACCCAGCCGTACACAGACATAGTTTCTCAAAGACCAACAGGCTTATGAGTGACCAAACAGAGTCCAGTTTGGTCATTGGTAATAGTGACAGTGACTGTAATATAAACACATTTATGCTTTCCAATTATTAGCATCAACTATCTCAATCCATTTGATTAAACTCAGTAGGAATGAGCCACCTTGTTTATTTTGAAAACCTGATATGAGCCCAACCATATTAGCAGTTACCCACACCAGTTACCAATTTCCTGACTTCCTGCATCTCTACAGATCTTCCTTTCCATGCCATGTGAGGTAGAGAGATGTTCCATTCAGCAGTATTTCCACTTATTTACCATTGGATTGAAAATATAAGTATTTAACTTGCATTGTTATATTTGTTATCTGGTTCTGGACAAAATTTTGCAACATTAAAGAATTCATGTATGGTCACTGCATTTTCTGGGCTTTGTTTTATTTTTCCAAATTAGTAACTTTTGCAATCTCCACTGCTGTGCTATTTTAACATAAAATATAATATCCCTTTAAATAATTTAGCATTCTTAAAATATTTTATACTGATTAAATCAACGGATTCTCAAAATATTTTAGGCTGATTAAATCAAATCTGTAGCACTTGTATTCCCACTCAAGTCTTATTACTCAATAATTCATATTACCAAAACCTAATTTTATGAGAAAGAACCACCAATTTGTACTAGGTAGATTTGGGATGATTCCCACACAATTTATATACATATACACAATATATATCATGTATATGTATATGTTTTATATATATATATATATATATATATATATATAATACTAGTTGCATTCAAAGTTTAGTACTAGCAAGGTATGCACATTTTCAAACAAGAAATTAAAACACTTGTATGTTTACTTTTAAAACAGTCATTTTCACTTTCTCATTTCATTTAAGCAATTATTTTTTTACCCTGATAAGTCAACATGCCACTCTACCAAAGACTGAAATTCCATGATTCATTGCTCAGAATCTCTCCGCTTCTCTCCCTTGCCTGAATAAAATTTCTCTCAGAAGGTATATGACCCTTTTTTCCCATTCCATTCAGCTTGCATAATTTGATGAAAAGCCTGAAGCCACTAAACAGACTGCTTTTGCATTTGGAATGTATTAAATGTTGACTAATGACTATTCCACAGACAAGTCCTGCAGAGTTGAGAGGAACGTGTTTCCGTTTCTGAAGAGTCTGTCATACCTTTCCCTGTGCATAGCTTTCAGAAAGGACACAGGCAACACCCCTTCCCCAATAGTCCACTCTCGCATCACCTCTGTGTGTATTCCTGAAAACTTCATATAACGTGATGAAGAAAAATGAATTGGAATTTAAAGGTACATTTTATGGATGGTGAAATTAGTTTAGCATTTTCAACCCATGCATGTCTATTTTTGTGCAAAACAATAATATTCTCTTTTACCTGCCTGCAGTTCTCTTCTGGAAGCAATTGCACATAAGCCTAGAGTCACTCATTCTCTTTGTGCTGTTCAAAGATTTTTGCAGACAATTGTAAAGAACTTAATTCCCTTCAGCTTTTTTCCTTATTTTAACATTTCTTATGTTGCTAGTTGCAAAATTTACAATCTCTAAGTTTGCCTAAAATTAGTCATTTTAATTTTATAAGCCATTGTTATTGTTAAAAACTATTGATATACTATAATTTTTAAAGAGCATAAATTTAGAAAATAGAATAAATGTACTTTCCTGTACAAATAAGGAATTCTTAGTGATCTGGAATGTTTCTTTTTGTGGGGATAGAGAAGGCTACTTCAAGCAGCGTTCACATGTTAAAAACTGGGAAAATAAGAAAGCTCTATTACCACTCTCAGCAGTTTGCTGAGTAAAACATAGGAAGAAAGAGCCCCCTAATGGTTCAGATATCTATAAAACAGAAGTTGCATTTCCTCAATTCTCGTCGGTTCACTTGACTAACATAAGCAATAAGGACAGATATTGGATGCTGTAGAATTGAATAGAAGGTTGAATAAAAGGTCAAATGGAGTCCTTTCAAAAATGCATAGAAAAGTGACAATTCCTAAACCGAATTGACTAAGTAAGCTGCTAAATGTCAAACTCTGCCCGATGCTTGTGAGTGTGAGTGCTAGGACTCTTGTTCTCCTTGAGTATGTGTGGTGAGGAGTGTTGATCTGGAATGCAGGGGATATGTTTATTATGTAGTTTTTAAGGGTGAGCTATTACTTAAAGAAGTTGCTTTTTTCCCAGTCCCTTACAGGAGTGATGGCAGAATTTGTAAGGTAAGAAAAAAGAGAATCTAAATAATATTCAGGGGAAGCTAAGAAGAATGTCAAAGTGCTAGAGGTACATAACTTAAGATATTACTTTAAAATATTTTAAAGAAAATCAAGCATACCTATAGATAGAGAAAATAAGGATGGATGTTTACATCTATACAGGATAAAATATTATGTCTTGTAAAAACACACAATGCCATTGAGAAACAGTTTTCTGTAATGTATATACCGTATATAGCCAATAAATAAATGCTCTAAAAAAACTGTGTTGTATGAATAGGATAGACACTTAAGATTGTTGCAACAAAAATTACAGGATTTTAATTAACATTGTGTGTTAATTTTAAAAATCACTAGATAAATTAGTTAAACCTTAATTATGTCCTTTGATCAGAAATGCTATAATTGTTTGCATAAACAATAAAATGGCTGGATTAAAAGCACAAATTTGGATAAGTTGTACAAAAGTTCACATAGTATAATATAAGCAAACCAATAGTTAAACAAGTTTATAATATATTTTCTGTGTGGATTTCATATAATACTGCTACTATATGCATAAATATATGGTTTACTGTAACTGCCACCTTCCTTAGTTAATGGTTTAGCATTACTCTCTCAACCAAAATACTCAAAAGCAATATACTTAATTTTTTTAAATTACTCAGTTCAAAGACAAAAATTCAATATTCTCTAATATACATTTATATTCCTTTAGACAAACTGTACTTTTAAAAAGTTATAACAATATAATATTTTGTTTTATAGGGTTATTAAATGGAATATCTAAGTAGTTATGTATATTATTATAAAGCATTAAGACATTGTTTCACATTTGGAAGAAAAAATGAATGTCGTCACAAAGTGTGTTCTTCAAACATGTTGTTATTCCATCCCCAACAAGGGTGAAACACCTACACAAATACAGCAACTCAGAATATGTGACATTCCTAACTTCAGCTCTACTGGCTCCCAAGAGTATCGGCAATCATGTTCTCATTTAAACATTGAGTAACATTTTAAAATGTTTTGCCAACTTATCAGAGATGTCAGTTTGATCTTTGATTAGAGAGGTGACTCGGGAAACTTTAGTCACAAGGACAACCAGAGAAGCTTTTAGGATAAAATATCCCTTCTCACTGATCCAAAAGCAAATACATTGACATTAAACATATCACAAACCATTTTAATCCAGTAAAGATGACATAAATCCTTTATGTCTGATATAAATGTTGTCTCTTTAGCAAGTGATATCTGTGATCTAGGAGCCTAAGGTCAATCAACCACATCAGCACTATATTGCCCAACCATCATTCCCAGTCCATTCAATTGCTTTCCTAGAAAAAACAAACTCCCAGCAGAGAATATAATATATGCAAAGTTTCTATACATTCACAGGCACTTTACCAGCACGTAGCATTAGTGACACTTAAAACACTAATTGATACAACTGCAGCTCTAGCTATAAACTCTAGAATAGATTAACATCTCTTGTCTACTTCTTTACCTTATCTCAGTAGTTCCTTACACCCAAATGCTGCCCATCAGTAACTTAGCCATAAGAAGACAGCAGTCTAATGTTGCATCATTTAAGACGCATCATGTTTTTGTTGCAGAGTTAAGATTGCAATCAAAACACAGGCTTATAACAATATTAATCACTGACAATCACTTAAAAGCGCATAGCAGCTTCTATGCTTGCGTGAAATATATAGTAGTAGACAATTAACACAGCAGTGGCCATTTCATGGTGTGCTATTATTTCTCAAAGTTATTTAACAGCTAAGAACAATATATGTGAACACATTTTAAGGTTGTCACCAAAAATGCTCTCTTTAGTGGGGACTTTATTTCTCTTCTTCATACAGTGTATTTGCTATATGAACTTAAAATCAAGTGGTGATATTTATAAAAAGGAATACTTATCCATATTCATATAAAGATGTATCAACATATTTTTAAATCCACATGCCTGCATATTACACTGAATTTAATACCTCAATGCAAACTCAGTTTTCAAGCCATGCAAAGCTGTGATGCATTTTACTACAAATGACTAAAAAGGATCCAGAGATAAAAATGTATTCTCCTTACCTGAAGCATGAAACAGTTTCTGTTTAATTTTGGATCAAAGTGAGACTGGAAGGAGGACTTGATTTCTGTTTCTTTTCAAAATCCTCTTTAATGATGCAGGAGTGAGATGAACTATTCCAAGGTGAAGTCTGTTATTCCTGGCTGGGGCTTCCAGCTGACATCCTCTTGTAAGAGAAAAGGCACCTCAGTAAGTTGTTGACTGAGGGAGCTACGGAGGAAGCAAGGCAAGATCATCGGCACCAGCAGTCACAGAGTAAGGCTCTGGAACGTGCACTGCCTCCCTCCTCACTGCGTTTCCCCCTCTCTGCTTTTCACCCTGACGCTGTCTCAGCTCTGAGTCTCAGCTCCTGCTGCTGCTGTATAATCAATCTAGCCGTCTGAAGCTAATAGTCCTCTATTTAACCAGCCAATCAATAGCAAGGATTCCACTGCTAGTCCCAAGAGTCTTTTCCAAGAGAGGTACAAACAAGAAGAGTTTTGCCAGCAGTTTAGCCAAGTATTTTTCATTATTTTATCTCCCTTCGAGATAGGGATTGAAAGAGCAGAGGTTCAAAGCAAGCTTAGTGCTTTTGCAGGTTTTTGTACTTTAAAATATATAACCCACCACCTCCCATCCATCTCATCTAGTTGACATTAATTAAAAATTACACACTTGCACTTCCTCTCCATCAAAATTAAAATGACTACACAGTTGAATGTATGATAACAGTCTTTCTAATTCAAATATATAGGAGAAATTCTGGAGCCAAATTGCAAACACTGACAAAGCTTTTTGCTAGTAACTGTGATGCCTTCAGTAGCCTGTATGGCTTGGATCAATTATACTGATTGATGTTAAAAGTTGTTCATTTTATTCTAGAAAAAAAATAATGATTTATATTTTTATTTTTCTTAAGGAAAAAGGAGTGATGCTTGTAGACATTTTTAACTAGAGCCTGAGTCAAACTTAAGTGTATAAAATATTTTTTTTCAATTTTATAGCATAAACCTACTAAAGGATCCCACTGTATCAAATAGAGCATCTCATACCTGAGTCATCCCCTCAAGGTTAAGATTTCTTCTTAAAGTGACATGTTCGCTGATCAACTGCTGGTAAACCATAATTTTTTAAAAAAACACAAAGTATTGCAAATCAAACTAGTTTTTCATTTTCCACATGCTCCCAAGGGGACAGTGTTTGAGGTCAACTTGGTGTTGGCTCTCTCGGACTGTCTCCCAATGTGGAAGGCAAGGAGAGACCCAAGGGGGAGACCACAGTAAGTTGGTAAGTGGCAGGTGTAATAAGCAAGGGAACTGAAGAGGTTTGCTTTGAGCGAAGCAAGATGGATATATCTCCCCACACACACTCCCTCCTGAGTATTGGAATTTTATTAAGAAATCTTGCCCTGGCTGGCGTAGCTCAGTGGATTGAGCACGGGCTGCGAACCAAAATGTCTCAGGGTGCAACCAGTCAGGGTACATGCCTGGGTTGAAAGCCATGACCCCCAGCAACCGCACATTGATGTCTCTCTCTCTCTCTCTTTCTCCCTCCCTTCCCTCTCTAAAAAATAAATAAATAAAATCTTAAAAAAAAAGAAATCTTAACTGGGTACTGTGACAGGTACCATCCAGATGATCTCAACAAACACAATGCTCTCTCAGTGCTGTATTCTTGCTAATGGCTCCCATTGTGGGAAAAGTGGGCAAAACATATATTCCAAGGACCAGGGACAGGACAAAGAGCCTTGGGTTGTCCAAGGCTCCTTGTTCAGCTCAACAGTCAGCCTACATCCCCTTGATGACCTCCTCCAACACTTAGCAAACCCTAGAAATGCAGTCTCTCTTAATTACTAATTAGAAGATGGTTACGAATCGCATTTTCACATTGCTTGGTCAATCAAGCTTTTAGTTACTTTTTCTTCATAATAATACATTACTACACTCCTTAAAGTAGATTGTATAGGGCTGTTTAACTACACCTCAATTTTCTGTCGAAATTAAATTCCAGTCTGTAGTCATTGTAGTTCCAACCTTCAAAATTACATAATACAAATAAAGGCTTGTAATATGTGCTACCATGACTTGTAGATGAAGATGGGGAAAGACCATAAGGCATGTATCATCCTGGAGTTACACTCAAGTAGAGTCCAAATTGCCAAGTGTTGTTACACTTGTTAGAGTCTAAATTCCTTGATTTAATTGGCTCAGGTCATCAAATATTTGTTGAGCATTTTTTTTTTTTTGCATCAGATCTGGTACTTTCAGTAATAGAAAAGTAATCAAAAAGAGGAAAAAGGCTTCTTTGCATCCTTGGTCTCTCCAGTGTACTGCCTCAGAACTAGTCCTCCAGGAGCTACAAGCTGGTGGTTTGAAAAGGGGTTCTCCAGTAAGCAAAATACAAAGGAGAGAGATTAACAACATTTTTTTATCCCTAGATCAAAGAGTAACAGATATTCAAAAGCGAGATCAGACTTCTTCTAGGACCACAGGAAGATCTTGCTAGGAAACATGACATTTACAATAATTTTTATCAATGAGAATAAAAAAAAAGATCTTACAGAAAGAGGAAAAAGGAAGCAGAGAGGAGAGGAATTGCATAAAACTACTATGGATCAAAGGAAGTGAGAGGCGGGGAGAAGTGTTGAGAGAGGAGTGTAGAGGGCTGAGCGCCTGAAACATGAGCACTGAAGGTATGCACGACTGAAAAGAAGGGAGTGACATGGAGGATCTTGGGTGCTAGGCTGAGAATAACTAGTTAACTGGGAACTGCTAAATATTTTTTAAACAGATAAGTAATGCAATTTGAACTGTGCTTTGGGAACATCAGTCTACAGAAGGTTGTAAGTTGTACTACAGTGGGACTCTGGGGAGAGTGAGTGAGGAGATCTAGGGCCCACCAGTGTGCTTAGGGTGGGCATGAGCACTTCGGATAAACTAATGCTGAGAATCCCTCCAAAATAATGTCTCTACATAACACTGCGAGCTTCTAAGGAGAGTGTAGCTTAGTAAGACTTCAAATTTTCAACTAAGATGGGTGATAAGATCAATGAAACACTTTTTTTCTCCATTTGTTTTTATTTCTCTTATAGATTCTACTCTTCCTTAATTTTGTATTATTTTTATGTGCAATTTCCTAAAACAATACAAGCTCCATGAAGAAAAACTGGATTTGTCCAACACTTTTTCCTCATATTTTTCAGAAGTGTGTCTACTGATATTGGTTATTCAGTAAATGGCAATAAAATAATGTCCAGTTTGTGAGTGATTGAGTACTCAGTACACGACAAACTCTAAGCTAATAATTCTACAAACATTATCTTATTTAATAATTTATGGATATACATTATTCTATTTACATCTAAACAAAGTGAAGCTTGAAGAAGTTAATTACTTTGTCCAATGATATACAACTAATAACTGTCTTAAAGCCTGTATTCTTAACAGTGTTGAGTTTTCAGGAGTCAGCAGATAATGTAATAGAAAATAATAACCCAGATACTTGATTTATGGCTTATAAAATTAGAACAGGGGGAGGAGGCAAAATAAATGTTTTAAAACTAGAGGATCAAAGGGGTGTATGGGAGAGATAAAGAGCTCAAGTTTTCAAGTTTAATAACCACTACAGCTATTTGCTGAGAGTAAAGAGGACTACAAGGATACGCTGGGAGAAGGAATAGGGGAAATGTGTGTGGAATGAGAATAGCTGCTGAGGTGAATCACAGTAGAGACCTTACTGAGTGGAAGGAGAAGGCTGGCTAAACTATTTTGAGATCCCAGCTGAGCCTGCAAACCATAAATTTCCAGTGCATCCATCTGTAAGATTGCACACATTTTCTGAGCCATGCTCAGCAGCCTGGATGTGTGAGAGGTTGAAAGGATTAATAGAAAGAAAAGACTTGTTCTTTTTACAAGAAATTGGGCAGGAATGGGAAAAGAGAGAGATTAGAAAGCGTGAGAGCAGTGGAGAGAGTCTAACATCTTTGCGTAGTGTGAGTTGGTTTAATAATTGGTGGTGGAATATATTAATTTGTCCATAAGATAAAGAACTGATTGAAAGAAACAACTTGAGAACTGAAGTGAGAGACAGTTGCTCAATTTATCAAGGTAACAAAGGAAATGGGAAGGTGGGCCAAAAGCTTTCATGGGGAATCCCATGAAAGTAGTACTGTCCAAGAAAAAGGGGTTATTTCTAGGAAAACAAAAGTTAAAAAATGAGGTTTATAACAAACACTATTTTGCTAAAATAATTTCTTTATTCCAAAAATAATGGCAAATAGCATAATATTCTAAATAACCTATGGGGAGCTGAGTATTTAAATAAGTAGGGTATCTTCTGTTTTCAAATAGGCTCATGTAATAAAAATATATAGATTATTAATTATATAAATCTAATAGAATTATATTTACTAAATGAATAAGTTCTACAATAAAATTTTATTCAGAACACTAAGAATCGTGATAATGGAAAAGTCTATAACAATATTAGAAGTTGAACATACAGACATGGTGATCAGAATGAACAACTATGTCAGAAGGTTTCAAAAGAGAAAAAAATATTTTTACTTTTTTAAAAGATTTTATTTATTTAGTTTTAGAGAAAGGAAGGGAGGAAGAGAAGGAGAGCAACACCAGTGTGTAGTTGCCTCTTGCACATCCCCTAATGGGGACTTGGCCCATAACCCACGCTTGTGCCCTGACTAGAAATTGAAGGTGTGACAATTTAGTTCACAGTTTGGTGCTCAATTCGCTGAGCTACAACAGCCTGGGCAAAAATACATACATATATATATATTTTTTTCCAATGGAAAATAAAAGCAGTGAGAATATTGGAACTTAGTTATGGATCCCCAGTGTTTTAAAAGGAGAAAAGAGTGTGCTGAAGTCACTGACTATGCCTAGACAGATGGTTACAAAGGTGGGGGATGCCAATTAGGACTGCTTTTGCATTTTTATCTTCAGAGATAGAAGAGAGAAAACAGTGAGGTCAGGATATGTTTGAGTCCTGATGGTACCCCTTTTCTTCTTCCTTTCGTGAAACCATTGAAGAATTGAAATTATAAAATTTATATTATCATACTTGAGAAATAATCATTTTAGAACAAAATAGTTTTTGAAAAAATAATGTCTTAAAAGTAATAATAACAATAATATTAGTACTAAAAGCAACAACATTTTAGAAAGAATATTCAGTAGTAACAAGAGATAGGGGAGACATTAAAAGGCATTAGCTGTGGGAATGGAGATGAGGGAAAACTGGTAGATTTTAGGTGATAAAATGTGCAAGACTTAATGAATTGTTGAAGGGTAAGTGTGGAGACAAAGATTAATTGTGGATTTATTTTTATTCTTAGTGATGGTAGGGGCAGAAATTTATATTTTTTCCTTTGGAAACAATGATGTTGATAATTGTGATGGACACACAGGTATAGATTTTACTGTTTACTACTTGAATTTTTGGTATTTAGAACACTTATTTGAATAGAATATATACACACACGTGTGTGTGCACATATAATTTAAATATATATTTATATATTTGTTATATATATAACACACATATATATAATCATTTATGACAACTAAGAGTATCAAGAAAGAACACGTAGAATTAAAAGATAAAAGGACCAAAGGCAGAAACATGCAGAATCCTAACAGTTGAAAATTGATCGTGGTGATAAGCCACTGAATGATACCACAAATTAACACAAGAAATCCTGAAAAGTGAAGTTTAAAGAGGTCACAGAGAAAAATGTGTCAGGAATTCACTGCTGCATCAGAAAGAGCAATTTTTATGTTTTTTTTAAAGATTTTATTTATTTATTTTTAGAGAGGGAAGGGAGGGAGATAGACAGAGAGAGACATCAATGTGCGGTTGCTGGGGGTTATGGCCTGCAACCCAGGCATGTACCCTGGCTGGGAATCAAACATGGGACACTTTGGTTCCCAGCCACAATCCACTGAGCTACGCCAGCCAGGGCAATTTTTATGTTTTACATTGTGGTCTGTTAGAGTTGATTATAAAAATGGAGTTGACCAGAGAATGAAAACAAGTGATCAACTATGTGATTCTCTCCTTTTCTCAACCACTGATTATTTTCTCCCATATGTTTACTATCATTTAAATAATTTTATATTGAAAACACATAAATTCTACATGCAAAACTCAAAGCTAATCACAATGTGGAAATACAAATGTGAAATGAGCAGTGTCCTAGAACTGAAAGAGCAAATATTATAACAAAGTGAAGTGAGCGTTTCTCGTATAATGGATCAAAAGAATTCAATATTAAAAAAAATAAATAAGCTATTTTAAACTACTCAAATGTCGAAAAGATCCAGTCACTTATTAATAATTTAAAATTATATCATATGTCGAGAAATATAAATTTTAATACTTGAATTTGAATTTTGACAGTTCATAATATGTTTAATCTTTTGAGTGTTCACAAGTGTATTTAATTAAGTAATACACACTTCTACATTTATAAGTAATTTATTGCAGGTGTTTATAATGTGTTTATGTATGAATCATCAAAATTATCAAATACAACTAATTTATTGTTGAAAGTACATTTTCTCTCTTTTGGGATATGGTTTGTATAAATCAACCATTAATCTATGGAGAAGGATTTTCTTCAGTAGTACTTTATCAGAAAATGACTACACAATGGAAGGATAAGTTAATAAATAAATATATTCCTTTGATATTATTATTTTGACTTTTATTTTTTGTATTTTTACTTTATTTAACTCTAGTAGTACATAGTATCTTTAAACCTTTATTGTTTTGTATTACTGCTTCGCATCCCTATAAATTTACTTGACCTAATGTGTATTTGAACTCTCTGAAGAGACTATGTACAATTTTTGAGCAGAAATTGTTTCATATTTTATATCTTCTAAAATAAGCATTATTATTATTATTATTAGCACACAGCAAAGACTTGACAAGTGATTTTTGAACCACTGAAGTAAAATTTTGAAACTATGATTATTATGTTTATACTGGGGAAAATATAATTGCTTTGATATGTGTACATACTTATTTTCAAGAAGAGAACTGACTAGTTTTGGAAAAAATCTTGTTTTAAGGAGGGGCCCTCTAAGTTTACCTTAAAAGATTTATGGTTATCCAAGCAGACAGGTAAATGGTGATAAGTAAACAATGAGTGGGGATTTGAAGGTCTGGTTGGGTGAGGAGTAAGAAAAAAAAAAGGTTGCAGGGAGTGTTGGGAGGAGCAACATGGCATTAGAGACCAGAAGGAAAGAGAAGCTAGATTACAAAAATTTTTGATAGCAGAGGTGGCTGAAGCAAAGTTTAAATTAATTATACAATATCCCTCTATTATATTAAAATACCAGAAGAAGCATCATAGGTATTATGTATGGTGGTTAAAACTTTGAATTCTAGGTCAGCTCAGGGAAGGGAAATTCCTGGATATAGGTTCAGATAAGGATGAGATATTTGATAGAAATAGGATATCAAAGTAAGGGCTTTCCAAGATAATTTACACCCTAGAAATAAAAAAAAATATATACATTGGGCAACCACTGAATTTTATTGAGTTGTAGGATAGGAGATTCAAGCCAAATTTATTTAAAATTCACAGTATTTCAGTGTCTTTGGTTATATTTTGCTTGTTTGTTTGTTTTGTTGACTGAAACAGAGAACAAGCTGACAGTGACCAGAGGGGAGAGGGGAGGAAGTTTCAGGGGAAAAGGGGAAGGGATTGCAGGAACAAGTATAAAGGACACATGGACAAAAACAAGGGGGGTAGAAATGGGAGGGAGGAGGGGAGGGCTGGGGGTAGGGCTGGGATAGGAATAAAAGACAGAAAACTGTACTTGAACAATTAAAATAAAAATATAAAATAAAATAAATACTAAAATTCACAGTATTGACACTATAGCTGATATGCAGGTTACTGTAGAAGTCACTTTAATCATCCTTTCAAACTTCTTTTCCAGGTCTTTTTGTATTATAATCTTGAAGGCTATATTTTTCATTTATTAGCTTACCTTCAGATAAGTTTTTTGTTGTTCATCTTTGTATCTGCCAATCAAATTAGCAGAGTGAGACGATTATTGACCAGAGCAGACTGCATCTGCTAGCAAGCATGGAAGTGAGTGCATCTGTTTTTGAGAGGACAACAGAAGCAGAATTCTTGGCCGTATTCCCTATTGTTTTAGGTTACACGGGAAAGACAGTGGTGTTTTCCATTAGAACAATGTCTGCAACTAAAAATCCAACTGAGAAGAAACATTTATGAAAACACATTATAACAAGCCACAGTAGAAATGGTTTGCGGTGTATTTTGAGATAGGAAATGAATTGGTGCTCTAAGTGCCAAGAATCCCGGTGTCATATTAAAATGCTATTTAAAAAATATCTTCCCCTCTTCCTGGGTCACTCTCCCCATACAGAGTCAAAGTCAAAGGCCATTTGACTCAAATGAATAAGAAAAACTCCCAAAGCCTCTTTAATAGACTATGGCATGAGTTCATGTTCTCAGGGCGGTCTTTTTATAAGTAGTCATTGGTAAAGTTAGAGACTTCAGATAAATGATTGCAAAAGACTTGTTAAATGTTTCAGTATAGGAGACACAACAATTTCCCCAAACCATAACTTATAAGCTTTGATTATAGGAACAGAGAAGTTTGGCCATAAAAATCTCCTTATTCTAGTAATATGTAAACTGTTGACTATTGTAGGTGCAAATATGCAGCTGAAATCAAACAGGGAAATCAGGGAATGTTCTGCAAAATTCAAACAATTTTCAGAAGAATATAAGCCAGGTGGTCTTTCCACATAACAGCTTGATCTCTGCTGAGAGCTTCTCTCTATATATCTGGAGTCGAGGTAACAGATGGATGTGAACTGATACTGGGAGAAAGGGTGCATACAACTGGGGGTGCTTATGGTGCTAAGAAGCACAGTGCAGTTAGGCCAGATTATTCCGGAGAGGAGCATCATGTAAAGGCTGCAGCTTGTACCAGCTTTAAAAGCAGCTGAAGCATCTGGAAATTGGTTTGCATGTGTTTCTGCAGTGAGTCTGTGCATTGTGCAGCTTCGATTGCTTTGCTTCGTTTTCTGTGGTCCGTGTTTCCATCAGATTACTTCAACACACACTACTCTTCCATCTCTCGCCTTTCCCTCTCCCAGAAGAAAGAAACATCTTGGTGGTGAAATGGATTGATTCGTAGCATTGTACACAGATTTTAGAAATATCACAGGCTTCAGTGAGAGTGTGAAATATCCACTGGGAATGTGTCTTAACTGTGCATTATTATATAGAGAAAGAGAATATCATGTTGTTATCTCACAGAAAAGTAGATAATTTTCCCCCAAAAGGCCATGTTTACTCAGATGTTTTATTTTAGTTTGCTTCCTGGAGAAGATTACAGTAATTCTGCAGTGAGATTTTTCTAGCATTGGAAATGCCCTGCATTGAAACAAATAATGGCGCTCCATATCCTACCTAATAAACAGTTATGAAATGTTATAGAACTTAGAGCAGATGGTACCATGATAATCATATTCATTTTATTAAGAATCCCTTCAAATATACTTGGAGAGTTCACTCCACATTCTAAATTTCTCTTGAATTATATGTATAAAGGGGAAAAAAATCACAGCTTTCAAGATGTGAAAAAGAGAAAGTGAGACTAGAAGTTTGAAGTGGTGGTTGGAATTGTAAGGAAAAACTAAGGAGAAAAATCAGGACTATCGTGGGATGGAGAAAGTATCTGTGATATAAACAGTGCTTTCTATCAAACTAGAAAGGAAATACAATGTTCAATGTGGATTTAGGGAAGAAATATCTTAGACTTGCTACGGAAAGGGTCTGAGGAGAAAAATGTACTGAGGGAACATTGAGGCAAGTATCATAACCTCATACCTAGGAAAAGGATCAAGAAACTCATAAAATGTGGGATCTCACATATAGTGAACTGCTCTATGTGGATATGTGTGTGTGTGTGTGTATACTGCATGCACACTCTCATGTATCTATGCATATATGGATATGTGTGTGTGAGTGTATACATATATACACACCTGTATTCTGCCATGTACAATGCACTTTTTGCCCAATTTTTTGAGGGAAAATTAAGGATGCACATTTATAGGAGACCATTCTGTGTGGCCTGGGCCCAGCTCCCATTCGGAGATGCACAGGACCCACGCCCACGGATAGGTTCTCCCATGGGGAATCAGACCTGCATTGTACCTCGACTGCTATGAGACTTGCTTTTGCTAAAACTCCCTCACCTTGAATTGAGGCAGAAAACATTTACTGCAAAGTAACTTCCTAAAATCCATACTAAACCTTCCAAGGATGAGTGTAAATGGTTCAACTACTTTTCCCTTCCCATTTGCAAATATCCTTCTTCTGTGATGTGATTAGGAGCATTTTTTCCTTTTTCTTTAAAAGGTAACCACCTAAAGTGAGCCTGTGCATAGCAAATGAGGACCTTCATGTAATGTGCCCAGAAAAACAATAAAAGCCTATCAAAGCAATGGCCAAGGCTTTTGCTCCTCTTGAGAGAGAAGCCACCCACCATTTTTCTCCACAGGATTTGGTAGTCCGTGTGAATTTCTTTTGTTTCGGCTATAACACCGTGGACTCCACAGGCTGGGGTCCATGACACACATTATACATAGCTAGTACTAATTCTATATCTACCTTCTTTGATGCGTAAATATTATAAATTTGTTACCGGTACATAAAATTTCTTTTTTTCACATTGATATTTGATTTTTAAGTATATTTATTGAGTATGCTATTATAATTGTCCCATTCCCCCATTTATCCACCTCTGCCCTGTACCCACCCCCTCCCAGGATTCCTGCTCCCCCCTTAGTTCATGTCCATAGGTCGTGCATATAAGTTCCTTGGCTTCTCTATTTCCTATACTATTTTAATCTCCCCCTGACTATTTTGTACCTACCATTTATACTTCTTATCCTCTGTACCTTTACCCCATTACCCCCTCCTCCTCCCCGCTGATAACTCTCCATGTGACCTCTATTTCTGTGAATCTGTTCTTGTTCTAGTTGTTTGCTTAGTTTGTTTGTGTTTTTTTAGGTTCAGTTGTTGATAGTTGTGAGTTTGTTGGCATTTTACTGCTCATAGTTTTGATCTTCTTTTTCTTAGAGAAGTTCCTTTAACATTTCATATAATAATGGCTTAGTGATGATGAACTCCTTGAACTTCATCTTATCTGAGAAATGCTTTATCTGCCTTTCCATTCTAAATGATAGCTTTGTTGGGTAGAGTAATCTTGCATGTAGGTCCTTGCCGTTCATGGCTTTGAATACTTCTTCCCAGCCCCTTCTTGAATGTAAGGTTTCTTTTGAGAAAGTCAGCTTATAGTCCTGCGGGAACCCCTGTGTATGTAACTGTAGGGAAAATGAAATCGGTCAGGCTCCCTCACCTGGATGTCCAGGCAAACATAACTTAGCAGTGTTCATATAACCTTGAGCAAGGGCCCACATGCGTAGAATGAATCTCTGTTATATAACTGAAGATCAGTATTGGCACCTTGCCAGCTTTGTGTGTACCCAGTGTATCAAGGAGTCAGGGCTTCCCTAGGGAGACTTGAGGCTTGTGGCACACATGGATCACCCCACCCCAGGATAAAGGCATGTCAGAAACCTTGACATCTCTGCATGTATTCTTCCGTCAGCCCAAATCCCGGGTGAACCTGCCTGGCCTTGCACAGCTGTAGGACAGTAACTCTCTCCTTTTCTGCAACTTTTTTCCTTTTCTCCTGTGCAACTTTTAAGATTCTCTCCTTATCTTTAATCCTGGCTAATTTAATTATGGTGTGTCTTGGTGTGTTCCTCCTTGGGTCTAATTTCTTTGGGACTGTCTGAGCTTCCTGGACTTCCTAGAAGTCTATTTCCTTTGCCAGATTGGAGAAGATTTCCTTCGTTATTTTTTCAAATAGGTTTTCTATTTTTTCCCTTCCTCTTTGCCCTTCCTCTTTGCCTCTTACAATACAGATGTTGGAACATTTAAAGTTGTCCTAGATATTTGTAAGCCTCTCCTCATTTTTTTGAATTCTTGTTTCTTTATTCTTTTCTGGTTGAATGTTTCTTTCTTTCTTCTGCTCCAAACCATTGATTTGAGTCCCAGTTTCCTTCCCTTCACTGTTGGCTCCCTATACATTTTCCTTTATTTCACTTTTCATAGCCTTTATTTTTTCCTCTATTTTGCAACCATATAAAGTCATTTCTGCAAGCATCCTGATTACCAGTGTTGTGAACTTTGCATCTGATATGTTGGCTATCTCCTTTGTTGTTTAGTTCTTTTTCTGGAGATTTGATCTGTTCTTTGGCTCATATTTTTTGTCTCCTCACCCCTGTTACATTGTAGGGGGCGGAGCCCTAAGTATTCATCAGGATGAGGCAACCCTCTTTGCTGCATTGTGGAGCTGTATGTGGGGGAGGGGTCCAAAAGGAATCAATGCCACTTGCTCAGCTGTAGCCCCACTTTCAGTCATTTCCCCTGATAGCCTTCAACCATATTGGGTCCTTCTGGTGCTGATTAGCAAGTGGATGGGTTTATATATGTTCTAGGACCCTGTGGGTCTCTCCAACAAACTCTTTTGTCAGACCGAGAGTTTCAACCACCACAGATTTTTACAGCCAAAGTTTTCAAGAATTTAGTTTCCCCATGCTGGAACCCTGGTTTGACTGGTCTATCTTGCTCCCCAATTCTACTTCCTGTTTTATCAGCATGCAAATGCAGGGCCACCGACTCCACCAGTTGCTGCCTTGCTGCATGCCCTCATCACCCAGGCTGCCCATCTCTGCCCCTCCTGCCTGTCTGGATGAATGTTTCTTCTTTAACTTCTTGGTTGTGGGATTTCCATACAGTTTAATTTTCTGGCAGTTCTGGTAGTTTTTTGTTTTTAAATTTGTTGTTATCCTTTTTTTATTTGTGCAAGGAAGCAGTGTATCTACCTATGCCTCCATCTTGGCCAGAAGTGTAAAATTTCTTGTACCTTGTACCTGTTCTTGTGTTTTGTAATTATTTGCTACATAAAATGTGTTGTACCATAATATGTTCAAATATAAATGTTAAAATCCCTTTATAATACAAAATGCAAGTATTTAAATGTAAATAAATAAAACACTGAATTAAAAATGAAAATGAAAGTTTTCTTTTTTTCAAAGTTTGGACCAAAAACATAGGTGTGCATTATACCCAGAAAATATGGCATAGTCACAATGGAGTGACTGACCATTTTAAGTATTTTTGTTAAAGGAAAAAAAACAAGAATACAATTAAGAGTAGAAATAGCATGCTTTAAAACTGCAGAAACTGTGAATGGTGGAAGAAGAGAATGGTGGATATATACAACTGCCTATAACCAGCACCTAAAATATGAAAATATTTTTAGGGGGAGAAAAGTGATTAGTTTGGGTATTAATTCTAGAAGGGGTCAAAATATTCTACACTCTGGAGTTAAAATTTATGGGCTAGAATTGTGCGTGGTGATTAATGCTAATTCTGTTTTTAAATACATTTAACAATTTTAATGAAAAGGGAATAAGAAATTGCCTACATCTGAAGAATGAAATAGACAGGCCAACCAAAAAACAGAGACAAAAGAAACCAAATGAACACATGGGATTGGGTTTACTATGAAGTTTAAAGTGCACAGAAGACTTCATCTGCCTCAAGTTAGCTACAAAGTCTTAGGTTTGAGGAAAGTTTTTTCACTAAGAAGACTGAAGGAAATTGAGAAAGATGTAAAACTTCTCACTGGAAATTTGAGGCATAATTGTCAAAATCTTTCATTTGTATGACTTTAATTGGAAAAGGGAATAAGCATTTATAACTGAAGAATAAAATTATACATTTAATTAAGGGTATTTTTCATAGCAGTCTCTGAATTTTTTCATTATTTTACCTATCTGGACCTGCAGTGATTGACAACATATACATAAAGATGTTTGTAATTGGATTAGAAATATAGTAATATTATTTTACATTAATTTTGTTAAAGCATTTATGAAGTAAATAAAATGTTAATTTTAAAACATTGATTGAAAATAAACATTATTTTATATTACATAAAAAGCAACCAAAACTTATAATCAAGAAAGAATTTCTGTTATAGATGTCTTTAAATATGTCATCAAAATTTTAACTTATGGCGAATAAGAGCAGCCAGAGTATTTAAGTTTACTGGCAATGTTACCTCTGCATCTTACAATGATTCAATGTTTTAATAGGAACTTAAGTCATTCTCATATTACTGTCCTTTATCAGTTAAGATGGCATCACTCCACAGAGTACCCTTTCTGTGATCACCCATCAACTACACAAAGTTCATTTCTAATGCCGTCATTTTGAGATTATGTTAAATTTTATAGAAAATCACTTTTAGAAGCTGAGCAAACTACTGTGACCCAATTCTATGTGCTTCCTAAAAAGTATAAATTATCTTGTCTTAACCTGTGAGTCCTTGCCCTATCCTTTTCTGATAGAAAGTGTTACAGAAAATAGCAGAAGTTATTTAGCTCCACATTTCACACACCCACTTTCAACAACTGACATTGAGAACCCAGGGGAAAATGAGGGCAGCTGAGAGGTGATGAGCTGCTTTCATTGCTGAATGTCAGGAGAGAGGTAGAGGTGTGTGCATGTGCATGCACACACACACACACAGACTAAGATTTCTAAGATTATACAAATAAAAGAAAAATGGAAATATATAGACTGACATTACAAGGAGTCCAAAGTAAAAAGAGAAGGTTGTCATGGTAGTCTATTAATAACACGACAATGAATTAACTTCCAGAGGTAAAGAAGAGTAATAATGAGCCTCTGCTCTCAAGGGAACAAGAAACATTCATATCAGGACTTTCCAGAGAAACAGAATATGTATGATATATATGTGTGTGTGCATGTATATACATATACACAAAGAGGTGGACAAAATTAGGTTTTCAGTCATGAGTATACAACTTTTACAGTACTTTTAAAATACTGTTACAGGATTTTATTCTTGTAATAGTATTTATCCACTATTGAATTTTTCCATTATTATTATTATTATTATTGATATTATTTTGTATCCTTATATATGATTTATTTTTTAGGTAATAATGGCTGGTAATTTAACATACTTTTGCCCACCCTTGAAGGCTGACAAGTTGAAATTCTGTAGTACAGACCAGAAAATTGCAAACTCAGGAAGAATTTGATGCTGGAGTTTTGTGAAAGATGTTTGTCTCTCCAGAAGAATCTCATAAACCCCCCAATTGATTGGATGATGCACCCACTTACTGAGTGCAATTTCTTAACTTAAAGAACAGAGAAGTCTAAAATTTTACAACAAAAATATTAAAATATTTTAAAATTATCAATTAAACTGCATTGAAATTTAAAATTTCTATCCATCAAGTAAGAATATTAAGAAAGTGAAAAGCAAAGCAACAATTTGGAAAAGAATATTTCAAAAAACCTCAAACCTAGTAATATACTAGAACACTCCACAAGGATGGGTAAAATTAAAAGCCTTCAGTATCCAGCATTAGTCACAATATTAAACAAATAGAATTTGTTACATTGCTTGTAATGTAAGTTGGCATAGACATTTTGGAAAACATTTTGGCAGTATCTACTAAAGTTAAACATATTTATTCTCTCAGAACCAGGAATTTTTCTCCAAACGAACTAGGTCAGTGTTGATGTCAACCAAAAGGCATTTACGTGAATGTTCACGCCATCATTATATTTAAGAGCCAAAACTGCAAGCAACTCAAAATATCCCTCAACAAGGTAACATATTGTGATCAGAAAATACAGTGGAATATGATATAATAATAAAAAAGACAAACCACAGCTACTCATAACAACATAAATAAATCGCATAGGTGTAATGTTGAACATATAAGTACTACCCATCTCTGGTGCAAGGAATCAGGACAGTGGTTATATCTGGAGTGGTGTGGACTCCAGAGTCATGAAGGTGGCTTCTGGAACATTTGAGATAATTTATGTTCTCTCTTGGATATAAATTATTTAATTTTTTAGAGAAAAACAATAAATATATTATGCATTGTAGAGATTTCATTAGAATTGTAATTACTTAGTAAACTGAGGAATTATCGTTTTCTGATTTGATTACCAAGTATTATTCCCCATATTGCCATAATATTTGAACCTCAATACAAACATGCTTGGATGAACTTTTGGCCATCACAATCCAAGTGATTTTTCATTGCGTTCAGGAATCTCACTCCTTTATTACATACTATATTATATAACTCTTGTAGGCTATTGTGAAAAATGGAAAGCATTTGAACACTAAAACACATACTGTATTGTTGCTTGTATTTTTTTGGATTATAATTTTGTCTCATGTTGAATTGTTGAAGTTTTGTATAGACAATTTTTTATTATCTGTAAATGTTATATTAGGATAGTTAAGGGGACATGTTCTATGTTTTATACAGATAAAAGTTAGTGTAGGTTAGAGTAGAGTTGAGAGCCCACTAGATAATGACGGGGATTACAATAATAATTACAGTAAATGTGGAATGAAAGTCCACTGGGAATATAAACAACTGAAAGAGACCACATTGGATCATATGCTCAGAGAAGGCCTCTCTAAAGATGTGACATGTAAGATAAAACATAATGTTGGGAAATAGTATGCTACACAAGGAGCTAGGAAAAGAATGACTTCAGTAGCCAACTGGCAGGAAATAATTTGGTATTTCCCAGTGACATTAAGAAGGTAATAGGATGGCCAGATGCGAGGTGGAAGCTGTGAATCACATTCTAATGGTACAACTGTAACAGGGTGCAGCCCAGAGAAGGGCCTCAAGTAGGGATTTGGAATGGGGTCCAGAACTCAAAGTGTCCAGGAAATATTAGAAAGATATACAGGATGTCCTCCCCCCTCCTCCCACCAACAGGTGTGAGTTGGGGGAAGGGACACATGGAGCAGGAACATGCAGAGCTGTTTTGTACAGCAACAGCTTTGTAGCTTTACAGCTTTGCAGGCATGGTCATTTAAGATGTAACTAACCTTTAACTGGTTTCATAGATAGGTTAAATAGCTGTGGTCATACTCTGAGCCAGGGGGATGGAAGGGACTTCCACCCAAGATGTAACTGGGGGGCAGCTCCCCCTGGATACAGTGCCTGCATGAGAGCTTGGAGAACATTGGCTCCATGTCATGGGGCCATACCTGCCCAGACTCATGATGGCATCCTGGTAAAGCTGGAAGAATACAGGAATACTGGCAGGTGTAACTGATTGTAGGAAGTCAGAAATGCAGGTGCAGAAGAAGGTTGGCACGGGGATTTAAACCACGTGGCTTTGGTAGAGTGGGGACCCCCACAGCTTTGGCAAGAGTGAGAACCATATGGCTTTGGGGTACTCCCTTTTGCCACATAGCTTAGGAAGTAGGAGAGACTTTGCCTGGAAGAAAAGGGATGAAAGGACTCTTGTTGGTGGACCATGAGAAGGTGCCACATGGCTTTGGATTAACTGGAGATTGTGGTGGCAACATGGCTGATGGTGCCGGGAGCCTGAATCACAGACTTCTACTTATTTTCCTGAGATAAGGTACCCCAAATTAGGGCAGAGGGGGGAGGAAGGACTGTGTGTGTGTGTGTGTGTCTCTGTGGGTATCCTAAAGTATTTTAATATTCTAATGAGGACATTAGGTCACTACTCTAAGTCTGTATAGCTTTAAATAAACATTTCCTTTCCTTTTCACAAATCTCTGGCATTGAGAGACTCTTTCCTCTGACAGGGGGCATAGCAAACCTAGTGGGGGGTCCTTTCAGTAATAGTGTATTGTACCCCCTTGGCCCTGTTCTGTAACACAACCACTAAACCATCAGCTGTTCCTAGAGCTGAACAGGGATGCTCTTGTATCTGGCATCATGGTCACATGTTCTCCCAGTCATCCACCCATGTTCCTTGGTGTCTCTCTCTCTCATATTACCTCTGACAGACCCTAATAATCAATCCTCTTAGGAGATTACCTTTGCTCCCATGGGGAATATCTTCCATCCCTGGCGACCTCATGGATCTTTTCTGCCATTTCCAAAAAGAAATGTTCCCCAGAAGGGGAACATTTTCCCCACCTGGTTGTGATTGGTCATATTAGAGAATCACTTTGTTAAAAGAAAAAAAAAAGAAAAAGAAATCATCACCATTTGTAAAACATAGCTAGCAATGCATTTCATATCATTACACATACCATGATAAAAGAATCATCTTTATTAAGGAAATAAACATAAGTCCTGGGTTGAAAAATGAACAGAAATCATGGTTTCCCCATTTCTCTTTCATCCACAGAGTTGTGGACAGAAGCCAGAGGACTTGGCTCTAGGAGAAAATCCCTCCTGCTTTCCTCCTTATTTTAGCACTACAGGAGGTTTTGAATGAAGACTACAAGGAAATGCCTAGGGGTAGGGTGGTCTCAATTTTGAGTGCTTGTTTACATGAATTATGAATCTCCTCTGCCTGTCACTTAGAGCCTAGGGGGTCATTTTGAAATCATAACCATCCCTGCATGTCAGGGGATAAATATCCACTGGTCATAAAATGCTAAAGAAGGCCCATGTCTACTCCAGGCAGTCTTTTGCATCACAAAGGGGCTTACAGAGAAAGAATCCTTGATATTTACTTAAAAACTTACTAACATCTTTATAACCTTCCCTCAGGAAGAAAAAAATCTCCCCACAATACTTAAGTATTTGGTATGATGCCATATATGCAGGTGTGAAACCCAGAGAACTTTCACACACAATTTAGGTTTTAAAACATTGGGCACTTAGAAATTGCACTCCAATATTATCTTACTGCTGAGCGAAAGTAGCAGTAGCGGGCACCCAGAAATTTTCACACTATTCATCATAATTCATTGTTAAAAATAAAAAAATAAAGTAAACCTGAAAACTGTTTATATTGATTAAATATGGCAGTACATGTATCCTAAGAACGCATATATATTGGTTTATTTAAACTATTTCTATATAATAAAAAGTTCAAGCAGCCCTGTATAGCATCAAAATCTTCAAATATATTGTAAGCATACATGTGGCAGTTGATTCATTTTCAATATCTTCTCCAGATGAGTTAGGTCCATGACAAAATATATAAGCTATAATTTTAAGCATTTGTATATTTGATATTTAGAAAGAATTCATGCCCAGCAACAATAATGTCCTTTTCAGTGCTTTTCTGCTTCACATTACTGTGTAATAAAATTCTGGCCACAAAATTAAAACAAAACAAAATAAAATTCATGCCAGGGGAAGTCTCAGCAATTTAGAGAAATGATTGAGAACAGAAATAATTAAGTAGGAGTGTAGATTTATTCTCTAACCTCAATGTTATTTGGAAAAGATAAGAATAAAATTTCTTATGACAAAAATATGTAAACAATGTGTATGATTATAGCATCAGTTTGTAATGTGAATATGTATGATTTTTAAAAACATATCCCTGCCCTGGTAGGTGTAGCTCATTGGTCGGATGTCATTTTGCAAGACGAAAGGTCACAGGTTCAAGTCCTGGTCAGAGGACAAGCCTGGATTGTGGGTTGGATCCCTGGTTGGTTACAAGAGGCAATGAATCAATGTTTCTCTCCCTCACTTTCTCTCTTCCCCTCTCTCTAAAAATAAATAAATAAGACATTTAAAATATCCCCAAGTATTGCTTTTGGCATGCAAAAATTTGCACCTATTAATTTAACTTGATTTTCCTTCTATTTCAGGAAAAGAAACAATATGCCAGCCAGTGTTATAAGAGGGCCAAAGTCCTGACCATGAGCTGTCTTAAATATGTCACAGTATATATCCTTGAGTCTCATTAGAGTGTTATCCCAAAGCATTGTGTGGTTAATTTGGTTATAAATAGCAAAATTGTTTACTCAAGTATTAAAACCAGCTAAGTTTTTTCTGAGTGCCCACTATGTGCTGAGCAGTATTCTAAGGACTGGGGATAAAGGTGAAAATCAAATAGACAAATAGCATTGCCTTTATTGGTACCGTAGCCTATTAGGTAGAAACTCATAATAAAATATGATAAGTGAACAAAACATATAGTATGTTATACAGTAATAATTACTAATGAATAAATTAAATCTGAAAAAAATGTAGAAGAACACAGGATTTCAGAGGGGTCATTTTAAAAGAAGATTAAGGAGAGTCTCAGTTAAACACTAATCTGATGCCCACCTTGAGGACCCCATATTTTCTTCCTCATAATCTTGTCCTGAAGAATACTCATTTGGTAGCAATATTTAATATCACCCCAAGAATATTTAGATATATAAATAGCTAAATAGATAGATAGAAATGAGACTGTATATAAATAAAAACAGAAATATAATTGTTCTAGAAAAGGGAAAGGACATTAAGAAGAGAGGCAGACATAAAAAATTGATGTAAAGAATAAGTTGTATGAAAGATGTAGATGAAAATGTCATTCATATAGTGAGTCCCTGAGGAAATAAAAATAATAAAAGATTAACTGGGCATTTCCCAGAATTAAGGAATATATATCAAATCACATTAAAATGATTGTTAGGCAATTTAGTATTTGCAAAACTACATGCACAAATCTAGACATATTACAGTAAAATTTAGGAGAATCAATGACAAAAGAAATTTAAATATCATCCAAAGACAAAAAAAATTATCATGCACAACATAACAAAAGCTTGGCATATATCCCACATTATAGATATAAGGTTGGTTTCAGGAATTCAAATAACATGTTTACATTTTTGAAGAAGGCATTTTCAAACTAGGATATTATCTTTGAAGCACAAGGTAAATTAAAAACAAGCACATACACGAAGGTCATCAGTAGACTTTTTATCAAAATCTGCTTTGAGTGGAATATGATTTTAAGGCTAAAATAATATTTTGTTGTGTTATGGAATGCCCATTGTCACTATAAATCGATGGTGTGGTTTTTCTCTTTATACCCATAATTATGATGAGTTATGTTAATTGGTTCCTAATATTGAACTACATTTCCAATTGTGGGATGTGACCAAGTGCTACCAGGATAAATTAATAAAATATGTTATGTAAGGGTGTATAACAGAAGGAGAGTAAGAAACCAGTGAGAAAACATACTCTTAGAGTTCAGCAGAACTGAACTCATATGATACAATCATGGTGAAACTTATTACGAAAGAACAAAGGGAGTGTGACTAGGAATTGCGTAACATATATTTTGAAATCAATAAATGAAATACTACTACTACTAAGAATACAAGTTTCAAACAAGCAGTAACTAAATATAATTTCACAAAAAACCTCACTGTATTTAAAGAAGAGATAAACTGTAGTGTCTATGAATTCATTTTTATGTAATGCCATTATTATGCAGCAGGAAAAAAACAGCAAACACATACATACATACATACATACACACACATCTCTCCTATTTTTGAGAGGAACATACACCAAAATACTTATAAGCAACCATTTAGCTAAATAAGTCTTATAAAATAAAAATAAAATTTAGGACCACACCTAAACATCAAATTTATGACAGCAGTTCTGTCACTTGATGAAAATAAATCAAGAGAATCTAAAAACAAATGGGCACTTTCAGCTGAACTTTAAACACATTCAGTTATAGCCACTCTCTAACTCTTCACTAAAAACAGCATATAAAATAAAGCTACATTAACCGATAAGTACAATGTGCATAAGAAGAATACATCAGAGGACAAGTGATAGCAAGAGTTTCAGAATCTGGAAAGAAGATAAATGAGGGCTGGTTAAATGATTTGGCAGAGCAGAGAGTGTGTGTGTGCAAAACTCATCAAACCCTGCACAGACATGGGAATCTCCAGCCCGACACCGACCATCCAGATAGCTGCTCCCTTCTTATGGAAACACGGAAAATTAAAAGTTGGAGAAATCGTTTTGGACATTGTGTGAATTCAGAGATAACAGGCAAAACTGAATGTGGTTGAGACATTAAACTAAAAGCAAGGAGATTAATTACAATTCTGAAGCTCTTTTCTCACTAAACCACCAATATTGGCAGCCAGGTTTGTACAACACAGGTAGGAGATAAGAAGTTTACTTTCTGAGCAGCTGAACAACCCTGTGGTTGATAAGATTATGATCTTGTAAAGATTCCTGGTCGTATTTCCTAGATCCTGTGACCATGTTAGACTACACCAGAAAAGAGATTTCACAAATTAAAATAAAGCAGGACCTTTAAAAAAAGAAGCTTATATTGGATTATCCCAATGAACTTGGTCTAATCACACAGACCTCAAAAACACAGAGCTTTCTCTGACAGGAATGAGAAAAAGAAATGGTGAAATTCAGAGAAACTTTTTAAAATTAAATTAAACCATGTAATTGAAAGTGATCCAGTTAAAAACAGATTATAGAGTTATAATTTTCCAGGGAGGCACAGTATCTAACTCCATCTGAAGCAGGAAACTTTGATTCACATATTTTGCATTTTTCTAGGTTATTAATGGGCAGCCAAATAAACATATGGTAAACATTTGAAGAAATCTAAATACAAGAGACTAACAAACAAATGCAAAATAAATTACTCAGAAAAATGTACAATAAAATGGATAAAAACCTATAAATATCTCTGTAATTATATAAGGTGACATTTCATTTCAGAAACAAGGCAAAGATGCTGTCAAATAGGGCCAATCCCAATAAAAATACTTTTTTGGAAATTAGAAGTATTATAGTAGATATTAAAATAAATGAAGGCATTAGATTATTAACACAAAAGAATATGAGGCACTACAACAGAGAGAATAAAAATTGAAGGCATAGAAATTATCAGAGAAATCTTATAAACTAATTTTCAGAAATGGAGTTCTAGATATAAAGGATTCACTATAAACATCGTATAATTAATGATAATGAATTTTCACATGGCTACCTGGAATTATTTGACAATGGTGCTGACAGACATAAATTCCAAAAAACCTCCACGGCTGGGAGATGAAAACAGAACCATGTGGTCGGCAATCACCTGAATGGCCCCCGTGATCTTAATCCCCTGGTGTTGGACTCATGCTTAGCTGACACTATATGGCCAAAGTTACGAATGTCGTTTCTTTGGTTAGGTTACGTTTCCAAATCTATCCATTCGAAATCCATCAGAAGTCAGATTATCAGAGGTAAAATGACTTCATCAGTTGGAATGTCTGTAAACACAGGTGTGAGCCTTCCCTGAGCTCAGATGCTCTTTCCTGGGGCAAGAACAAGCTGCCACCAGTCCTGCAGACAGTGGATTCTCCCAGCAACTTGAATGTGACCGCAGGTGCACTCTTTCCCTGTCTAGTCTCTAGATTAAACTATAGTGAGGTCAGCAGACGGATTGTGTCCCTGTGAAACCCTAAGGAGAGAACAACCTAGGCCATTCCTGGACTTGTAACTCAGGAAAACTGAAATAATAAATGTCCTTTGTAAGTAATGTTTCTCATAAGACTCAGTTTAAAGCAATGCAATCATGAATCAGAATAGCACTGGCTATATCAACATACACACTTGAAGATACAACAAGGGGATCCTCCTTCCACTTTTAAGGACCCAGTATAGCCATTGGCCCCACCCAGACAGATAATCCAGGACAATTTTCCTGCTTTAAAAACAGCGTATTAGCAACCTAATTACACCTGTAACCTTAATATAACCTCTCTACCATGTAACCTATAACATTCACACATTCCCGAGTTTAGGACATAGATGCTATGGGGAGACTGTGATTCTGCCTGCCACAGCCCCCGTTCAGTCACTTCACCTTCTGTCAGGGTTTTCATGCAATGAACAGGGCACAGCCTGACAATGGAACATGGTACCTGTGTGACACTGCAAATGACTTTGAGGACCTGCGTTCGATAACCACCCCTCCAGTATCCTGAGTTCACAGTCTTTTCCCTACTTAGTTTACCCAATCTAGTCCATACCAATTCCACTTTTAAATCCATCTCCATGTAACCTCCCCAGATTCCTTGTTAAATAGTCAACATAGGTTAGAAATTATCACAGCATTCCAAAACCTAAACACAACAGAGCTGTATTTATTGTTCATAGAAAGTACTGATGTTCCCAGTAACATTTCAGATTCAAAGTCTTCTATTTAATGTAGAATACTTTCTTTCTATATCCTATTCCTTGGTAGTCTACTTGTATTTTAAATTCTTTATAGTGGGTTACAGGATCTAGTTTCCATTTTTTCTATAATATCCAACTATTTTCCTCCTTACTTTTCTCAAGCCACAGAAGCTTCCTTGTTGCTGTTGTTGTTGTTGTTTTAGCAGTCCACATACTCATCCTTGCTTCTTTTGCACTGCCCATTCCCTGCCTGGAATTCTCTGCTCTCACATATCCACATGGCTAATTCCTCCACCTCATTAGAATTATTACTTGACTTTTATCTTCTCAATGATATCTCCCTTGAACATGGTCATTAATATTATAACTGATTCCACTTTCCCTAATGCTCCTGACTCTTACATTGCTCCACATTTTATTTGTTCACAGCACTTATTTCTAGGTAATTTTTTATATTTTATGTCTAGTTTTCATTAATAGTTTCCCCCAACCAAGATGTCAGTTCCAAAAGAGATCTTCTTTTCATTTTTTGATCACCTAGAACAGATTCTGAACCACGCTTAGCATTCATTGATTCATTTTATCTCATGAATGAAGATATGAACTGGAAGTGAAGTACTTTGTAAATGTGTGGCACTAGTCACTTTGATGACTTCATGAAATGCTGATTGGGGAAGAGGACACCCATATGTCAGTAGAAGGAATTTACTTCTCACCACTTTTGAGGATTTCCAGAAAACCATCCTCAGAATTTTTATTAGGGCTGGGACAGGTGATGCACTGTTGTGACAGGAGCTGGCAATGGGACATGGCTATTTCTAAATGTCTTGTGGGTTCCTTGATATTGACCAGCATTTTTCTATCAATTTGAACAGTCACTTTTTTACATTTGTTTGTGTGGAAGTGTTTACCTCGTATCTTTGACACAGATTCCATATATATATACTGTACGTCTCACAGCTGCATATGACCCCACCGAGCTCCTCAGCAACACTCACCCAAGCATGGGTGGCAGTCACTGCCCTTCTCTTTTGCTTTGGCCTCTTCTTGTTCTGAATGCGGAGCAGCAGTGTCTGATGCGTTAGTCACCAAGTGGCTGCTTTCTGCCTTTTTACCTACAGACATGCCCTCTCTTGTCCTGTTTACATTTTCATCATGTCTCAAAAGGGCAAAGGAATTTATCTAAGCATTCAGTGCACCTGCCCAACTTGAATCTGCCTATTGTTACATTTTCATCAAATTTTTACCTCTAAGAAATCTACCGTATCTGAGACCTACCTGTCATTGTTATTATTCTCTGCCTTATTTACAGCATCTTAACTGTATGAGATGTAACAATATCTTTTGTTTATTTACTTCTAACATCATCAAAACTGACATTTGATATGTCAAATGACATTTGAATATCCAGTTTTGCTGAACTAGACCTAATGTTTTGTGGAAGCAATAGTAAATGTCTTTAACAAACATTCATAAAAAGTCACCTGAAATTAAATGTGACCTAGTGAAAAAACTTTAATATCCAGTTATATCTTTTAAAGAAAATTTTAAAATTAACTGTATTTAGTTTAATCATTTTAATCATTAATGGATATTTTTATTTTCACTAGATAAAAATTGAAATTGAAATATAGATTATTGAGAAATTGTAGAATAGAAAAAGCTATGACTATGAAGATAAATTGTCTAATGATTGTTTGTAATATAATTACCTTCTCTCAGAAAGCTAGGAAAGGTTGTTATTTAGAGGCATTATGTAGACTTTTGTTTCAAAAAATATATATCTCCCTGAAAAGGAAAGAAAATTTCAAAATGACTTTAACAAGTTTTTGAAATAACTTGGAATATATAAAATGCTCTTTTATCCTATTCATAACCATTTCTAATCTTTCTAAAACTTTTGGTTCAGTAGATTACATAGAGAATGATATAATAACATCAGCCTATAATTATAATCACTATTTTCAATAATTTATTTTAAGGTGCTAATTCCTCATTTGGTCGTATTCTTTAGTTTCACTAAAATAAACCTTGGGGTTTTTTATAAAGGTAATTCTTCACTTTTGACAGCAGTGATTTTAATTTTAGGAGCAGTCATCTTGGTAGAAATTAATAAAACAGTCAAAATCAAATAAGGTATAAGGAAAATCTCTTTACTTGGACTGAATTAACATTTTTTTTTGGTTTATTTGGTAACATGACTATTTGGAAGCCAGAAGCTCTCTGCTTCACGTCTTCTTGAGTTCCTGCAATGATTTATGTGGGTACAAACACTAATTCATGTCCCAAAGTGACAGCTAGAAAGAGGGAGAATGTTACCCAGGCGGCTGATTACCAGAAAAGTTATTGAAATGTATGAAGTAAGGTATTAAGTGGGTGGTACTAGTAGGTCAAACACAATTTATCACACCTGATAAATATGTCCCAGGCTAGATCTTGTTACATTTGTAACATCATCAAATGACTTACATATTCAAGTAGAAGATAGATTGAAGGAGACATTTCTCTGCTTTTGACCTTGGCTATCTTCCGTTCTGGTTTTCATTTGGTGGGTCTACTGGACTATTTTCTTCATGTGGAGGACATATTTGACATTGTGAAATAAATTTGGCAAGGTGTTATAGGTTTATGAAAAAGAAGAGTTTACAATGTTTTCACTTCTTCATTAAGGGAATCTCAGGGTAAGTTGTCTTCTTAGATTCGAAGTTGAGAAATAAATGCATAACTTAGAAGAAAAGGTTAAAGAGAAGATTGTGTTTCAAAGTTAGTCATCATAAATGTGTATTAGCATGATACATATCAAAGTAAAATTATTTTTGCACATTTTAATACAATTTGTAAAGCCTCATTGACCAAAATATTTTAACTGGATGCTGCAATTAAAATAATTTAAGGGCTCTGGTTGATTTAAGGCCACACTAATGCAAGTCATTAATTCTTGTAATTACACTCAATGCCATTTTTTATTGCAGCAGAGAATGCATATAGCACGTTGACTATATGCAGTTATTTTTTTTAATTACTATAAAGCACATTTTACGAAGGAGAAGCTGATGTTTTATATTACTTCTGTAATGAACAGGGTAACAAAAATTGCAACATGAAATACATCAAGAAGTTGTAAAGTTAAAACGTTTGTGCTTCTAATTTTGTTTTCTATGTTTCATTTTCTATATATGACACTGGGAGAAAGCATTGACTTCAGATTTATAAGTGAGAGCATTGTTAAAATCATTACCTCCATCAGAGAGGAAGGGGAGCCATACATCATGGTCCAATTGAAGAAAAAGCTAAAATCTGGATCTAGATCTGATATTCGACATATTTTGAGGAGAAAATATTCAATTCTAATGCGAGCATGAAAATGTTTCATTCTAACGCTGAGCATTGCTTAGGCAAATTATGAAAACACTTCTACATTCCTCAAAAGGACTTCTAAGAAGGTAAGATATACAAACCCTTTGGAAAATACTTTTCTCGTTATATAAGCCATGCACACAAAACAACATTTGCAACAGCAATGTAAAGTGCTAATATAATGAATACCTTTGCACATGCCATCCTGTTTAATAAATGAATATTTTGTTGGCAAATGTTGAAAATGGCAATTATAACTTATTATAAGGATTGATGAGGTAACTGGATGATTCTCATTGTAATCAAAGCCTTAAAAAAAAAAAAGACTGGCTCAAGTTGGTCAACTAAGTCAGAGAATGACCACGTCCTCTTTAAAGAGAGTTTTCTCTTACAAATTAGCTGCCAAAAAGAAGTGTGTAAATTCTTAGACCTATTGGCTATTTTATGCTAAAGTATTCGCTCTGATAAGAAAGAAGTGAGACCCTGAGACCCGAGAAGGGAACACCTGGGTAGATGTACTGAAGGAGCCTGAACTCACAGATTTGTTTGACCCCAGAGGTGACAGATGTTGTCCTTCCCCTTCCTGTAGGAAAGAGGCCTTCCTTTACCTGAAAAAAATAAAAAGATCTTACCTGAAGTAGATACCTAACAACATGATGCTTGCTCTCCTGGATATTTGTCTTTACCTTCCCAAATTACTGGACTAGTGGTTCTCAAACTGTAATGAGCATACTAGTTACCTGTAAAGTGGTTAAAATGATGTGTCCCAGTCCCCATCCCAGAAATCCCAATTGTTAAGTCAGACAGGGTTTAAATGTGCATTTTAACAACCTCATGTGCAATGATGCTGCAGACTCAAGGACGACACTATAAAGTATATGATCCTATACATTAACTATAATTAGGTCTTAACCCAGCTCTGCAAATGTGGTCCTTATTATAAAGAGAATGGGATTTTTTTTTACCAGAGGAGTTGTGGCACCTGCATATGTACCTGAAAGTGCTAGGAGAACAAGACTGCAAATGGACTGTGAAGATTCTGGACTGGTGAAGGGGAGGAGACGTTTAAACTAAGGGAGAGTGTATTGACATTGGAGAAACTCTCCCACAATTCAAGATTTCATGTCTTGCCAAAGACACTTGAAGCTGATTTTAATGCCTGGCTGAAGCTAACCAAAACAACTGAACATTCCCTTCTTTTTTTTTTTTTTTTTTTGGTAAGCCATTTTATTGTGCTATAATTGATATATAAAAACTGTACATATTTAAGGTATGCAACTCAGAGTTTGGGGATAAAAATAGTTTTGTGAAAATATCACCACAGTCTATGCTATTAACATATTCATCACCTCTAAAAGATTCTAGAAAAAGTATTTAACAAATGTCAACACATTTTCTTGAGTAAAAACTCTCAAATAATAATTAGGTATAGAGGGAACTTATCTCAATATAATAATGACTATGTGTGAAAAATCCATAAGGATCATTATATTAAAAGATAAAAAAAACAGAAATATTTTTTTCTGAGGTCTGGGGAAAAAAGGGATAAAACTGAAGTATTATACAGGAAGTCCTAGTCAGAGCAATTAGCCAAGAAAAAAATATTAAATTTTTAAAAAATAATCAAAATTATCTTCATTTGCAGATGACATGATCTTATATAGAGAGAATCCTATACTCCACCAAACAGAGCAAAAACAAAAACACTTGCTTGAACTAATACATATATCTAAGTTTAGGGATACAACAATCAACATAAAAAATCATTGTGTTTCTGTACACAAAGAATGAACTATCCAAATAGGAAATTAAGAAAATAATTCCATTTACTATGGATAACATCAAGAAGAATAAAATACTTAGAAATAAATTTAATGCCTCATTTTGACTTAACATTAGGTAGGTTTCTTTCTAAATTTAGGCCTTTAACGGATCTTTTCTTAGCACATTTACATTAAAAGCCAGTTAAAAATTCTTTCTTTTCACCTTTGAGATTTAAATTGCTTTAAAAGTTTCATGTCATTATTTCGGTGAGGATTGCTTTTCTCTGGAACCTGGGAGCCACCACTTTGAAATGTAGTCATCAAAGAAGACTATATCCTTTCTTCAGTCTCTATGGAAAAGTGTGAACCCAATTTTATTTTGTGAGTACCTTGCCCAAGTTAGGAAACAACCTCCTGTCATTCAGATACAAGAATTTTCGGGGGTAAGGCTAATTAGCAAACACGAAGGCCTAAGACACCCCCACCAACCCATCTGGCTTTTTCAGTGGAGTTCCCAGAACAGCCTTGGCAGAATATTGAGGATGGGTTCAAAGGGCTCATGTCAGCGAACATGTTAAAATCAGGGAAATGCAAATTAAAACCACAATGAGACACCACCTCATACAGGTCACAATGGCTATCAACAATAAAGCAAAAAAACAAGTGCTGGCGAGGCTGTGGAGAAAGGGGAACCCTTTGCACTGTTGGTGGGAATGCAGACTGGTGCAGCCACTGTGGAAAACAGTGTGGAGTTACCTCAAAAAATTAAAAATGGATCTGCCTTATGACCCATCAATTCCATTTCTGGGAATTATCTGAAGAAACCTGAAACACTAATTTGAAAGAATATATGTACCATTATGTTCACTGCAGATTTATTTACAATAGCCAAGAGTTGGAAGCAGCCCAAGTGCCCATGAGTAGATGAGTGGGTAAACAGCTATGGTACATTTGCACAATGGCATGCTGTTCATCCATATTTAAAAAAAATTCTCTTTGTGATAGCATGGTTGGACCTGGAGAACATTATGCTAAGTGAAATAAGTCAATCAGAGAAAGACAAATACCACATGATCTCACCCATATTTGGAATCCAAGGAGCAAACTGAACTGAACTCTCTAGCAAACTAGACACAGACTCACAGATAGAGAGCAGGCCGACAGCTCTGGGAGGGTGGAGTTAGAGGGTGGAAGGATCAGGCAAAAAAAAGAAAAAGAACTCATGGACAACTGTGTGAGGGCTGTCAGGGGCTAGAGGTGGAAGAGAGCATGAGGAGGATAAATGGTAATGGAAAAAATACAATAAAAACTAAGCTGTTTTTAAAAAGTAAACACATGAATAAACAGAATTAAGTATATAAGAGCAGTTACCTGCATTCTGCCAGAGAGCTGAGAGGATAGCCCCCTCACGAAAGTAATAAGGAATGTGCTCTGACGCTACCACCAAGACTTCCCGGAATGCAGGAAGGGTGCATTCCAAGAAATTGCCAGGCCACTGTTACAAAGAAGAAGACAGCGTGAATACAGTTAAGAAAGACAATCGCCATCCGTCACATCTAACCCTAACCTTGCATTTACCTTGCATTTTGTGCATTTCTGTAAACCTATATAAATACTTCATACTGAAAGCAATTTTAAATGGATACAAACAAAATTAATTTTACATTTAATATTTATGTTCCACTAATTTCTAAAGAAGATAGTATGACTTAAAATTAATTAAAAGAAAAATGAAAACATAACCATAATTACATTGTAAAAGAAATTAGGGATAAAATAAGATACATGAAAAAACAGACAGTTACACTACCAGATAAAGGTCTGCATAGTTTCTATGATAAAGTTTAGAATTATATATCTTTATAACCAGCAAAACAAGAAGACTGTACGTGGTCTCGTTGCTCATTATGCAAAGTAGGAAGGCATATTGCTGTTGTAGTAAATTGCCACAAACTTTGTTGTTTAAAATAACACAAACATACTGAGGCATGACTCTGTAGGTAAGAAGTGCTCCTGGGCTGGAGGGTGCAGACCTCACAACGCAGAAGTAAAGGTGTTGGCCCTTATCTCCAGGCTTTTAGGGAAAATCCATTTCCAAGGTCATTCAGTTTGCAGACTTCTTGAAATTTTTTCTGGCTTAAGTCCTTATGCTATCTTTGCTGGCTATCATCCAGGAGACTGTCAGTTCCTTACCACCACCTGCAGTCCGATCACTTTGTTTTCTCCGTCTTCAAATCAGCAATGAGATTTGAGTCTTTCCAGCTTTTTTTCTTCTGAATTTCTGTGACTCCTGCCTGAGTTAGTTCCCTGCTTTTAAAGATTCCCGTTATTTAATTGGGCCTAACCATTTATTCCAGGTTCCTTTCTTTTTAAAAGATCCTTATGTTTAATCACATCTGCAAAGTTCTTTTTTCTCAGGTATCGTGGGTCCAGGGATAAGAGGGAGGGCATCTTCTAGGTCCCATCCAGCCTACTACATGAAGTTTATCAAAACAGACAAACATACAAACCCTTTCCAAATGGAAGTGGGTGGGTCATCAAGAGCCAAGAAATAATGTCCTCAGTACATCCCTCATATTATGTAAAATCTGTTTCTTTTGGCAAGTGCAACCTCCCGTGTAATTTGATTCAGTAACACTAAAATGTTTGGCCCAGACAAGGGTGGCATAGAGCCTTTTAGAAGTAAATTGTCTCAATATGTCGATATATCGTACACAGAGTGTAACGGAGCAGTCTGACCAGATATCTGGGCAGCAAAGAAATGCCAGAGAGGGGTTGAGAAGTGCCCAAGGCAGCAGATTGAAGCAGCAGCTGGCATAGGACTCTGTACCCTCTGGTGAGGATAAGCAAGCCAATGCATGATGCCCTGTCCAGGGCAGAGGTGTTGTGTCCCTGCATGAGGCTAGAAATCTGTGTCCCTGCATGAGGCTAGAAATTCTCTAATCCACTTCTGAATCTCACTGGGCAAGGAAGGGCAGAGACATCACACAGACTGACAATCATGGTGGACCCCAGCCTAGAATGGCTGAGAATTTGGATAGACAGATCGTTTTGTGTAGCAGCCTTGGATTCCAAAGGGACAGACACGAAGGTGGGGGCAGGATTGGGTCTCTGGGCACAGATTTAGATTTCAGTATTTTGGGGAACAAAGGGATTTCTGTGTTTTGCCGAAGAGAATGTCCTGGAGGAGGGGACCCTCAGCCCACACCGCCCCGCCAAACTGAGCAACCTTTTAAGAAAAACCTTTTCCTCCCCCACTAATTATTGTGTAATGTTTGTGACCAGAGGCTGAATTCCACTATTTTCAGTAGCAAGAGTTTTTAGACAATAATTCTGAAATATATTCTCTCCAACTTTTTTAATACAGATAAGAATTAGGTAGTGTTTTAAAGTCTTTAACAAGGACCTAGAATTGTGGTAATTCTTTGTAATCTATTGAAAAATTTGCCCACTTTGCAAATTAGTAAATAGAAAAGGAGCTTGAGTATCAGTCATTATTTTTTTAGTCTTCCTTTGTCAACAGAATTGCATTGGTATTACCCCTCAAAATTCAGGTAAATTGAAAACAATGTGTTTTATATTTAATTTGGTTTCATGAATTCAGGTACATAAAGTGCTTGAAAATTACTAAATATTTTCTTTGAAATGATAAAGGTGCTTCGTTTTCATTATTTCTAATTGTACTTTGGTTGCAGAGAGAATTTAGTATGCTGGCAATATTTCTGGCATTGGCAAATCAGGCATATCCTTAATGTAAGGATAATCCCTACCCAGCAGGTAGTTCTAAGTGAATACAAACAAAATTAACTGTATGCAAATGTTCATAAAATTATGGGTTATCATGATGTGAGATGACACTTTAGTTTTCTCTTGTCAATAGGTAATTGCAAACTAATGCACTGATTCCAAAGACATAAATAATTATAGTTTCAGACACAAAAGAAACTAAATCAATGTTGAGATCATACCTTTACATGTTTCAGGAAGAAATCTTTGGTTTTCTCTTCTTATTTTATGTACTAAAAATAGGTTTGAAATATTTCCTTTACTTTTAAAATCTGTATTATAATCTATATTTTGGTCATCTTACATTTATTTTAAAAATAAAGTAACAGTTAAATATATACTGTGAAAATATTGCATTGGATTAACATGTATACAAATGTGTATGTATGTGTGTATTCTTCTTCAACATTTTCTGATACCCCAAATCTCATGACACATAGAATAAATTTGAAAACGAAATCAATTAATATGATTCATTATTTCTATTTGCAACTATCAAATACCAACAAATAAAAAAATAAATAAGGGCAGAGTATTAACCTCCCGTATTAACCTCCATTGCCCCAACCACCCCCAAGCAGTCATCTCTTACTCATAACTAAGAATTCTAGCATAAGGTCTATGAGCTGGATGCTTATCTTTTATAAAATAAATGGTAGAACAAACCCAGAATTGGTAATTCAAACAAATGTGAGTCTCATCTCAGCCACTGACAAATGGGCTTTATTTCCCTTTCCTCACTGTCAGTAGCAAAAGTGCCCTTCAGAGAGTTGTATTAAATGTTACCTCAGGTCATACATTGCTTTGGCGTGTGGGGAACAACTGCATTGAAGCAGAGAAATTATTTGCAGATGTGATTTTATGTTTTAATGTGTTCATTTCATATTCATGATTGTTAAGTCACATTTATACTGAAGTACAGATCTTTAGTTAATATGAAAAATATTAAGAAATAGCAACAAGCTATATGTCACAATCATTTTTATTTATCAATAATATTTATGTTAATATTTATTTATTTTAGTATGTCTTATTTTGTATTTATAAATGTATGTATGTGTATACATATACACATACATACATACACTTTATATGGGGCCACATTATAAGTCTTTTTCACTAGCACATTTGGGAGACTGGCCAGGGTATAACTCTCCTATAAAATCTCCCTATCATCTTTTCCCTATTATTCTCATTTGCAGTCCCACCCTAGTCCAGAGATTGTGCTGATCCTTGGGTTATTATTAGACTGATTACATCTTTATTTTAAAGCTTTGTAAAAAAATAGTGCAAAGTTTTCATAGCATCTCAAGTTTCTAGAATGTTCATTCTAAAAAGCATGAAGGATTCCTGCCTGTTTATCTTGATTCAGCACTTTCCATCACTATGATACTGAATAAACATAAAAATGCAGGATTTTTGAAGACATAATTCTTTTAAAGTATAAATTCACCCTTGTAAAGGCTGCCAAAATGACATTTATTTTTCAAAAATTTATTGACTTGAGAAAGGGAAAGAGAGACATCAATCTGGTTTTTGACTTACTTATGTACTTATTGGCTGATTCTTCCATGTACCCTGTTCAGGGTTCAAACCCACAACCTTGGCATATTGGGACAATGAGACAATGCTCTAACCAATTAAGCTACTGGGCCAGGGACAAAATAACATTTTTGTACCATTTTTTCCCTGATTATTTTAGTGTATACACATCTTTGATTTGAAATGGGAAAAATAATAATTTTAAGTTAAGTATGCATCAAAAAAACCCTTAAGTTTATGGTTTATGGACTTGAATTTTTTGTGATGCCTCTGGTGTTTTAATATCTAATTGGTTAAAAGCCATATGAAAATATTAGGATGGATAAAGCTGATATATTGACAGTGTTGTATGAGGGGGGGAATATCTCACCGATTTCTTTTGTAATTTCCCCCAAAATCTTACTTAAGAAAGACATTCAATAAAAGCAATTTTATCTCCAAATTAATAAGTATTTTTAAACTAAGCCTTGAACATAGTTCTATTTAATTCTATTCAACAAAACAAATTATTGAGTTCACCCAACCAGTCATGTGGTTGATAATTAGGAGATAATATAGGGGAAATTAGTTACACTGGTTATTCTTAGAAAGTCTGCTTATCATTGGGAAGTGGCAATGTAGCCACACAGATGATACAATGGTCACATTCAGGTAGTATTTGCCAAGCCTTATAGTAATGGATGAGGAAGTTGTATAGATAAAGAATTGATTGGTTTGTATATATGAAAGGTGGGCTTACAAAAGTTGTTTACTCTCTCTAAAAATTTGCTCTGGAAGGGCATTCTTTCTTTAGTAGATAGGCAACCTCAAGATGTCAAAGCACCATAAAATGTAAAAATCATGATTAATATAACAAAGTAGTTCTCTCTGAAGTTTGAAAGAAAAAGATATACCTCAACCAAATCTTAGGATAATTATCTTTCCAGTTTTCCTATGTTTTAGATTAAATTGTATGCCCCCAAATTGTGGAAATCCTAACCTCCAGTAACTCTGAATGTGACCTTATTTGGAATTAGGGTCTTTGTGGATGACCAAGTTGAGATGCTGTGACTGGAGAAAGGACTAATCCGATGCGACTGCTGTCCTTATAAGAAAGGGAACTTTGGACAAAGAGAGAGGCACAGGGAGGACTCAGATGAAGACGGGAGTACCATCACAAGCCCAGGAACACCCGCCTGTGGGCAGCCCACCCGACTGGGCATGGAGCAGATTCTCAGTCATAGGTCTTAGGAGGAACCAACCCTGCAGGCACTTTAATTTAGGACTTGTAGTCTCCGAAACTGTGAGAAAATAAACTTCTATTTAAGTCACTGAGTTTGTGGTACTTTGTTATAGCATAGCAGTCTTGTGAAACAATACACACCTCATTTTCCATGTTTTCATCTATCATCCCTCACATTTCTGAGTTCCATCGTTGGCCCAATGGAGGCTGCTCAGGAAGCAAACTTGATGGCATGAACTGGGACATGTCAGCTGAGACTAGAAGTCGTGAGGACACTCTGTGAGGCCAGTCACAGACTGATGAGTGAGAGATAAGTAAAAGGCACCAAGGTTACTGAAGAGCACACCTCAACTCTGTGTCTAGTACAAAATTTATAGCTGACAAGTGAGCACACACACACAACATATTTAAGAATATTTTAGGCCACATCGATATTGTTTTCACTTGCTTGTTCATTTTTGTCTTTGAATAGTATTAATCATGCATAAGCAAAGTTATTTTAATATATTTGAAAGATGACAAAAATGTGGAATAAAATTCCAGATTTTATATTTCTTATATCCAACCTTATATATATATATATATATATATATATATATATATATATACATTTTTGGATAAATTTGTCATTAATATATAATTTCATCATGTGTAATATATATCAATTAATGAAAATGTTACCCCAAAAAGATAATAATTTTAACCATATTTTAAAAACTGTTTTAAAAGTCTATATTAACAAATTTTTCCAAGTTGTCTTAACTCAGTTAAGTTAGACATGAAAATAATTTTAGTTATAATAAAACAAAAATAAAGTAATACATAGAGTTGTTACTTAACAAAAGATAACAATTCCTTGATCAAATAGTTTATTTTATTTTAGTCTATTACTGTAGGAAAATCTTGTGTTCTGTATCTCAGAAGGCAATGCACCCTCATTTGCACTGGAAGAATAGGTGATCTTCAAATGCTTTCACTACTTTATAATATACAGTATATGGTCATGATTTTTTTTTTTTATTTTTAGAACAAAATTGGAGCAAAATTTGATAAACATAAATTTCTCTTCAGGTAATTTTAGTATTTTGCATATTTTTAGATTCTATATGTAAGAATTCTTATTTGTCCTCATTTTTTCACAGTTTTCTTTTTTTAAAAAGATTTTATTTATTTATTTTTAGAGAGGGAAGGGAGGGAGAAAGAGAGAGAAACATCAATGTGTGGTTGCTGGGGGTCATGGCCTGCAACCCAGGCATATACCCTGACTGGGAATCGAACCTGCGACACTTTGGTTCGCAGCCCGCACTCAACCCACTGAGCTATGCCAGCCAGGGCCAATAGTTTTCTTTTTTATATTGTATTACTGTACCACAGAATAAACTCTAGAATTGATATTAATTATTCAACTTAATTAATTTTATAGGAGTTATGATCACAGGAGTTATGACTCAAAAGAAAAATAAACACTATGATTTTTATAGAGTACTTTTCTTATATAAAAGCAATGGCTGTATTTAATTCAGCATGACTATTTCAGTTAATAATGTTTTGTTACAACACTTGTGTAATTTCTTTAAAATAACTCTATCTTATTAATGTCATATCATTTTAAGTCAATAATCTTATTTGTTAATATCAGTTTGTTTCTAATAGCACCTATCATTGTTTAACATTCTATTGTAGTGTTCCAAATTTATGAATTTACATTATAGTAGTTTCTTTTGGCATGAAATAAGTCTAAAAGTGATTCTTCATTAACTACTATCAAGCATGGTTTATGTTTTCTTCTTTCAAGAACAATATCTTTTTGAAGAAAAAATAAATCAAAACAGATCACATTTATTTATGTAAATAATGTTATAACACTTAAAGATAATGTTTCTATAGAGATTCTTACAATAAGTTTGACTATCTATCAATTTTTATACAGCAATATACCTTAAAGTGTGTGTGTATGTGTGTTATTTACCACAAATACTGGTTATATAGCTGTAAAAACAGTAACAAAATGCATAAATTGGATTTTTAAGCATAAAGGAAGTAAAATCATGTAGTAATTAACGCTACCACTAAATATTCAAATATCATCAGTTCTCTGGCTTCTGAAATAGGATAGAATCATGTAGACTTCCTAACTCCCATGAGAATGGGTATAGCCATGTGATTAATTCTGATTTAAAAGTTACAAGTGGATAGATACCTCACTTACAGGATAAAACATTTACCAGGGAAATAAAGACCTGCCATAACTTCCTTTTCTTACCCCAGGATATCTGGCAGAATTAGGGATATGGTGGCTGCAGAGCCCAGAATCCAAATGGCTGCAATGAGCAGAACTACCAGTCCATTCACCCAACTCACTCTGGTCATGTTGCTTGAGCAAGAAATAAGTGTTTGCCATGGTAAGACAGTGTTATTTTATTTGGAGATTGTTTATTATTGTAGAGAAACATCTACTATTCTGACTTATATCATCTTTTACATATACATATAATATACAACATTAGTATGATTATTCACTATGAAAAATATAGTTCATATTTCAATGTGATACCCATAAGTCCTAATAAACAGACTTAAAACTATACATTTATCTACTCAATTTTTGTATACTGACAGTGAGATTGATCATTTTACTCCCTTTATTTCCCAAAACAACTACAATAGAATGAATTTGGTGCCTCTGCAACTATTAGCTCAGGAAAAATATTGAGGAAATATAAAGAGTATGTGAAATAGGATACTATTATTATAAATTATAACACAAACAAGATAAATCCAGGTAATGTCATAATGATGTTAATTATTATGAAATCTTCAAAATTATCCTTATTGAATATTGAATTTGTGCCTATCCCCTATTAAGTTATTTATATGCTGTATTCCATTTAATTCTTAAGGCAATGTTATTATGCATACATATATGACCCCCATTTTTAGCTAATAAATGTAAGGTTTAAATAAAAGTTATGAACTGCATTGGATCTTCTTGAAATCTATATGTTAACACCCCAAATCCTAGTAATTCATAATATAACCATATTTGGAGACACTGTCTTTAAAAAGGTGATTAAGTTAACATGAGGCAGTCAGAGTAGGTCCCTAATACAATGTAAATGTTGTCCTTTTAAAAAAAAGAAGAGACATCAGGGATGTGTGCACAAAGGGCAAAGGTCACATGAGGGGGCAGTGAAAAGGTGTTCCTCTACATGCCAGGGAGAGAGAGGTCTCCAGAGAAGCCCCGCCTGCAGACCTCTATCTTGGACATCTACGCTTCAGAACTTAAGAAAGTAAATTTCTCTTACACCACCCAGGGTGCAATAGTGTGTTAGAGCAGTCATGGCAAACTAATATAAGAGGTAAACATAATTTACCCAAAGTTACAAAAATCGTGAGTGACAGAGACAGTGTTTACACGGAGTGTTTAACATCAGTTTGTATCTGTATCCCCAGCACTCGCTGCAGTCTGATTGCTTCTTTGTGGAAGCAACCCTTTTATGTTCTGCACTTTCTTGCTTCTGTGACAATTATTCAACAATAAAATTACCATAAGCTTATTTCCCCATATTACAATTTCAATTTAGTTATAAATTCACTGCCAAACATCTGCAGAGAACACATTGAATATCTGAATTAAAATGTGATCATCTGACTTAATTCTGCCAAATGGATAAAAATTCCTCTGAACAAGGGAGGTAAACTGCTGAGAATTCAAAATAGCATACATGGAAAATTTCCAAAGATCATTAAAATTTTGGAAATTTATATATTTGAAGCCATTTGTATTTCCTCTTCCAGCTAAGACTAACCCCTAGGTTTCAGGAAGTACTTAAAGACTTAAAGAAGAATCAAAACTACTGCTTACTTGTATCAACAAAGTTAAGATAACCAATTTAGTGCACATTAGCAGTTAAAATAGATTCGTGTATATATAGGGTCATTGTTTTAGTTCCTGTATAATGGTAATAAATCTGTAATAATTCAGTAATTTGAAAGTCTTTGGTACATGAAATATCATTAATAATAAAGGATGTCCTATAGCTCAAATGGCAATTATAAATATTTCAAATTCATATTCCAATTATGTATTACAAATTGCTACATTTGTTGAATTCATTTATATTGCTCATGTCAGGCTCATTATTATCATAAAGTAGAGCTAAAGTAAAATAAGAAAATAAGCCACTATTTCTAGTCATGCAAATATAACTTAACCTTATCTTCATAATTTAAAATCTGTCACAATTTATTGTTTATATAGCAAACATCTATAATGCAAGTTTACTTTTGGTTATCCTTACCTGAATTACTAATACAGTAAAATAAATTGAGCTATTTCCTATAATGAAGATATATCACAAATTTGCATACTAAAATTTATTTAGAATATTAGACAATCAATTAATTTAGGACAGCCAGCCATTTTGCAATGAATTTTCATATGTGATAGTATTTATCAGTTATTTTAAAACACTGTTTGTACAGAAAAAACAGAGGGGAAGGGAGGAGGAACTTCTTATATTCCTTTTTTTTAACAAGATTCTTTTTTGAAAGATTTTTCTTTATTAATTTCTAGGGAGAGGGAAAGGGAGGGAAAATGAGTGGGAGAGAAACATCAATGTGTGGTTGCCTCTCATGTGCCCCACTTCTGTGAACCTGGACCACAGTCCAGGTAAGTGCCCTGACTGGGAATTGAACTGGTGACCTTTTGGTTCACATGCCAGCACTCAGTCTACTGAGCCACACCAGCCAGGGCAATCTTTTTTATTTTTTCTTCCTTCCATTTGACTTTGTACCTATACAGAGGAAAGAGATTTACACTCCATTCATCCTCTCCCCACTGTTTAGGTAAATAATGTTGAAAAATCATTAGACGACAACATTAACAAGATTTGTCACAACATAAAACAAGGCTCAATGTTTTGCTAGTTGTTTTTTGTCTCTTTGTTTTTGGCTTTTTTTTTAAATGATCTAATTCTAGAAAAAGACAAGAACACTATGATTCCACATAAATGTTCAATATAGTACACTATGGAAAGAATTCTTCCTTTATTGTATAAACAATTTGAAGAAGATTCAAAAGATGTACAATAAAATAATATTTTCTTGGATAAAAAGCTTGTTTGTTTTTTCTGTATGGTGGCTCTAGTAGCACTTAGTTGTCTTAAACTTCATTTGGAGCAATTTTGTTAGATTATATCATAACAGCTGTTATAGCAGCATGCATTTAAAAAACTTATCAAAATTGGTTAATTTTGTGTAGTCATTTTAATATAGAAGATAGAAGAAACACACAACATTTTTGGCATATTATGCTTCATTATTTCAAGAAAGGTCAAAGAAATGGAAACACAATAAAAGATTTATTCAGCATATGGAGGAGGTGCTGTGACTTACCCAACATGTCAAAAGTGGTTTGCAAAATTTCATGCTGGTGATTTCTCACTGGACGATGCTCCACAGCCAAATAGACCAGTTGTAGTTGATAGTGATCAAATTGAGACATTAATTGAGAGCAATCAAAATTCGACCATGTAGGAAACAGCCGATGTACACAAAACATCCAAATTAATAAAGTTATTAGTGAAAATGAAAAGTGTGTCTTTTATTTTATGGAAAAACTAAATGGACTTTTTGGCCAACTCAAAAATTGTTATCATAATATTGCATGTTTTATATAGGCCGAATGAACTTCATTTTTTTGGTTGTAGTTTACCTCTCATATTTTGGTGTTTATTACTTTCTTTTTTTGCTGATTTCTAATATTATATAATACATGAAAATCATCTCAAATTTATATTAAAGACTCAAACTGGTTAATGCAGAAATGTGAGGTATAAAAGATGTATTCAACTTCCTTTTTGTTCTATTTAACATTGTCTATTCCATAAGTAAAGCACTACCAATAGTTGGAATATACCATCGGTTCTCAACTGGGGACAGTTCTGGCCCCAGGGTACAGTTGGAGATATATATATATATTTAAAGTTTTGGTGAGGGAATCAAGAGATTCCATTCTTTTTTTTTTTAAGATTTTATTTATTTATTTTTAGAGATGGAAGGGAGGGAGAAAGAAAGAGAGAGAGGAACATCAATGTGTGGTTGCTGGGGGCCGTGGCCTGCAACCCAGGCATGTGCCCTGACTGGGAATCTAACCTGCAACGCTTTGGTTCCCAGCCTGCGCTCAATCCACTGAGCTATGCCAGGCAGGCCTAATTGGAGACATTTTTGATTTCTGTAGCTGGAGGGAATGAAAGTCCCTGATGACTTCTAGTGTGTTGAATCCAGAGATGATGTTTAGGATTCTATAATTAGGATAGCCCATAACAAAACATTATCTAATCTAATCCTCTGTATACATTCTTCCATTCTTTTTTTTTTCTACCTATTGCACTTATACATATGCACATGAATGTTTTGTTCACTACTGTGTGCCCTGACTTAAAAAAGTTCGGGCACATAGTAGTTGAATTATATCTATTTGTATTATATTAGTATGAATGCATGAATGCTACCCAATCATTAAGATTGATAAAGCCAATATAGCATCTGGCTACTAAAGATATTTTTAAATAATTGTTTAGAAAAAATCAAGAACTTCCAGTAATTTTTATAAAATAGTCATCTTAGGTTTTTTAATAGTTCAATGTAGCAAAAAGACTGGGTGTTGTGATTTTATTTTTCATAAGACTCAGCTTTGCTCCGTGTTCTAGAGTTCTCTGTTTGTTAAGTCTGAGATTTGTCAAATTTATGAGTTCTACTAGATCATTTCTGTCCCTCCAATTGTTCCAATATTATTTCACTACACGATCAGAATGACTAACTTGCACAGTGTTCATTTATAACCCACTCTACCTCAAGAACTTGTAAGAGAAATGAAGGCAAATCCTGAGAATGCTGGGTTATATTGAGCAAGGGCATGATGCATTGTGAATAAATGAATGAAAACTGAGAGAGCAGAGGTATTTTGTGATCTGATGGATGATCTGATTGTATCACCTGTGCTTTCTAATAACAAACTAATAAAGCTTAATTTGAAAAAGCTATAAACAAAAAATTATCTTTTTTCTTACTTTCACATGTTTTGCTGTCATACTGTAACTGCTATGTTTTCAGTAAAAAAAGCAAACTTTTTCCACACTGGAACCACAACCTTATTTCTTTGCAATGTAGAGGACTATAATGATTTGTTTTTATTCACATGTGTATTTCGTTGCAATATGTGGTAAATTTGACAGATGGGAAAACATTTCCTTTTTTATTAATTGACTTTTTAGACAAAAAATTAAGGACTTTGGGTAATCATTATATCTTAATACATTTTTAATTTGCTATATAGTATCAATTTTTATGGTCTGCACCTGTAAAAAAAAAAGACAAAACACGAATAAAAACAGGAAGATGGAGGAAGGAAAGAGGAAGAAAGGAAGGGAGGAAGGAAGAAAAAAGACAGAGATGGAGTAAAGGGCAGGCCATCCCAAAATATGCTACTTTGGTATATTGATTATTTTGAATTAAAGTTATTTGAGAAACAGTAGTAAAAGAAGGACATTCTGACACTCCTTTCTGTCTCCCTGAAAACAGAAAATAAATCTCTAGTATGAAAGTTACCCTCCTAACACCAGGAGGTAAAGGGACACCCTTATCATCAGAGATGCGAAGTCAAGGGCCAAGAAGGCTGTGTAAACAAACTCTGTTTATTTTCTTCCCTAATTGGTACCTAAACCAGAGTTTCTTTGTCTTGTCAGTTCTTCACAAAATTATTGTTTCTTTGTCTAAAAGGTGTAAGAGCTGACTGCTTTGGCAATTTCTTTGAGCCTCGTATTTCTATGAACTCATGTACTTACAAAATTAAAAAATAATATTCTTCTGTTAATCTGTCTCATATAAGTTAATTATCATATCAGTCATAGAAACCTGGAAGTGTAGAGGACTTTTTTTTCCAACAATAGGAAGGAAGAAAGGAAGGTTGGGAAAGAGATGAGAGAGTGGAAGGAAGGAAGGAAAAGAAAGGAAGGAATAGATAAATACGTCTAATTTCTAAGAAATAGAAAGCAATGAAAGCATTTTTTAAATGTCAATATTGGTAATATTTTGAGATGCTGAGAGTAATATAACTATTGAAATGTACATTTTTTCTCAAATACTACTCGAATTTCAGCATTTTTCACTGTTGTTAAAAAAAGGCGCCCTGGCTGGCGTAGCTCAGTGGATGGAGCGCGGGCTGGGAACCAAAGTGTCCCAGGTTCGATTCCCAGCCAGGGTACATGCCTGGGTTGCAGGCCATAACCCCCAGCAACCGCACATTGATGTTTCTCTCTGTCTCTCTCTCTCTCTCCCTTCCCTCTCTAAAAATAAATAAAATCTTAAAAAAAAGGCTTAAATGCAGTTGTTTGTAGCTGAATCACAATTGTTCCATCTTTGTTACTAAATATAAATGATAGCAGTTTAGTGTTCTAATAATGTCTTCTGGTGCATACTAATAGGCATATTATATATGCACGATATATAATAAAGATAGACCATAAATAAAATTTTACTATGAGAAAAGAAACATTAGGATACAATTCAAAGTTTTCTATGAAGCCAAAGTTACTTAATTTGAAAGTAACTACCTATATCTGTTCTTACACCTTTGTGGTTATTGTGTAAAAATTGTCTTATGTACTGTTGATGTGTTATTTTGCTGTTCTTATTTGTCCAAAAAAGAGATTTCAAAATTGAATGAGTTCTTATAACTATTTGAAAAACCATATTTTGTGATATTCAATGATTTATTGGGCTTTGATTTGCATTTGTAAAATATGTAAGAGACAATATACTGCACCTCCTTTTTTTCCTAATTATATACTATGCACCCCCCTTTTTTCCATAATTACATACTAGCACCTCTTTTTTTCCTAATTACATACTATGTGTGAATCTTATAGTATTTGAATAGGTTTATTCAACCGTTCCAGTTCTAAAGTTATTACCTAATTTTACAGTGCTCAGTTCTAATACAGCATGAATGAAAATAAAAGGAAAAATGGACCCTCTTAAAATTTTATTCTGTACATTAATGCATGTTTACATTATAATTAGTGTTCTGATCATTATATATTAACTAGATGGCTGATATATAGGCTCAGATTTGAGCTGAAGTATGGAGAGAAGAGAAGTTAGCTTTATAAATAATAATGCTAAGTAATATTTACAGAAAATACAAAATTTTACTAAAGTATTTATAACATATAACTTAAACTTCTTTGAGAGATTTATTTATTATACAGCTCTTAAAACTCTAATTCTGCCCTGGCTGGCATAGCTCAGTGGATTGAGCGTGGGCTGCGAACCAAAATGTTGCAGGTTCAATTCCCAGTCAGGGTACATGCCTGGGTTGCAGAGAAACATCAACTGCACATTGATGTTTCTCTCTCTCTCTTTCTCCCTCCCTTCCCTCTCTAATAAATAAATAAATAAAATCTTTAAAAAAATAAACAAAAAAACCCCAAATCCCCTCTAATTCCTTACTTTACTTCCTTGTTGAATATCTAAGCTATAGTTAAAATACTTATATTGTCAGATTATTAAAAAGATTTTCAATGTTGATATTCTCTTTTGTTACATAAATGAGCCCCAAATGACCTCTGTTTATGGGCCACTAGATTGTTTATTTTCTTCACTGCAGGCTAAGATTCATTAGTTCAAAATCCCACTGGCTCCAAACTAAAAATTTTATGTAGGCAAGTAGTGAGTCCAAAACAGCCCAAATAGGCAGATTTTTTTGTTTAGCCACTTAGAGCCTATGTCTTTTGAATACCTTATGGAATTTCACCCAATATCTGCTGGCTATGGGTAAACCAGAGTCTTATATTTATAAAACTGTAACCTGTGACATGCTTTGTTAGTGTTGGTAGCTAGTTAGGTACTAACAAAGAAGAAGGAAGAAAACCTGCTAAACCTAATTAAACAGGAAGCTACAGCTTCACCGTCACCTATCCTCTGCTAAAGAGATGTTGATCACTGAGCAGGCAGGAAACTTGTTTCCAATATTTCTGGGGGCAACTGCCTGGGTCATTCACCCAGATGACCCCAGGAAGGGGAAGGAGAACCAGTGAGGGGGGAATCCCTTTGCTGGGCATGTGCCCAGTAGAAGCCAGCTGAGGAAGCAGAACTCTGAGGCATGCACTATAGGAGCCAAAATGGCAACCATAAAGGGGAAGAGCCAAGCCGGGGAAAATCTAGGAAAAGAATCAGATAGGATAAGGGCACAAAATCCGGTGAAGCTCTGGGAAAACCAGGAAACAAGTTGGAAAGTTGGGAAGACAGACTGCCTGTTTTATAAATCAATAAAGTATATGGAGGATTAGTAAGGGCCTGTGGGCAACTATCACTAGAGCCTGCCAGCTCTCTACATCTCCAAGGGCATGTTATTTTTCACACCAGCAAATCTTGACACTACGCTTTAACTTTTCCCACATGTCGCCTTGAAATGCTTTTCTTGCATCACTTGTTAGCTCACGTGCATTGATCAGTTTTCACCTTCATTAAATGATTTTTAAAAGCTTTATCTTTTTGTACTTTAATTATATCCTTCTTAATGCAGAATCTGCATTTGCCAAAGAACAATGTGAGGGAAGTGTCCTTTGCTCATTTTCTCTGGCAATACCTTTGGAGATCTCTGACTGAGAGACACCCTGACCTGCTGCTACAGGTCTAGGGATTCCACTGAGCTGAAATCATGGTAAGAGTATGGGAACATGGTGGAGAGCCATCAGTCAGGGCCTTCACCTCCTCCTAAGACTAGACTGGAATTTCTGCTGAATTATTGAAGGGTAGAGTTCATATGTCCCATTTGGGTTTTTCTACAAATAACATATGCTGTAGCACTGTTTTCCCAATTAGTCTGGCTTCTACCATGCATAAGGTTTCTTTTTTATCATATTGTGGCTTCTGAAATATTCAGTTGAGTTATCCAAAGTCCAGGAGAGCCTTTTCTGTTGTGTAAAATGATATGGGAATCATGTGTATATGTTGTAGAAATACAGCTTTGGCTTAGGTGTACATCAATGGGAGCCCACACTGCAAAGGGTGAATGTGCTTTTTCATTAGAAAACTCCAAAGTTGGAACTGACTTCATTCTCTTCCCATAGAAAGAAGTACCTTCACATACAAAACATCAATGGAATTGTTATAGGTGGGCACAGGTAACCAGGTTCTTGGTGATCAGGACAAAGAATTGAACCGAACACCCAGAGTTTATAGCAGAGAACATGGGACCAGGCCAACTCCAAGCAGAGATTGACTTCATGGGCTGGAGGGACTCTATTCTTATAGCATGGATCCTTCCCGGCTAGTTTTGGTGGGCTCTACTGCACATGTACAAGTAGTTGTATTACTTTAAAGCTACTGCACATCTGGTCTCCCATGATTTCCCCTGATTGATCACCAGAAAAGAGAGTCCCACAATGCTACTGAATTGATCCCCCTTTCTCCTTGGCATCCCCCTGTACTAGGTTCACCTTTCCCTTAATCAGAGAATTATAGTTCTCTATGTTAGAGATTGGTGAAAAGGAAAGGAATTATTTATTCAAGTTATATAGACTTAAGAGTAATAACTTAATGTCTTAATTAAAATCCCAAAGTCCCTTAAAACACCCACAAACACACAGTCCTTCCTTCCCCCCTTTGCCCAGTCTGGGGTACTGTATCTCAGGAAAAGAAATAGAAGTCCATGGCTCAGGCAGCCCCCGGTTCTTCCCAGTAATCTGTGTTTGGCTGGGAGGCCTCCCTTTTCCCAACACCATCAGCTATGTTGCTAGGATCTCTGCCAAAGCCACATGGTGGTTCTCTGCTAAAGCCACAGGGTAATTCTTCTCATGGTTGTGGGGGTGGGGGAAGGTCCCTATTCTGCCAAAAGCGCTTGGTCCTCCTCACTGCCACAGCTGCATGGTCCTCTCTACAATGGCTGCCGCATCTGGGTTTAAATCCCCACGCCAATCTTCCTCTGCTGCCCCATTTCCAACTCCTCCCACGATCAGCTACAGTTGCCAGCACTCCCATATCCTTCCAGCTTTACTGGGCTGCCATCATGAGTCTGGGCAGGGGTGGTCCCATGTCATGGAGGCAGTCTTCTCCAAGCTCCCACACAGGTGCTGTAACTAGGGGGAGTTGCCTCCCAGTTACCTCTTGGGGGGAAGTTCCTTCCATCCTCCTGGCTCAGAGCATGGCCACAGCTATTTAACATATCTATGCAACCAGTTAAAGGTTATAGATGTGTTAAATGACCATGCCAGAGGTTAGCTGCAAAGCTGTTGCTATGCAAAACAGCTCTCAATGGCCCTGCTCCATGTGTCCCTTCCCCTAACTCACACCTGTGGTGGAGGGTGAGGACATCCTATATATCTTTCTAATATTTCCTAGACACCTTGAGTTCTGGATCCCATTAAAAATCTTTCTTTTGGGGGTACCCTGGCTGCATCCTCCTACAGAATGTGTCAGGATCTGAATGTGTCAGAGTAAATTGCCTCATAAGACTACATTTAAAATAATTCTATACAGGGGAGAGCAAATGTAGATTAAATTACTTGCTGTCATTACCTAAAAGATAAATCATGAGTAAAGATACTTACTCAGAGATTCAGAAATCTTGTGATAACTGTTATAAGGCCAGATACAAACTACTGCAAAATTTCTTTCTTGTGTGTTTGTGTGTGTGTGTGTGTGTGTGTGTGTGTGTGTGTGGACACCACATAACTTCTTTATTTTTTTATTTTAATTGTTGTTCAAGTACAGTTTTCTGCCTTTTACACCCATCCCAGCCCACCCCCACCCCCCAGCCCTCCCCAAAATACTTCATTTCCATTATACTAATCTCCTAAAGAGGTAAAGGGGGTGGCGAAAAGGTAGAAGAGGGTATGGGGGGGCAAATGGTGATGGGATCCTCAAGATGTTGATTTATATTTTGTCTTTCTTTTTTGTTTTGTTTTGTTTTTAAGGCAACACAGCCATTCAGCTCAGGGGTGACAGGATCAAACTCTGGAGCCCAGTGGCCCAGGGTCAAGTGCTAGCTGACCTTTGATAAGCCAGTTTACTGTGAGTTTGGAGAGATTTCAATTAATAAATAGATCAGATATATGCAAAGTCTGTCCAGAAGGTATCCAGCCATATAATAAAAATAGAGACATTTTTTGAAGAAGATGCAAGATATAAGAAACACTGTACATAGGACAAGTACCTCAGTCCCCTTCACAGTAGGTACTTTAGGACCTCACACAGTTCTCCCAATCTCCATCAGCTGCCCCATCATATTTTCCTGAATCTCATCGATAGTCTGAAGTCATTTCCCTTTCAAAGATGATTTTAGTTTGGAGGGAAGCCAGAAGTCACAGGGAGACAAATCTGGGCTATAGGGGAACTGAGTCACCTGGGTGAATTGATGTTTCACCAGAAAACTCTGCAGGAGATGTGATGCATGAGTGGGTGCATTGCATGGGATGTGATGCATCAGGTGCATGCCCTGATGAAACTGCCAATCACTATTTGCCCATAGCTGTGGCCTTCTGAATCATTGGAATAGCTTCTGTGGAGTAATGTTCAAGCTTAATGCAAAATTAATCGCTCTACTCGCTCAGTCATTTTGAATGTGATGGCCATACATTACGTGTGCTCACTCAATGATGTCTACTGCCCCCACTGACTATGAAGTCATCATTGTTCACACATGCACATTCCAGTCCACTCCCCTTGGCTGCTAGGTTACATTGATGCTGCACAAACCATTCTCATTATAGCAACATATTAACAATGAGGGGTTTCCAGACAGATTGATCACTTCAATCAACTCATATATATCAAAATAATTAACTTAAAATGGGGAAACTAGAAAGAAATAAAAACTGGTTTGGGTTTAATAATTATGCAAATGTAGGGAAAATGCGGTTCCTATCACAGAGGGGTGACCTATTATTTAAAAAAGGATATGTATAGCAAATGGCTCGATTCACCCAAGTAAATGAATAAAGAGCAGAAAATAGGGAGTTGGAGAATAAAGAGGAAGAACAAAAAGTACATCAAATTCCACATAACATAAGAAGACATACTACTTTGATTTTCTCTATGACAATGAGAAAATATTGGCTTATTGACCTGGCTGTCGGTTGATGCTAGCTGATATTGGGGAACAATAAAGAGATCGTCCAACTGAGTGTCTACATGGGGTCTTCCTATGCAACTATGGCTTCTCACAGCATGGCTGCTGTATTTAACAAGGAAGAAAATGGAAGATGTCATTAAAGTTTACGTTCAGTCCTGACAAAGCAGTTGTTGATAAAACATTTATAGAGTTCAGACAGATTCAAAGGGCTGGAGACAGAGAGCCCATCTCCTGACAGGGAAAGATGGCAAAGATACACTGAGGAGATACATGGTATCAGAACATCTCTGAGAAATACAATATTTCACAGCCTACTATTTGGCTTAAATATTGCCATGTTTCTGGTTTTGTGCACACCATACTCCTTATCAGTAGTGCTTACTAACCCATTTAGATAAAATTCAGTGATTGCTTCCTCTGGGAAAGTTTCTGTTACCTGTCATATGGAATAGACTACATCTACGCACATATTCACTGAAAGTTTGTGTTCTTTATCTGTCTATGAGTCTGTGTCTCCTGCTAGGTAGTCAGTTTAAAGCAAGAGCACCTTTTTCTCCCTGTGGTATCCCCTGCACTTTGGAAACTTTCACAATAATATTAGCAAAGATGAATGAACAATTACACTTTAGAAAAAAAAGTTTCACGCCAAAAGAGCATTTCTTCTTGGTTGGTGGCTTCCATTGTTAGGTTGAGAAAGTCACTGGGTGTAAGTGTGCCGCTTTCCATAAGGCGGGCTAAAGCCTTTGTACAAAATGAGCCATCCTGCCTTCTAATGCAATACAAATTGTGGTGCTGTTGCCCTATCCCTGTAAGTTCACAGCTGTTCCATATAATTTACAAATTGTCTCCTGCCCTCTCAAGTTGAAGTCCTTTTACATTTTCTTGCCCAATACCAATTCCTTTGTTTTCTTGCTGCCATGAGTCCTTTACATATGCTAATGAATCTGCAGCAAACTTTCCCTAATTAAGGAGACAAGGCTGCAACTGACACTACTAACTGTGTGTGTTCTTCTCTTGGCTAGTATATAACTTAGAAATGATGTTCAGGAAATAGATTCCTGAACTTAATTTTATAGTATTCAGGATAATTAGGACTAGGCTTTAGCACTACATTTTAGTATTCTTTGCTTCCTATTTGCTACTACACATTGCTACATTTAATGGTATGGAGTCTCCTTATTTCACAATTCTAATTATTTTAAATTCATATATCATTTTCAGTGTTGCCTTTTGTAATAATTTTCAAATGACAATATTCAGCTACATAAAAAATGAATGCATGATCATTCTATCTTTTATCTATTGGATGGAATAAATGTTGAATCTCATGACTCAGCCTATTTTAAAAGATGAGAGAAATAAGAAATATATGCTTAGTGAGTGTAGAAGATAATGGGACATGGTACTTAATTTAAAATATGCATGAACCTGTACTATTCACTATGCATGAATACATTAATATCTCAAATGGAATATGTGAACAGAATTAAATAAAAATGACTAGAGGGAATTCATTTTCTAAAGTGTACATAACAGAGGGTGATGTGTCAGAAATGTAAATTTAACACAGGGTACTTGAAAAACACCCAATTGCTAATAATTCAAAATCAAAGAATAATCTTATACTTTTTTTACTTGAAAGCTCTTATCAACAATTATTTTAAGTGAGAAAATTTGTCCATTTATATAGATCATCTTAGAACACAATGTTTTGGAAAATCGCCGATAAGAAGACACTTTTTGTGACACCGCTAATGTTTTCCAGTTAAGATTCTAAGTGTTCACTCTAGTTCTCCTTGCCAGAATTTTCTCAGGTTAAGAGCAAGGCATTATTCTCATTAAGGCCTGCACTAGATCGATTGTTGGGACTCTGCTTCAAAGGAGACAGGAAAGAACTAACTCTTTTAAGAAAAGGGAAGTACTAGTAAGGTTGAAGCAACAGTGGCATCTGTATGAAAATCTACCAGTAAGTAAAATCTTGGTAATATTAACTCTAACTATAGAAAGACCATGATATTTGATTTTTGGACCTTCACTTACTACTGTGTGATCTTTCTGAATTACAGAGTGTACTTGAATGCCACTGTTCTCATCTACAAACAAGAGATTCTGTTCTATGCCCTTGCAGTGTTGTTGTGGCTATTATGAAGACTAAAATTGAAGCTGCTGACATTCATAAAGCACACATGAATGACAGTTATTGACATTTTTACATTTGGGGAAATGTCGGTGATAGGGAAATATCTTCTCTTTAGGCTTCCTTGGAACTGAAGATAGGGATAATTTTTCCTTGTGTGTTCACCTAGCACCTTGTGAAAATTTCTCTCCTTAACGTCTATTATAATGTGTTTATGTCTTTCAGCTGGTAATCAATGCATGTTTGGAGCTTAGTAAATGCGTTTTATTAAACAGTTTACTCTCAGGGCATAGCAAGTTCCTGGAAATGTTTGTTAAATATATATTTCATGAGCTATACTGAAATACATAAATAATTGGAAAAAACTAAATTTAATTTTAAAAATAGTCTTATGTGTACAGAGAATATTCAATATAAAAGATAACAGTGTTTTCTTAATGTATCAGAGCTTATGAGAATACAATTTTGCATTTTTAAAGCCTTACATTCACATTTCAGTACATTTTTATAATTATGTTTTCAATTATAGTTTTTTGTCTTTAATTGAATATGAACATTTTAAATTTTATTTAAAAAGTGTTGAGGATAATGTGATAACCACTACACTATAGAAACACCTAAACAAAAAGTGTTGACTTTGTGATTATTGGTTGATCCCTACTAACACAATATTTCTCTCAAATCATTCAGATTATTTTTGGACAAGTGGCAATTCTCCACCTCAAGAATCTAATGAAGATACTGGTTGAATTGTATTGTATTCTTAAATGTTACTCTTTCATTAAGAAATGACAAAGAAACTTACACATACTTTTGCATCAGTTAAATAACAATTTCCACTGAATCAGCCGTGGTTAATGCTGTTAGAGAGATCATATGCAAGCAACAAAAATTTGCACACATTCTTTCTAGAGGCTAAAAAGTTCCAAAAAGCACATCGAAAGCAATTTTAGCCAGCTTTCAAACAGCCAACAAAATTAAATTTTATTGTTATAATCAAATAAAATATAGTAATATTTTTAACTTTATATTGTGGTTGGTATACTAATGTCTTAGTCAATAAATGTTCTAGCTTACTGAAAAACAGAAACAAAAACATAAAATCTCCATATTGCATGGGACTTACTAGACATTAACCTGATGTTTATTTTAAAATTGTGATATGAGTATAATGGTTAACATAAAGTATGCAATAAAGCAAGTGCCTAAAACCTTATTCTTAAAAATAAAGTTTCTTCATTGAAATAAAAAAGATTGAACTGTTTAATCTAAAAAAAAGTGTTCACTATTTTTTTTTTACATTGAGTATTGGCAAGAGTTAGGTGAACAATTTCTTAACCACAGTTCACCGTTATCAGGCTTGAACTGCGTGTTCCACTTGCCTTGCAATTTTTGTGTCTATACCACGTCATTTAATACCCATAACCCTGTGAGGAAAATACTTTTTAAGTTCTGCACTAAAAATGAGAAAATTGACCAAAAAAGGTTAAAGGACTTGATAAAACTAGTGAACCCAATAAGTGGTAGAATTGTGAATACAGCTGTTTTCAGAACTTTTAATAAGAAATGTATTGTGTTCACTAATATATTATAATAGAGAAGGGACATTAATTAACTGAAGGAAAACAATTGATTTGTTTTATTGAATTGTGTATATCCAATGATAAAATGACCTTTCTACACATAATGTAAAACATGCTGCGACAGTGAAATTTTATATTGAGTGAAAATAACATCTAAAAAAATCATTGTTTATATAAACCCCAAATCCATTCAATACATATTTCCATGATTGAACTGTATTAAATAATGTTCAATAATGATCTGAAAAATCAGAACACTAATATATAATTACTGCAATTAATAAGAAATTACTCTAACCAAAAATTCAGACTCTAACACACTGTATGCCGTAGAAGAGTTATTTGTATAATAAAAGGGCCTGGAATTGAAAGCTACTTGAGTGCTGTTTCCTGGCAAGTAGTTCTGATTACTGAAATCTCTGTGAACTTCTCTATCCTTATCTCTAATGTAGTTATATTAAGATATACAATGCAAGATTGTGGGAGAATTTGAAGGGCATGAGTAAAACACCCTTGGTAGTTCATAATGCCTACAACATGGTCTATAAATGCTACTGTCGCTTACAGCCTGGGCCAGTCAGGAGGCAACAGGAAAAAAGGAAGGCCAAGTATGAGATGGATTGACTCTGTAAAAGAAGATATAGTCAGGAATCTACAGAAGCTGAATAAGGCTGTTGAGGACAGGACATTGTGAGTGTCATTCCTGAGTTTCCTGGAATTGGAGCCAGCTCAATGACCCATAACACACAGAGTATAAGAGGTAGTTCTATTCATACCGAGAGAAACCTATAGCTTCACAAATCTGCTCAGCTTGTATATAACTACTTAGCGTAATATTAAATTAGTTTTGATTACATTTAAGGTAAGCATTTTATTCACATTATAAACATATTTTCAGATATATTTATCATTCAAAGAAAATGTAAAGTTAAATAAATTTAGTTTTAATGGTATTACAAATGTTTTACTTATAAGATTGTTTTTTATTATTAAAACATTTGAGGGATTTTTCCTAACATGCATTAAAATAAAATCCTAAATCTCACTAACTTAATAGAGTCAATGAAAGATTATAAATGCTTATGTAAAATACATCTGGATTCATTTCTCAGATTCCATCACTAATGACAGGTAATAGAACCTAGTACTAAAAAAGTGTACTCCCTGAAACTCTTGACTTTGTGCATTGAACCTTAGCTCCGCCACTTACTGGTTGACTTTAACCCAGCTCCTTGGACTCTCTTGTCCTCAGTCTCCCCTACCAGCAGTGTGTTAACATAATAAACACAACTACCTAATGTACTTTGAGGATCAAAAAATTATATACACAAAGCATATGATAGAGTGTCTGTAATAAAAGATACACACAGCCCTGGCTGGTGTGGCTCAGTGGATTGAGCGCTGGCCTGCAAACCAAAGGGTCTCCTGTTTGATTCCCAGTCAGGGCACATGCTTGAGTTTTGGGCCAGGTCCCCAGTAGGGGGAGCTCGAAAGAGACAACCACACATTCTCCCTTTCTTCCTCCTTTCCCCTCTATCTCAAAATAAATAATAATAAAATAAATCTTTAAAAAAGATACACACAAAATATGAAAATTAGCATTCATTGAGCATGTGTCATTGGGTAAGCTATCTATATTGTCTAAGTTTCCTTTTCCTGAAGTCCCATGAGCTATGTGTATATAGAGTATTCCTTGACCAAAGAAGACTCTTGTCCCATATAAAAGGATTGCCATTTTTCTCTTCATGTCTTGCTTTAGAAGAAAGACAGAAAGGCCATTTGAGCCACCAGTGATTACATGTAAAAATATTGGACCCACCTCGAGAGGATCAGAAGTTTAACATAAGATACCTGCCTTCAAGTTGCACAACAAAAACCATGATAATCAAATAGCAATATAAATGTTTAGTAAAATGAATATATGTGACATAATATAAGCTTATAAATATAATTGTCAAATAATTAATATTAGAGAAAAATGTCTTATTTTTATGTAGTATAAATTTATTGTGGATTGAAAGTAATAAATAGACTGCATAGACAATTTTGTGTCCAAATAGTAGACAACAAGTTGATTTTTACTTGCTCATATAATGTGAATCATCTTGTATATGAATTTTCTGAAATCATGTATGGTTTGTTCACTATTATTAATTGAAGAGGTAAGAAACAAAATTATACATAAAAAATGTTCATGGGAATTGAATTTCTAAAATGAACCTCAGTCTTGGAATGATTTTTAGATGACACTGAATCTCCTGAATCATGAGATCTAATGGGTTAAATGACCTTAACTTTTGTTACAATTTTCTTTTATTATCATGAAAACACACTTTAAGCCAATGTTCTCTGAATCATAAATAATTGAGTGAATCCTATCAAGTTTTAAAAAATTACAGCACAATTACTCATTCTAGACTTGTACACTTTTTTACCAAAGATCAATAATTTTTAATGCAGCCAATTCATTTTGAAATCTCAAGATTCATTCTTTTATATTTTCGACACTGTGCATATTTCCTCCTCTTTATCCCTGTCTACACAGGCCCTGCTCCCACCCCCCACCAGGGGCCTTCACCACATTGTTGTCTGTTTCCCTGGGTTATGCATATATGTATACATGCCCTTTGGCTAATCTCTTTCTGTCCCCTCACCCGTCCTGTCTGACAGCTGCCAGTCTGTTCCATGTATCCAAGCCTCTGGTTTTACTATGTTTGTGTTCATTCTATTCATTAGACTCCACATATGATTGAGATCACATGGTATTTGTCTTTCTCTACTGGCTTAATTCACTTAGCATAATACTCTCCAGGTCCATCCATGCTATTGAAAAGGGTAAGAGTAATTTCTTTTTTTTATAACTGCATAGCATTCTGTTGTGTAAATACATCAAGTTTCTTTACCCACTCATTTACTGATGGGTCCTTGGGCTGTTTCCACATCAGGGATACTGGCTTATAAGTCTCCTTATCTGGTTTTGACATTAGGATAATGCTAGACTCATAAAAAGATCTTGGAAGTCTCCCTCCTCTTGAATTTTTTAGTATAGTTTAAGAAAAATGGGTGTTCTTTGAATGTTTGATAAAATTCACCTATGAAATCATCTGGTCCAGGACTGTTGTTTGCTGGAAGATTTTTGAATACTGCTAAACTATATTGGTTGCTATTATTCTATTCAGGTGTTCTGATTCTTTTTTATTGAGTTTGCAAGACTCTATGTTTCTAGGATTTTGTAAATGTCACTCAAATTGTCCATAGTATTTTCTTACAATCATGTTTTTCTGTGATGTCCATTGTTACTTTGCCTCTTTAATTTCTGATTTTATGTATTTGAGTCCTCTCTTTTTTTTTCTTGATTAATTTAGCTAAAGGTTCATCAGTCTTGTTTATCTTTTCAAAGAGCCAGCTCTTGGTTTCATTGATCTTTTCTATTTTTATTTATTTACTTTTTTAGTTTCTGTCATCTGTTTCCTTGTGGGTCTTTATAACTTCCTTCTACTTACATTGGAATTTTCTTGTTATTGTAGACTTGTATTTTTTTGTGTGGTACAAGCAGTTTCACATACATCTGGAGTAGAGTGTTTCAGAGATGGGCTTTTTAAAAACCCCACTTATCAAAACCTTTTCATAGGTACAGTATTTGCTGTTGGAAGTGTTAAATCTCAAAGAGACATTTGTAAAAAAAAAATGCTAAGAGCCAATAAAGACTAAGAAAAAAACTTTTTTTCTTGCCATACTTAAAACTAGTTCCTCTGACTCTATCCTCTCTTGGTTTCTTCCTGTCTTCCTACCCACATCATCCACTTTAGTAAGTTGTACATCAATAATAATTCATGGAAAAGAACACTCGTGCTACTAGAGGCTGAAGAAAAGCATTATGAGTGCATTAATTGTCAATTATGGTTTTCAATGCTGGAAAAAGACTCTTAAAAGTGAACACATAAAAGGAGTTTCCAGATATATTTACTTCTTATATAGCACATACTTTAAATTATATTTCTTGAGTAAATGGAAAAATGAAAAATAATCAGATTTTTAAAACCATATTGTTACAAAAGTTTTGTGACTGATTAAAAAATATACTGAAGTTGTATGTGTTTTCACAGGAAGTTGCACAAAACAATAATTTGTAAGTAATGACTCAAAAATAAATCCAATTTTAAAGTAGTAAATGCTTTCTGTTGTGTATTTATAAATGTATGTGTACATTTAAAATATGCATGTATGTATATGTACATGTATTTTATTTAAGAGAAGATACTATTTATTCATGATTTACTCATGAGTTGACAGAATCTATGGAAAAAGTTTGTTTTAAACTTTTCTAGACATGCAACACATTGAAAGTGATCAAGAGAAAATTTCACAATCACTCATATAAAAATCATGGAACTGACACTAATAGCCAATACATGGTGGAAAAAAGTATAATTGTCTTTTAAAAACTGATTTATTCAAGATCTCTAGTGAATACTCTAAGTCAGCTTTTCTCTTGTCCTGACTTTAAATTTTTTTTAAAAAAATACAGTTTGCTCTTTTTTTCTTTGTGTGTGGCATTTACAAAATTAAAACTCTATGAGGGCAGAGATATTTGTCAATTGATTTGTTCAGTGATGGGACTTCCAAGCCTCAGGTAGTGTGTGGTATATTGCCTAACTCGGTAAAGATTTTTTTTTTATAAATTAATGAATGAACTATAAGAAGAGATCTTGGCAGTCCCTAAGCAACACAAAATACTCATTGTCCCAAAATTCTGAAAAGGAAGAGAGAGATACACCTTTACATTCAAATTCTGTAGTATTCTCTGTAATTTACAAAAACATGCCAAAAATCACAGTTTTCTGTGGAAGTGCCAAGGATATAGTTTTCACTGTGATGAGAATTGAAGTACTTATAAAAAACAAATGGTGATTTAAAAAGTCTTATTCTTCAAAATTGCATGTTTAGAGAATAACTATTATTTTAAAACTAGTGAGAATTAAGAATAAAATGTTATTGAAAAATAAAAAGCTTTAATGTCCTTGAACAAATCTTTGATTAATATGTTTGACTTCTTGAATCTAAGACAAAGTTTAGACAAACAGCATTCTTGTTAATTTATTATTTATATAAAATTGATCTTAGTCTGTTGTCATTTATAAAATGGAAAGGAAAACAAATAAAGTATCTATAAAATGGAAAGTAATTAATATAAAACATAAAGGTATAAATAAATGATTACTTTATATTCAATATATGTTCTCTCCATTGGTTTTACCTAGGATAAGCACATATTAGGGCAATACATCAAACCATTTTTTGTGCATGAGGGGTAAGTTCTGGAGTATTTGTGGGATATGTAGAAAAAGTATCATTGTGTGTCATAGACTCAAAAGTTGAAGTTGTTTTCTTCCATCTATTGTCCCAAGATGCCATCTTCTTTGACCCAATTTTGAACAATAAAATACACATGTCAAAAGTAACAGGTTCCTGGTTGTTAAAGTCCACATTAGCCTGGACCCGGGCTGAGCCTTAGATTATACCTGGACCCTCAGTTACATCATTTCCCTTTGAGTGCAGGTTTGAACTTCTCCATGTTTCTGAGGTGCTCCTTCCAATTGCATCTCAACACCTGGAAGTGAGCTTTCTCTGAACTTCAGACTCTGTGACAGGCTACTGAAATTGCAGCAAGTTTGTGTCTCTCCCCTCCTTTATAGTTGATTACTGTTGTCATGTTCATAGGACTGGCTATTGTCCATGGAATACATGCTCAAACACATCACTACTGGCACAATTGTATAAAACATTTGATAACAGATACTCAGAAAAACCAAAGTGGAAATGTCAATGCTGCTTGATCCTTCATGGAATTCCTGACTTTAGGCTACAGGAACCAGAACTGGACCTGGAAGTTCTTTTCATTCTTTTTTTTTTTTTTTTAATTTTCTACCCAGGTGCTTGTTCCTGAGTTTTATCCATGTTTTTAACAAGAAGAAATCTAGGGTATGAAAAGGCATAAAGTTTTATCAAAATACAAGAAGATAAAACACTTGATTAGAGAAAGCATACACACACACACGCAACTGGACGGGATATAGAATATTAAAGATAACTTATAAACAGCCAAAATTATACTCTATGAGTTGATAACTTATAAATATGTTAAGTTCTTGAATAAAAGAGTAACCCACTTAAATATTTTTCTCTACTCAATGAATTGTTTTAAAATACACAAGCAGATATTTAGTAACTTGCCAGGACAAGTTGAAAGAGGAAGTAGCTAGAGACTAGAAAAACAAATAAAAGATAATTATATTAATCCCTGGTATCAAGCAATTGATTTTGAGTATAATGGTTCCTTTTGATTTGGGTCACAATATATTGTTCTAAAACATTAACAGTAGCTAGTGTCCTGTTGAAGGAAATAATAAGGGTAAATAAAATTATCAAATTCTGAGCCACTGTTCTTGGGAGAATATAGAGTTAATTTCCTGCAAACTTCTGCTCATATTTCCTATCATGGATCAATAAATAATCTTATTTTATATGCCTTTCCATGATAGGAGATTTTATTATATTTATAGTGCTTACAGGTAACTAATTGTAAGCAGTTTTCTTTATAATAATAAATCAGTAGTATGCTTTTTCTCCTAACATTTTCCTCACCCTGGGTAATGTGACCTAAAATTGTTTTGGCTTTTTAGTTTATAGCAATAGTTTATAGTAAGGTTTCTTCATTGGTCATCACCTCATGAATTCACAAATGTAACTTTTTTCTATCTCTCCCATAGATTTATCACACATGAAAGATGTTATTTTAGCACTTTCCATAGCAATCTCATTTATGGATAGGTACATTTCTTTTTTTTTTTTTTTTCTTTTCTGAATGTATCCTGTTGTTGATTCATTAACAGTAAATTCGCAGCCAAGCACGCTATTACTAATGCCTAAAAACCCTTATCTAGCACAGATATTTTCTCCATAAAGCTCATCATAAGAACTAGACAGCACCTCAGTACTATGTTTAGGGATCATTTTAAACAGTGAAATACTAAAAAAAAGCCCCTAAATATGAAAAAAACATGGCATTAAATGAATTGTGAAAAGAACAATTGTGTACAGTTCAGTCGGAGAGCTGAAACAAGCAAGCAGGCCTTTTGCTTATTGGTAACGAGAACTTGAAGCAACTCAGACTTTTGCTGCTTTGCACATGTTCTCCAGCCCTGAGTATGTGAGTATTAATTTTGGAGTTAGATATACATTTTAGTTAGCGGGAAGTTTGCAATAGAAATCCACACATAATGAAGACTTTCTGAACTTTAAGGGAGGCCTGCCGAAACACGTGCCCCGGACACATTGCCAAGTTCCTATTGCACACGTGAGCACCTGCACAGGGTTTACATTTTTACAATTTTTTAGCGAGAAACTTCCTCATCAGTATCAAGATGTCATTAGTATCATTTTGAACTGTTTGTTTTCTTGAATTTTTGCCATCCTTGTTTTTGATTTATGAATGCTGGTTAGATTAGTTTTATCTTTACAGACCCAATTTGTTGTGGGTTATTTGGCAAACCCCTTCATTACAGTAATGAGTATGTATATAAAGATTGTTTTTACTGTAATTTTCCAGTAATTAGGCTTTGAGACATTTACATATTGCAATTCACAAATGAACAACCACCAATTTTGTGTGTGTATTAACAATTTATTAGTTATGTGTGTTCTGGAGTACTGCTATTTTAAGAACTAACAAATTGTTTATTAGTGAAATTATATAAAATTGATGGGTTAAAGAACATTATTTTCAGGTACAGAACTAAGTGAAGATAGTTAATCGTTTATTTTATAAAATGGACATAAGTTGCAAGCAACATACACATTGCATATTATTATTGTTTAAATCCTCACCTGAGGATCTACTTATTGACTTTTAGAGAAAGGAGGAAGGAAAGAAAGAGAGAGACATAGACATGAAAGAGAAATATTGACTACCTCCTATATGCACCCCAACTGGGGATTGAACTTGCAGCTTTTTAGTGTACAGAATGGGTCGACATACTGAGCCACCAGACCAGGCCATTATTTTGTTTCTTTAAAATTTATTTTTCCCTTTTTATTGGATGTATTGGGATGACACTAGTTACACACATATACAAGTTTCAGGTACACAATTCTACAACACATGGTCTGTACACTGTATTGTGTGGTCACCACCCCAAGTCGAGTCTCCTTTCATAAACATTTATCCCCCCTATAACTTCCCCCAGTTCCCCCACCCACAGCCCCCTGCTGACAGCAATCACCACACTTTATAATTTAGGAGTCCTTGTTTTGTTGCAGTGAAATGCAGACAAGAGGTAGGAGAGCATGTGCACTATCTGTGAGAGATGAGACCACTGCTAGATTCTTGAGGCAAGTCTAGCCAATAGAAATACAGTGACCCTAAATTTTAAACAAGTCATTATCCCAGGAGCAATATTGATCTGTCTATTGATTATTGGCATGGCCTATGTGGCCAAAAACTATTTTTAAAAAAAAATCAGACAATTCCATACTATAGAGAAGAGTTAAAACAGAAAAAATGTAGAGAAACAGATATGAGAAATTATAACACTTGAAATATTAGTTGTCTTTTATTGCATACTGAACATGTTTTTCAATAGTAACTATAGCAGAGTGTGCTTATTCTAGTACTTTGGAAATATTAACTCAGTACTTGTCATGGCTATGTGAAGCAGTTCTATTATCTTGGCCTTTATACAGATAAGGAACCTGAGTGACAAAGGGTTAAGCAATTTGCCCAACATCACAAACCTAATTAGTGGCAGAGGCAAGGTTCAAGCCCTAGACAATCTGTCTGTAGAATCTATGTCCTAAAACATTTATTAAGTATTATCATTTATAATATATATTATATAGCATCATATATTTAACACTCTACATCAATATAAACATTATATTTATATAATTATATAACACAATATGTCCAGAAAAAGTTCAACCATATTTAATATAAAGAGAACAAATTGCCTGACATTGATGTAACCTGGCAGCCAAGGAGAATGGAGTGGGAGTGGTCTGTGCATGCATGTGTGAACAATGAAGACTTCATTGTAGGAGGAGGGGCTAGACGCTGTTGAGTGAGCATTAGTACTGTGAAGTCGTGGCATTCAAAGTGACTGAACAAGTAGAGCAACAAAACTGTATCAGCTTTTGCGTTAAACTTGACTATTCCTCCAAGGAACTATTTGGATTCAAAAGGCCGCATCTATGGGCAACTGGTGATTGGCAACTTCATCACAACAGTGCGCCTGGTCACACGCATCACATCTCCTGCAGAGTTCTTTGGTGAAACATCAAATCACCCAGGTGACTCAGCCCCCCTAGAGCACATATATGGCACCCTGTGACTTTCAGTTTTTTCCCAAACTAAAATCATGTTGAAAGGGAACAGATTTCATATCATCGATGGGAATATGACTGGGCAGCTGATAGTGACTGGGAGAACTCTGTGAGGTCCCAAGGTGCCTACTTTAAAGAGAATGAGGTGTCATTGTCCTATGTACGGTGTTTCTTGTATCTATTATCTTCTTCAATAAATGTCTTTATTTTTCATATTGCATGGATGGACAGAACTTGTATATTATATTTTATATTATTATATGATATATCAATATTATATGTAATACACATGATTATATAATATTTAATGACATAGATTCTGCAGACATTTTATCTAGGGCTTCATCCTGACTCCACCACTAGCTAGGTCTTATGATGTTTGTCAAATTAATGTTTTAGAGCTCAATTTCTTTATTAGTATGATAGTCATTATAATAGAACCACTTCTCATGACCAAGCTTCCAGATGCCATTGGTGCTTCAGGTACTGGTTTTATTCTTCATTTTTCTTCAATGTTCTTTTGACCTAGTTTATTTTAAATTCCAGAAAATGCCTCTCTAGTTTCTAAGAGTTTTCCTTTGAAACAGAAGAAGACCTTTATTCAGTTCCTGAGAAAAGAAGCAGTCCCTCCACCCACTGGAAAGAGAAGGCAGAAGTGCAGAGTACACAGTCATTAGTTTATATGGTGAGAGCACGTAATACAATTTACTGTATGATCTCTAATTGAAACCTCTGGAAAATAAATAACATGACTCATTTAAAAATATTTATTCTGTACCAGTTTATAAGGTAGACATATGCCATTACCATTCCTTAGTAAAATAATGTCACTGGGGGCAAAAAACATCCATCTATGACTGCATTGATTATAGCCTAAATCTAACATGTCTTTTAAATTTTTGAAACATGAGGATTGTCTTTATTTTACAGTTTTAAAAGGGGTTAACTTTGGGATGTTGTTAGGGGAAGGTAGAAAACAGCATGCCTCCTCAAAGTACTAAATGCAAGTTTACATAATTTTCATTAAAAGAAATTATGTGCTATTTTTGTAGAATAAGAAATCTTTTGAACAGCTTGCTATATTTCTTATTCTAATTATATTTGTGCAGTAAAAAAAAGTGAAGAGCATAACAAAAGAATTGAATTACCTGCATTATAATATCCTTAGGAAAGAGCCAATTTGTAGTGCAGCGATTTGTTTCTTTCCTGCACTATTTCATGAATGGAATGCACACACAATATTTAGGTTCAGTGTTCCTGAGCATTGAAATCAAATGCACACTCCAAGAATTTTTTATCCACTACCTTTTCTTTTTGATAAAGAACCCAAAGAAAATGCATCTGAGGGTACATCAAATGTTCAGCGGGTTTATGCATTACTGGGATACATCTAACACTTCTTGGTTCTGTGGTCCGGTCAGATCAACAAAACTCAGTCTATGTGAGGATCCCTAAAGCTCGAAAAGTTTATCCACACTGTCCATAGACACACAGCCTAAAGCCTCTTACAGACTGAAGAAGTTCTCATACAAGTTAACTTCAATTCTGTCACTGATGTTTATAACTCAAATTATTAGTTCAAGACACAGGATAAACAACCTTTCATTTCTTTTTCTTCCCCTATCCTGTTAGGCTCCATCTTAGAATACACATTTATGTCAGATAATTCCTCAAAATCAGCTTCAACACTGACAAAATTTGTCTGACAGCCCTGGAAAAATAGCCCTCTCATATCTTTTCTATTTTCATTCTTTTGCCCCTTATCTGCTGAATTAAAAAAAAAAAAAAATCCCATTAAATTTATAAACCCAAACATTAACTTGGCTATTTGAAAGATTCAGTTTTACGTGTGTAAGTTCACTTTCCTCTTCTCCTGAACTCGGCTGTCATCTGGTATGCAGAAACGTCTATACAGGATTCTTCGGCCTCACATTCTCTTACTTCCCTGGCTGTTTGATTCTACTGGAATGGTCAAGGAAACGATTTTCTTCAAGTAACCAAAACCTATTTGACATAGCTTAGGCAAAAAGTGAATTATAGAAAACGAGGAAAATTATTTTCTTCTGATTATCACTGATTATCACCACAATGTCTCATAAGGGTCTACTGCATGACTTAATTGCTAAACATAAAAAAAAAATTGTAACAATTGCAATTTCTTGAATTACTTATATTCTTTTTCCTACTCAATTAACAATTCACTCCTCTGAGAATTACGCTCCCCTGAATATGTGTTCTCTTTATTCTGATTAATTCATCCCTCTCAGAGTGATTTGCCTGTCTTGGAGGTTATTTCTATATTTCCTCTAATTCACCTTAAATAGCCTTAAGTATCATTTTTGGAATATCTCTCTATGAGGAATCACTTCTCTCTACATTTCAGCTTTTTCCCTCATATTAGAGTTAACTTGATAGGCTTTTTAAATACCCTAATAGCTAGGCCCTACTTTATACCCATTAAATCAGAATCTCCATGGCCTATGATGCAGAGGTAAGGGGAAATAAGAACAAACTTTTTTACATTCTCCAGGTGACTCCACCATGCAGCAAGATGTGAAAATGAGCTCTGTATGTGGTCATAGTCCTATAAGCATTCAAAGGCAGAGAACTATTACTGCCAAAAAAACAGGCTATCACCACACTAATAATATATCATTATATAAAATAAAGTACAACTACATGATTATAACATGTAAGGGGAATTACCAGCAAAGAATATAATAGTGGCCGTATTTGCATTTTAGAAACATTATCTTAATGGAAGTGTCAGAGAATTCCTGGAGTGTGGGAATATTGAGGAAAGGACATCTATTTGAACTGTTTTCTAGATTTTGGGGTAAGAAAAAAGGACATAAAATAAGACAAGGAGGGTTTGTTTTGTGAGAAAGAGTGGGTTTTGAAGTTGTATTTTTCAATGACTATATTAACAACACAAATCTGGAAGAATAAGAGAATAAAGATACACTGATTGGCTAAGTTGTTCTATTTATTGGTAGAAGATTCAGTATGAGATGTCATGAATTCAAATGTGTTATTACTATGGTTTCCCTGTGGTTTTTAAGATTTTTTAATTTTGTATTTCAGTAGGATAATTAAAAATGTCAAGTTTATTCATCCTGTTCAAGCATAAGGACCATATTATTATATGCAGATTAATGATTGAATACAAATGGAAGGAAAATAAAAGACAAACTCTATATGTACAATGAATAGTTCTATTGATTGTGATAATTTTCTGACTGTAAATGTAAAAATAGTCTTACAACTATTCTCCTGAAATTTCTCTAATGAAAAAAATGTCCTACTTTTTGTCACTGCTAAAGGTCCAAGTTGAATAAGATATTTTCAAATGCCTTCTAATCCTAGTTATTATCTGCTAATATCTTTCTAAATTAGAAATCAGAACTAATTCACTATACATTACATACTTTATTCTAGCTCAGTTACTTGTTGGTTCTTATCGCATTACCCTGAATACCAGTTCTTATAATTCATTAACTAATATGCTTGGAAAATTACACGTTTTCAAATCTCTTCTTTGAGGCTCATCTTATACAATAGCATGTATAAAAATCTGATAAATATTTTTTCATTTTTTTAAATTGTAAAAATCTAATTTATACTTGGGTAAATTAAGAGCTGGAAATTTCAGTTTAAGTAATACCTAATAAGCTTAGTAATCGATGCAAGTAAAAGATTTTGTTCTAGGAACTGAAGGAATGATCCACCGCGACTCCAGGAAACCATAAGCAGCTCCACTTTTGTTCCTCAAGAGGACTGCAAGCAATTCAAGATGCTATTTGAGCCATTGTGCTCCAGGGTGAGATTACTACCACCCAGGACACAGTAAGACTACCGCCTGGGGCACAGTTTAAGATGGCAGCCCAAGGCAAAGAATGCTGGAGTTGTTATTTTTAATCCAATTAACTTCTCCCTGAATTTCAAAACCCTCACCACACCTTGTCTATTCCCTGCTATAAAAACCTTGGCCTGGAAAGAAAAGACAAGATGGTCTGTTAGGTTGTGAACCCACCATCTTCTCAGATCGCCAGCCATCTGAATAAAGCACCCATAAAGATTCACATCCTCTCTCTGCTTGTTGGGTTTGGTAGTGACAGGCAGCCCGAACGCCAGTGTCTTTTCCGGTTTCAATACTGCTTTGCTTCTTTCATGTCTGACCATTTTTACTGACATTATGTATGGAAGATTCATCCATATTATGACAATAAAATTGCCCATTCTGTCTATTGTGGATATTTGGATTAATTCAAATTTTGACCACTTTGTAAAACATAACTATGAAACATAACTGTAAAACATAACATATTATTGAAATTTTGGTGGAGGTGGACACATGTACTAGTTCGTCTTCAGCATGTGCAAAAGTGTGATTGCTGCATCACAGGTTATCATATGCTTAGATTTGTTAAGGTCTTCAGAAGATTTATAGATTGATTAAAAATTAGACACCTCACCAATACTGAGATTTCCTATGCATGTAAATGGTGTATCACTCTAATTAGGTCTCCTTCTTCTTTAGTAAAGTTTGCTATTTTCTATCTACAGGTTCTGCACATCTTTTGTTAACTTTATTTAAGTATTTGACATTGTTGATGCTCTTGTATGCAACATGGCTTATTAATGTGATTTTCAACTCATTACTTACTATTGTGTGGAAACAATTATTTTTATAGTGACCTTAGATTTTGATACTTTGCTATATTCAGTATGAGTACAGAATATCAAAATAGAGACAATTAACATTGTAAACCACAGATGCAAGATCAGATGTCTGACAGAACAGGAGATTTGAGAGATATGAAGTATATACAGCAAAGGTAATATCTAAAGCAAATAAATAAGCCTAATATGACTGATCTATATTCTAGAATGCTTTCCAGTAGATTAATGTGAAAACAAAAGATATAAACACATCTCTCAATAAAGAAAAATGCAAATCTTTTAATGAAATACTTTAACTGGGGGTTCAACAGAAATAACAAAAAATATATCCTAAAGAAAGTCTATTGTTATTATAGACTGATATTTAAATTCTGTAATGATATCAAGCATTCTGTAATTGAATATGCTTCATATTTTTATTAACATAGAAACCTATAGTAAATGGAGAAATATTTTCAAATCTCTAATAACACAAATGTCATCTTAGCCTTCTATGAAAATTACAAATTATAATTTCAGCTCTATTTTAAAATATTCTCAAATTCTATGTAGAAAGATGCATAAAATAAAGGTAGAGTTTTTTTCTCTCTAAACAATTACATAAATGGAATTTAAAAAGAAAAAAAAAGAGAGATAAAGAAATGAATGAGACTATGGCAAAAGAAATAGAGCGATTAGATTTCTCCGAGTGGCAAAAGATAATTTTCCATTTCAAGGGTCAAGCTGCTGAATGAAAGTAGACTCATTGCCAAGAGATCATTAAATAAGTATCCTTGATGGTCAATGCCCAGCCCATTGTGACTGGATGAGACCAGGAAATCTTGCCCAGACAATTTCTTAGCCTCTGATCAATAACATTTGTGCAGCAAACTCATTATATGTTATTTTTGTATACTAAATCCTCACCTTCCGCAAATGTTGGGGGCTACTCATGAGGGTGGAAGTGATGGCAAGAAGAGAAAAACGTCACTCTATGAAGCTGATTAGACAGGGAAGACACAGTTGAAAACTGTCCAATAACCTGAGTAGGAGTGACCGAACCATACACACTGTTTTAAATGCTCTTACATGTTGTGTTTGTTTGTAACATTTTAATCAATTTGAACTTTTTTGATTGTGTGCATAATATGAAGTAGAGAGCTAACTTAATTATTTAAGCATTTAGCCAATTGAACCAATAAAATCAATTAAATATATTCTTATAATATAAAGATACAATATCTATTTTAAACAAAATTTCATTAAACATAGCCTTTTTTCCTCCCATAACATTATTTTGATTGCTAACATTTTAAATGCATTTTTTAAATGGTAGAGAGTTCACACTCAAAGTATCTTTCAATAATAATGGTAAAGTTGCCCTATGGTAAAGGTGGCTCTGTTGGGTGGTGCATCACCTTGCACACCAGAAGGTTATGGGTTTGGTTCCTGGTTAGGGCACATAGTTAGGTTACAGGTTTGATCCCTGGTTGGGTTCTGTGCAGAAGACCACCCATCAATGTTTCTTTCACACCAATGTTTCTCTTTCTCTCTCCCTTTCTCTCTCTCTAAAATCAATAAAAACATCCTCTGATGAGGATTAAAAGTGCTAAAGTAATTTTTTTTACTGCATTTTCCAACAAACTTTTATTACTGCATTTTCCAACAAACTTTTATTGCTTTAAGTGTTATTTTTGAAGACCCTATTCACACTGAGATGTATAACTCTCTGAAAATCAAAGTACAGGTTTAAATAAGAAAATGAAAAGCTAGAATGAGACTCTTATGGATAGTTAAATTCTTTCCAGAGAGTCTTAAAGACAATGGTACTGAATGGTGTACTGCCTGATCGGCTTCCTCTTACTGGCATGTTGATTTGTTACTCATCTCTGTGGTGTCTGAGCATTGACCTATGTTCTCACCATCTGCTACTAAAGGTCTTTCTAGGGCAATTTATAATGTTTCTGTGTTGTGAGCCCCCAGGCTGTCGATTCTTTTCCCTGAACTTACCAATTGTTCACGGACAATACAGGTCCTCTGGTATTCCTGCATTTCTACAATTCACCCCATCTTTGATCTGCCCACTTACATCTGTGAAATAAACACATCTTTTGTCAAAAGCAACACTTTAACCTTATGAGTATTTGTGCTATGGTCCTGGTCCTGCCTATAAGCCAACCTCCAGCCTTTGTCGCAGACTGGAGGTACCATGCCATCTACACAGCCGCCAGCAGTTCAGGCAACACCAGCACCAAGGACTAACAGTGAGTCAACATAGGTGACTATGCTATTTACTCTTATTAATGTAGGTTTGACCTAAATCTATAATAACCCAATAACAATAATAATCACTAAGAAATGATTAGCAATAGCATAACACAAGAGAACTGGAGAATAACAAACCCAAGTCCCAAAGGTTCAGATCAGTTCTGGGTTTAGGAGGCAGCTGGTCAGCGTGTTGCAAGGCAGGGCCTAAGGTGGTTTCAGTCAGCTAGAGCAGAGTTGATGAGATCAATGGGGCATCTCCAGGCCATCTCAGCTCCTCTCAGCTGTCTCAGCTGTCTAATCAAAGACCTTTGCTTTTATACTCTTGTATAATTACAATGTTACATGAGCCTTTGATTAACAGATTTTGTTTTTTGCCACCTCAATAAGCACATGCTGATTATGTTGCTTTACTGAGCATGCTCTGAGAGGGTGGTGTCACCCTCCAGACACGCACATGCTGTCTACCACGTTGTACCGCACATGCTCAACAGGGTGTCCCTATCCATTCTTCATTCTCCCTATGGTTCCCCATTTTGACTTCTATGTTATAATGCTTCCTTCTTACTACTTCTGGGTATGTTGAATGAATCACTTAGATTAATGCCTGGGAGGCTAGTATAATAACATATTGCAGGCCAAAATTAGGTGCCAAAATTGTCATTATAATATATGGGATAGAAGCTAGATTTCCCCAGAATGGTCAAATTATTTCATACATACTATGCATACTGTATATATTGTGATTCACCAAGTTATTAGGTAAAGTGGAGGTTTTTGAATTTTTTTTTACTACTAAACTGTTAAATAAATTGGAAGGAGACAATAAGTTTATAATGAATGGTAGGACCTCAGTTAAAATATTTATGGAAAGGTTAGTTGAGATTTTTACTTCTCTACTAACAATCCAAAATAAATTCTTGAAATTAAATGACAAGCATTAAAACAAGCATCTAAGGTATTAATATGTTATGTGAACATAAAGTGGTTTCTAAGCATAAGGTTTAAGATACATTATGAAAGAAAATAAACCACAGATATGAGAACTTAATGTTGAAGATATATTTTATATCAAATAAAACATAATCCACATAAAAGCAAAGCACACTGAGAATGATTTCTAAGATATATGGAGGAAGACAGACATATATATTAATGTAAATACATATGTAATATATATTTAGTCTGTAAAAAAATGTACCCACCAACAGAAAAATAAACAAATTTTATAAACCCAGAGGTGCAAAACAAATGTCAAATTAACAAATTGAAAATGTAAAAATTCACCACTAATTTTAGGAAGTATGATGGGAGACATACTGTACTTCTCTGAAGATATTGCCATATGAGAAATAAGGTAACTTTCAATTGTTAAACTAAAATACACACAATAGTCCCAGCAGTTATCCTTAAACAATGCCACAGTAACAACAAAAACCCATAAGACAGTTGGGCTACTCTATGCGGAGTGCATTTATATGCATACATATATTTATATGTTAAATGTAAAGAGTGGCTACCTAACTGTTGTGGAAAAGTCAAAGAAATTTACAGAGGCCAATTTTGGTGGTGTCAGTACAAATCCTCCCCAAAATAGAATGGTGCCCTGTGTGCCTGACATGTTTATATCTTTTGCTAAACTCAAGTTATGAAGATGTCAGAAGTATTGCCCATAAAAGAGGAATAAAATTAGACCTTATTAATCTGAACCCCTACTCAATCTGCAGTATGAATCAAATGAGGTAACCCATATAGTATGTCTACAGGGAATAAAAATGCCTTTTTGAGCTGCCACCACTGTCTAGTATGCCTGAGAGTTATAGTTCTGGCAGATGATTAAATTGACATTCTTAAGTGGAGTGTCCTTGTGAGGCTTGTTAGCATACTAGAATCCCATGTCTAATATACTCTATGACACTACCAAGATGGATCTTCTGCGTCAATAGCAGGGGGCTTAACCCAATTTAGAGTTGGTTTTCCAAGATAAATGCACCCTTGCATGAGCTAGTCATGAAGATCACCCAATCATCTCTTTCCCTGGAGACACACTCCTTGGAGTAGCTGGATACCATACTCTGGGGGACATTTTCTTCTAGAGAAAGCATGGTGAATATATCTTATACTTGTCTATGGAAGAAAATTATTGGGAGAAATTTTTTTCAGCAGGTGTCTTTATTTCTATACATCTTGTTCAAAGGCTTTGACAGCCTTTGTTCTAGAATAATCTTTCAAGGATGTTTGTATTAAAAAGAAGTCTTGGGAGATAGAGATAACATATCCCTCTCGGTTAGAGGACAGATTGGTTTCCTGACCAGAATAATATAAATAATTTCTCTCCCCTGGGTGATATTTGGAATAGTTTTTGGCAATATCACATTGTTTGCAAAGGGTAATGTAATCATTTCCACTCTCTCAAGACATATGTGTTCTTAAAACACATTGCATAGTGCAAACTTATGCAATAAAAGCCACGGGGTTTATGGAAAATATGGTTAGATGCACAGTATTCAAAATTGCCATCAGTATTTCATTAGCAACAACAACAAAATAGCCACCTAATGAAAATTGTTGCCCAATCATATGCATGCAAGATGGATAAGACTATAAATAAATATGACACTTCACCCTAAACTAATTGAAGTTTGCTTGTGGATGTATATGTAATACTGCCCCATTTCCATGCAAGAGAAAGAGAACAGAAGGTAAACTGAAAAGGATTGTAAGAAAGAGAGCTAGGGAGAGAGACTGAACAGAGAACAGAGTGGAACCATGTGTAAGAGGCAGAGAGGAAAGGGAAAAATAAAGGGGAGGGTGACTGGTTCCCCAGATGGCTGCCAGAAGAATCGTAGCTGGATAATTGTTGCCGAGTGATGGGAGGTAGGTTCTGTGAAATTAGGCGTGTAATTTAATACCAGATGTGATGAGTGCTGCTCCTCCTCACGTGGTGTGCTGCTGTGCGTATTTTTGTTTTCCGTATTTCTAGGTGTCTCAGTTCAACTGTGTGCAGTTTTCTGCAGCCATTTATTGATTCCCAGAAATGAAATAACACATAAGCATGCAAAATCTGTGTTATGTTCAAATTATTCCCTAAGATATCAGTTGTTTAGGAAAAAAGTTCTCTCTCAAAACAAGTTTTATAGCAGATCTAATTGTATTTATCATTAAATAAAGATGAGAAAAGAATGTTTATATACTTCTATAAAATCATCACCATTGCTAGGAGGAGTAATATTATCAGTGAAGAATAAAATTTGGTATCTTCTGGCAAAATAAAACTAAGAGTACCTCAACTACTGAACCCAGGGGCACATTTCAAAACAATAATGTCTGTAGAGTCTGAGATGGAGAAGTCAGCCACACTTTAGTTATTAGAGATAATAACTAAATACTTCACACTTTTTTATTCAACTGTCATGGTGAAGAAGGAAGACTGTTACAATGAATAAACTGCACCATTTTGTTTAAAATTGGGAAGCAAGTTATATGCAGAACATAAATATTTTAGTGATTTAAAATTATCTTTGTTTATACCTGTGTCATTTATTCTTTAAGAAATTATTTATATCATTAATCCAAAATAATTTCCTCACTGATTAACATGCCCAAGGAAATTTCCTAATTTCTGCTGCTCACATTTCTTCAATATATGAAAGCAAATATTCTCTAAGTTCATGTCTGTTTCAGATTCGATGTTAAATATAAAATCCCTGGTAACTTTAGTTTGTTGATTCAAAGATCCTAATTTTTCACCTTATAATCATCTAACACAACAGCAAATAAATTAAATCTGATTATATGACTCAGGACAATTTAAGCCATATCTACCATCAACATTGACTGTAACCTAATAAATCTATAGTGAACATTCCCTCATTTCAATGCAATTAGCAATAGCCCGTCACTTTTTCCGTGGTCCCCAGTTGCCTTCAAATAGTCTGTGAGAGTAACTACTGCTACAGGTCTGTGGAGATTATACAAGTGGGAAGCCTGCTGTTTCAGTTAGTAATCACCCTGGAGGAAAAAAATATATATTGGCACTGGCTCCTGTGGTAGACACCTTATACATTTCACTTCAGTTTCAATTTCATTTGGATCTGCATGAGTTTCAAACCAAGTGAAAAATCATTTCATTATGGCCCAGCAGGGACACAAAATAATTTCACTGATGGCCAGCTGGTTTGAAAAATGTGATGACTGGATATCGAGTAGGTTGTGCATGTCGGCAGCTTTGGAAATCAACACTTCACAGATCTCTGATTGCATTTATATTAAGATTCACAATCAGGTTGCAAGCTGTACCCAAGTTTGATGATCATACTGTAATTCTGAAACAATCTCAAATTTATTGTTAGTTGTACTGGTTTGCCAGTGTTACCTTCCATCAGTCTCACCTGGTGGGAATTAGAGTATGGGGTAGAGCTCATGTCTGCATTCCTAACTTGACCACAAAATTTTGAGAGTATGAGGCATTATTTGTCATATTGCTTACAAATTCTCCTTCTGTATGTCAGATCACCTGATGTCTAGAGCCTACACTTAACAGAATGTCAATAGTCATGAAATTTTGGTCATTTTACCTGGCTCTTGAAACAAATGTTTTTCTTTTACATTTTTTTTCTTTCTATTGCTGTTCAAGTCATTTAAAAATTAGGGTGATAAAATTAAATACACATTCAATATTAATACACAATTAAAGCACATTAAATTCCAGTTATATTAAAAAGACAAAATTAAAGTTGATTTATTTTGACTTACCTCTGCTTTATTTGGGAGTTAGCTATAAACATGAATTGATTCCAAGAGTTCTCTAACAAGTATAATTGGAAGCTATGTTTTGATATCCCCCAAAGCATTGAAAATAAAGCTGGTGTGGAGAAAACAGGAATAATCTCTTCCTATTCACTTCATATTTGTAAACTTACATAAATTCATTAAAATATAAATGAATTATTTTATTATATACTTATGCTACCTCACAAACTATGTAAAACAATTAAGGAAATAATCTTATACACTTTAAAAAGTCAAAATATATACCCTGCTATCTAACTGTAATAAAGATCAGACTCAGTTTATTTGTGTGTATGCCATTCACATCAATAAGCTGTTCCAGACTCTCCCAGATCTCTGCATATCTCCTTCACAGCTCCATAATCTCCCAGTGGTTACATTTTAAATGTTACATGAATTTGTCTTTAAAACTGCTTATAAGAACATGTTTTCAAGTGGTCTGAATTCTGTATATTCAAGTCTTCATTTCTTTCTGGGTAAACATTTTCTGTAAAATTCTCAACTGCTTCTCACCCTTATTCTGAATCAAAATCTTCCACATTTATGCGCCACTTCCTTCTTCAACATTAATTCAAGAACTATCCATGCAGGGTTGACTATGTATGAAGTATAGAAATAAATGTTGGGTCAATAGGTGTATATGAGGTTTGTCCAGGAAAAATTCAGCCATTGTTAATATAATGAGAATGGTTTGCTGACACCTATGCAACCAAGCAGTGAAGGAGAGTGGACTGGAGTGTGCATGTATGAACAATGATGACTTCACTGTTCTAGTCAGTGTGAGTGATACACACCATTGAGTGAGCATGTGTAATGAGTGGCCATCGCATTCAGAAAAACTGAGCAGATAGAGCAACAAATTTACATCAAATTTTGTGTTAATCTTGAACATTCTTCTGCAGAAACTATTCACATGATTCAGAAAGCCAAAGCTATGGGCAACTGGTGACTGGCAGCTTCATCACAAAATCAAGCCCACTCATGCATCACGTCTCTTACAGAGTTTTTTAACAAAACATCAAAGTACCCAGGTGACTCAGTCCCTCTACAGCCCAGATGTGGTGCCCTGTGACTTTTGGCTTTTCCCCAAGCTGAAATCACTTTTGAAAGGGAAGAGATTTCAGACCACCAATGAAATTTAGGAAAAATACAACAGAGCAGCTGATGGTGATTGGGAGAACTTTGCGACATTTCAAAGTACCTACTTTTAAGGGGACTAAGGCATCATTGTCCTATCTACAATGCTCCTTGTATCTTGTATCTTCAATAATTGTCTCTATTTTTCATAGTATATGGACAGATACTTTCTGGATAGACCCCATATGACAAATTCCCATTCTCAAGAATTTTACAGATGACTATAAAGAATTTGTATGATTATTAACATAGGCTCATATCAGAGCAGAAAATATGGTCAGTTCTCTGGCAGTAGAGGAAAGAAGTGTGAAATCAGGCTTTACATGGAAAGTAATTCCACCACTGAGTTGAAAACAGAAGACTATGCTCCCTCTAGGGTCAACTTTCTTATCTGCAGAAATGAACTGCATTTTACACTGGAATCTCTCAGTGACCAGTTCTTTTCTAATTAACTTATTCAAGTTCTTGCTCTTTCCAAGAAAATGTCAGCATTTTAAAATTTGACATTTTAAAAGAACCAGAGCATTTTGACATCAAATCAAATATATTGTAATTAAAATTAGTCCATGAAATGTCACAAAGATAAGTGAGACAAAAGAGCCTACTTTTCTTCCAACATTTGCAACAAATTATTTGATAAAGGAAAATGAGTAACTGTGTAGGAAATTATGTCACTGTCTTTCAATGCTTAAGGCAGTGGATGGAGCAAACTAAAGTTGCTAAGATTTCTGAATTTATTGGGTCAGTTTAATTTTAACATTTTTGAATATAACATTTAATTATCATTTTTGACCTTTACTCAGCAACAAAATCGTGCTAAATCACAAAAGAAACACATAAACATAAAGGCTATCTAAAAACTAACCTGAACTTTGAGGAAAAAAATAGAAATTCAAAATGTCAGAACAATCAGAAGTTTTAGAAATTCAACAAATTTATCTATATGGTAAACTCATCATATTTTCTTTATTTTAGTGCAGAGCAGTAAAAGTATATTCAAAGCCCACCAGCAGAACACAGATCATGGCCGGGAACCACCTGCCCAGAGCATCAGCAGGGCAAGTGGGGAATAGGAGGGTGAGGATGAGGAGCACTACCCATCTGTAGGTCTGTGAGTAATTGAAGCACTGCTGTTTTTTTTTGTGTGTGTAAGAAAGTTTCATTTTATGTTGCTTTCATGTACTTCTGATATTATAAAGTCAAAACAGCAGGGTTTTCTGTTTGTACCATACTTTCTTATACACAAATATAGTTTTAGAATATTTGAGTCATAAACTCAGTAGAAACTAAACCTGACTGTATAAGGTATGTAATCTCTATCAGGATGTGACTACTACCACACTTTATATCTAGTAACTCTAGTTATTATAACCTAAAGTGTCTCAATTTTTTCTACCAACTCACATAAACTCATTTATTGTTACTTCAAGATATTTCAGTTCAATTTTCAAAGTTGCCTTGCTTGAACTCAGGAATATGTCCTGTTATTTCTTTGGCAAGCTATGGTGATAAGAAAAGGAAAAGGAAAATTTCATGCTCTTAGATAAGAAATGTGATATGATCAAGTGATATAGTTTAACAAAGAAGAGTTAAGATCAAATGTCTTACTCACAACCGAATTTACAGTAAACACCACTGGTGATCAGTCTGAAAAGATACAGGAAGTCACATTAGTAAGAAATAAAAGTCTCGTGTTCTACCATCTTTTTCAATGTATTCCATAACGCAACACTGTGGACCGTAACGGCATGGGCCATGCAGGCTGACTCATTCACAGATATGCCACTTGACTGGGATACAACCTCTGCATTAGAGATCTGTTGGTGTAAGACAATGAAATTTGGAAAAGGATGAAACTGAGAGTGGTTTTTCACAATGTAGAAAAAATATTCAACTTCACAATGTATTTCCTAATGAATTTCATAAAATAAGTACATTGCAGATGATAGAAAATCAGAGCTGTCCATGTGGGTTAAAGCTGCTACACATACATCTATAGGGCAAAGCAGCACACTCACTATACAGTTCATAACCTTTCAACTTAAAAAATAAAATAAAAGCCTGGGTAAGATCCAGAATCAGTGTCATCCAGCACAGGTAATATCTCTAAGGTTTCCTTCCACCTTTATCTCTCCCATTAACTATTTTTTCCCATTCAAGAGCAATCATCCTCCTTATACTCCCCTCTCTTGTCTAGACTCACAGGTCCCTGAATAACTTTAGGAGACAAAAAGCCCTGGTGAAGGATTGAAATTGTTCTTTTATTGCCATACTGGTGTATTGCACTGATTATCATGGTAAGTATTGTCTATAAAATGATGATATTTGAGAATGTGAACAACTGGCCATAATCTTATCATCAACTATTATTTCTTAAAGGAAATTTTGCTTTGATCTACACAGCTGTCCTTATACATAAAGTTTTCTTCAGAAGCCAACTATAATGCAAAACTGTCATTACTCAATCACTGGCTATACAAAGCCAAACAAATAGGAGTACTTTGTATCAGGTGCTTTATTCAATTCAAATAAGCATGGGAACAAAAGGGCACATTCAATTCCCTGTAGAGAAGACCTATGTATGCAGATGACAAGTTTCAAAACTACAGGAGTTTTTCATAATATAAATATGACCTCTAGATGACTCTGTTATAATTACTTGAGGTGCTTATTTACATTAGCAGGTTCTTAGGTTAAACTCCAGACCTATTGAATCAGGGTAACTGGAGTAGAAGCCTGAGTATCTGAATTTACAGTGGTTTTTTGCAGATGCTTTCTATGTACTCTAAATTGAGGGTTGCTGGATTATTAGAAGACTGTGCCTTCCAGTGCAACACAGTGCCCATTAACTCTCAACAAGTCTGCAAGTTCTGGAGCACTGACCACAGCACTGCTGTCAGACCATACTCATTCATGAGACCAAGCCATCCTTGACCACAAGACACTTAACAGCATTGAGCTTGAGAGTTGAGGGTATCATTGACAACTTCCTAAGTGCTGCTTGTGTCAGCAGGGGAGGGAAAATTCTTAAAGCATTTATATTAACAATATAGAGTCCTATTTGTTTTCCTTGACATTTTATATTTCACAATGAACTCTCTTGAAGACATTTAAAGTATAATCTAATTAGGTTTATAAATAACTAAACACATTGAGTGCCTTTTTAACACTTGCTGAAAGTATGGTGTTAAATTTAGGAATTATGTTAGAAATCTTTACAAATGTATACTTTACATTTAAATAGGTTGTTAGTCTTCATTCAAGTAACTTAAAATGTGTATTTTCAACACTAGGCACATTTGCAGAAAATGTTCACACCATGAAAAATACATTGATGAAATAGAAGAAATAGATGAAGTACATAATAGAAATTGTACTTTTACTTGTGTTTCAATTTGAAAAGGATAGATGTTTATCTAAGTCATTTTTCCCTTAAAATATTACCTAGACTTGTCTCTCTTATAAAGTTCAAGTTTTGCTAATATTTACTACCTTATTAGTTGCCTTGGCCATTTTTTTTTTTTGCCCTTTGTAATTTTCTTACTGCCCAAGTTCAAAGATACAAAGTTGTATCTTTTCTATAAATGGCCTGTGTACAATCTTAAACCACATCAGGAAATTAGTACCAACTTTGACTCCTGGCCCTGTTTCAATTCTCTAAATTCAGTTGGGTTCCCTAGTTTCTTTCCCATTTCTTCACACTCAGTTTTTCACCCTTTTTGACTATTTATTTCATTGACTTTCCAGGTAATAGCTTGTGAGGTTTCATTTTCTAAAATGCAGGGTATTTCCTGTTGCTCTGCCACTATCAAGGGTCCTGGGTCAATTGCAGTCTTGTACAGCCCAGCATAAGATCCAATTCCAGAGCACTAAAGGCCTGTACTGAAGATCTGCTTTACAGATGAAACAGAAGATGAGTGGAAAAAGGATATTGTAAACTTTCCCCCCTGAGAATATACTACTTTTCCTTTTGAGACTTGCTAAAATGCAAATATTTGTGAAAGCAAATTCTTTTCTCTAAAATAGATTGTTGCTAATTATGTTTTATTTTGATATGCAAATTTGGCAGTTCTTTCTACTTTTTGACAAAGTGGTTAGGCTATCAAAAAATCAGTACACCAGACTTTTCACTCTGGCACATATGAATAGCTTGGCACTGAAATGAAGACATTTATTGCATTTTTTAGTCCAGTGAGCTCAATAACATCTGCTTAAAAAACAAAAGCAAAATCTTGAGAAAAAGTGATTTATCATTTCTTGAATTGAAATATAGGATTCATATAGTAGGGATACTCTTAGGGTACTGTTCCCAGCTTGTAGAATTAAAAAATATATTAAAAACTTTTCATATTTAGCTTGTTTGCAAAATAAATGAAACTCTTTACAAAAGCATTATGTTGATGTTTTCTCAGTCTAAAGGATTTCAGTGGAATTACTGTCCATATCGCATAGCCTTTAATAGTCCTAACATATTTTAATTGAAAGATACATGACAAATCATGGCTAATATAATGATTGTATATATTTTCAATATAAAATATGTTCTTAACGTATTTTTTAATTATGTAACATATTTTACAATATTTAGTCACTATGTACTGATCAGTGTATGACATTATAGAACTCAAAGGGGAGAGCAAGGCCAATTAAAAATCACCATAAGGCATAATCATTGCACTGATAGTGGAATATCTAAGGGGACACGAAGCATAGAAGACCTTTGTTTAAGTCTGTCAGGATAGGAAAATTAACAAGAAACTAGTCAGATAGCTCCTTGTAAGCAAAATGGAGCTATAATTTAAAGGGTGAACACATTGGAAAAAGAAGACAAGCATTTTTCTGGAAGATTCCACAGTTGACAACCTATCAAGGAGTTGTGTTGATTTTGATATATACAAAATGGAAAGACATGGTTTGGAATTGGCATGTGGACTATTAAAGGAGTTCTTAGTGGGAGGAAAGAGTGGAAATGTGAGCTGGAGTTAGATTTATAAAGACTCTTCGTGACACTTAAGGGAGTTTAAGCTTAGGTCAAGAAACATCCTAAAACATATTAAACGATAATTGATTGATCACGTTTTGTTTCAGAAACAATTCTGCAAGCAGTGGGGAAGGTTGTCTCTAAGTGATAGTCCTCAGGGACATGAGATTGCTAAGATGCTTTAAACATAGCACAAGCAAATGATTTTTAAAAATGAATGAACAGAATAAAAGAATTTAAGGGTTAGATTTGACATGAAACTTAAAATTTAGGATATCACTCGGCATTCCATAATTAAATGGATGCTTAAATGAGTGAAAATAAATACAAATAAACAAACCACTTAACCTGACAGAAAAGTTGTAAAATGTTCTATATCCTAGAAAAGTGGGGATTGAAGTTATGGATGACGCGTGGCCTAAAAATGAGGGGACCTGCAATTCCTCCTTCCCTGTAAGCGCACACTAGTGTCCTCCTCAAGAAGCACAGCCTCTCTTCCCTCACATTGAATATAGTCTGACCTTGTAATTTGGTTTGAACTCTACAAGAGTTACATTTAAGTATTTACGAGTTTAAGTATTTAAGAATTATGTGAATTGAAGGTAATGAATATATATCTCAAATTGTCAATAGATGAGTCATGACAGAATTTAATTGAATGTAAAAACTATTCATTTTGGAGGGTTAATTTTCTTGCATCATTGATTTCACTGTGTTTTACCCTTGGCTAAATAAATTACTCACTGGTCTTAAATTTGACTGGAGTCCCTTTTCTGGAAGGCTTAAAAAATATTTCTCCAGATATAATTAATGTCAGCACACCCCTACATCCTTTTTGCCCTAATAGTACCTATAGCAGGCAATTAAACCTTATTTCTTTCTTTTAGTGATGTTATACCACTTTTTTAAAGATTTTACTTATTTATTTTTAGACAGAGGGGAAGGGAAGGAGAAAGAGAGAGAAAGAAACATCAGTGTGTAGTTGCCTCTCACATGCCCCCAACTGGGGACATGACCTGCAACCCAGGCATGTGCCCTAGACTGGGAATTGAATCGACACTTGGTTTGCAGGCCGGAACTCAATCCACTGAGCCACATAAGCCAGGGTTTAAACATTATTTCTTATATTTTATTATTGTTTGCAGTTATCTTGTTTATCACATAAATCTTTAGGTTTAAAACCATGGTCACTACTGGTTTAGTACATTTCTCTGCATATAGAATTGTAATACAATTCTATTGTATTACAGGAAAATTATATTGAAAGTTTTTTAATGTGATAGGAGGCAATATATTTTAAAATATATATTTTGTAAATATTCCACAATACTCTTTCTATTTAAAATAAATAAGAACAGAATATTCCATAAAGAATAATCTCATTATATCATATAAACAGTTGAAACATAAACTCTGGAAACTGTGCTAGAGGGACAGAATAGAAACAGATAAGAAACTTCCTCTTCTACTTTGAAATGCCCATATGTTAATTTTTTGATATATTGGATTTAAAACAATCATTGGAGTATATCTTTTTAAATACATAAATACAATGTAATTTTCAATGTAATACAATATTCTTAAAGATGGTCAATATTAACTAAAAAATTGAATTTTTGTAAAAGGAAGATGAAACTAAGAAGGTTGGTGTTGTGGATAGAAGTTTCAGTTCTTAAATTCATTTAAGATGTCAAATAAATATTCATGGTCAATCCCCACATGGCTGAAAGCAAAGAGAGAAAGAAAGTTCTTTTTGTTTCTTCTTTTTTTTTTAATTTTATTTACTTATTTTTAGAGAGGGAAGGGAGGGAGACAGAGAGAGAGAGAGAGAGAGAGAAACATCAATGTGCGGTTGCTGGGGGTTATGGCCTGCAACCCAGGCATGTGCCCTGGCTGGGAATCGAACCTGGGACACTTTGGTTCCCAGCCCGCGCTCAATCCACTGAGCTACGCCAGCCAGGGCTTTTTGTTTCTTCTTTAAGGCCATTGATTCCATCATGAAACCTCTACCCTCGTGACCTTATTAACTCCCAAAGGCCTAATCTCTAAACACCTTCACACTGGGGGTTGGAGACCCACATATACACTTGGGGGAACACAGTATCCAGTCCATAGTATGTTTTAAGCAAAATTCTATGACTTTCCTCAAGATCCTTACTCACTGTGTGCAAATCCTATATGTCTGGACTGTGAACATTTTGGGTTTCACTCCTAAGATTAGGTCATGTTCTGTGGCATAGTTGACTTGAAGAGGGGGAAATTATATTGAATAGATGTCATCTAGTTCTGTGGCCTAATGAATTTGACAGGAATTTATTAAAAAAAAAGATTCTTCATTGCCGTCTCTTAAAACAGAGGGTCTCCTATGGCAAGAAATATCGGTGGCTTACAGGAGCTGAGAGCACTTCCAGTTGACAGGTCACCTGAGAATGGAAACCTCAGAAATGAATTCTGCCATAGCCACATTAACTTGGAACAGGAGCCTGGGCTGTAGGTGAGGACCGACACTGTGTGAGATCCTGAAAAGAGGTCTCAGCTAACCTGAGCTCACATTCTAACCTCTGCAAACCATGAGATAATAAGTGGCCATTGTTTTGAGCTAAGTTTGTGATAATTAATTTTGCAGCATTAGGAAACTAACACACTGAGATTTAGTAGAGTCAGCTTTTCATTTTAGTTATAATAATTGTAGAGCTGTGATATATCACTGTATTTTTAATTTAAATTTCCTTGGGGATTTTATTGAGTATTTTTTACATGCATGTGGATTATTCTTATCTTCTGTCCTGAAATGTCTATACACATCTCAGCACATGTTATGGAGCTGTTTTCCTTCTTTTCATTGAGTTGTAAGTTTATGTATTTTGAATTCAAGGCTTTACTGAATATGATATTCCCATGCCTCATCTTCATCACATATATGAAACAGCTCAGTTAGTCTAATGCTTTTTCTTGCTCTTTAATTTCCAATGACTTTGGCTTAAGTTGAATTTTGTTACTGTTTATAAAGGGAATTCCTGATTATAAATTAAGGAGTAAATGGTTTCAAGGTTGTATAGAATTATAAACAAAGACTGGAAATTTAGAATGTCAGGATATGGCAGGCCTATTCTGTTCTCAAGTAATATTGTTACAGAGCAACAAGGGGACAAGGGAGCCATATACTATTACCTGAAAGGAACCCTCCAGGTTCATTATGTCCACCACCAGAGGAAAGACATCTCTCAATGCCAGAGATTTGTGAAAAGGAAAGGAAATGTTTATTTAATGCTATACAGACTTAAAGTAGTGACCTGATGTCTTCATCAACATCCCAAAGTCCCCTTAAAACACCCACAAACACACACAGTCCTTCCTTCCCCCTTTGCCCAGGCTGGGGTACCGTATCTGAGGAAAAGAAATAGAAGTCTGTGGCTCAGGCAGCCCCCCAGTTCTTAATCTGTCTCAGCTGGTAGGTCTCCCTAGGTTCCTGGAACCATCAGCTGTGTTGCCGGGATCTCTGCTTAAAGCCGGGTGGTGGTGCCCCCTTCTAAAGCTGCGGGGTTCCCCGCTCTGGCAAAGCCACGAGGTTCTCTCTCCACTGCTCCAGCCACATGGTCCTCTCTGCGCACTGGCCGCAGGAGTCCCCACTCAGCTAAAACCACGCGGTTCTCTCTCCCAATGGCTGCTGTGCCTGGCTTTAAATCCCCACGCCAATCTTCCTCTGCAGCCCCATTTCCGACTCCTCCCACAATCAGTTACACCTGCCAGTACTCTCAAAGCCTTCCAGCTTTACTGGGCTGCCATCATGAGTCTGGGCAGGCCTGGTCCCACGTCGTGGAGCCAATCATCTCCAAGCTCCCACGCAGGTGCTGTAACTCAGGGTACCTGCCTCCCAGTTATCTCTTGGGAGGAAGTTACTTCCATTCCTCAGGCTCAGGGCAAGGCCACAGCTATTTAACATATCTATGCAATCAGTTAAAGATTATAGATATGTTAAATGACCACACCAGAGGTTAGCTGAAAAGCTGTTGCTGTAGGAAATAGCTCTCAATGGCCCTGCTCCATTTGTCCCTTCCCCAACCCACACCTGTACAGGGGAGGGGTGAGGACATCCTAATATTTCCTGGACACCTTGAGTTCTGGACCTCATTTCAAATTCCCATTTGAGGTCCCCCTCTTGGCTGCACCCTGTTACAATATCCCCCACCCCACATACATAGCAGACTTTCTCCCTGCCAAGTAGCAACAAAATACAGTTATTTATGACAGAACTGTATTATACATTTAATTGTTCTTCCTTTATTAAAGTGGCAGTTTATTACATCCCACTCCTGAGGCAGAGTAGAAAAAAATCCATTTTGGTATATGCAATTCTAGATTTTTTGATGTTTTATTGTCTGATTTTCCTTAGGTATAGAGAGTCTGGTCCCCTGGCTAATTGGTGTTTCACCAAAGCATTAAACTCCTGTGGAAAAGACAATGAAATGACTTATTTTATTTCTGAAAGTTGACAAATTCTATACCTAAATTATGGAAAATATACATTTTACTTAAAATTGTTTTAACAAGTCCTTTATAGTTCCATCATTCAGATTATATTCTGCCTTAAGTAATTTTGAAATATTACATCTATAAAATTTAAAAGCTTTATTTTCAGAAATTTCATTGTAAAGTTATACCTAACAGATTAAGAGAAGTTGAATTGATCCTGCTTTCAAATATACTTTTCACTGAAAAATAATCCACTTGGAAAAAATTATATTGGCTCTTAAATTGAATGTTTTCTTAAATCTTGGAGGCTTATTTTTCTTCTCTTGAGGATTTGGTGGGATAGATTTCTATGGAAACGGGTAATAGATGTTCTTATCAGGTCATTTTCACCTCTGATCCTGCCATCCCTGTCTTTAGACTCCTGTCTGATTTTATCTTTACTGTCCCTGTTTTATTGTTGAAGTAAAATTTACATCAACACATTATTGCATCCTGGAAGATACCCCTAAAGACCTGTTGTAGTGACTGCTGGCAGTCCTCAACATATATTTGTCTCTTTACTCTGGGTTATAATCCATATTTATTTTGACAAATGTCTGAAAGGTTTTCTTAGGCTCTGCCGAGGAATAAATGCTAATCAGCCACAAAGGTAGGCAGTATAAAGCTTTTTATTGGAGATTGGTCCCTTGTGAACAAAGCAGCAACATATCATTGGTGGTTCCCCTCATGCCCTGGTGATGTCAGCCATCTCTTCCGGGTTGTAGTCCAGCTGCCATTTTGTCCTACCCCACTCATCCTGACATTGTTCACTTAAGAATGAAATTAATTCCCATGCTTCCCTTGCTGATAATTTGAGTCATGTAATTAGGCTCATGGTAATGATATCACAGTGAAATGTGTGACTTTCAGGAAGTTTCTTTTTAAGGGATCTCCTTTGTTCTTAATTATTTCTTGCAGATGCAGATATAATGCAGGGCTTTGGACAGAAGGAAACGTTTGGACCAGGAGACAACAGCTGTAAGTGAAGGATAACGACATGGTGGAAGGAGTTGGGATCTTTGATGTTAGTGGTATTGCTCTACGACTGCTTCCCCACTCACTATCAAATGTGGACTCCATCTTACCTTTTTAACTACTATTTTGTTTTGTTATTTGCAATAGTTTATTTTGACCTTATTCAGTTTCAACTAAGTCATAAACATATTAAGGAATTATCCAAATAGCATGATTGGCTTGATCTTAATCCTATGAAATACTTCATCTAGTTAGTGATATACATAGCCTTGAGTTAATTTCAGAGTAATTTTTTTGTGTTATAGTTTCAACCACATGTAACTGCATGGACAACAGTGTGGTGATTGCTGGGGTGAGGAGATATAAATGGACTAACTGGTAATGGGAAAAAAAAAACCCTATTAATATTAAATAGAATATAAATAAAAGTAAAAATCCTCAAAAAATAAAGGCAATTTTAAGTGAATTATATCAAGTATTGACTCACCAGCATCAATACATTTATAATGTCTTAATGGAAAAGTTCCTTCTGATATAGTCTCCTATCTTGGGAGAGAATGTGGGGCTGGCCAGATCCTAACGATTCACTGATACTGAAGAAGAGACCAATCTTTAGAATTATTTGATTATTTAGGCACCAATCAAGGTCTAATAATCATGATGACTATTGGAAGCATTTGACTGAAAAAAGAATGCAAAGATAAGGATGAGGATGACAGAAATTTTACTGTAGTTTTTTTCTGTAGAGCCAACCTTGTGTATTTTGAGAGCTTACACGAATATAAAATATCGTGCTCACGTTAAATAAAATTTTAAATAACAAAATGAACCATGTAATCTGTCATATACACAAAACATTGCACTTTAATGTTTATAATGCATTTTAGATTTACATTATTTTATTTCATTATTAAATTTGCTGAAGTGAGCTTTTTCCTCTCATATTACAAAGGCACCTAGAAGTGAAAGAGAAAAAGGGATAATAGTACCACAGGCAGCAGAGCATGAAGTATCAAGTGGGAAGCTCCTTTCAGGACTGGGCTGAGGAAGAAGCCAGAAGGAAAAAAAGAATGAGTAGGACAGATGGGAGATCACCATCAAGTTAACAATTGTATATTGTATGATTTTTATAATTATATATTATACAGACTTCATATGTATATGTAACAGATGTACAGATGTACAGATGTAAAGATGATGTGCTGTCTTTGTTCATAACATTTTGTTACTTGCCATGTAGAAGAATTAAAGTCAATTGTATAAGTCATCACTAGACATAGAAATTTTTTTCTTTACTTAAAAATTGTCATTATTTGTCATCTGGAAATCAGCAGTGTGAGAATTTTCAATAGTAAATGAAATTAGAAAGTTGATGAACCATATTTAAGAAATACTTTGTGTTTTTGATACATTGATGGGCCTCCTTTTCTTTGTGCCATAGCCTTGGCTGAGTAAGAATTGTTCATTTAACAATTTGCAGGATAACTGATAGAAATATATATCATTTATACAAGTTTTTAACAATATTAATTATTTTATATTACATTCCCTGTTGATTTAAACTGTGTGCCATAAATGTAAAAATAAAGAAAATGAAAAATATAATTCCATGATCTTGAATCAAATAGAATATTGAATCAAGTCAGTAAATGAGTGAACTCAACATCAGAATTGAAGTAAATATGTAGTGGAGGATTAGCTAATAATAATAATATTTTTTGTTTATTTGACTTCTTTACATTCAAACCAGTTTTTGGCTAGACTTTAACTAATATGAGCAGTATATTTATAAATTTATTGTTTGTTTTATAAAATTATATGTTCTTCATAAAATATATTGAGTGATTATAGCATTCTGGGCACTGTGTTGACCTCTCTGGTAAATTATTATGTTGCTTTATTAAATATAAACATGTAGAAATTTTATAAATCTCTTGGTATATAAAAGTGAAAAACAATTCTTAAGGGATTTTCAGAAACCTGGAGAATCTTACACACTGCAGTGCAATTATATATTGCAATATTTTGAGAAAATAAAATGCAGGTATCTGTTAAGCTCAATAGGGTATGTAACCTATGACCCAGCAATTGAAATTGAGAATCTATCCTTCAGAAATAAATACATTAATATGTATAGTTGAATATATAGAAATATTTTTTGCAGCATTGTTATGGTGCCAAAAGAGCAAAATGAAATCAGGATGTCTTTCAATAGGAATTGGTAGAATAATTTTGTACACTTACAATGGGAAATTTTCTAGTTACTAAAAAAAATAAATTAATCGGCATGTATGAACCTGGCGCTATGTTTAACACACACTATTTTCATGGCATAAGAAGGAAGGCTTTTAATTTGAAACACTTTTATTTATTAATTTTAATGGAATTTATTGAGGTGACATTGGTTAAGGAAAAGAGGTTTGCAAAATAATGCATGTGACATGATTATATCGCATAGCTTATTAGCTAACAATTGCCATCCACTTTCCATATGTAACCACACTAAGTCAATAAAATCACCTAATTTAGAAAACATGCTTCTAGCCCAAATGGGAATGACCTATTTTAATCCTTCAGTCACTCATGTAATAGAAGATTTTCACCATTCCTATTGAATAACTGAGAAAGCTGAGGCTCAGGGAGGTTGAGTAGTTTGCCCCAAGCTGGAGTAGTAATGAATAGGGAAGCCACTTGGATATTAGGATACTGAAAGCTTTGGAAAGGGTCTAAACATAATTTAAAGGCAGTATTTATTATATTCTCTAAGCCTCATGACCACTTCCTTTGAAAAAATGAAATGCCAAGGGCTTTGAGCTTATTGATTTCATCATACCATTTGGCAAAATCTCATTTTGATGCACAAGATGTAAAAAATCAAACTAAATCCAAGTATTAAGTGTTTTGTAGTTGGTTGAATACATATACAGCACTGGATATAAAAGTATTTTAAAAGGAATACTATACCCCTGGGTTCTATAATTAGCAGTATCTTAAATGGAAATTTTATCAACGATGTAAATGTTAGGCCTGCTTGTAAATTCTTCAGATTTTTTTCCCTTTGTGAGAATAATAAGATAGCAGTATCCTATCCTGTTTAAATTTAAATGAAGCTGTGTCATTTATTTAACCAATGCCATCTCAGCAGAAAGGATTTACTCAAAGCCCCTAAAGAAGCTCTTGCTCTGGCTGGCATAGCTCAGTAGATCGAGAGCGGGCTGGGAACCAAAGTGTCCCAGGTTCGATTCCCAGCCAGGGTACATGCCTGGGTTGCAGGCCATAACCCCCAGCAAACCACACATTGATGTCTGTCTGTCTGTCTGTCTGTCTCTCTCTCTCTCTTCCCCCCTTCCTTCCCTCCCTAAAAATAAATAAATAAAATCTTAAAAAAAAAAAAGAAGCTCTTATGAGTGGTACAGGTGTGAGTCGTGACAACACTTTCATCAGCTGTCTCCATGTGTGACTTAGTCCCCTACAGCAGATACAGTTTTACAGATTTGGAAGTTGTTTAGCACTGCAGTGTAGTATAGTCCATTCTAACTGACACACAGGACGCAAAAGAATGTTTAGTTTAGAAATATATAAAAATGATTACCAGGGAAAACTAAATAATAAGCTAAAAGCTTTGAAGTGAGGGATTTACAATAACATATTTTAATCAACTTGATTAAGACTTAGAAGAGCTCTGCACTTGAGAGTAAAGACATTTGCTAGGAGTCAGCGGGCAAAGCCTGCTTTGAGCCCTGTTTACCGAAAACCCCAGGGCTACAATCTTAAACCTGCAGTGCAGCAGTGAGAATGAGACAAGTAAAACTCTGAATAGGTGAGTTTATATGTATATATTTGTATTCAATCATAGGGTTACAGATTTGAAAGTAACATTGGCAGATTATAATCTTTACAAGAAAAGTGTTGTCACAACAGTGGTGTGCCTGAAAAACATTTTAAATAGAGGCACAAAGTAAGAATTGGGAAAGCTAAACATTTGAATAATATCTGGGCATGCACTTAAAATATAATTTTTATATTTCTAGGCTCTAGTGTCAAGTAATTTGATTTTGCATCCACTTAGGCAGAAAGCCACTCTGAAGCAATAACAACTTTTAAAAATAAAACTAAGAGAAAATAGCACATGATCTATTGCTTGTCAAAATAACACCCTTATTATATTTTATTGGAAGCTTTTATAATCAGAGCACTTGTTTGGGGAGTAAGATAGGTGATATTTTGTTTGGGCTATGACTACACTCCCCATTAAAAAAAGTTGAGGATGAAAAACTGGCCATTCTGCTCAAAGATGATTAGGTCAACTGTGTGTTTGGACTCAGTGAGCCACTAGCTTATTGACGAGGTATTGAAGAGTTTGGCAACAGAGCTCTGCATACAAGGAAAGACAGGTATCCAAGTGCACTAATCAAAGCCATGATCACAAATACAGTGAGGTAGAGACTGCTATATAAGGGCTGTATCTTTCTGTATTATAACAACACCTGAATAACAATTAATTCTGGGTAATTTGGATGTAAGATATAGGAGAAATGTAGAGGTATCAGTACGTAACAGGGACAGAAGCTGAAAAGTGTAGTAAGATGATAATTTAAGCTTCAAGCATGAGGCAAGAGAAGCTGTGTATGAGTTGAAACCGTGAGTGAAAAGATCCTATAAACTAGATAAGGGAGAGTTGTAAAGAAGAGAGAGTTAAGTTACACTGTAGTGACTGGTGTTTTAGAAACAGAAAGTGGGAATGTTCGGGACATGATAATAATGGGGAAGTAGGTGGGAGAATAATTCTTGTGATACGTAAATTAGCCACTTCCAAGAGGCAATTACTTTTATTAAACTAGAAGAGGTCCTGCTGAAAAGAAAGTAAATTGACAAATACAGAAAATGTGAAGACAATCTGCACAGACACCATCAATACAGCCGCAATTTGTAAATTGCCTTTGAGCACCAAGAACTACTGATTTTTCCTTAGGGTGATTCAGTCTTCATCTGACTGATCTATGAAATCATCACTGTTCCTTATTTCCTGTAATGCTCATCATACTGAAATCTAATTTCCTGTAAAAGCTTCACTAACTTTTGTGACATATACATGTCTCCAATCCTTACAATTACAAACCACCTAACACAACTATCATTATGTCAATTGAAAGGAAATATTTTCACAAGCCTAATACAATTAGGAAGTATCAACAGGGGTATAAATGGTTAGTTACAGGAAGATAAATGAAAAATCAGAGTAGATGAAAATATGTAAAGCATTATTTTAGAGGGAAGAGAGACTTTACACCTACAATATTTGTCTATAGAAAATACCTTGCACTGTTGTGATTGATTGGCTAATATTTGAAACTGTTAAAGTATGCTATTCTTTGACCTTCATTGACTAAGAAAAGGATGCAAAAGATAATGGTGCTGCATTTATTGAAGAGTAAAGAAGCTCGGAAACGTGTTCCTCTATCCTTCTGTTCTATAAGTCAAGAATGAGGGTTCAGATATAAAATTTTTCATTTTATTCAATTTCCCTGGGACTAGAGCAACAGTATCTCAGGATCTGAAAAGTGCTTTTTCTAGTACACCTCACAGCATCATATCGAAATATATTGCAATCACTGGCCAAGTTAGATGCTTGGTTAATGTCAGCAATTTTCTTCCTGAAACCAATTTAGCACTCAGCATCAGGGGGAAATATTGAGGAAGGCTTTGTGACCTTTGTGCTTGGAAAATTTATATTTTTGGGGATTAAAAAAAGCAGCCATGTTTATTGTCATGGGATATTGAGAAGAAATAAGGAGACAACGAAATATAGAAAGCTTTGTATTATTATTTGAATGTTCTTGAACACTTTCTGAACCAACTGACTTTACTTTGAGAAAAAAAATATAGTATTTAAACATGATATCACTTTCTACTCTAATGTGTGAAAAATCAAGATAGGCTACACTAAACATGTTAGGAGACTTGACAACAGAAGAGAGGTTGTCTTTGTATTCTTGTCTTCATGGCTGCAGGGCCCACTCTAACCAGTTAGTTCTGAAAATATTTATGGCATGCATAGTTGAATGTTCATGAAAATTTTAAATACATGTTATCTTTTTTTGAGAATCATACTTTGAATCTGCTTTCTTAATTCAGTAAAAACTGTGAAGAGCTAAAAATTTTCTTCTGAGCTATATATCATTTAAACATCTGAAGTAAATAAGTTGACATCTTACATAGAAAGTCTCTTCTTCACTTAAAAACCTATCCTTGAAAAATAAATAAATTTGCAACAAAGAATGTCATTTCATCTTTGGAACATGATTAAGTGAAACAGGGCCATCAATGACAACAGTTAACAGTAACTCAATATTAAGTATTTCTCTATACCATATACTGTGTTCAGCATTTTATATATATAGTATCCAATCTCATATAAATAGTAAATTTACATGGTAAAATTTATCAGCCATACTTTATGTGACTGAAGAAACTGGAATGCAAAAAAGTAAGTATTTATTTTGGGTTATAAAAATTAAAAAAATAACACACAAAAACATGAATCAAAACCCTAACATCTCACACTAAAGCATATGCCCTTTCTAAATTAATATTTGACTCTAAAAATGTGAGAATTTATTCAATATTTTAACTATATTTATAATTGTGATATAAGCACTGAATTACTTTTACTAATAACCCAGTAAAATCCTTGTAAACCATATGACAATTTACTGGAGCAACTCCTACATTTTAAGCTTTCGAAGATGGCAGAACGTTTTTTTTCTGAGAATAATGGAACACACACCTGATTAGAAATGTGTAAGGGCCCTGGCTGGCATAGCTCAGTGGATTGAGTGCGGGCTGGGAACCAAAGTGTCCCAGGTTCGATTCCCAGCCAGGGTACATGCCTGGGTTGCAGGCCATAACCCCCAGCAACCGCACATTGATGTTTCTCTCTCTCTCTCTGTTTGTCTGTCTGTCTGTCTGTCTGTCTCTCTCTCTCTCGCCCCCTCCCTTCCCTCTCTAAAAATAAATAAATAAAATCTTAAAAAAAAAAGAAATGTGTAAGGGACAGACAAATCAAGGAGGATGTATAGGGGAGGACACACAAGCACAGACAACAGGGTGGGCATTGACTGGGAGCGTGGGGCCGGAGAGCACAAAGAGCAGAAATGTGGGACAACTGTAGTTGAATAACAATAAGAAAATGAAGGAAGAAACATGCGTTTCATATACTATCATTTAAGAACGAGTGTACAAAATTATAACTTTCACTTTTTTAAATTTAAAAACATAACTGGGACACTTGGCCAATGTATCAAAGGCAAAGGACTGTCTCAGCCCAGCCTCCTTTTTTTTCATGAGCACCCTTTGTTTTCTTATCCACACCCATTGCTCCACACTCAGGGACCTGGGTAATGCTTCTTAAGTCAAACCCCTTTCCTCACCTGCAGTCTTTGACAAATTTGGAGACGGTTTTCTTTACTATAGTATACTCTGCCGCGTGTAGGTCACTGGTTTAATTTGTTAAACATAGACTTGTCTTGCCTGTTTGCTTCCCAGCTAGCTTTCTCCAAAACCTGTATCGCTGCTCTCTGTGAACTCTTGCTGAGACATCATTTTCTCCAGGAGCGGATGCAAAGGAATGGCATTTTACACTGCTTAGGTAGTGTAGCCACTTTATTGTTAAGAGCCACTTTATTGTTAAGTTTGAGCGGATAATATTCCACATGACCCTTTCAATTTAATATCATTGAACATCTTGCTGGCAACAGCTTCTTAGCCTACTTCCTAAATACCTTATGTTGTGCTGTGCTGTGATGGCCACTCCTATGGCACTCTGGGGTCCATACTTTCACCCCAATGTCCTTAACTCCCTGTGATTCCTTCATGGGCATTTGCTCAATCCCCCAGCATTCCACGCCCCCTCCAAAGTGGTCCTTTTAGCTGAATAAACTGTTTTTTTTTTACATTTTTATAATCAAGCTCAATTTTTTCTTTTACGTAATTATGTTAAGACCACAGCAACACCATGGTACAAAGGTTTATGCTGTATGTAATTTATCCCTTTTTAAATTATTGGGCCTAAAATTAAAATTAATTTTTAGACACATTACCATGGATCAAAATGTGTGTGTATAGATATGAATATATATTCTTTTATATATACATATACATGTGTGTGTGTGTATGTATGTATATATATTACTTCCCGGAGGACATTTTTTATTACTTTTAGAGAAAGGGGAGAGACAGAGAGAGAAACATCTGTGCATCGATATGAGAAAGAAACAGCAATCAGCAGTCTTTTCGTACATGCCCTGGCTGAGGATTAAACCCATGACCTGTTGGTTCACAAGATGACACTTCAACCAATTGAGTCACACCAATCAGGGCTACATATTCCATGTAAGTTTAATGTTTTTGCAATTTCAGTTGACATATTATTTATGTCACTTTCAGGTGTACAGCATGGTATCAAACGTTTATATAATTTATGAAGTGATTTCCCCCAGTATTTCTAGTCCCCAGCTGGCACTATACATAGTTATCACAGTATTATTAACTATAATCCCTAAACTGTACTTTACATCCCTATGACTGTTTTATAACTACCAATTTGTACTCCAGTTGGAGATTCCTCAAAAATTAAAAATAGAACTAACTATACTATATATTAATTGGGAAGACTCATTGACTAGGACTATATTTAACTAGAAAAGCAACTAACCTATTGTCCAGTAATATTTTCAATAGCTGGGTTGCTAATTTGTCACTATATTATGTATAGAACCCTGCATATATGTTGTTGTTTCATACATTTTTTTTAATTTAATTCAGGAGTCTAATGTGAAAGATCAAGCAATGGAGACAACCGTACATGGACAACAATAAAAAAAGCTACACACACACACACACATATACGCACAAAAAATCATCCCTGTAGGAAGCCAAAGGAGCATAATCTGGGTAAGCCAAATCCAGATGGCCCACTTGAAAAAGAATACAATTTTAAAACAGATTGATTCAAAAATGATACTACGTCCACTCTTTAAAAAAAAAAAAAACAGTGTGTACAATTCATATCCAGAATGCTGTCATTAATTTCACTGGAGTTTAGTGCTTTTAAATGTGATGAAAACTAGTAATTTTCTCTTACATATAATACTTATATATAATATATATCATTCAGTTTAATGAATTTTTTTTTGTTTTAATGATTGAGAAATCCTACTAAGATGAATTTTCATTTAAACACTAAAATCCTCTCTGAGTGGTCTGTTATTACATTTATAATTTACTTATGAATCTAATACAGTAAGTCCTAATTTAATAGTCATTAATAGGTTCTATGACATTAAGCGCAACCACAGATAATAAAACCAATTTTACCATAGGCTAATTGATATAAGCAAGAATTATGTTTCTAGAACCTCATCAATATTGCAATGAAATGACTTAGAATGCAGCAAAAGTATTCGAGGATTTCCTGGAGTTTTTAGTTTTAAGTTTAGCTACTTCCCCCAAGTCCCACTGCTTCCTCCCCCTGTTTATTTCAAACTCCAGGGGAAAGTTTAGTTACGCTTAAAAGTATTTCATAGGATAGACTCTGGGGCATAAATCAAATTGCACTGTTGAGTCAAGGTGGGCAGCCTTTTGTAGCCCACCTTAGATGTAAAAACAGAAAGGGGTGAGTGGTGCTCTGCCTAGATGGTCTCTACAGGACCACCTCCAGCTGCCTAAGGGTTGGCCAACACCGGTTTACTCCAGGTAATCACCCTTGTCTGATGGGATCCTGTGCAAATAAAATGCATGTATATGAGTGCATCTTATGCCCTGCTTCTAGAAAACTCAAACTAGGAGGCCCTTATTAAGAGGTCTTTTTTTTCTTCTTTTTGCTTTCAATATACTGGATATGGGGGGGGGCATTTTTTGTTTTTCCTTCTCTTGTACTACAATTTTTTGTTTAGCTTTTCCTTTTCTCTCTCAGTTAACAGTCATTGTCAGCTTTCTATCAGGGATTATTTTATATAATCCTCACAGTGATTTCACAGATGGGTATTATCATGTTTTTTTTTTTTATTTCTTTCAGATGAGAATGCATCTGGAATTTAGATAATAGAGATATTTGCCAGAGGCCATGTATTTGATAAATGGTAGAGTTTAGATTCGAATGTATTGACATTCTGACTTTAGAGAATAACCAAAATCTTATCTGCTAAGCACACAGCTCCTATAATAATTTAGGGATTCTGGTGTGGTCGGACAGCTGGACTTATCACCAACTCCCTATAGAGCATTTAGATGATGATCAAATCACCGTTTCAAATTTTCAGTCACAGGGCAGTTTGGAAAATTACAATTCTATATATGGAAAGAGTCTATATAAATATATTTTAGTTTTCTGTATAATTTAGTGAAGGTTATCCAGCTATGCAATGTTGGGGAAAATATCTGGTAGAGGCATTGTGGAAATGTCCCAAGGATTTTAAACAGAAAACAAAAGAAGATTTGGAGTGGTAGGACTTCTGTTAGATATTTAGCCTGTCCTTTATACCTATGTACCAAGTTACTGCAGCTTGTGAGTCTGGAGTAGGCTCTCCTTAGTCTGCACTGCCTTGGTTCCTTGTTTATGGTCCTTTTTCATTTGTGGTGAGTTCTAATCTTCACCATCCAAGTACTCAACACAAGTCTGCAGGTAGGGTCATCTAGTGAACTCCATACTCTCTAATTGTTTTTTTTTTCTTAATTTATGTTTGCTTCTTTCTAGGCAAAGGTAAGTACTTGTCTCCTGATATTTACTGTTTTCAATAATAATGGTCTATTGCATAGAAAACTTTATGTACTTCATCTTAATTTATTCCTAAGTGTGTTATAGAAATCTTAGGGAACTCTTATACTTTCTATGATAATACTTGTGTTTTATCTGTTAATTATTTTGTTGAAATCCCTAAATTTTTAATATATGAATCAGATAATTTTTGTATATATTTGTATTCTCTTGGCTGCTTACATGTAAAAGCACAGGGACAAATTCAGGGACAAATCCAATGCTTTTACTTATCACAGCATATTTCCTGGCAAGTCATCAAATTTCTCAGTGATTTTTTTTTTACAGTCGTTCTATTAGTTGTCCCAGTTCCCCCCCATTGCTCTCCCTTGCCCCACCCACCCCAATCCTACAGTCAATCCCTATCCTGTTGTCCGTGTCCACGGGTCATTCATACTTGTTCTTTAACCAGGCCCCTCCCCTTCTTTCCTCCCTCTTCCTCTCCCTGACCCCAATCCTTGTCAGTCTGTTCCTTGTCTTTGAAGACTAAAAATTAACAAATGCAATAGAAAAAATATTAAAAAGTTACATTTTTAATTTTATTACTGGACTTTTATTGGAAAGAATACAGGTTTAAATGAAGACTATAAATTGTTCTTGGAGTCTTTACATCTTTCTTCTGCCAAATTGTGTTTGGAACATTTTTACAAATTTAATCATACAACCTCTTTAATGAGTATGCTTGTTTGCAGCTTGTCATAATTTTTAGAGGTAATTATGATTTTCTCATGTTATTTTTTCATTGTTTGCATAGAAGAAATCTCTATGTTATATTTATACCTTGGTGAAATTAGGACTTACAAATAAAATGAAGATCTTAAAACATTAGTTTCTTAGGAAAAATAGAACTTATTTCTCTTGAGTGAGATACATATCTCTGTTCAAGTTTCTAAATATTTTTATTATAAAATGTTTTTTTGTAATAGGCATTAATTGATATTAACAGTGATTATCAGTTGGTTTGGTATTCAAATGAGTGGGACTTCTTTCTTTACTAGAAATGGTCAGATACTGGCAATGGATTTGATAATTTCAAACTGAAATATAGAGTACTTTGATATTAAAACCTATACAACAAAAATTATGAAGTCATTAGAAAGCACAGAATTACTTGGTTGGAGTTATCAAGAAGTGTTCAAATGCAATAAATAAACTACTACCTATACATTACATATGCATTATGTATACATAATCATATGTTTATGAAAAAAATATATATATATTACATGTTTTAGTAGGGGTATCTATGAGGTCTGTCCAGAAGGTATCCAGCTATGTATTATGACAAATAGAGACATTTATTGGAGAAGATACAAGATACAGGAAACACAGTATGTAGGACAATGACGCCTCAGTCCCCTTCAATGTAGGAACCTTGGGGCCTCACACAGTTCTCCCAATCACCACAAGCTGCCCCATCATATTTTCCTGAATCTCATCAGTGTCCTGGTATATCTTCCTTTCAAAGGTGATTTTAGTTTTGGGGAAAGCCAGAATTCGCAGGTTGCTAAATCTGGGCTGTAGGGGGCTAAATCGTCTGGGTAATTTGATGTTTCACATAAAAACTCTGCATAAGACATGATGCATAATCGGATGCACTGTTGTGATGAAGCTGCCAATCACCAGTTGCTCATAGCTGTGGGCTTCTGAACTATATAGTTTCCATGGAGGAATGTTCAAGCTTAATGCAAAATTTTATGCTGGTTCGTTGCTCTACTAACTCAGTCATTTTGAATGTGACAGCCACACAGTGCATGCTCACTCAATGGCATCTACCATCCCCACTGACTCGTACAGTGATGTTGTCATTGTGCACACATGTGCATTCCAGTTCACTCTCCTTCACTGTCTAATTACATCAATGTCATGCAAACTGTTTTCATTATATTAACAATGGTTGGCTTTTTCTAGACAGACCTCATGCATGTATATGTGTAATATATATATTTCTTCTAAATCCCTCTCTCTTTTGTAATATAGTATTGAGAGGTAAACATTCATTATAAACCCATGTTTATGCATAAAAATATAAGAATGAAATTATTCCATATTGATATAGAGAGATTGGTTCAATCACTAAGGAGAAGCAGTACGAGGGGGTTGCCCAAGGCAGTGGTAAACAGCCTGTGATGGGATTGGTTGAGAAGCTGGACACCTCCAGAGCACATGGAATTATTGGCCAGAAGATTTAAAACAGAAGGGCGAGACTTGCTCTCTTATTCTTCCTGGAAGATTCCTGGATGATCCTGCTGCAGCCGCCTGCATTTCCCAAGGTTGTGTTTTTTTATTTTAAATTTTATTTTATTTTATTTTATTTTATTTTATTTTATTTTATTTTATTTATTTACTTTGTTTTTTATTTTATTTATTTTATTTTATTTATTTATTTTCAGAGAGAGGGGAAAGGAGGGAGGAAAACAGGGAGAGAAACATCGATGTGCAAGAAAAACATCAATTGATTGCCTCCAGTAGGTCCCCAACCAGGGACCTGACCCACAACCCAGGCATGTGCCCTGACCAGGAATTAAACTGGTAACCTTTTGGTTCAAGGTCAGAACTCAGTCCACTGAGCCACACGAGCCACGGCCCAAAGTATGGTATTTTAAAGTATGGGAGAAGGAACTCTGTGTGTAGTCTAGGATTGATCTGGCCTGCCATAGGGTGGCAGGGTTATTTTTCTTTGGATATTCTAGAGGGAACTGGCTCTGAGGCAGAAGGCTGTCATTCTTCAAAAATTGTGTAGCTTTTCTCTCTTATGTTATTTTAGTTTGTTACCTTGTCTTATAGTAATCAGGTAATTAAAAACTAGCAAGGGGAATGAATGATAAGGGAACTCAAGAATTAAATGTTTGAACCTTAATTTACAGATTTACATGATTAAATCTCTAATTCAAAAGTAAAGTATTTTAGCCTTAATTGATAGGCTTAAGTGACTAATACATGTGGAAATCTGTTATTCCAAAATTGTGTAGCTTTTGAATAAAGATGTCTTTCCTTTTTTACCAAACTTCTTTACCAAAATTGCCTTTGGAATTTTGCCTAGAGGGGTGCAGTGGGCAGGAGAACCTTACTTGCTGTTTGGTAACAATATATCATGTTTTTTGTGTATGTTTTTTTATATTATAGTAACTCAAAGAATATTTTATTTTTTTTTAAGATTTTATTTATTTATTCCCAGAGAGGGAAGGGAAGGAGAAAGAGGAAGAGAGAGAGAGAGAGAGAGAGAGAGAGAGATACATCAATGTGCGGTTGCTGGGGGCCGTGGCCTGCAACCTAGGCATGTACCCTGCCTGGGAATCGAACCTGCGACACTTTGGTTCACAGCCCATGCTCAATCCACTGAGCTACACCAGCCAGGGCTAAGAATATTTAAATAAAATATTTTATTCCTTGAAGATCAGAATAATTTATACAGAAATTTTCATGAAAAATGCGAAATTTAGCTTTGGTATTTTATGACTATTCATGTGTTAGCTGTCATCTCACAATTAATTCTTTTGAGAGATAATGTATGGGCTCTAGGTAACTACCAAATTATTATTACATTTAAGATGTGAATTTATGCACAAATGGCCACTTAGTAAGTAAAATCACTTCACAGGAAACTTTTTTTCTCAAATCAGATACCAATTTCATGGGACAAGTTCTGTATATTTATAAGAATAAGAAAAATTACATTTCAGAATGTCCTGACCTTGACTGCATGACCAAGATCAGGCTTTCCACAGATTGAGCTTGTTCCTCAATGGATTAGGTCCTATACTTTCTTCCTTTCATCTGAACGTGTAAGGAGATAGGGAAGGTTTGGATTATGAGGTTCACTGAGAATGTGCATCCTGAAAGATAATAATGAATTAGAGTGTAGATACAAAAATTCCAAACAGTTAAGTCACTGGTATATGTATCATTTTTTATTGCTGCATTAATAAATTATCATAAATACAGCAATCTTAAAAATACAAATTTATTATTTTACAGTTCTGTAGACTTCTGACATAGGTCTGTCTCACTGGGTGAAATATGAGGTGCTGGCAGGGCTGTGCTCCTCTCTGGAGGCAACAAAAGAGAATTACCTGCCTGACTTTCCCAGCTTCTGGAGGCCACTTGCATTCCTCTGCACCTTCCTCAGCCACAGCCATCAAATTTACATCTTTCTGACCACTCTTGCACAGTCATATCTCTCTCTCTGACCACAACCAGGAAAGGTTCTCTGCTTTTAAGGGCGTGTGCTATTTGACTGGGCCTACGCAAATAACCCAAGATAATCTCCCCATCCCAAGGTGTGCAATCATTTGGATATGTAAGACAACATATCCACAGGTGCTAGTGATATCATCCCTGACACCTTTGGGTGCCCTCCTCCTGCCTACCTTAATGTGCAATGTCAGTAATATTAATTAAAGGTTTTTAATAAGATCCTTCTCAGTAATGATTTTTTAAAATATGCTATTTTCTGCCCTGGCTGGTGTGGCTCAGTGGATTGAGTGCTAGCCTGTGAGCAAAAAGGTCTCTGGTTGGATTCCTAGTCTAGGGCACATGCCTGGGTTGAGAGCCAGATCCCTGGTAGGGGGCGTGCAAGAGGCAACCACATATTGATGTTACTCTCCTTCTCTTTCTTCTTCCTTTCACCTCTGTCTAAAAATAAATAAATAAAATCTTTTAAAGGAATAAAATAAAATACTTTTTAGTATTTTTAGTATTTCACTTTTAGAAAAATAATATTTTCTAAAAGTGAAATCAGGAATATTAATTATCTGATAATAGGGAAATTAGATATAACTTTTCAGATGGTAGCCACACAGTATATATAGCCATGGCAAGTATTAAACAGGAAGCTCAGCAGAGGCCATTGGGAGGGGGAATAACTTTGTCATGAGCAATCTGACTGAATTCCAAAGAGAATGTTCAATGATCCAAAGCAGAAAACTTCTATATAGAGCACTTTGAAAATCCTATTCCTGGACATTAAATAATTATTTATGGTACCTCTAACTCACTCCAATTATCATAAACATTATGTACTAATATAACCAACTTGGAGGATTTGATTTAAGCAAGCAACAGAAGGATTGTACAAAGAAGAGTTTCTGAAAGAGAGCAAAAATGGCAATCTATTTCTTAGTTTTCCACTTTCTAAAACTATAACTATGAACAAATCATTTAGTCATCTTAATTTAGAATGGATTCTGAGGATGAACTCCCCAAGATAGACATGTTACTATTTCACACAATTAAGAAAGAAATTAGGTAAAAAAGTAACTAAGACCAGGAAAGTATTTCATGTTCTGTGTCCTGTCTCAGTGCCTTCTTCACCAGTTTCTAGTAATTGCTTTCCTTTTGTTTTTGATTTATTATCAAGCATTTATTAAACAATATAATGTAGAGTAACATTAATATATAAATATATATTAAATTAATATCAATATTTAGGGTCTAGTTAGTTCTGTCAGTTTTCTGTAGGTCTTTGAACTTTATTGTAGACTTCTTTCATATAATATAAATTATATATGGCTTTGGGGAATGATCAGTTAAACATATGGTATTAGATGTGTGATGGAATTAATTGACCTTATTCTCCATTTGAAAGTACAGTGATTAAAAGATTGATCACAATATAAAATTTGGAGAAATCAAGTTCCCCATAGTATAATAAAGCCATTATAGTAAGCAGATGGAGAGCCATGATAACCTTGTGGAATTCAAATGCCACAAAAATTAAAAATCTATTGAATTATATAAAGGCAAAGATTAACTTAAATTTGTTTAGCTTTATCATATATTTAACAGTAATTTAATGTATAAGTGTATTCATCCTTATTTTTGTCTTAATAATGGTCATTTAGGACCTATATTGTTATTATAATTAAATATTTTAGCTTATTATATCATATCAACCTAAAAAGACAGAATCAGGAGTTGTAGCCTCCTTAATGACTTGCTGATTAAATGAAAACCTATCACTCTCTTATGTTTAGCAAAACTTTGGAAATTTTTTTAAGCGTCCTATGAATAATTCACAATTTTTCTCTTTTTTCCAATCCAGGCAGAGTGATTTAGTTAATGCTCTGCTGACTTATTTTTGAACTAATTTTCTACTGGGAAATTCTGTCAATAGAGTTCTTAAAAGGATTTGTGTTAAGCCTTTCACAGATACTCTGATATTAAAATCATATCTGAGGCGCATTCTGTGTAGCTGAAATCAAATACGACTGTAAACACTCCACCTGCATAATCCAATTTTCCATTCCCTTTCGAGCTGATATGAAGGTCAAAAGGTTCTTGACAATAAGGTTTAGAAATGGGATTATTTATAGATTATTTATTCTCCAGAAGTGTAATATCTGCAGGTGGACTGTATTAGCATTTCCTTCAAGCTACTTTGATCGAGTTTCTGCTTTTTATGCTCCTGTCCCGGTGCCTTTTACTGTGGACATGCAGATTTGGTTGGTTACTATGTAGCCAATTATAAGACCAAACCTCAGTTTTTAAAAATATTTTCTCTTTTAGTTTTTTAATATTTTCTCTTTTGTAATACTCTAATTATTATAGTGAAGCTATGTTTTGTAATTTTAAAGAAATGTTGTAATTACAATATCAAAGACTTTCAATTTTTCTCATTTTATCTATACTCAGTAGATAAAAATGGTCACTAACAAATATAATGTTAACCAGGAAGTATGTGGTCATACGAATTTGCTACCTGACATGTAATTACAAAGTGTTCATTGAAATTTGTCAACATTGTCCCAGCCACATACAAGTGGTTCTCAACTGTCAGAGAACTCTGGCAAAAATACTTTACAAATACAAATACTCAGACACATACTCTGAGATTCTCATTCTCTCTCTCTCTCTCTCTCTCTCTCTCTCTCTCTCTCTCGCTGTTTCTGTCTTTGTATGTGTGTCTCCTCCTCTCAGGTCTCGGTCATTACCCAGAGGTTCAACCAAGGTGGAGAATAAATCAAGGTCAGAATGCACCGTAGAGATAAGTGAATTATCAGTGACCACAAAATGTCATTGGCTGATTAATTTGACTGAAAGCTGTTTCCTGGCATTTTAAGTGATTTTACCTCTGAAGGTTTAAAACAGAGTTAACATATTGAGATAAGAACAAGAGGGAGTATTTGGTGAATCCAATTAACAGCAAGAAAAAAGAATGATTATTGACCACTAGACTGTTATCTTATTAAAGAACTGATGCTTGTTTTAAAACATTTAGAAACATTTTGATTGAATGAATAAATAAATACACAAATAAGCAAATATTTGTTTTCCTTCAACTCAGATTCAATATGTTGTGATGGATTTAGAAAGAGAAAAATCTTGTTATGCTTTCCTTTTCCAAAAATACATTTAAAATGACAATAATTAGAAACTTCCAATTCCATACAACTATTCTTTCATAATGGGTAAATAAAAATTTCATAATAATTAGCAAAAACTCTATACTTAACAAAAAACTATTAGTATCTTATTTATATCAAATGACATTTTCATAATTAAACAAAAAATAGCCGGTGTTATGGTTTAGATAAGCAATTGATAGTTATGCCTAAACCCATAAGGTGTATATTTCTGTTAAATATTTCCTTATTAGAAATATCATGTATAACAGTAGAAATTATGTAAATAGAGTGATTTGTGGAAAGCATTTAAAACTTGTATAAGCTCTACTACCTGACTTTGGTCCACGTTTCTCGATCATTTCTCTGGGGTGTCAGGGGTAGACACATAACTAGACTTTCTGGTGAGGCAATTCTGGTGTGTGGGCACGTCGGGTTCCACTTGTATCAGGGCCTCTAAAACTAGCAGATGTTTGTGCACCTTGCACAGCAGTGGGAGACACTCTGCCCTGGCCCTGCTGGCCCTGCAGGCCGTGATGAGTTACCTGTTACCTGTCTTCTTTCTCCTTGTACTTCTTGGTAAGCAGGATACCTGAGCCGGGCATTAACTTTGCACTAACTGTAGGAGGGGTTTTTTTTTTTTTTGCTTGAAATGGGGGTAAGATGGGGGCCATTTTGTTACAGTCTAGAGGGGGTTCCTCCCCACGTATCTGGGTTGGTTTTGCCCACCACCTGAGGAAAGATGTCTCTTAATACCAGAGATCAGTGAAAAGGAAAAGATTTTATTATTCATTTGAAATAACACAAACTAAAGTTCTCCACAAATGCACACAGTCCTCCCAGCACCCTCCACGTGGCAAAAGGGAGCACTTCCAAAACTTCACGGTCCTGACTCTCACCCAAGCCTCGTGGTCCCAACCAAGACACCAAAGCCGCGTGGTCCTAAACAGATGTGTGGTCCTAAACAGACTCGTAGTCCCAAAAACAGAGACGCCCAATGGCTGCTGTGCCTCCATTTAAATCCCAGCGCCAGTCTTCCTCTGCAGCCCCATTTCCGGCTCCTCTCACAATTGGCCACAGCTGCCAGCATTCTGGGCAGGTGTGGCCCTGTGGTGTGGAGCCAATTATCTCCAAGCTCTTCTGGACCCTATTACAAATCTCTATTTGGGGCTCCCCTCTTGGCTGCACCCTGTTACAATTTCTCTGAGAAGCACACGCTTCCAGTAGGTGCTGCTCCCACTGCAGGGCTTGCCTTTCACATTTTCTCCCGTCTCCAAAATAAGATTTGGTTGCTTTGTTTTTGGCAGTCAGCAATGTTAGATACCAATTCTGTCTTAATATGTAATAAAAGTATGATTTTAATAAATAATCTTGGATATGGTAACACTTTAATCTAAATGAGTATACTGTTTATTCATTTACTTAGTAAAAATATTTCACATGCTCTGCACCATACTCTGATGAGGGAATTCAATGCCCAGGACTAAACTGATAGCTGTTGCAGAAGCTACTTCCTCTAGACCGTCATCCAGAACTACCCAGGGCTGGAAAAGGGCGCAGGACATGGTGAAAGCATTGTGGTGAGTTTCTCAACTTCTTCCTAAGAGCAACAACCACCACTAGCACCACCTGGCAAAAGCAATGTGGACAACAGGACAGCAAGCAGGACGACACAGAACTGACAACAGCCAGGTATCTGTGAGGCACCTGCTCTGTGCAGGCAGGGAGAACCTCCCTGGAAGCCAGTCACACACCTGCCTCCCAGTCCCTGTGAGTTTTCTGTGTTTTTGTGGAGGAAATCGGCAAATGAAATGCTTTTTTTTGCACACACAGAACTGTTAGGGATCTTTTTCAGGTATATAAGCATTTCCTGGGCATTTTAAAGGGTTTTTTAAAACAATATTTGGTATGATATTTCTTACAATTATGTGATTTTTTGGTCATGAAAAACAGTTCAAGGTGTCAGCAGGTTTGTTTGCTTCTGAGGCCTGTCTCTCTTCTTAGCTAGTAGGTGGTCACCCTCTCGCTGTGGCGTCAAGGGGTTGTGCCTTTGTGTGTGCACACAGTGGAGTCTCTCTCTCTGTCTGTGTCCTAATCTCTTATTATAAGGACACCAGAAATATTACATCCATTTAACAATCCTACTTAAATTTAATTACTTATTTAAAGATGTCTCCAAATATGCTTGAATTCTAAGGTGAAGGAACAGGGGGGGCTTCAGTGGATGAATCTGAGACCGGGTGAGGGGCTGTCACAGATCAGTCCACAACTCACAGTTTCTTTTCTAGCAGAGAAACATCAATTCAACTTGGAGTTTTTACTGCTTGAATGGACAACTGAAAGAATGGTATTGCATTTATCCAAATGTAAAACAATTTACTTATTCCTGCATGCAACTATTGGTAGGCAACACAGGTATGCATATATAAAAACAAAAGCCATGTAGTCATCATACATATAAATATAAACACGTGTGCTTTTGTGTACTTTAAAGAGGACTGTCTTCCAAAAAGAACAGATTTATTGCTTTAATATAGAGTTAGACTAGACTGCCAGTGGCCCACATAAGGTGTTATTTAGGATGAATTATTTCAGACTCCTTAATACACAAGATCCTCATTTTGTATATAAGGATGCACACAGGCTGTAAGGGAAGGGATGTAAAGGTATTAGATGCAAATTGTAAACAAGAGAACAGGGGGCAGCTATGTTTATATCTGATAAAATAGACTCTGAGTAAAAAGCTTTCATGGGAGAAGGAGGTCCTGATATAATGATAAAAGAATCTCCTTCACTATTAAAGATTGGGGAAGCAGGAGACAGAATTGTAGAATCCTGTGGACCAAGACATCAGGATTAAAATAAAGCAAAATATTTTGGGGATTGTTATTGAGCGGATCCTAAACATATGAAAACTTCCAGAAATCCTGATATTTTCTCGACCACTGGGCTCTGAGAGTAGTCAATTTTTGTATTATACTCTCTTATGTCTTAAGTTCCCAGAAAAATAATGTTAAAAATTGCAGCCAAATTCTTAGTGACAAAAATGTTTAAGTTCTGATTAGTGACAGAAATGACTTGTGTCCAATTGTGGCAAAAATTTGGTAGAAGGCAAAGCAATACAATCTATGAAAATATGTGTTGACCCCAAAGTGCTGACCCAGCAATGAAATAAGACTTTCAGGCAGAGGAAACGAGCAAACACTTGGATAAAGAGTATGATGGGGCACTTATCATGCAGAAATTCTTAAAAATGTGAGACACTTCTTGGTTATCATTTTAAAAACATGCTACTTGGTTATCAAACTCAAGTTTACTATAATTTCAATAGGAAAGTAAATTATATATATATATATAATGTATGTGTATAAATTTTACCTTTTTTATATATATGGAAAGGTAAGAATTGCAGATATACAACTACCTACATAATAATCTTTGGAATGAAATCTGTAACAAGTGTTTTTTTTACTACTATGATTAAAAATAATATTTTTATTGTCTTTCCAATGAACAAAAGGAGAAGCTACAACATATGTAATTTTCTATATAAAACCTACTAACACAACCACACTTGCATGTCTGCTAGAAATTCCTTCTGTGTCTCCTCCTCTGTCTCTCTTTCCCTATCTCTGTGACAAATGAACTCACAACAACTTTCATAAGCACATCTAATGTTTATTATCATATTCTATGAATATGGTCACCATTAATAACCCAGCTTCCAATCAATCTCAATGGCCAAGTACTACCCCCATTTAAAAAAAAAACATAATAGATACTCATCAATTACAGCAAATATCATTGCAATCTAAAATATGAGTGTGTCTCAAAAATAAAACTAGTGCATGGTTTACTAAAAAATATGACTACATTAAAGGCACAATAGTAAAAGTCATAAGGTCACATTTAAACAAGAAACATTCACATTGATTCAGTTGTCATTATGTTCAGTCATTCACAGCTGAAATGTCTAAAATTAGTTCATAAAGATATTTATAGTAGTAACCAACTACTCCCTTAGTTTAGATTGTCAACTGCATTAAATACATATCAGAAATAAATACATATCAGAAAAATATTCTTAACTGAAATGTAGCATGACTCACATTTCATTGTTTTCCTGAAAAATACATGATTTTCTGGCTTCATGAGACAAGTAGACAATTAAAAGTCTCTGTACTTTGGAAGGTCCAATACAGTATGGTATCATTGTCAAAAGATAAATAAGGCTTGTGACATTCCTTTAATTAGTACAAAGATTTTGCATTATAGTTATTATTCTAATAACTAATTAGAATAAGATAAATAATTAGGCATTTCAGGCCTTGCCATTATGGTAGAATTAATCTTCACATTGTTTTGATGTCCCTGTAGTTTTGATAGGTCCTTGAGATGCCTCTTCATTTCTGCTTAGTAAATAGAGGCCAAAGCCCTCAGACACATTCAGAAATCTAGCACCCTACACTTATAACGTGTTGGAAGCTCACTTAGGAAGTAAATAAAGTCTGAAAGGTGTTACCCTCATTCTTGCAGCACTTTGGGGTGCCTCTGCTTCGTGAGATTTTCTTTCAAGTAACCTTTCAGAGTGAACCACAAAAGCTCTTATTCTAGATCATACTGACATCTGACCTTTGTAAACTTACATATGATGAAAAAATAGGAAGAAGGAAGATGCCAAGGGAGACACAGTTATCTTTTTCAAAATGCAACTATACCCACAAGCTACAGAGATACCATGACCTATAAAGTTCAGAGTTGTGTCGATTCTTCCTAACAATTACCCACAGCTATTATGATTTTCTCTCATCACTAAAAATGTCATTGCCGAGGCAACTGTTCCAGTGGAGAAGGTAGAAGATTTAACAAGTAACTAATATGTGAGGGATGAGGGAAGGACGGGGAGAACCTGATTTGGTTATTGCCATTCCAAACTGCTAATAGGCCATTTGGTAAGATGTCTCATTCTCTCTGACACTATACCATCATCAGGCACTCCTTACAGTGCTTTATTTTCATATATTTCCTTGAGATGCAGTATTTTTTCTTCCCTTAAATTGGGTGTGAGATGGCCAATGCACACTATAATTATGTGATAATAAGTGTTAATGACAGTATTATCAGTTGATAACTGGGCTTCAATAATGTGTCTCATTATGATTCTCAGTCTCTTGTGGAAGGTTGTGAAGGAAGGATCCTGGGCATTCCAGATTACATTTTAACATAACAGTTATGGACCAACAGCCCAGGGAAATGAACACATCTGAGACATCCTTAAGATGTTATTCTAGGCTCTGCTTCTCCAAACCTAAACATCGATCAGAACTTCCATGAAATTTACCATGTACCCTTAACATAATGTCACTTAATAATAGTATGTAAGATCATCTGAATCACAGTTGTTAATATACTGTGATAGAAGTACATAGGACTTCACATGTAAAACATCATCAGCTTGATTATCCAAGGAGTTTCAAATTATGAAGACAGAGGAAACAAAATGATTTTGTGTATTTCCAGATTGAATTCAACTACATTAACATGAATATTCAAATGGATATTATCAAGTTATCAATCGTTTTTCATTTTGGTTCTTGCTTTATTCAGGACATTTCTTTCTATTTCCGTTTGAAATGTTTGTGTTTGCCTTTAACTATATATCAGGATAACTAAATAGCTGTACATAAGATCAAACAAAATCTTTAAATCTTGCTTATGACTAATCATCAGTCTTATTAGCATAACCTAATTTGAAAATTATTGAGGAAGATATATCTTCCCCATTTTTTGAGAAAAAAATATTTGATATGCAAACAAAGTACTTTCCCCCAGACCAGGGGAAAAATGAAGCTTGTTGAGTAGGCAACTGTAAGTGAGTTACTGAAGAGTCACAAGGGCCCCCTGCTAAATAAGACAGTAAATGGAATATGTCGTTGTGTTTTAAAAGTGGAGCCTAAATTGCAGTTTCTGTGAATTGTGGTTGCTTTCTCATATCTAACGTAACATTTAAATCAGGCTTGAACATTCTTAGGCCCAAGGCAAGAATAATAGATGAGATTCATATAACATGTGTTTCAATATTTAAAATTTACATAGCGAGTTCAACTGTGCGATAAAATATGCTTTGTTCTCCCACTTTGACAAATAAGCCTTCTTAGTAAAGGCCAGATTTGAACTTGAAATCTTGGTTCCTCAAATTTCAGCATCAGAATATGGGGATATTAGGAGAACTGGCCCTTACCATGATCCTGGAAGAGGCTTCATATACACATTTTTGGGTAACTCAGTTGACCTTCATGGGCTCAGTCAATCAATTGGCCTGCTACAAACAACTCCACTTTGGCCTCCTTGGCCTCTGCACACCTAGTATGTGTAGCAGCTCATGAAAGACGGAACTAGAAGAGAGGAACCTGGTCCTGAAAGCAGTCTCAAAGTCCCTGTGGAAAGAATTCTAGATCTCTGTGTCCCATAGCATGATCTGGAAAAGGGGGTCAGGTGGACGTCATCAGCTTCAACTATTTCTACCCCCTTGACTTTATGGAATGCTTGTCCCATCAGGAGGAACATGGCCAGATGCATAGATACACCACAGCTTTATTACTCATTCACTTATTTTTGTTAAACATTGCAGCCAGGTATAGACAGAGTGCTGGTTAGTGACAGAAGCACCTTGTTTCCAGTTATAAGAGAAAAGTTGGTAGTGGGTAAAGCAGCCCAATCTATAAAAAACATTTCACTGGTTGAAGCACCAGTGAAATAAGACTTTCTAGCAGAGGAAACAAGCAAACACCTGGATAGATAGTATAATGTTTCAAATATCAAGCAGAAATTCTTAGAGAATGTTTTACAGAGAAGAATTTAGTTTATAAAATTGTTAATTGATTACCAGGCTCAAGTTTATTTTGATGTGGATAGAGAAGTTATGTGTGTGTGTGTGTGTGTGTGTGCGCGCGCGTGTGCTCGTGCGTGTAATTTCCAGATATACAGCTAAGTGGAAAATAACTCAAACTGGAGTCTGTAACACATGTATTTTAGTAAATTATTCTAAATAATATTTCTTTTTAGATGTACTTTTAAAGCTTTCCCAGAGAAGATAAGGAAAAACTAAAATATAAAAACTACTAACATACTTGCATGTCTTCCAGATATCTCTTGCTGTATCTCTTTCGCTGCATCTCTCTATCTCTCTGTGTCTTTTTCTGTCTTTGCCTCTGAGACTACCACTGAACACAACTTCTACAGACAAATCTAATGTCCATCATCATATCCTAACAATTAACACACCATTAAGAAAACAACCCTGCTTGCAAAGCATCTCAGTGGGCAAATCTTACACAGACAAGGAAGTGGTAATGACCTGAGAGAAGGGGCAGGGGCAAGGGCTTTGTGGAGGTGGGAAAAAGGGGCGGGGATAGTGTCAACAATAAAAAAATTACAAAATAGGCAAAAAAACCTTATCAATTGTAGAAAATATCATAACAATCTAAAATATGAGCATATCTCAGACATAGATCTAGCCCATGCTTTACTAAAAATATTCCTTTATTAAATGTGCAATAGGAAAAGTCATAAGGTCACATTCAAACAAGGAACATTCACATTGATTCAATTATAATTGTCATAAGTAATTCACAGCTAAAATAACTGAAAACGGTCCATCATATTAACCAACTACTTCTTCAGTTTAGATTGCCAACTAAGATTAAAACTAAGTAGACACCATAAAAATACTAACTTAAATTTGACAGGGCTTTGAATGTCATTGTTTTCTTGAGAAATACATGCTAGAATATTTCTAGTTTCATGGAACAAGTAGCCAATTAAAAGTTTCTCTATTTGAAATGTTCAATAAAGTGTACTGTTATTGTCAATAGAGAAGTAAGTTCTGTTACATTTTCTTCATTATTACAAATATTTTGCATTATAGTTATTATTCTAATCAATAATTAAATAGGTGTTTCAGGCTTTGCTATTGTTACCATCAGTATTTAGGGAGAAAAGGGGAGCAAGGGGAATTAGCTATTGAGCTTAAAATACCAGAGTGCAAAAGCCTGCTTGCTTAGCCATGAAGCTACAGATTTTCACAGTCAAGAAGATTACAGCATTGCTCCACCAAGGGGATTAACAATCTTCTTGTTTCCCTGCTGGGACTGGATTTTGGGGGCATGCGGAGGGAGGTGCAGGATCAAAGTGGCCTGGCGGTCTAACTAGGAGATATGGACCCATCAAAAGTGTGTCCAAGCTTAGAAATTGCATTGGCCAATTAGAAAAAGCACCTGGTCTGTGCCAAACCTAAGATAATATAATTCTAGGGGAACAGAAGCCCCCTTTCTCTTGTTTGTGACCTGCACTAGCCTCATGCATTCATGTGTCCTCTCTCCATAAGCCATGTGGACTTAGCAGCCACATGTCCCCTGGCCATGCAGACTCCACACACAGATTCCAGGAAAGAACCTGAATACTGCAGCCCAGCAAAGGACTGCAGCTAGAAACATATGCCATGCTAATTGCATGCTGGAAAACACTGTACATTAGTATGGAGCAGAAACTCTGGGCAATGGCCTTTACGCTGGACCTAGTTCTAAGATGAGATGCGAGAGACATGGTGTGAGAGACAAGGATGGACATTGAGAAGTCAGGAAGGAAACGCTCTTAATGTTATATCATCAGTAAGGTTCACCACAGAACCCTCTTCTCCTGTGTGGGTCTCAGAAAATTACTGCCCTCGTGACACCAGAGAAACTTGTTTTGGAATGATAGCACAGTTATGGTAGAATTAATCTTCACATTGTTTTGATATCCTATGCACATGACCTCAGAAGTACAAGTAGGTCATTGAGATGCCTCTTCATTTCTGCTTAGTAAATAGAGACCAAAGCCCTCAGACACATTCAGAAATCCAGCACCCTATACTTATAATGTGTTGGAAGCTCACTTAGGAAGCAATAAGGTGTTACCCTCATTCCTGCAGCACTTTGGGGTGCCTCTGCTTCATGAGATTTTCTTTCAAGTAACCTTTCAGAGTGAACAACAAAAGCTCTTATTCTAGATCATACTGACATCTGACCTTTGTAAACTTACATATGATGAAAAAATAGGAAGAAGGAAGATGCCAAGGGAGACACAGTTATCTTTTTCAAAATGCAACTGTACCCACAGGCTACAGAGATACCGTGACCTATAAAGTTCAGAGTCGTGTCGATTCTTCCTAACAATTACCCACAGCTATTATGATTTTCTCTCATCACTAAAAATGTCATTGCCGAGGCAACTGCTCCAGTTGGAGAAGGTAGAAAATTTAACAAGTAACTAATATGTGAGGGATGAGGGAAGGACGGGGAGAACCTGATTTGGTTATTGCCATTCCAAACTGCTAATAGGCCATTTGGTAAGATGTCTCATTCTCTCTGACACTATACCATCATCAGGCACTCCTTACAGTGCTTTATTTTCATATATTTCCTTGAGATGCAGTATTTTTTCTTCCCTTAAATTGGGTGTGAGATGGCCAATGCACACTATAATTATGTGATAATAAGTGTTAATGACAGTATTATCAGTTGATAACTGGGCTTCAATAATGTGTCTCATTATGATTCTCAGTCTCTTGTGGAAGGTTGTGAAGGAAGGATCCTGGGCATTCCAGATTACATTTTAACATAACAGTTATGGACCAACAGCCCAGGGAAATGAACACATCTGAGACATCCTTAAGATGTTATTCTAGGCTCTGCTTCTCCAAACCTAAACATTGATCAGTACCTCCATGAAATTTAGCATGTACCCTTAACATAATGTCACTTAATAATAGTATGTAAGATCATCTGAATCACAGTTGTTAATATACTGTGATAGAAGTACATAGGACTTCACATATAAAACATCACCAGCTTGATTATCCATAAGGAGTTTCAAATTATTGAGACAGAGGAAGCCAAGAGATTGTATATATCTTCAAATTGAATTAAGCTACCTTAGCATTAATACTCAAATTTGTATTATCGATATATTAATAAGATTATATTTGACATGTGTATATATGTCAGAGAGAGAGAGAAAGAGTGAGTGAGAATTAAGTATCTATTAGGATAACTAAATAGCTTTAAATAAATTGAACAGAAACTTTAAGTTTTGCTTATGATTAGTAGTCAGTCTTATTTATACAAACTTAGTTAAAAATAGTGAGGAAGAGCCCTGGCTGGTGTGGCTAAATGCATTGAGTGCCAGCCTGTGCATCAAAGAGTCACCAGTTCAATTCCCAGTCAGGGTACATGCCTGGGCTATGGGCCAGGTCCCCAGTAACGTATGTGAGAGAAGCAACCACACATTGATGTTTCTCTCCCTCTCTTTCTCTCTCCCTCCTACTCTTTCTAAAAATAAATAAATAAAATCTTTAAAAAAGATTAAAAATATTGGGGACGATACAACTTCCACAATTTTTGATAAATAAATATTTGATGTGCAAACACAATGCATTTTTTTCTGGAAAAAATGAAACTATTGAATAGGCAACTGTAACTGAATTACCCAAGAGTCACTAGGGCTCCCTGCTAAATAAGACATGAAATGGAATATGTTATATTATTGTAAAAGTAGAGCCTAAATTATAGTTTCTATCTAATGTGGTTGTTCCTCTTATCTAATGTAATATTTAAATCGGGTTTGGACACTCTTAGGCCTTGGGCAAGAATAATAATCAAGACCTATATAATATGTGTTTCAATACTTAAAATTTTCAAGTCAAGTTTAACTATGACATAAAATATGCTTGTTCTCCCTCTATGCTTTCTTGACAATGGCCAGATTTGCACTGAGTATCTGGATCCTCAAAGTCCATCACCAGAATATTGTGTCATTGGGAGAGCTGGGCCCCCAAAGTTGTCCTCAAAGAGGCCTTGTGTACACACATTTGGATGATTCAGTTGACCTGTCCAATCTTAGTCAACCCCTGTGACCCCTGCAAAACAGCTTCGCTTTGGCCCTTTTGGCCTTTGGATACATTGTTTACATGGCTCACTTAAAAGAGTAAGCTGGAAGAGAGGAACAGGAGTCTTGGAAGCAGTCTCAAATTCCTCCGTGGAAAAATTTCTTGATCCCTATGTACCATAGCATGATCTGAAAGATGGATATCATCAGCTCGAATTATTCTTTCCTCTTGGTCTTATGAAATGCTTATCCTATGGGGAGGAGCATGACCAAAAGAAGGGCCAGTATGGACCCCTTCAAAGTTCAGGTCCCGGGACAGGCTGTTCTCTGGTTCAAGTCCATGGCATTTCTTTCATAAATATATACAGATATCCCTTGATTTATAATGGGATTATGCCCAGGCAATATCATTGTAAATGGAAAATATTTTAAATTTGATAATTCACTTAATAAACCTGATGGACCAAACATCATAACTTAACCTAGCCACACACTCAGAACTCTTTCATTAGCCTACAATTGGGCAAAATCATTTAACACAATGCATGTACACTGTAGAGTATCAGATGTTACCTTCCTGATCATGTGACTGACTGGAAGCTGAGGCTCACTGCTGTCCTGAATCATGAACGAGTATTATACAGCATATCACTAGCCCTGGACATGATCAAAATTCAAAATCTGAAGTACAGTTTCTACTAATATGTATTGATGTGACAGCATCATAAAGCTGGAAAATTAATTACATTGGACCATTATAAATTGGAGACCATCTTTACTGTTGTTGCTTGCTTATTATCAGAGAGATTTCTGTTTAAGCCTACTATATTGAAAGTATATTTCAACATCAATAAAGTTAGAAATCATTGCCAGTGGTAAATTTGCAAACATATAGAAATGAAACAACACACTCTTAGTCAGTGGGTCAAATACAAAATTACAATGGACACATGAAAATGTTTTCAAATGAATAAAAATGAAAATGCAACACAGCACAACTCACAAGAGCTAATTAAAGTGGTTCTCAGACTGAAATTTATAGCTATAAGTATTGTATGAAAAAGAAATATCTAAAATTAATATCATAAAGAACATTCTAGGTTCAGAAAGAGAAAATTCATGACAGAAATAAGAACATGTATTGAAGGATTTACCACAGAGAGTTAAGGATGGAATAACATAAATAAGATATTGAAAGATGTACATATAGAATGAAAATGTTCAAAATAGATCTAAGTAAATGTTTAGATAGACAGAGTGTGGGCAGGGGGGTAACAACAAAGCCATACCAGCTGAGATGTTTGCATATTTGATGGGAGGTGTCAGTCCTCAGGTTGAGGCATCCTAGTGACTCCCTAAACTGCCATACACAAGGGTTCTAGAATAGTGACCAGCACCTTGCTGACACTTAGCATTTGTTGAATAAATGTAAATACACTAAGGTGAACTTATAAAGCATCAAATACAAAGAAAATGTTTTAAAATATAATGCTTATTCCAATCTTCTGCTAAGGAACAGCAGTTAGGTGGCAACAAACTTTTCAACAATAAAAGCTAGACGTCTTCCTAGAAAGAATCCTGGAAAGAAATAGCTCTCAGCCTTGAGTTATACACCTAAGCTCAATTAAATGGAGCTTGAGGAGAAAATAAGAATATTATGAAGCAAATAGGAGCAGAGAGCTTAACACTAACAAACATTTAGTAAAATAAGTTTTTTAACATAATTCCTTTCAGAGGAAGGTAGGCACAGATCATATACTGCATTTGTGGACTATAAGATGCACCCCAGCCCCCAAATTTGGGAGGAATGATGGTTGTTACTGTTGCTGTTGAGTTCTGTTTACATTTACATTGGTGAAACATTATGTTATTTATGTTATTAAGTATTTTACCACATTTTTTGCTTCATTTTTTCCCTATTTTCCTCTTCTAAAACCTAGGTGTGTCTTATCATCCGAAAAATACAGGTATCTGAAAAATTGGTGAGATTAGGACTTTCTAAAAATGGTGGTGAATCTAAACAAGGGTTAACAAAATGTCAATATTTGATAATGGAAAAGATGGAACTAAATACAGTAATTAAAGGTGCTATAAGAGTGGTGGGTAAGAAAATGTGAAATATTAACATTCTCTTATATTGCTCACAAGAGCAGCAATTTATTATTATGAATTATTTTAGTCAAATACACATGTTAAGATTTTAAGTATATTTAAAGAATATTTAAAATGGAATGTGCAATTTCAAAACAGTAAAGAGTAAAAGAGAAATAGAAAATCAAAATAAGATAAACCAATAAAAAAATTCAACCATGTAATAATATAACTATATGAAATACAGGTTTTATGCATATTTGAATATATGTCATAAATCATTTGAAAGGTCAAAGATCCTTCAATGGCTTAACTATTTTAATCATGCATCCTTGGTCTAACTACAGGCTCATGAAACTAAATAAACAATTAGATGAATTAGCAATACTATATGTCAGACATTAATAAGTGGATTTTTTATTTGCTATAGACACTGAATATCTATGGCTATTGTTCAGTTATCTCTTTTTCAGTATTTCCTGAGGCTAGTTTTTGACTTTAACTTTAGTGAAAAATATACATTGATTTGATTCTTTCCAAGATGAATCGCAATTAGCATTTCATGACTCACTGACCCCCTGCAAATAATTCATTAGGCAGATGGTACAGTGAAACTTAGATATAATTTAGTTCACATCCTTCCAATTTGACACATCCTATTTAAAACCATGACCCATTTAAAGATGATTGAGAAATGTCTAACAGAGCCATTCACTTCCCTTATTTATTCTCTGAAGAATTTAGAATGACACAGAAAAAAAATGGTGTGGTTTTTCAATGGCCTTGAAAATTTTCATTGAAAATCACAATGCCTAATCAAAAGAAATTCCTTATATATGAATATGACTAACAGATATGACATTTTTCTCACATGCAAGTGAATGTTAACTCTCATCATGATTTGGATGTCTTTACTTCAGTAAATTGTTCTTGATTTCACAATCTCCATCAAATCTGGTCACAAGCAAATATTGTATAATTAAGAAACATAAGATATCTTGACCCATATTATCTGTATTAAAAAAATGTCCTTTGGGGGTAATGTTCTAATTTCCTAGATTTTTAAAAATAGAATATTTGCTCTCAACATTGTATTTTTTTGTTATTAAGCAAAGCTGTAATGTTAAAAGAATCTAGGCTTTGCAATTTTTAAAGCTTTTCTCTATGTAATAGTTTATGGCTATACTTTAACTTTTTCATATTTAGGTGGAACTCTTTTAATACTGCTTCATTAACTTTAAAAATCCTTTTGGATTTACACTGCTGGTATATGCAATACAGGGACTCTATAAGGTTAAAAAATGGAACAAGTGAAACTAATACTGTTCTGGCTTAATTTCCATCTACAGAAAAGAAATTATTAGTCCCAAAGCTTCACCTAATCACCCGAGTCTTGATGTAATATTTTAATGTGCGTGTTCACGAAATCTGCCTGGGCTCAGAGGCATTTTTATCCTCTTTTGCACTACTGGTTACTGTTTCAAAAGACAGATGCCTTAACCCAATGCTGTGATTGCTGGGTTACTTTCTTGTTCCTGAAATCTATGTTTTTGAAATAGGTTATGCAGGTTATATTCATAGGAAGAAGCTAAGCATCACTTAATGTTCAGCAAAAGCAGGAGCTTTTAATAAAACAGTTTAGGCATATTTTAGGAATGAGATCTACTAAAAATAGACTTAGCATGCTTCATCAAAAAAAGTTGCTCTTACAAAACAAGAGAAATTCAGAGGAAGACAGTGTAGAATGGTGTAGAGTCCCTATGATAATATCACAGACCCGGATTCTCTTCATCTCTCCCCTCTAATCCTCAACATGTTGGACTTCAGCCTCATTCAAGTGGCCTCCTGGTCATTGTAAGGCTGTTGTATGTTCCAGAATACAGGCTCCAGAAAGAGAGGGTCAAAGGAATAAGATGTTGTTATGTACTGCTACATAGCCAATTAAGTCAAATATAATGTCTTAAAATTGATTATTATTATTGCAATATATTATATTATAAAAATAATGGCTTAATTCTCATGAAGTTGCCAACTGTGCTCAGGTCACATGAAAGGATATTCTGGTCTTGAAAGCTGGAGGATTAGCTTTCAACTGACATGGTGGCTTCTCTCTCTCTCTCTCTCTCGTCTCTCTCTGAATTCATCTGACTCAATCACTTTACTTCTTCATCCTGGTAGGCAGATTTCTATGTGGCCATTGAAGTTTTCCAAGATGCCCAAATGCAGTAACTGCCAGTCCTTTTAAGGGTTCTGTCTTGACTTTCTACTCCTAAAAGTAGCCATACGTCCACTCCAGATTCAAAAGTAGGAGACTATAGTTGGGGCCATCAGTGAACAAGTAGCCATGGTATGTCGTCTGGCCCCTAATGATTTACATTTTCCCTATTTAAAGGACACTCACTTATTCCACCCTACCCCAAACCACCAGATGTCCATTGGATTATGGAATCAAGGTCAGACTTGAGATTGGAAATATCATCACTGCACACTCAGATTTTCAGCTGTCACCATACTCTATTTAAATCTTTTAAACTAAGTAGACAAATTCACCCCCATGACAGAGCATGCAATGTTGGGACTAGGACCACCCAAAAGCTAAAACAGGTACTTATTTCACAAAGGGAAAAACAAGAGTCACAGAGTGGAAAATAGAGATCTAAATTTCTGAAATCCAAACAGGTACTTATTGTCAGAGACTTGATTGGGACCCAGTTCTGCTCCATGTTTCTTGAAATTTTCTGAACCCTCTTTTCTTTTTCATAAGAAATCTTCCTCTTTTTCCACTAAGTTTCTTTCTCATTCTGTTTCTTACCTGAGTAATTTGGGGAAATTGAATCCTGTTTTATTTTGGAATTATTTTTCTGTTACTTTTTTTTCTTAAGCTTATATAATTCCTTTACAAAATTGTGCATTTCTTGGGTCTTAAATAATAATTCACTTCATTACACAGAAGCAACACCATGTAACATCTCTTTTCAAGTCATGTCCCTGCGCTTTGGACTGAGAGTCAGGGTGTTCTAGTACAATGACATCAATAGTGTCAGAAAAAAACTATTATCTAGCAAGGAGTATCTAGGAAGAACATCCTTAAGAGTTTTATAAGTAATTTTGTTGTTGTTGTTGAGAAAGTCTATCAGATAACCATTTGACATTTTCTGAGTATCAGCAAAGACCCTAACTACCACGCCTGACTTGAGGTCACTTTTAATGGCAGGGCCCTGGATTTAATATTTGTCTTAATAGTATTTCTTACTTTGAGACTCTTTTGCCAAGGGGACTAGAGATGAAAAACAATTTATTTTTGAACTCAGGAAGCCCAGGTTTTTTCACTTTTGCCTCTAAATTACATCTTAAAAATGAACAATTCCTTCTTCAGTTCATCTCACTCTTTCAGTATTGCATTCTAGGCAGCTAGAAAGCCACTTGGTACATTCAACGTTCTGTCTGCAAATTTTGTAGCCATATCCCCTAGTTTAATATGAAGACGTTCTATCTTCAACATTATGCAGGCAACTTCTGATTATGGTTTAGTTCTCAGGTCCACTTAATTAAGGTGTAATTAATAATTGTATTAGTTTCCATGAGGCCTTTGAAATATTTGTACACTGCCCTATTTCTAAATCCATGCCTCTTTATTTTAGTTCTGAAGTATCTCTCCTCCAGTATCTGTATTGTGATTAACTCTCATAATAAAACACACCATAACAAAGTTGAATTACTTAAAAGAACAACAATTTTTCTAATTTTTCACAATTGTGCTACACAGGCTGGGCTAACCTGGGCAGTTCTTCTTCTCATCTTGCCACTGGTTATTTGGATTTGCTGCATTTCTCTTGCCAACTGGCAGTGGTTAGGATCTGTCTTTCCCTGTCATCTCAGGTCCTCTCCCTTTCCCTATGAGAGCCCTAACTGATTTCTCCATGGGCATCTTCCAACAGGGTTAGAGGATCTCTCACATGGTGGTTCTGACATCCTAAAACCACAAACATTGATATGGCCGGGACTTCTTATTGCTCGGGTCAGGAACTGGCACAATGCCATTTCCATCACATACCATCCATAAGCCCAAGTCCTGGGGTTAGCCCGCATTCAGGTAGAAAGAATAATACAAAGCACAGATCCTGCACACATGGTAATATAGGTGAAAATCTCAAGGAACAGACAAGCATGCTCTAATATTCACCAGTAGTGACAACTAAGTGCAATGCTTTAGAACCACACTATAGCTACATTAGATTAGGAAGGAGTATGATCTACTAAAAATCAAGAGACAACAGATAAACTGAAAGGATACAAGCACTGGGAGAGATAGTATAGCCTTGGTGTAGAGACTCAATGATAATTTCATGGATGTGGTTTCTTTTTGTCTTTCCTTTCTCTGATCCTCAGCAGGCTGACTTTCACCTTCATTCACACTGCCTAATGAATGCCATAAGGCTAATTTATCTCCAGGCATTAAATTGTTCTATGACCAAGTTGTTTTCACCAGTAAAGGAAAACTAGGAGTCTATTTAAACTTTTCATTGGACAGTGTGGTATCATATGGCTATTCCCAGCAGTATGAGAGATAATACAGACTACAAAGATATTGACAATTTTCTGCCATTTCAAAAGCATTTGGTAAGTAGTCCATTGGGTATACAAGACCAATAGCTTTAGTAAAACTGATTTTAAAATATCAGAATATCGCTGTGCTTTGGTTGCTCCTCAGTTCCTTCAGTACAAGTGTATAAAAGGTGAATGATATTGGTTAGAAGTAATGTTTGCAAACAGAAATAGAAGGAAATATAGCTCTGTAGCCTATAATCTCAATTCCCTGTTTGAGGCCTTGCAATTTTGGAAAAATCAACTGTTGTTATATTGTAAATAATAGAAGAAATAGTTATCATTTTGTGCCCTTTTCAAGAAGTTCTGATTTAATGTACTCAGGCAGATAATATGAGATAGTTTGTTGGCAAAAATTAGATATAATAGGTTATATTCACACCAGTAGCAGCCCAATGGCTCTCCTTCAAATCAATTATGTTTAAGGCCTAGGTTCATGGTCATCAAACCAGAGAGTAGTCTTCTTGACCTCTCCTGTGGCAAAGTGTGCCATGCAACTAAGTTTTTACTAAGGAGACATAACAATATCTTAAATATGATTTCTCATGGCTCACTGTTTCCTGACCTTGCTCCTAAATAAAAATGATACTGACTAGCACCGCATTCACAGTTGCATGTTGTAGATAGCAAAGCCAATTTGTTGAGTCCCTGGACTGCTTCTTGGAGCATAGAATTCTTGGATTCATAATGTAACTGAGCAATCACTAGTATTGTGTTCAGGCACAAAAATAGTGGGTTGATTAGCTTTAGCAACTTAGCCTTGCCTCTAGCCAATAAAGAATTGGCAAATTTATTTTTTTATTTCATTTAATTTTCTATTTTTTAAGGTTTTCTTTTAGTTGATTTTATTGGGGTGACATTGGTTAATGAAATTATATAAGTTTCAGGTATATAATTCTATAATGCATCAACTGTGTATTGTATTGTGTGTTTATCACCCCAAGTTTCCTACCTGTCCCAAAAACCTAAAAAAAAATGCATGGAATTGAAACTGCAATCAAGGTGAAGATAGTAGATTTATTTAAAATACTATCTCTGATGCTGGAAGATCAAAACACTTGGTTATAGAACCTGTGCCTCTGAAAAAAGCTATTGTAAGCAGCCAGAATGTTACCATGTTAGCTGCTTATTGCTGCATTTAGCTAGCTTATTTCAAGGAGTAATGAGCTCATGCAAGAATTAGACAATTTTCAAGCAGAGTTTGAAGAGAATAGAAGAATTTTAGAAATATGGGATCTGACTGGGTTGGAAACACCAGTTGTTTTATCATCACAACAGAAGGCAATCACCAGGCTGCTTGAAGCCTTTCAAAAGGGTGCCCATTAAGAATTCTCAGCCCAACAAATAAATCTGTAGATGATCTGTGCCAGTGATGAGATTAAGGGTGTTGCTTCTAAACATGCCTATTGTTCTATGTGGTTTTGTATTTCTGATGGAACCATGATTAAAACACTAGCACATGACACTGGCTGAACAAGAAAGCTGGCCCATAAGAATAGGTTTGGTAATTATTTCCAGAAACGAGCCTTGGAGGTGGTTTCAAACACATAGGTATAGTTGCATGCAATTAAACCAGAAGTTCACTGTTTTTTTTTTTAAGTAATAGATTTTACCAAGAAAATTACATGACTATCTTCAAAAAATCTCTAGCTCCCAAGTCGGTAGGAGCAGAAGCAGGCTATAAAAACTACTGTGCTCCTGAGAAAAGCAATCTCTTTAATATCCAAGCAGATGTGGCCAGGAAGATATACACAAATGTGTTTTAAAAAAGCACAGAAATAAAATACTAAGGACAGAAATTTTAATAAGCAGAAATGAGTTCTAAGCAAGAAACTTATTCTACTCATAAGATATGAAGTCTCTGTAATTCTTGTCTAGAACTCTGTTATTGCTTTGACCAGTGAATGCCTGGCCATTGTTTCTTTTTCCAAATAGGAAATTTTAGCACAATTTAAAAATTTTTACTCCAAGTAACTATATAATTGTCATGAATGATAGGTGGATGATTAATTTGGCAGAAAGAACTGCCCTCAAATATCCTAGTATCTGATCTGAATGTAATGACTTAATTGGACAATAGGTTGTCTCACTTGTGAAGGGAGTGATGTCGTCTAATATTAGGAGGCAAGATGTGCATAGAGATGGTGTGGCAGATTATGAAAGGCATTGGTTTCTGTCTATCCTTTCAGTAATAACTACCCCTTCCTTGGGATTTTAGCTAGCATCTGTCACATAGGTATAAATACTTTACTAAATTCCACTCTAAGAAAAGTGCACAAAAATGATATATTCAACCTGCACATCATATCATTTCACAAAAAAAGCTGCTTGCTTTTCATTTTCTTTCCCTCCCTCCCATTGGATTTCTGATTGTAGCTTTCATTTATGACACATAGGTACATGTCCCATCCCTCATCCCTCATGTTCTTCTTATAATCTGACATTCCCAATGTTTGCTAGATTCTGCTCTCCCTCCTTATAAATGTGATTTGAAACTTGTGATTATTTTCACCGTAGAGTATGATAAAACTAACAGATTATATATATATTCTGAGTCCAGTTAATAAAAAATGAAAGCACTTCCATTTGGCTTTCTTTCTGTGTCTGGATGTTCAACTTTGGAATGTAGCCACCATACTGTGAGCAAGTTCAGGCCACATGGAGAGACCATGAATTGCTACTTTTTCACCAGTCCTAGCCAAGTTCTCAAAAGATAGAACGCATCAATTGCCAGATTTGTCATGAACCGAATTTTAGATAATTCTTATTTTAATATTGCCCTCACAGGCACCATTGGAATAAAAAAGAAAGGAATTTGAACCATGGATCATTTTGTAAAACAGGGGTGCCTATTATATTAGAACAATTTCCCTTCTCTTGAACTTTAGGAATGAGAACAAGTGTTCATGTTATTGGAACCACTGGTTGTTGAGATCTCAAATATAGTGGTAGGAATAAAATTAAAGCTTTCATAACCTGCCTCCTGTTCCCAAAGTTCGAGGGGGAAAAGAGCTTTGCCTATGTACTAGTCTACACTCCGTAACTCACAATATTTCATTACAGAACAACTATTCACTAACAAATTAATTCATTCATCAAATATGTATTGACCTCCTACTAGAAACCAAGTAATATTTTACTGCTGAGAAATCCATAGGGAACATGTCAGATGTGATCTCTGTTCTTGCGTGAGTTTCCTGTTGCTGCTATAACAAATCATCACTAACTCAGTGACTTAAAACAACACAAATTTATTTTCTTACAACTCTAGAGGGTGGAATTCAAAATCAAGATGTTGGCAGGGCTGGATTCCTTCTGGAGAGTGACCGATTTTCTTGCCTTTTTTTCAGTTTCAAAAGCCGCCAACATTTCTTGACTCACACTGTTTCACTTCAGCCTCTGCTTCTGTTTCCACTTTTTTTCCTGCTCTTTTGCCTCCCTCTTATAAGCACTCACCTGATTATATCAGGCCTACTTGGATAATTCATTATAATCTTCCCAACTCAAGATTCTTAACACAATAATATCTGCAAAGTCACTTTACCATATATATCAATACATTTACATGTGTCAAGGATTCAGATGTGGAATATTTAGGAATTCATTATTTTATCTACCATAGTCCCATGGAATATATGTTTTTTTTCCTTTTTGTTGATGAAAAAATATTGATTTGGAATTAATGCTTTAGAAAACTTAAGCCATAACTGGACTGACTCTTTCATTAATTTTTTAGTCCATGTTCTTCATTGCAAAGGCTCACTAAGTGATTCTTGGTTACATCATTTTGGCTATAATAATATTCAGGAAGCCAAAGTAGTTTTCCATTATCCACTCCTTTCTTTATGAAGATGTTTGTTTACTACAGCACACATTAACACACTCTTTCTTATGCTAGATAGAATACTGAAAATAGTTTATGCAGAGAAAACATTAGCTATCTCTTAAGTATTGAAATGGTGGAAGTTAAAACCTGCCTTCTTTTAACAATTGTCTTAAGAAGTGGTAGTTGAAGAAGTCAGCTACTCTGGCAAAAGAATACTTAAGATAAACTTGAATTTTCAGCACTGAAAGAGTCCAGTAAAAACAGCCTCTTTCTCTTGTTTGAAGGTAAAAACAAATATGATAAACAGAGCATTTTCATGGGTCTATTTAAATGGAAGAGTGCCTTTTCTTTAAAAGGACTTCAGTTGTACATGAAATCCCAAAATAGACAATGATAAAATCAATAATAATTATAAAGAGAGAATTTGGCTGCAGAGAGGAAGCGATACAATATGATATGGTACAATAGAGCACACACAAAAATCATGTAACATTGTGAAGATCCAAGCCAGATCTTCTAAATTTAAAAATCAATGGTGAACTATTTTATTGGTTTGCCATGGAAGAAACTTTCCTTTTTTTTGTTTAACATTTTAACCTCTAATAATTAAAAAAAGGAAGCAAACGAGGAAAATTTTATTAGGATTTTAGGCCAGTTATTTGTACTGATGTCTTGTGGTACTGATTGAAAGGTTAATGAAAAAATAAAAATGAACTCAAGTCTCTGTTCCCTAGAGTTGTTTGCTGGTGGGGAAATGAAACATTCAAGAATAAGGTAACGAGGTGGAGAATTGGGCACTGGGAACATTTGCTGGGAGGAAATTGACTGTGAATTGTGGCAATGAAGCAATGTAGGAAGTTGATTAAAAGAGCATCTACTCATCTATTACTGTAGCAGTGTTTATACAGATCCTTTCTTCATCCTCCTATATTATGCTCTTTTATTGTCCCTAATCATATTGTAATTGTTTTTTCTTAATTATTATAACTTGTTGTTACAGATTTTTATTCTATGTGGTTCACATCCTAAATCATATTTTAGATTTAGTAGAATTAGAAAATGTTAGTTGTTGACAATAATATTATTGTTATAATCATTAACATTATTATTATATTAATGGATCAATTAAACACAGAAGTAATTTCCTCTTGGAGATTATGATTAGTGGTAAAGGTCACATGTCCATTCTATATAGGCAGTAAAACACTGCTGTGTCTTAAGAGATGAAAGTCAAATTGTCTCAATTTAAAATACATAACTTGTGGGGAAGGAGGGCCATTCCAAAAGCAGAGAAGTATATTTCCATTGTAAGCTTTGTTTCAGTGAAAGCATTATGAAGTGGGAATATTTTCCTTTATACTTACTGAGGTCATTTGACAGAGTGTACACTTGCATTTTTCCATACAAATGTACCCAGCTTATCTTTTGTCAGTATCCCTGAAGCCTGAAATTCCCATATACATATTCATCACATTTAACAACAACCCCTGTTAAAAGGAATTCTCTAAAATATTTAGCCCTTTAAAATATGATCATTACATAAAGAGCTTTCAGCATTCAAAATACGTAAAACAACACAATTATTTATAATAAGACAAATTAGGTTTTGTACAAAACCTAACACTAAAAGCACACATTAATGTAAAACTTATTCTTTATATTCTGCTAGGGATAGTTTTCTAGCCTCAATTAACCTGAAACTGTCAAATTCTGTCAACTTGGTCTGATTTAGAAGTTTGTAACTGGGCCACCCCTAATTTTAATTTACTTTCATTATGATACTCTGGGTCATATTTCACACAATTTTAGTTGTATTATATACTTGTTAAGAAGATTAAAAATGATCTCATAGTTTTAAAGAAAATATACAGGGCCCAGTAAAAGGCCTGCTTGAGTGTGGAATAACATGGGTATAATAATTTACAGTCTTAATTTGAACATTTCACCTAAAATGTCATATGGTGTACTTGGGTCTGCTATTGTTATACTACAGAAATACATGCTTATAATTTTGTAATAAAAGATTTTCTAATAAAACAGCAGTGTTATTTGTGCTGCAACCTGTATATTATAAATGTTGGAGGTATATAGAACAACCATTCTAGAAATGAAAAGAAATTATGAGAACCATTTTAACACAGACTCAGGCTCTTGTTGATGTTTATATTTTAATAAAGTATGATGCCGTTAAAGAGTTGGGACGTGGCTTGTAATTTTACTTCTGCCCTTCACCGCCCACTTACTTCTCCAAGTTATGTCCAGTACACTTTTCACTCATCAAATCACCACAGTTTCTAGAATGGTTTGTCCTCCTATAATAGCAGCATACTTTATTATCAAATTATAGAATTTTTTTCCTAATCGCCCATAAGAGCCAACTGCCTTTGGCAACAAGCTCTTAATATATTCTTCAAATTACTTAAATCAAATGCTAACATCATGGAGAAAGGGGAATTAAAAAAAAATAGAATCCCCTTGGGAATTTAGAAAAATGTAATTTCTATCAAGTTCTTTCTTTATTTCTTTAACTTGCCTAACTAAAATTAGATAAAATATCACAATTTCATTTGATTAAAAAATATACTATAGAGGAAGATTTTTCTTTCATTATAAATACAATGTAGTTACTGTCATTTAATAAAATATGCAAGCATTTAATGGAAACAAATTTTACCAAGGTATGAAATGTACTTTGTGATGTTGGCTATCCACCTACAAGTGTTTGAAAATCACTAAAATTCTTCTTTTGATTGCTTATGAAAATAAACAAAAATATGAAAAATTGCCTCTGTCAATTTACAGAGAAAAGAGTATAATGTGCTAAGGTTTAGAAATTGATTATTTCAAGAAGGAAGAGATTTGATTTAAGCCAACATCAGTGGGGGAAAATAGGAAGTACATTATTGGACTACATTTCATTTACTAGATACTCTGCACTGAAATAAATTCAGTGCATCCTAAATATATAGATTTTCACAAAACTGAAGAAGGCTGATTTATTACCATTTCTTATCTCTAAATTCTAGACCTATCAGTTCCATTGACTGAAATAAGGAAATATCCATCATTTGAGAGAAAAGTTCTTTTAATCTGCCATAGTGCTCGCAAACTCTCTGGTTCTCTCTCTCTCCCCCCCATATGTATGTATGTATATCATTATATATGTATGGTATGTATGTATATCATTATATATGTGTATATATGTATGTATTTCTTTATAAGTATAAAGAAGTCTTAATGTCCATTAAGATTTTTAATTATATATTTTTCCTCAAATAATTTTATAGAATGAACAGAATTGCATTAAGAATGGCCACAAGCCCTGGATGGAGTGGCCACAAGATGCTCAATCAGAGGATTGAGTGCAGGCCTGTGAACCAAAGGGTAAAATGTTCTAGTCTCATTCAGGGCATATGCCTGGGTTTTAGGCCAGATCTCCAGTCGGGGAGATGTGAGGGGCAACCACACACTGATGTTTCTCTCTCTTTCTTTCTCCTTCTCTTCCCCTCACTGTAAAAAAAAAAATAATTAAATACATAAAATCTTAAAAAAAAAAAGAATGGCCACAATAGTGGTGGTTTTAATGGCAACAAGTCAAAAAACTCCTAAACGCTTACAAGGTCATTAAAATTTTATTATGAAAATGAATGAAATGCCATATTTTGTTAACTAATTCAGTAGAACAATCTGGTATGGAAACTAATCAAATCAAATTTAGTGGGAAAAAGTGTAGGTTATTTACCATTGTTTGTACTACTATTGTTTAGCAATATAGAGATATTGTTAGAAAAGGCAGTATAACTATCTACATCTGTAAAAAAGGTCAGAAGGCTGTTTGCCCACATGCTGTGATTATCTTTAATAGTAAGATCAAACTAATAAATATGCCATTTTTCATCTTTATTTTCAGTGTAAGCTCATATATTTTTTACTTTTGTGAAAAGAAAAATAAGCTAAATTGAGACACAAAGAGATATGTTTTCCATGTCAATGAAACATGAAACAAAGATAATTGTTTTGTCTTTTAGAGAACAGTGAAATTTTGTGACACACTGCTGCTGCCTATGTGTTGATATGTTTGCCTAGGAAGGGAGCAAAAGAAACCAGACATTATTAAGCATAATAAACTAGGGAGCAGAGAATCCTGCTTGCTTCCCCAGGAAGTTAGAGCTTCACACACTCCCCAAGGAGCCAGAGGTGGATCCCCTGCAGATCACTGGAGGGAGGGACTAGATAATAAAGGGGAAGGTAAGTACATGTCCTATAGGAGCTGAGGTGGTGACCATAGAGTCCTGTCTGTCTAGCCTGGGGAAAGGATCAGATTGGATATGAGATATAACCTCAGAAGATCTAGGGGATGGATTGGTTAGGAGGTGGACCCTTCAGAAGCTCACAAAAGCTTAGAAAGTTAATTGTTAATTTGAGGGGTTCCTGGTCTTTTCTGAGCCTTCTATAATATAATCCTAGCCTAACAAAGACAAGGCCCTTCTCTCTCTTGCCTGGTGACACATGATTGCCCTGTGTGCTTGTTTCTGTGCAAGCCACGTGGGTCTAGTGCTTCCTGGGGCCCAGGGCAGACCAGCAGACTCTAAAGGGCTAAGCTTTAATTTAACATGGCACAACATTTCTGGACATTAGCCCTATTTCTGGCCCTGATGAAGACAAGGTTGGACGTTCTCCACTGCACGGGATGGACAGAGGTGGGACACGGAAACCTGAGGGCAGTCTTATAATCTTGCCATGCCACCACCTCCCTTGTGTGGGTCTCTCAGGGTGTTTTCCTTGGGACTTAGTGAAAGAACACAATTTCTACAGGCAGCAGAAAAACACTATCACAGATTTTGAGACTTAAATTTACACCTTATAAGAGTTTTATATTTATTTCACTTCAATGAATCTGTTTCAAAATAGAATTTTACTGACCACATTTATGACAGACATTATATTAATAAAAAATGGACATTAAATAATATACTATCTGACCATAAGGGAAAGAGGAAAGGCATTTTGTATTCCTATAATTGGAACACATTTTGCCTCTTTCAGCCTGCAAGGAAGAGTGCAAAGAGTATGTTACTTTAAACACTCATTATTGAGTCTGAAGATCTGCGGGAAGAGGATGAAGACCTGCATATTCACAGAGGATCATCATGAAAGGTGATTTGAAACAGGCAAAGAGGACTCCAGAATCTGTAGCATAAACAGAAGATGTGGAAGATTTATGGGGACAATCTGAAGCTATTCTGCAGAGTTCTAGGCAGAGAGGTGGGTGGGGCAGCAGGAATCCTGAGGCTTCCAGTAGAAGGCAGCCCAGCCAGAGCCAGGCCCTTGGTCAGGTCAGGGGGAATTGTATGTATTGACTCATGTAAATTAGACCAAGTGTCACTGTTATGGAACTATGCTTGCATATGACGTAAAGCGGGGGGGGGGGGGGGGGCGGGGAAGCTTGATTCTATTTAGGTTGTAAATGAAAACAAAAAAAATAGAAAACTTTTCTTAAATGTTAGCTCTATGCCAGGAAATGTACCCAGCACTTTCATGTGGATCATTTCATTTATTTCACAACAAATTGAGAGGGTGATGAAATTCTTACACCCATTTCACACATAATGGAACTGAGGCCTATGAATAACTTGTCTGCTTTCACACATTAATAGAAGGGAACCCAGTATAGGCAGTCTGGCTCCAGAATTTGAGCCCTTCACCTTTATATGCTATACAATATCAAATTAATTTTCTTAGTATTTTGATTCCTATATGAAGATAAACAAGCTATTTTCTTCTCCCTGTATAATTTAGTTTGCAGGTCTCTTTCTGCAACACAATATTTATGTCTTGGAAACATGAGTGGGATTTTCTAATTTAGTAATAGAAAATATTCTAATATATTTGTTAAATTCCAATGAACAAGTTAACATAATATAGTACAAATGCAACACATAAACCATGTAAACACATGTAAAGATACACAGTAAAGATGGAAGAGAATGATGCCACTAGGTTGACAGCCCTAGCCATGGGTGGTAAGTGGCATTGAATAAATTTAATTTTTATTAAGATTTTCTTCATTTAAGGGTTTTTAAAATAATACAATTTGTTTACTATAGAACACAGTTATATTGACTTAAAAAAAAGAGACAACTTGCAAAACATCTGGGAAAATACAATATGCCTACCACTCGAAATAGCACATTTAGATGAATGAACAAAATCCTTAGCACATTCTGGGAATTTACTCTGAAACTGAGGGTCATAAATATCCATTTTTTAAGAGCATTCCTTGGCAGATTCAGTCTTTAGTTCCATCTGTGGTTAAGTCTTATTCATTCTCTCATTAGTGTTGATGGTGAAAATTAATGGGGACTAGCCAAGTTGAACAGTAAGTAGGGGAGGATTGGAATGACTGGCTCTTCGCAAATCATATGGACATGCCCTTGCATCACAAAACAACTGAAGCTTTGAGTGGTCTTCAAGGTGAATGTGGAGCACAGTGAACTGTTGTAATTCAATTTTAAGTTCAGCAAAATACGAGCAAATGACCTATGAAATGAAAGTTCTCTGTCCTGTCTCCTTTAATAAAAAATGTTAGAAATAAGTTATTCATGGTTTCGGCATTAAAGGCCATTATATTGCTGTTCACACCATTGCATGTATGTTGTTCTCCAGATTCTCACACCCTAAGTTTATAAAATATGTAACGAAACTCATGAAATTAAACTCTTAAATTTATTTTCACCCTTACTCAATCACCTGTAAATTTCCATATATTTTCTTATCTTCTACATCTGTTCATCATTGGCAGCATATCCACGATACACACAAATAACTCTCCAAAGGGAATCTTTCAATTTAGGAACAATAGGTTATGCTATCCATTAGTTTCTTTAAATCTCTTTTCTCTTGCAAATGTCTAGCTCCTTTTTCAGGCAGTTAATAGCAGGGCGCAGCTGGATGCTTCTGGAGATGTTAATTTGTGATATCATTAAAGTGTGAATCTAATAGGAGAGGAGACAACTTGACCCAGAATGAGTTTAAGATGTGCTTAATTGTCAGCATTTGAGTATGACACAGGGCTGGATTTGGGAATTGAGCGACAGACTGGAAAGAGGAAAGTATACTTGTCTAAGCTGAACTAACTAACAAATTGTAGGTTAGTTAAAATATTGTAATGTATGTGTGTGTGTGTGTGTGTGTGTGTGTGTAAAGCATAGCAACTTGTTAAAACTCAGGCCCTGAAGCCAGACCAAATGGGTTCAGATCAAGCTCTAGCATTTATTTAATAACTTACTTATACTCTCTGTTGAGAATTCCTACCCACAATTTCCTGCTGCTTTGGCTTCTTGAACTGCAATCTCCTTCTCCTCCACCCAGCAAGACCACAGGCATCTGCTTATATTCTCCTGCTTTTGAAAATCGTTCCAAGCAGAACATTTGGGTAATTGTACATCTTACATTGTTTATTTTCTTTCTCTTGCTCTGAAGAATGAGTTTTACAGATATTTTTATACATTTTGAGTTAAGGAGGGAATGCTAAGGAAGAGAAAGCAAGGCAGGAAATTTCTATGATTGTTTTTAAAGATAGTTAACAAGATTACATGTTTCCTCCAACAGTTTGGTTTTCATAGGCCTGGCTTGACTACCTACCTTTACCTGCCCAGTTAGGCATTTGTAATCAGATCACCTTGTGCGGTTACATTCAGTCACTGAGCTTGTCAGATTTATTACAAAGCCCTTTTTCATCCATAGATCTCTTAACTATCACCAGTCATAAACTCTTCTACATTCACCCTACAAACTAGCTTGCCTTTCTTCATGCTTCCCTTCTTCTTTCCTTCTTTATCAAGGGCATGTTTCAAATCATTATCATAAAGGTAGATCAAACTCGATGGTCCAAAATAAAATCCATCACATTTCTTCATAACATCTATTTATTTTAAGGATGATTTCACTTTAATAAATGGTTCCAACATCTATCTTAAGTACCTTTATCTCCTCCAACATCCATTTACTTACCAATTGCAGTCAACTTTACCTCCTGGATTGCTTTGGATTTTATATTTTACATTCTTCCCCAACATCATAGTTCCAGGTCAAACAATAATTACCCCAAACCAGGATAACTATAATGACCTCTTAATCTATTTGTCTGCTTGCTTCCAATTATTTCCCCACACTATAATCAAAATATAAATGTTTTGATATAAATTTTTTAAATAAAAATTATTATTCTTATTATTTCTTCTGTTAAAATTTTAAGTTTCCCAATGCCCTTACAAGAAGGGAAGGTACTTACCATGTAGCATCTGTACCCTGTCTATATCTATAGCATTGTCTTCTCAGCCTTCCTCCTAACGCCTTTTACTCTATAATTTTAGTCTTGCATATGTCAGACTTTGGCATCCATGAACTCACTTATTGGTATCCAGAGCACACATAGACAAGCAGTGCTGTATATAAGGAATGGAATATGTGTGGAGAACCAACACATTAGGCTCATTTGGTCAACAATTGCATTCTTTTACATTGGAATGTATGGCTGTTTATCATCTGTCCTTGAATCTGTTCATGCAAGTTATTGTGGAATGATTCCTAGTTTTTATGACAAAGGGTCCTTCAAATTCAGTTCTTTTATCTTTGTACTTCCTTTGATCTTCTTGATTACAAATACTTAATTGAGCATCAGTTTAGCTATGACATATTAATTTTCTTTTAATTCCCATACTTTACCCATTTCAATCTTTAAGGCCAAGAGATAATTTGGTTTCTGCAGCTCTCAAGACTAATGAAAATTTGCAGGTCCTCTTCAAATCTGTCATTACTTTAGTTTTCTCATTGACTCAATAAATGTTGTTTATTTCCTATATACCTCATATTATCATAGGTGCTGCAGATAGAGTAATAAATGAGTTGAAGTTTCTAATGTTTTTTTGAGTATGCCTTAGGATAGTGAGATATACAAATGACCAAATAAACAAACCATTTTTTTTCAGGTGACAAGTGCAATGAAGAAAATAAGGTTAATAAAAACCAAGTATGATGGAGCATCAAGGGGGTGTCTGAAGAATTAACCTATGAGTGCAAATCATCCATGACTCATGCATCCACTCAACAAATATGCCAGCATTAGTCTCCTTTGCCTCTACCCACTCCCATTTAAATCTCTCCATACAACTCAAAGATATAACCTACAGGTGACCATGGCCCTTTCTATTTTCACTCTTAATCCTTATTTGATTAATAATTCTGAAAAATAACATTAATGAGATTCACCCTAAATTTGGAATTTGCTATCTGATACCCATTTCTGGAAAACTGTCCTGAATACATTCCAATTCATTATGCTCTGTCATAAAGGGGCTCTAATGAGAAGAGGTTTCCAATAGATTTCACTCCATGTCAGTCAAGACTGATTCTTGGAAACATATAAAATGGTATTTACATTTATTGCCAAACATTGCATTAAGCCATTGCCTTTGTTTTCAAACATCTATCCATCAGCATAAGCCTTTGTATGTATTTTTTACCTTCCTACTTCATAAGGTTTCAGACAAAAAAAAAACCACATAATATGATATCCCTGATAGCTTAAGATAGAACATCTTATTTGCATATAGAAATGGTCTACATAATCCATTGAACCCATTTTTTTTAAAAGTCACAGAAGGTGGCATTTGGGGCAGGGAAAGCAACTGAAAATCAGAAATGCAAACAGAAAATGAACAATGTATATTAATCTTTGTGTTCTAACAACATTCATAAGTCTTGTCCTACTTTAATTATTTTTCCTCGTATTTTGCTACTCTCCACATGGGTACAAATGCAGTCTACTCAGTTTATCTTTCACAAAACTCAAACAGATTAAAGGTGTTAAATAATTTACATGAAGCCTGGAGCTCACAGCTGTATTACCAACAGCTTTGCCAAAAACAGATATGGCCATTTTTGAAATTAGAAATCACTCCTGAATTTTCTCTAGCAGAGAGGACTCACAGCATTTAGAGAAGTTCCTGTGACACAGGTTAGCTGGTTGAGAATGCATTTTACTGTTGCATCACCCCATTGTTTTCATCACAAAATTGATGCTAGGCAAAGTTGTAGGAGGCTATACCTCCTAATTACATCTGATGGACTTTTGGGAGACTTTTCTTTTGATGAACCACAGTTCCCTGAAAGGCAGCTTTGTTAGTATCCTTCTGGGGAGATGGCTACCTCCTTGATGAACAGTGTTAAATATTTCATAAAGACCAACAAAGGTAAGCACTAAATATGTCATGTCCATTGAATCCGATATGAGAATACCACTGATATTTCCCAAAGTATATTTAATGAAGAAGAAAGAAAAATTACCCTGAAGAAAATTAAGATGAGAAAAATCTACAAATAAGTAGTATATGGAAACAAGACTCAGTTTTGCTTTCAGCAAGATAACGCAGAAGACAGAGGGTAAAACACCCTACAAATGCATGCACGTGATTTAATTGGCTTCATATTACCAGAATCTAGAGATATGATTAATTTTATAAGCAGTAAAAGTTAAGAGAATTCTTATTGAAAATCTTAGACATTGCTTGGATACTGTCCCAAAAGTCTTCCTACATAATTAAATTACAACATCTTGCTTAAAAATAATTTTCTTAAAAAAATAGTTTTGGTCTGTTGAGTGGGCATACAGTTTTGGATGATGTGACTTTTTTTGTCACTCTTAAGTATTTTGTTCAGCTGTAGCAGAAAAGCACATTATTATTTAGAAACTCCTTGTACATGTTCACTCTTTTTCATTTATTTGTGAATTATTTGCTTCGAAATGTCAAGATGAGACACTTTGTGGAATTGTAATGGAAAATGTAGGGTCAGCTGCCTGCAGAAAGGAAATCCAAACTCGGGAGACAAGTGCTGGTGCAAAAGGAAAGAGGTTTATTCTATTTGGGTGCTGCAACCTGGTGGAGCAGTGGACTCAAGTCTCAAAGACCATGTCCCATTCCTGCTCAAGCCTGAGGTTCTTACAGGGTTAAGGAGGGGAGGGTTTTTTTCCACTCAATTTTCCTAGCTTTCAGAGAGCATTAGGGCCCCCTGTCCAATCACCTTTCTAGCTTTTGGCAGGCTGGGGGTAGGAACATCCTCTTGTGCCATCTTGGCCAATGAGGGAGACGCCCTGGTCCTCCCTGATCGTCTACTGTAGTGGTAGATGGGGTGCAGGACCCACCATCAGGAAGCCTGGAGGTGCAGCAACCACCAGCCAAGCCTACCTCCCAGTGCTCCACACCGTGCCTGCACATCTGGGGGAACTGGCTGGTGTTGGGGGACACCCTGTATCCTGGTACACCCACATTCTCTGCATATCCCCTGGGTAGCCTGTCCCTTTGAGGTGACCAGCCAGACCCATGTTCCGACTATATCTGCCTGTGGTAACATATGGTTATTTTTATCTTGTTTTACAAATGAAAAAACTAAAACATTACTAATTCTTGGACTTGCTAAAGGTCACAATAAAAATTCACTTTTTCTGTATTATATGAAATGTTTTTCATTTGTCTGTTTGCTTCTCCCATTCTAGGGCCTAGGTTCTATTGCTACAACACACACAAATGTATGTGTGTGTGCTCCCACTCACAAACACAAGAGACCTCTGGGTAAGAGACAAAGGTAGTGCATCACACTCAGAAAAAGCAGACTCCAGAGCAACATGCTGTGTCCATTCCCTGAGCCCCAGTCTCTGTTGGGGGATGCGGCAAGGCTCAGAAGGCACCTGCACAGGGAGTGGGGTGCAATGTAGGAGAGCAACCCCAGAAACTATGATCTTAAATGGGGCTGCTGGTGACCTGTCTACAGAGGCAGAAAGACAAAGACAAGGTGTCTTTATCCTGGAATGCAAGCATTTCTCCAGTTGGGGAGTAGGAATGTATTTATCTTTATTACTCAAAAGAAGCTGCAAAGAGTGAAGCTTTTCTCAGTCCAGTGTCATGGGACATCTCAATATACACATTAGGCTACACTGGCTGCAAACAGCTGCACTTGGAAAAATGCACCCTGCAGGGTGCATTCAGGGAGATAGGGGGTCCAGAATTGTCTGCAACTGCATTAAACTAGCCATTTTCACAAATTATTATGCTGTTTGGGTGCCACCATTGACACTGTTTGACACTGTTGCCAAACCCTAACTTCCGCTATTAACATACACACCAATGCTGAGAATATTAAAAGTCATTTGTATTAATTTCATAATAATCCCAGTAATTTGGAGGCAGGAACTCTGAAAAACAATCTTAAAGTAAGCATAGGACCAGAAAGATCAAAACAATAAAAATAATTATTATAAAATAACAGAAATAAATAGAATAATAATAGAAAGTTTAAAGTAGTATTTGTGCCCATAGGAAAAAGGCTAAATAATTATGGTAATATATTCCATAGTATACTATCCAAATGTAAAAAAATTGGCTGACTTGTAAGTGTTACAGAATTGGAGCGCTTTAAAAAATACATTAGATGAAACATTTGTCACATAGCAATGAGAATGTAATGGTTCCTTCTTCTTTATAACGTGTATATGCACACACATACAAACATATGTATGTAAAGAAAATAATGCACTATTCTTCATACAATATTTTGAAAATAGAAAATGTTTGTTTCCCCTAATGAGTGGAAGTTACCATAGGCATTTGGCGGGTGGGGTTATCAGATGCTCAGTGGACCAAGCAGTCCTACACATAAGAACAAATGAGAAATTGGCTAAATATCCTTCTGTACATCACACAGATGAAAAATCTATTAGTATCTAACCTAAAAATATATAAACACAATGTGCTTCATGTAAACATGTGGTTTTTACTTAGCAATATTTTTTAGTACACAAATTTACTCCAGAGAGGAAAAAAACAATGTAAAATTATAGTTTATTCAAACTTTACTAAAAAATGTTATTCACTTAAGTTGCTGTGCTCATGCTGATTATATGTGTGATATATCTATATATTCTATATATACTATAGTATAGATACACTATATATATGCTAGTATATGTAGTATAATATATAGTGTATACATATATACTATAGTTTCTGCCTTCCTATGCCTTAAGTTTATATATTAAAATAGATTTTATTATATAACATGTTCTAATTTCTTCTTATATTTTTAAAAACAACACTTAATTGTTTTTATAGTTTAATTATAAAGTCAGATTATTCTGTCTAAATTGAGTTTTTAGTATGTTAAATAAAGAGAACTTTGGAAACATTTACTATTGAATGATGCATTAAGACTGGTGAGTTTCAGCACCACTCTTCTGTATAATTCTCTGTTGGATATACATTCCTATAGTAACTCTTTACAAATTTACATGAATATGGGTGCTGAAGCCATACAGGCCTGCATTGGAAACTTGACATTGTCACTTACTAGGTGACTTTAGAAAATTTGCTTTTTATTTATTTTTTAATGTCAGTTTATTCTAAAATTGTGAATCTCACACCTGTAGGATTACTGTATGAAATTAGATTCTTACACCATGCAAAGTACATTTCACACACAGTAAACATTAAATATATACATTCATACACATAACTAAATAAATTTTTTTAAATCTTAATTTTTAGTCTCAGATGTCACAAATGCCCAGCGCATTATGGGAAATATCTTATTGCACACTAAAGTTCCAAAAGACTTTTAGAGTATAACTGCATTTACAGTGACTTGCAACAGGAAAAAAAAAAGACCGTTTCTCCCTTGTTCATTGCTCGCCTCTGTGCTCCATCAGCTAAGTGTTCATAGACTTGGGGGTGAGAAGATTTTTGTGAATGACCCTGAAATATACAGTATTCGAGCAACAGTCTATTGACAAGAAGGTTTCCAAGCTTTAAAGCATGGGATGATGTTTTCTTATCGACTCCATAGTCACAGACGATGCTGTCCTTTGATAAGGGTTGCTTTCATCAAGCAGCAGTTTAGGTGCAGCCCAGGAGTGCTCAACAAGACTCATTGAAAGCACAGCCTGCAGATCGAAAAGCAATTAGCATGCTGGATTGTGATAATTACCTGCAGTGTGGGAAGCTTCTCCAAGATAGAGCTTCCACTGTGCCTAATAATAGGATTCCTTAAATGGTGATATATTTTCATAGACACTCCAGCGTTCTCCTTTTAACCTTGTCACTTATATTGGATGGGGAAATAAACAGCCTTCGTGCAGTTTTTTTTTTTTCCTTTCTAATGTATGACACGCTGCTATTCTGACAACTTGTAATGCTACCTGAATGTTACCTTGCATCATGATTTAATCAGCAAGGGCAAAGCAACATCTCATTTATTTCTGCTGTTCCTTTGCTTTGCAGTACAATAATCTCCAAGATACAAACATTTAAATGGAGCTCTTATTATAACTGAAGGTGGAAGCAGATGGAGCAGTTATGTGTCTGGCATAATTTGCTCCTTATTATAAAAGGTCAAGGTAACTCAAATTTCTATTTACATAAGAAAAAAAATGATTCTGGGACATAGCAGAAGCCACATGAAAATTCATTTCACTCAAAAGAGATCATTTTTTTCTGAATAATCAATCCTTAACATTTTGACCTACTTATGCTTTTATCATTAATTGGAAATTAGATAGGATATAAAATATGATAAAATATGTTCTCTTAATACTTAGGCATACTTCATTAACACTTTTGAAAATATTTTATAATTCTAACGTTTAGTAAACAGCATTTTAGGAATTAGGTCTGGGCCTTATATGATAAACAGTGAAGACTAGAAGAACTGCTCTACTCTAGCAATATGCTAGTAGGCCTGTAACAGGGTGCAGAGCAAGGGTCCCCTGAAAACAGGAAAAGTAACCCACAACCTTGGGGGAAGTGGATGACAGTGTTTAAGATACATTGCATAACATTGGCAAGTTAAAAGCTCTGCCTTTCTCAGAGGAAGGAAGAGGACTGCTGCCTAGGGAAAAAGGTGTGTGTGACCTTAAGAGTGAGTGTATAGTGACTCGTGACATTGCCAGGGGAGGCAGAAGCCCATCTCGAATGTCCCTGTGTCACTAGGAACTCTTGCCCTGACTAAAGATGGCAGCTAAAAGAAAGTAAAAGATAGGAAGAACTGGCAGAAATGGCACATGATAGGAGGGGCCAGATATGAGGTCACATAGGAAGTTTAAAATGAGTACAGTCTGAAAGAGAAGAAGTCACGAGGTCTGAAAGGGTGTAGATGGGAGACAGCTACCAGGTCTGGTGTGTAAGGGGGAAGCCACACGGTGAGAGCAGCCACGAGGTCCAGAGTAAGAAGGAGAAAGCTGTGGCAGAGCTGAGGGAGCTGTGAAAGGGCCTGCCTCACCAAGCACAGATTTGTGGGAGATACTTGGAGTTGAACTGTGACCAGGAATGTTGAGCTGCAGACTTCTGATTTTCTGAAAGATGGGATCTCTGACTGGCATATTCTGAAATTGGCTTGTTGTAGCAAAGGGAGGCAGGATTATGTGTTTTTTGAGTGTTGTAAAGGGAGAGGGAGTTAATAGCAGAAGTTCACCATTATTCTAAACCTGTATAACCTCAACCCTTTCCTTTTTCACCAAACTCTTGCACTGGGAGTTGCACATTTTGGCGGTGGGCAATCAAACCCCACAGCTGCTCTAGAACAGCATTAGAGGGGTTCTGTAACAGGCTCATCTTACAGTTCAGATTTCCTGTGTGTTCACTATTACTTTTTCTGCATTAATTCAGACCTCTCTGGACATTCACAAATGATATTTATGAATTGAGTTTTGTACCTACTTGATAGCTCATAATGGAGCTATTACCTACATTTCTTATTTTTTGTTGATTCAAATTTTGGTTGCCAAAAAGAAAGAATTATTTAGATGTGTCTTACAACAGTTCATGGAGAAAAGAGTCCAAACTGATGTATCTATGCAGAGTAAGCCGGTGATATAAATGAATAGAAAAAATGTCACTTAGCAATTCTTATTTCAAAATTAGAACTTCTTTTTTTAACATTTTTCAATAAGCTTTCTTACCTAAATATGAATAGGTTTTCATTACATTTACAAATATATTATTATTAGAATAGGATCTCCTCAATGTATCTATTGGTTGTACAGCATGTTTTTCAACCATTTTATTACAAAAACATTGCTTATTCTTAATAATAGAATAATAGTGAAATGATACTAACATGCCTACTATATGTCAAACACTGGTCATACAGCATACAGAGTAATTCTCTGAAGTTTTTGACCCAGTCAGGGATTTAGCTATCAACCCCATTCACAGAAAAGGAAACCGGCAGAGAAAGGTAAGTTGTCTTTCCCACGGTCACAGGTAGTAAAGGCTAACTCCAGATATGGGCCTTAGAAGCCAATGTGCTTTTAATCACTATTCCAGATTGATCTAAAACAAATCTTTATTGACTCCAGCACATTGTTTGATCCCAACAAAGATTCTCTCCTTGATAAAACTCTAGACAGGCTCCTTTGAACTCTTTTTTAGCTATACTTCAACCTTGAGAATGTCCTCAAGAGCCCAGTTTTAGCAAGGATTCTGGTAAATAATTTTAGCCAAAATTCCCTAGTCCTCACATCTGTTTCCCCTCGATAATTGACCAAATTCCTAATCTGCCACCACCCCTAGCTGATATCTGATTACCTTGGCTTGCCTTCAGAAATAATCCTCTTATATTGATTTAACCAGGGTCCAAAACTTTACCTCTGATGTTTCCTCTTAGTACTGCTTTCTATCCATGGCTCCCTGCCCCCACCTATAACTTTCAGCTTTTCCTTGTTGTATTCAGAGTTGAGCCCAAACGCCCGTCTGCACTGCCACACCCCACTGCAGTTCTCTCCGTACCTGTTCGTGCCACTCCTGAGTAACACCGCCTTCCTGTTTTAACAAATGCCATACACACTTTTTTTTTCCCTTTAACAATCCCCAGATTGGGTGTCAAGAAAAGAAAACTGCAGGAGAGTGAAAGTTTATATTTTTTGAGACAATGTGGGCTCAGGAAGCGCCAAGGGTGTCCCTCAATTACCGCTGGGAGCAGAACATCCTGACACCTTCAGAACCTGTGTGGACGCTTTGAATCAACAAATTCTAGTTCTCCTTCTGCAATTAGCAGAAGAGGACAAAGAAAATGAATGTTCTCAGGTCAAATGCGTGAAACATACTAGAAAGTGGAGGAAAGGAGAAATCATAAATTTAAAAAAGAAAAGAAGAAATGTATTTTGTGATGTATCTATAGATCTTTGGAGATGGTTCACCTATAGCCCTCAAATATATTTACGTACATATATTATCACTACCCCTTAGACTAACAGCTTCTCAAAAACTCCTTGCAGACCGGTTAAATTAACTTTAGTGCTACTGTAACATGCATATTTAGCAAAGTGTTTTTCAGTAGGAAGTACTTAATGGATCCATGGTAGATCAGTGTGAATATAAATGTTATATATAAAATAACTGTGAACAGCACAGGCTCTAGAGCCAGAATTATTGTCATTAAATACTATAACTGAACAAGACAGAGGTTTAGCTGCCTACCGCCACAAAAGCCAAACTGTCGGGGCAGGCAGGTCCTGGTGCAAAAGGAAAGAGGTTTATTCAGGTGCCACAGAACCTGAGAGAATGGGGGACTCCCATCTTAAAGACCATCTCATCTTCCTGCTCAAACTGTTACAGTCTACGGGGGGTTCCTCCCCACCTATCTGGGTTCCTTTTGCCCGCCGCCTGAGGAAAGATATCTCTTAATACCTGAGATCAGTGAAAAGAGAAGGATTTTATTATTCATTTGAAATAACACAAACTAAAGTTTCCCACAAATGCACACAGTCCTCCCAGCACCCTCCACGTGGCAAAAGGGAGCACCTCCAAAGCCTTGTGGTCCTGACGCTCACCCAAGCCACATGGTCCAACCAAGACACCAAAGCCACATGGTCCTAAACAGACACGTGGTCCCCAAAAAAAGAGACGCCCAATGGCTACTGTGCCTCCATTTAAACCCCAGAGCTAATCTTCCTCTGCAGCCCCATTTCCGGCTCCTCTCACAATTGGCCACAGCTGCCAGCATTCTGGGCAGCTGTGGCCCTGTGGTGTGGAGCCAATTATCTCCAAGCTCTTCTGGACCCTATTACAAACCCCTATTTGGGGCTCCCCTCTTGGCTGCACCCTGTTACAAAACCTGAGGTTCTTATAAGGATAGGGAGGGGGTGGCTTTCTTTCCATCCAATTACCTTTCAAACTTTTGGTGCTCTCTAGGTCCTATCCATTCATCTTTCTAGTTTTCCCCCTGCTCAGTGTAAGAAGCTCCCCCTGCTGCCATCTTGGCCAGTGAGGGAGACTTCCCAATGCTCCAACTAACCGTCTGTGGTAATAATACCAGCTTCTCATTTAGAAGCTCTTCAGTCTAAGGCAGGTTGATTCAGCTGTCTATGCCATAATATTCTCATTTCTAAATATTGGATCATGACTGTAAAGATTAACTGAACTAACATGTTACTACTTTGCACAGTTACTGTACATGGTGAGCAGCTAATAATGTTACTTACAGTTAAGTAGAGATTTAAAAGTAGTGTGCATAGTAATTATATACAGCAAAAATTTTTTAAAAAATGTTATCGAAAGAAATACATAAAATGAAAGCACTATTTTTAAATATGTAAAAATAATGTGTTTTCTTGTAGGGAGCCAATCTGCCTAGCAGTGGCAGTTGTAGCTCAGCCTTATTGAAAAGCCCAATAGGTACGATGTGGCACGTAGGAGCCAAACCTATGGATCGGTTCTCCCATGGAAAATCAGACCTGCAGCATAACTAGGCTGCTTTGTGACTTGTTCTTGCTAAAACTCTCTCACCCTGAGTTGAGGCAGCAAATGCTTACTGCATATCTTCAAAGTAACTTCCTGAAGTCTGTGCTAATTGTCGCAAGGACTAAAGTATAACCAGACCTGTCACTCTTATCGTTCCTTTGCATTTCCATCATTTTTCCTTGTTAATCTGTAAGAAGTAATCAGTAACATCCCTCTCATTGCTATCTGTAAAATGTAATTACCTAAAGCAAACCTAAGCATAGTGAGTGAAAACCTTCTTTGATGTATGGTATTAGAAAGCCAATACAAGCTTGCAAAGGCAAGGGTCAAGGCATTTTCCCCTTGAGAGAGTGGCTGTGCTGTACCTTTTCCTCCACAGGACTCAGTAGTCCATGTGAATTGGTCTTGTATCTCATCCACAACACTGTGGACACTGCAGGCCGGTGTCAACATCATTTACTTCTGTATTTTCATATGTTTGATCATCATCCTAGTGATCAGAGGGTAGTAGATGAGAACTGTTTTAGTAGGAATAAACAAAAAATAGTATTTCTTGTTTTGTTTTGTTTTGTTGTGTTTTGATTTGTGTGGGGGAAGGGTTTGAATCAAGATTTTTGCAGAGAGGAAATATTTTTTTCCAACTACTTTGAGTCCCATATTGCATATCAAGAGTGAAGCATGGTGGCCTAGATTATAGTGTTTTAATTATTTTATTTTTTATTATTTCATGTTCTACATGTAGTGGGACACCCATTCCACATGGGCTGAGGGATTTTTAAAAGAAAATAGTAGAAAGATATGGGAGAAACTAGAAAACTGAGGCTTGTTTGTGTAAAACCAATAAGTGAATTCAGATGAAAAAAGGTCATTTGTGTTTGGAGTAACAGGAGAGGACATTTTCCGGGATATTTTGACAACAGCCTGGGTCACAGGGGAGGGAGATGTGGTTAGCCCTTCTCCAGCACTCTAACCTTTGGCCTTCCCAGCCCTAGGGGAGAGGGGAGAGGATTCTGAGAATGAAAGTCAAGCTGACAAGAAGGTTTGCGAGGGCGACAGAACTAGAGGCAGTACCATAGAGCTTCAGCTAAAATCTGTAGGGTGGTCAGCTAGCCTGCTGCTGGGTTCCTATCACTGCTGAGTGTCTGTCAGGTGGAAGTAAATTGAAAGGGAACCACTGGGTCTTTGTCAAAACAGAAAGAAACAAAACAAAACAAAAACAAAAACACAAATAATGTGTTACAGCAGCTCATGCCACAGACTCCAATAAAATACCAAGGACAGGATGCTACCTACTCACTAAATAGGCATTAGCCCCAGAACATCGAATAACAAGACATGTCAATTTTGCTCTCTAACACACTATTCTCACACTATGTATAGCCTTAACATTTTCTCTGCTAATAATATCATCAATAATTAATATCTAAGCACCTGCTCTCTTGGAAAGAGGCAAAATGCACTTATAATATTTAATACTGCAACCCCATCTATCTGCACTTGGCTAAGCCACCTCCAGAGTAACATGCTCTGTTTTTAGAGGTGTTAATAGTTATAATCAGGTTAATGTCAAGTCTTGCAGGGCTTGGAGTCCTCTGCTCTTGAGGTGGTCGCTTAGCTATTCTCAGATCCATTATGGGTTTATCTCAAAGTTTCTCTGCAAAGGGACTTTCTGTCCACTGTAGTTTCAAGCCTAATAAAAACTTAGATATATTTCTAAATTATTTGTAAATGAAAAGTAATGATGCTGTTTTCTTGTTTACATACACTTATAACTTTAAAAATGTATTTTAAAAAACTTTAAAGAAGTCCAAAAAACTGTTAAGAAACTAGTTTTCTTAATTTTAAAATAATTCCAAGCTTTGATTATTAATGACTTGCTTGTCAGATGCATCTAAAAGAGGTAAACTGGTATACAGGATAATGAATAAATTATAGGATTGATGGGACTAAATTTTATTGTTTGTGTTTGGTTAGTTTTATTTTAATAATCTGTAAAGTTAGTAAAACAACCGTCTAACATTAGATGTCCCAATGTTGAATTTTGTTTGGCTCAAAGAATTAGTGCAGTGTTAAAAAAGAACATTATTTGCCAACATTTAAAAAACTTGAAATTTCACATAAAAAGTCAGGTGTTCCACCTAAACTCTGAGTTACTGTAGGTAAAACAACTGCAGTTGAGTAGCATTTCAAGACAAGAGAAATTATTTTTTTTCTCTGTAGTTGTTATCTGTTACAAGTACAAAAGTAGGAGTAAATACCGAGAGCCATACATTTTAAGGAAAAGTAAAAGAATACATACCTTAGTTTAACTAAAGAATATTCCTGTGTTACACACTTGTTAAAATAACACATTTTTGTGACTCCATTTCTAGCTGCTTTCCCTGATTCTTGTTACCTAGTCTGCATCTGCAAGACATATCAACATGCAATTCTCTCCATAAATCATGTTTGCTTGTACAGACTCATGTGTGAATTCACTGACTGGCTTGCAACTTGGTGGTGTTAAGTGTTTATCAATATCTACCCTGTCAAGGTCAACACGGAAATACCAACCTGACAAGGATGTGTCAAGGTAACCTGTCATGGTGACACCATGCTGACACCAGGCCAGCAACCTTAAATGTAACTGTTGTGAGATGTCACTGCAGGAGTTTAGTAATAACATTACTAACATGAATGTCAGAAAAGCTGATGCTGAAATAATGAGTTTGTGTTTTATTAAATGTGATATCTTCCTAAACACATGTCATCAAAACCTGCAACTATCGATGCCACTGAAATATTAAATAATTCAGCCAAGCCTTGCCTACTCTGAAATTGTACAAAGAAATTACAAAGAAATCTATGCTTTCTACATAGCTAAGATATTATCTTCGGAATCAAAATAAATGAATAACTGAATGAGAGAAATATGGTAAGCTCTAGTCATAAAAATAACATTTATACATATATGAATACACTTTTGAAGCACATTTAGGTATTTCATTTGATTTAAGGAAAATCCATAAGTCTTCCCACACACTTTTTGAAATTCATTACATGTTTTGGGTAAAAGGGGTGATTCCAATGAAAACCACACTCTAATGAGAGTCAAAATATATATACTCATTTCTGACTTGTACTTAGGAAAATGATGCATGACAATTCTATTTGGGGAACTAGACAATAAAACGCATTGTGAAAGAATAATTGAGTTTAATTTATCAAGCTGCATTTTTCAAAACAGTTATGCAAAATAATAAATTAATCTGTTTATAAATGTATATATTATCAAGGAGTCTCTTTTTAATCTGGGGAATTTATGTTGAAGATGATTTTTTCATTTGATATAAAATTAAATATTATTTGTCCTTTTTATAAAGCAGTTCCGGACAACTAAACACAAGATCTTGGTTCACATATTTAATTATCCATGTTGTTTTTGTCTTTGAACAATTGGGTGGTTTAATCCACCATTTATAAAAGTATTATTTGACAGATGATTGAAAATATACATCATGTTTCTCTGACATACATACAAATCACATTTCTGTGGTTTCCTCTGGCATAAGTAATTAAGTAATCATGATTTTCTTCCACTAAAACTTTAATTCTGAGAAAGTCATCATTAATTGGAATTTAATTAGTAGATTATAGACAAAAATATAACCCAGTTCTTAAACTCAACACATACACCAAGATCTGTCCAGGAAAAATCCAGCCACTGTAAATATAATGAGAACAGTTTCCATGACATCCATGTAACCTGGCAGCCAAGGGGAGTGGAGAAAGATGTGCATGGGTGAACAATGATGACTTCACTGTTCCAGTCAGTGGGGGCAGTAGATGCTGCTGGGTGAGCACGTGTGCTGTGTGGCCATCACATTAAAAATAATTGAGTGAGTAGAGCTACAGATCTGCATCACATTTTGTGCTAAGCTTGAATATTCCTCCACAGAAACTATCTGGATGATTCAGAAGGCTGCAGCTATGGGCAACTGGTGATTGGCAGCAGCATCACAACAATGTGCCCAACATCAAGTCACCCAGTTGAGTCAGTCTCTCTACAGCCCAGATTTCGTGCCCTGTGACTTCTGGCTTTTCCCAAAACTAAAATCATCTTTGAAAGGGAAGATGTTTCAGACCATCTATAAGATTCAGGAAAATACGATAGGGCAACTGATGTGTGATGTCCCAAGTTACCTACTTTGAAGAGAACTGAGGTGCTCTTGTCCTGTGTATAATGTTTCTTAATAGCTTCTTCAAAACTTTTCATATTACATGACTGGATACTTCTGGACAGACCATATAGATGTATCACACACATTCATACAGGGTGCAGCAGAAGTAAGGCCTGCTTGAGTGTGGTTGGTAGGATATGATAGGACAATAACATGGGTGTGATTTATGGTTTTAATTTGAACATATCATCTAAAATATCATATGGTATGCTTAAGTGTGATATTTTTATGTTACAGAATTATATGCAGATGATTTTATAATAAAAATTTTGTAATTATGAGAGACACTATTTGTGCCAGACTCTCTCTCTCTCTATCTATCATCTATCTATCTATCTATCATCTCACATCTTTATCCATTAATCTTTTGGAGAATGCTTAGTTAAACTTCATGTCTTGACGACAGTGAACAGCACTGAAATGAGCATGGGAATGCAGATATCTCTTTAAAATCTTGCTTTCATTCCCCCTCCAAGCCAAGGTGAAATCAAAGAGGAACCATTGTGTGGTTCTCCAAAAGGATGGGGGGTGGGAACTAGCCACTTGCACTGGAGGGGAACTCTGTCTAGGTGAAGAAATCCTTCTACACAGAACAGTGTCTGCCTGGGAGACGGGCTGGCACAGACAAACTGTGTCCTTCTATTTGAGGGCAGTTATTCTTGATTTTTTTTATTGTTGCTGTTGTTTTATTGTGTTTCTGAGGTTTCTTAAGTGGATGTCAGAGCTCTGAGTTGTTCTTGCTCCATCCATAACTGTCTAGTTGTTCATTTTGTGGGGCACAGAGGCTGGGCCTTCCTACTTGGCGAAGTCCTGAGTGGGCCCTTCCTGCCATGAAATCTACTTGTGGGCCCACCTCTTACTATTTCTGATATAAATCTCACAATGTCTCATAAATACTTAGATATTTCAGGTAGATTAATTCCTATATCTGCTGAGTTATCATGTACATTCTACCAACATTTTCCCCTTACCTGTGGCAGCTTTCCCTTACTGACACATTTACCTCCTCCAGTTGCCCCGTTATCACCTCTACATTCCGTTGTTCCTATTTCCTTCTACTAGGTACTGTTCCTTTTTTTTTTTTTTTTTTTTTTTTTTGCAAGGAACTGGAAGCCTAGAAATGCAAAGCTATTGCAACATTGTTTAAACAATGCTGCTTTTCTATCTTAAGTTAGCATTGTTCAAATTAAATATTTTCTAGAGAGTTAACAAAGCAACACTGTATAAGGAAAAATTAGTAAAAATTTTTTCTTGGCATATAAAGAAAACCTCTTTATATTTTTAGCAATTGTGTGCTTTCTCTATTTTTTCCCTTCTCTCTAGGACAATGGCAGGAATGGAATGACAAACTGAGTTGTCACATAACGTATTCTATTCAAAATATCTCCGTGTTAACACAAAAACTATTATTAGGCAGTTGTCAGTCTTTATATAGTTATTTTCTAGGAGGACTTCCACTTGAAAATCTTCAGCTTTTCAACAATATTCATATTTCAAATCCTTCTCATTCAGTTCACATTTGTATAGAATGGTTCTGCATATTAAGAATTCATCTAATTTTTATTCATGGTGGATCCTTCCATTCTTGTATACAGTTAGCATAATTTATATTTAATTTAGCTTACATGCAAGACAATCTGAAATCTCAAAATAGAAGGTGGTGATAAAGACTGCTACAAACCGTCTGGTGATTATGACCTGCCTGCACAGGCAGATCGAGGCGCTCCTCCAGGGGGCGAGATGGCAACCAGTCTCTGGACATACAGAATCTCTCTGTCTCTTTCACATCATAACTCTCAGTGTGAGACATTTTGATTTGAATTTTAGACAAAATTTCAAGAGACCAAATGCATTTAGGGGTGTTTATTCATTTTATATTTAACATTCTTTTACTTCTTTATTAAAGCCTCTGAAACTATACTATCAGCCATGTTGCTCTTGGTCCTGTTATGATGCTTTTAGGTGTATTCTCCCCTTTGAAATTTCCCAGACTTCCAAACTACCTCTCTGTCCTTCCCACTTCTCTCTCTTTCTTTTCTTTTTAAATTCATTTTTATGTTTTCAATTACCATTTAAATTCAATAATGTTTTGCATTAGTTTAACACATACAACATAGTGGTTAGATAATCACATGCTTTACAAATTGTTCCCCTTGATATTTCCAGTACCCATTTGGCACCGCACATGGTTACCATAAGAGTATTGACTGTATTTTCTATGGCACTATTTCTATGGTACTATGGTGACTATTCTGTAACTACTAATCTGTATTTTGCAATCCCGTCATCTTTTCTACCCAGTTGCCCAATTGGCCTCCTTTCTGACAACCTTCAGTCTTTTCTATGAAGCCTGATTCTGTTTTGTTTATTAATTTATATTGTTCTTTAGAGTTCACATACACATGAAATCATATGGTATTTGTCTTTCTCTGATTGACTTGTTTCACTTAGCATAATACCCTCTAGGTCCATCCAGGGTGTCACAAATGGTAAGATTTCATTCTTCCAATTCTCTCTTAATTGTTCATTTAAATGCCCACACACATTGCATCTGCAATTTATGTGCTGTTAGAGATTTAAATGGATCAAATTAACTCGCAGCCAGTGAATCTCTTTTAACTGTCAGGCCTCATTTGCATTTTAAAAACACATATTGAGTGATATAAATCTTCAATTATAGTCAGCTATTCTGATCAAATGAGAAAGTCCAGGAATATGCTATAAGCTAGTTTTTGCCAAGGAGGTCTTCCAAATCAAGATTCAAGACACCTGGAATATCCCTGCAAATGGAATGTTGAGAGTCTTGAAAGTAATGTGGCAATCATGTCCCATCCTAGTTTGGCTGCTCTGACACTTTCCCATCAATTTCTGCTCTACAACTTGTGAGTTTCTGTTTCAGTGGTCTACAACTTCAGCATTCACCTCTTTGTTTACCCTGCATGATTTCTTTTTCCTTCTAGGTGTGTCTTTATTTAGCACTTAGTAGATGATCATTACTGTTTTTATAGGTAACAACAGCCCTGGCTGAAGGTGGCTTTTACTGTTCCCAACTCCCTGGAAACGCAGGCAAAGGAACTTGTTCTACCACTTGATTCTAAAAATAACATACCTAGTCTTTCTCAATTGCACCTTGTAATGTATGCATTTTTATTTTGGTGAAATGAAGCCTCCTCACAATAGAAATATAAGGAGATAGTTCATTTTTCCAATTAGTAGCAATGTAGATATTCAAGGTTATTTATGGAAACAAGGGGATGAACAATTAGGGGTTGTTATTAATGGGAGAAATATGCACCATTCTTTCTTGAGGAATTTAGAAGAGTCTTAGTATATCCATACACACATACAAAGATATGAGACAGTTTGAAATAAAAATGTGATATAGTAAGTTACCATCAATTCAGGGAAAACTCAAAGGTAAAAATTATAAGTCTTCTGTTTACCTTATTTGTAGGATTGTGTTAAAGTGTCAAGAAATCACTGCCTTGAATTTGATTACAAGTTGCAATTTGCAGGTCTGGAAAATGAGCTTTAATGTTTGTTTCACTGTCAATTAGTGCCAAACTTGGGTGCAGATGGTCTGTTGTTAATCTGTGAAAGCTGGGGCTGGCTTTCAAGTATTAAAACAAATCAACAAGTTGATTGCTATATAATTGAATATGCACAATTTCATTTTGCTCTAAATGTATTTAATACCGCCAATGCTTATTGACAAATTTGTTATTGAGGTATGACTTTGAGCTTCTGCAGCTATGTGAAGGACAGAACACCATCTGACAGCCTCACAAAACACTGAGGGTGACTCTACTTGAGTGAACACAGCATTTTAACATACAATAAATTGCTTGCACTATTTGAATTTCCTTAGGTATTAAAGACTGAGGTCCTTTTTAGAAAACCAAAATGTAGTTAATAAGTAAATGCTGTGATGCTGCCTAATCCCATTCTCTCCTGTCCACAGGGCTTTATACAAGCCTCTTTTTTTTTATCTTATTTCACTGAAACATTATTTTCACTGGTATTTTCTACAATAAAAAAATAAAGTGTTTCTTTGTTACAAACTCTAAGTATGTGTAAGAAAATGAGTACATAAATGACAGAAAAGGCTGAATGGGAAAGGTGACAAAGACTGGTTTAAATAAATAAAGCTTTAAGAATTAATACGTCTTATTGCCTCCCATCATGACGTAACTAATAATTAATATAAAACTTTATAGTTAATTTGCATAATTGACATATAACTTATAATGAATGTCTACAAAATTAAATTAGTTTTATTATTTATTTAAAATCTATCTATAGCCCTGGCTGGCATAGCTCAGTGGATTTAGCGCGGGCTGCGAACCAAAGTGTCACAGGTTCGATTCCCAATCAGGGCACATGCCTGGGTTTCAGGCCATGACCCCCAGCAACCGCACATTGATGTTTCTCTCTCTCCATCTCCCTCCCTTCCCTCCCTAGAAATAAATAAATAAAATCTTAAAAAAAAGAACTCCCTTAAAAAAAATCTATCTATAATTACTTTACATTACCTAAGTTAAACTTTGCTCTCTCAGTGACCTGACATGAAATCAGAAGTTTTTTAAGAATAAATCACTTAATGACAAGTTAACCAAGTCACCTAAATCTATTTAAGTATATAAAGTCCACATATAAATGGGAATTTTTATTTTAATATAAAATTTGTGTGGGAAATAATGCTATAGTTTATAATAACAGAGTTTTTGACAGTATCTGGAAATTGATATTGCTATTTGCAAAGATTTTCATGATGTTATCTCAGACATGAAATAAATAATGCCTGACTAGTTATGTGGATAACTTAATTAAAAATGCAATCTTTTCTGGCATAGAGTATTTGTTAACACCAACAGCTGACCAGTAGTTATTACGTTCCATATACCATATTTATAAGTTTTATGTTAAGGCTATTTACTAGCTCCTGAACAAAAACCCCAACTGTGAAGTGGACTCAAAATACTTCAAGTGCATCTCTTTCTACATCACAGCAGTGAGGAGGCAGACAGGTCTGCAGGCATAGCTTCCTCCCATAGTCATTTAAGGACTCTGGCTGACAGCGAACCTGCCATCTTCAACACATGGCCTCTGAAGTTACCTGCGGGCTCATCTCATTGTCTTTCCAGCAACGTGGAAAAGGAGAAGAGTATATTGGAAATGTTATGAACCACTGCTGGGAAGTGAAGTTTGTCATTTGGACCGATACTCAATGGACTGAAAGTTAGTCAAAAGGCCACATCTAAGTAAAAGAGAAATTGAGAATATAAGCAAGCGCTGTAGATGGTAACAAGGGCAGATCGTTGATTGGGGATAGTAGTTACCAGTGTCTTTCAAAGTACTTTATGACTCATGGACACGAACTAAGGGTGGGGAATGCAGGTGGGAGGGGGTGCAGGGTGGAGAAGAATAAAAGGGGGAATGAAACGACTCTAATAGCATAATCAATAAAATGTATTTTTAAAAAGAAATAAATTAGTAGAGACTTTTTAAAAAGTGCTTTCTTTGAATCATCCCATTTAATTATTTTAACAGCACTGATTTGTTAATAAATGAATTGAAATGTAGAAAATTACATGACTTACCCTGGCTGGTGTGGCTCAGTGGACTGAGTGCTGGACTGTGAAGCAAAGGGTCACTGGTTCGATTCCCAGTCAGGGCACATGCCTGGGTTGCAGGCCAGGTCCCTAGTTAGGGCTGCATGAGAGGCAACCACACACTGACGTTTCTCTCCCTCTCTTTCTCACTCTCTTCCCCCCTCTCTAAAAATAAATAAATAAATAAATAAATAAATAAATAATTGCATGACGACCAAGTTCTATACTGACACAGCCAAGATCTGCCTTTCTGGTACATGGTACCTTGGTTCTTCGTCATTTTAATAATCTACAACATCATTACTCTTAATCATTTGCATTATTATTTTTATATGCAGGAATACAACATTTGAATGTGTTCTTCATAAGAATTTTATTTCTAATTGTAAATATGCTACCTTTTCTATTTCACCTATCTATATGAATGTGAATATCTGCCAATGATATTATATTTTCTCACCCTGTAAATGGTCTGTTATGTTATTCAGTTGAACATCAGGTTTTGCTCTCTTTCTCAACATATTTTGTTTTCATGTTGTGGGAGTATTTCTTATTTTCTGAAGGATAGTCTCCAATTTTAAACTGTGATAAAACAAAGTACAAGCAGATTTTTATATCATACAGAGTCAACCAAGGTTAGTAGAAAGATTTTTCTCTCTCTTCAATGTTTCTCTCGTTTGTTCCTTCCATAAGTGTTTTTAGAGCCCTTATTCATCACTCATTTTTGTGATTCAGAAAATAGGAAATTTCACAAAGCAGATAAACCCTATGTCTTCGATGAATGATTTTCCATTCTAGTGGAGAACACAGATAATGAACAGATAAACGTTGCATTAGATGTTATAATGTCATGCACATGATTTATTGAAAAATAAATCAAGAAAAGTGGGTAATTAAGATTTTTACCAAAAATATGTAATTTTAGATAACACTTCTCATTGAAGTCATTTACTGGATTTGGTATTTGAACAGAAACCCGAATAAAATGTAGGTAAATAGGAACTTCTCCATTTACTAGTATTTTAAATAAAGCTCTCTCAAGTTGCAAGCAAGCGATTATGGAGTTTGACTGAGTCCTATGATAAACTACAGAATGGCTAAACTATGGGAAGCAGATTTGTGATGAGTGGCAGCTCCAAGTAATGGAAAGGTTAATGGGATTTGTTGATGTAGAAGCAGATGTTTGCTGTGTTTCGAACTTGGAGGCAGACATGAACCAAATAAATTTGCAGGTGATTACATTTTACCTGAGACTTAGTTATAGAATTGGGTATAGGGTCTGTGCACAGGAATCCCAAACGAACCAAATATTTGGGAGTTAAATTGTTATTTTATGAGGTAGAAAAAGGGAAGCGCACCTGCATTGCAAAGGGAAGTTCAGCTTCTTCACATACAGTATTAGTATCTATAAATTGAAAACTTCATAACATTATTTTTATAATTATTGCTAGTTCACAACTTATATTGTAGCTCATCATATTAAGATAGCTTGTACATTCTTTTCATTGGTATGTCCTAGAATACAGTGCTTGTTTTTTTTTTTTCTTACAAACACTATGTGGAGGAAATTAAACACATAAATGACAGAAAAGGCTCAATTGGACAAGTGACAAACATGGTTTTAAATGAATAACGTTTTCAGAGTTAATACATATTACTTCCTCCCATCATGAAAGTACCTAATAATTAGTATAAAACTTTATAGTTCATTTGTATAATTGACATAAATTACAATGGTAGCTAAAATATTAAATCAGTTTTACTATTCACTTAATTATTAGTTATTATTTTTATTTTCTCCCTCTTTTTTTATTTTTGTTCAATTACCATTATCCCAATTCTCCCCCCCCCCCCGCCCCATTGCACTCCCCTGCCCCCCCCACTCCCTCAGTCAATCCCCACCCCTCTGTCCATTGCCAGGGGTCCTTTATACAGGCTCCTGGACTAGACTATTCCTTCTCTTTTCCCTGTTATTCCTCACCTTCCTCCCCTCTGGTCACTGTCAGTTTGCTCCTTATTTTGATGTCTCTGGTTCTATTTCCCTTATTTGTTTCTTATGTTCATTAGATTTCACTTATAGGTGAGATCATATGGTATTTATCTTTCACTGCCTGGCTTATTTCACTTATCATAATGTTCTCCAGATACATCCATGCTATGGCAAAGGATGGTAGCTCCTTCTTTCTTTCTCTTGTGTAGTATTCCATTTACCTAAACGTACCATAGTTTTGTTTTTTTTTTATCCACACATTTATGATGGACACTTAGGTTCCTTTCAGCACTTGGCTATTATAAATAACACTGCTATGAACACGAGGGTGCAAAGGTTCTTTCAAATTGGTGTTTCAGGATTCTTAGGGTATAATCCCAGCAGTGAGATAACTGGATCAAAAGGCAGTTCCATCTTTACTTTTTTGAGGAAATTCCATACACAGTGGTTACATCAGTCTGTATTCCCATGAACAGTGCACTAGGGTTCCCTTTTCCCCACATCTTTGCCAGCACTTGTGCTTTGTTGATTTGTTGATGTTGGCTTTCAGTGAAGTCTCTGATGTGGCTTACCCTAACTTTGTAAGATGCAGCTCAGGCAGTGCCTAGAGGAAAATGAATAGCTATAGATGCTTATGAGAAATACAGAATTTCTGCATGATCCTTTTCCAGTTGGCTAACCATCATTGTTCATGAATGCAGATTTCAGCCCACTTTCTTTATGCCAGTTTACATGGATGTCACACAAACCATTCTTGTTATATCAAAGATGGCTGGACATTTTCCACACAGATTTCATATAAAGTCCATATATCAATGGCAATTTCCATTTTAATATAAAATTATTGTGGGAAATAATGCTACATTTTCTAATAAAAGAGTTTTTGACAGTATCTGAAAATTGATATTGCTATTTGCAAAGATGCACGAAATAAATGTGGCAGGGTCATACTATTACTTACAAATCTGTATATCAAATAGTGCTTCCAAAATTTATGGGAACTTAAATTTTTTGATGTGAATATTTCTCTTTATTTTAGTTTTAATTGTTGTTGAAGTATAATTTTCTGTCTTTTACTCCCATCCTAAATTTGTTAACCATCTTCTCAGAAAGACTAGGGACATATAGAATAAAACCATTATTTATATAAAGGAAGGTTTTCTGATATCTGTTTATGGTAGTTAAACAAATCTAGTCAGAAGTACTAGTGATCAAGAAGATCAATTAATTGTACATTAATTCAGAGTTAAAGATTTCAAGAATTAAAAGTTACCATTAGAGAAAGAGTACAAAGCTCTAGTTTTTTTTTTTAAAGTGGCATTTAAGAGAACATTATGCTAAGTGAAATAAGCCAGTCAGAATAAGACAAATGCCATCTGATCTCACTCACATGTGGAATCTAATGAACAAACTGAACTAACTAGCAAAATAGAGACAGACTCATAGACAGCAGAATGACAGCTAAGGGGGTGGATAGGTTAGGAGTTGGAAAGACTGAGCAAAAAGGAAAGAGGATTCATGGACCTGGAAAATAGTGTGGTGATTGCAGAGGGAAGTAGGGTGTAAGGGAACTGAATGGTAATGAAAAAATACAATTAAAATTTAAAGAAATAAAATCACCAGATAAATCACAAATGGCAAGACATGAGAAAGCAGAGAGTTCTTGAATTAGAATTTGAAATGAATTTAGAGTCATAAATAACGCAAAAAGTACTAGGAGTCCTTTTAAGTGCCAAAGAACTAAAATCCAAGAACAGTTTCTATTTTATACAAACTCTAATTTCCAACATCTGGCAGTTTACCCCAGAGGAGGCATCCAGGTAGCTTTGTCAGAATAGACTAAACAGCCTTGCTCATGTCTGCCATTGGCATGACTACCATTAATTTTATTATTCCTAAGCACTTAAAACACAAAGTAGATCACTCATAAAATCCCCAGTCTCAGAGAAAAATAATAAAAATATAAAGTTGTAATTGAAGCAGAGTTTTACATAAGATTCTACTTCTCTCAATCCTATGTTAATTCAATTGAATATATATATATATATATATAATTTTACACTTATATAGTGATGGGAAATTTAAAGCATACATAAAGGAAGAAAGTAAATAATGACTCAACTTCCATCTTCAAAAATTAATCAATTTTTTAAATGTTTTTAACCTTCTTCCCTACTTTTATTTTTATTTGTTTGTTATACCTAGATTTTTATTGGACTAGATAATTAAAGCAAATTCTAGGCATTATCCCTTTTTCACCTATTTTATTATATGTGTCTAAACATTGCAGGGGTTTTATATATTTTAAAATTGTACCCTGTCATTATTATACCCCCCCAAATTTGCAGTTTTTTCTTAATGTAATTTACTACCCAAAACTGTCTTTAAAAAAAATCTATCGGTTGAAATCACGATTCAGCTGTGCCACACATGGTGAGTTCTTGTCACCTTATGAGTCTCTTGAAAACTGTGACAACTTTATTTCATTTTTATACATATAATTTATATGTATATATACATTTTTTCCATAGAAGGGAGACGTTTTTATTAGTGCAGATAACAAAGCATAGTGATACTGATTATTTTATATTTTCATCCAAACCATCTGTCCCATACAATACCCCTTATTTTATATTTGATTGATTACTTATTTCTGGTGAGATAGCTAGATAATAAACATTTTAGTCTTTGTAGGCCTGACTCTGCCTTTGCAATTCTAGATTGTAATTGAATATGTTGGGAGGTATTTCTGTAAACTATATTTATGGACACTGATATTTGAATTTCATGTCATTTTTACATCATACAATAATATTCTTTTAATGTTTTCAACCATTTAAAAATGTGAAATTCACTTTTTAGCTTGCAGATTATATAAAACAAGGCACTGATGAGTCATTTTGGTAACTACTGCTTTATCCCTTACTATGTAAAAGCTGTATGAGATTTTAATTACCTTTTTAGGCAAGCAAACTTCATAAGCATTACATTATTATTTTTACTGAATGAAGCCATAATGCTCCCCCTGTCTGCTTGTCCCATTCTTTGTAATGCTGACTGTGATCTGCCTGATCACTTTCTTACAAACATCTCATGGACCTTTTGCTTATTGACATTAGTTCTATTGATGACTATTCGTTCATTGTTTCCATTAGGTAAATGTTTGTGATTTTCCAATTCGTCTTTTTTTCCTGCATTTATTTTCAATCATTCTTTTAAAGAGAACTTTGCTTCACCAATCACATGCTTATGCCACTGCTACCAGGTTGCCATTATTTCTCAATGAAGGTGAATTTTCAGATGAGTTCCTAGATTCAATGTCTGGTGAACTTTTATAACATATAACTGACCCTTGAACAACATAGGTTAAATAAAATGCATGGGTCCACTTATATCCAATTTTTTTCAATAAATACTCTAATTTGTTTCCTTTCTTTATGATTTTCTTAATATTTGTTTTCTCTATCTTACTTTATTATAAAAATACAGTATAAAATAACAACATACAAAATATGTGTTAATAGACTGCTTATATTTTCTGTAAGGCTTCCTTCTGGTCAATATTTGGCTGTTAGTATGATTTTACTGATATTTGGAATCTAATAAACAAAATAAAACAGAATTCCACACATAGAGAGAGTATTGACAACGGCCATAGTGGAGTTGAGCTGGGGGACTGAGTGAAATAGGTGAAGGGAGTAAGCCAAAAAAAAAACAAAAAACAAAACAAAAAACAAACAAACAAAGAAAAACAAAAGTCCCTTATAGACCCAGACCTCAGTATGGTGATTACCAGAAGGAAAGGGGTAGGACAGGGAGAAGAGGATAAATGGTAGATAAATGGTGACAGAAGGAGCCTAGATTTGAATGGTGAGCACAAAATACGATATACAGATAATATATTATAAAATCATATACCCAAAACCTATATGATTTTATTAATAAATGTAACCCCAATAAGTTCATTAAAAAAAAAACAACAGTTGACTATAGTAGTTAAATTTAGAGAGAGTCAAAAGTTATACATGTATTTTTGACACACCAGAATGCAAGGGTCACCTGTAATTCCATGAGTTTCATTATAAATCATTTGGGTCCTTATGACAAATATTGACAAAATACTGTAGTAATAACATTCTTTTAATGCTCTGAACACAAATATCATTAGGTCTATCTATATGAAATCAGTGTAAATTTTAGAGTTATATAACAACTGACCTTGCCTATTTGCTGGAAGAGAACCAGTATTTTAAATGCTTAAATTAATGACTGAACTTTATTAGTTGGCACATCCTGGCTCTGTTCACTTTAAAGAGGATGGGATTATATCATGATTAATAGGCTTATTGAGATTATCTTGCACTTACATTGAGCTTTTCCTTTAAGCCTCTCTGAAGATTTTGAATATTTAAATTACAAATCAAAATTGATCCTCAAAATTCACAATGCTAATTAAATGAGTAAAGCAAATTGATATTAATCAACAAATTTTAACAACTTTAAAAATAGGCTCACTCCTTAGTTTTGCTTTTTCAAGTAAAATGCATATGTTTCTTATTATCTAAAATGCTCATGCCATTTTTTATTTTGACATTACTTCATAATAAAACTCCTAAAATTTTATGGCTCAACATACACAATGTGAATGAAGTTGGACATTTAATTTATTTTGTAAAAAAATAAAAACACATTATTATATTTTATTGTAATATTTCTTTTATATCTTTCTTAATTTTCAAATAGACTGTATCATCTTATTTTTTCCATTTTTATATCAGTATTCATTTAGAATTATCATATTTTAATTTTTCTTTATGTACATATTTTTTTCTTACAAGGCTTTTTGGTGACTTCTTACTGGGTTCATTTCTTTTATCCAATATTTTGTATCTCTCATTTTGTTTATTCAGTTTTTCTAGAACTCCTTATAAATAATATATTATTTCTCTTCAAATTGTTTTCATGTTCTTAACTTCACCTTTTAAAAACTTTTCCTTTCTTTATTTTTTGACTTTTATTCCCAATTATCATCTTAACTCTATGTTAAAATTTTTATAATTTCCTCCTTAGCAGATTTTCCTTTTTGTAGATTTAAAGAGTTAGAAAACATGTTATTTTTACAACAAACCCTTTTATTGCTCCTTTATGTAGCCATCTCCCTTTATAAATACATTTTATACTATTGTATAGATGGCATTTGTATTTTATTTTTTATATTATGTATAACTAATTTTTGTATTTGTGTTTTTCTAGATGCTCATGTAACTGAGATTTCTAATAATTTTTTGCAATATTTGTACTGCTGCTAGTTTTGCTTGGGAATTATTTTCCTATGACTGTTCCCATGTTTGGTTTCCTGCTTCTTCAGTCCAGCTCTCCAGGATTCTGCAAACAAAGTTTTAAGTTAGAAAGTCAGGTACGTAACACTCTATCCAGCTGCTGGCTTTTGGAGAGTGGTTAAGTGACTTGTAGAACTCCTTAAAGGATTCTGTATCCAAATCTCAGCTTTTATCTCTACTGCAGACAGATCAGATTTTCAGCAGCAAGAGTTGCGAGCAAATCCTTTTTGAGAGCTCACTTATGTCCTTGGTCCATTAATAGCCTCCATCTTTAAGTACTTTATAGTGCATTTTGAAACCAATCACGTGATTGAGGGTAGAAGCTCACTGTAATCTACTAGCCCAGTCATTCTGTCCACTGGGTTGTTTACTACCTCTTTGACAGACAATGATCTCTGATGGATACTGATATATAATGCAAACATTCTCACATTTTGTGCCTATTCCCGTTACTCCACCCACATGCTTCTTCTCCAGAACTCCTTTTACCAGATTTTCAAACTTGCTACTTGTAGGTACAATTGCCCAGGCTTTTTGTTGTGGGAGGCCGTTCTGCATGGCGTGGGCCCAGCTCCCACTCGGAGATGCACAGGACCCACACCCACAGATAGGTTTTCCCGTGGGGAATTAGGCCTGCCATGTACCTAGGCCACTATTAGTCTTGCTTTTTGCTAAAACTCCCTAACCCTGAATTAAGAACATTTAATGCAAAGCAACTTCCTAAAAACCATGCTAAATCTTCCAAAGATGAGTGTAACTGGTTCAACTACTTTTGCCTTTTCATTTGCAAATATCCCTCTTCTGTGATGTGATTAGTGGCATCCTCTCCTTTGTTTTCTGTATATGGTAACAACCTAAAGTGAGCCTGTGCATAGTTAATGAGGGTCTTCTTGTAATGTGCCCAGTAAGACAATAAAAGCTTGTTGGAGCGAGGGCTAAGGATTTTGCTCCCCTTGAGAGAAGAGCTATGCCGTCCCTTTTCCTCCACCGGATTCAGTAGTCCATGTGAATTTGTCTCATATTTCATCCATAATGATGTGGACCCCACGAGCCAGGGTCCGCATCATTTTGTCACTGCTAGCAAACTCATTATATTGTAGTTTTAAACCATTTGTCTTCTCTTTCCTCACAATGTGAATAAAAATATATACCTTACTAAGTTTTGGCTGTTGGAAGTATTTCCCCTTTTTACTGCTGGGTCACTAGTTAGTTCTCAATAATGCACCACTTTCCAGTTTTGGTGGTTTGATACCTCAGGATGGGAAATTCTGGCTACATGGTCTCTTGATGCTCTTTGGTTTGGCATTCAGGTTCTCAGTAGGATCCAGGTGCTGTGTCCTAAATAGTATTGACACTCAGTTGTAGATAGAATACCCTTGCTCCAAAACACTGGGAATATGCCTGGCATTTCTCCTACTGGGTTTGCCAAAGTATTTACTCATTGTCTTTAGGACAGATACCTCTAAAATCATAGGTATCTTAGGTCACATGGCTGCGGCAACAGGACTGCTTATATTGCAAGCTATGCATGAGCCCTTTGTTGTTCTGACATATGCCTTCAAAGCAGGAGCCTTATAATCAAATGATAAATTGGCTGGAGCAGCTTTGTTGAGCATGGGATGTGATGTTTCCAAAACCTGAAGAGTTTACCAAACAATTTTGCTTCTGCCTCAGCTGTAGAAGCTTAAAGATGTAATCAAGCACCGTATACTTTCAAGGGGATGCTCTAGAATTCAGCAGCGTAATGGTTTCCCAAATTCTTTATCTTGGAAATTCCAAGACGAACAGGAATTCCAGTGAATAAAACTCCATTTGGGCAGAAATGGCAAGCAAAGCACATCTAGGGATGAGAAAGGGGTTTTTCTTACATGAACACATTTGCTTTTATAAACTGGTCCTCGCAAGGTAGACAATACTGCACATTCACATTGTCGTAGATAGTAATGTAACTGGAAAAGACACCGGCGTTCGGGCTGCCTGTCACTAACTACCAAATCCAATAAGCAATGACGGTGATTGAATCTTTTATAGGCGCTTTATTCAGATGGCCGGTGATCTGAGAAGATGGCGGGTTCATACCCTAACAAACCATCTTACTCTTTCTTTCCCAGACAGATCTTTTATCAGGGGGTTGGGGGAGGGCAAACAAGGTGTCAGCAAAAGCCTTTGAAATTCAACAGTTGCCTCCAAGGCGGGGAAGGGTAGTTGCTTGCCTCTTCCTGGTACAGATGTCTCCAGGAGGTCATCTGCTTATTCTCAGGCGCCAGGATAGGCCTTACCTGTAGTTACTGAAACAAAAACTTAACATACATATTACTTGCTAGATTTATGACTATTTACCTTAAACTAAATTTTCCCAAGTCTTAAGTCCCTATCAGTAATTGTTAATATTATTTTTTATTATCAAAGAATACATTATCCACTGCTTTTTCCTTATCTTTTTTGATTTTAACTTAGTTCGTTCATTTTCTCCCTTTGTTCCTGGCACTGACTCAGAAAACATTCTGCATGTTTAATACCACAGGAAACCAGTAGGCAATCTATCCTCCGTTCAGAGTCAGTTCAATGAATCAGAGAGAAGCAGCTGAAATATTTTTTGCTTTCTCCCAATATAGCTTGATAGTGCTAAAACAGTATTTTAGAGTTCCTTCAATCCTTTGCTGGTAAAATTTCTCTTCTGTTAATATAAAATTACAGAACAAATTCAGACTTCAGTGCAGGAAATAGAAATAATTATAGGTTTTTCCAGAAGAAATTGATTCAACACAGGGACTTTCATGTTTGCCAAATCATTACGGAGCCCAGAGGAATGGAAGTCAGGTCCACCATCTATAATGACACAGTATTGCTGCCATAATCCAGGACAAGAAACCACTGTTGTCATCGACACCCCTGCAACCCACAGAGAGCCACCCACACTCAGTGACTGGAATAGGAGACACAGGCTGCTCCTGCTCTAGGAGAGAGTAATCCGCTCGACATGATCTGTAAATTGGCGCTGCCAGTGAAGTGTAATGTTCTCTGTCCTTCTCCCTTCTGAATTTCACACAATGGCATCGAGAACACAGTCTTAATTATACCCAGACCTCCTGCTGTATTCAAGTCCCTAAAAAGTAGATTTTGAGCTTCCATTCTCAGCAACACAAGAGTGATTTCAGAAAGAAGTGGAAATATATGATGAGTGTCAACAGATAGCATCTTGAACAAATAAGGTATGTGATGAGTATGTGTAAAATGTTGCAGCATAGGTGTCATTTTCAGTGAGAAATTCAAACATCATGTCCTCTTTTACGCAGGTAAATGCCCTAACCATTATATATTCAAACTTGGCAAAACCACGTTGTGAATTCTTGGCAAACATCTCTCATACTAGTTTCCTAGGGCTGCCACGACAAAATTCCAGAGCTAGGTGGCTTAAACAACAACATAATTATTATTTTCTTATCACAGTTCTGCATGTAGGAAGTTCAATATCAAGGTGTTGACAGGTTGGGTTTCCTTTGAGTTCTTTCTTCGTTGTGTAGATGCCCACCTTCCCAATGTGTCCTCCATAGGGCCTTTTCTTTGTGCAGGCCTCCCTTGTGACTCTGTGTGTGTCTCATTACCCTCTTCTTATAACGCCACCAGTCACACTGGAGTAGGGTCCACTCAAATGGCCTCATTTTAACTTAATCTTGTGTTTAAAGTAACTCTTTAAATATAGTCATATTCTGAGGTACTGGAGGTTAAGACTTCAACATATGAATTTGAGCTTGTTGGGTAGGGAACCAGTTCAGCCCATAATACTCCCACAATATTTTTTTGAATTTCCCAAGCAGATGCCATGAAATAGCCTCTTTTGTATTCTCATAATCATTATGCAAGTATAGGAAAGGTCATGCTTATGAATTTTATCAGTATTTTTTTCCCCAAAAGTTAAAATTCATGTCCATAGAAATGATTTACTCAGACTTACCAAATATTTAGGCTGAGTTATTTCCATGTCACATCAGAGACATTCAGAGGTGCAGTCCTATTTATACTGTACAATAGTTGTATCATTGCCGATTTATTCCTCGTGGCACTAACGATTTCACTCTGAGATATAAATCCAGTTCCTGCAGTGATAAGAAACAGAAGTTGATGTTTTCCACTTGGTTCAAACTAATTAATTTATTCTCTTTATATATAGAAGGAGGGAACAGTTGTTTCTTGATTTATGAAAGAATGTAGCTCACAATTACTACAATGAAATGTTAGCACTTTCTTAAAACCTGTACTGAATGGGGAAAGCACTATAATCAGAGTACAGTCAAGTTAATAGAGTAATGTTCTGAAATTCTAACTAGGCTTTGAATAACATTGTTTTAATTATGCTACAGCTTCATAAATGTTGCTATTGCTCATTATTTTAATTGTTGTGTGGTGCTGACAAATACACTGTGGAAAAGGGTGCCGCTGGCATTTTCATAATGTTTTACATTATAAAAGTCACAGTACAATAGTTCATCTAAGTCGTCTTTGTCACACATAGGCAGAGTTTACTGTATGAAGATAGGGTGACAGGTCATTTTTAAGTAGAATGAATATGAGAAATTTGATCTAATTACTGCAAGGAGTTCCAGTAATAATGTGGTATGTTTAGTTTAAACTGGCCACTCAAAAGGAAAGGTCTGTTCCCACATGTGTTTAAGTATAAAAGAGAGTTTATTAATTTTGACTTATTATGCACAGACATAACAGGTCATTTTTGATGCACTTACTGATTTACATATAAGGTAAAATATTTTATTACATTTACAAAAAGTGACTCAAGATTACGCAAAGCTGTTATTTCCAAATAAGTCTGAATACATCTCAAATAGTTGTATTTAGATATGTTTCAGGAATTAAACCATATACCTATAGTTGTATAAGATATATGTATATAATTGAAATAAATGTATATACCATACAATTCATTCATTTCAATTGTGTAATTCAATATTTTTTAGTATATGCACTGGATTGGGTAATCATCACTATAATCAGTTTTAGAATATTTTTATTGCTCAAAAATGAAACTTCCCCCTAATAAGCAGTCCCCTTGACCTTAAGCTTAGTGCTAGGTAACCACCAATTTCCTTTCTGCTTCTATAGTCTTGTTAATTTGGACATTTCATATAAAAGAAATGATAAAAAATATGAGCCTTTTGTGACTGACTTCTTTCATTTGGTGTAATGTCTGCAATGTCCACTCATATTCTTTTATGTATTAGTACTATATTTTTATTGATAAATAATATTCTATTGTATGAAAAATATAATCATTTATTCATTTGTTTTCACTGTTTGGCTATTTGTGTATATACTTTTTTGTTCCATTCAATTTAATTTTGTATCAGATTCAGGTGTACAGCTTAGTGGTTAGATAATCATATGCTTTTCACAGTGTTTCCTCAGTATTTCCAGTACCCAAACTGTCATCATACATACTATTATACTATTATTGACTATGTTCCCTGTGCTTTACTTACATCTTTGTGGCTATTTTTGAAGTATGAAACTTGTGCTTCTCAACCCCTTCACCTCTTCCCCCCACTCTCCCTAACCCCTTCTCTCTGGCAACCACAAGCGTGCTCTCTGCACTTATCAATCTGTTTCAATCTGTTTGTTTATTATGTTCTTTAGATTCCATGTGTAAGTGATATCACATGGAATTTGTCCTTCTCTGACTGACGGACTTCGCAGAGCATAACAGTTTCTAGGTCCATCCATGCTGTCACATATGGCAAGATTTTATTCTTTTTGATGGCTGAGTAACATTCCCTTTATGTGTGTATATTTTTGTACCACACCTTTTTTATCCTCTCATCTGTCGATGAACACTATGGATGCTTCCATGCCTTGGCAATTGTAAATAATGCGGCAATGAACTTAAAGGTGAAAATATTCTTTCAAATTAACATTTTGGGTTTCTTTGGATACATATACTTTTGTTTTTATTTCCTAAATGTATATCTAGGAGATTAATTGTGGGGTCATATGGTACTTATATGTTTAATTTTTTGAGGAACTGCCAGACTTTTGCAAAGTCACTTTATCATTTTACCTTTTCACTAGTCCAGCATGAGGGTCTCAGTTTCTCAGAATCGCACCAACATTTTGTTATCTGTCTTTGACTACAGCCACCCTATCAGGTGTGAAATACTGTGGCATTATAGTACAATTGTCTCTTATTCATTTATCAGTTCATAAAAATGCCCCCAAGTTATCACTAGTGATCACATAAATTGTGCTCAAAAAGCCATTCATGTTTGCTGATATTGCCAATTTCTAACACTTTGAAACCACTGATTCAATGAACAGAGATAACACTAAAAGAAGAAAGAATAAAAAGACAAGGAAAGAACAAAATAATAATATTCCACTTATTTAGTATACCATATTTTATTTATCAATTCATCAAATAATGGACATTTGGGTGGGAAAAAATAAAGAACAATAGAAACTAGCATCAAAAAGGAATTGCTTTTCATTCCAGATGAGATCAAGTTGTCTTAATGTCTCAGAAAAAAATAATTTTCAATCTATAACCCTATGCTATCCTATACTCAGTCATATAACCAACACATTGGAAAGCAAAAGTAAGAGATATCCCGCATGGGTACCCCAATAAACACACAAACAAAACCAAAACAACACACACACAAACATACAAACTCTAATGCACCCTTTGTTAGGAAGCTAAGATAATTCAAGTAATGGAATAAAGGATGGCAGAACAAAAACATCTTCAAAGTAAGACACTGGTCAGAGCAGGGAAAGCAGGAGAATCTCCAGGATTCTGGAACAAGCATTTCCATACCAACAACTCAGTCAAGTCCTTCGAGCAAGCAGGAGAAATTGCGGCATTGAGTTGTCAGCTCCAAAAAAAACCCCTCTAATTATAGGTTGTACAATCATTTTGACTGCTTGCAAATCTGACTGAGAGGTTGAACAGAGTGTAGAGAGAATTAATTTGGAAATGTAACAAAAATATAAGTAATAATATGCACAAAAGTAGAAATAAAAAGTTTTAATGAAAGGCAATTTAATGATACTATAGTGAGCAGCTATCACATGTAAACATATAATCCTAACATCAAAATAATACAGTCCCTGTGTATTGATTTAACCAAGGGGTGATTTAACAACTGATGAAGTAAGAAAAGGAAAAAGGGTGTTACATGATCAGAGAAGTAAATCCTCATCTCCCACAATAGAAAATCAATAGGTATTTACAACTGATGAATCATTATTGCAGTATAAGCATATAATTTAAAATTATGGTATATGAGAACACTGCAAAAAGAGTTGTTAAGTATTTCAATTGATGCGAATTAGGATTGGGGAGGAATTAACCCTTGGAGTTTTCTACTTTATATATTATTTTTCAATGTCTTTAATATTAATTGTATTAATATATAATATACCAGCCAGGGCAAACTCAATTTTTAAACTTATTATAATTACTTCTTGATAGTCACATTATCATACTTTGTCAGTGAGAACCTTGTCTGTTTAAAGATATAATATCACTTCTTTATTAAAATATGAAAGAGTACTGGCTGGTGTGGCTCAGAGGATTGAGTGCCAGTCTGGGAACCAAGGGGTTGCTGGTTTGATTCCCATCAGGGCACGTGCCTGGGTTGCAGGCCAGGTCCCCATTAGGGAGTGTGAAAGGTAAGCACACATTGATGTTCCTTTCCCTCTCTTTCTGCCTCCTTTCCCTCTCTAAAAATAAATAAATAGATTATTTTAAAAAATGTGAGATATCTTGTATTGTCTTCATCCTAATTCATGGAAACAGCACTCTCTGAGGAGATCTAGGTATACATATTTTTATTAAGTTTATTTTATTAAAGCTTTTATTTATTTTTTTTAGAGAGAGGGGAAGGGAAGGGGAAAGAGGGGGAGACAAACATCAATGCGTGGCTGCCTCTCATATGCCCCCCCACTGGGGACCTAGCCTGGCAACCCAGGCATGTGCCTTGACTGGGAATTGACCCAGTGACCCCTTGGTTCACAGCCCACACTCAATACACTGAGCTACACTAGTCAGGGCAGATTTAGGTATTTTTAAAGGAAATGAAATTATTGATGAAAATGTAGACCTTCTAATGCATTTAATATCATTCTGCAATATTGGTACTAGGTAAGCTGGACCAATCTCTAGGCTGCTGGGGTTACTTAGCAAAGCCAAAATAGAATATTTTTAATGAAATGAATTCAAATTAGTAATTCTGTTTTACATTTAATTATGTAAAGTTTCATTTTAATTTGACTTCAATGTAAATTTTGAATTTTTTTTCTGTTTATAAAAAATTTTGTGTCCTCATCGCTTGTAATTTTCTACTTTAAAAAATATAGCTCTTTGGACTTCTGGCCAAGATGGAGACTTAGGTAGACACACTGTGCCTTCTTGCACAACCAAATTGGGGACAACAAAAATTTAGAAACAAAAAACAACCAGAAATGATAGAAAACTGAATTGTACGGAAGTCCAACAACCAAGGAGTTAGACACATTCATCCAGTCTGGTAGGAGGGGCAGAGTCAGGCGCTGGGCAGAGAGAGGTCGCAGCAAAGGCTTGCGGACCCCAGCACACAGCGCAGCTGCTGACAGACCCTGGGAGCGGGGTGGCCACGGGCAGACCCAGTGAGACGCTCAGGGCAGCTGGCTCGCCAAGCAGTCCCACAATCACATGAAGACAAACCAGGCAAAGCAGAGGAGAGAGACAGACTTTGCAGCCCACGGCCCCAGCTGGGAGAAATAAAGCCTCTAAACACTGATTGAAAACACCTGTGGGGGTTGAGGTGCAGGGAGAGACTCCCAGCCACACAGGAGAGTTTGTTGGAGAAACCCACAGGGTCCCAGAAAGTACACAAGCCCACCCACCCTGGAACCAGCACCAGAAGGGTCCAGTTTGCTTAGGGGAAGTGGCAGAAGTGACTGAAATCCAAGAGAGAGCTGAGCAAATGCCACTGTTTCCTCTCAGACCCCGCCCCCACAGACAGCATCACAATCCAGTGAGTGAGTTGCCCTGCCCTGGTGAACACCTAAGGCTCTGCCCCTTGTACATAACAGGTGCATCAAAACAAAACAAAACAAAAAAAATGGCTCAAACGGAAGAATGGATCAAAGCCTCAGAGCACATATTTTAAGCAACTAAGAGATAGCCAACCTATCAGATGCACAGTTCAAAGCGCTGGTGAGCTCACAGATTTTGTTGCTTTTGGTCGAAAATTAGATGAAAAAATGAAGGCAACGCTAAGTGAAATGAAGGAAAAAACACAGGAAACCAATAGTGATAGGAAGAAAACTGGGGCTCAAATCAATGGAGTTGACCAAAAGGTAGAAAGAAACAAACAGAAAAGAATGAAGAAATAAGAATTCAAAAAAATGAGGAGAGGCTTAGGCACTTCCAGGACATCTTTAAACGTTCCATTATCCAAATTATAGGGGTACCAGAAGGGGAAGAGGAAGAGAAACAAGTGGAAAAGTTATTTGAACAAATAATAAAGGAGAACTTCCCCAAACTGGCAAAGGAAATAGATTTCCAGGAAGTCCAGGAAGCTCAGAGTCCCAAAGAAGTTGAACCCAAGAAGGAACACACCAAGGCACATCATAATTACATTAGTTGAGATTAAGATGAAGGAGAGAATTCTGGAAGCACAAGAGATAAGGGGATAGTCATCTACAAAGGAGTTCTCATCAGACTGTCAGCTGATTTCTCAAAAGAGACCTTACAGGCAAGAAGAGGCTGGAAAGTCATGAAAGACAAGGACCTACATCTCAGATTGCTCTATCCAGCAAAGCGTTCATTTAGAATGGAAGGGCAGATATAGCGTTTCTCAGGTAAGGTCAAGTTAAAGGAGTTCCTCATCACCAAGCCCTTATTTTATGGGACTTAAAGGGGCTTATCTAAGAAAAAGAAGATAAAAAACATGGATAGTAAAATGACAGCAAACTTTCAATTATTAACAACCACACCTAAAGCAAAACCAAAAACAAACTAAGCAAACAACTAGAACAGGAGCAGAACCACAGAAATGGAGATCACATAGAGGGTTAGCAATAGGGGAGTGGGAGAGGGAGAGAGGGAGAAAAGGTACAGAGAATAAGTAGCATAGATGGTAGGTAGAAAATAGGGGGAGGGCAAGATTAGTATGGGAAATGTAGAAGCTAAAGAACTGATGGCACATGGATATGAACTAAAGAGGGGTAATGAGGGTGGGAGGGGGTGTGCAAGGTAGAGGGGAATGAAGGGGGAAAATGGGACAACTGTAATAGCATAATCAATAAAATAAAAAAGTAAAAAATATATATAACTCCTATATAGCTCAATGATTAAAATTCTATGCTCATATTATGTACCTTAAAGTTTTTCAGTAAAATTTTTGCATACTTTATAATTATTGTTTAAAACAATCTATGAAGTGGTATAAACTATTTCTTCTAAATAATCATTTTAAATACTCTCATCAAAAGTAGAAAATGGTATTAAAAGTAAATAAAGACTTCTTTTCTTAGATAATTTTATTGTATGAATTTATTTCCCCTTTACTGAAACTTCTGTCATTATGTCATCACAGTACAAATCATTTGCATTAATTCTGCCTAGAAAATAATGTATTTCATAACATAATTACTTAATTTAAACAAGCTACCAAATATTAACAGAAGAAGAAATTGAATCTCATGCTTTGATTAATAAAAACATAATTGTAGAGAATGCTTCTTTCCAGGCACTAATCAGACTGTCTTGGTTCTGAAGGTCAAAAGTAAGGAAAAATAGAAATTAGCCAATCAAGCAGGTGAGTAATTGTTAGCACAAAAGTCAAATTTAATTTTAAAGTAGTAGGAAGGAATACCAAGTGGAACTTTAATGTTTGATTCTTTATAATTAGATTTTTCTAAACATCTTCACTTTTTTAAATAAAGATTTTATTTATTTATTTTTAGAGAGAAGGGAAGGGAGGGAGAAAGAAAGGGAGAGAAACATCAGTGTGTGGTTGATTCCCATGTGTCCACCACTAGGGACCTGACCTGCAACCCAGGCATGTGCCCAGACTGGGAATCAAAGCAGTGACCCTTTGCTTCACAGGCCCATGCTCAATACACTGAACTACAGTGAACCAGCTAGGGTTATAATTAGATTTTAAAAATATATACTCACCTCTAAAATTAGTTTATTAGGGAAAAATAGATATAATGTCCAATTCCTTCATAACTGTGTTCCCTAGTTATGTGGACTCTGTGCTCAGGAAAAAGCTAAAATATTGGTACAAAGTAAATATGTTCAGAGGTAGACATGAATGATGTTATTAATCTGAGCTTGAAGACAGACAAACAAACAAGAGCTATGGCAAATATATGAATGACAAAAATAAACTGCAATCTCTGGGCAAGGCTGTTTTTTAATAAATGTGAATATCAATCATAAGGGTATACCCAGTACCTGAAAATGAGCTGATGGGCTAAGTGGTGAACATGTTTCAATAGAAAAAAGGAAAAAACAAAACTTACAACCCACTACGTGAAGAGTACTTCTTCAGTGTTGTCTAGAGGTAATGGACTTTGGCTAGAGCTATGTGGGTCACTTATTTGACTCTGATCAGACTTTCATAAAGCGTGATCCATAGACCAGTGCTGGTCCAAGAACTGCCACGCTTACCTAGATAGCATGGGACTGACTGGGACTCAGCATTTACATATGGTAATATCAAAATAAGAGAATAATGTGTTCTCTGATGACCCTGAGAATACAAATCTGTGCTTGTGTTTAATATGTTTAATTTCCAGCACTTCACATAAATTGTTTTATATAAAACTATTAGACTGTGAAGGAGTGAGTGAAGAAAATCAGGGGAACATACTCCAAATCAAGGGGCTGCAAATTAGAGCCTAGTTGACAAAATTGTCCTGCCTGTGAACTGGCTTTATCGGTAGAGTTTTACTGACTACTGCCAAGATCATCTGTGAATGTATATAGAATATTAGTAATAGTAAATGTCTATGAAAGTAAATATTTTTGTTGTGCTCACATATTTCAAATAATCCATTAGATTTGTTTTCTTTTATCGATACTAGAGAGAGGGCAAAGGAGGGAGAAAGAGGGAGAGAAACACTGATATGAGAGAGAAATATTGGTTGCCTCTCATACATGCCCTGAGTGGGGACTGAGCCCTCAACCCGGGCATGGGCCCTGAATGGGAATCGAACCAACAAACATCCAGTCTGCAGGATGCTGTCCAGCCAGCTGAGCCGCAATGGCCAGGGCTACATTAATCAATTTAAAAACATTGTGTTTAAGTAGGAATTATTAATACATGAAATTCCTCTAAGATACAGTGAATATTGTTAAATATACCACCGATTAATAATGAAGTAAACCGATTTCTTAAGATGATTATTTGATTAGGTCCTTAAATATTTGAATAGAGTTTCTAGGGAGGATTGATAGGATTTCATGTATTAATATTTTGTACTTGGGAAGTATGTTACCTTCTTCTAGCTTCTCCCAAAATACACTAACTTTTTGAAAACAGAGTTTAATCATGATTAATCCAGAAACCATTTATATTTTTAATTCACAGCTGGAACACATAGTATCAGTGCCACATATGCGATAGATGTTCAAAAGAATGTTGAATAACAAATGATAAGCAACTTCATAAAATAAAATAGGACACAGATATGTAAACTTTTCTGAAGGAGTTAGAATTTGACAATAGATTGATAAAATCATAGCAAAATTTAATTTTATTTTCAACTGTGTATAGTATTTCCTAATAAAAATACTGTATTTAACTATAAAATATCTTTCTTTAGTCAGCATCACTTGGAATTTAAACACTTCCTAGTATTTCTGTCAGGTGATTTGGGCTTTTTATTGGTATTTTGTATCAGTCTCAGGAAAACTTTTATTTATAACTTGCTAATATATTTAATGAAAAATTAGTATTTTACCTTGTTAATGCTTTCCTTACTTTCATTGAAATGAGTGCATAATATTCTCTCTTAATCCATTAATGTTATGAAATAGTAATTTTTAAATGATAATCTATTTTTGAATCCTTGGTCTAAACACATGATAATGTTTTATCTTAATTTAACTATAATGATACATTTGATTAGCTAATATTTTAATGACTTTGGCTTCTGTTGTCATAACATATATGCTTAAAATTTTTTTTCTTTTTTCTTTGGAAAATGTATTGTGTAGTTTTGCCATCAGAGTTGTAGTGGCCTCAGAAACTGTGTTAGGAAGTTTTTACTCCTTTTCTACTTCCTGAGAAAGCTTCTATAAAATTGGTATTCTTTCTTCCTAAATGTTCAATTAAATTTCTCTGAAGCAATCTAAAACTGGTGTTATATGGTGGGAAGTTGTTTATAAATTAAATGTTTAAATATACATAAGAGTATTTATGTTGTCCATTCTTCTTGGGTAAGTGTTGGTTGTATGTGTCTTCTAACATACTTTTCCAGAGTTCTTCAAAATATGCCCTGGTTAATATTTTAATAGCTATAAGATATGTAGTGGTGCCCTGACATTAGTAATCTGTGTTTTTCTTTTACTTTTTATATCATTCAGCTATGGGGTCATGAATTTTATTAATTTTTATGAAGAAACAGCATTTTTACTTTATTGATTCTTTCATTTATTAATCTCTTTTTTGCCTTCTATTTCATTGATTTATGCAGCATTATTTTGATTTTCTTTTTTATGTTACTGTAAGTTTGTATTCTTTTTCTAGATTCCTTTAATCATATATTTGGGAGTTTTATTATAATTTACATACATATTAATATGTCTTTTTAATTAACTGACACTTTTAAGCTTATGGAATGTCCTTCTTAGATTCTTGACGTAAACTTTTCTTCATTTAAGGGCAGCAAAGAAAAATATTCTCACTAATATAGACAGTATTAAATTCTTAATTATCTAGCTATATAATATACCTTATATTTATTGATTACTAATCAAAAAGTATATATTTTTTTCTTAATCATGTTTTGGAAAAGTATAATGAATTCCAGGAAAACAGCTGCAGTCTTATTTTATTTTACCATATTGTACTTATTTTTAGAATATTTATTTTCTCATCAGGAGATCATAAAGTAGCACTTGGACCAAATATCCTGTTAATCTGACCTTTCTTTACCCCATTTTGTCCAGCATGTTCACTTACTACCATCATTTCTGTGAAAATTTCTACTTTTTCTATTAAAATTATGGAAGTTCTCTAAAATGCTCAGCTCTTTATGGAGACTCTAATGACTGAAATATTTTGCAAATTTGCTTTTTCCAAAGTAAGTAGTTCATCTAGCAATACTAGAACTGCCAGGAAATGGGAGGGCCCATTTAATATTCTTGTTCTTTTCTTTTTTTTTTTTTTACAATAAATATTTATTGGATAAATAACTGATGCTGATATCGTTTTCTAAGTGCCTTATACAGATTCTGTCATCACACCACCAATCTAAGTTCTAGAAATTTAACATCACACAGAGACTTCTGGACCACCCAGGAGTCTTTGGCTCGATTTAACAGAGGGAGGACCACAGCGGGCCATTTGATCTCTCTCTCTGCCTCAGTTGTGTCTTCTGGAAAAGTCGTCTAAGACACTTCCTTTTCCAAACTCCAGGGTTATTGGAAAGACCAAAAGCAGCCGCGTAAAACAACAAGTCAACTGTGAGCATTTACATGCTATTTTTCAAACTCACCCAAACACATTTACGAGCCCATATTAAACATCCTATGTTTGGCTCATATATAAAAATGTATACATATTCATGTGCATGTTTATTCATATTCATACATACAGTTAAGTCTGAAAATTGTTCCTGTCCCTCCCTTTACTAGTTGAGACAGTCTACAGTAGATGCAATTCCCTACAAACACAAGTACAAGGGATTTTGCAATTACAAGCAGACACACTGTTTCACCATCTAAATTGTTTTGTTTTGTTTTTTAGATTTTATTTATTTTTAGAGAAAGGGGAAAGGAGAAAGAAAGAGAGGTGGGAGGAGAGACATATCGATTGGTTGCATGCCTCTCACACACCCATAACCAGGGACCTGGCTTGTAACCCAGGCATGTGCCCTGACTAGGAATTGAACTAGTGACCCTTCGGTTTACAGGCTGGCACTCAATCCACTGAACCACACCAGCTAGGATCAAGATTATTTTCATTTTGGGAAGCAGAGCAAAGGAGACAAGGTGGGAAGTTTAAGGAGGACTGGTGGGTGGTGGAGACAGGCAGAAGCATATAGAAAACCTGAAAAAGGCAAGCAGAAGGAAGAGGATGAAGATAGAAACTAAGATTACGAAAAGGTAGCTGCCTTACTCCCAATCCCACCATCCTGTACCCCTCATCTTTCTCTTATTTGGTGTCCTCTGATCAGTACTTCTTCCAGCATAACCTGGAGAAAGGAAATCCTTTTTCCTTTCTTGGAAGTTTCAGAGCTAAGTTGTAGGTCAGCATCAAGGATGTGTGGAGCAAGGATGACGACTGATTAGTGCACTTGGGCAAGTTCAGGCAGTATGATCTGCTGCTGGGAAGGCCTGTGTTCTATTTACTCTGGATGGAAAACCCCAGTGCCCACCAGTGCCCCAAATGCACTGCAAAAGGCAGACCAGGAGGAGGTACTAACAGACCAGTTCTTTGCAGTTGTTGGCTGAGTCATCTACTGCCCCCTCTGGCAACTGACAGATGATGGGGCTCCCCACAGAAACAGGAGGTAGCCTGCGCTTGGCCCTGACTAACCAGGGTCAAGTACAAGGAACCTGTTGGGTTGACTGAGAGTCAGTGATGGCCAGCTGGGAGCCTGAAGCCCCTCCAAACGGTCTCCAGACTTTGATGATGAAATACTAGTTATATCTCACCCAACTCAACTTCCATTGCCCGCACCATGACTTACAGCTCGGCCAGACCCACCACAAAGGTGACAATCAATGCAGCCAGTACCCATGAGGCCATTTCTATGAAGACATGCTGGCTTCCAAGGTAAGTGCAGATGAAGGCAGACACCACCGTGACAATGAAGTTGAAGACGGTGATGGCCAGAGCCTTCACTGACCTCACTTCCTTGCCCAGGTCACTGAGAATCCCACCATGCCTTAAATCCTGACAGGTTACATTGCTGGTGACCTGCTTATATTCCTCATTGGCGAACTGTATCCTAATTTTCTCCAGACGGGCAACTAGCTCTGGGTTCCTGGGAGGCTTCTCCACCTCTGGGAGATAGATTTCACTGCCTTCTGGGAGCGCGTGAAGGTACAGTGTGGCATCCCTTTCTCTCGGGTACTGGTGCAGATCCCGAATCAGGCGGAAGGAAACCAGGTGTGCAGGACCACGGAGGCGATCACCGTCCTTGTGCTGCTTCTCCAAAGCGGCTTCAAGCTCTGCTCACAGCTTCCAGGGCAACTGCTCTCGCTCCAGCTCTCCACCGGGGGCCACAGCACGCACCAGCCACTCTCCCGCGAGTTAAGTAAGATGACATTTCTAGCCCACTGTCATTTATTTAATATATAATTTTTGTTCAATTATAGTTGCCCCAATCCCCCCACTGCCCCGCCCCCTCCACTCCCTCAGGCAATCCCCACCCTGTTGTCCATTGCACGGTACTTTATACATGTTCCTTGACTGGACCCTTCCCTCTCTTTTCCCTGGTGTCCTTCTCCCTCCTCCCCTCTGGTCACTGTCAGTTTGCTCCTTATTTCGACGTCTCTGGCTCTATTTTCCTCGTTTGTTTCCTTTGTTCATTAGATTTCACTTCTAGGTGAGATCATATGGTATTTGTCTTTCACTGCTTGGCTTATTTCACTTATAATGCTCTCCAGATCCATCCATGCTATGACAAAGGGTAGTAGCTCATTTTTCTTTCTTTCTGCTGTGTAGTATTCCATCATGTAAATGTACCATAGTTTTTTTATCCACACATTTACTGAAGGACACTTAGGTTGCTTTCAGCACTTGGCTATTGTAAATAACACTGCTATGAACATGGAGGTGCATAGGTTCTTTTGAATTGGTGTTTCAGGATTCTTAGAGTATAATTCCAGCATTGAGATCACTGGATCAGAAGGCAGTTTCATCTTTAGTGTTTTGAGGAAATTCCATACACAGTGGTTACACCAGTCTGTATTCCCACCAACGATGCACTGGGGTTCCCTTTCCCCCACATCCTTGCCAGCACTTGTGGTTTGCTGATTTGTTAAGGTTGGTTTTCAGTGAAGTCTCTGATGTGGTTTAAACCAAATTTGTAAGATGCAGCTCAGGCAGTGCCTAGAGGAAAACGAATAGCTATAGATGCTTATGAGAAATACAGACTTTCTGCATGATCCTTTTCCAGTTGGTTAACCAGTTCTATGTTTTAGTGAAATATCACAGATTACTTAGTAATACAATAAACAGGGTACCTATATTGTCATCCTCAATACTCTTTGCTTTTGGAAAAAATATTTAATGTGGCATTTTCTAGTCTGTGATCCTGTCCTGAGAAGGAATGCTATTCAGCCTTTATTGATATACAGACTTTATTTTCTTATCTTCAACTTTAATACATATCTCCTCTCTATCAAAAATACCCTGCAAATCTAAAAGTAATGCCTTATTTTGATACAATTTGGAAACTGTTGACTTGCATCATAACAACTTAAAAAGTCATCAGTGACTGAGAACCTTTTTCATCATTTTATATTGGCATTTTACTCTACTTGTTTCCTTGGATGACAAGCAATTAGCATCAATCTTCTGAGCATTCTCAAAAGACTGATAGCAAAATATCCCTGGTTCATTTGTTGATTATCACAAAGTGGTTTTCAGATCTTCTTTCTCTAACCAATTCTACTTTCAAATCTATTCATTCTCCATACTTTCAAGAGGTCTTCCTTCTTTTATTCCTTTGTCTTATTTACTTTGGAAACTGAGGAGTCATCCTCAAATCACCATGGCCAGTGAGGCCACAGCTTTCAACCTGCTCAATGGTTACTTCACTGGCTGTGACTCCCAGAGGTCTTGTTTTTATTATTGGTTTTTACATTAGAAAACTTAATTATATATTACTATATACATAGGAATTTTGAGTTTCATGCATTTGATAATTTATTGTCTCCATTGTTCTTTATATTATTTTGTTTTAGTCTCTAAAATTGTTTTGAACACTTTTTGCAGTGTAATTTTACAGGAGATAGATTTTTAAAGATTTTTTCTGTCATTTAGTTTATCTTTGTTTTTAAAATGTATTTTCACAGGAAATAGACTTCTAAGTTGAGTCTTTTTTTTTAATTGTTAAAGATTTATTTTCATTGTCTCTTGGCTTCCATTGTTTTATGGGAATTCAGTTATTCCTTTTTACCATCAATTTTATTCTATGTCTTTGTTTTCTCTGGCTCTGTTTAAATTATTATTTTTTTATCTTTAGTGTTCAGTACTTTGATTATGATGTATCTGGCTATTTTTATTTCATTTATCACACTGCAGCTTATTGAACTTCTTTTATGCGTGCATGTTTTGTTGTTTGCTCTCACATATTGGGAAAATTTTCAGTCCTGTCTCTTAAAATATTTGTTGTTTCCCACTCTTTCTTCTCCTCTTTGGTCTATAATACTTACATACTGGCAGATTTTGATATTGCTGTATAGGTTTTAAATAATTTACTTCATTTTTCCAACTCTTATTATTGTGCTTTGTTTATAAGGTTCATATTGTCACACCTTCAAGTTCATTAATTCTTTCCTCTGTTCTGTCTGCTTCATTATATATACATATATACACACACACACATAAAATTTTCTGAAACCCTGAAACAGTTCATTTTCATGTTGCTCACCTTTCTATTATTGTCTATAAGTCAGAATTAATTTTAAGTCTCTACTAATTTTAGGCTCCTGACAATTTTAAGCCCGGTGTAGTTCCATTTACTATTCTGCTACTTCAGAGTATATCATATATCCTTGCTTTGTTTTTTGTCTTATATGATTGAGTGTCACACATTGTATGTAAAAGACAGAGTCTGAGATAAATACTATTTGTGCCCAGAAATGAGCAGAGCGCTCAGGGTGAGGGGTTGCATCACTGTATTTTTCAGTTGGGTGGGGATTAGGCTTAGATGTGAAACTCCTCTAGTGATAGATTGCCACTGCTTTAGTGTCCTATGCAGCCCAGAATGTTTGAGGTTTACTCTCTGTGTTGCTGCTCCATCTTCGGCTTTCAGCAGGCCCTTGAAGACTTTTGCTGAAGATGGCTTTCTCTCTATGCTTTTGCTTCTCCCTCAGCCACAGAGCACTTCTTGCTCCCTAGAATGGGGGAAAGATTTTTCAGTTTCCTTACTTCCTATGCAATCTGAAGCAAGCCCTGATTCCTTGGACCCCAGGTCTTAGACTTCTCAGCATTCCTACCTCACCACACAAACAACCATGTCCCCCTACTCAATGCAAAGTCTCTACTCAAAGAGTTTGCCCTGCATTCTCTCAGCTGTGGCAAGCCTCATACCAACACAAAATCAGAGATTGTTGAGTGTCCTCCTCAGCCTTCAGGGGTACATACATTAATGCAATCATTTTAAAGGCTCTATGATAGATGCATTTTCTACATTTCCAAAAGCAGCAGAAATCTTTTGCCTTAGGTCCCTTCAGAGTTTTTCTGCCCCTGTCCCCATGCGAGCCAATCTTGATCTTTTATTGATGTAGAGGATCTGGATCCGGATTACTTATCTTTTTTTGTTGTTGTTGCCAATGACAGTTGCTACTTCAGAAAGCAAAGGATCTGGGACAGGTCGGGTTCTATTTTTGCCCAACTCCACCCCATCCCCAGAAGCAGAGAACTACTTCTCTCATCTTATCAAGGCCCAGCATGGCTGTGGATGGTTTCTCTGCAGGCTACTCAGGGAAGCCAACTAATACCTTAGAGTCATGCAGGGTTTGTTGAATGGGCATGCTGCTTTAGCGTCTCCCGTCTACCTCCGATCATAGGCAGGAAATACATCGTGTGCAGTAGGTATTTCTGTCTTCTTGTTCTCACTCCTTCTCATGAGCACATGATCTTTGAAAAAGGTTGACAAGTGGCTGAAAGTCTGTTCTTGGGACTTTCGGGGCTTCTAAACTCCTATGCTAGCTAGTAGCTGACATTCAATAATTCAATGAAAGTTAAGCTTTTGGTTTAATACAATTTCATAGTAGTTAAGTCAATTTTCCATGGTTATATCTTACGTGTAACACTTTCTCTGTCTCGTCTCTGCTAAGAAAGGCATGTCACCCCTGAAATTTGTTTTACCAGATATCCTTATGATCTTACTGTTTTCTTAACAATCAGATTTGATCTCATTTTTAAGAAGATAAACCTTGCTGATGTTTCTATGTTTTATGTGAAAAAGTCTCACTTTAATTTTAAAACATAATTTGAGAAGGATGTAAGGCGTTAACATGTAAAATTTGCCTGGTTCGCCCCTCTGCTAATGTGCACTTTGGTCACACTCTTTGTTTTTACTCCACCTCCAGTAGCCATGTAAAAACACAGGCGCTTTGCTCAGAGCCATGCTAAGAAATCAGAGTTTGAGAAATTCAAAGCTCACTTTATTTAGTAGGTGACTATGTCTGATTAAATCAATCAGACTATGTATTTGCAAAGTGGGAAAAAGAAGAGCAAATTCCATTTTTTATTGTCTGTTAAGGCATTTCTCAAAAGCATGTACAAACAGGCACACCAGTGTACAAACAACTCCTTCCCCTTCCAAGATTCTCGATTTCTCCACTTCTGCCTTCATGACCTATTCCGAAAAAGGCACTTTGGGAACTTCACGTGTTTTTCCCTGGAAGTTCCTATTTAATCTTAGATATCAAATGGGGTGGTGAGGGTCATCTGTTGGTAAGTTGATATTTGTTCTATGAAAACAGGTTTACTATAAATCTTTGTCAGAGGACTTTTGCCTAGTTTATGTTCAGGTCCTATGAAATTTCTCTATTTTAAATTAAATTAGATGGTAATAGTATGTGAGTCATTGAAGTTTGCATTCAAACTAAACAACAGAAAGAAAAGGCTTTAAGGAACAGAGAGTATAGGGCACTAAGGAAGAGAGTATCCTTTTTGACTTCGCAGAGGCAAAATGATGCGTGGGTCACTGGCTAGCAGTGATCATAGAATGCTGCAGATGGCTCATCGAAACTCCAGAAAAAAACAAGCACAGAGACGGACCAGTTTCTGTGGAGAAGTACGGATGAACGGCCACCCCCTCTAGTGGAGATCAAGCTGATTTACCATCCAAACTGGCTTTTATTGGGTTCATTTTGCATAAGAATTCAGGTACAGCACATTACTCATTGCGAGGAAGTAAGGATCAAATGATAGGTAACAAGGAACTCGGAGGGTCTCTTTTGAGTCAGGGTCAAAGAGCTGTAGGACTTTAGGGAACTAACTAACTTCCTCCTTGGACCCTTCTCATTCAACTGAGAGCATTCTAAGCAAAGAAGGTTTCACAGGAATTTACATGTTCTTTCTTAGGCCTGATCACCCAGGGAATCTGCCCTTTCTAGCACAGGGCAGCACCACCCTGTCATTGTTTCAGGCTTAGGTGGAGCAAGGGAAGTAAGGCAGCCAAGAGATTAAGAGATTTTCTTGCAGAGCAGGAGGACTCAGGCTTTGTCAAAGCCAAAGGGTGAGAGAGTTCATCACCCCCTTTTGCCGTAGCCCCCAAAGTCCTTCTTTTGGGGGCCTCCCATGTGATCATGCCTGTCTTAGGTCGTCCCCCCTTGGGGAATCTTACCCATCTTTGGCTAACTGACCAAGCATTGGGGGCCAGGCAGGGTGAGGTATGAAGGAGCAGAAGCGGCGCTCCTGTCCGGGAGATAAGCTTGTCTCCTTGTTGGCTTACAGTTCCAAGGGCGTTCCCTTAGCTTTAGCCTAGGCCGAGGTTACAGCTTCTGATACCAGGCAGAGTGGTTCCCAACAGCAAAATGCTTGAGTAAATGGATAATAGACAGATGGCTTTGAATATTTATAAGTTTTTCAAAGAACCCCAAAGTAGTCATGTTAATTGTAATAAGGAAAAAGACATATTTTCAGCTACAGGCTTATTTCAAATAATAGTAACTTGTAAGTGTCTTTCAAGGAGTCCTAATAATTATATTTTCATGTATTATATTGCAGATTAACACCAAATTATTCATAATTTTAGCAAAACATGCGTATTTTCAATTCATGCTTAGCAGTTCTAGACTTGCTACATGTTTTGTAGTTTCTGAGGGTTTTTCAGGGTATTTGTAGTTATCTTTAAAACTAAATGTTTAAATTAAATTCATAACCCAAATCCAGAATGGTACACAATTATATAATTGCACTGTAACACGTTTACCAAAAGGAAACACAAGCACCTGGCAAATATCTACAGAAGAGACAGAATATTACCAGATCCCCTGATGCCTCCTTTGTATCTGTTTTTCTTGTTTGTGATTACAGCTGCCCTCCCCCCTAAAAGAATAAGAGCAAAAATATACAATGTTGTCTGTTTTTGCACTTTAATATCAGTATAAAAGAGATCATTCCATGTGTACTTTTTCTGTCTAGCTTTTTCTCAATATTTTGCATGTGACATTCATCCAAATTATTAAATTTGGTTGTGGTTTGTTCATTCTCTGTTGAATAGGATTCCTTTGCCTTATGTATACTGATTTATTTTAACTTCTTCATTTCTTGGCCTTCTCTGTATAATGGCAATACTTTGGGCTCTTGGAAGTAGACTCAAAGAGGCAGCGGACACACACCCTCCTCTGGCAGGCTCTGTCTTTGCGTTTGCACTTCTGTAGTTGAGGTGTGCTTGGCTGCTCAGTGGAGTCTCACACCTGTGTCCTGAAATTCATTTTCTGTCTCCTTTCACAATTGCTCAAGCATTAATTGCTATATTTCACTACCATTTCCATTAGTCAAACTTTATTGATATGTGAATAAGAAAGTATATATATGTATATATTGATATAAGTGTATATATTTAAAATTCAAAATGGAATGTATATTATCTTAGGTTTTCTTACATTATTTCTGCCAAAATTATGTTTTAAGTTCTTTTTTTCATGAGAACTAACTGTTAGATAGCCATGCTCTTATGTATAGCCTATAGAGAAGTAGAGACTCCAGTTAACGAATACTGATCTCAAATGCCTAGAAATATACAGCATTTCAGTGAGCAATTACATTCAAAATGAAAACAATTAAATTACTATGAACTTCATTTGTGTATTTACTGAAGTATGAGTATAAAACAGGTTTATTAACATGCATCTTTGTTCTTGGACACAATAAGTTTTTAAAAATATTTTATTTATACTTTATTTAGTTAAGATATATGGGATCATGTCTATGTTCCAGGTTCCTAAATTCTATGAGTAATGCTTTTACTAATGTCGATTTCATTATTAAATGTCAGATAATGTATCATATACAATTCAAATTATTAGGTAGTTAATTGGGTGGATAATGTTTATATAGCTTATACTGTATTTGCAAATATTATAATATTATTTAAAATATTCTGTCAAATAGATAATTAGCTGATTGCCTACTTAAAAAGATAAAATACTGATGAAACTATGCAAATATTTTACTTTTGATTGTTTAAAAATTACTTCACATTTTAACATTCAAATCAATATACCTACTTTTGTTTTTATTTGTGAAAGATTTTATAGATATTTTTGTATATATTCAATTTTAGGTGAATAATAATATAGGAATTTTAAAAAGGATATAAAATAATGCATAAAAATAATGCTACCAAGACACTTGATGGATGTTAGAATACCTAGTTACCTCTCCTACAGTTTTCAATTAGTTTACAATTGATTTTAAGCCACAGTTTTCTGATCTTTCTGATATTAAGGAAGAGAATAAAGAAGTCTCTTTCAGCTATACAATTTTATGAGCTTTGCTATAAGTAGTTAATATTTTGAAATATTCCCAATGCATTTTCATTACCTAGTTGGTCATTTTTACTCTGAAAAATTCCACCAATGGAATTGGCCATGAGAATGAATGTTATTGCTCCAAAGAAATAAAAATATTACTGTAAGTAAAATGACATTACATAACTTTAGCTTTTGGGTTTCAACTTTAAAGAAGCAACCAAATAATAACCACAGAATAAAGGATGTTTAATTACTAAAACTAACATTTCTTTTTTCTTTAATTTACAATTTTGGGGGGAGATCATTGGTTATACAGCTTAAATTGCTTTTCCATGGGTAAACATTTTTTAATAAAAATGTCAGCAGTACTCAGGCGCTAACCCTATTTGGGAAATATGAAACACCACGTCTGATTTTTGCGTGTGACTCTTATTGGTTATATTAGTTACCTCAGGCTTCGATAACAACATAAGATGGACTGGGTGACTGAAACAACAGAACTTTATTTTCTCACAGTTCTGGAAAGGATGGATCCAAAGTCAAGATGCCAGCATGGTCATTTTCTGGTGAGACCTCTCTTCCTAATTGGCAGCTGGCAAACTTCTTGCTGTGTCTTTCCCCAAGGAGCAGAGGCAGGGAACACGTTCTCTGGTATTTCTTCACATAAGGGCACTGATTCCATCATAAAAGCCCCACCTTCCTGACCTCATCTAAATGTAATTATCTCCCAAAGGTCCCATCTAATTATCAGCGTATTTGACATTAAGGATTCAACATATGAATTTGGGGGCATACAATTTACTCCATAGTAGTAGGGTTCATATCCTCATGTTCACATTTTATACACTTTCAGAGTTATTTTTGCCTGAGGGAATCTTTCTTTACTCTTTGGGATGTGTCAATGTCTATAAATGAGATGTCTCACCACCTACTGGGGAGTCGGATGTTATAGGAGAACAAATTTTCCATGAACTATGTATTATCACCTTGTAGCCTCTTCTCCATTCTTTTGATCTTCTAATGATATGTTGCCTTATGTATGTGAGTTTCTTATTATTTTGTATAAAAATTTGCATTGACTCTACTCATTCTTAGACATTTTCCAAATAATAATTTAAATGATTCAAAAAAGAGTATTAGAGTTAAAATAAAGTTAATAAAATGGTTTATATTCAATTCACAAATTAAAGCTATCTTTTCCAAGTTTTCTTTCAATACAAGGATTTTCAAAAGCCCATTTTCAGTTGAAAGAAGGGATTGTTTTTTCAGTTATAAGTATCATAAAATTACATAATTTATAACTAAATGTTGATTCTCTAAAACTAACATTGAATTTTGTTGATTACAATATATGTCTTTAACCAGGCAACTCAAGAAACAATTAATCTTGATAATCATAGAAAATGTAAGTCAATAAATACATTATTGCATATGGCTAGGAACTATAAGTAAAATACAAAAAAATCATTACTACCATCATTTTGTAAATGTTTTTGATGTTTTAAGGGTTTACTTTAAGTGATTCAAAAGAGTAGCATCATTTAACATTATTTGGCTTAATTAAAATAATATTATGTAATGCCCCAAGATTATGACCATGTGAAGAAGTATTAGACAACTGGCCAAATCAAAAGTTAATAGATAACAATGAGTTTAGGCTTTTTTGATTTAACTGAAATAAATTTAAATAACTAACAAATTATAATGTCACACACCTATAATTTTCATGTCCACCTAAAATTGGGTTTTGAATAACAGAATAAGTTTATTATATTGCTAACATTTTTTCCTATACCAGATTTAGATACTACATATAATGGCATGAGGTGGCCTGGATTCTGATACTTTTCTTTCCTCTTTGACCTTGAACATTTCAATTTGATTTTTTAAAATTCTGGGTTTTATAATCAAAGCATGGACTTACATGTGGCCAGGATGGAAAGCAAAAAAGGACGGGATGAAAATCAATGTCATCGCACTCAAAGAGCTTACAGACCCTTTGGGGTTTACAAAAAGTAACTAAAGCATAAAAGTTACCATAATACAATATAGACTATAAGTGCCTTTAAAGAGATTTTTTAAAAATTATGGAACTAAAAGGAGGGGAATATTATAGTGGTGAGATAACATTCAAGCTGGCTCTCTGATTTGTGTAGAACTTCTAAAGATAGAAGTTTGGTGAGAGGGCATGGCAAAAAATATAATGGAATGAAGGAAAACTTTGCAAAAGCTAGAAGCATCTCCAGCTTTTAGAATAAATTGATTACTTTGACAAATAATTTATGTGGTACTATAATTCCAGATACCATGTCACACACTAAGAATTCATAGTTTACATTACAAGAAACACCAGATCTTGGTAGGGTAGAGTCTAGAAATAGAAATGAATGGAACAGTTACATGGATATACCTGAGACTACAACTTTCTGATTCTAAAAAGGCTGTGATAGATAGAGTGTTAAAAATGTATGATATAAAATCTAACTACATCAGAGGCATTAAAGAAGACTTTCCTAAAAAAAGAGTTCAGAAGGACAGAGGTGAGTAGAGATGAATAGATTATTAAATGTGTGTGAAAGTATGTATGAAATGGGAAGCTGGTGTAGCTGGATTGCAGATAGACAAGTGCTGTCTGTCACGTATGGGAGATAGGAAAGATAAGCCAGTCCCAGATGTTGAGGGTCATTTTAGTTATTTTTTTTTTCTGTATCATAAAAGTAATGGGGAATTATGTACATGAACAAAAAATAATTATTTTAAAGACTTTCTTTATCTACTTTTAGACAGAGAAGAAGGGAGAGAGAAAGAGAGGGAGAAAAACATCCATGTGCGGTTGCATCTTGAATGATCCTACTGGAGACCTGGCCTGGCCCTCAACCCAGACACGTGCCCTGTACTGTGGATGAACCACCCTTTGGTTCATAGGCCAGAGCTCAATCCACTGAGCCATACAAACTAGGGTAAGAAAAAAAATCCAAAACTTTATTTCAGAAATAAAACATTGTTGAGTAAAGAAGAGTTGGGAGGGACAAGAGGTTTAAAGAGTAGGAAATAAAAGTGTCACTATAGTGGACAAGTTGAGAGCTAATGAATGCTCCAAATAAATGGTTTGGAGATGGATATCTATGTACTAATTTAAGACTTTCAATGGAGAGTACATAGTGGAGAATCAGAAATTAGAAAGACAGTTATCCAAGGTTACTCTTTGTTAGTGGATTGTGATATTTGGTGTAAGAATGGTTACATTGACTCTGATGGAAAATTCAAAATAGAAAACAAAATCCCTTAAATATTTAAGATTATTATTTCAACTTTAGGTACCTATGAGGTTTTTTGAAGTACACATCCAGGCAAAGATTCAGTTACTCAATTCTAAGAGTGAGTCTAGACTGGATATAGAAGTCTGTACACTGTATTTGCAAAGGCAATTATCATTGTCAGAGCAGTAGAGGAATTTTGCTAGGGAACAGCATCAAAGTAAAAATAAACCTCAAAATATTGACCAAGTGGAGTAAGGCTGAAAGGAGACCAAGAAAGAATAAGTGAAAGTTAGAAGAAACGCAAGAGTGTGATGTCACAGAATTGTTTCCAAAGCGTCAACAAAGAAATAAATGCTGAGGTGGCCAGTAAAAGGATATTGACCCATAGCTTTCCAGATGGAAAAATCAATGAAGATGTTAGAAATGCTATTTCAGAGAAGTTATGGGGTAGAAAACAGATTGTTCTGGGTTAAGAAGAGAGTGGTGGGTGAGGAAAAGAAGCCATTGTTTATAGGTTACTACTATTGGAAAAGCATATAATTAAGATGACGTATATTTTTATGTGGACTAGAGAGTCTATTCAATGGAAAAATGAAGTTGAAGAGTAATGGGATTATATTTCATTTTAGACATGGCATAAGACATTAATTTTTTATAATCAAAATGACAAAATAGGAAAATTCATTTTGATACAGCCAAGGTAAAATGGTAAATTGAAGTCCAGCCTCTCCTGAAAGAGGCAAGAAAAAATGAAAAGTGCCATGAAATCATGTATGTATGTGGACTTTAGCACTTGATGTGCACTGATGGTAGAGATATAGAAATAGAGAACTAAGGGAAATGATATGATGGTTTTGAAAACATAGAGGCTATTGAAATTGGTAAGTGGTTTTACTTGGAAATTAAAGAGACTCAAGGTGAAACATAGGCAAATGTCAAACATACAATCATTGATGTCTGAAAGTAGATCATAAAACAATTTATAAGGAAGATGAGTTACATTCTTACAGATTTGTTGAGTAACTGCAATCAGAATCTCATTCTCATACCCACTCCAGAAAATCTGTTCTTGTGAAGTTCATCAGTGACCTCCACATTGCCAAGTTCAATGATTTCATATCTAGATACTGCATCACACACTAAGAATCCATGCTTCATATTGCAAAAAAAAATCAAGTCTTGGTAGAGTACAGTCTAGAAAGAAATAGACATGAAGGGAACTCTTACATGGATATATCTAAGACTACAACTGTATAATTCTCAGAAGGCTATGATAGAGAGGTAGACAGTGTTAAAAATATATGATATAAAATCTAACTACATTAGATGGATTAAAGAAGAATTTCCTAAAAAAACAGCTCAGAAGGATAGAGGTGAGAGAACAAAAGATTATTAAATGTATGTAAGGAAGTTTGTTGAAATGGAAGGCCAGTGTTGCTGGATAACAGATAGACAAGTGTTGGTATCTGTGGTATATGATATTTGTTTCCTAAATTTATTAGCAGTATTTAGTAGAGGTTGTCACTCCCTTTTTAATATCCTTTGTCCATCTGGCTTTACAAAAACCACACACTCTTGATTGTGTTCAAAAGGACTGGAATTCTTTTTTTTTTTTTTTTTTTTTGAAATCTTGGGAAAAAATTGTAGAAATCCAGGGCTCAGTTTTTTAATATTTCCATTTTATTAATTCCCTAGTTGATATTTTTCATTATAGCTTGATGTAATTAATATCTATCTACAAGTAGCTGGTCCTCCATTTTTTAAAAAATTTCACCTGAAGATCTTTGTTTATTGATGAGAAGGAGAGAGAGAGAGAGAGAGATGTTACAAAGAGATGGGTGTTAAAAAGAGATAGATGTTAGAGAGAAACATCAATCAGTTGCCTCACATATGTGCCCCAAATGGGGCTAGAATCCACAACCTAGTTATGTGCTCTGACCAGGAATCAAACCTGCAACATTTCAGTGTATGGGATGATGTTCCAACCAACTGAACCACCTGGCCAAGGCAGGCCCTCCATTTTCATCTCAATCCTGAACTCAAACAATATATATTTAACACTATTTTACTTCTTTGAATAGCAAGTGTATTTCTCAAAATTAATGTGACCAAATCTATCTCATTACTGGAATCTTTCAGTAACAATTTGCTAATTTTAGTCCTTCTCTCTTAAATTAATGAGTACTACACCCTTTTCTTCCTCAGGCCATGACCTTGAAGTCATTAGTCAGACCCCCCATCCATTCCTTCAGCATAGGTCATTTGCTCTTAATTCAGAATATATTCTATTTTTTAAAAAGATTTTATTTATTTATTTTAGAGAGATGGGGAAGGGAAAGAGAAAGAGAGGGAGTGAAACATCAATGTATGGTTGCTTCTAGCACACCCCATACTGGGGATATGGCCTGAAAGCCAGGCATGTGCCCTGACTGGGAATCAAACTGGTGATGCTTTGGTTCGCAGGCCTGCACTCAGTCCACTGAGCTACACTAGTCAGGGCTAGAATATATTCTATATCTGACCATTGTTCTTATTGTTGTTGTTGATACAAGCTCTATTTTTTTTTACTTCTCCCACTGTTGCTCTTCTTCAGACATGCAGGTCTCCATGCTCTTTTTGGTATAAAATAACCACCCTTATACTTTAAAACCTTTGCACTTCCTAATCTCTCTACCTGAAATACTCTTCTCTATCATATCTACATAGCTTGTTCTCTCATTAAGTCTCTACACAAGCATATATTCAACAAAGGTCTCCCTGAACTCCATGATAAAACAGACTATGCCTCAAGGTACAGATTATTTTTTACTAGTTTGTTTACTTATCTGTCCACTCTGGCTAGAGCAGTACTATACAATGGAACTTTGCATGTGAAGGAAATACTCTATATCTTGGCATTATGATATGGTAGGTGCTACCACATATGGATTTTGATAACAAGAAATGTGTATAGAGTGAATGAGAAAATGAATTTTATTTGTATTTAAATTACCAACTTTAAGTTGTTATTTAAATAGACATATGACCAGTGGCTGTCATCTTGGACAGTGGAGAGTTAAAATATAAACTACAGTGGTAAAGACTGTTCTCTGCTTTGTCTACTTCTTTAATTATTTTGTACAGACTAAAATCTAAAATGCCAAATAAGTATCTGCGTTAATAAATGAATAAAAGTAAAAGTGTAATACATAGTGGATAATATTAAATCAGGATCGTGAGAGACAGATAATTAATACAGATAAAATTGGAAGTTTATTAAAGGGATTTTAAAAGTAAATTTAGAAAGAATAAAACACAAGCAAACAATATTTCAGAAAAGAAATTTTATGAAAAAGATTTGCAATTGTATATTATAGAGTGATTAAGAAAAATAGAAAGTATGAAAATAAAATCCTTGTATTTGAGAGATATAACAGTCATAAATAACCATGGATAGAAAAGAATTGATGTTTTGATTAGGGCATGTCAAGAAACTAACCCAAAAATGTCTAAACATAAAGTTGGATTAGAGAAGAAGGTTGAGGTTGGTTTAGAGAGGTTTGGGTAAATTAGATGAATTAGCCTCTTAACCACCTATTAACACTAGAAGGAAGAAGAAGTTATAATGGTAGAGAAATGCTATTTATTTATTTATTTTTTGTTTAATAGAAATTGAGGACACCTATGACCTTTGTCTCACAAAAGATGAGAGGTATTCTAAGAAGCAAAAATAAGTGATAGACTAGGTTCTCAGAAAAGGTAGTTTTACATTGGTTTAGATTGTACAGATTTAAGATAGAAGTCTCTCTCTCTCTCTCTCTCTCTCTCTCTCTCTCTCAGAAAAGGAAAAATAACAGACAAGACAGAAAGCAGAAAACTTAAGATTAAGGAATGTCTTTTTATTGACCGTAAATCATAGCTGAACAGAGGGACACTATTAATTTAAGTGGACAATAACACTGTCCCAGAAGATATGATAGAAATAGTGATTGTTGTTTGGCAGCTACACAGGTCCAGTTGAAGGTGGCAACATGAACAAATCAGGTTTTCATGAACATTGCAAAATATATTTTGCAGCACTTGTGTGTAGAAGATAAATAAAAAGGCAAGGGAGAAGAATGGAAGTTTCAACTCTTTGATTTCATAGGTGATTTGAAAACAATCAATCCGTGCAAGATGACAAGAATCAGGGGACCAGCACAAAGGAAAGAAGAGAAATATGGTATAATGATTGAACTGTCTAGAAGATGCGGTGTGGAGTAATGTCATACACTTGAAGGGACCTCCTCAAGTGCCGCAGTGTGAAGAGACAGATATTTTAGCTGCATTCACTCTTGACCATTGAGAAATTTAAATGTAGAACTAAATTTGGCCATTGTAACTTTAATGTAATTGCTTTAAATTGAAAAAATATATAGGATACCACTGATTACAATAAGCTATAATCTTGGTTAAGGTTATATATATTTATAAAGTCTACATTGAAAATAAGTTTTTAGATAGTATTTATCTCCTCTATTATGGGTTTCTCAGGACATTGAGAATAGTATCTTATTCAGAGAATAAATCCCTCTCTTATTTAGTGAATGAAATTTTCAGTGCATTTTGCTGCAATCCATCTGCAATGAACTGAAAGTTAATGTGCTCCCAAAATTCCCATGTTGAAATTTTAACCCTCACAGGGATAGTAAAAAGAGGTAAAAACTTTGGAAACTGATTTGGTCATGGCAGTGGAAGCATCATGAATGAGGTTAATGATCTTATAAAAGAAAATGCAGAACAATCCTTGGCCCCTTTTTGCCATGTGAGGTAACATTGAGGAGAGGGCTCTCAATGAGGAAGTGGATTCTTACCAAACACCCAATCTATCAGCTACTTGTCAGCTGCTTCCCAGCCTCCAGAAATGTGAGAAACAAATGTTGATTGTGTATAAGCCACCTAGTCTATTGTACTTTTCACAGCAGCTTGAATGGTCTAAGACACCAACTAAATTACCCTGATGAATACTAGGTCTTGAGATATATTTTGTAAAGTTTGCATACCTGAAAATGTATTTATCCATGTTCACATTTGATTTGTGGTTTACTTGTACTCAGATGTCTATTTTAAAATCCAGTGACTACAATTTGAAGTCCTCCTCTCAACACTCAATCTCTTGATGGGAGCTTGGTTCAAATGCTTACTGTTCTTCTTTAATGACATATTTATTTAATTTTATTTCCTACTATTCATTTATTTTTTTCAAGTTTTGAAAATCTTATTTAAATTTAAAAGAGCTTATTGTTTTTGGTCACAGATGCATTTTTTATAGATTCAATTTCTTCTTGAAGAATGTTTTTGTTCATCAGTTAGTAAAAAATATGATTCTATGGTTGATTTAAATTAATTTCTGGGGCATGATGTCTAGTGCCACTGTCATTTTGCTGATTAAAATTTTGTTTTTAATTACTTGGTTAACTCTATGTCAGACAAAACAATAGTCTGGCAATAGGTGACTAAGGAATAGATACATACAAAATATTTAGATATTAGTAAATTCTCTCCCCTTTCTATGTATCCGTTTAAGCTATAAGTACATTAATGTACACTGGTTTATTCTATTTAAAGTGCTATAACTAAACACAATAGAGGGGTTAGCTTATAAGAATTAGAGGGGTAATTTATTTTTCAGGGTTTTGAAGGCTGGAAGTTCAAGATCAGAGTGCCCCCACAGCCAAGTTTGGTGAGGACATCCTTCCAAACTGGAGTCTGCTGACTTGTTGTTTCCTTATATGGTTGAGAGACAAGAGCGTTCAGCTCTCTAGTGACTTATAAGGACACTAATTCCATTCCTGAGAGCTCCATCTTCATGACCTCATCTAATTCCAATCACACCCCAAAGACCACACCTTCGAATGCCATTACACTGGGTAGTAATTTACCATGTGAATTTGGGGGTCATACACCCATTAATTTCATAACACATACTTGTGTATATATATTTATAATACACCATATATACACATATTGATCTATCTATGTATCTATACATAATAACAGACTAAAAGAGATTTCTAGAAATTGGAAAAGTATGTATAAAGGAAAATAAGAGCCATAAATCTTGAATTTCCATTTCTGTATAAGTAGACTCTGTGCTGTCATTTCTATTCCTTCATTACAGTAAATTTGTTTAATTAGTCATTCTGTCAGTGTGCTTGTGAATCCTGTTTATTGCAACTCATTCTGTTATATTCATTTTCTAAGACAGCATTGTTTATGCAAATGAGACCTTTCTTTATTATCTCCCTTGGGCTTACCTTCAAATATTACCATACTTTATACAGTAATTGTGTCTCTGTAACATTGTAAGTTGGGTTTCAAAGGCAAGTTTCAGACCCTTAACTGTATCCTGGTTTATAATAAACATTTTATTCTTTTGTTATCTATCCCTTAAAAGAAAAAAAAAATTGGGGAGAGTATGTATGTGTGTATATATGTTACTTCCTATAATACCTGAATTAAGCATACACAGTTAGACAATATTATAACTTTAAATTTCCAGAAGGTGAAAATTCTTCCTAAAATCACTTTTATAATTTTCTTTGTAAGTCAAGAGTATTTTGGATCTTGGTCTCATTAACCGTATTCCTTTTCATTGGCAAAAACCTTATACTTAAAATACTGAAACAAAAAACATTTTCAAAAAATGCTTTCTTACTCAGCAAACTTATTCTTCAAATGAGAAATAGAAACAATACATTTTCATAATTCAGTGTGACCACAGTTTTAGGTTAAAATTAGGTAAAGTGCTTCAGGCCAAAGGGAAATGACATCAGGTGATAACTTTGATATACAGGAATAAATGAATAGTACCAGATATGCTAAGTGTATGGTAGATTATATACACACGTCAGTTATTTTATAAAATTACATATTTTAGTTATATATTAAATAAAAATCTACATAGCATGAATATGTAATCCTGTTAAAATGTGTAAAAACATAATCACAGAAAGCAAACAAAATTACACTGTATTTTTGCATCATACATATTGACTATATGTAATAATTAGCATGGAGTACATTTTAAAAAATATATTATTTCAAACTTTCTTCATTTTACCAAAAGTTTAGTGGTATTGTGATAATATAAAGATGCATTTTGTCATCTACACATCAGCAACTAAAAATTAATATAGTCAACATTGCTAAAAAGTCAATAGAATTGAAATGGCACACTGAAGTATATTAATAATAAAATAAGGCAAAAAATGAAAAACAACAAAATAAAAAATAAAGTGTGACAATGGAACAGATAGCAAAAATCAAGGCTCATCCATTCATTTACCAGGACATGCATTTAAAATATAAAGACATAGGTCTTCTAGCTTTTCCCAAGGAAGTAGAAAGCTGACAAGAGCATTATATTAATTCTGTCAATAACAAATTGGGGTGATTTTCAAGATAATGACTTTCCTTAATCTGTTAGAGTTGAGTTTGAAGGACAAATAATAAGCCTGCAATCTGATACACAAAAATTTCTAAGAGAGGTGTGGCACCTGTATTGGCACACATATTTGCAGTAGGATATATAAATAAGCAATTGCCACCAGAAACATATTATATATATAATTAATTATACATAATATATTATGCTATAGATACATACAATATGTTATGATATGATTTGATATAATTGCTTAAAATCTAAGGCAAAAAATGGCAAACAGTTTTTCTCAAGGCAGTGATGAAGACAACACAGCTCCAAGAAGGTAAATGATTAAAAAAATAACACTGTATGCCCTGGAGAAAAGGAGAAAATTATTCTGAATTCAGATCATTTAGGGATCTCCTTTCACTTGGGGATGAGGCAAAATCAATGAGAAATCCCTCCTCTTCAGGCACAGAGACAGAGTCTGCCTAACATGAGGCTGCCCCAGGAAGGCGGAGCCTACATGCTCCTGCCCGCCATCATTAGACTGGCAAGCACCAAGGAACAAGCAAAATCCAGATCAACCCCTGACTAGGTTCATTGCATCTGTCACAGTAATAGCACAGAAGGAAGAGGCATACCTATTTCAGTCATTAATATTCCACACTCAATGCCCAACACCTAACATAAAATGACACAGGAAAAAATCAAAGGAACAATTTAATATCAAGAGACAGAAATCAACATCACTAAATTAGGTTAGATTTTGGAAATAAAAGACAGTAATTTTCAGATAAAAGAAAGGAATGGTAGTAAGTAGGGGACAGAGTGGATAAATTGGTGATGTTTAGGAGCACAAATTTGTAGTAAGTACTAAAATGGCCATAGAGGTTTCATGTTTTGTTTATTCGCCAAGAAAATTGTATTGTTCTGTAAATATATAATGGGATAAATATCATTAGAATGACAACCACATTATAATATACTAATATATCAAAGTAACATTAGGCACACCTTACATTTACACAATACTGTGTGTTAAATGTGTCCAATAAAAATAAAATTTAAGGAATATTATGTTAAAAGCTCAAATAAGAATGGTTGACAACATGCATAAAGAAATGGAAATTTCAGCAAATATATGAAACCGTGAGAATCAAATGAAAATGGTAAAAATAAAAACACACTAAATTAAAAATCACTGAGCCCTGGCTGGCGTAGCTCAGTGGATTGAGCGTGGGTTGCTAACCAAAGCATCGCAGGTTCGATTCCCAGTCAGGGCACATGCCTGGGTTGCAGGCCACGGCCCCCAGCAACTGTACATTGATGTTTCTCTCTCCCTCTCTTTCTCCCTCCCTTTCCTCTCTAAAAATAAATAAATAAAATCTTTTAAAAAATCACTGGCATTTCCCACTTAACTCAGAGACATAAGCTGAGATTAAGGTTGCAGCAGCACAGCCAACAACATGCAAACCGCCCAGTATCACCACACATCCAGTATATTAACATGCAATAGAACAGCTTTTAAGGCAAATATTATTACTATAAACCAGAGCGGCTATTTCATAATGAAAATGATCAAAACATGCCCTGGCTGGTATAGCTCAGTGGATTGAGCATGGGCCTGTGAACCAAAGGGTCATCAGTTCAATTCCCAGTCAGGGCACATGCCTGGGCTGTGGGCTAGGTTCCCAAGTAGGGGACACAAGGGAAGCAACCACACATTAATGTTTCTCTCCCTCTCTTTTTCCCTCCCTTCCCTTCTCTCTAAAAATAAATAAAATCTTAAAGAATAAATATAAAAATGATCAAAACAGAAAAATATATAAAACACTATACAAGGAGGGACTCCCTAAAATGGAATCTATTTATAAAAAATGTGTATTTATTCTTACATGTTCAAACTTCAGTCACCTTCAAAGTACTCTCCATTTGATGCAGTATAACTGTTGAGACTTCCCTTGCTCAAAATAGATTTTCAATTTCTGCCATTTTTGTTTTACTTTTTCCACTTCAGCAAAATAGTTTCCTCTGAGGATTTTTTAAATCTATTAAACAAACAAAAAAAACGAAAACAAAAAATAAAGTCACTCAGGGTGAGATTGGGTGAATAGGGAGGATGGGGCATGGGGGTCATTGCCGTTTTTGGTCAAAAACTACTGAACACTCAGAGCAGTGTAGGCAGTTGCGCTCATAAATCACCCATCAAGAAGTGGGCAAACACAACATGAAATAGTCTTCAACAAATTCATTGAAACCAAATGCAGCCTCTCATAACAACACCAGCTTGTACACTGATACAGGTGGGTTCCTAGAACACTCCCCGAGTCAGGGAAGCCTGTACTATAAGGCCCACCCTCCAGAAGATAATTCCATTTTGTTTTGTCCTCTTTTGTATAACGTTATGACAGGGCTCTAAATTCAGAAAGGAAAACCTGATAGAAATAGATACAGGAATACATGTTTTAAAATTATTAGTTGACGTTTCAACGAACTTTTGTGACAAAAAAAATAGGTTTGCATAAAAACAATAGGGATATTTTATTAACCTTCCTCCATGAAGAAATCCAGGGGTTTTGAACTTCCTTGCATCCACATTCTCTTTTAAGCCCCTCTAATATTCTACCAGATCCGGTCTGTAGCACCAACAGCATATGTAGAAGTGGTGGTATGTATGTTACTGCAAACTGGAATCAATCCCAATAAGCCAGATGTCATTCAGCCAGTGTGTGGCAATCGATGCCAATAGTCTCTATCTATCTCTATTGTCTCTATCTCTTCTCTATCTTTATCTCTATGTCTCTATGTCCGTCTCTATTTGGTGAAATTCTATGTAAAGTTACAAAAAGCAGTGACAGTAATAATATCCCAAAATGGACTAGAGAGATAATAGAAAACTTATATTGCTTTAAACTTCAGGGGGCAAACACAAGGCCTATGGGCTGAATCCGACCCTCCACCTTGTTTTATCTGGCCCAGCACCTTGTTTCTACCCGGCGGCAATGTGGAGCTCCTTGCCCCTAGTTAAGGAGCAGTTATATTTATACAGTCCTAAAATTACATTTGACCCTTTGAGGGCAACTGCGAGGCTGATGTGGCCCCCGTGAAAATGAGTTCAACACTCCTGAGGGCTTAAACCAATGAAATAAGTAGAGTTTTCAATTATCCACCTTTTCATGATAATCTTTCTAGGCCCAAGTATTTTCACTTATGAGTTCTACCAAATATTAAAGAAGAAGTAACATCAACTTGACAGAACACAGAGAAAGTCAGACTACTTACTGATATATTTTATATGGTATATGCAATATATTTTATAAGATATGTGTTACATTGATAATTAAAAGCACACACACACAGTATGGGAAGACCAACCTGCTGTGCAATGGCACCCATAAACCAATACAGACTTTTTTACCATTGCGTGAGCACATTGAACTTAGCAATATTAAAACAAATAAATTACACATCATGACTAATTATACATTATCTCAGAAATAGCAGGTTGGTTAAAATTAAAAAGAAGCAACCCAGAAAATATAAAAACAATATTATAATACTCTTATCTTGATAAAAATAGGTGAGCCCAATTAAAGTGCTAACAAATGCTTTAACAAACACTTCACAAAGAAACTGTGCTAATCTGCACAAGGCACGTGAAAAGATGTTTAGTATCATAGTCTTCCAGAAAACAGTAATTAGAACATCAATGAGATATCACTGCATAACATAAAGACTGGTTAAAATGAAAACAACCCACAATATTAATGGCAAGGGTATAGAAATCACATGCATTGTTGCTGAGAAGGCAAAATGGTTCAACCACTGTAAAAACCAGCTTGAAAGCTAAATATACATTTACAGTACAATTATAAAACCATTGCATTCTGTGGTATTTATCTGGAATAAATTGAAAGAAGTGATCAATTCAAAACCTTTTTTTTTTTACTTTCTTGCTCAATCCTTATACAACATTATTTATGATAGCCAAGTTTCAATCAGTATATGAGTGGATAAAAAGATATGATACATATTTACACAATGGATTACTACTTGGCTGTAAAAAAAAAAAAAAAAAAAACAGAAGGAATCTTACCCTTTGCAACAGCATGAATGGACCTGGAGAACTTTATGCTAAGTGAACTAAGCCAGTCAGAGAAAGACACATACCGCATGATTTCACTCATATGTGGAATCTAATGAACAAAATAAACTAAGAAGCAAAATAGAGAGATATTCACAGATAGACAGCTGTCAGGGAATGTGGTTTACGGGGATGGGCGGGAAAATAGAATGAAACAAATTTACAAAAAGTTTATTTCAATAGAATCATTCATAATGGCCCTAAACTTGAAATAATCCAAATACCCATCAGTGGGCGAATGGTCAATTCAAGTTGTATATCTCTGCAATAGATTACTACTCATCTATGATAATAATCAAACTATTAATAAACACAGCTACATAGATGAATTTTTAAAAAATCATATTTATTGAAGGAAGACTATAAAAGATGAAATACTGTCTGATTTTACATTTGTATATTTCTAAATAAAATAAGACTACAGAGCCAGAAAACAGATTGGTTTTTGCCTGGGCTGTGGGTGTCTGGAGCAGATTGACTAAAATGATGTATGAGGAAATTGTGAGATGATAAAAATATGATAGATCTTAAGTTACATGATTTTGATTATAAGGTTTTATTAACTGGTGATGACTCAACAATCTGTAAATGTAAAATTAATAAAATTTTATTTTATGTAAATTATATCTAAATAAAATGACTATTAAAAAGGCACTGGCCTTTTTAAAAAGATAGATTTAGATTAAGCTAAATTTAAAAATTCCTATTTATTAAAAAAACAAAATTAAAGTAGTGAGTGTATGACAAGCCACGCACTGGTGGAAGATTTCGCGATTTCTATATCTGAAGTGCATCTTGTACTCCGAATAGGTAAATTATTCATAGGAATCAATAATAGAAAATAATCAACCTAATAAATAATTTAAGAAACATTAGTAAAAAGAATGAACTCATGTAAACATGCAGAATATTTAAATGTCCAAACACTGCAGTATACTTGACATTATTAATTATCATAGATAATAAAACTACAACCACAATATTATTCTACAGCACACACCTAAGAAAAAGTATAAAATTATAAAAGGGGAGGAATACTGTTATTATGAAAGATGTAGTCAATCTTGAAGCCTTATACATTCCTGGTGAGAGTGAAAAATGGTACACCTGTTTTGAAAAAGCCTTTTTTTTTTTGCCCTAAAACTTTAGACTAAAAGAAATCAGCACACATTGCATGACACATTTGGTACAAACTTTAATACAAGCAAATGAACCTATCACGATAGATATGTGGGGGAGAGTAAATAAAAGAAAGCATGAAGGAATCATGCCTCACAGAAACGGCATGTGTCTTAAGAAGCTTGATGATTCACTGGGTGTTTTTACAAAACTATAATACATCATCATGCTTAAGAAGATGTTTTGCTCACACGATCAACAACAAAGTAATAAAAATACTATCTGTTAAATGACAGAATAAATATAGGTTCAAGAAAAGTGTTCTATATGAGAACACAGATAAGAAAGAAAAAGGAAAATTATTTGTGTAGCCCTGTATACATAACACTCAAGTTTGATGGGATAGTATTTATATTGACTAAACCTTTTATTTGTGACACACTTAGACTAAAATTTGAGAGAAGTAAAACTTGAGAGTAAAATACAAAGATATAACTGAAGTGTTTATTATAGTTAGTATCATAATTACTATTACTTTAAGGAAGTTCTAAACATCCAACCAGGAAATCGTTACATTCTTTTTTATATTGTTTGGTATTCTCTTGCTGTTGTGAACCCTGAGAGAAAATACCTACTAGGAAGTTTTCCTGGTGACTTAATTGGGCTTAAATTAAAAAGAAAATAAAAATAAACAAAACCAAACCAAAACAGAGCCTAGCAGCTGTCCCCAAACAGGAGCCCCTCACACCAAGCACACTTCAGGGAGAAGCCTGCACTAAGTTGCCTGCCTCCTGCATGCAAATGCCCTCCTGGACTGTACTTCTCCCATCTGAGTCAGCCCTTGAGGAGTTCCAGGAATCCTGTCTGAACCAATAGGACTGAAGCTTCCCATCCAATTGAAGCCGCAGAGCTATATCCCCATCAACATGTTTACTGACGAACCAGAGTAGCTCCACTTTGAGCTCTCAGAACATTGCCTTTCAGACTAATCAAACTGCTAGGATTTGGGATTCCACTTTGCATGAGGGTGGACAAATCAGAAACAAGAGGCAAGGATTTCTGCCTATATAATCCAGCTTCCCTTTGGCTCAGAAAGCTGACTTTTCATTTCTACCAAAGACCTACACAGCCTTTCTCTGGCTGGACCTGAAACACCTAAGCTGTCTTGCAGGAGCAGAGTGAAGCAGGCCAGGGCAGAGTGGAGCAAATCAGCACAGAGAAGAGCAGAGCTCCTAGAGAAGAGGACACTGACTCCAGGGCCACCTGGCCCCAGGATTGTCTCACAGCCAACTCTGCTATGTCATTCTTGAGCTATTTTTCACTGAATGAAGTTTTCTTCTTCACCACACCCCAAATTGCAGGTTCCTGTTGGCATTGAATCGGTACTAGGGACCATCTGTTGATTGACAGTAATTTCCTTTCATCAAGTTTACATACCACATCTATTAGTTTACATAATAGATGTAAATAGATATGACAGGTCCCATAGAAATGTATTTTCACTATAGTTAACATTTCAGAAATTTAAAGTAAGTTATAAAGTAAATACCTCCTTTCTAAATGGTTTCTAGAATTAACATTTATGTTGATGCCATAATCACTTTGTCAAATTCTTATGGAGATCCATAAGAATTTCCTCTTAATAAAAAAAAAAAGTTTATTTGGTTTTGACATAAAAACAAGGTAAAAGAAAGACACATTTTCAACCTTATGGTCATATTTGTCTCATGAACAGTGAGGGGCTACCAACTACTTGATAAATATGTTAGTTATAAAATGACTTTAAAGAAATGTATAACAGGCATTTTATATTTACCCAAAACTAATAAGTTCACTCAATTCATAGACTGAATTGGTATTTACATTGGCAAGTAGAAAGCCTGTTTGTCTGAATCCAAAAACTGAAAACAGTTCAATAAATAATGATTCATTTTTGTAATCCTATTGTTGGTTTCTCTCTCTTGTATTCTTTCAATTCAATACAAATCTTGATTTTTGACTTTTAAAGTATTATAACCTAGATTGATTGATATTATGAAACATTATATTTAAGTAAACACCAAGTAATGTAATGCTATAGTCACCTTTTCTTGGATTCTCTGAGACAAATACACAAAGAACAAGAAATTACAAATGCAGATGAATAATAGCTTGTCAAAACAAGAAAGGAAATGAAGATACTCATAAAGTTGTGCTTCCTTTTGAATTATTTATATAAAAAGGAAACCATTTCTTTCAAATGGTATATTTTTAACTGCTGGAAAAAATATGCTGAACTACTTTCACTTGTGCTTTGCATAGAAAGCGGACTCTCTTATTGTCTGCATATATTCATTTTTTTCTCATATGTACAGAGCAAGAACACACACTTTAGAAATTTATCAATGAATAAAATTTGACAGCAAAATTTATACAAACTTCACTGTGAGAGAGGGTAATAATATTTCCGTGAAGTGTAAATTGTCTCAAAAGTCATGTTTGTTTCCACTAGATCACAGATTATCATTGGTTTGCAACATGTGATGGGGATGAAGTGATTCTTCCCCATCACAAGAGGAGGCGTGATTAAGTTGGGTAGGCAGAACCTAAACCACAGGGCTTAGTCTGGGGTACATGTGAGGCATTGCCTTCGGGGATACTATGAAAGCTGTGTGGACTTGAAAGAAAATCACTTTCTAGCTCCCAGCTAGAAAGAGGTCTGAGGCTTTAAAGCTGATACAGTTACTTTTTATATTTTTTTTTAAGTAATAGGTATGTAAAATAGTTATGCTGTAGCAAAAGCTATGCGTTTCTTATTTATTCCTTCCCTTTCTTGAATACTTATGGAGTTTATATTTTAAATTTTGCAGAACATAAGAATGAGGAAAGTTGGTTGTTACCATGAAGCTTATCTTTCATAGGTTAAATATTATAATTTGCCTTTAAGATGTACTCAACTCACTCAAACACTAATTGTCGCAGATTTAGAATTTTTCTTTATAATTCTACCTGTCTTAAAGGTAGACAGGTACCACCCATCTACATGGGCTACCGCCCTTTGCATGAGTACTTTTCATACTTGAGAAGTGAATGAGTATGTGAGTTCATTCATTTCCTCTAAGGAAACCGAGAATTAAAAGTGGACTGCAGTGAAGGATGTGCAAGTCTCATGACCTTAAAGTCACAAAGAAGAAATGCTACACAATGCTACTTAATAGGGACTACCCAGTTACAGCCAATATTTCAGTTATATAGATAAATCATACCTTGGAGATTTTACATTCTGGATTAATTCAGTCCATAACAACTTACGTAACTTTAAGGTTTACTGTCATAATGAATACATTGATACATAGAGAGGCATTCTGGTCAAGATTCTTAAACTTCATTAGATTACAAACACATTGAATATCTAAATGGACCATTGAGCAATCTTCTTAAGAAATGCAATTATTTATACATCTGATTCTATAAATAATTTCCAATATTTTATAAAACATTGTATTGCAAAATCTGTGCTAGTCATGGTTCTTTGAGGAAACAGAAATAATAAGATGTGAATATAGATAGAAAGAGATGCATTTTTAATGAATTGTATCACATGACTATAGAGATTTGCAAGTTCAAAATCTTCAAAGTATGCCAGCACTGGAGTCCCAGGAGAGCTGACGTTACAGTTCAAGTCTGAAGCTGTCTGCTGCAGAACTTCTAGGTCGGTGGGGTCAGTTATTTGTTCTATTCAGTCCCTGGACTAATTACATGAAACACCCCACAGTATGGAGAGCAATCTACTTTATTGTAAATCAGTGATTTAAATGTTAGTATCATCTAAAAACACCCTCAGGAAAACATCTAGAATAATGTCAGAAAAAATAGATCTGAGCACCATGGTCCAGTCAAGTTTCACATGAAGTTAACTAACATTAAGTCCACTCCTTGTCTAGTTTAATGCAGCTTCTTAAATCGTATCTAACATCTAAGTATGAACCATACTTCCAAATAGAGTTCACATGTCATCTAACAGTAGAACTGTCCTGTGTACACCAAAAATGTACTAACAATATTTGAATGTCATGATAGAAATTCAATGCATTTTCTATTACAAGATAAGGAGAAAAGAGAAAGAAGAAATTAAAGGTATTTACTTATCATAGACACACACATATATTAAAATACTCATAACAGTTACAATTCTCATTTTTATAACTGGTTATGTGGTTATAGCTGGTATGCATAACTATTTATTTTTTATTGTTGTACAATTACAGTTGTCCCAATTTTCCCCCACTGCATAACTATTTCTTCTACAATCCATTCTGTATCGTGTTGCCCTCAGCAAGCACCTCAGTTAGTCATATTACTTAGTCTTAGACAAGATAGATCGCTCAGGACAAAAAATTCCCCCACTGAGTATAAGAATTAAAGGTGATAATAAATGTAAACCATATAAACAGCTGCACTTCTTGCTCTCACTCAGCTTCCAGAGTGGTTGTAAAATTAAATAATAAACACATAAACATATGTGTGTATATATATATATATATATATATATATATATATATATACATATATATAACTACATAATTAAAGTATTCTTACAAAAAATAAAATGAAGTGACTAATTAAATGGAGAATTAGGGAAACTTCTCAGAGGAAAAAAAAAGCACTGAAGAACTAGGAATTGAATGGGAATTAAGGAAAGAACAAAGAAATAAATATTACAAGTAGAGTTGAACATACATTAAGGCCTTAAAGCAGAAAAGAGCTTACTATATTGTAAGGACTGAAATACATATGTATATAATATAATTATAAATAATAGATAATTATTTTTTAATGAGCACAGAGTAAGATGATTCCACCGATTAAGACAGTGCTAGCTGGCTGCAATGGTTAATTTTATGTGACACACTGACTAAGCTATTGTACCCAGTTATTTAATCAAAACCAAATCTACATGTTCCTGAGAAGGTGTTTTGAAGATATGATCAATATTTACAATCAGTTGACTTTAAGTGTAGGCGTACCTCAGAAGTATTGTGAGCTCGGTTCCAAACCACTGCAATAAAGAAAGGATCACAGTTAAGTAAGCCATAATCTTTTTCTAGTGGAGGGGCTTGCCCTCAATTTCTTTTTAAAAAATCTATGAAGCATAGTAAAGCAAAGAGCAATAAAATAAGCTAAGTCTGTAAAGGAAATTACGCTCAATAATGTGGGTGAGCCTCATCTAATCAGTTCAAAATCTTAAGAGCAGCAGCTGATTTTTTTTTTTCCCCAGAGAAGAAGAAATTCAGCCTCAAGACTGCATTACAAAATTCTTCCTGTTTTTTCCAGCCTGGTGGCCTGGGCTGTGTGTTTAGGATTTGCTAACCCCACAAGCATGTGCTCCAATTCATGAAAACAAATCGTACATAAACACGCATATCCTGTTGGTTCTGCTTCTCTAGAAAACTTACTGGTATACTGGTGTAAAGAAACTATCAGTGAGCAATCTCAAAGGGAAATTGATTTTATATATAACCATCCAATGCAGGTGTTCCTGGTCCATGGCAGCTTTCCTCCGTGTCTTGATATAGAACCCAGTTTTATCTGACTTTGTGGAGTTACCATTTCCTAAGGGAGTGGTTCACAAAGAAGAATCACCAAGGATTTTGTTAAAGCACAGGTTACCATATCTCAGTCACAGGGAGTTTATTATTTTATTTTATTCTATTTTATTTTATTTTATTTTATTTTATTTTATTTTATTTTATTTTATTTTATTTTATTTTATTTTATTTTATTTTATTTATTTTCCAGTTAGGTTGGGGGTGATGACTTTGCATTTCTAAAACATTCACAGGTCCATTGGTCAATTTTGATACTGTTAACCCAGGGATTTCGCTTTGAGAACCCCTACAATCGCCTTCAAGTTTTTTTGGTTAGAATAGGTTGAAGTGAAAGTTAACAATATTAGTAAGTTAAAATCAGCCATTGTAGGAGTATTTACGTCATGGTACTGATGCAAATGAAAAATCAGGACTTTATCTGCAAAACTAGTTGCTAAATATGAACTAAAATGTCACAGGATTTAGGGATAAAAGTGAAAATGTGTCAGAAATGACTTAGGGATTTCTGGCTCCATTTTGTAAGTGGATTCGTGTGGCATATGCTACCCTGGTGGGGACATAAAAGGAGGAGCAGGCTTGGAGGTAAGAGTAGCTTTGGACAGCTTGTGTTTGAGGTACTTATGAGGTATGCATCATATATTATACAGTAAGTTAGATCTCTAACACTGGACTTTGAAGAGCTATCACAGAGGACACTGCAGAATCATCTGGGTATTCCATCAATCAAAATGGTTTTAACTGCATGTGATAAAGAGAACAATTCAGAATGAGAAACAGTAAGGGAATTTTATTTTTATGTATTTGAAAGTCTGCAGAGTTTGATGGTAATCAGTCTTGCTTCAACCTGGGTTCTAGCTCGGCTCTTCTGTGATCCCATACCTTACTTGAGTGCCCACTGCATACTCAGGCTAAACATGAAGTGGCTCAGTAACATTTTATAATTATCTTTAAGGAATTAAAGAAGTTGTTTCCAAAACCTTTTGGAAATTTCTTATTTAAAAAAACAAGTTCCTGAACCCATTCTTTTAACCAGCCTTGCTCCCTGTGAAACAGCATGTAATGATTTGATTTTTCTGATGTCATAAAACACATTGGCCGGGTTGGGTGGTAGGGTGATAGAATCCATACTGTAAAAAATCTTTCCTCCTTACATAGGTTGTGTATGTAGGGGGAGGATATACATGGCTGAGGGAAAGAGGGTTAATGCTAGGTAGACAACCAGCAGTGTACGGGAACTCTAATAGTGGTTATTATTCTATTTCCATGATATGCTGGAAATACAGTGAAAGGGGATGACACTGACAGGCTTTAGGAAATCTTACTGAACTCTGATTCAGTGGTAGGTTGACTGCAATGTCATTTTTAATATTCATTTGTTTGTTTGGTTATTTATGTTTATTATTATTCAAGTATAGTTGTCTCCATTTTCAACCCACCATGGATCCTGCCCCACCGATCCACACTTCCCACCCTCGAACCTTTGGCTTTGTTCATGTGTCCTTCATACATGTTCCATGATGGCCCTTCCCCTATTTTCCCCCATTACCCCTCCCCTCTTCCCCTTGGTTACTGTCAGTTTGTTCTTTATTTCAATGTTTTTAGGTATATTTTGCTTGCTTGTCTGTTTTGTTGATTAGGTTCTAAATGCCCCACTACTAAATGGGTGGATAAAAAAACTGTGGTACATTTACACAATAGAATACTAGGCAGCAGAAAAAAAGGAGCTCCTACCCTTTGAAACAGCATGGATGGAGCTGGAGAGCACTGTGCTAAGTGAAATAAGCCAGGTGGTGAGGGACACATACCGTATGATCTCATCTGTAAGTGATTGCACTGTCTTTTCAAAGGCTGGCTGAAGAGGCCAAATGCCACAGTGCCACCTTCAATCTGTTGAGTCAAAACCTTTGACCACCCTAGCTCAGTGGATTGAGCGCAGGCTGCAAAGCAAAGCATCGCAGGTTCAATTCCCACTCAGGGCACATGCCTGAGGTGCAGGCCATGACCCCCAGCAACCGCACATTGATGTTTCTCTCTCCTTCTCTTTCTCCCTCCCTTCCCTCTCTAAAAATAAATAAATACAATCTTTAAAAAAACACACACAAAAAAAACCTTTGTCATTGGTGGCCCAGGTATCATATTCCTAATAATTGTCTCATTTAATTTTCTGCATTGAAATATGAGATGCAGCAGGCTGTGTCATAAGGCAATGATACATAATTAATCATAATAGCATACCTATTTCAAAACGAGCAATTGTCAGGTCATCACAGAAGAACTGTCCTTATTTAGTATTTCTTAAAACAGGGGCTCATCATTTTTATAACCCATTAGGGAAAAGGGTTTTATGTGAGTGTTAGATTCATCAAGAAGCAGGTTATGGAAACTGTAAGCATTTTAACGTTTTGCATGTTTTTAAAATTTATAGGAAGTTTTTACTTTGCATAAACAAAATACATGAAAATCAAATGAGTAGTGAATAACTACAGATATAAACATTACAATCTGGCCAATGTTGGGCAAGTAGAAAAAGTAACTTAAAAAATCTTAAGTAAATCAAAACAAACACATAACACCGTATTTAAAAAAATAATACCTTGCTTTTGCTTACTGTAGCTGTGCTGAGGCAAAAATCTAGAAGCTTTATGTTTGTTACTTTGTAAAGATTTTTTATTGTTGACACTATTACAGGTGCCTTCCTTTTCTCCCCCTTTATTCCACCTCTACCCAGCCCCTACACTCTCCACTGACTTTCCCATGGTTGTCTGTGTCCATGGTCTTCGCATATATGTGTATATGTTCGTTGGCTAATTTCTTCCAGCACCTCTCCACCTCTTCCCCTCTGAGATCTGTCAGTCTGTTCCTTGTTTCTATGCCTCTGGTTTTATTTTGTCTGTCAGTTTATATTGTTCATTAGATTCCACATGTGAGTGAGATCATATAGTATTTGTCTTTCACTGACAGGCTTATTTTGCTTAGCACTATAATTTTTGGGCCCATCCATGCTGTTATAAAGGGTAAGAGCTCTTTTTTTATACCCACACAGAATTTCATTGTGTAAATGCACCAGCTTTTTTACCCACTCATCTGCTGATGGGTACTTGGGCTGTTTCCAGACCTTGGTTATTGTAAAAATGATACTATGAACATAGGGTGCATATATTCTTTCTGGCTGGTAATTTTTGAATATATAATTGATAAAAGCTTTCAGAATTGGGAAATTATTAGTCACTAATGTTGAGAATTGGAAATTTCCACAATTATCTTTGTTTTGCCTTTATTATTTATACAAATTCCAAGCCCCTTTATTGAGATCAAAGGCATACTCTTCTTTTTTAATCCCCGTTAAATATAAATTTATGTTCTGAAAGTATAAGGGTTCTGGATCTTAGTTGGAAGATGCTCCTACCAGGTAATGTAGTAAACCTCCCAGTAAACTTAAAAGCTATAGTTGCCATACAGCCAATTTTGGCTCATTGTGACACAACAACAAATCCCCACCCCCAAAAAAAAGAAAGAAAAGAAAAGAAATTGCCATATTGACAGAATAATTTACTGTGATTATCATGAGGAGTTCGGGATGTCACTTAATTAGGAGGATCACAGTGGCAAGAGTCTGGCACTCAGGTGAATTACTAATGCTTTTGTTAAAATAGCCATGCATACACTAAAAAAATACATTTACTTTTTGATTTTATTAAATATATTGGTATGATTTAGTTAATAAAATTACATAGGTTTCAAATGTGTAATTCTATGATACATCACGTGTATATTTTATTGTGCATTTATCTCCTACAGTGAAATCATTTTTTTGTCACCACATATTGTCTGCATCTATGAGTTCTTGTTTGTCTAGTTTGTTCACTTTAATTTTATATCTCATGTGTGAGTGACATCACATGACTCGACTTTCTCTGTCTGACTTATTCTAATGGCTCAGTAGTTTTCCATCGCATGTCTGTATATATACGTGTACATACAGCACATCTTCTTTATTGAAGGGCACTTTGGTTGTTTTAGGTCTTGGCCACCGTGAATAATGTTGCAATGAGCAGAGGAGTGCATATATCTTTGTGAATAAAGGTTTTCATATGAACACTCTTAATTATATCACATCCTAAGTAGTAGTTCTGGAGGTTTTACGTGCAGTGTGTATGTGTTTCATTATGCTCACTCTTACTTTTTGAAAACCTGGAGGAAAAATTCCCCAAGTATTAGGAGTTCCTATATTTTTTACTTGTTGAAGGTTCTATTCATCACCTATTATCATTACTTTCCCTCCCTTTGATACCAAACAACACAATTCAATTTTACTCATGAAAGACAATAGATGCCTAAATCTTAGAGAAGATAAAGCCCCGTGAGAAACCCAGGGGATGAATCAAGATTAGTTGAAGCCAGTAATAATAATCTCCTCCCACTTTTATGGTACTTGGTCTAAGGGCTTATAATTCAGTGAGAGTCATGAGGAGAAATCAGCTGTAGAACCTTCATTAACTAATAAAAAGTTACTTTGCAAGACAAAGCTTTGAAGGTGGCTATCTTTATACTCAGTCTTTCCTTACAACTTTAGACACTAAAGTGAAGGTTTAAAACCATATCTTCCCAGAGAACAGAATACTGGTTGCAAGAGAAAAAGGGGAACACAGGGAGGCTAAACAGGTAAAAAAGAGGGCAAATGTATGGTAATGGATGGAAACTAGACTTTGGCTGGTAAGCATGCAATAGAATATGCAGATACCAAATTATAATGCTGTATATCTGAAATTTACATAATATAATTAACTGATGTTAATAGCATTATATAAAAATAGCAATTTAAACAATTGCCATTGAAAAAACCCATGGTATCTTCAAAGGAACTGTCAAAAGCATCATGTGTACCTGATAGTGCTCTGTTGTTTCCGAGTGTCTGAATCAACAGTGTAACCATCCTTGAGGTTTCCTTAAAGAAACAAGCATGTTTTCTCGTTGGTTGTTAGCCTTTTATCAAAAGTTCAAAATTTGTATTTGCACTGACACATTGACCATGTTGATTCAAAAATTGTATAATCCATTTCTCAGAATTAAAAAAATCTCATGCCTAAGTGAAGATAATAGAAGTTGAACACTTGGTCTCAAACTGGGCATTTGAAGCTATTATCAGCTGAAGTGCTGTACAATTACTTAAGCTGCTCACATGTCTTCAGCAGTCAGAATTTTCCTAAATGTGGTTGTTTTTGCAAAGCAAATACATTTTTTATGCCAGAAAAGTTAGGAAAATATTGGCTTCCTTATGTGATGTTGACTAGGAAATTTTTCACTTAAAAGTATTTGCCAGGTGGGGAAAGACAATACGATATGATCTCATTTATAAGTGGAAACTAATCAACAAAACAAACAAGCAAAATAGAACCAGAGACGTGGAAACACAGAACAAACTGACAGTACCGAGAGGGGAGGGAGGGAGAGGATAATGGGGGAAAGAAGACGAAGAGTCCTCAAGAAATATTCATAAAGGCCCCAAGGACAAAGATAACTGTGGGGGCCAGGATTGAATGTGGGAAGTGGGGGTGGATAGAGTAGGGGAGAGTAATGGGGGAAAATGGGGACAATTGTAATTACATAGCAATAAAAATGTATTTGCCAGATATCTTGCCTGGCAGTATGGAAGTCAGTTATAAACTGAAAAATAAATAAATAAATGAATAGATATATAAGTGTAGTCAGCCTGCCCTGCCAAAATCATCTTTTTGTTGGGGGGTGGGTATGGAAAAAGAACAAGATTCTTTAGTTAGAGTGCACATTAATTATTTGGGAGCACATCAAGCAGAGAAAATTTAATCCTTTAGACTTCTGGTGTTTCATATAAGGCCCCATGGCAGCAATGGCAGCTCCATACTGGATAATGCATTTGTGAATTGGAACCACATTTTGTCTGTCCCTGTTGCTCTTCATCATTTCAAGTCTGCTTTAAGGACAGCATGACAGCTAAGGCTATTCAAAGGGAGTTTGGGGTGAAAAGTGCACATCAGCATACATTGTGTGTCTTCTTGCCCAGCGTGTCTAGAGATAAAGCACCTTGATGACAGAGACCACGACTCTGCACTTCAGTGCAGTATCCCTAGTGTTTAACAAGAGTATCTGATGCATGATAAATACTGTTGGATAAATGACAAAGTCAGCATAGTTGCCTCATTTAAAAATGTGCTTGGTGTGCCTGAGTAAACAGTGATGCCATGTAAAATACAGATATTACTTATAAAACTAAGAGCATATTATAAGCACTATGCTTTATATATTTTTGGTTTTAGCTTTTCTTAATGCAGTATTACTCATATATGCCAAAATATAGAAAAAAGCTCGAGTGTTCATTGACAGATGAATCGATAAAGAAAATGTGGTGGATACATGCATTGAAATATTCAGTCTAGTTTTAAATATGTTTTGATTATGCTATTACAATTTTCCCAATTTTTCTCTATTTATCCCCCCTCCACCTTGCACCTCCCAACCCTCCAGCATCGCCCCCCTTAGTTCATGTCCATGGGTTATACATATAAGTTCTTTGAGTTCTGTTTCCTATTCCATTTTTGATCTCTCCCCACCTCTCCAGCAAAGCTATCATTTAGAATAGAAGGGCAGATAAAGTGCTTCCCAGGTAAGGTCAAGTTAAAGGAGTTCATCATCACCAAGCTATTTTTATATGAAATGTTAAAGGGAGATATTCAGTCTTAAAAGAGAAGCAAGAAATCTTGCAACATATGACAACATGGATGAAACTGGAGGATATTGTGTTAAGGGAAAGAGTCACAAAGGATCACATATTGTATGGTTTCACTTACATAAATTATCTAAAATATTCACACTCACAGAAGCATTTGTTGCCAGGATGTAGGGGTAAGGAGAAGGGGAAATTCAACAAAGTTCCAGTTTGCAAGATGACTCACTTCTAGGCATCTTTTGTACAATGTTATGCCTATAGCTAACAATACTGTATTGCACAATTAAACTTTATATAAAAGTGTGAAGTTCATGTTAAATGTTCTTATTACAGTAGGAAAAAAAACATGCAAATATGTTAAAATACAAATGGGAAAAATAAGGGGTATTAAATTGATTATATAATACTACATGGGAGATGAGTGTGGGGGCATGAAGGACAGAAAGGAATAAAAGATGACCCCTTAATTTCTTTGTCATTTGCTTTTTTGGGGGGGGGCTGCATCCTTGGATATTGTGAATTATCCTGCAATGAAGTTCGGAGTGCATATATCTCAAGATTCTGATTTCAGTTCTTTGGGATTCTTTCATTTAAGTGTATAATGGCAACTAATGCTGGTATTCCAGAAAAGGCAAGTTATGGATTACAAAGTATGATCACTGGATATTTTTGGAATTGCACTCACTGGTGATATTTACTATCTATTCAAATGTAGATGTCAAAGAGTTATTTATCATCCTTCCTAAATTACTGTGTGCATATATTTATGCATGTATGCATGTAGTTATAACATTGTATGCCTGGACACTGTCCTATTGACATTAGAGAATGAATTTATCAAAAGAGAAATATCTTCATCACTCAGAGAGATAAACTGATAATTAGGTTGTCAAAGATACAGGAAAGAGAATGTTTTGAGGTAGAAAGAGCTGTGAATATTCTTGATTGCTGATGAAAACTAAGACAGTGTAAGATATCAAAAACACCATTATTTAAAAGCATATAGGACATTGTTGACATTGGCCAGAGCAATGCACATAAATTTAATGGAGGGAGGGGGCTGGATTATTATTTTCCAAGATTTGGGGGCTTCATACTGTCAGCTATAACTCATAGTTTTTGCTTGTTTATTTGTTTGTTTTTGTTGTTCATTTATAGCATTATAGATGAAAATATTTCTTCAAGGAAGCAGAGGTACTAGGCTTAGAGTGAGATATAATATGGTTTTGTTTGTTTGGTTTATCTTCTTAATGTATATATTTGGATATATGGAATCCAAACCATTTTAGCATGGGAATTAAACTATGCAACCCACTACATACAACAAAGATCAAAATGCTTCCTTCTCAAATGTGACATAAATGTTACTAACCCCAGCCTGAGGCTAAGTATCCTAGAAAGAAAACTTTCTAATATACCATGAGAATTTCTTTTTAACAATTGCTTTATTATTCTAGTGTTTCATGTTTATCTGTTTTTCATAGTTTGTCAAACCCAGTGTTATTTGGTCATTCACTTTTTCCAAGACAATGAAAGATTATAAAGATGTATTATAGTCTAACCAAATCTATTGAATTATATTGGGCTGGCCAAAGAGTCTGTATTTTTTTTCTGTAAAGTAAAAGACACCTTTTTCAATTTCACCAATAAATTTATTGATTTGGATATTTTGAGTACCTTGTCTATCTTCTGTGTGGTACAATCTTGATTGCTTTCCATTAGTGTCTCAAGTTCATCGCTATCAACTTCAACTGGTCTCCCTAACAGTGGAGCATCATCCAGCAAGAATTTCCAGCATGAAACTTTGCATGCTACTTTTGACACATTCGATCAGTCACAGCACCTTCTCCATACACTGCGCAAATATTTGTGTGTGTGTTTCAGTTGTGTTTTGACTTTTCTTGAAATAATAAAACATAATATACCAAAAATGTTGCATTTTATTCCATCTTCAATATTTAAATGGCTACACAAAAATCACCAATTTTAATAAGTTTTTTTAAATGCACACTGATATAACAGCTGCCACAATACAATCTAACAAAATCATTTCAAATGAGGTTAAAAACATATAAGTATTACTAAAGCCATCTTAAACCTGGAAAAAAATAAACAATCTTTTTGGACAACCTGATTTTTATTGGCATTCTCTATTTCAATTTTATTGCATAGGGTATTATTATGCAGGCATATTAATTTAAATTTACTGACATAGCTACCATTTCCATTGTTCTTCTTTGTTTCTGTTTTTTTTTATCCTCCCTCAATGATAATCTATCTTTGTTTGTATTTCCTTGCCATTAGTATTTATTCTCTTTTTTTTGCTGGTTTGCTCTCAAAGATACCCTCTTGTTTTTTTTAAGTAACTTCTGTATTTCAAGATTAGGATTTTGATTTCATTATTAAAATGAAATAATGCTTCTTTTAACACATTGCTATGATCTTTTGTTTCAATCATCTAACAAAACCTTCATCTCACTGACAGCTCCAGTGTCTGCACCCCCCATAGGTCTGTTTCTAGTGTCTGTCTTGCTGCTTGTCACTTACATTTGTTCTTCTCATCATAGGCCTGTTCCCTTTGATCAGGTGTTCAAAGTCCACTGACTACATGCTTCCAAGTACTGACTGCTGCTGCAATTATATTTCCTTCTGTTGTGTGTGCTTCCCCTTTCCAGACGTCTCAGGTCATCCCTAAACTAACACCAATATATTTTAATTTCAAGAGTTAAAATGATTCACTCCAGTTTTTGGTTAAATGTCAAAGTATTTGTGTCTGCCTCTTTCAGGATCACAAAAAAATAAAGGTTTTTGGGGGGGTGGAGTGCTTAGCAGAACTCCATCACTTAAAAAACCTATAAGTGTGTGTGTGTTTATCTAAACATATATATGCATAAATATTATATATATATATATATATGTTTATACCTTTAGTTGTGAATTTATCTACAGAGAAAGATTGGTTAAAGAATAAAACCTACACAATTAAAATTGTATTTTTTTCTACAATTTTATAAATCTGTATAAGAAATTATTCTTTACAACAAATTATTCAGTAAGGAGAATTAGCACAATTACTTTTTTTTAACTTAGAGAGGTAATAGTATAATTTATGGCCATCTGAATTCCTGATTCTCAGTACCTGATGCCCAGATCAGCAGCATCATTTCACCTGGAACTTGTTAGAGATGCAAATTCTCTGACCTCACCCTAAAACTATTGAATCAGCATATCTGGTTAGAGCCCAGAAATCTGATGGTTCTTCACTCTATATGTTTAATAAATTCTGCCATTGTGTTTCAAATAAAAAATGAGTAAATTAAACTTTACTATGGAGAGAAATTCAACCTATATCAATAAATTAATTTCAGAATACATTTTATGGGAAAAACAAAGTGTTATTCCATTCACCTCACACATATAATCTTAGTGAAAGAGATTTAGACACATCACGTTCTTATTTATATCGGAAACAACAAATTTTATTTTTCTCTAAAAATAACAAGGAACTTGAGCTGTTGATGAAAATAAAATAATTTTCAGTGATATGTCCATACACAAAGCTGTATTTTCAACTATAGACATTAAAATGCAACATTAAAAATTGTGGGAGTATAGTAGATGCTGTCATCTTTATTTCCGAAAGTAGAAAATTATTTAAGAAAGTAACTGAATTAAAATGTGTAGACATTATTCATAATATTCTTATGAAAAAACCAGAACTACCTAAGAGGAAATAAAGTAGACAGTTCTCCAACACATGGTCACATAGCATTTCTTGCTCTTCCACTAACCAGGTTCTGACTTTAAAAAGTCACTTAGAAATGAACCATGGTGTGATGATTCATCTCTTAATATGACAGCATGCAATCAGATAATGCAGACTTATATCTAACAAAAAATATTTGACATAGAACTTCAGCATATTGCTGTTGATGTCACTAAGAGGGAAGGTGTATGCTTCAATGTAAAGCTAGGAATTATCTGGAGGAAAAATTGTCTTGGATTAGAATCCCAACACCTTAGAAAGATAAAAATGGGAGGTTATAGACAAGTAGTAAAAAAACAAAAAAACAAAAAAAGAAAAGAAGAAAAAATAAAAGAATGGGAGGGAGGAAAGAATAAAGAGAGAAAGAGAGAAAAACAATCTCAATGAAAACAGAAAGAGAAAACATGACCATGTGTCTAACTAGATATATATCTAGATATAGCTATACATCTACATCTATATCTATAATCTATCATCCATCTGTCTAATATTTTGTTTCATAAATTACTTTATTGTTGTTCAATTACAGTTGTCTGCATTTTCCTCCCACCACTCTCCCCCACCCCAGCGAAACCTCCCTCCCTCCCTCCCTTGGTTCCATCCTCCCCCTTGATTTTGTCCATGTGCCCTTTATAGTAGTTCCTAAAAACCCTTCTCTCCACAGTCTCTCCCTCCCCTCTGGCTATTGTTAGATTGTTCTTAATTTCAATGTTTATCTATCTAATTTATTCAAAGATGTAATTTTGACATCTAGTAGTAACAGAAGTGATGAAGAACTTATTTTCTTGGCCCTTCATTGCAGGAGAAAATAAGTCATTGTACTTGACAAGCTTACATATTATAAAATCAGTCTCATGTACATGTACATGTGAATACACATTACAAAAAAAAACAAAACTAAGAAAAGCAAAATATGAGGAGGTGCTTAATTTCTCAAAGAAATTGGGATATTTTAGGACATACAAGTTTTATTGAGATTTAATTCATACTGTACCATATATTATATAAGTGTAATTCATACATGTTATATAGTTCACCCATTTAGATTGTAGAGTTCAACCGCTTTTATTGTATTTATAAATTTGTGCAATCACTACATTAATTTTAGGACACCATCATTCCATAACAAAACTCCATACCTATTAACTATCACTCCCCAATTCTGCCAGTTTTCCCAGGTTAAGCAACTACTAATATACTTTACATTACAATACACTTTCCAGTTGTGTACATTTCATAAACACAAGTAGCTTCCTTCCTCTACCATTGTGGATGGATGCCATGCATATACGATAGAATTTATACATATCAACTAATATTTAAAGTATGTAAATGAAAGAGTATGAGTTAAGAATAAGTTAGAGCATAAGCATAAATGAGTTTATTGAAAATGTTCTACATGAAATGTTTTATTTTTCTAACTTCATTTAGAATCAATTGAGGTTTTGTCATCAATAGTTCAGTCATGTTCATATGGATACTATTTTCCTTTACTCTCTACCATTTAAAATCATATATGGCTACATTAGTTATGTATAACATCCTATCTACTTACCTACCTACCTACATAACTACATATACAGTCTCATTTGGATGATTCATGTTCCTAACTCATTAAGCCAAAATTTGGCATAGAATCAGTAAATGCTTCATCTAGTTTTGCCTTCTAATGATCAGTTACATAATCAAAGAATTGTGTGGTGAGTCCTTATGAACTCTTAACATTTACATATACTCCTTGTTCTCTGTCCCATCTACTTTACTGTTATAATTTAACAAAGATAAAAAAACAGAAAAAAATCAACAGTTCTTCCCAGATACAAACATAAGAAAGATGCAATATGTATCTTTATGAGGTTCTTCTACATCACTGAACACTTTTGATTCTACTGTTTGATATGTATGAATGTCAACAGCAAATACCAATATGACTAGTTCAATCTTTGCTTTAATTTATTTTCAAGCATACATTTGAAATTTAAGATTTGCCTTCAACTCTGGTCATTGTTCTTATCTTAGAGATTTTACCTTCTTATTTTATTTGTCCCTATCTGAACACGGTCTTGTCCTATTAGAACTATGATTATAATTTCAACTGTTAAGCCAAATGTTGGTACAAACAACATTTATTAAAGTAGAATAATTTTTCTCTTTAGTACTGTTGGAAAATAAATTTCATAAACATTTACTATGATGGGTTTGTTTTATAAGTATAACAAGGTGACATTTTGGGAAAAGGAGCAAATGTGTCTGGCCAGTTCAATCCCATAAATGTTTTGGAGTTTATGGTTGGCTATTTAATGCAAAGTGCTATGGTTAAAGGACATGCAGTAGATAGTCCTTGCCTTAGCAGAGCTGACTGTGCTTCAGGGGTGGCTGATATTTGAACAAATCTTACCCTAATATGGAAAAGAAAAATGTTCATAAGCTGTTATTGAAGCATAAAAGGTAGCATCTCTGTATCATCTGTGAAATTGTAAAAGTGTTCCTTCAAAATAGTTCTATCTACTGAAATATAAGTATTAACAGGGTGGATATATCTGTGAAAGATGTTGTAGAAAATCTAGAATGAATAGAAAATCAATTGAAAAACAGCACAATGCAGGTGAAAATTATACTGTTTTGTTTGTGGCCATTAAAATGTAACTTAGAGAGTAAAGGTAACCTAGCTTCTGGCTTGAATTCAGTCTTCATAAAACACAATTTTTTTTTTTTTTTTAAACATTTTATTTATTTATTTTTTTTAGGGGGGGAGAGAGAGAGAGAGAGAGAGAGAGAGAGAGAGAGAGAGAGAGAGAGAGAGAGAGAGAAACATCAATGTGCGGTTGCTGGGGGTTATGACCTGCAACCCAGGAATGTACCCTAGCTGGGAATCGAACCTGGGACACTTTGGTTCCCAGCCCGTGCTCAATCCACTGAGCTACGCCAGCCAGGGCTAAAACACAATTTTTTTAATATTTAAAATTACGATATTAGCATGTTTTCTTCCTAACTTGGGGTTATTTTTTAGTAATATAGATAAATAATGTAGAACTATTTATTTACTGTAAAATACCCACTTATATGTAAGTTATTAATAATGCAACTGTTTATAGGGCATGAATTTTTTACTGCTATAAATCAAATCAGTGGTTTTATATATGGTATACATTGTTTTCATATATAATTTCAATAAATTGTAATTAAAGTCTCAGTTATGCCAGAAGGTAGCTGGAATATCTATATATAAAAGAAGATTTTGATATAATACTTATTTATTAGTACCTGCTAGAGTCATTTTTTAATGTTTTTTAAATATTTTATTTATTTTTAGAGAGGGAAGGGAGGGAGGGAGAAATATATATATATATATATATATATATATATATAGAGAGAGAGAGAGAGAGAGAGAGAGAGAGAGAGAGAGAGAGAGAGAGAGAGAGAGAGAGAGAGAGGGGGACATCAATGTGCGGTTGCTGGGGGTTATGGCCTGCAACCCAGGCATGTACCCTGGCTGGGAATCGAACCTGGGACACTTGGGTTCCCAGCCCACGCTCAATCCACTGATCCACTGAGCTACGCCAGCCAGGGCTGGAGTCATTTTTTTAAGAAATATCAGGTATTTCCACAATACCTGCCCATGTAGAGGTTACTTATTAGCAAGTGAAAGAAAGGTAAAGTAATAACATATATAGCCAATTAAAGTAGCAATGTCATGGAGAATAAAATAAAAAGAAAGAAAATACTAAGGGAGTGGTTCAACTTTTAATGTGAAGAATAGGGAAATACTCCCCAAAAGGTCATTTCCACACAGATATTTAAAAACTATGAAGAAGTGAAGTTTGTGTCTCCGGCTTAAGTGCACCCCAGGGAAATGGATGTGCACCAGCCAATGTGCACCGGGCCAAAGGCAGAAGTGAGCAGATGTCCTGTAGAAGCAGTGCCGAGGCCCACGTGACTCACATGCAGTGAGTGAGACTGAGTAATGGGAGAAGATGAGGGAGAGAAAGAAGGTCTGATAGTTTAGTGTCTTTCTGGCCATTGTACAAGTGTTGCTTTTTGCTGTTTATGGAGATGGAAAACAACTGAAGACTCTGAGCAAAGGAGTGGCATGATGATAAACTTTACAAGGATTAGTTGGAGTGTTCCTTGGGAATTGCCATGAAGGCTGTCAAGGCTACCACCTGGAACAGTGAGGATATGTTTTGCCAACTCTGCTTGACCAACAGCCCTGGTCTTAGACTTCAACTCATAATCAAACTCATGAGACAAAATAGGATTTACTGACTGCCAAGTTTGTTAAACTAAAGAGAAGAGGGATGGGGATATAGTGTACATAATGGCCATCTGGTAGGAGACATGGACTTCTTCACAAGGATGTATATGGCCGATGACAGATAACTTCAGCTCTGAGGAGCCATCAGTATGGGGTTCCTTCTGCTTCCATACCTTTTATTGTTTGGTGTAACTGCATTTAATCAGTTTCAAAGTACTTTCAGTAACTCGGACTCATCAATTGCAGATAACTGAATAACTTATCTCTACAAGGTGATGCAGGTACTGGATTCCATGTACAGTGAGCATAGTAGGGACTAACTTACCTTAAAAACAGGACACTAACTTAGATTCTCCATAAATTGGCATAGTAAAGATGATTCCACCAAAGATTAAAACCTTCAATGTTTCTGAGGCTAGAGGATATACTATAAAACTTCAAAAATGTCCTTTCTTACCTCTAACACAATCCTAGCTAGATTTCAGATGGAACCTCAGGAAACTGGTTATTTCGTAGTGGATTGATTCAAAGAATCCAAGTAACTTTTTCCTCAGCCTTAAAAAACTTTCTGACAAGATCAGGAGTGGGCAAGGTGGCATGGCGTCCTATTTTACTCATGTGTAGGATATAAAACTGAAGCTCATAGACACAGATAACACTATGGTAGTTACCAGAGGGAAGGGGCTTGGGAGAGTAGTAAAGGGTAAAGGGGGCCAAATATATGGGGAGAGATGATTTGACTTTGGGTGGCGGGCGTACAATGCAATATGCAGATCATGTATCATAGAAATGTGAACTTGAAATCTATATAATTTTAACTAATGCCACCCCAATAAGTTAAAATAAAAGGCCTTCTTGGATGGGAATTTTATAGACTCTCTAAAGAGGCTTCTTTTCATGGTTATTACATTAGATCCACTAAGGTCTGTTCCAGAACAACAGTGACTGTTCTTTCCCCATCTCCTCTAGTGACGTCTCATATGGCAGTTACGGCAGCTTATGAGCAAACAAAAGAAAACTCCCACCCAAAAAACAAACAAAACATATTATCCGAGTTTCCATCTCAGTATTAGTACTTGGCAACTTCCAAATGATTGCAAGTCACCCACTATCATTCTGGGAAGTGCGATGCCACACGTTCTTGTAAAGCCGACCCGTTTGTGTGGGTGATTGTCTTCCCCAATCCTCATTTAGACTCATGAAGTGTGCCAATTAGGGTGGTACATGTCACTGCTCCAAATTCCTTCATTCATGAATATGTCTTTAAAATTTAGGTTATTCTTTTATGGAAACATATTGAAGAGTTAAGAATGTTAGGTTTTGCTATCTATAAATAACGTCCCATGCTGTCATTAGAAACTGGCTGTTATCTCCTGGCTGGAGTAGCTCAATGGATTGAGCGCGGGCTGCAAACCAAAGTGTCGCAGGTTCGATTCCCAGTCAGGGCACATGCCTGGGTTGCAGGCCATGGCCCCCAGCAACCACACATTGATGTTTCTCTCTCTCTCTCTCTCTTTCTCCCTCCCTTCCCTCTCTAAAAAATAAATAAATGGAATCTTAAAAAAAAAAGAAACTGGCTGTTATCTCTCATTGCCCTCCATTTTCAACTTTTTTTAGCTAAAATCCTTAGAACAAAAAGTACACAATGTTTAACACTCTAAAACAGTACCCTGGCTGTACTTATAAAGTAACTTCACTTGTGAATCCATCTAGTCCACACACAGATAAGTCTTTTCTTACCTGTCTGGAAAATACACAGAATGGAAGAGAGGTGGGGTAAACTTTACTGTTAATGATGAGTCCTCTGCCCTGTCAAACATTTATTTGACATAATTAAAGACAAGAAAGAGATCATATTATTTGCAAATTTAATAAAGTATAAATATTTTGCTTATAAGGAATGCAATGTAAAATATACTTCAAAGAACACAGCAAACTTGATTGTGTTACATTTTTTGAGACTTGGAAATAACACTTTATTCTCTCAAGAATCTCATCATCATGACTCACACAATTCACTTAAATGTTAAATCATGTTACATAAAGTGAGAAGCTACTTACCAGATTGTCATTTATAAGTTCCTCCTTACTATATTATAGACTTACTGGCACCATTTTCAGTATTTGTGCCATGGTTTGGAGAACAGAACAGATAACATATAATGTGACACATGGGTGTTTCCGGGTAACTAGCTTTCATACAATATAGTTTTTGAGAGTAAAATATTCAAATAGACATCTGTAAAATCAAGACCTCTTTGAGTTTTTTGAATGAAAGCTCAGGTATGTAAAAACTAAAAAGTGATTGTTGTCATGTAAGTTAATAAACCTATTTCACTTGAAAATGTGTACTTTTTCCAAGAAAATACCTCTAAAAATCTTGGAAATTATATTCAATATGGTCACACTGAGAACCTGTTTCTTACATTTATTTCATTATGTCTTTACAAAAATTAAAATTTAGTTATACATGAAACTTAGTAATTGAGAAGGCATTTCAAGGGCATTTGATTACTATATAATGAATAAGTAGAGATTAATTAATCAAGAAAATGTCATAAACCTAACTAAATCAGTAATTTCAGGTTTTTTTGCAGTTTTTGAATGACTCTAAATTACCCCTGCTCCTGGACAGGTTTAATTGGGGAGTAATATAAAAAATTTACATATCTTATTGAAATCAAATGAATTATATTTAACAAAACTGTTCTCTTGAGCTTTTGGGGGTTTCTTACTGAAGGTATTTTATTAATGACTGGTACTATAGCATGATTAATGCTGTCCGAATTGTTTTCTGTTTTCTTTGTCTAAGTGACAATTACATGTGTGATCAAAGGCTGTGACTATCTGCTGTTTACATTGCCAATCAGAGAGGATATCTGAGCGCTTTACAGTGCTTTTGAAACTCTTCTCAACGCATGCATCCAACACGTGCGTATTTGCATGCGGTAAATGTGGTATTGTGAAGAGTCAGGGCAATAGCAGTCATTCCACAGACAGAAACAGCATCTCAGCGGGGAGAGGAGGGGGAGTCTTTCCGGGACCACAGGGAACATTTGGAGATTGGGGAGTATTCATTTTTCTCTGTTACCCAGACAACCAATGTTCCTCTACTCTTCCCACCACAAAAGCTATATGTGAATCCTCAGGGACAGATACATGTTGCATTTCAAAGGATTTTAAGAATATATTGATTATATTTGCTTTAAAATTTTTTTAAAGAGAAAAATACACTTTGTATTTATTTAGAACAAGCTTAATGATATAAACTAAAATAGAATGAGCTTTATTTTAGAATTTTGAAGATTATGTTTTCACACTTGTTAGATTACTAATACTTGTAGATTACAAATTATATTTTATAAAATAAGAATTTCAACTTTTATTGATATATTGTATCTATTTAACTTAAATATACTTACGGTCTATAATGGGCCATGAATTGCTGCAGGCAATGGTGATAAAAACATTCTCATAGTATGGTTTGCATTATAATGGGCATTGATTAACAAAGAGCATAGACAATGTATCAGTTAGCAGTGTTTGCTATAAATAACAGAACATTCAGTTATCATTGTGTGAAAAAAAAGTAGATATTTATGTGGGTAAAAAATTAAGAAGTAGCTGTGGCATTAAACAAGATATTGACTCAAACAGAATGAATGCAACCTCATTTTTATTTGTTTCTCACCTTTGCACCTGGGATTTTCTGGAAAGCAAGGAGAGATGCTGGAAAAGCAATATGATGAATTACTACTATATCATTAAAATTTATTTGTTGTGTTTTAGTAAGAATAAGAAATACTCAAAGGATGAGCTGACTTTGTTTAGCAGGGTCAAGGATAGAGACAAAGAGGAAAATTATTTGGATTGGATAATGAAATAAATGGAATGGGCCTGTGGAATCACAAATACTATGTTTATGCCATACAGACACACATGCACACATGCACACACCTATGTGTATGCACACATATTTAAAACTACACACATTATGCATGTGTGTATGGTTATTTGCACAGATCAGAGATTCTTAAAATTTTGCTAACCATGTAACAATTCCGTGTTGCCAAGGCATAAGAGCAAAACTCATTTTTACCACTTTCTAATTGGAAATGTTTGGTGAGTTATTCAAATTTTGTGTGCAGTAGTCTCCATATCTATAACATGCCAATAATAATGAATAACTCCCTCAAAGAGTTGTAAATTGAGAAAACTAGTTAGTATTGTCATATGGTTGTTACAAATCAGTGACTATTGTTAAATGACATGTTTATTGAACATTCTTTTATAGCATCTAAAAAACATGCTTTTATGATGAAAAGTAATTTAGAAATTGAGATTGAAATGTTGAATTACAAAATGAGTAATTTGTTTTATTTTCATTTTGCCCTTCCAATATTATTATTTCATCTCCATGAATTAGTAAGCAACATAATGTTTCCAAAAACTGAGTCATGTCTCAATATGCATGAATTATTTTGTGTTGATTTGACCATTGGGAAGGTCAAAGTTGTGCTTTCCATTTCCTGGTGTTGCATACTAACCTCTTGTAAGTAACTAGTTCAATTAAACAAAAGTGTTTGACATTTTAAAATGCTAATCCATATGCTTTATTATCCAATATAATGAATAGATTGCCAAAATGTTCAGTTAATTTTGAGTTATTTTGAAAGAAAGAGCAAGCATGAATGACGTTTTTCTGAGATTTATAAAGCTCAGGGAAATTAAACAAAGTCCTTTTTTTATAGCTAAGTGAGATAACCCTATCTATCTGAGAAGTAGAGATATGTATGACCTGAAGCTAAGTTTCATAAAATGTGAAAGCTGAATATAATTGGGGGCTGGTGATTATAATTCAAATTTCTATTTTATCAAAAGCAACACATATTTATAAAGAAGAAAAAACTATTTAATACATTAAAATATGCCTATAGTCTGGGCTATATCAAGTTATTTTATTTACATATGAGTTATTAAAATATGATAAATATAACTTCCTCCAATCATTATTTTTAGAGCTTTAATAGGATATAGTTAATATACAAAGAACTGCACATATATAATATGTGCAACTTAATGAATATGGACATATGCCAACAGCCAGGATTTTATCACCAGAATTAAAGTAATAGATATATCCAGCATTCCCAAAGTTGTCTTGAATCCCATTGATTTTGTTTTGTTTTGTTTTACAGTGGGGGATGCTCACCAGGATATACACCCACTTAATACACTTTTAAGTACATAATACTATCTTTACTATAAGCACTATGTTGTACAGTAGATATCTAGAAATTACTCATCTGTATAATTTTTAGATCCATTGAACAACAAATCCCCAAGTTTACCATCTTCATACAAATAAAAATATTTGTTCATTTTTTAATTATTTTTGTTATTTTTTTACTGTTGTTCAATTACAGGTGTCCCAATTTTTCTCCCATTGCTTCTCCCTGTCCTGCCCACTCCCACTTCTGCAGTCAACCCCCACCCTGTCGTCCATGTCCGTGGGCTCCTTTATCCGTGTTCCTTGAGTGTAGTCAAGATTTGTTCATTATAACTGGCTGCATTTTTCTCACTTTTGCCCAATTATTTTTAAAACTAAAGCTAAACAAAGGTAAGCAAAGTATTTTCCATTTTATTGGGTCCTGGGAGTTATGCCCCCAAACAATCGTTGTACATATAAATATTTTTAGATAGTAACTGATTTCTCCCCATACTCTGTTCTGTGTAGTCTATGTATTTTTATTCCTAGTGCATGTAGATATTGTATATCATATTCAGGGCCCTAGGAAAAGAGGTAATGAGGAATAAGACATGAAAAGTCCACCAAATTAGTTGATTCGGGGGTTTGACTTCTATCATTGTAAATTTTGAGTTAAAATAAAAGATGTATAGGAGTTATGGTTACATACATTTTCATATGCCCAAGTCTAGATACAAACATATTATGTGCTGAGACAAGCTAGAGTCTTTGGCATTGGTGTGTTCCTGAGGTAGAGCCTAAGTAAGCGGGAGATCTGAGAGCAGAGCGTGTGTTCCACAGACCCGAATGTAGATTTGGGAGTGTTCTTGATTCATCTACCAGTACAGTAGTAGGAAAGCGGCTACACAGTATCTCAGGCCAGAGACACCTGAGATCTGATCAAAGAGAGCAAAGCATTAGAATTATTTTTAATTAAATTTTTATTGTATTTTTTATTATCATTCAGTCTTCATATCCCAGAGGTCATACACTGTTGTCCATGTCCTCCCCCAGCAGTCAATATCCTGTTGTCCATGTCTATGAGTCCCTTTTCCTTTTTGTTCAATCACTCCACCCTTCAACCTTCCCTCAACCCCTAGCTGTTATCTTGTTCTCCATCTATGAGTCTGTCCCAATTTTCAAACTCATAATTCAGTTTGTTCATTAGATTCCACATATAAGTAAAATCATGGGATTTGCCTTTCTTTGGGTTATTTCACTTAGCATAATGTTCTCCAGGGCCATCTGTACTGTCACAAAGGGTAAAATTTTATTCTCTTCTATTGTCGAGTAGTATTCCATGTGTAAATGTCCTTTAGTTTCATCCGTTTACTGATGGACACTTGGGCTGCTTCCATTACCTTGGTGACTATAAATAACACTGCAATAAACATAGGGACGCTTATGTCTTTAAAATTAGTGTTTTGGGTTACTTTGGATATATTCCCAGAAGTGAGATCTCCGGGTCAAAAAGAAGATCCATTTTTAGTGTACCTGGAAGTGGCAGAGGTAAGGCACAGAGACCACGAGTTTAAAGAGGAGAAAAAGAGAGGGGTAGGAAATCAGCAGGGCCCTGTGTAGACAAATTACTAAACATCAGTCCAGAAGAGAGATGTCTGAGGGAAACAAGTAATACCACGGAGACACACATTGTTCCTCTGTCTCAGAACCATTTATTCTCCAGAACTCCTACAGAAATCTGAAGAAAACTGATGGGACTCTATAGTAACTAATATTAAAATGCCTCAATGTGTAAATGGCGTATGAAATTGAAGTTTTAATATATAATCCATTTCTGAAGACGGAATATTCAGGGTAGAATTTATGCTGACTACACTATTAGTCAAAATTAAAGGCATATACATCATTGTGAAACTATTAGATTAATTTTATATTTAATACTTTTATTGTATTTTTTCATTACTATTTAGGCTCCTTATACCCCTGCCTCTCCCCATCCTTACACTGTTGTCCATGTCCATGAGTTCTTTTTCTGGCAGGTTTCTGTCATAGAAATCCAGTTATGAGGTGTTTGATAAGGGTAGCCTTAGAAAACACTTGTGAACATTCTTATCCATTTAATTTGTTTTCAAACCTGGTAGACTCAGTGAAAAACAGTGCTGCTTTTATATTGCTACTTACTTTCTTATGATATTCCTTCCATTGGAAATGAAAAACAGAATTCATTCATACTATCCAGTGAAAAATTGGTCACAATTTAATCTTTATAATTGTTTTCCATTCAGAGACAAGCCAACTCTGTAGTTGCACTCAGAGACACTCAGAAATGGCCCCATGTTGGGTTCCATTTTCTTTGTTTCTTTCTTACTTATTAGTAAGTCAAATGTAGAGAATGCAGGCAAAATGTTCACCTATCAAGAAACAAAACCAAACACAACGGAGAGTTTTGTGCAGTGTTTTCCACCATTCATGTAGTTCATTCACTTGTATTTAAGATACTTTTGTATTACATAAAGAATGGAAATGTTCTTACTACTGAATCTAAAAAGTTTCTTTAGTTGGAGTGACACTAAATAGCAAATAATTAAATCATTATTACAAACATAGAGTGACAATAGAAGAAAAAAACACTTTCTATGAAGCCTGTCCAGAATGTATCCAGCCACATACTATGTAAAATAGAGGCATTTGTTGAAGAAGACACCGGATACAGAAACCCTGTGCATAAGACAATGATGACTTCATAGTAGTCACCTCGGGACCTCACACAGTTCTCCCAAATGCCATCAGCTGCCCCATCGTATTTTCCTGAATCTTACCAGTGGTCTGAAATCTCTTTCCTTTCAAAGGTGATTTTAGTTTTGGGAAAATACAGAAGTTGCAGGGCACCAAATCTGAGCCATAGGAGTGCTGAGTCGCCTGAGTGATTTGGCATTGCATTGAAAAACTCTGCAGGAGACATGATGCATTAGTGAGCATGTTGTCACAATGAAGCTGCCAATCACCAGTTGCCCGTATCTGTGGCCTTGAATCATCTAAACAATTTCCACAGAGAAATGTTCAAGTTTCATGCAACATTTGATGCAGATTTGTGGCTGTACTAGCTTAGTCATTTTGAATGTGACAGCCACACAGTACATATGCTCACTCAAGGCTGTTTACCACCCCCACTATTACAGTGAAGTCATCATTTTCACACATGTGCGTACCAGTTCACTCTCCCTGACTGCCAGGTTACATCAATGTCTTGCAAATCATTCTCATTATATTAACAGTGGCTGGACTTTTTCTGGACAGACTTCCTATTTTAGTACCTTTAATGGCACTTTTTCCTTGTGTTTTTCACCTTTGGAAGGAGTCTCAATTTTTTTAAATTGTATGTAGCACCTTGATAATATAAAACTGAACCTGAATTAACATGTAAGTACATTTTAAAACTTGGAAGAAAATGTGTGTACAAATTTAAAATAATATACTTCTAATTGGGAGAACTCAGATTTCAGCAAACTAAAAGGAAGTTGATTTTATTATGAAATTGTTGTTCAAAGGTTAAGCATAGAACTTTCTTAGAGCTCCCTAGAAAGTGCAGAGGCAGTACAATGGTACTTTTCTTTGTGCTTTTAAAAATTATAATATCTGAAACAGCATAAAATGTCCTATTTAAATAAATGTTATTAATATTCTCTCAAAATGAGATTGCAATATGTCACTTGAATTGAAAGAATATGTCAAAGTTATATGTGGAACTCGATGATTTTTTAAATATATTTTCTGATAAACTTGTCCATAGATTTATAATTTTATTTCAACATTTGGTAATGCAATGAATAAGCAACGCTGTGCTTACCATCCTAGTTATGGTCATCAAATCTATTTAATAGATGTGGCTCATGTCACTTTAATAAGAACATCAGTGCAAAGAGAATTTTTTTGTATTAAGGTCTCATTGCCAGTGTTGAGAAAAGTAATATATCAGTATTATCTTTATGTTTACCCCTAAGATAAGCAAATTTCTCCTATGCCCACTAAAGCAAAATATATCTTAATTGAGGGATTTATATTTTATACTCAAAGAGGCAGTTGATCTTTTCCTCTGACTTTGGCACCCAACATACAGTAAAAATTTGGGTAAAGATATTGTCATTAAATCTATGACAAAAGTCAATTTTGTTTTAAAGTTTAATGTGTCACCCTATATGATAAGATTATTGGAGAAGTGATAAGAGTTTTTTGGTAGAATAAAGTTAAGAAAATATTTATTGACTGTCAAAGAATCATACTTATTGTTTTTTATTGTGTGAGTATCTTCCTAAAGCAAGAGGGAAAGTGGCAATTCTTGCTGATATAGTAGATTTTTAAAAAATTAGCTGTCAAGTCATGCAAGTAGTGAAATATCTCAGAACTAATGAAAGTAACAATGAGAAGAGGAGATCATTATCTCAGATAGCTAATTAAAGTGACTGCTTCTGAACTGGCCAGGCTTAATTAGTTAGGGAAAGCATATATTTCAACCAGCTGAGTCAAGTTTTCAGGAAGAATGTCATTGAATTAGACCCCTATAGCCCAAAAAAGTTTTTAGAGGATGGTTAATAGAAAATCCAGTAGGAGTTGAATTGGATAAATACCATGGGTTTTATTATTGATGAAGAGAAAATAGAGTGGTTTTAGATCATTGGCATCAAGGGGCAAAAAAAAAATGTATACAATTTGATTAAATAGGACAATAAAGGATATAATTCTTCAGTTTTACTTTATATTTTACATGTATTTTCTAACATGTCAATGATTATTTAGAATTTTCAAAGTAATAGATTTATACATTTTTCTTAATATGATATCTATGCACCAATCCTGCTTATTTTACTGAAGGCAATGTGAGGTGAAACAAATAGAGATGTTAATGGGAAAACAAAGGGAGAAAGAAAGTAGTGAAATTGTGAAAACTCACTCATATTTAAGAAAATGCTTAGAGATAAAATAGGGGCCAAGGGATAAGTAATCTACTTCAATAACAAGACGCGAACCTACTCTTACATGGATAAATAGTGACCAGTAGAGAGAGAAAGAATGTGGCGGTTTATTTATTTACTTTTGAGTTCAGGTAAAGTAGAAAAGGGCCCCCAAAGTTATTATGACTGCCCAATACTAACTGCATCAATAATTGGGTATGGAAGAGAATTCACTGCACTGTTTTCTCTTCTTGGAAACACAAGAAAACCATATCCTCAAGCCTCTGTTGAAGGTGGTATGAAGATCATGGACTAAGTTCTGAACAATGGAGCAAAAAGAAAAATGAAGTAAGACACTTCCAGTTGGGCCTTTCAAAACATTCTATGTCTTCTCCCTTTTCCCCTTCCATAGTTCTGTGGAGGAACAGGGTTAGAAGGTACAGCTATAAGAAGAAAGAACTCACAGAATCATCATTTGAAGAGAGAAACTGTCAACAGGGAGGTTGGACGTGCATAAATGGAACTTTAATAATAAATCATACTTTAAGGAATTAAGACAATGAGACTTGGCAAGGTACTACCAGAGGATGGTCTAGTCTATTCCATTCAATCAGGAAAGATATTGGTACAGACATAGGGTGCTCCATTTTCAAAAATTTGAACAGTATCTCACGGTATTACTTTTCATACCTCAGGCTGCAGAATAACAACTACAAGAGCAGCAAGGCAAGAGATGTAAAAGCCTGAAAGTATAAAAGTCACCTATGATAAATCTGGAGGCAGAAGTCATGCTTACAAAATGTGATTTATTAGGGAAGAATTCAGTAGGTGTTTGTAGCCATTGACACGCTTTTCAAAGATATGAGAGGAAGAAAAAGATAAATTCTAGAAATTCAAGGCTTTCCAAGAGTGGGGGAGAATATTTCTGAAATGCAATTTTTAAAAGACATCAGTAAAACAAATTTGATCTAATAAGGTGACCCAGAAAAATAAAAGATCAAATTAAAAAGATGACTCTCCCATCTAGGAGAGAGTAAGAGAAGCACGGGGCCAGAAAACAGGCAGGTAAAGTACGATCAAGATCTGTACCTGGGAAGGACATTTCATTGTAGAGGAAAATGGATCAGACATTTACCCAGTTTATACAGGTTTACCAAAGAAGCTATTAGTGCATCCAATGAAAACTTTAAACCTTCTAGATTTTTTAAAATCTAGGGGTACCCACTCTGTTTTAGGAGAGGAAAGGCTCATTGTAAAGAAAAGCCCTCAAAGAATACATTGCCCTTTTGTCCTGTTCAGATATGACCAAGGAGAGTAGTAAACACCTCGTTCTGAGAGATCAGACCCAGAGATTGCAAAAACAGTAAACAAAGAGTTCCCTCAAGTGAGCAAATTCAGGGTTTAATCAAGGTAATTCCTTTACTCTCAGTGTGATGCCTGGAAACTTTAATAAAATTTCTCCCTAGTGGGATTTAAGTTGTTTTTGTTGTCAATAGTGTATGCATTCCATTCTTTGCCTTTCCAAATGGGAGAGATTAGTGTGTGTTTCCATGCCTGCCCCCTCACGCATAGTGTGAGTGCTGGAGAGGGGAAGATAATTTGCCTTTTAACTTTGTAGGTCTCCAGACAAAAGAGAGTCACATCTGGATCTGATAGTTCCCAGTGACAGGGGCTCTGAGCAATAATCAGTGACCAGATGGGACTTTATATTATCTTTGGCAGAGAGGGATAAGGATGATCTATGTGTGAAAGAAATAAAATGATTTGATAAACAAAATGCTCTGTCAAAGATAGGAAGATCATTCAAAGCACTGTCTTCTTGGGCACACAGACATCTAACCTTCGAACTCTTTCTGACAGGTAGGCCAGGGACCATGTAATTGAATTCTGACTGGTATAATATAACCACCTGTGATATAATACACTTCAAAGTTTGGCCTGTAAGGGCTGGCCTGTTGTACAACATCTCCTTGCCTGTTTTTGTCCCTCAGCAGGGAGTTTGGAATTGGGTGTTCCCAGTCTGCCTCTACACAATGGGATGACCTGATTCCCAAGTTACCAAGGAGAAAGGGTAGGACTTCAACAGACTGAGATATGAATAGAAAATAAAACTTTGTTGTGCTATGCATGGATATTTTGAATCATGTTTTTATAATAACATGGCCTACAATCTTTTCTAATAAAAATATAGAATATTCATAAAAAAACAGAAAACAATACTAAACATACAAAGGACAAATTCTAATGAGAATATGGCATTCAAAGAAAAGTGCTCCAAAGCTCCATATAATTATCTTATACTGTCACTCTAACCAAAAAGCAGTGTATATATTTTTTTCTACATGTCTCTGCTTTGGTGGATAAGAAGAAAAGAGCAGTTTCTGGTTACATGTTAACAACGGGAGGATATAAATATCAAATTGCTTCTTGCATTGGCAAAGGCTCAGGCATCCATCCTGAAGTGAAGGATTATCCAACACTCTTTTATAGAATAGAATAAATTTTTCACAGCACTTTCAATTCAATACCTAAAAAAATAATGTAGTGAGAAAATCCAACAATTTGTATTACCAACAGCCTGCAGAGCCCTACTGTCCAAAGCCATCAGAACACAGAAAAGCAGAACAAAAGATACCCGTAACTCTCTTGAAAAATGCAGGACTGATAGAAAGAGACACAGCGGACCTGGATCATAATGAATGGGATGAGAGAGAAGAAAGTCAAGAAACTCAGAACACATGTTTAAGAACAGAATATGAGTATGCTATCCAAGATAGAATATGGACAATATATTGAATGTAACAATCCAAGAAAAGTAACAGGAATAAAATAAGATGATAGCAGTAGGACCAAGTATGCACCTTAAAGAAATAATTTTAGTGAGGCAAATCCATTTAGGTATAGAGACAAAAAAATCCCACATTCAGATATGTACATGCTGAAGAAGTACAGAGAATAAAAATGAGTCGGAAAAATGTGAGTAGAAGAAAGGACAACTGGAGTAGTAATCTCAAATAATGTTGATTTAAGGATAAAACATTTGAATATAAGAACTTAAACTTTCAAATGTTATCAAATAGATTCTATAATACATAAAACTGCACAAATGTTTATATACCAAGTAATTCTAATAACACTGAAATACAACACCACAAACTAAAATAGGCAAATAAAAAGGCACAGAAAAAAGACAAGACTAAATACATGATTTCTATCTATATCAGAATGTTACAGAAACAAACTCCCCTCACCCGAGGTCTTTTTTTACTATGATTCTTCTTTGCCCTCGCCCTATTAGAATTGTGGCTCTCAATGCCAGAGTTTGGCAAAAAGGAAAGGAACTATTTACTCAAAAGTTATACAGGTTTCGAGTAATGGTGGAATGTCACCGTTAAATGCCAAAGTCCCTTTAAAACACCCACAAACACACACACAGTCGTGCCTCCCCTTGCCAAACCAGGCCAGTCAGGGGTAAGCTGTATCAGAAAAAGAAATGGAAGTCCATAGTTTAGCTAGACTCCCATTTTTAATCCCAAACCTCATCTTCAGACTAGGCCCATGGGAGTCCTTCTGCATTCTCTCAAACCACTGAGAGAGAGACCTCCACATGGCTGATACATCTTGCTTACCTGTTTCCTAAACCACATGGTCAAGAGAGGCCCCTCTCCCCTTCCCCAAACCACGTGGTTAAACCCCCACCGGCTGCTGGCCTGGGTTAAAATCCCTGCGCAGATCTTCCTCCTTAACCAATAGCGGACTCCTCCCACAATTGGCAAAACCTGTGAGTAACCTGGTTTCTTCTGCCTTTTGAGGCGTCCATTGTTAGTCTAGGCAGGCCTGGCCCCAAGGGGTGGAGTGAACCATCTCCAAGCTCTCCCTCCTGCAGGCCAGGCACTGTAATTAAGGGGAGCTTCCTCCCAGGTACATCGCCAGTCAAAGTCATGCATATCTTCCTGGCTCCACGAAGGCTATGGAGCTAGCCTGCCATTATGGGTATGCAAAATAACTCTCAATCTCCGTGCTGCTGCTTTTCCCAGCCCCGGAGCTATGCCTGCTGGAGGGGGGATCCCTGGGGCCTCTCAGCCTGTCCCCATTACAAGAACACTGAAATAATATAATTGAAGAAGAAAACATTAACTGAATCACGTTATGAAATGTGCCATTGTTATCCTTTTCAGGTGCTAATATATTGAAAAATTAATCATAAGCTGTTTCAAAACTTTATTCGTTTACACATGCACCAATAGCCCCAATATATTTTTTGAAGAGTATAATGAAATCCACAAAACACCTGATTTTAGAGTTTGATTTTCACCCCATGAAAAATACACTAATAAAGTAGTATGTTCTAACAAAAAAAGTATGTGTTAGACTATATTAAGACACTTAGGTTTTATGAACCAAGTTCACTTCATAACTGCTCTTTGCTCTTAAAAATACTGCCTTTGGAAGCTGTATTAACTTTTTCTAGCTAATTTGCTTAATTTACATGTAAGGCATAACTTTTTATGCAGAAATATGAGGCCTTATTGAATTACAAATATTTTCACTTATGCTAAACTAGCTTGTTTTCACTTGATTTTGGATCTCTTTTATTTTGAGTCTAATGAATTAAACTCACCATAAGATTCAGAGCAAATAAGATGAACCACTTGTTTTGAAACCATTTGATGGACACTAGTCAAGTGATCATTCTATAATCTGTTATCTGCATTTTAATTTAATTGGTTACTTTTTTCAAGGTATCCTACAAAGGAATAGAAGTAAATTATCCCAGATATTTAGCTTCAGGTATTTGACATAAAAATATATTTAGCTATATTTATCCTCAATTTCTAATTAATGACTGGCCTTCAGAAAACCCAGTTAGTTCAGTATTAACTTATCTTAAATTTCGGCATAATTTTATAGGATAAAATCTCCAGTATTTTAGAAGGTTATCAAATTTAATATTTTTTCAAAAAATAATTCTACACTCAATTTTTTGGTATTGTTCATCTTGGATCTAATTCTTTATTTTTGATGTTGTTATTTCATTTTAATATTATTTTTTTCTTTGTGCTTCAAAAAAAAAAAAGCCTCAAAACACTGAGTTTAGGATCCTGGTTGGGAAAGCAGCAGATAAGCCAAGAATTTAATGGGGAAATCCTAGAAGTGGAGAGAAATATGAAGGTTTTAAAAAATATAATTCTGGCTAATTGGAAAATCTTAAGCACACACTGGAAAGAAATAAGAGTTAAGAAAGAAAAGTTAAATGTGAAACACAATTTAAATTCTCATTGCTCTTGAATGTTTTACACAATCCACATCAGATCCACTGGCAGCGGTGGAAAATTAAACACTTGCAGAATAAACCCACAATTGTTACCCCATAATTTACAGATCACTAAGTTAAGTAAATAAATTTCAGTTCCTACAAGGAAAATCTGAAAAATGAATGCAAGAAAAAAATGACGGAGCACAGACTTTAAAAGCCTCACACAGCAAGGAAGATTTCTTATCAAATAAGTTCAGACAAATTATAAACATAAGTAAGTAAATAAAACTAATATAGAATTCAGAATTGTTACAATATACTACCTAAAATGTCCTAGAAAGATGAGAGAGAGAGAAGCATAAAGCAATATTTGAAGAAATATGGCTAAAAGCTTCCATGTTTGATGAAAAATATTAATGCTAGTTCCAATGTGCTGATGAACTCCAAGTAAAATAGATACAAATACACCCAAACATTATACTTAACCACTAAAATTAAAATATGGAAGATATTGGCTAAATAATTGGCTAAAGAAACAACAAAAAAGCAGGTGACCAAGAATTCTATATGCAGTAAGAATAATCATTAAAATAAAAAATCATTGTGAATGAAGAAATGCAAAAAAAAACCCTGTAAAAATTTGTTACTAATACACATAACTTACAAGAAATACTATAGAAATCGTTTCAAGCAGAAAGAAAATTACTACAAACAGTAAATCAAATCTATGTAAAGAGTTCAGAAATAACTACTATGATAGTTAAAATATTAAAAAAAAATAACTACTATGATAGTGAATATGAAAAGTACACAAATGCATTTTCTATGTAAACTTAATGTCTTAAAAAATTAAGATTTTTAAATTCATTTTTAGAGAGGGAGGAAGACAGAGAGAAAGAGAGAGAGAGAAACATCGATGGGAGAAACACTGATTGGTTGCCTCTCATACATGCCCAACCAGGGACTGAACCCACAACCTAGGCACGTGTCCTGACCAGGAATTGAACCAGCAACCTTTTATTTTGGGGGACCAATGCCCAACCAACTGAGCTACACTGGTCACACCTTAAAAATTTTGTATAAATTAGTAGTTTTAATATTCTACTGTTTAATTTATTACATATATGGTCATTGTAATACCGTATTATTATATATTATTATATTTCTCACTTAATATTATATTTATTATTATAATAAACTAAACAAGAGGATATTGCACCTACTATTTACATACATACATGTGTATAAATACATACATAGAGATTATATATATATATGACTACATATGAGAGTGATAAACCAAAAACTGGGATGGAATAAGGGCTACGTTTTAGTTATTATTGATCCCTATAGCAAACACACACACACTCATCTACCTCAAACTATCATTTAAAACTGTAGTGTATGAAAATATACCTCATTCTTGAAATGTCAGTATAGTATTACTTAATGTGAACATATTTTTTGTAACCTTTTATATATTAATCCCCATATTACTCAGAACTTTTTCTACATTTTTTCTTTTACAGAAATAGCATATTGGACATTCTTTATATATACATTTGTACCTTTTTAATATTTCTTATTAAAATTTTTAAATATATAGACAATATATATACATTTTTATTTTGAAAGAAATTACTCTCATTACTATAGCAAACTAGAAACCCTTTTTCCCATTCTCTCCTAAGTTGAGTGTTGTAAAAATGTTAACTGTACCTATCAATATAAGTAAATATATTGTGAACATTTTATTTCTTAAATAAAATGATCCCTGTGTGATCCCTGAAATTTAGCTAGGTTGAAGTTGAATGATTCTTCTTTATTTTCATTGATTATTGTTATTTAATTGTTTGTGAATTCCCTCTTTGTATCTGTTTATGTTCCTTTTTATAATTATTTATTAATATTATTAATATGTGTCATATATATTTTCTCAACTGTTTCTTTTGATCTTATCCTAGTTATTGGCGCCTCTAATTATGCATCAATGAGAACATTCTCTGTGGTTAAATGTGTCAACATTTTCCTTGTAGATTTGTCAGGACTAAGGGCAATGGATTCATCTGTGGCATAATGTTGCTGAAAAGCCAGAGCTGTGCACCATTGTCATGAGGAGAGTGGCCGGCGAAGACTGGAGAAATGTCCAGGAAACAACAGTACCCGGTGTGAGAAGAGTATACCCACAATAGAAATTTCCAGTCAGGCACAGCAACCCAGGCAGAGGGAGAAAAATCTGCTTTGGGACAGCAGTGTAAAGTCCTGCAAAATGTCCTGTGATTAAAAAGAAGAGTGTGATGAGAACAAAACTCTACAATTGGGTAGAAGGTAATGGAAATATGTATACTAGCTTTTAAGAAGATATATGTAATATATTGACTTATTTATTATTTTGTCTATGTGTAAAATATAGACAAATATGTATGTATTCTAAAATAAAGTTGGGAACATAAAATTCCATAGTCTGATGATTTTTAATAACAGTAAGTTGTGAATTCATTCCTTATGTCATTAAGCATATATATTATTTAATAGAAGTTACTTTTTAAAGAGTTTATAAAACTCAATCATACTAATATAATAGTAACTTTTCTATTTTGGTATTTCATTTGTGACAATGTTTTCCATGTTCTGCTCATTGATGACTTATTATAAGAACTTACTAATAAATTTAATTGTGATATCATATGGAAATGAAGCTATACATAAAATTTTGTTGCATGTTGAGTAGATAATGTGTGTTGTAGATAATAGTTAAACTAGATTGTAAGATATTCATACCTGTAACTTAAGGCTTATTATAGCGCTGTCTGGCCAAATATTCCACTTGAGAGCTCATAGAGATGAAGAGCACTCTACTCAATTGCCCATTATGTGTTAGGGTTTGATTTAATACAAACAAAGTTTAGTTAGGTAAGAATTACTAATCTCCATCTAGTAGAGAAATCCTTATATAGTAACTACTTCCATTAGATGTGAAACGTGGTCCTTTTCTTCATGCTTTCAAATAATTAACAATTCAGAATCTTAACATCATTTTTGTGGCTTTAGTATGCATCCTCTTATGAATTAGGGGAAAAGAAGAATAATGTATTCTTGCAGTATATTTTGCTATATTTGCCTGCAAATTAAAATTTTATAAGATGTGCATTCCTTGTATTTACTTTCATTTAAAATGTGAATCATGCTTTGCCGAGAGATGGTATCAGGTCAGCATATACTATTTCATACGCCAACACTTTTCAACCACTCACTTTCCTAAAAATTTTCTTTTCCTGGGTAGCATTAGAAGGCAGCATGTAGGTGTCCTGAGATCTTTATCTCTGTATGTTCTCCAAGTTTTGATCAATCAGGCTGTGGACTGTAATGTGTATATTAAGAAATGTTTCTTTTTATAAGCTTTCTGATATTTCCCTTGAGAGGTAAATGAAAAATCATTGACCAGAATTTCCAGGTCTACAGTAGCTTTGCTGATAAAGAAACATGCAGGGTTCTCCAAGTGTCCCACATGATATGTCTCACAGCAGTCATTCTCTTCTCACTTTCTTCAGAAACCCTCACGTTTCTGTCTGCACATGTTGATTTTAAAAACATGCCTTAATTCCATGTCAAAATGCCTTAAATAAATCAAATTTAAGATTCCACCATATATCACAAAAACATGGATAATAGTTTTTGTACATCATAAAATAACCACAAATACTGAATTCACATGTGTATTTTTATTTAACCTTGAAAATGTCCTTTCACAACTATTGTTGATAATTAGGGCACCATTGTCAAAGAAGGAGGTTACAATAGAGAATATTCCATGATAACATTCTACAATATAGTAATACTTCTGAGTCAAAATCCAGTTGAGATTTTTTTTAATGAAAAATTTTTTTAATGAAATTTATTGGGAGCCCTGGCTGGCATAGCTCAGTGGATTGAGCGCGGGCTGGGAAGTAAAGTGTCCCAGGTTCGATTCCCAGCCAGGGTATATTCCTGGGTTGCAGGTCATAACCCCCAGCAACCTCACATTGATGTTTCTCTCCCTCTCTCTCTCTCTCTCTCTCTCTCTCTGTCTCTCTCTCTCTGTCTCTCTCTCTCTCTGTCTCTCTCTCTCCCTCCTTTCCCTCCCTAAAAATAAATAAATAAATAAAATCTTTAAAAAAATTTATTGGGGTGACATTGATTAATACAGTTATACAGGTTTCAGCTGTGCAAATCTATAATATATCATCTGTATATTATATTGTGTGCTCATCACAAAGTGAAATTTCCTTTCATTACTATTTATCCCCCTTACACTGTCTTCTACCTCCCCCCACCCCCTTTTCTTTTGCTAGTAAATGGAGATGTTTAAAATAAGAAAATGCTTGCAAAGTGTGTCAAGTTGCTTTGAAAGAAGTTCAATGTCAAATTGTTTGAAGAAGTGCAACACAGTTGGGTTAGATTATAGAAGATAAATTTCATTATTTTAGCTAGAAATGTCTTTGCACATATATTGACAATTCCACTATGCCTTGGCTTTCCCCTCTACAAAAATAAGAGATTTGAAATAAGATATTTTCTAACATTCCTCTTAAAATGCTGAAAATATGCATCTTATCTAAAGATCATAGTTTAAATTTATGAAAGTGATGTGTCTTGCAATTGAATTAGGAACTTCACTTGGATTTGTTTCATTTTAAAATTATAGCTATGCAATAAAAATAGATTGATTCCTTATACTTTTTGAAAAAAAATTGAAAATTTTAAAAAATCAAGTTTTAACATATGGATTTATTTTTTATATATTCTTTTTGACCGTAAATGTAGTTTTCCCTGTTATATCTTTCACTTTATATCACTTTTTCTGAAACCTGTACATACAATGGTAAACAATGAATTATTCCCAAAATAAAGTTTTAACAACACAATGATTTTATCAAAGTCACTTTCACTTGAGCAGTGTTTGTCTACTGAAGCAGACCCTGAAATATACGGTACCATTACATAGTAAATCCCAGAATGAAGATATACAAGGTGGTGGACAAACAGCATGCCATGCAGCTAAATTTTCCTAGTGTGATAGGAAATTGTATACAGAATGCTTATTTTTCAACTTGAAGTATGTGAAGGTTTATACATAGATAAGGGTGTAGATGTATTACAGGAATAGAAAACAAACCTTCTAAAACATGGAGCTGTAAAAGACACATTACTTGAGGAAATGTGAGGATATTCTACGTGACTTGAGTGGGCAATGAAGCCAAAAACACAGTACAGGGCTGGGAGCTTCCAACAGCCTGTTAAGGAGATTTAATGAAAAATCTTGACTAATGTATAATAAATGAACAAGACTGCAATTATTAGATAGGGACTGACATTTAGATAAATAAATATATTTATATTAGTTTTGTTACAACAGACTAATGGATAAGTTGTGTATATATATATATATATATATATATATAAAACCTGGGTTATATATTAGCTTAAAACTAACATGAGAATCTAGGGATCTTTGCACCAAATCATGCCATCCCAGGGTTCTATGCTGCACTGCACAATACTCCACACTGCACACGCACACATATCACAAATATCATCATCATCATCCATGCAATCATTATCAAATAGAACTTTTAGAGATAAAATCATAAGTTCTGGAAGTAAGGCATTTGACCTACCCCATTAGAAAACCAAAACTTTTAGACTAAACAGTTGCAGTTGTGTTCAGTTGGAAAGACAGGGGAAAACAGATCTCTGGGAAACTCTCAGTGAAATTCTGAAGACTGGAAAAGTCAGAAAGATATGGTGAGAAACGCAGGTGTCAGGCCACAGGGCAGTCTATTAAACTCTGAACAAGTACAATACGATGCAGGAAAAAGTGATCACCCTTTGAATTTATATGGCATTTTAGCACTGGAGCCACTTTAACAATACTTGCTAGGTCATTTTGTCCTCACAATCATCCTGAGGTAGGCAGGGAAAAGCAGGCTAAATGCATTATGCACTAAATTATAAAACTACTTGAATTCATATTTTTATCTACTCTTTCTTTGTTTCCTTAAAATCTGATATTAAATTTCATCTTCTAATATGAAGCCATTTTGTTCAGTTAGATATTTGATTTTATTAATGAAATAGGCCTAAATGATTACAAAAATATTCATATTAAATTAACTGGACAGTTTATATAATATCTTAAGTTTATTAAGAAAATGTTAATATAGTTTAGACAGCATATTGTATCTTGCATAGAATATAGGTTTTCTATGACTCTGTAACAAACAACCGTAAACTTGGTGGCTTAAACAATAAACATGTATTCTCTCACAGTTTAGGAGTCTTCTGGTGCTGCCAGATTTGTTGGTGTATCTCACATGACTCCAATCTCTGCTTCTGTAGTCACATTGCCTTCTTTGTGTGTGTGTGTTATCTCCTTGGTCTCCTTCTTATATGGATACATGTCATTGCATTTAGGGGTCACACCCAGATAATCCTGGATCATCTCATTTCAACATTGCATTTTTATCATTTCTTCAAAGTCCATGCAAAAACCTTTTTTCTCACAAATAAAGTAATGTATACCTTGTGGGTATATGCTCAAGGTACCAAGTCCTGATGTCCTTAGGGGACATTATTCTGCCTCTTACGGTCTTATTTCTGGACTCCAAAACTCATGCCCATAACACATGTAAAATATATCGACCTCATACTAACATCCCCCAAAGTTTCAATACACTAAAGCATCAACACAAGTCCAAAATGTCACCTAAATACTATCAGTGCAAAAGTGCCAAATCTCTTCATCTCTATGATGGATGTCATCTCTTCAGCCCTCATCAAATGTTGTGTGGTCACACCGTTGGCCTCCTTTCCACAGCATGCTATCCTATGAGTTATTCTCCTAATTTTATCACATTTTTTCTATCTGAATACATTGAGAATTTCCCAAATCGTTATGTGCTGGTTCCATTTTGCTTGACAGGTTCTTTTTCCCCTTAATTTCTGTCTATCCACTTCCTTTTCCTCTAAACAGTCTATACCATGAAAGTTTTCCTTGGAAATCTCCTCAGCTAAGCATCCAAGTCTCTTGCTTACAAACTTTATCCTTCCATACAATTGTACAGTACACTTGAGTTAAGTTTTCTCCCACTATGTAGCAAGGACTGTCTTTCCTCCTGTTCCCCATACTATAGTCCTTCTTTCCTTCTGAGCTCTTACCAGAAGTGCCTTTAATCCACCTTTCTGTCAACAGTCTACGCAAATGTAGGCATTTTTCTACTGTGTGCCTCATAATTCTTCCAGCCTCTACCCATTATCCAGTTCCAAAACCCCTTCCACATTTCCCAAAATTTATTACAATACATCTCATATCCCTGTATAAAAATCTTCATTATCTTTCCATGGCTTGTGTAACAACCTACTACAAACTAGTTGGCTAAAAGAATGCAATTTTATTGTCTCATAGTTCTGGAGCCAGAAGTTCAAAATCAATGTTACATGGCAAAAATTAAGGAATTGGCAGGGTTTCATTCTCCCCAGAGGATCTGTGGGAAATTTTGTTGTGTGCCTCTTCCAGCTTCTAGGGGCTGCTAGCATTCCCTGGCTTGTGCCACACTAATTGCTTCTGTGTCTGCCTCCTCTGCTTCCCTGGTATAAAGATAAATATGGCTGCATTTAGGACTCACAAGGTAAGAGCCTTACCCACATGTGCAATAATATAATTTCTTGTCTAAGTAAACATTTGCAGGTTCCAGACATTAGGACCTGAGAGCTTTGATGGGCACTATTTAGCCAACTACACATGTTTACATATCATTGCTTTAAAAATCTGTTTTATTTTACTTAATGTCATGAAAACTTTTCTAATTAAAAAGCCTGTTGTTTCAATTAAAGTGCGATCTCATTTATTGTAATAACTAAAGTATAATTTTTCAGAATTTTCAAGTTAATATCATTTAAGAGACTTGAGAGCATGTGCTATTTTATCGTCTGTTTTTCTTATTAATATATAATATTCAGGCTTTCTTTAGATTAATGGCATTTTTCAGTGGGCTAACTTGTAGATGTATTTACTTTCTACTTTCAGACATTCAGTAAGTAGTCTATCCTATGATTATTATTAGAGACCTAGATTATTACATTATAAAATGGAACATTCTATTTACATTTTAAAATCCATGGCACTTCATTGCCTTCCATTAGAAAAACACAGGTAGAACATTAATGCATATGTTTAATATTCTCTGTTAAGGAACAGTCTATTGCAAGAGAACCTGCTGATTTGAAGCAATAGGCTAATACAAAATGTAGCAATTATAAATGCACTCTGCTATAGGAATTGCCAGTACTTTGCGTTTTACCTATTACAGTACAAGCTTCTTGAAAGGACCATGTGAGTCTGCACCACTCACTCCTGGGGAGAGAAGCTGTTGCAGTTTGATTACGGGAATGATACTTCCAGAAGTGTAACTACCTGTATTTGAAATGCAGATCCTTACTCTCTCACAGATCCGCCTGGCCACACTATCTACTTATCATAATTGAAACTACAGTTTGAATCACTTAGAAAATTGGAACCAGAAGAAAGCAGGATTTTTCTGCTTCCTCATTAGCTAAATGCAAATGCAGAGGGTAATTAGGTTTTTTCTCAGGGATATCAGATGATGTCTCTTTGAATAACAAGGTGTCATAACAAAAGGGTATAGGACATAATAGACTGGAAACACGATGCTTGAGGTGAACTCCAGATACACCCCTGACTGGCAGGGGTGACATTGATAAGTTACCCATCTTCTTTTCAGTAAAACGGGAAAACGGGCTGTGGTCAATTTTCTTAGTGTTTTGAATTATTTATTTTTTTTTCTTTTCACAAGAGACATACAACACCTCCTGGTAGCATAGTATTTGCAGTGCCTTTGCTGCTACACCATAACATTAGGATTAATCATGTGGCATGCTATTTGCCAATAGAATGTGAAAGGAGTAGCCTGTCTCTCTCTGTAGTAGAAGGTATAACAAACATTGGGAAGTTTTGTCTTCATCTACCCCACTTTTGCTATGGACGGCATGTCTCGAATAAAAGCTGACCTTTGATTTGAATCTCAGAATTAAACAGCTGTGAAGAAGAAAGCCACAGCCAACCCACAAACATTACAAAGCATGGGCAAACATAAATGACCTTTTATAGGCCCCTACCATCCTGAGGGTTGTTCAGAAATGCGCATAGCCTTGAAAAAGCTCCATAATAGAAGTATCTGATGAATGTACTTATTCAGAGAGAAGTTGGTAACACACCAGGTACATAAAAGTATGCAAATACATTTTATCTTTATTATTGTTATTATTTGGAAAATCCAAAGAGTAATGGTATGAGAGATTGTCACATGTTAGATTTTAAATGAGTAAGAAAAAGTCCTATTTCTCTGATTATAGTATACTACACTGAGTCGAAGAGTAATGGACACATTTTTTCTAATTCTATTGGAGAATAAACAATAGACACTGGCTTTTGAAGGTGTGAGTCTTCAAACACTCATGAGATTATTCATTCAAGAAAATAAGATAATCTCCCAAATCTTTCATACTTCATACAATTCTGTCACCTCCCCCCTTGCCCAAAACAATAATAACAACATAACTATTGATTATATTATTTCAGAGACTGTATTCATTATTTGTTTTTGCCCAAGAAAAAACATAGTTTGGAATAGGATAAAAGTAGCTTTCAATCATGTTTTTTTAAAAAACAGTCAAAATTATTCTTACAGGAATTACACTGCATTATGCATATAAAATGCAAAAGGATAAACCATTTTTCTAGAAAGCCACAATGGTGTCCTGTCCTCCCATAATCCCAACTCCATCCCGTAAACTCCATCTGTGTGAAATTTAAATGGTCACACTCATCCTCTGAACTTCAGAATCTCTAAATTAAATATAATTGATAATTCCAGGTGCATTTCATATAATGACCTATAATTTCGTATATATTACTAATATATATTCTAATTATATGTATTAGAATTTAGTACATATTATTAATAAATATTACTGATATATAATTATATATAATAGAATATATATATACATTCTAAATAGAACATAAGATCCTCATGAGCAGGTATTGATCCTTTTATTTCTATGTATCTAGTATTGATGATGTATGTATCTAGTATGAATGATGGCTAAATTAAGTACTTGGTTCATCTTTACACATTAACAAATTACTGAATATTAGATGCTAGTGGAATTTAATGCTAATTGCACAAACTAGAATAAAAATACTTTATTCCCTCATTCTCAATGCATGTTTTATTTCACTCATCACCAACATTCATCAGCCCCAGTTCCTTTGATGGTCTTTTTATAAAGGGGGGATTTCTGGATTTTCAAATGCAGTAATTTGCTTTCGGTGGCATTGTCCTTCTATTATGTTTATTAAACCTAAAATTCTATGACAAGTCATATAAATATCTGATTAGCAAAGGAGTACTTATTGAAAGGCTTATAATCAATATGAAAATAATTTTAGAAATACCATTGATCTAGTAATGTCAAATGCCAGCTAAAATTTTGAGTTGCCCTGGTTGCCCTGTAAAACTAACACGTATAAATCAATTGAATTTATCCAGGATCGATTGTACTTTTAAAATATTTTACTTTATATTGTGTTGATTATGAATAATACACAAATCATTATAGGAAAGCTAAACTTATACATAAAGACCATTTGATTACTAAATTTTTTAAATGTTACAATATTTCCCTTCTTATACCTCCTTCATATAATATTGAGTCAAATGGTGGCATTTGTTTTGTTTTTTATAGTCCAGTATTTTATAGTGCAGTGTGGACTATTTGGCGGATACCATTCTCAGTGCTGGAAAACAGTGAACAAAATAAAACATATACGTGTGTATATATATGTGCTGGCCCTGATGTTGCTTATATCCCACTGATGATAGGACTTCTGACCAGACAGGACCAGACAGGGGACAACAAATATTTGTGTTTCTGAAGGTATAAGTTCCTTAGTTTATATATCTTCCTATAATATTTTCACTACGTTATTGAAAATTGTAAGTAAAATGCACAAAACCCATAAGAGCTGTAGCTGGTAAGGGGTAAGACAGGAGATCTAACCCACAGTGCATCCTGGGATAAAGACACACATGAGACAGGATTTACAGGCAGGAAAGAAAACTAACTTCTTGAATCTAGGGTTTCAAAAAAGGTAAGAATACACTGATACTGGGTGTATTAGCAAGATACAGATTCTGAAGTTTTATAAGAAGTAGAGAGATGGTCAGATTTTTGCTCTAAGGGGTGGTATGGGTGACTGGCAGAGTTAAGTTTAGAGTAAGGAAGGGGTAAGACAGTAGGTGTGAGACTGGGAAGACGTTATCCAACTACCACCAATATGTGGCTCCATGGTTCTGAATTCAGGTAATGACAGTGGAAATGGAGGTTACTGTGATGTATTAAGTAAAGCAATAGAAACAAATTTAGCAAAAAGAATGTGTGTGTGTGTGTGTGTGTGTAGTAGTGCTTTCAAAAAGAATTTTCTTCAGTGAAGGTAATGCTTTATAAATCTAGATTGTCCAATGTATGAGCCAAAAGCCACATGTGGCAATTAAAATTCAAAAGGTGACTAATTATTGCTTTTAAAGTGAAATGGGATCACCTATGGCTCACTGCTATCTTTTTGGCGAGGGCAGGTCTGCATCATGGGTGAAACAAAACTCTGTGGAACAATTTAGGGGAAATAGAGTAGTAAAAGAAGTTACACAGTCTATGAAAATTGAGTGCAAAACAGTTCATGGCTAAAAAGGCAACAGCAATTAAAGATAACATTGGAAGGATGGTACTGAAGGAAAAGAAGTCTGCAGAGGTTAATGAATGGAAATAGGAACATGTATAGGGCAAATGTGGAGCCCAAACCGTTCATTCATGGAAGGCTGAGGAAAATAAGTAATTCAAGTTCTTACAAAAGAACAGATCCTTTACTATTTATTTTCATTCACTACTAATCAAGATTTTACTCTTACTTTCTCCTAATAAAATGGGTCATGAGGTAAAATTTAATTTTCTAGTGCAATTTGGAGAGACTTTTTAAAAATATATTTTGCAAATTGAAATTCTAGTGAATTTATAGTTCATTATCAAGTCTAAACAGTTTTACTATCTTATTTTTTATTACATTGACTTCTGACAGACTGCATCCTTGGGGTTTAGCACTATATGAAAAGTTTCACAGCAATTTTATACAAGGTATTTCATATGAACATAGATTTTATATCAACCATTCTCTCAACCATTTTATTTCTCATTCTTATAATTATTTTAGTGTTAACTGGTATGGGTTTCTATACTATTTTTACCTAGTTATTATTATTTTCTGATAGCTAGATGCAAAGCATAAGTTTTCATTTTCTGCATATAGTAAATGCATGCATTAAACTCTACTAATCGATTTTTGGATCACATTTGATTTACTGACGTAAATGTGACCAGGTTTCACCAATTACTGATTCAAGATAATCCAGGTGAGTAAACAGGATTAAGAAACAAACATTGAGCCCTGGCTGGTGTGGCTCAGGGGATTGGGTGTCGGCCTGGGAACCAAAGGGTTGCCAGTTCAATTTCCAGTCAGGGCAAATGACTGTGTTACAGGCCAGATCCCCAGTTTGGGGTGCATGAAAGGCAACCACACACTGATGTTTCTCTCCCTCTCTTTTTCCCTCTCTTCCCCTCTGTATAAAAATAAATAAAATCTTAAAAAAACATTGAAAGGTAATTTTATTTTCTGTAAAATGCAATGATAGTTACATGTTTAATGTGATGCAAAAATGTACATTTTATAGCTTAATATTAGTGGCTTTGCTTGTTTTGTGTATATGCTATTTATGTCCTATTTATTGCATTAGTTATACATTTAATACTTGAAATATAATAAATAATAACCATCAAAAATTATAACCTCTTACAAAGTAAAAACTCATGGATCCAGTTGAACTCTCTATAGGTAACCATTTTGAATGGTCAAGATAGATCCTTTTAAATCTTACTCTACAAATTTAAATATATATATTTTATTACAACAATATGCTTTATCTTTTTGTTCAAAGGGTCCTTTTCATTGTCCTTTTCTTGATTTCTTTCCTTGTTTATTAATTAAAGTCAATACATTATTGACTTTAAGGGCTGCTTTTATCATCTTCTAGAGCACTTCCACGTCACGTTCAGTTGACCCAGTCCCCACTCGATCCATATGTAGGCATTCTCTAGTTTTTAGATAATACAGTGCATAAGCCATGGACATTTTCATGCCTGTATCTTTGTATACATGGGTGATTGTTTGAAATATATGCTTAAAAGTACAATGGTACAAAAGTACTGATTCAAATAATAGTCATGTTTTAAATTTTGTTCTCAAATATTAAATAGTTATGTGTTCAATCTCATTTTCCTTAGCCTCAAAATAAACTCAGTAACAGATTACTAAAAAATTATAATCATAAATATAATAGATTTTCATTAGTTTTCTAATGTTTAAACAATTGAGTATCTCTTGATATATTTTAAAATAATTTATAAAAATAATTCAAAAAATTTCACTTTCAACATAATTTGGAATTTTCACAGACTTTCAAGAATAATATAAAAACACTATACCCTGACCAGTGTGGCTCAGTTGGTTGGGTGCTGTCCTGCAAAGTGAAAGTTCACCAGTTCGATTCTCTGTCAGGGCATGTGACTGATTGGGTTGCAGATTTTGTCCCTGATCGGACATGTACAAGAGACAACTGATCAATGTTTCTCTCTCACATACATCTTTCTTTCCTTCTCTTCCTTCCTCCCTTCCCCTTCTTGAAAAATAAATTAAAACTTTTAAAAATAATATAGAAACATTTAAGATGAATTCTGTACACATCTTTTCCTCAGCCAGCTCGCTTGATGCTTGGCTTTGCCAATAGATGTTGCTGGAAGGACATTGTGAGACCACAGAAGAAGAGAAAACTTCTTGGAATGGGCCATTTTCCCATGCAAAGCCAGAGACTCATCTGAGACTGGTGTGTGGAGAGGAAGGGTGCTGGCAGTTTTCTGTGCAGTCACTTTGACAGATAAATTATGGCTGGCACTTACTTGCAAATATCTCCATCAAAAAGGAGTGGGCAGCTCCTTGAAACCTATGGTTCATAGCCTATGGCCATGTTTCCATCCAGCAGTGGACTCTCTTGCAGGCCAGCTGCAAACTGTGTACTTCATTATGCTTGCTTGTCATTGACAGGCTACTTGTCCCTTTGGCTACCATTCTCCTCATGTATCTAAAGTACAGTGTCGAGTTGGTGCCTCTGCTTTGAATTCCTAATTCTACCTTTGTTCATTCTATATCAGCCTTAGAGATAGCAAATATCTTCTGAAATTTTAATTTCTGCAATTCCTTAAAGTTCTCTGTTGATCTTTTTACTAAAGTTTATTTTAAATTCAATGTTCTGTTCCCTTTACTGGTGCAGTTTCTCTCTCCTAGCAGGATTTTGGCTGATAAGTTCAGTTTTCATGTTTTCTGGTGTGTTTTCCTTCTGACTTTCTACATATTTTGTTTGTTTGTTTTGGAGGGCCCCCTAAGTAGTGAACAAGTATAACCAACATCCGTTATTGAGTGGTCATGTGTTTCCCATTATTTTGAAAGAATGCCTTTTCTTGGCAATTAAATTTCTCATGACTTGTTCTTTTTGTTCTACTAAATTGCCTTTTTGTGCACCACTTCAATGCTGCTTACATTTTCTTCTCTTTATTTTACATGTTAACAAACAGAAGCAAATTCACCTATATTATCCTGCCCTATATTGAACAAAAATTAATCTTGAGATTTTCCAAGGTAACTATTTTACTATTTCATTTTTTCTTAATTGTTAATCTCTTCTACTTAAAACTTATTTTGACCAACCAACTTAATTTATATTTTTGCATAATACCGAGTGTTTTACGGTTTTGTGATTGAATTAATTGTAAGGACAAATTGGAAAGAGAATTTTAGAACTTCATCAACGAAATAAAAATATCTTAATTTTACTCCTAAAAATTGCCTGCATTATTCATTTTACAGTTTTCCCATCTAGACAAAAGTATCCTTGCTGGGAATATTAGACTCTCTATAGATACATCTGCCCTTCAGGTAGGACCAAAATTGACAAAATTTTATTGAGTTTCCTTTAAATGGCACTCAATTAGTTTCTTGACCACTTCCTGTTAGGAAGTATTGCTAATTGTTAGCAAAATATGCAATTATCCCCAAAATAATTAACAATAATAGCCCGATTACAGTTGTTCTGATAGTCTAATTAAGAAATTCTGCCAATTTCTGAAACAGTGTATTATTATCTTCATTTCAATGATAGGATTGACTATATTTAGACCATGTTTTTAAATCAAATCATATCTAGTCTTCATTTAACAAGAGATCTTCTGTAGTACTAAACAACCCTTTGCCAAATCCATGGAGGTACTTCCATAAAGATAGCAAAAATAAACTATTTCTAGGGGAATAAATTATTTCATGGGGAATAATATAGGGCTCTTAGTATATAACCTTGATCATACATGTTAATGTGTTATATATGAAGAGGTAGAAATGATAATGTGGTGTCATTTGCTGTCCTCTAGAGATGCTGCTTTTGTGACTAATAATTGTAGAGGTATCTAAAACAGACAATGAAAACATCATCCTCTTTAAAATTACAGTGGACATTTACCATAATGTGCCCGCCAACATCTGAAAACTTTTCTTGTATTTGGAAAATTTCTGTAAAAAAATTGATGAGGCTAAACTCACACTATAGAAGGAAAATATAGTAATTTAGTAGGTTTTATTAGTATTTCCAATTACCCTTCACTATCCACTGCCTTCACTATAATTATCCACTGCCTTCACTATAAAAAGATTTTACATTTTTGCCTTTTGCCAAGTTATTTTAAGTGCCTCTTTATGGCAGGAGTTTAATTTTCTGCTCCATTAACATCATACTTGGCCATGTCACTTGCTTTCATCAATGAAGTGTGAGCAGAAGTGATTGTGTACAAAGTCAGAGCAGAAATGTTCACAGACCGAACACCACTCTGCCCTTGAGCCCGGGGTCTTGGCTTGAGAACCATAAGAAGTAGGACTCAGTTAACATAAAACCAACACAAATAAAATAAGATATAAATTATATTGTTAAAACTTGGGCCCTGAAGCCCTGGCTGTTGTAGCTCAGTGGATTGAGTGCGGGCTGGTAACCAAAATGTCCCAGGTTCGATACCCAGCCAGGGTACATTCCTGGGTTGCAGGCCAGAAACCCCAGCAACCGCACATTGATGTTTCTCTCTCTCTCTCTCCCTCTCTCTCTGTCTCTCTGTCTCTGTCTCTGTCTCTCTCTCTCTGCCTCTCCCTTCCCTCTCTAAAAATAAATAAATAAATATTAAAACAAACAAACAAACAAACAAAAAAGCTTGGGCCCTGGCTGGTGTAGCTCAGTGGATTGAGCGTGGGCTGCAAACCAAAGCATCGCAGGTTCAATTCCCAGTCGGGGCACATGCCTGGGTTGCAGGCCATGGCACCCAGCAACTGCACATTGATGTTTCTCTCTCTCTCTCTCTCTCTTTCTCCCTCCCTTCCCTCTCTAAAAATAAATAAATAAAATATTTTAAAAAAGGAGAAGGTGGATGTATTAAAAAAATCTTGGGAGTTATACTGGTTGTGACATAATCTTTTTTTAAATATATTTTATTGATTATGCTATTACAGTTGTCCCATTTCCCCCTCTTCACTCCCCTCCACCCTGTACCCCCTCTCCCACCCATGTTTCCCCCCTTTAGTTCATGTCCATGTGTCATACTTATGAGTTCTTTAGCTTCTACATTTCCCGTACTATTCTTGCCCTCCCCCTATTTTCAACCTACATTCTATGCTACTTATTCTCTATACCTTTTCCCCCTCTCTCCTCCTCCCACCCCGCTGCTGCTAACCCTCTATGTGCCCTCCATTTCTGTGGTTCTGTTCTTGTTCTAGTTGTTTACTTAGTTTCTTTTGGTTTTGCTTTAGGTGTGATTGTTAATAATTGTGAGTTTGCTGTCCTTTTACTATACATGTCTTTTCTTTATCTTCTTTTCTTAGATAAGTCCCTTTAGCATTTCATAAAATAAGGGCTTGGTGATGATGAACTCCTTTAACTTGACCTTATCTGAAAAGCACTTTATCTGCCCTTACATTCTAAATGAGAGCTTTGCTGGATAGAGCAATCTGGGATGCAGGTCCTTGTCTTTCATGACTTGGAATATTTCTTTCCAGCCCCTTCTTGCCTGTATGGTCTCTTTTGAGAAATCAGCTGACAGTCTGATGGGAACTCCTTTGTAGGTGACTGTCCCCTTATCTCTTGCTGCTTCTAGGATTCTCTCCTTCGTTTTTACCTTGGCTAATGTAATTATGATGTGCCTTGGTGTGTTTCTTCTTGGACCCAACTTCTTTGGGGCTCTCTGAGCTTCTTGGATTTCTTGGAAGACTGTTCCCTTTGCCAGATTGGGGAAGTTCTCCTTTATTATTTGTTCAAATACGTGCTCAATCTGTTGCTTTTCCCCTTCCCATTCTGGTACCCCTATAATTCAGATGTTGGAACGTTTAAAGGTGTCCTGGATGCTCTTAAGTTTTTCCTCAATTTTTTGAATTCTTATTTCATCATGCTTTCCAGCTTGGTAGATTCTATCTTCCTTCTGGTCCACTGTATTGTTTTGAGACTCAGATTCCTTCCTTTCACTATTGGCTCTCCTCCGCGTATCTTCCTGCATCTCTTTTATGGCAACCTGCATCCTTTCAGTTGAATTGCGCCTAAAATCAACCAATTCTGTGAGCTTTCTGATCACCAGTGTTTTGAACTGTGAATCTGATAGATTGGCTATTTCTTAGTCGCTCAAAAGGATGAGTCCTGGGGAACTGATCTGTTCTGTTGGAAACATATCTTTCCCTGGTCGCTCTTGTTATGGTGGGGGGTGGAGCCTTAGGTGTTCACCGGGGCTGGGCACCCCAGTCGCTAGATTGTGATGTTATATGTGGGGGCTGGGGCGGGAGCAGGGACGGGAGGGAACAATGGCAGTAGTTCCATTCTCCTGGGCTCAGACTCTTCTCTGGGATCCTGGGCTGCGAGTTCTGCCCTGGTCCACAATCGCTACCCCTCTGGGTCTGCCAGCCGCAGCTTGTGTACTCAGGGATCACCACTGCGTTCTTGCGCCCTGATGGCTGTCGCGCCAATTTCACGCCAAACTTTCCCCGACCTCCTCGCGCCGCCCACCCACACCAGCCCCGTGCCCGCTCGGCTCATCTTCTCCTGTCAGCCTGGATGTACGGGTCTACTTCAACTTCTTGGCTGTCCGACTTCCATTCAGATAAATCCTCTATCAGTTCTGGGTGTTATTCCATCTGTAAATTATTGTTGTTCTAATCTTGGTTGTGCGAGGAGGTATGGTGCATCCACCTATTCCTCCATCTTACCGGAAGTCCTGTGACATAATCTTAAAGAAGATGTCTAACACACCTAGTGTCCCACCTAATGTCTGGATACCTCACATAACCTCAACCTATCAAAAATACCCATAGAATAGGAGCTAAGGACAAGGATGCAGAACAAGTGGAAAATACATTCTGTTGGCAGTGGCAGCTGGATGAGCCACATGCATTTCCCAGGGAAAAAAATAAAAAAAGGATTTATTTTTTGATGCTGGCCACAGAGCTACAGTGAAAGTTGGGTTGTAACTTTTCCTTTCCTTTTTCCTTTTTTTCTTTCCTTTGCTTTTTTTCCTTTCCTTTTCTTTCCTTTCCTTTTCTTTTTTCCTTTCCTTTCCTTTCCTTTCCTTTCCTTTCCTTTCCTTTCCTTTCCTTTCCTTTTTTCCCTTTTCTTTTATTTTCTTTCACAAAAAACATGGTCTCTGCAGCTCCTTTCATTAGCCTTGACTGAAGCTTCAGCTTCTGTTTACCATCTGTTCTTCCAGATTTAGCATCCCATGAATTTCTCTGAGCTAACAACCTTAGTGCTTAAATCACTCAGTTATTTTCTGTGCTTTCAAATAAATGCCAACTGTTTCACAAATTGTCAATAGAATGGGTTGTGGGCAATCATTCAGGGAAATGGAAACAATCCATTATTTATTGTCTGGTCATGCTGAAGGTGAAGGTGTTGACCACGCTGGTAGACACAAGAAATCCGATTGGTAGTTGCCAGAAGTGGGGATGGGGGAAAGCAAAAGAGGTGAATGGAGTCAGAAGTTAGAAACAACCAGTTATAAAGTAAATAAGTTATTGGAAAAAAATGTACAGTATAGTGACTATAATTAATAATACTGTTTTACATCATCACAAGTTACTAAGAGAGTACATCTTAAATGTTATCATTATAAGGAAAAAATCCTGTAGCTATCGTATGGTGATGGATGTTAACTAGACTTATTGTGGTGACCATTTTGCAATATATACAACTAGTGAATTATTCTGTTGCATACTTGATACATGTCAATTATACATCAATTAAACAAAAGGTGGAAGCATTTTACTGATACACTTATTAGGTGATTCTCAGACATCCTGGGGAAAAATAACAATAATTACATTTTAATCTGTAATCACCTGGTAAATGTTGTGCAATAAAAACAAAGACTTAGGAGTCTGAATGAGCAATCTCACTGAAAAGTATGAAGGATAGAAACTACTGGAGGGTGATAGGGTAAAATAATTATTTTAATAGTGTTAAACATCTTATAAAAGAAAAACAAGGTAAGTTTCCTAAATATATTGCTCATGGCAAAGGCTGAGGCCTAGGGACATTTCATGACTGGACCGAAGGAGCACCTATTCTTTGGAACAACTGGGCTGGGACAGATAAATCTAAGTGGAAAGTCTGAATTTCTGAGTTGTCAAATTACAGCTGTGATTAAATTCACTATCTGATTTGGTGATTAAACATTTTTTACTGGTTGTTTTATTTGCTTTTTCTTCTCCAAATTTGAGAGATTAAACATTTTGGAACAAAGGAAGAAATTTCCCTTATAATCTTATAATGAAAATAATCTTAAATCCTACTTCTTCAATCTTAAATATCATCTTCTAATTTTCCAAGGCCTTTGCTTCTATTTTCTTCCAATCAGGTATATCCTCATTAGAAATAGAATTGCAATATACTGAAATTTCAAAAATTCATTATTCCTGTTTTCATTTAGGTAGCATTCTTGATAACTAAAGGTTGTATCCAGGGAATCCTGATTCTGGTAATGGTAGAGCTGCATATAGTGGTATCACCCTCCAAGAAATAAAAACATAGATATATAGACGCTAAAGAAAATATCACACACACATATAATTAAAGGTACTGGAGTACTACTGAAAGCAGGCAGAACCTGGAGAGAATTTGGCCTTCAAAATAAAGAATCACCATTCAGTAAAATCTATACTGATTATCTTGGAGGGGGGTATCCTAAAGGAATAACCAGCTGATGTGGTAGGGAACTGCGAGAAAGGAGAAAATGGGGAAAGAAGGGAGAGAGCTAGCAAGGGAGGGAGGAGAGAGAGACAGACACACAGGGAGACAAAGAGAGAGACACAGAGGCAGAGAGAAATACAATGTGAAAACTAGGCTTTATGGAACTAAAAGTAAATGCAATTTTCCTACAGTTATTTAAAAATTGGGTAAGGGGATTAAAACACATATTAGTAACTTATTATTTTGGTGCCTCTCACCATAGAAATATGAAATCCAAGTTTTGGATAGCTACCAGAGATGTACTATTCAAACAAATCTGATCTACCTTTTTCTCCCTTAGATAATAATTCTACCAACACAAGATTTTCCATTGGTAGAGTCAGGCATATATTTAATATGTAAATAATTTTCTAACCTGAATCACCTTTACTATAGTTTATCTATTTGTGTCTTTCTAAGAGGCTCACATAGATCCTTTCTTCAATATTACTCTGAGCCTCAGCAATTAGTCAGTACCTACATTTATAGTAACTGTATCACCTTGATGATACCTTATATTGTTTTAATCATTTTGTATTCACCTTCACCTTAAATCGGTATACATTTTCTATAACCACTCGGTATAGTTGTCACCAGCCATTAAAGGTGGTTTCCATGAAACCACAAAATCTGTCCTTTCTTTAATATTCTCTTTGATAGCACTCTGACATGATGCATTTTTTCTTTTATTTTCTGTTTGTCATATATGCTTTAAAAATAAGAATTTTACCTTTGCTCCACAATACAAGAAAGCCAGCTATTTTGTAATTTACAAGCATCAAATCTCCTGCTCCCAACGGATACATTGAGAACACATAGGACTCTCATTAGGCATACAATAAAGCTTTGCCACAGCCAAGCATATTTAGAAAAAGCTGTGCCTAACTAATAGACTATGGCAGCCTCCACCCTGAGACCTTTCCTGCCTTTGGGACACTTGTCTTACGAAGGTCCTTATGGTCCTGGTACCTTCCTGTCTGTTTTTTCCTCTCTATAAAGAGACAACTGTATGCAGACAAAGCTGCTTTGATCTGTGATGTGCAAGCAAGCTTAAAATTTACTGTTGTCAGGTGGGCGCCCCTCACCCCAGTATTGAAAACAAAAATAAAACCGAGAAGCATAAGAACACCCTTGGCCTAGTGTTTTAAGCATCTTAAAACACCTAAGAAAAAACATATTTGTCAAAAAATACATTTCTAGCACCAGTACTACGCTCTAGTCTCCATCAAATTCTCTCCATGTAAATAGTGTGCTGTCATGAATTCCATTATTATTTTTTTAATTTCTGTTTCTCATTATGCTTTGTCCTGTGGTGGAGGATCTTACCACCCAGTTCTTATCCCCCATCTCCCCTGCCTAATGTGCAATACATAACTATGGAGTGGTAAGTGAGGCTAAAATATCAACTTGTTGCCCTGGCTGGTATGGCTCAGTGGACTGAGCATCAGCCTGTGAAACAAACGGTTGCTGGTTCGATTCCCAGACACATACCTGGGTTGCAAGCCAGGTTCTCTGGTGCTGGGCATGTGAGAGGCAACCACACATTGATGTTTCTCTTTCTTTCCTTCTGCCTCTTCCCCTTCCCCTATGTCTAAAAATAAATAAAATCTTAAAAAATAAAATATCAACTTGTGACCAAGAGCCCGTGTACAATTAGGATTGTATGATTAGGACAGAACTTCTTACATATTTTCCCCCTTTTCTGCTTGAATCTGAAAGGTTCAGATCTCCTGCAGGAAGAGAGTAAACTGTATCCCCTATTATTTTTCCAAATGTAATAAAGTTAGGTACTCTACTTTCCCAGGTTAAGAAGTCATAAAGGAGTGGATGGAGGTCAGCAAAATGTTAGGAAACAAAATCCTTTTTTCAGAGAAATCAAGAATAGAAAAAAAAAGATAGGCAAAGAAATGCCATTAATGTAACTAAAAGAGAGAACATAAGTTAATATTATAACATTATAGACTAATTCAATAGTGAACGCCATGGAATACCAAATTGTGGCAAAGGGGGTAAAATAATAACAATTATCACTGAGAGTGTCAGAAAATCGAACTGACGAGGCACTCACTGCTGGTTGAAGCATAAACCATGGCAGCCTCTGGAGAGCAGTGTGACAGCACTTAATGAAAATAAATCTGTCTGCCTTCAACCCAGAAGTTCCATTCTTGAGTGTTTGCTCTGGAGAAACTTACACTCTCGGTCATATATGCCAGGTGCAAGAATGACAGAGAAGGCTGGTTTGCAAGAACTAAAGATGGTAAATGTATATCCTAGCATTACACAGGATGTGAAAACAACAAATGGCAGACACATACAGCATGATGCACTCATCTTTAAAGCTGTAGTGCTCTGTGAAACTTAAAAGACACAGACCATAGAGCCATGTCATTTATCATTACAAGAACACATAAACACTCAAAAAGCATTGCCTATTTTGTAAGGACACGTGCATATCTCACAAGGATATCTCACAGACATTATTATGAAATCCTTCAGGAGGAAAGAGAACAAGCAGGATTTTATAATGAACTGTGGTAACAAGATATTATCACGGGTATATATGTATGTAAAGGCATATATAGTTGCTGAGAAAAATGAACGTCACACTAGAAAACATTGTTATAACCAACAAGGAAAATGCAACTGAGTTTGTTTAACTAGAGCTACATACAAGGCATTTTAAAATATGTTGAGTGAATTAAAAAATGCAACAGTATACTAAATTAAATTAATAGGGATTATATTTTATTTATTATTTTGTCATATTGATTTAACTATAATGCATCTAGTAACAATATTTTCTTATACCTACCTCAGAGCCCACCTATAAGATGTATGTTCATGCTGTTTTCTGGTACTGCTTATGCCAAGGCAAGAGTACGCACATTACCCTTGCACACTATCTGCTGATGTCACTGTAGGTAGCAGCTAGAAATGGCCAGCCAGAGGCAAAATACAGCAGGTCCCCCGCCATTACAATCTAACAAAGAACTTAAAATAGGAGTCTGGGAACAAAGGGAAGTCATGTCTCACCAATTAACCCAGCAGTCCTGAGAGTCTGATAAGATTGCCAGGTGTTCCGAACATCACAAGCAGGTGTAGCACAGGAGGAGGGGAGTCCTTGAGAATCTGTGCTGGGAAAGGGAGCCTCTGTTACAATTTCACTAACTAAGACAAAGCATCTTTACTATCTGAGAAAGAAAGCCTCTTCAGCTGTCCATTATTCCCAAGATTTTGAAGGGGGGGAAGGAAGGGGAACCTAGAAACTGACTATAAGCATATATGGTAACTCCTCAACCCCAAGAGTCTGTATACTTAGATTAAAGAAATACCTGCTTGTATAAAAGAGTGTGAGACAAACTTACTGGCAAACTTACTAACTTTATTTCCTCTATACATAGGGCACGAAGACTAGTTGCACAGGGCACTCAGACCAGCCAGCGGCCTGCTTGCAGCTTGGTGCTGGTGTGTGCTTCTTAAATAAACTTGCTGTCTCATTTCCACTGCATGTGTTTGCCTCTCGTTTGAATCCGCATCTCGAAATGGAGACAAGAACTGAGGAGCAAACTGGGGGGTGGGGACCCGACTCGGTCCTGTGCTCAGTAACACTGGTATATTAGTTAAGAGCAGGGACATTATGCCCACATAACAAACAACTTCTCAGTCTTTTTGGCATACTTAAATTAAGATCTGTTTCTCATCTATGCCAGGTCAACTGCATCTTTTCTTCACTTAAGAACCCATGCTGATGGGAATGCCCAACTAGAGAGAAAATGAATTCGTGGCTAACTGTGCCCTGGCTCTTAAACTTTCTGTTTACAAGTGTCCAATGTCTGCTCATGTGCCATCGGCTAAAGTGATTTTATTGCTATCTGGAAAGTTTTGGAATGGGAATCATCATTCTTCCTCAGGGAGGAGCAGTGAATAATTTTCAATAATAGTGCAATCTAACATAACTGGTTTATTAAAGGAGTTTGTACAATTATATATAAAAAGAGTTTTAAAATCTGATTCACTTAACACAGCATTTTAAAAATATTCTAACCGAGTGGTAAGGTGCTGCTGTATTAACACAAATTAATATTAAAGGCACTTGATACATGAGCCATAAACACCACCACTTGGAGGTAGTGGACAATGCTTTGTGACCGATGGTGTCGGAGCTGGGAGGGCGATGACATCATAGAGGTCCTGACTGCCCACTATGACAAAGGGGGAGATGGCTAGTTCTTTTATGTGTGTTATGAAGGGTTCTGGATAATGGATAATGTCTAAGATAAATACAGCTGGACATTAGGTAAAATAGCAAAAACACATTTTAATCAGTAACTTGGGACAATAAAAAGCTGAGTTCCATTTACATTTTTTGCAGCATTGGACATTGTGAAAGGAAGAATGATACAGAGTGTAAGGGTGGCTACTGGGGCCTGGGGGAAGAGGAACGGAGAGAGGCTGACAAACTTACAATTTCAAAGATGAATAAATTCTGGAGAGCAAATGCAAAGTGTAGTAATTATAGTTAACAATCTTATATTGCAATACTTCAAAATTGCTAAAGGATTAGATCTTGTATGTTTCAATTACAAATAGGAAATAATAATTATGTGATATGAAAGATGTTACTTAAACCTATGGTGGTGACCATATTGCCACATGTAAGTTTCTCAAAGCAACCTGTTGATTACCTTTAACTTACACAATGCTACCTTCTAGTTTATATGATAAATAAATGCAGGGTAGTGGAAGCAAGAAAGGAAAAGGAAGAAAGTGGGAGGCAGTTGGGAGGGGTAACTGAAGGATATTGATCAGAGTCAGGGAAAGGAAAAATCACAGAAAATGGGACGGAGGGTTCTGGTTCTGTTAACCGGAAGTTACTGAAGTTTAGCTCAGTAGCACCCCGGGTGACAGGGGTCCTAATATCCAGAAGTTGCCTGGAACACAGTAAATTATGTCAGCAGCCTCTCGTTTTCTCAGGCAGGCACGTGTCATCCCAGAAATACAGACTTGAGCTCTTAGAAATTATGTCAGTATTTGTTGAAGTCTCTATAAACCATGTTGATTGAGTCTCAGTCAAGCTGAGGGCTCACAGTAGCCTAACCACAGTTGGTCAAGTGGAGAATCACAAATACCTGTATAATGGAAAGTTTTCTGTTGTATCCTTTCAAGAAAAAAAAACCTTTATGATTTATTTCAAAAATAAGATTATTTGTGTTACTATTAAATAAGAACCATATAAGTATATGATATAACACATACATATATATTTGATTGTTTCTAATTTTCAAAAAAGGATAGGAACTTCTTTAAAAGTATTTTCCTTCTTTATCATTTTCTGAAGTTTTTTAAAAGATTTTATTTATTTATTTTTAGAGAAGGAAGGGTGGGAGAAAGAAAGAGAGAGAGAGAGAAACATCAATGTGCAGTTGCTGGGGGCCGTGGCCTGCAACCTAGGCATGTGCCCTGACTGGGAATCGAACCTGCGATGTTTTGGTTCACTGAATCCACTGAGCTACGCCAGCCAGGATTTTTTTTTTAAGATATTTTCTGGGATTTTTTACAGTACTCATTTGATACCTAGTCAGTAATCCCTACTATAGATAACAATCCTTAAGTTATCAAATCACCATCCTGTTATATGCCTACTCTCTTTTTCTCACTGCAATTTATTAAATTAATGAGATTGTGATTTGTGCCATTATTAATAAAAAGCTAGTGAAGATACAGCACTGATAAATATTTTAAATTAGTAAATAAAAATTTAATCACATATGTATTTACCAAAATATTTTTAAAAATATAATTTGCCTTTATTCTTTAAAATGGAAAGACCCCTGATACCAGAATAGGCTTATGACTATTCCTAAAATAGGCCCTATGCAAATCAAACACCTATCAGCCCCACAAAATATTCCCTCTTACTATGTTTCCATTTAGTCCCACAGTCCCCAGGCTGGGAGATCCATGCCACATTCTGACATCCTAGGGGAACTGGCACATCATTGGATTACTGAAGCGAGTGTCAGCTGTGGCTCTGAGTGGAGACAGTCTCCTGACCTACCTCCTCATAATAGTTCTTTCCCAGAAATTGTTTCCAGAAATTGGGTTTTCAGAAAATAGCTTCAGGAATTCATCCTTCCTGTGACCATTAGCCTCCTCTCCCTCTGGTGATTAAGGGTAAGCCTGTGGCCCTTTTCCTGGCTTCTCCCTCCCATGTTCAACGGTGTCCCAATTAAGTGCACTCTCTGCTCAGGGAGAAGTAGAAAAGGAATTATGCTTAAATGAACTCAAGGCAAGGCTCACAAATTCAACAGGTCTGAAATGACTTTTCAATCATGGCTACTCTTAGAATAGAGGAAACCTCATATATTTTAGCCCCATTAAGTTAGAATACAAGTCTAGTGAAATTCTTTCACCAGGCAGAAATGTCTTTATGATCAAATGGTACCATAAGTCCTGTGCTAGATAGAATTGAATCTAGCCAAAGGAATATGTTTCATATATCATTAAAATTACGTTAAAATTAATCATACACCCAGTAAAATACATTCTACATACTTTAGATTATATTTTTTGTTAGAGAGAGGCAAAGTAGGGCATTTGAGTTCTTGGATTATAATTCCTCCTCCATCAAGTATACTCTACTCTTCCCTCTTCCTTCCTCCACTGTCCTTACTTCCTTGCTGTATCTCTAGCATTTCCATTGACTCCAGTTAGTGCAAAGTATGAGCCACACAAAATATTACTTATTCACAGAGACCGTACTCAGGGAGCAAGACATTTATCATCTCGTGTGTGTGCATATGTGTGAATCGAGAGTGCGTACGCTTGTTGTAGCTTTGAGATGGAAATTTATTTATCCTGTCTTCATTCCAAATCAAGAAATTGATGCAAATAGTCAAATGAAGAGCAATGAACGATACTTGGGCTATTATTAGTAAACTAGTGAGCTTCATAGCACAATATAATTTATGCCCAAATTTAATGTAAGGATGTCTTTAATTTCCAGAAAAATATCTAGATCTTGGAAGATACCTGAGGGAAAGGCATTGACACAACTAATTTCAGAGATGACTGTGGTTTGCTTCATAAACTACAGTGTCAGCAGAAAAGACACCGTCAGAAAAATATCTTAAATTGGCCCTAATGCCCACATTGATTCAGTGGCTCTGTTATTCAGTTAGCAAGGCCCTATTTTTCACTCAGTGCTCACAATTGTCATGGTGAATATATGTAATCCCCCTTCCCCAAAGTAATCTAGGAAGATTGAATTATTATAATAAATTTCTATTTTTGGACTATAATTTTAAAAGATATCATAAGGATGTTCTTGTATAACATATCCCAAAATATTGGGAGAATGAATTTTAATAAATAATTACCCCCAAATAACAATACATTAAAGATTATATTCTGTAAGGAGAAGATTGTTATAGAGATAAATCTTGATCATCATTATCAAATATATCTAGCTGGAAACAACATTATAGTTAAGAAAACAGAAAATATAAAGTTAAAAAGTCGAGATCTTTTAAAAATCTACAAGTAAATGTTGGCCTGTCAATGCAGTTGCATTGTTATTTGACAAATCTGTTTGTTAAGTGGCTTTTATAAGATTAATGACAGGCCTGAAATAACTAGTTTTGGAAAAAAGAAAAAGGGTGATGTGAAAACAAAAATTTTCTTTTTTGAAAACAGTCATTATCTCTGATTTTTTATATGCTCTACATCTTTTCCCTCTCTTCCACTGTTTTCAGTATTGACATCTCTAGTTCAGATATAGAATGCATTTTTAGCTAAAAATGTGTAACTAAACAATTTGTCTATGTTAAATAACATCCCAATTTGACTGGAATATATATTCAACCCTGATAATTCATCCTATGTCACTGTGGGAGCAATGAAACCCCTAGGCATGCACTTGACCTTTCTCATTCTTTTAGACATGAACTTGACCTTTCTTATTCTTTTAACACAATAGCATCTCCTAATTTGCTAGCATTTCCCTTTTCTAGTCACAAGAGGTAAAATTATAATTTCAGTATCTCCATCATTGTCACTGGAGTTTCTTTAAAATAAATTTTTTTCTTTAAATACAATATGCTCTTTATGAATAAAATGTTTAGATAAGCAAGATAGACATTTTTACTTTATTAATATTTCCACTCCTATAGATAATAAGAATTAAATGTATATTAGGTTTTAGTACTGAGGTTCTTGACAATTATTTTAAAATTTAACCAGCATATAAGATCTAAATATATCAGACAATTTTGCAAATTGAGAGGAGTTTACATTCAATAGTTTATCTATAAATCTTTTTGCATTTGAATATAATAAATGAGAGAGAAATAAAATCATTGTGATTTGCATTAGAAAATGAAACTATGGAGGAACTGCCATCTTTTGTTTGTTAACAAAAGCAACCCTTTAGAACCCTTTAGCTTCTATTTTTGAAAGTTTCCTCTTTCACAGAATATAAGATACACGCTCTTAAGTATAAATAAAAGTAGTTATCCTCATAATAAATAGCAACATGTTTAAATACTATAGTAGTGAAGGCCAGAACTCAAACAAGGTGATTTAAAATGTTTATAGTGTTTTTAACTTTCCGAAGTAGAGAAATCCATTAAAGGAGGAAAAATGGGAAGAGAAGAAATTGTGTACCATCACTTTGACATATTAGAATTAATAAATTTAAGAATATTTGCCTATGATGCTAATCCTTTTAAAACAAGTCTATTTTTAAAAGATTTTATTTATTTTTAGAGAGGGAAGGGAGGGAGAAAGAGAGAGAGAGAGAAACATCAATATGCGGTTGCTGGGGGTCATGGCCTGCGACCCAGGCATGTGCCCTGACTGGGAATCGAACCTGCGACACTTAGATTCGCAGCCCACACTCAATCCATTGAGCTATGCCAGCCAGGGCTAAACAAGTCTATTTTTTAAAATATTTTTGGCTTATGTGAACTGTGGAAATGTAATCATTTCAGAAATTAAAAAATATGCAGTGCAAAAATACTTTTGTTCTTATTGATTTTGTCTTTCTTCTCAGAGTTTCCCAATTTCTAAAATTCTGTAAAAGAAACAGGATTTACTTTTTCTCTATAAAATGTAAGTAAATATTTCTCTTCACTTTTTGGGCACATACTGGATAATTCCAATTCAGAAAATCTTTCTTGTAAGTGCATGAACATCCTTTGAACTACTATTCTGCTTCTATATTATTTAAAAACAAGATAAAACCCAAAAGAAACTCACTTCAAACATGATAGAGAAAATCTAACTAGCAGGGATGAAGCTGATCATAACTATGAAGCACCTTGTTTCGTGTTTTGCTGAGTGTTTGTGAATGGACAGGCAGGCACAGTGAGGAACTTGCGGTCCACGGGGGCCATTCAATACGGCTCACAGAAGTTTTGGACATGTTTATGCTTCAGCTGGGTAGTGCAGATTACTATTTGAATCTATTAATGGAAAAATCTCATGTAAACATGCCTCTCTGTTCAGTAGATATGCTGTGTTCATATGAATGGCAACATTTGGTGTGCCATAGTCTCAACACATACACACACAGGAATAAAAACACCTCCCTGTAGCGACTGACAGTCGACATTACTTTTCCTTCTTCCTGCCTTCTGCCCAGCCCACAACCCAGATTCCAGATTCCCCAGGTAAATTTCTTTCTTGCCCTCTATTCTTATTCTAATGTACTATAACAGCAAAAAGCACAATTTCCTGCTTCCCTGTTTTGGAATTTAAAAAGCAAACTGAACATTAAACTTAGTATTTGAATTCTATCATGTTGTTTTTAATTGTTGCAGTGCCAACTCCTGCTCTTATGAACAATGAGGGTAAGCTCATTGCAAAGAAGGAGGAAAACGATTTTCAAAGGCTAGTGTTTAAAAATCATACCTCACAACACCTGTAGAATGGACCCCAAAATTTGGAGCTTAGAAAATAAGTTAGAAGTAACAGAATCAGCATCAATTATTCTTCTTCAAAAATATACACATTTTTTGTTGCTCTTAATGCTCATGCCTTACTTCCTCTAACTTTTGTTTTGTTCCCTTTGTGTATGCAAATGTTCATTTTTCCTTCACCTGCACCCTACAGCACTCCCTGCCCTGGGCAGCCTGCCCTGCCCCTGGTTCGATGGCCCCTCCTGAAACCACCTCTGAGGCCTCCTTACAATGGCGCACAGTGGGATATAAAACAGAGAGGTCAGAGGGCAGAAGGAGGGTGTCTGTGCATTCTTCTTCTGTATCTCCTCTACACTGGTGTTTATTTTTGCTGGCTCCTTGATGATTCTGCTAACTCGGCTTGAAGGACACTCTTCCTCCCTTAATGCTTCTGCTCTTATGGAAGAAACACTAGAAGCTTTGTACTGTAGCTGATCACAGAATATTTCCTCATTCCTTGCATGCTCCCTAAAGTCTGATTAAAATTGTGTTAACAGAACCCTCACCATAACATCTTCAGTTTTCCCTCATCCATAAAATCTGTTTAAACTTTTTGCCTCCAAATGAGTTTTCTGTTTTTTTATTACATTTTATTGATTATGCTACTACAGTTGTCCCAATTTCTCTCTCTTTGTCCCCTTTCACCCATCACTCCTGACTCTTTCAGGTAATCCCCACACCTGAGCTCATGTCCATGGGGCCTTCATATATATTCTTTGATTTCTCTATTTCCTATACTACACTGTACATCTCCGTGACTATTCTGTATCTACAATTTGTGCTTCTTATTTTTTCCACAATTTTTTTTGTTGATCAAGTACAGTTGTCTCCATTTCCCCCCCATTCCTCCCCCCACCCCAGGCATCCCCACTTGCCTTGATCCAACATTATTTTTTTAACCTCCCCTCACTACTAGTGTCCAACCTTTCGGCATCCCTGGGACACAATGGAAGAAGAAGAATTGTCTTGGGCCACACATTAAATACATTGTGACACGTAATCACAAAAAAACATCTCATAATGTTTTAAGTAAATTTACGATGCTGTGTTGTGCCACATTCATAGCCATCCTGGGACGTGTGCAGCCTACAGGCTGCAGGTTGGCTTAAACCAGCTAAATTAAGGCTTTAACCATTCTTTTAAATGCTACCTATTTCTCAATCCTGCAGTAATAATTGAGTTTATTCTAAATCAGAATAAATAATATTCAGCCAAATAAATCACAGTTACTAATTTTTCTTCCTTTTGATTCAAATATTTCCAAACTCACCTTCCTACTTAATGCCAGTTGTTCTCTTCTCCCATAACTTTAAGTTAGATTGCTCATGGCTCTGCATCTAGCTCACCTTTTGTCTCTTACTACATAGATTATCTTGGAGAACACACAGCGACATGTGGATTTTTGTATTATCTGTGTTCTAATGCCTTTGGAATATAACAAATCACTTCAAAACAGTGTGGTAAAAGTAACTTATTTTTATCTCTGAAGACTCAGCCTGGCTGCCTGGACTCAGCTAAATAGTTGTCATTTGAGGATTTTCATGCATTTTCAATAGGTAGCAGCTGGACTGGCTGGTGTCTTTTAAAGGGTTCATTGGATTTTTCATTCAAAATGTATTTTTCTCTTGCGTGTTTCACACATATCCTGGCATGGCTGGAACAACAGGGGATTGTGGGGACACCCTCTGCTCTCCGGGTGGCAACCTTGCTCTTCACCATATAACAACCATGAGTTATTCAATTCTTATACGGCAGCCGGCTTCCTCCAGAACACGTGTTACAGTAAATCCATGTGGAAGCTATGAAATTACTACTTTCATCTCAGCTTAAAAGTCATACACCATGACTTTGTCCACACACTTTTGGTTACAAATGAGCCACAAGACCAACCCGGATACAAAGGAGGACAGTATTCAAGAGCAGAAATACGGGGAAATGTACATGAGGTGGGGGATATCTTTGGGAATTTGCTATGGCAAGCTTCAAATTACATTCCTTTCCCTTACTCACTCCTGATTAACATCCCCTCAAAAGTCCTAAATCAAGACCCTAATCCCCAATGCATTTGAAGATGGAGACTTATGGATGAAATTGAGTTATTTGGGTGGAGTCTTTCTGATCAGATTATGAAAAGAGACATGAAGAAAATCTTTCAACCTGTCACGTGAGCTCACAGAAAGGACAGTCTACAAGACAGAAAGAGGTCTTCACCAAGAACTAAATGGCTGGCACCTTGATCTTGAACCTCTAGCCTCTGGATCCATAAGAAAAAAAACATTTGTTGTTGAAGCCACCCAGTCTGTGAGATTTTATTATAATATCCTGAGCTGACTAAGATACTCGAACTAACTCTGTACTCACTTATTCAGCTATTAACTTACAGTGGGAGTTCTCTAAAGATTCCAAGTTCAATAGGCTCCAAGGTAAACTCCCAATATTTCCTGCAAATTATTTTGTCTCCACAGCTTTCCCCATTTCAGTTGTCCGCAGCTCCCGTAGCCTTCCAGTCACTTGTCTCCACGTCTTCTAGGTAACTTTAATTGCCTTTCTTCTTTCCCCATATCTTGTTTAACATTTCAGGAAATGTTGTAATCTCTACCTTCAAAGTATATTAAGAACCCAAATATGTTTCACATTGCTCACTTCAGCTTGGTGTGAGCATTTTGTTTTCATTACATCTGATATGCATTACTGCAGTAGTCTTCTGAAGAATTCTGCTGCTGTGATCCTTTACCCCTGTTTATCCATTCTCAGCACAGTGGCCAGAGGGATTCTGGGAACCCACAAATCTGCTCATGCCTCATCACTGCAAAAAGCTCTGAACTCAGAAATAAAGTCAAAGTTTTTATACTACCTGGAAGGCTGTCCCATTCTTTTGACATTATCTCTTCTATTGTCTGCCTGCATCCACCCTGCCTCACTGACCACTGGCTGTTTCTCACGCATACCCAGGGTTTGTCTTGGTTCTTCCTCCATCTGCTTGCATGACTTCTCTCAAGTCCTTCCAGTTTGTGTTCAGGCTTTTTAGTGATATTCTAGACCAGCCTCTTTAAAACTACGCACTCTTAAAGTTCTTATGTCCTAGTTTACAGTTTTTATAATGTGTATCGATTGCTTTCTCACACACTGTATAATTTTCTTTTCTGTGTTTATCATCTGTGTCAGACCTCTGGAATGTGGGGTACATTAGACAAAGGACCTTTGACTATAATCTTAATTTCTGTATTCAAAACATATTGAACAGTGTCTAGCATGAAGTATGCATTCAATAATACTTCTAATTTGTAAAAGTTTTCTCAAATATCCAAGGATAAACTGTGACCCTCAGGAACAGTTCATGTGTGTGCAAGTATGTGTATGGGAGACAGAATGAGTGTATGTACATGTGTGTGTCCGGAGGAGCAACATGGAAGATAGTGGAGAGCAGATATCAGCCTTGGCACATGGCACAGTAAATGGATATTTTTCACACGCACAAAAGATAATGTTAGCACCTAGGGAATGCGAGGGAATTGTGTAGAAGTGAAGACTGGATTTTAATGTTATAAACAATTCATTTCTTCTCATTGCCAGCCATTAGATCGCACAGGATAAAGATAAGACAGATGTAGAGAAAAGCTATAATACACAATGTCTGTTAGGCAGTAAGCATTGAGCTACAATTTATGGACATCATTCTGCTAATTCCCCTGCATATTTAAGGAGGTAACTTGAACGGCAATTTGATGGAAAGAGGCTCCCAGGGTAATCCCACAGCCATCTATTGGCAAACACTGGGATGACACAAGCGCAGCCTCAACTTTGAATAGAAGCCAAGAGGCAGTCATTCTGCTTTGAGGCTTATGGAACAAAATCCTCCTGAACCAAAGAAAAGAATGTCATCTGAAGTGTTCAAGTAAGAGTAGAGCTCTGGGTCTATTGTTTGTTTTATTTTATTTGAAATAGGAACAGTGTTCACTAAAACTTTTATGAACTGTAACTAAACCTGGAGCACAAGTAAAGAAATATTTGAAAACCGAAATACAAGTAATAGCTTAAAATTAACTGTTTTTCAGACATATCACTATAAAGTAATGTCTGAAATTACTCACCTTAAGTAATTCAATGACATAAATATGATAGTTTTTTTGTATTAAGGATGTTGAGAAAATAATGAGTTAATGGAAATCATAAAGCACTGTCAACTTTAATAATAATTTTTTCTAACATCATCCAAATTGTATAATTTGAAACATTGTTTTCATATTAGAAGACTGTGTATTTAAGGAAAAAATTAAATAATACATTAGATCAAAGTTGAGGGTTCCAATAGTAAAATAAAAATATGATAACTAGGATTCTATTATTTTGTGACCAACTTACATAAATATGTGTAGATACAAGAGGGGAGTCCAAAAGAACAGAAATATCTTCTGGAAGGTGGGTCCCTTATAGTACAGGCTTCCCCCACTAGATGAGTGTTCTAGGAACCCACCTGTATCAGCGCACCTGCTGGCATTGTTGTGACAGGTTGCATTCAGCTTCCGAGAATTTTTTTGAAGCATCCTTGAACATGTTTGCACATTTCATGATGGCTGATTTAGGTGCGCACCTACCCACATCACACTGAATGTTCAGCAATTTCTGAGCAAAAAGGCATGAAACCTGGACCCATCCTCCCTATTCACCAGGGCTCACCCCGAGAGACTTCTTTTTTGTTTCCTCAGATGAAAAAATTCCTCAGAGGAAAATGTTTTGCTGATGTAGAAGAAATCAAACAAAAAACAAGAGAAGCACTAAAAGACATCAACGTCGATGGGCTCAAAAACTGTTCTGAGCAGTGGAAAAATGTATTGATAGGTATATTACATCAAATGGAGAGCACTTTGAAGGTGACTGAAGTATAAACGTGTAAGAATAAATACACAATTTTTATTAATAAATTCTGTGTTTTGGGGTCCTTCTTCATATGTATAGAATGAAAATTTTTGAAGGAAAATTACCTTTAATGTTAACATGATAAACTTCTATTTGCACAGGCACAGAAATCCATAGTCTAGGTTGTCACCACTTTTTGGAAAATAGAGTGAAAGCACACACACGTGAGACAAAACTGTTGTCGAGAGAATTTCTTAAAATATTAACCTGTTTTGTTCTGCTGCTATGGTAAATTTTTAAGACTACAAAATATATTATTCATTTCCCATCTTAAAAATGTAGCCAAGCCTTTGGGTTCTGAGATATGGATCACTGCAAAAGGAGAGTGGAAAGGGGAAGTAAGAGCTACTGGCATTTCAGTGATACCCTGAATAAGAACCACTGATGTATCATGTGGCATAATTCAGGGGAACAATTCAGGGGTGGGGAAAAGGAGATTTATAGTTGTGAGTGTGCAAAACAGAGTTTGTTCTTGTATTATTTATTTAGTTATTAATTATTGTATGATCTATTTGTATTATTTGTCTTCTTATTATTGTTTTTATTTTGTACCATTACTTATGACTTAACTCTTAGGTAATGATGGCTGGTAGTTTAACCTACTTTCTCACCCTTGTATTTAGTCAGTTGAGGATGTGGGGGTTTGGATCAAAAGAAAACAGTAAGAATTTTCTGCCTTTTTGAGAGCTGGATTGCCTTGTTAGGCTGGTCTATTCTCCATGGCCAAGGGAAAATATATGTACATATGGTAGTGAGAAGGCAGAGCCTCTGACCTTCAAACGTTTATCACTCACATGTCAACAATAAAACCTCAGTAAACCTCAGTCATCTGCATAATGGAACGGAAAAGATTGTTTCACTTCTACAGTTTTCTTGTGCCATTCTATAAATAGAAACTGATACCTATATGCATGTAATCAAGTTGAATACTACAGCTCTGAATTGAGGACTAACAAAATATATATAAATTAAAATGTTAAATAAATAGTTTGACACAAAACTATACAAACAGAAATGTTTATTGGTACTTATTTCAAATGTGACTCTTATTCTTTATAACTTGAAATTGTATTTTTTAAACTGGGCATGTTTATCATACCTCAGATAATCATAAAGCTGTTTTCACTATTTGATTCTAACATATCTAAAGGTGTAATTCTTTATTAAATATGAAAATAAAAAATTACTTATCAAATATCTTTACCAGAGATATTTGAAGAGCCTTGTGAAACTTATATTCCTGCAAGTATAGAATATTTTGTATTGGCAATTACTAATTGGAATGCAAGGGTTTACAGTATTCCAGGGTTAATAATTGGAACATGTGGATGTGTTTATATGCAATGAATTTTAGGTAGCTATGGTTCCATTTTGCAAATCTCTGTTTAGAGGGTTGCAAATAACACATTTTGTCCTAAATCTCGCTTAGCAAAATATGTTGCATAACATTCACAACCCCTCTTGGTGGAGAACTTTGCACTACTAATAAACTGCTTAGGCACATTTCTGATAAATTTAAAAGTATAAAGAAGATTCCTGGGAATCTAGTGACCCACACCCTCAAGTAATGTCAACCGATATCTTATTTCATTTAAACGTATTTTACCTTGTATCCCACTGAACAGTCGTTATTTAGAGTTTTTCGTTTGTAAAAGACAGTTTCTCTTTACAATTTTTTTGTTTTGTTTTGTTTTTTGTAAAAGAGAGACAGAGAGGGAAACTCATGGACAAACAACAGTGTGGTGACTGAGGGTGAAAATAGGGAAGATGGAGGTGGGGGAGAGTATAGAGGGGGGAAAATGGTGGAAAATACAAAAAATGTAAAAAACAAAAATAAAGTTTCTCTTGTTTAAACATTTGTATACAGCAAATATATTTTAATAGTCCTCTAGAGTTCTCTTTTGGGCATCGTGTTTGAAATAAAACTTTGACATTGTTTGAAATTATCTGAAGTTTGTTTGTTTTATTTTATTTGAAATAGGAGCAGCATTCCCTAAAGCTTTGGTGAACTGTGATTAAAGCAGGAACAGACGGTAATGAGGAAAGAAGTATTTGGACACTATCTACAAATTATTACATATGTTTTCCCCTGACACTGTTGTGTTATATCGCATTATTCATGTCAAGTGTGCAACTTCCCACAGATGCTTTGTGAACATTACATAAAACTATATGAACATAGAAAGATAAGAATTTTAAAAAAATATTTTGGGTTGTGTGCTATTACTTTCTGCCTGATGTTATATTGTTTTTAAAATACTACAGATATCTGTATGTCAGTTTTCTTTTAACATTAAAAATTTCTGATTATATAACTTAATCCCAGAATAAAGACCCCAGACTTCTAAACACTGCATCTGTAATAAATAGGGGAAATTCATTCTGTCATAGAAGAAATGTACAACAATTAATTTCATACAGGTGGATCATCAGGGTGGGGCTTTGGACTCCTGCTGTGCTGGGAGGAAGAATGTGGCTGTATGTTCCTGGTTTTTAGATGCATGCCCTACACCTGCTTATTGCCTCACAGGATGTCCAACCTGCAGCCAACGGGCTATATGCAGCCCAGGATGGCTATGAATGCAGCCCAACACAAAATCATAAATTTACTTAAAACATTATGAGATTTTTTGTGATTACGTGTCCCCCTATATTTACTGTGTGGTCCAGGACAGCTCTTCTTCTTCCAATGTGGGCCAGAGACACCAAAAGCTTGGACACTCTTGGCCTAAAAGGTAGCGGTTTCCAACAAGAGTAAGTAACAACTAGCTAATCACTTGGTAGACATACAATGCAATATGCAGGTGATGTGTTACAGAACTGTACCCCTGATATATATGTAATGCCATCAACCGATGTTTCCACAATAAATGTTTTAAAAATAAAAATAAAAGCAAGAAAACCAAACACTGTCTCAGATTCATAAGGGGTGGTCTTTTCTTTATAACTGCCACATTAGACATTACAGGTTAGGAAAACACCCTGGTAGCTGAATTCTTCCAAAACCTTTTAATAAATTTCCAAAAGTTTGTAACTATTTTTTCTTCATAATCCCAACTGTTACATAAATATTAGCTTCAAGATGCCTAAAGACAAGGGAAATAACGGCCTACATTTATTTGTGTGAAAGAAAATGGAGCTGTCATCTTGAAACTGACAAAATATTTTCTGTTAATTTATACTCTTTGCTATTCAAACATAAATAGATTTTGTTATTCTGAATTTCTTTATATAGCCTTAATTTATTCATCTGATGAAATAACTTCTGTTTTTCTTTTCAGAGTGAGAATAATCAGAAAATTTGTATGGTTTAGCTGGGATCCTCTTTTTCCCTTAGGAACTAGGAAACAAGCTCTTCTTGTCAGAGAATGGATTAGAAGAAAAACCTCAACATATGCTTTCCCAGATTGTTTTAGTTTTAGTTTGGTTTTATTGTTAACTTCCCTTTCAGTCAGGCCCCACCACCCATCACTGTAGGGGGGTCAGTTCCCAGTTGTAGGGCATCCATTGTAATAAAGGGACCCAAAGGAGGAAGGCTATTTAAACTCTCTTAGGCACCTAGCCAAATGTGTCTCTTGTTCTTACTGTTGTATGAAAGGGGAAAGATTATTAGAAAGGACAATTCTCTTTCTGAAGTGTTTGACAGTGATTGAAACATCTGTGAAAGGAGTTGAGAAGTAGTTTCTCTATTTGTTTCCAAAGAAAACAAAAGTTTATATTGTAGTTAAACAAATGAGAGGTAGAAAAATTGCACAGTACCAATTATATCGCTTTTTATTATTTTTAAATTGTTATTCTATTAGAGTTGTCCCAATTTTCTCCCCTTTGCCCTTTTCTTCCCACCCCACCCCAGCTCCCCCAGTCAATTACCACATGCATCACTTGTTTTCTTTGACTTTAATTTTCTTTATCAGGGCTGAATTTCACAAAACTCAAAAAAAGCAGAATTATAAAGTTATACATCCTGAGCCTTCACTTAGTACAGAAAACTATTTTAGTTTTATTTCTAACATCAATGTACACGTCTAAAATTAAAAGTGCTGGAATATGAAGGTAAACCAGTTTTGAAAGCATGAGTACACAGTCCCTTGGAATTTACCACAACATATTGAACAGGGAAAATTTTTATTATCTACTGTGTATTCTTTCATAAAATTCAATGATGTATGTGCCACCACCTTTAAAAAGTTTATGATAGGAAAAAAAAAGGTAAATATATTTTCACAGTGTTCACAGAAATTGCATTATAAAAGTGTGGCAATAAAAAGATATAAATGTCATAAAGAAACTCAAAGGTATATTTTATAAATAGAATCAGCAGCATCACACATTTATGAGACACTGTAAGTCTCCTGAATTTTAGCTCTCAGAGACAATAATCACTTCAGTTTTTCAATTCAGTATTATTTAGTAAAGCAGTTTTGTTGTATTTTTTTTAAAAAATATTTTATTTCTTTATTTTTAGAGAGAAGGGAAGGGAAGGAGACAGAGAGAAACATCAATGTGTGGCTGCCTCTCATCTGGCCCCCACTAGGGACCTCGCCTGCAACCCAGGCATGTGCCCTGACTGGGAATCAAACCTGTGACCCTTTACTTCGCAGGTCCATGTTTAATCCACTGAGCTACTCCAGCCAGGGCTACTGAGCTATACCAGGCAGGGCCTGTATTTTTCAAATATGCTTTCACTTACATAATTGTCATACTAACTCATTAATTTCAATGGCAGAGTTAGAGTTTCTATCTACAGAAGAAAATTATGGTCAAAAATGTTTATATGGATGCGACATAAAACTCATAACATATAAATCATCAAAATTATTCCCTCAATTATTTTCTAGATTTAATATTTAAAATGTTAAAAATGATTCTGAGTTAAAATTTTTAAAACGTATTAACACTTAATAGTTTGCAATTTACACAGCTGTATGAAAATATATATCCATAGCCCTGGCTGGCGTAGCTCAGTGGATCGAGCACGGGCTGGGAACCAAAGTGTCCCAGGTTCGATTCCCAGCCAGGGTACATTCCTGGGTTGCAGGCCATAATTCCCAGCAACCGCACAATGATGTTTCTCTCTCTCTCTCTCTCTCTCTCTCTCTCTCTCTCTCTCTCTCTCTCTCTCTCTCCCCCTCCCTTCCCTCCCTAAAAAAATAAATAAATAAATATTAAAAAAAAAGAAAATATATATCCATTCCTCTGTGTTAGTACAACTACATATAGTTGTTTGTCCTTACTATTAACTAAAAGCTGATGGGATGATAAAGTCAAACTAATTCTGGGGTGACTGAAAGCTTATGACAGGCAGACCTGCTGTGGGAACACACCAATCACGGGCAGTGAGCAGAGCGCAGTGACAGGAGGGTGAACGTCGTCATGGATACTGCGGGAGTGAAGCAGTGACTCAGACTGGGAGAAACTAAGTCAGCGTGCTTCAAATTTTCATTCTACATTGAACATTTCACTCAACACTTTGGAGAAAAGTTTGACTAAGATTATATTTTGCCTTGCAAACCACAAACATTTTGGACAATAACTGAAATGTTTGTTGATATGGGTGTAAGGTCAATAAAGGGTATGAACCATTATCTCCAGTAAAAAAAGCTTGATATTTTCTATTTTATATATAAAATAAAAGCACTAACACAAATAGTCTATAATTATTAGCTTTGACTATATTTTCATAGATGCTTTTATTATTTTTATGTTCTAAGTACTTTTCTCATTCAAATTTCTTATTCTAGTTCTTTTTGGCCCAAGATTTTCCGCATAATATATTTTACTGTTGTTAAGACTATGAGTCTAATAAACTTGAATTTAATTGAACTTTGGTCACAAAATACAACATAAAAAATCTCAGTTCTAGTTTGATAGTATTTTATAAGGATTGTGTTGCAATGTAACAATTTTGAGTGTTTTTATGGGTCCATTAAAATAATCTGCTTTGTCTCTTCAAGTTCCAAAATCACAGACAATGGTCACTGATTTTCCAGATTCATAGCACTTCCACCATTAGCTAGCTATATTCATACTGAACAAATTACATTAACTTTCTCACATATTCAGTGGAGATAATTTCAGTACTACTTCACAGTAACATTCTGAAGATAACATGAACTGTATTTATTTTCAATGAAGCATTTGTCAAAGTGTAAAAATGCCCGACATTATATTTCTTGAGGAAACATTGCAGGAGGAGATGCAAAATGGTACAGTCACTTCGGAAGACTGGCAGTTCTTACAATCTAAATATAGTCATAGCATATAATCTGCCAATCATCCTTGAAAATGTATGTCTATGTGCAAACCTGCACATAAATTTTTATAGTAACTTTATTCAAAATTGTCACACACTGGAAACAACCAACATGTCATTTAATAGGTAAATGGATAAGCAAGCTGTAATGAAACCAAACAGTGTGATATTATTCAGTGAAAAAAATAAAATGAGTTATGAAGCCAACTTACATGCATGTCACTAGGTGAACAAAGCCAGTCCAAAAAGGCTACATACTATACAATTCAAGTAATATAACATTCTAGTACAGCAAACTATAGATACATTAAAAAGTTCAGTAACTGCCAAGGTTTTGGAGAAGGACAACTAAATAGGTGAAGAATAGGGGATTTTAAAGGTAATGAAACTATCTGTATGTTTCTGCAATTGTTGGTATATGATATTGTGTTTGTCAATACCCATCTACATCATGAAGAGTTAACCTTACTGTAGTCAAAATAAACTACTGATAAAGTCCAGGTATTCTTAGCATTATATGCAGAATATGACAAAACCATCTTTACTAGAAATGTACAAATCAATATCTTTGGAGTGGTGCGTGTTGAAATCTTAAATTGTAAAGGATTTAACTCATCTGCACGTTTGACATTTAGATGTAATACAATGTGATTTAAATTACTAAGGAGGTTTTTTAAAGCATGGAACTTGAATCCTGTATCAGAAATATGTAAATATTGTCAAGATGAGTAGGGACACACTCAAAGATCAAGGTGGAAGGTTTTGCTCACATTCAAATTGGTCTGCAGTCATAGCGAATAGGAATTATTTTGACCTTACCTAAAATACAAACACAACATATCAAATATGTTGAAGCAACCTAAACAATACTTAAAGGGAAATTTGTAGCACCACATACTCATACTACTAAAGAAAGAACATTAAAATAGTTCAAGCCCTGGCTGGCGTAGCTCAGTGGATTGAGTGCGGGCTGGGAACCAAAGCACTGCAGGTTCGATTCCCAGTCAGGGTACATGCCTGGGTTGCAGGCCATGATCCCCAGCAACCGCACATTGATGTCTCTCTCTCTCTCTATCTCCCTCCCTTCCCTCTCTAAAAGAGTAAATAAATAAAAATTAAAAAAAAAACCTTCTAAAAAATAAAAAAATAATAATCAGCTTAGTTTATGTCTTAAGAAATAAGGAACAAGGGAAGTTAAGTCAAATAACCTGCAAACAAAATGATAATTAATGAAATAGAAGAAAATTAGCCCTGACTGATGTGGCCCAGTGGATTGAGCATGAGCCTGTGAACCAAAGTGTTGCTGGTTTGATTCCTAGTCAGGGCATCTGCCTGGGTTGCAGGCCAGGTCCCGCATAAGGGGTGTGCTAGAGGTAACCACACATTGATGTTTCTCTTTCTCTATTTCTGTTTCCTTTCCCCTATCTTTAAAAATAAATAAAATCTTAAAAAGAAGAAAATCATAATAAATGAAATCAATAAAATAAAAATATTAAAATTTAAGTAAATCAATAAAAATAATAAACCTCTTGTCAAACTAGAGAGAAAAAAAGAAAGAAGACACAATTTGCCAGAATCAGAAATCAGTACTTACATCACTACTAATTCTATAGTTACCTAAATAAATGGATAGTAAGAAACTAGCATGCATAATATGTCGCTAAATTCAATAATTCAGAATAAATAAGCAAACTCATTGAAAGACACAAAATAAAACAATTACAAAACAGATATCATGAATAAGAACTTATCTGCTTCTTAAAAATGTTTTGGGATCATACCATATGATCCTCTCCCAAAATACAGAACTTGTCCTTGTCAGAATAAACTTACTAATTTGCTACAGTTTGGAGGTAATTTTAACAGATTTTATGTGACCAAGTAATAACTCAATGATTATCATCAAGCTGAGACCAGTATTCATGAAATTAAGGAAAATAAAATAGAACTACTAAACGAACGAGGCCCACATTTCTATTTAGGTCATAGGTAACCTGCCAAATTTCTTGTCAGACTGTTATTGGAAGAGAATTCAACTCTAGTCAAGATGTTCTAAAGTGCTAATAGTAACAGCAGCGTGAAGTGTTCTGACTCTAAAAATAAATAGACTTGGTAGTAACTAGCATTTTTCTCCTAGCAGGGGCAAGTCTGAAAATATCGATACATTGAGCAGAGGTGTACCTTTGTTTATTCTCAGCAGGTACAGAAATGAGCCATAAGGATGAGTGACCATTCTGAGTGTGGGAAAGCATGGAAAGACACAGACTGAGTACTCATTATTCTTTCCAAGCCACAGGTAGACTCTAATGCTGCCCCTTTAGCAAGAAAAAATGCAGCTGCACGTTATGCATCCACATAAGATCTACTGGAGACTAGTCCAGATTTGACCAGGCATGTGAGAAATATGCCCTACATAAAAGGGGTCAAGGTTGACTGCAAGAAACTCACATAATATCAAAGTAATTAGCAGAATTAGGAGACAATGACCCAACTTAGGCTTGATAATTATAGAATTTTTTTTAAAAAAATGAGAAAAGAAAGTAGACAGTGACTCAAAGATGACCAAAAAAAGGATTTTCATTTCAGTATTTAAGTACCTTGTAATACCCCAATAGAAGAGATTTTTGGAGAAAATTTGGGAAGACACACCAAAATTTATCTCTGGCAAAGGTTAAACTAAAAAAATGCATATTTTAAATATCTTCATCTAAGCAGCACTACTTTAATATGAATGTAATTCCTTTGTAAAGCATCTCATTACACTGAAAAACTAGAATGAATTTGGTAGGGGCCTTCTCAAGCCAGTGATATAACAAGCAGAATCAAGGAAGTTGAGTTATCAACTGAATGCGGACTAGAATCCAGACAGAATAGAAAACCAGGGAGAGGGAGGACAGCTTGGTGATACATTATGTAACCCACACATTTTCAATAAATTTTCACATTAATGGTGTTTATATTTATTAAACTCGATTACTTTTTCATTTCTCTTTTTCATCTTTTTAATGGGAAAATTGGTAAAAGAAGTGATGTAAAGAGTATTTATATAGATTTCAATTGCAAAAAATAGCTCAGTTGTGTTTTATGGAAAATACAGAACAGCAATTTCCTCACAAGTCATCTTTAGCATTGAAAGAGAGCAAATAAAGCTCATTAACAACAAAAATTTCAATTAATAATGTTCAAACTTTAGCACATCCCTATGAGTTGATTTTTGTGTTTTGAAATTCAGTTATATGACATGTAATATTTTTGTTCTATGCATTAACAATTTTGAGAGAAAATTTTAAAATATATAGTTTTTCAAAGTCTTCTTGATTGTAAGAAACCTTACTGTTATTTCACAAAATAACTTTGATGTAGTTTAATGCATAGTGAGGTAAATTATTTTAAGATATATATATATATATATATATATATATATATCATTATGTATTACTTATTTAGATACATAAGTATACTTAAAAAGTTAATAAAATGAAGATATATAGAGATTCATTACACTAAAAACAATTGCTACATCTTAACATACAATTGTTATACTATACAATAACATCTGGAAATTTTTTTTTAATTACTACTACAGGGTTAATGAGAGTGTGAAAGGTAAAGAGAGACAGCAAAACAGTGAACATAAACATGAGAGTCACATAACTGTTCATATATTGGAGTTGCATGCAATTTTAAGTACTTTTAAAGTAAGAATGGACTTCCAGGTATCCTATTCATTCAAATAGTTCTGGGTTGTGAAAGCTATAATTTTATAAAATTCAGAACAAGCTTCAGACATAACATTACAGGACAGGAATCCTTCAGTTGCCTTAGGGATGCCACTGAAGACTGACATCAAACATAATTGGGTCCTTTCATCTTTAACTTAAGAAAGTGACCATATTTCCTCTGTATGTGTCTTGAGAGAAGTTGACCCATCTTTATGTACCTTTATTAGGACAGTTACTTTGTACAATATCCTACCAGCCAACTTTGTGACTAAACATCTAGAGACAAAAATGCAAGTGGTATTTAAATGAGCTGCATACTATTGCCATTCTTTTTATGTTAGAAATTTTTGTTTTTCAAATTGACTACTAAAATTATTTTATTTTATACTGAGTTTAATCCTTAAAACATTGTATATAGCTTAATTTTGCAAATAAAAGTTCATCTTTAATCTTATTTAGAATGGTTAAGACTTGTCTCTTAAATTTAAAAAATAAAGATGTTAAGAATTTTCAATCAGTGTTAATGTATCTTTGATTTAAACTACCTATCCAAAGCAAGTGCAATATATGTATTTAGTAATGTTTAGTTGCAAAATGTTATATTTTTCACTATTATTATTGTGATAAATATATATAAACTTTGCCAAAAACAATGATTTAAATAACATAGAATGTACCTAAAGTTGCATGGTAATAAATAACAATTAATATGATATAAACATGGATGAATTGTAAACATTACTTAAAATATGTTTATGAGGCTTCTGGTTTCTGTTAAAACCAAAACAAATGGAGAACAGCCTTGAAAATTACCTGAACAGACAAAACCTGTTTAGTTTACAAACAAAGCTTAGCTTATTTTGCAAGACTAACTTGAACTGGATTATTTCTTATTTATGCCTTAGAAGTCATAAGAAAATGGGCAAAGGACCTGAATAGACACTTCTCCAAGGAGGACATACAGAGGGCCCAGAGACATATGAAAGGATGCTCAGCATCACTAACTATCAGAGAGATGCGAATTAAAACCATGATGAGATATCACTTCACACTGGTCAGGATGGCCATCATAAACAAATCAACAAACTACAAGTGCTGGTGAGGTTGCGGAGAAAAGGGAACCCTAGTGCACTGTTGGTGGGATTGCAGACTGGTGCAGCCACTGTGGAAAACAGTATGGAATTTCCTCAGAAAACTGAAAATGGAACTGCCTTTTGATCTGGCAATTCCACTGCTGGGACTACACCTTAAGAATCCTGAAACTCCAATTCAAAATTACTGTGCACCCCAATGTTCATAGCAACACATTTTACAATAGTCAAGTGCTGGAAGCAATCTAACTGCCCATCCATAAATTAGTGCATCAGAAAACTATGGTACATTTGTATGATGGAACATTGAGCAGCAAAAAGAAAGAAGAAACTCCTACCCCTTGCAAAAGCATGGATGGAATTGGAGAGCATTATACAAAGTGAAGTAAGCTATGTGGTAAAAGACAAACACCATATGATCTCACTTATAAATGGAACCTAATCAACAAAACAAACAAGCAAGCAAAACATAACCAGAGACACTGAAATTAAGAACAATCTTACAGTAACCAGAGGGGAGGTGGGAAGAGATAATGGGGGGTAAATGGGGAAGGGTTGTCAAGAAACATGTATAAGGAAGGACACATGGACAAAGCCAAAGAGAGGTAGGATCGAGGGTAGGAGGTGGGCATGGCTGGGGTGAGGGATTGTAGTGGAGCGTAATGGAGACAACTGTACACAAACAGCAATTAAAAAACAACAAAAAAATTATTCTGGTTTCCAAAATTGATACCACTAACAATGAACTATCTGTCATTTAAAAAATCTCTGATATTTCCACTCATTGTGAGGATTAAACAATCACTGCCTTCCTAGTATATAAGCCACTTTATAAAATTATGCCTCTGATTTGGTTTATTCCATGTTTTGGTTTGAATGTTTCCAGTTCATGAATTGTCTTTTTTAATATGTGCACAATAAACTTTTACTAATTACTATTTCCATGATTCATTGGTACTACTATTTTTTCTGAACTTTTGACAGTTCATGGAATCCTAGTGAGGTCCAAAGAAGATCCCCAGCAACTCCAAGGCAGGTGCAGGTACCCACGGGGCCCGCTGAATTTGCTTTTTTCTTACTAACCCTGGAGTTCAGGGCTAAATCTCTCTTGGATCTGAGTTCCGCTCTTCTTGAGTTTAGATCTCTCCAACTTTATTGTGCATGCTTATATTTTATTTGTTGAAACTTCCTAATAAATCACCCTATTGTGTTCAAAAGAAGGGAAAACGTGTGTTTTGGAAAACAGGGCCCCTTGTAGTTAAGAGACATTGGGGAATCAGGGAAAAATGGGGTCCACTTGATTGAAACTCTTTCTTCACTTCTTTCAAATAACTCCTACTTCTTATGGAAGCAAGATATACCAAAAGACAAAAACAAAACAAAACATTGATGAGATAGAGGAAGCATCAGAACTAGACATGCTGGCAAAGATATAGGAATTACCAGACTAGGAATTTAAAAGAACTGTAATTAATATGCTAAAGGCTCTAATGGAAGTTGTAGATGGCATGCAAGAAAAATGGGCAATGTAAGCAATGAGATATCACTCAAGTAACCGAAAAGAAATGCAAGAAATTAAAAAGGGGGGTGAAAAACATTTTAATGGTCTTCTTAATAGACTGGATACAGTTGAAGAAAAAAAATCTCGGAGCTAAAGAATATATCAATAAATCCTCAAATGAGAAAGTAGAAAGCAAATGCTGAAAAAAAAAACAAAAAACAGAACAGAATATCCAAAGACTGCGGACAAAATACAAAAGGTGTAACATGAATAATGGAACAGCAGACAAAGAGAGGAAAAACAAAGAAAAAAAAAGCTTGAAATAATAACGACTGAGAATTTCGCAAAGTAAAGTCAGACATTAAACCAGAGATAGCGTTAGCTCAGAGAATACCAAGCAGAAAAATATCCCATAACAAATATATATATCGTATCATTTTTAAGACAGAAAAGCAAAATAAAAACAAAAATACTAAGGAAGCCAGAGGAAAAGAGCATGTTACCTATAGAAAAACAGATAAAGGCTTACATCCAAATCTGTTCAGAAATCATGCAAGAAGAAAGTTGACTGAAATACTTAAATGTTCTGAGAAAAATAAAAGCAGTCTAGAAATTGGTACCAAGTAAAATTATCCTTCAAAAATATGAATAAAAAACAAATACATTATTAATTAAACAAAAATTGAGGGCATTTGTTATCTGTAACCTGCCTTGCAAAGAAGGTTTAAGTTTATTTTTTAGAGATAAGGAATACACTATGGTCAAAAAGTGAGGTCTGCATTAGGTAAATTGAAGAGTCAAAGAATGAATAAATAAAAATAAATCAATTTCATCATTGATTTAACAGATAATAGTTTGTTCAAAATAATATCAATAATGCACTAATAATATAAACTTATTTGTACATAATATGCAATGCTATGTATGTTTATGGATGAATAACAGAAATTATATGACATTGGAAGGAAGCATTAGCTATTATTTTAGTATGGAACTCACACTATCCATGAAGTGGTACAATGTCATTTGAAAATCAAGTTGGATTAGTTTGATTATTGTGAACTGGAGGGCAAGTCCTACAGAAAATGAAAAAGAAAAAAATGAAGGTATATTCTATATTCTATGAAAGGAGAGATGATGTAATCATATAAAATGCTCAATTAAAACTATAATGGCAGAAAAAGAGTGGAAGACAAAAATAGTAGGGCAGAAGAAAAAGTAGAAAACAGTAATGAATATGATATATATTAATCCAATTATAGCAATTATCACTTTGAATGCCATATGGTCTAAATACCCCAATTCAAAGATAGAGATAGTCAGAGTGCATAAAAAACAAGCCCTCAATAGATGCTATCTACAGGAAACCAAATTTAAAGATAAAGACACATATAGATTAAAAGTAAATGCATTCCATGCTTAAAAATAAATTATTCCATGTTGACAATAATCAGAAGAAAGCAAAAGTAACTATATTAATTTCAGACATAGCTGATTTTAAAACAATGAAAGTTTTCAGGAATAAAGAGGGTGTTATAGGGCATAACAATAAAGGGGCCAAGTTTCCAGAAGACAAAGCATCTGTTACCTTGCACATTCCTAGAAACAGATCATCATTATGTGAGTCCAGAAAACCATAGTTTTATGTTCCAACTCTGGCCAGCCATTGGACTGAGGTTCCCTTTCCTGTAAGATGTAATTAAAAGTTATTCCTGGGGAATGGCTCAGCCTTGAACTGTCAACAGACAACTTTCCCAACACAGGTCATTGAAAGGCTCAGTCCCGAAGGAGCGATTTTGCTGGTGTATGTCAGCTACCTTATAGGCACGTTTAATAAGGTAGTAGAATGAATTTCTAAAGTATTATTTTTCCTACCAGCATGCATCCGTAATTTCCATGAGAAAATTGAATTGTAGACAAAGATTAAGAATTTGTTATTAAAATTAGATTTCTTGATGTGACCTTATTCTAGCCAGGTGTTCATTTGGACAGAAAATAATAACAGGGGATCTATTTTCTGCTATTCTTTGCAGAAATAAACTGTCACTTGTACAACACTTCAAGTATGTATGCAAGTTCAGCATTACTCTCAGCAGGAAATAAGTTAAGCACCTTAGAGTGTGTGCAGTGCTATGGTGGTTGTCCTGGTGCTAATATCCTGAGCACAGCTGGTGGAACTCTGGACTTGCCCTCTCCTTTGAAAACACCAGTGCCTCAAAACCTGCCATGCATCCTAATTTGTCTCCCTTTTAATGCGACCATTAATAATTGTATATATCTTCATAAATGTGGGTAACTTCATGAGATCAGGGAATACATTTTGCAAAACACACGATTGGGTTTTCAATTTTTTGAAAATTATGCAAACATTTGCAGTCATAATATTAAATTATTTTTATTTGTTGTGGGATTGTGTTGTTTACATAAAATCAAATCCCCTACTTCATGCACAAATTAAATTAGAAATTGCAATTTTTTCTTTGTGTATTTGCCAATTCATATTAAAACTACTTTCTTCCTTTTACTGTATATATATTCTAGCCACTTTGTTGCATTCTGTTGGTCAGTCACAGACAATTCAGATTCAAGGGAAGGAAAAAGACCATACAACTCAGCGAGAGAAATGTCAATGAGTGACTTTAATCTTAATGAATTTACACTTTAAATGGAATGGAATGAACAATTTGCATGAATTCTTATGAATAATTTTTGCCACATTAAAGCTGGTTTAGTATTTAAATACATGCTAGTGTTAGGTTGACTTTAAATGTGCTATCATTTAGGACAATATCGTTACAAGTGCACATTGTGAGATACTATAACTTTTTAATGTATTTCCAGAGGAGGCAAAAATTATTGTTTTACTGTATCCCTCCATTTATTGTATTTATTAAAACAATATTTCATGAGTAACTACTGTGTAACAGGAGTTTTGCCTGGCAGTAAAACATATTGTTGTGTGGTAGCCTGCAACAGAGAAAGTACTGAGTATGTAATATGTATTGTAACATAGAGAAACACAATATTTTAAGTACACAGGAGTGATTTCTCACCTGGTTTGTTTTGTAAAAGGCTCAATTAACAGTCTTCCAATTCAAGGCTATAGGGGGTACTAGAATATAAATAGAGAGGAGGTTTTATAATATACTTTATTCAGAACTGATTGAGTAGGATAAGGATATGGTAGGACCTGGGTAAGCACACAGATCTCGCTGATATTGGAGAAATAAAAGGTAGCAAAGCATAAAAATCACAATTTGTAATAATATTAAAAGAGCCACATTATATCACTAAGAATCACAGAGGAGTGGTTTCATCAAAGCTGTCTTGTGCAAATATCTCCTGTGTTTCATCATGAAGAACTCATAGATTAGAGACATGAATTGAGTTTAAAGAAATGAAAGAGAAAAGTGTGTAGGAGACAGTTTCTTATAATTCTGGTATGAAAGGATAAACACTTAAATTAAGATGTTTCTTAAAAGATATAGATTTGAACACCTTTGAGAGATTATAAGATTGTTGGTTTAGCAGGTTCAGAACAGGCTGGGATTTTAGGATTGTGTTTTTGTTTATTTTATTTATTCTTATATTTCAGGTAGAATAGTTTATGATATTAAATTTATTTTATAATTTTGACATTGAGTTTCTGATAGACTGTCTAGTAAGTGGTTGTATAATATGTTGAAAATATAAGAAAAACACTTGGTTGGAAGATACAGAGGAGCTAAAGACATACTGTTCATCAGTAAAGAGATGATGAGCAGATGAAGACACAGAAGTGGATAAGAATGAATACAAAATGAAGTCAGAAAAGGAAGTAAAGAATAGAGGCTAAGGCCCTGAAGACTGACATACTGCAGACAAGGCTGTGTTCAAATAGGCATTAATGTCTAGAGGTACGGTGAAAAAAAGATATAAGCACCAATAATGAAAACACCTCCAATTTTAACTTATTTTATGTTTGAACAGGAAACATTTTGAGACATTTAAATATTAATGGAAAAATTAATAGGAGAAGCAAGAGGGCAATGATGTATTTGGATTTGGAGGAAATGAACTAATGGTTAACCCTCATATAGCAGAAGAAACGTTTTCTATTGGATGAGTCAAATCTGTAATTGGGAATGGTAGGTATTACTATATTAATATCTAGTGGGAAAATATAATTATTAAAATGTTTTAAAAACCTTACCTATAGGAACATTCCATATGTATCTTAAGGATATAATGTGGAACACAAATAGAGATAAGGGCTTATTTCTCTAGTGATTCAAAAAAGCAATCTCAGATTTTATATAATTTGACAAAAGATGTATTCACATACCCTGCACACAAACTCATACTTTTTCTTTGATTTGGTTGTGTTTACATCATTAAAATCTAACTATAATGTGATATTTTTACTTTATTCAATTAAGAAGAGGTTATGAATATATTGGATCAGGATCTATTGTCTTATTTAAAGAAGGTACAATATGGATAACATATAATCTAGTTGCCAATTTTCTTAGGTTATTCAGGTTATTGTTACTATTCAAAAATAGTAAATAGCTGAGGTTATTCAAATTTTTGCTATTATAAATAAAAGTAAGTTGATAATTCTATATACTTTTGCACATATGTCTGAGCATTGCTATAGAATACATTTCTGATAACAGACCCACAAACTCAGATAGTGAGAAAATCATGTACAATTTAATATAAATAACAACATAACAAATAGTCTGTTCAGATGTACAAATACCCACACAAAAATAAAGTTATCAAAAATGAGGAACTCATTCATTCTTTTTCTCCATGTTTACGAGAATAGAATTATTAGGATAAGCTAGCTATGTATACTTTAGATTTAAAACATAAAGAGAGAGAGGCAGAGAGAAAAAATGCCCAGGTCTACTTCTTGAACTTTTCCTGAATTAAGTCAAGGTACAAGAATTTGACTGGCCTGTCTTGTCATGAAATTATAAAACAGTGGCACAGATACAAAGAAAAAACATCCGGTGATTCTGATGTTACCACTCTCACATAAAGCTAAGAAATAAATCACAATTCAATTCAGGACATCAATGTTTCTCTGCCTAGGACAGAGGCACACCTTGCACTAAATTATTTTCTACTCACCTCACAGCTAACGGGGCTGAAAATTGAGTTAATTTCCAGTGAAGTCAGGTGAAGTCATTCCACATTCATGATTCGATGTCTACAGACAGAAATAGAATTATTTATATTAGGATTTTGAAGAGCATAATGGAGAACCCTGCTAATGACTGGTGAAAAGTGAGCAAGTGAGCCACTGGGCTGGAAATGACATGAGTAAATAATGTATAATCAAAATTCGGTTCTCCTGTGACTATTTCTATAGAGAATCACATTGGCTGAAATTATAACCTGTGCTTAAAGATTCATTGAGAAAGGTAAGAAAAAAAGTAATCAACCCATGCCAGTCAATTTATTTTAATTACTTTCATCCTTTCGAAATTATAAATAAGTGCTTCAGAGATGTTTCTTTCATTTTAAATTGAAAGTATTGAGCATGCAGTCTTATAAGGCACCCACTTTGCACAATTAACAGCTCACTGACTTTATTTTTATTTTTCCTATTTTATTCCTAAGTGCTTAAATGATGAGACTTATACAAGAAAAAAAACATTGGGAATGCATTCCTTGAGAGTTGCCATATAGGTGTATGCATATATAATATGGAGCATGAACATGCAGGAAGACTTTCTCCAGTGATTTAAAAAGGCAATGTTAGATTCTGCATAACTTTAAAAAATCTTATTTATACATACCTATACACAGACTTATACTCTATAAACATACTTTCCAAAGTAATTAAGCTTACATTTATACAATAATTTAAAGGTCAGTAACATCAGTTCTAATATTTCCTCAATCACCACTTTCCATCTAATAGAAAACTACAAGATTTAAGTCCCATATTCTTGCTACATTTAAATGAGTTTTGGACTGACTTCATTTTTTTTCTACCCATTAAAATTGTGTTTCTGAAAAAAATGAATACAAAATTTCCTCTAAAATTATATGTTTATTAATTTTTCATTAAATTAAGTCTTTATAAAGCCATTATTTATAATTTGGAAACTATACATTAAGATAAAAGTTATTAATATTTCCATTATACAACATTATTATGAAAACATCAGTTTGATGCATTTTTAGTCAATATTTCTGAAAGTGTATGTGTTTTATGGACATATAATTAATTAAAATTTTAGTCATGTTGAACAAATAATTTATATCCAATTCTTTTCATTGACATTATATTCATTATTTCATGCTTTCAAATTTTGACTGAAAAAAGCTCTCTTAATGATTGCATAGTATTTCAATGTACATACACAACATAGAATACAGCATGAGTAGATTCGATATATTTAGCTTATACAGAAAAAAGTTATAACAATTTAGAAACTATGGAAACACAATGGTAAAGTTGCAGAGGAGAGAGATAAACCTTGTTTTGGAGAATCACACCTCTGCCATTTATTTAGTGAGTGCTCAACTTCAAATACCTTATTGTATCTTTTTATGAGCAATTATATTATTCATGGTTAATCATCTATATACCTATCTTTCTAGAATATGTGAGCCCTTAATAATAGGGCCTATTTCAACATGTTTGTTTCCCAATTCAAAGGGTTTGTAACATAATTGTCATTCATTCAATGACTTTTTGCTCCAGCTTTATTGAGATAAAAAGAACATATTATTGTGTAACTTTGAGGTGTTCAACTGGTTCATCTGATACTCCTCTATGTTGCAATATAGAATCCTGTATTAGTAAATTTTGGTCTTCGGAGTAAACAAGAATTGTATTGAGTATACATATAGTAAAACAAAGCATTCAATAAAATATTTTGTTCAAGAATTATTAATAGCTTCACCAAGGTATTTTATTTGCTGCTTACAATATCATAAATATGTTATAATTTATTTTACAGAGCTCCAGGGAGTTTTCATTAACTAATTGAAATTCCTGATGTTAATACCTTTCTACAGTTTACATTTTCATTCAAATAAGGACAAAATGATAATGGAAAAAATATAAAGATTTGGGAATCATTTCTACAAATCCTTATAGGCCTTGATGTTTTACTAAACTGTAAGTCAAATGAAAATTTTACATGGTATTTTATCAGAGATAGCACTATTTTCTTAATTAAAATTTTGATTGTTTACCCTAGACGTCAAAAGATAGTAGTTGGACTTATTTGTTAGTAGTAATTCTATGATTATGAATATAGTGGCTGTGACACAGTCATCTACTATTGCTCAGTCTATGAAATGTCACTATGAAATGGAGTTAATGATCCAGTAAAGTGTTCTCATCAAAATGCAACATTCAGGGGTATTAAAAAATAGAACAAAATTTGAAAGTAATTAATTTTTATTTAATGCATATAATTTGGGTTAATTTTTATCTATATTTTTATTTCTAGAGATGAAAACTCTTCAGTTCAAAATAACTGAACATCCTGGCTGGTGTAGCTCAGTGGATTGAGTGTGGGCTGCAAACCAAAGTGTCACAGGTTCGATTCCCAGCTAGGGTACATGCCTAGGTTGCAGGCCATAACCCCAGCAACCACACATTGATGTTTCTCTCTTTCTCTCTCTATCTCCCTCCCTTCCCTCTCTAAAAACAAATAAATAAAATCTTTAAAAAAATAACGGAACGTGTACTTATATTAAAGATTATATTTTCATAGATGAGCAATATAATAATGTGTCACTTAGGGAACATTAATCATTTTTGTTTTACTGAAATTTTTGTGTTTCAAGGTCTTCAGTTTGAAATGGGAATAAAATAATCTACTTGCATATTATGTATTTTATGCAGCAAGGCCTCAGAATTCACCTATCATTATAGAACAAGAAAAAGCATACTGATATCTACATGGAAAATATGCCAGTGACTATGAGAGTATATAGAATCTTAGAATTTCAATCAATGTGAGGTTATTGATAGAATAATTAATATGAAGGTATTTGTGCTGTCATAAAAAACTAAGCAAGTAATCAAATGTAAACAATTAACTGGGGTATATATTAAAAAAAAAAAAAAAAAAAAAACTTACACCATCTCATGCCTGAAATAAATTCACCATGGATTTCTCTATACAATTTTTCTGTGAAGATAAGAGAAATGCTTGACCCTAAAAAGATGCAAGGGATTTCTGCTTCGGAGGGTTTGGTTGGCTAGACAGTCTGAAAAGTCCTCATGTTGCAAAATAAGTACATGTTATAAAAAGTGTCATTACCTTTAATTTTAAATGTTAAGGCAGCTCACAGAAAACAAGAGGAATTCCTTAACAGTGAAGTAATGTGACAACAAATATAAGAAAAGAAAACAGATGGGGTAGGTAAAATGCAGCTATTGGCTTCACCATGGAAACCAAATATCAGGATAGATGATACCTATAAGGTCAGGGGTGGCAACTGCAATTGGGGCATAAAGCTTAGGCCTTTATGGAAAGACATGGGCTTCTGTGGAAATAATGTTCTAAAAAAAGGGATAGCATCAAAGAAGAACAATCTTTCAAATAAAAACAAAGAATAAAACTCATTTTCTGTCAAATATTTAAATGTGAAATTTTTAAAAAGGGCAATTATCATCTTTCCTCAGAAAATATGGGAAGTTAAAAAAGTACCTCTTCAAATGCATAGTTAAATTATGGTGCATTCTTGTAATGGAATATTATTTGGCCATGAGCGTAAACACATCACTGCTCCACACAACAGCATGGTTAAATATGGTGGAAATAACTGTAAAAGAAAGACAGTCACAAAGGTTATGAATCGTATCATTCAGTTTCATAAAGTCTGAGCAATGAAAGAACAAATGAAGGTTATTAACAATCAGACAAAGTGTTATTTTGGAGAAAGATAAGGACTGGTATTGTATTCCAAAATAATGACAATATTACATTTCTTTATTTGAATGTTGATTTCATAGGAACATATAATTTAAATTTTTGATATATGTTTATGATCTGCACACATTTTAGCAAACTTTAATAGTCTTGAACACTTTAGCTTAAACAAAAATGGAAGACTTTAGTATAATTTATCATCTAAGTGATGATATTTGGTATGGCATTACTGGATCTGTTTACCATGGATAGCTTTATTTCCACTTACAGTGCCCCACTGTTCACCCTGCAACATGCTACTGTGGTTTAGGTTCAGATTCACAATCAAACTCACCATAAAAGCAAGCATCAGTCTGCTTTATGTTGACGTAGTTTTAAGAATGAATGTATGATGGAAAACAATGCTGCATTCAAAGAAACAGCATAATATTTGAGTCTCCCAGGTGCAAATTCCAAAGCCTTAATTCAAGAGTTTAACATGTGGTCACCATAAATAAGGTTGAATATTTGTCCACACTTACCAATTATGGCTTGTCATATTTTAGTCATGTCAGAATGCCCCCATACATATACATTAAGCCATCAGGTCACCTAATTACTGTCTTACTTTAGTTTTAAAATTGAATTTATTTGGTGTGACTGTCTTTTAATCTGATCAGAATTTTTCGTCCTCTTCACCAATATGTGACCTAGGGCAGGGGACATAAAGGAAAGAACAAACACATGGGACTACATCAAACTAAAAAGCTTCTGCACCACTAAAGAAATCATCAACGAAACAAAAAGGGAAACAACCATATGGGGAACCAAATCTGTCAATGATACATTGGGCAAAGATTTGGTCTTCAAAATATTTAGAGAACTCACATGACTCCACTCCACAAAAAAATAAGCAACCCAATTAAAAAATGGGCAAAGGACTGAACAGACACTTCTCCCAAGAGGACACACAGAGGGCCCAGAGACACATCATAAAATGCTCAACATCACTAGCCATAAGAGAGATACAAATTAAAACCACATTGAGACACCACTTCACACTGGTCAGAATGGCCATCATGGACTTCTGGCCAAGATGGAGGCGTAGGTAGACACACTGTGCCTTCCTGCACAACCAGGAGAGGGACAACAACAATTTAGAAACAGAATAACAACCAGAACTGACAGAAAATTGAGTTTTATGGAAGTTGGACAACCAAGGAGTTAAAATAGACACATTCATCCAGACCGGTAGGAGGCGGGGGCAGGGGTCAAGCAGCACAAAGAGCATTGGGACCGGGAGTGTAAGACCACAGCAGAAAGATCCTGGGTGTGCAAGCAGGAGGCTGGCAAACCCTGGCTGAGGTGTGGCAACCAACAGACCCAGCAAGATGGCGATTGTGAAGCAAGACACTTCATGCAACCCAGGATCACAGTGCTAGGAAGTAGAGCCTCAGGACATTGACTGAAAACACCTGTGGGTGTTGAGGCACAGGGAGAGACTCCCAGCCTCACAGGAGAGGTCGTTGGAAAGACCCACGGGGTACACAAGCCCACCCACATGGGAATTGGCACCAGAAAGGTCCAGTTGGCTTGGGGGAAGTGGCGGAAAGGACTGAAGCCCACGGAGAGAGGAGCAAGCACCATTGTTCCTTCTTGGACACTGCCCCCACATACAGTGTCACAACCCAGAGACTGGGGTGCCCAGCCTTGGTGAATACCTAAGGCTCCGCCCCTCATACGTAACAGGGGTGACCAGACCACCCCCCAAAAAACAAAACAAAACAAAACAAAAAAAAGGCTCAAACAGAAGAAGAGATGAAAGCCCCAGAACCGATCCTTTTAAGTGACTGAGAGATAGCCAACCTATCAGATGCACATTTCAAAACACTGGTGAGGAAGCTCACAGAATTGGTTGATTTTGGTCACAAATAGATGAAAAAAATGAAGGCTACAATAAGTGAAATGCAGAAAAATGCACAGGGAACCAATAGTGATGGAAAGAAAGTTGGTTCGCACATCAATGGAGTGGACCAGAAGGAAGAAAAAAACAACCAAACAGAAAAGAATGAAGAAATAAGAATTCAAAAAAATGAGGAGAGGCTTAGGACCCTCCAGGACATCTTTAAACATTCCAACATCTGAATTATAGGGGTACCAGAAGGAGAAGAGGAAGAGCAACAAATTGAAAACTTACTTGAACAAATAATAAAGGAGAACTTCTCCATTCTGGCAAAGAAAATAGACTTTCAGGAAGTCCAGGAAGCTCAGAGAGTCCGAAAGAAGTTGGACCCAAGGAGGAACACACCCAGGCACATCATAATTACATTAGCCAAAGTAAAAAATGAAGGGGAGAATCCTAGAAGCAGCACAAGATAAGAGACAGTTACCTACAAAGGAGTTCCCATCACACTGTCAGCTGATTTCTCAAAAGAGACCTTACAGACAAGAAGAGGCTGGAAAGAAGTATTCCAAGTCATGAAAGGCAAGGACCTGCATCCCATATTGCTCTATCCAGCAAAACTTTCATTTAGAATGTAAGGGCAGATAAAGTGCTTCTCAGATAAGGTCAAGTTAAAGGAATTCATCATCACCAAGCCCTTATTTTATGAAATGTTAAAGGGACTTATCTAAGAAAAAAAAAGATAGAAAACATGTATAGTAAAATGACAGCAAACTCACAATTATTAACAACCACACCTAAAACAAAACAAAAACAAAGTAAGCAAACAAGTAGAACAGGAACAGACCCACAGAAATGGAGATCATATGGAGGGTTACCAACAGGGAAGTGAGAGGAGGAGAGAGGGGTAAAAGCTACAGAGAATAAGTAGTATAGATGGTAGGTAGAAAATAGACAGGGGGAGGGCAAGAATAGTATGGGAAATGTAGAAGCTAAAGAACTTATGGCACATGGACATGAACTAAAGGGGGGGAATGTGGGTGGGAGAGGGTATGCAGAGTGGAGGAGAATGAAGGGGTGGTAATGGGACAACTGTAATAGCATAATCAATAAAATATATCAAAAGAAAAGAATGGCCATCATAAATAAATCAACAGATAAGTGCTGGCAAGGCTGAGGAGAAAAGGGAACCGTAGTATACTGGTGTTGGGAATGCAGACTGGTACAGCCACTGTGGAAAACAGTATGTGATTCCCTAAAAAGACTAAAGATGGAACTGCTTTTCGATCCAGTGGTCCCACTGCTGGGTTTATACCCTAAGAATCCTGAATTACCAGTTCAAAAAACCTATGCATCCCTAGGTTCATAACTGTATTATTTACACTAGCAAAGTGCTGGAAACTGCTTAAGTGCCCATCAGTAAAAGAGTGGATCAAAAAACTGTGGTACATTTACACAATGGAATACTATGCAACAGAAAGAAGGAACCCCTACCTTTCACAACAGTATGGATGGGACTAAAGAGTTTTATGCTAAGTGAAATAAGTCAGGTGGTGAAAGACAAATACCATATGATCTCACCTATAAATAGGACCTAATCAACAAAACAAACAAGTAAACAAAATAGAACCAGAGACATGGAAATAAAAAGCAAACTGACAGTGACCAGAACAGAGGGAGTAATGGGATAATGGCAGGGATGGGTGGGGAGGAAAGGAGCAAGCCAAGGGACATGAAGAGAGTACTCCTGGGCATGGACAGTGGGGTGTATTGACTGTGGGAGTGAATAGAGGGGAATGGGGCAGGGGAGAACAATGGGGGAAAAGGAGGGAAACTGTAACTAAATGACATTAAAATTTTGTTAAAATAAATTTTCTAGCCCAGGCTGGCATAGCTCAGTGTATTGAGCACGGGCTGTGAACCAAAGTGTTGCAGGTTTGATTCCCAGTCAGGCCACATACCTGGGTTGCAGGCCACGGCCCCCAGCAACCGCATATTGATGTTTCTCTCTCTCTCTCTCTCTCTCTCTCTCGCTTTCTCCCTTCCTTCCCTCTCTAAAAATAAATAAATAAAATCTTAAAAAAAAAGAAATTTTCTTTCTTTTCCCAAGTGCACTGCTTGATAGTGGCCAGGTGCCTTGAAAATAGCTCCCTCTTGTGTTCCTCTCTGCTAACAAATTCTTATCTTACCTGAGGTGGACCACCATGAATATCCTTTCCACTTCCTGGACCACACCAAATTCAGTTTCCAAGATTTGAAGAACATCTGACTCCTCTGGGGCTAGTGAGGGCTGAGTTATCAAAAATGCCGAGTACTGGTGATGATGGTGAAATTCAAGTAAATTGCATGCATGCATCTTGTGAACTGATGTGTTTCAATATGCAAATGAGTGCATCCACACTTGTCTCTTCTGAAGTTCTATAAACAAATCACCACTGGTCTCTAGCTGAAATATCACACTAATATGTACCCTTTAACATTACCTGATTCCTACCATACAGGTTTATATAGAGAACAAAATATCATCTGACAGAGAATCAGAGGGTGACAATGTTTTTGCCTTTCCACCTATGCAGTTATGAAAAGAGATGCCATCTTGTTCATGGCCACATAGTGTTTCCAGCCACTCACTGTTAGTCATAAACCACACAGCCTAGTTCTAAAGTAGTATTTCTCTTAAGGTTTTAAAAGAAACAATATAAACACAAGCAAGAAAATGCTATAGAAACAATCTATTTGATTGCTGTTAATCAGAGCACCACCAAAAAATCCTGCTTGATGTCTGATCTTTAAATCGTTCAAATGGTTTTGGGGAAAATTTTATACCGTGGCTTCTGTTCGATTTTCCTTCTTAGTGCAAAAGAACTCTTGGGTTTTTCCCAACTTTGAACTTAACTCAGCACTACATGTAAGAGAAACAGCTATGAAAATCATTATCTCACTTTATGAAGCAAATTCCTATAAGGAGTGATAATTGGCTTTTCTGTTTTCATTATCCATCTGTGTGCTTCTTTTCAATTGACCACAATTTCTTTCTATTTCCACCCAAGATATTGTTTGCGAACCCAGACTGTGTCCCTGGTAGTGATACTGAAAGACACAGGAACAGCCTCAGAGCAGCTTCCATCTTGTCTATTTCCAGGAAGAAATCCTAATGAAATATAATAGGTTTATAAATCACAAACTGAAAGAGTTTGTCAGTATTTGTTATCAGTACTGCCTACTTCTTAGGATGTGAATTACACAGTGTGTCTTCTTTCTTATTAAACTTTTTATTGTAGAATAGATTTAAATTAAAAAAAAAACCATTTGAAGATAGTGCAGAGTTCCCTTAACCCCCACATCCAGTTTCTGCTATTATTAATATCTTACGTTAGAATAGTACACTTGTCATCATTATTTAACTGATATCAGTACACTATTTTTAACTAAATTCATTCTTTATTCATATTTACTTAGTTTTTACTTGTACTATTTCAATTCCAAGATGCCATCCAGGATGTCATATTGCATTTAGTAGTCATGGTTCCCTAGGATCCTCTGGGTTATGACAGTGCCAAAGCCCAGAGCTTCACAGTTTTCAAGAAAACTGGTCCGGTATTTTGTAGAATGGTTTTCAGCTGGGATTTGTCTGATGTCTTCCCATGATTAGACTGGGGTTATGGGATCTGGAGAGGAAAACCACAGAGGTAAATTTCTCTTCTCATTGTATCACACTAAGGGCTCACGTTATAAACTGGCTTAGCTTTGGTGCCATCCCTAATAACTTCATATTTGTCAGCTTTCTTCTTATGGCTTGATAACTCATTTCTTTTTAGTGATGAATAATATTTTGTTTACAATTTTACCACAGTCAATTTATTCACTCACCTAGTGAAGGGTGTTGTTGCTGTTTGCATTTGGGGGACAGTTATAAATAAAGCTAATAGAACCATTTGTATACATGTTTTATGTAAACATATATTTACATAAAAATACATTTTCAAATCAGTTGGTACATACTAGGAGTACAATTTCTGGATAACCTGGTAAGAAGACTAAGATCTGTCAAAATAATCAAAGTAGTGCGGCTATTTTGCATTTCCATCTCCAAAATGCTTTTTTGTATTCTCCATTCTTGCCATCAATATCTCAGTCTTGGGAGTAGTTTTAGGATTATATACAATGATCAGGCACATCAAAATGAATACCTTAGAGGAGGTTTTTGTTTTGTTTTGGTTTGCTTTGTTTTTTTTTGTATGTAAATGGTAAATGGCACCTCAACAAAACTACCAAAAAAAAACAAATAGAAAAAAAATGACTCTGCTCTTTTGAAACACTTTTTTCCTGAGATTCAAGTATCTTATGGATAAACACGACCTACAGAGCCCTTCTCATTTTGACCCCTGCCTTTCTCTCTGCTTGTCTCCCACTGTTTTCTCTTGTCTGCCTCATCAACCTGTCTAACAAGGGTTCAGTGAAATAACGATTTAGTGGTTTCTCCTATTTTAGGTTCTTTCCACAAGGAACACTTTCCTCCTTTGCTTCCTTAGCTAGCCCAACCAGACTTTTTTGTTATTGAACATCTGTTCAAGAAAAACTTTGTGTAAGTTTCCTCTTGTCTTTTCTTATATTAGGTGATGCAAAAATGTTCACATTCATCAAAACTGCCGTTATTTATTAGTATTCATTTTTCTCACCCTGATTCAATGTTAAAAAGCATTATTCAGGAGATAATATCTTTTTCATTGCTTTTATGTTGTAAAGAACCCAGGGAAAATAGGTCCTTAAATATATGCTAACTGACTGTAAACATTTAAAAAATATTTTAAATATAGTATATTACTTTATTAGGCTTACCATGACAATATATCACACACTAGAGGCCATACAAAACAGAAATTTATGTTCTCCGGCTCCAGAGGTCAGAAATCCAACGTCATGGCGTCAGCAGGTTTGTTTTATCCTGAGGCCATTTGAATTGGCTTAAGATGCTGCCTTCTTGCTCGGTCCTCACAGAACCTTTTCTTTCTGTGTGTGATCCCTGGTATCTCTTTTGTGCCAAATTTCCTGTTTTTATAAGGACACCCTTTTTATTGGATTAGGTCCACTAAGCAGCCTTATTTTAACTTAATCACCATTTTAAAGGCCTTATCTCCAAACATGGTCACAACATAGTTACTGGATATTAGAACTTCAACATATCAATTTTGAGGGGACACAATTTAGTTCATAATATTTGCTGGGAAATTAAATCAGCTATAAATAACAAAGTACTTGTTTTTTTTTTTTCCTTTTTGTATGGGTTGGGCAGTCTGGCAATGTTTCTGGAGAGTGAACTCTGAGAACAATATTGCCTTATTTCCTTTTTCATTTCTTTGCTCCTAATAGCCTGGTACTCAGTGGAGAGTGGGAAAAAGTTTGTTAAATTTCATTACATTAAACTGATCTAAATGCAAGGGCACAAAATGAGCTAACTCACCATTAAACAATTGATGTTCACGTAGTATATACAAATTCCTAATGAATTAATTATATACCCACATATAGCACTTGAGTGAGAAACATCCTCTTTGATTTGGGTGTTTAAAATTTTCCATTCATTTTCTTACACAACTTCATGATTAATGAAATTTATTTTCAATGCTATGGTTTTAAAAGTTGGACTATGTTATATCATAATAGGACAGGTGAAAACCACCAGAATTGACACAGAGAAGTAATCATATCCACTTTATTTTTTAAGATTAACTGTCATTTTAAAAAATATTTTATTTATGTATTTTTAGATAGAGGGGAATGTAGTGAGGAAGAGAGAAAGCAAAACATCATTGTGTGGTTGCACACCCTACTGGGGACATGTCCTGCAACCCAGGCATGTGCCCTGACTGGGAATCAAACCAGTGACCCTTTGGTTCATAGGCCAGTACTTAGTCCACTGAGCCATGCCAGCCAGGGATAAGATTAACTTTTAAAAGTTAACTAAGTGTTAGGTAATTCATTGTATGTTTTCTCAGCAATACTAAACTTGGGATTCCTTTTAGCACAACTTGCTCATTTTATTATTATTTTAAAAATCATGAATATATATATTTATGTCAAATAATTTTGATTATCTGGGAAATAGTTAAAATATGACTTACATGTGAAGGTTTATCTATTAGTCCTATTTACATGATTTCAAGACATTTTAGTTGTAACTTGGAATACAGGGTGAAATTAAATCAGGCTTTCTAGAACATTTACATTTCTCAGAAGTGGAAGAGTTTTGATCATTTTTGGAATATAAAATAATGATTAAAGTTGATGTGATATGCTTTCATATCAGTATTTATAACATAAATCAATAAACTCAAATCATTTGCTACTCCATATGTATCAAGTAACAAATAGCTTTCTTAGCAATTGATTTTTTGTTTGTACTCCATTGGAACTCCTTATTCAAACTCTAGTAGTCAAGCACAGAGAGACCACTCACTCTGAGAAAATCTCGTTCCAGTAGACTACTTTAATGATAATTTAGCTGGTTTGCCATTGTGTGTGATGCACTATTAATTTCCATCTTTAAGAAGGATAGACTCATCTTTGCCTCCAAATAAAAACAGTTCAGAAAAGCAAATTTAAGGACCTAATTTTATTTTTAAATATTTTTTCAGTCACTATTCAAGACAGGAAAAATAAATGGTTTGTGGATTTTATCAGAAAGTGTTAAGTACAATATACAGTGTATTAGTTTTCACTAGGGCTGCTATGACTTCACAGACTGGGTGGCTTAAATGACATAGATGTATGTCCTCATTGTTCAGGAGGGCAAAACTAAAGATCAGATTCTGGCACTGTTGGCTTCCTCTGAGACCCCCTCCATTTTTTCTTTTTGCCTTGCGAGTGGCCACCATCTTGCTGCCTCTTCTCATGGTAATGACCCTGTGCATGTGTGATTTACATTACCAATGTGACAGAGGCAACACTTTGCCAGTTCTGTGATATGTCTTATGAAACCATAACAGTTTTCATTTTTGCATTCTTACAAACCCTGAGCAATTTTTATTTAAGAGTTACTCAGCATCTTGTTGAGTCCCAGCCTTTTCCAGTAAGCCATTAGATGCATGAGTGAAGCCATCATGGACCACCCATCTGAATGTAGTTACTTAGGAGACTCCAACAGTGTGTAAGGACACACCATTAGGCCCCAGGGAAATAGGTTACTCAATAATAGAACACTAAAAAACACTATACACTGTCAGCTATGGCGTAGTCACATGACCAGTCATGGACAATTGTTTGCTCTCATCTGGGAGAAATACATCATTGTTAAACTGGATTAGTTGAATCTGATAATAATTAAAGATTGATTCACACCTAGATATGGGACTCCAGTAACCCATAATGAGCTTTGGCAAATGAACTATTTATGTAAGTAGTTGGAAACTGAAATGGTCTTCCATGAAGTATGATAAAAGCAAATTTTTTGCAAGAATATTTTCCACTTTCACATAAAGGACAGTAACTTTTATCAGCTATGGAATGTAATGTCTGCTTCATTTAGTAAATTAATAAAAAAATGTGGAAGCTGAAATCTTTCTCACCAGAAAATATGTGATTTGGATGAATAGTACCTGGAGTGGTAATCTGGAAATGTGCGGTATGAGATTCTGTGCCACGGAAAAGGACGGGATTTTACATGAAAAAAAGACTTAAATGTGCAAGCATCTAGATATGGTGTAGTAGGTCTAGAAGCTCTGAGTGGTTTTATTTAAATTTTATGCTAATTGACTAAGACCTTGCCTCTAGCTACACAAGCTATATTAAGTAGCAATGCCAGAAAGTCTTTGATATAATGTAGATGAGGAAATTGTTGGACTTTTGGGGATATTACCCCCAGAGTGACATTTTCTTATGTCATATACAGCTAATATTACTACTGAAAAGATAGTTTCTACTGAGAAATTTCATAGGGTAGAGGATTCTATGGAGACATGACAATCAGATGTAATATGTATATCGGATGACATTTCAGAACAGAAAAAAAAAGAACTTAATAAAAACTAATGACATACAAATGAAGTAAGGGCCCTAGCTAATGATAATGATGGATCAATATTGGTTTCATTAGTTGTCACAATGAACCATAGTAATGTAAGATATGAACTGGGTACATGTAAGAGGGAACTGGGTATAGGGTATTAAATAAAGCAGATACCAGATTGCTTGAAGAGAATCATACAAATCATTGGAACTATTGTGATTTTAATCTTCCCATAATCTTCCTCTGAAAGGAATTTCAGTCCATGGTAGCTTTGCATGAAAACAGAAGGATCTGGTCAGTCCATAGAATTATAAGGCATTATTCCTGAAGTAATGATAACTACTGTGGCATGATAAGCCACCTGATACGTTGGTGATGGGTGAGGTTCATAGTGCACAGACAATTTACACATAGTATGTCTCAAAGGAAACCCAGAAGGAACCAGACCACATCTTCCTTTCCACAAGTATGCTTCCTTTCTTTGTGACTGAGTTTAAGTCAGAATGATAACACTCACTAACTGGCAAAACCACCACATTGGCTCACTGAATAAATGGGTAATATATGTTTTGATAAGTGGTCCTAATAAGTCACCTTAACTTATTTTCTTTTTCTTAGTCATTAATGCAAAATTATGTAATTAATCTACTGGTGGATTTAGCTCCATAGTTTTTAACCCCCTTTTTACCCCTTCTTCCTCTCTTGCATTTTGAACAAAATTAGAAAAAAATAAGGCAGACTTTATAAAATAAATGTAATATTCAAGTAATGTAAGGGTGTAATAATAAAATAGAAGCCACTCAATAGAAAAGATAAAATCACTGTTTTTTTGCCATGTATAATGCACACCCATGTTTCTGTGCACATCATGCATGGGATTATTATACCCATGGTGTGTAATCATCATACCCATGTATAATACTCATCCTTATTATTCCCTCAAAAATTTGGGCAAGAAAGTGTACATTATACACAGCAAAATATGGTATTTCATCCAAGAGTGTGTGGAAAGAAAAGCAACAACAAAAAAAAAGAGTTCCAATTAAACCTAGCACTGGGCTTTGAAGACCCAATGCTTATTTTTTATTAGAAATTGGAAGAGCACACTCCTGGGAAGAAAATGTTTTAAACGAAGATTCTTAGCTTTATGTTAATTAAAAAGTAAAACTAACTTCAGACTGAGTGAAGAAATAGCAATTTCTTTTTCAGCATAGGGGCACCAGAAGGAGTTTCATGGCATTTAATTTCTATGTGTAAACTACAAGTTAATAGTATTTCAGTCTAATAATTTATCACTCTGCACTACAAAAGCCTCATTACTATTTCTCGCCTATGGGTTTGGGTATCAAAATGTTTCTTTATGTCATAAATAGCTGTTGTTATTTTATGTTTCCTTTATTATGTACTGAACCACAAAACAAATTTTTGCTAAAAATGAGGGTTCAAACATATAAACAAATCTTTTAAGATTGTAAATGAATATATTCTGTTTATTTTAAAGTCTTCTATGTTATACCAAAACCTTTGCCATTGAGATAATAAAGTCCACTGCAATACACTTTAAATAGTTGTTAATAAAATACTTTTAATGTATTCTTCAGTAGGAATAATTTAGCTACATTGCAAACTTTGAAAAAAGAAAATGTTAATGTAGAAATATGTTGCTGTATCATTATCAGGAAGGTGAAAATCATGTAAGTAAACCATGTCAAAAACAAATTGAACAAGTTTTTAATCCCAAAACTGACTTTTTAAAAATGATTTTATGTGTTTATTTTTAGAGAGAGGGGAAGTGAGGGAGAAATTGAGGGAGAGAAACATCATATGAGAGAAGTACACTGATGGTTGCCTCTCTCACGCACCCAACTGGGGACTTGGCCCCCAATCCAGGCATGTGCCTTGACCAGAGTGGAACCAGCGACCTTTTGGTTTGTAGGCGGGCACTCAGTCTACTGAGCCACACTGGCCAGGGCTAAAATCAGACTTTTATAGAATATTAATTTAATGAATGCTAATTTATTAAATATGTTACATTAGGAATGAGATATTTAAAAAAAATTATCACACACAAACAATTCTCAAATGTAAGTATCTATATTAAGGAACGGAAGCATTAGTTGAATGAAGTAAATCACTTCTAGTGCCTAGTTGCTGGCTTCAGGACTGAAACAAAACAAATTCCAACTAGCAAACAATTAGATTTTGTAAAATACATTCCAGAAAAGATAAATGACTTTGCAGACCAGTGCCTTATAAAACCAGGCATAATACCAACGACATCGTTGCTGAAATATCAAATTGACTAAGAAATAGTAGGGAAATCTGGTATTAAAAACTAGCTTGCCCTCTTAAATAATACTTACAACAGTTTTAATATAGGGTCTTAAATTTAGAACTTGTATCTTAAAAGCCAAGGTGTTATACAAGAATGTGATTGTTCTCTGAAATAGCAAAATTTTCACAAGTACAGTTTCATTGACCCTCATTTGAGAACTTGAAATCTATGGTTTCTATGTCCAATGATATGGTTGTTGTAAATATAAAATAAAATTTATTTCTGTCTAAGTGGAATATATAATCAGTGTATTGGGATGTGCAATACTAAAGAAAATTTTTAAAAAATCACAAAATCATAAAGGGTAGGAAAGAGTCTTAGAATAGTGATGTATTTTAAATATTCCACTGGTGTTCCATTCTGAAGAACAGTGCATACAAATAGAAAATAAAATAACTAAAGGGTTATAGTACCTTACATTCTGCTTGTCTCCTCAACAAAATGTGCTTAACATATTGAACTTTTTTTGTAGTATAATTTTACCATACAAAAGACAGGTCAAATTTCACAAGTGTGGTACCTTTTTGTATACTTTTTATCTAAATTTAAAATTAATAAAAGATCAGCAATGCAAAAGAATGTAGGCTCAATATATGCAGCATAGATCACAGAAAAATATATGCAATTGTCTTTTAAATACATGAAAGTGCTTTCAGTTTTCATCTAAAGTTGAAAATTTAAATCAAAGTTACAATGAGCTATTATTTTTCTTTTACACTATACAAGTAGGCAAAATAAAATCTGTAAGTTTGAAATTCTTCTATTGTGATGAGGCTGTGAAGAAGTAGCCATTTGTTGAAGTACAAATTTTTAAATTTTTATGTAAGAAAACTACTTGCAATTGTACGAAATTTCTGGCTTTCAAATTTGGGATTTTTGACAACATTTTCTGAAGCAAGGATTAAGCACTGATTTTTGTTTGATGGATACAACCCCAGGACACTTACTGAGGACAAAAAAAAGAAGGGTAAAGAAAGAAGAACATCAGTGCAATTCTGGGATAGCCTACTTGTTGTGCGTGGGTCACCGGCCAGCAGTGACCACGGAACGCTGTGGATGGCTCGCCGAAAAACACTCGAGAAAAAAACAAACATGCACAGAGACAAACTAGTTTCTGTGGGAAAGTAGGGACAGAATGGCCACCCCCCCTAGTGGGGGGCGCCTCGATTTACCGTCCACACTTGCTTTTATTGGGCTCATTTTGCATAATAATTCAGGTAAAGTACAGTACTTATTAGGGGGAAGTAAGGAACTATAGAAAACAAGGAACTCTGCTGGTCTATTGAGTCGGGGTCAAAGAGCTGTAAGACTCTGAGGAATAAACTTCCTCCTTGGACCCCTCTCATTCAACTGAGAGCATTCTAAACAAAGAAGGTTTCACAGTAATTTACATGTTCTTTCTTAGGCCTGATCACCCAGGGAATCCGCTCTTTTCAGCACAGAGCTGCACCACCCTGTCATTGTTTCAGGCTTAGCACGGGAACTAAGGCAATAAGGAGATTTTCTCCCAGATGATGAGAACTCAGGCTATGTCAAAGCGAGGGTCCGTCACCCTCTTTTGCTGCAGCCCCCAAAGTCCTTCTTTTGGGGGACCTCCCAAAGTGATCGTGCCTGGCTTAGGTCATTCTCCCCTTGGGGAATCTTACCTGTCTTTGGCTAACCAACCAAGCTTTTTGGGGTTCAGCAGCAGAAGCAGCATTCCTGCCAGGGAGATAAGCTTTTGTCTCCTTGCTGGCTTATGGTTCCAAGGGCATTCCCTTAGCCTTAGCTTAGGTGGGGGCTTCAGCTTCTGATACCAGTCAGGGCGGTTCCCAACACCTACTTTAGCTTAGAGTCAGGAAGAAACATATCCTGTAAGCTATTCACACAAATGTTATGTTTTTAAACAATTTTGTACTCATAAACCATCCCTCAAATCAATCCACAGGTGGGAGAAAAGAGAGGAGAGTTTTAAACCTACTTCTGGCCTTTCTCTTATTTGCTATGATGAAGATTTATCCTCCGGAATGGTAACTCTCCTGAAATGTGAAGTTGTATTATTCAACCACGTTGATCACCATTTCGTATGTAACTCCCCATCTCCTTTAGTGTTTCCTTCAGAAAACAAAGACCTCCCAGCATTGGCTAGCCATCCTGACTGCAACTAAGAAACTGAATTTGGCACCAGCAGGTGAGCAGAGCCCATCAGCTCTGATAGCAGAGGAAGAGCAGGAACTGGAGGTGTTAGTGGCAGGACTGTGGCAATCAGAAGAGGCACATAAAAGTTCTTGATAACACACAGTACACTATTTTACTTTCACCACTCGGAGTCCAGAGCTCAACTACTACACTGTAATCTGCTTCCGTAGTTAACAGAGGTCATTATTTTTTGTAAGCACAAAATATACTCACCTTTTTCTGAGAGAATAGATATACATCCTAGATATACATCCAATAAATCATAGTATCTCTTTCAAGGTGGTTGTAAGTCACAGTTCCCCTGGAAATTTAAGGTAATAAGAAAACAAAAGCACCCAGTTCCTGCTGCCTCCATTGGTCCCAAGGATACAGTGGATATTCATCATCTCTCCTCCACTAAATTTTTCTAACTTTCCCTTACATTTTGCCAACAATTGAGCTTTTGACGACACTGGATAATACATGGTTTTAAGTTCAATGCATCTAGCTCATTCTAGAAAACAACACAATGCTCGAACTACTGCAGGCACTCCCCAGCTGAGACTTCCTTTGTCTAACCAGATACTTCCAGTTTGATGTACACAAAGAGTTAATTCTCTACGTGGGAGTCTACTGCTACTCTTTATTTAACATAAAACGCTTTCTTCTGTTCTGAGAAAATTGTGTGGCATACCATGGTGATAGATAAGGTATTCTCTAAAACTTTGGATAGTAGTGTTGGTAAAGACAAGTTTATATATATATATATATATATATATATATATATATATATATAGACAGATTCCAGTTAGGGAAAATTGTTTTCATATCCGTACCATTATAATATAAAAGTCTCAATATTTGTCTTAATTCTTGGTTCTTTACAATGACAATAGGCAGATAAGGCACAGTGACAGAGCACTCATGTGTTTTAACCAAACCTGGGCCTCTAGCCCAGTGATCAGAACCACCTCACCACTGTCTCATTGAACAAACACTGGAACAGGCAAGAAGAGAGGCTGGCTAGTCGGCATTAAACTTGTTGTGTGCAGCCTCTGCAGTAGATCTTGATGGTTAGACATAAAGATTATGTTAGACATAAACATAAAGATCATTATTTGTTATATATACCCTGAGAGCTCTATCCATGTCTTTTCCTTAGAACTCCTTGCTTTTTGCTACATCAGCCTTGAGAGAGAATCTTTACTACATCATCAGCTTTGAGAGAGAGTCAATATGGTTTACTCCCCCTACCATTTTGTCTTTTGGAATTTTCAAAAGCAATGTTATTCGATTTGTTTTGGCAAACACAGTTGAACTCATGTCATAATGCACACACTGCTCAGGGATTTATTTTTACAAAATACCCTTTATTACAAACTATTGGCAATATAATTACCATTAAAAATCATCTCACACAGTGTCATAAAATTAACTACAAACACTCAACATCACACATACTTATCTCAACTTTATAACTAATTCTCAACATAGTTTTCCTTTAATTTTGCCCTTCTGATAGCCTATGCTAGTTACTCAACTATATCATTATTAGAAAATTAGATTTTAATGATATAATTGTCAACATGATGGTGATATATTAGACCAATTTGAATGAATGAGTTTTGAGTGACAATATTTTTATATCTGAAGTTTGGTAAGGATTTTTGAGTACTTCTATATCCCTAACCACTTTTTTTCATGGCTATAAGACATCAGTCAATAGTATTTTATGAATGATTATTTAATTTAATTTAATTTATTTTTTTAAACAGATTTTATTATTCTTTCAAAATTATTTATTTATTTCTAGAGAGGGGAAGGAAGGGAGAAAGGGAGGGAGAAAAACATCAATGTGTGGTTGCCTCTCATGGACCTCCTACTGGGGACCTGGCCTGTAACCCAGGCATGTGCCATAGACTGGGAATCAAACAGGTGACCTTTTGGTTTGCAGGCCAGCACCCAATCCACTGAGCCACACCATCCAGGGCAATTCAATTTTAATTATAATAAATCAATGCATGTAAAATTATTGTTCTTGATTCTTTAACTCACTGGGTAATAGATTCCGCATTGATAGTGGCCTCATGGTGAACTAAAATTTTTCACTGCCCTTGAACTGTATATTGTTCCAAACCACCCATTTAATAGCTGTCTATCTATGTACATAATTTTACGAGTAGTTTTAGGTTCATAGTAGATTGAAAGGAAGGCTCAGAAACTTCACATATATCCCCTATCTGTGCACATGGATGGCTTTTTTCATTATTAGGATGGCACATTTATTACAATTGATAAAGCTTACATTGGCACATTATATCACAGAAAGCTCATAGTTTGGGGTTTACTCTTGGTTGTGTACATTGTATGAGCTTGGACAACTGTATAATGGCATGCATCCATGATTATAATGTTATATGATATGAAGAATTTTCACTGCTCTAAAATTCTCTCTGCTCCTCCTATTAATTTTTCCCATTCCTTGAACTCCTGGCAATTACTAAAATTTTTATTGCCTCCTTAGTTTTGCCTTTTCCAGAGTATCATACTGTTGGAATCATACAGTATGCAGGCTTTTTATATTGCTTTTTTTTTTTTCATTTTGTAATATGCATTTGTGTTTCCTCTGAGCCTTTTCAGGTTTTGAAAGATCATTTTTTATTTAATGCTGAGTAATATCTGAATGTCAGAATGTACCTCCGTTGATTTATCCATTCACCTACTGAAGGACATTTTGGTTGTGTCCAAGTTTTTGCAATTATATAAAAAGCTGCTGTAACATCAGTGAGCAGATTTTGCATGAACATAAGTTTTCAAATCTTTTAGGTAAGTACCAAGGATAATGATTGCTGTAGTGTATGATGAGTATGTTTAGTTTTGTAAGACACTGACAAACTAACCTCCAAAGTGGCTGTACCATTTTGCACTCCCACTTGCAATAAATAAATGTTTCTGTTGTTATAAATCCTCATCCATATTTGGTATTGTTAGTGTTTTGAATTTGGACCATTCTAGTAGGTATATAATTTTGCCTCACTGTTATTTGAATTTTTATTTTTCTGATGATATATGAAGTTGAACATCTCAAATATTTTTAAAATGCAGTTAAATATAATACAAATGTTATTTCAGTGGGTTTTTTTAAAGCCTCTTCTTGGGAAAATGTAATTGACTGAAAACTCATGAACTTTAATGAGTTCATGGAATGGACCTTAGGCCCAAACCCAGCCACAAATAATACACTAAAATCACAAAATAAACCCACAATCACTGGACAGTCTAGGCAGCTTATAAGAAAGGATGGACTCCATCATTGTAAATAATTTTACTAGACCTGAAATCCACATCTATTAAGATTTCAATTCTTTTTGTTACACATATGGTTTCAAGTAAAACTACTGCAAATACTTGAGTGGCTTGCATTCAATCAGCATAGGAACATGCATAAATCTTTCTAAGTAAGTAAATTTAAATATAATTTATGGCAATTCTAAAGAGAGACTACACAGAATCAAGATGCACCTAGGAACACCGCTGATCCACAATGATAGATTATAATAGACCCAGCTGAGCACGCAGAAACCAAGTCATCATGAATAAATATATTATAAGGAAAGCCTTGAGCAGCTTAATAAAATTCTGTAAATCATTGCTTCAACCTGATCTACTGTGTCAGCAACAGCAAAAAAACACACATCGGTAAATGTGATTTAGTATAAATTCTGATGTTATAAGAAGAGTTGACTAATATTAGCAACCACAGTACTTAAATTTCTTTGTGAAAAATATTCGAACCTCATTTGTGTTTCTTAATATTACATTTTGTTTCAAGACTTCCTGTGAACTGATAAAATGCACAATTATAATTTTATTCAATTCCTTATGGTTTTTCCTGGGTTCAACATCCATCCCAAATAGCGTAAGTGCATCTCAATTCGGATGGGTCATGAAGACAACAGTTTCATCATGCCAAAAGTTAACTGATCATTTTTATCAAGATATAAATGCCTTTTCATTTTTGATGTCTTATTATTGAACTTAATTAAAATGCATGCCTGTTAATTGGTCCTCCTTTCAGATGTGAACTGGCTTAACAATTATCACTTTTTAGGGAAACTACAGGGGACTTCTTATTTTGCCTGGGATCCTCAGATTATTCAGCCCACTTTCACAGTTCTGGAAAATAATTTTCTAGGTCACAATAACTTTTCAGTTACAGGAATGCTTTCCAAATGAAATTAGATTTCTTGGATATAGTTTAACTTTTCTGGATTCACTGTAGAAATCTCTATTTCATCAGTGTATCAATCTCTAACATTACACAACTAGATCTTTAACAAGCGATCCCATGATAGAAAATAAATTGTTGCTCCCCCAGTGTCATTTTTTTCTTATGCTCTTTAACACCAACAAATTGTTGGGAACCGCCCTGCCTGATATCATAAGCTGTAACACCCGCCTAGGCTAAGGCTAAGGGAATGCCCTTGGGACTGTAAGCCAGCAAGGAGACAAAAGCTTATCTCCCTGGCAGGAGTGCTGCTTCTGCTGCTTCATTCATAACTGAACCCCAAAGCTTGGTCGGTTGGCCAATGACGGGTAAGATTCCCCAAGGGGGGAATGATCTAAAACAGGCATCATCACGTGGGAGGCCCCCAAAAGAAGGACTTTGGGGGCTACAGCAAAAGGAGGTGATGGACCCTCGCCCCTCAGCTTTGACATAGCCCGAGTCCTCGTTGTCTGGGAGAAAATCTCCTTATCCCTTGGCTGCCTTACTTCCCTTGCTCCACCTAAGCCTGAAACAATGACAGGGTGGTGCAGCTCTGTGCTGAAAAGGGCGGGTTCCCCGGGTGATCAGGCCTAAGAAAGAATATGTAAAATCCTGTGAAACCTTCTTTGTTTAGAATGCTCTCAGTTGAATGAGAGGGGTCCAAGGAGGAAGTTAGTTGGTTCCTTAAAAGTCTTACAGCTCTTTGACCCTGACTCAAAATAGGCCCTCAGACTTCCTAGTTATCTATTGTTTGATCCTTGCTTCCTAACAATGAGTAATGAGCTTTTACATGAATTCTTATGCAAATGAAACCAATAAAAAGCCTTTTTGGAGGGGGAACGGCGAGCTCTCCCCACCAGGGAGGGTGGCCAAGCAGCGCCCTCTGGGAGAGAGGGTGGCCAAGGCGCTCCCCACATGAGGAGTGGCCCTGCTGTTCCTATTCCCCCACAGGACCTGGTTGTCTCTGTGTAGGTTTTCCTCGATGAGCCATCTGCAGCATTCTGTGATCACTGCTGGCCGGTGACCCACACATCAACAAATGGTATACTTGCTTTCTGTTATTTCTTTACATTTAACCCACATTAAATATTTTATCCTCCTGGAAATATTTTCTAAGTCTTCTTTTTTTCCAGTTATAATGTTTACCTCATTGCAACAATTTTTTTTTTTTTTTTGCTGTTCTTTGGAGATGGATAATATGTTTTTAATACCTGGATTCCTAGCATTTAGCACAAGGTTGAGGTATAAGTGAATTTAATAATTTAATGCATAAGTAGTTAATACATAAGTACTGTACAAAAGCTATTAGCAAAAAATTAGTAATTTGACAATATATTTAACTTTGAGGTGAGATTAAAATGTGAAGCACATAAATTGTTGGTACAATTTATATTAAATCTCTAAGATAGCCTCATGTGTCCACCTATAAAACTCATCTTCCCAAAATATAGAAAAAAATATTTCTACTGACTAGATAGTGAGTTTGGACTCAAAAATTGAAATTAATCATAATTTTATATTGAGATAATTAAAAGACCAAAATTAAACACATGTTTTTATTTTTAATAACTAAATAAGATATAATATTTGAGTCAATAAGAAACTAGATTTTTTTCATCTCTGGCTGCATTAGAGAAAGAAATAAATTATTGGAGCTAACCCTACTGATAATGTAAGTCTTCAGCATGAAGTCACAGTGAACAGCTGGCTATGATTTGATTGAATACACATGATATCTTTAGTAAATAAGTAAAGAAGCCAGATACTTGAACTATGGTTGCATCAGCTGCAAATGCATTCATAGTTATGTTAATGAATGAAAAAAATCAATATTCCTTTTCTTATTCTTTTAGGAGAAAAGAATAGGTTATCTGTTGTACAAGGAAACTTGGAAGAATGAAACAATCATATACAAAATGAATTGGGGGTGGGCACACTGAGCCATAGCAATCAACTCAAACATTTTTATGCAATCACTTGATTAGTTTTCAATTCAGTTCAGAGATTTGAGAAAAATTGGAAACATCATTACTATTTTATTCAATAATTGTAAACTATAAAACTATAACATTCTTTTATGCTTAAGAAAATAATAGTGTTTTAGTGTTTATTTAGTGTACAGATGTTGCCAATACATTAAAATTATTTAGAATACATTAAAAACCATACAATATATATTCTCAAATTTAGAGCATGCTTAGCATATTGTATTTGTATTATTTTTAAAAATGATTATACAATGTATACCCAGAGGTCAGATTCCTTCACCTTGAAAAGCAGGAAACTTGTGTGGCTATGTCCCTCTTCTACTGTCCCAAGTGTTTCCTGAGTTGTGGAAGTTTGGAGAGGTCACAAAAGCCAACAGGAAACTAATATAAGACCCTAATTTAATAAAAAAAAAAAGAAAGAGAGAAAGAAAAGAAAGTGCATTTCTAGTTACTACTAATAAAAACACCGAGCATACAACAGTGAAAATTAATAATAAATAATACCATATGACTTCCCCTAATATGTGAAATCTAAAGAACAATATATACAAACAAATGACACTGAAACACACTCATTGGTTCAGAGAGCAGACTGATGGTTGCCAGAGGGGAGGAATTTGAAGTACTGGATGAAAAAGGAGAAGGGATTGAGAGGTACAGATGGGTAGTTAGAGAATAGTTGTGGGGATGTAAAGTACAGTATAGGAAATGTAGCAAACTAAATAATTATTTAAATCTCTGCTGTTTTTCCCTTTCTATAAAATAATTGTCAAAGAAACACCATGAAATATGACTGCATATATGGTAAATGACTGAGATAGGACTCAGTTAATCCCTAGTTCTAGTATAAATTCCAGAACTAAAGACAATGGGACGATCGACATTTTATTTCCAGATCCGCTTGTGATGATGTTACTGGTGGATGGTCAGTGGGAGCCCAGGGAGTCTCCCCCACACCATGATGGCAGCAAGGGGAGGTTCTTACACTGAACACACGAATAGCCCTTCTCCCCACCACTCTGGTACCAGACTGGGTGGGAACAGGGAAAAGCAGGCATATACGCCATAGAAGTCAAAATGGTGACGAGGGGAGGTTCTGGACCAGAGAGGTCTGTCCGTGTAGCCTGGGGAAAGGAGGGGTTGGTTAGAATCCCAGAAGCAGGAGGAAGTTTAAGAAGTTGATTGGTCATTTTTGGAAAAGTCCTGATCCATCCCACATCTAAAACTAATATAGTCCCAGGGGAACAAAGAAACTTTCTCTTGCTCATAGATGGCTTTTTTGAGACCTATCTGCAGCTGGTGTACTGGCCCGTTCTCTCTATGGGCCACATTACTTTAGTAGCCATGTGGCCCAGAGCCTCAAGGAGAACCTCTCTCTCTCTCTTACAGACCTGGTGAGTCATCACTAGTGCGTGTCTGTTCTCCCTCGGGAGTATACAACCTTGCAGGGACAATCTTTAATCTGATGACTCACAGATTTCCACCTCCAAATCTCCTTTCTCCTATATTTCAAATTAATATAGACATGTTTCCTCAACATGAACATTTTATTGCAAATGTAATTGACTTATACAACTTGATTTTTCCACAATCCATCCCATTGTGAGGCCAGGAAGCACTTTTCAGTTGTTGCTTTGACAATTTTTGACAATGTGATGGGTGGTAAGTTATTCTCAAATAGTTTTTTTAAATGATAACACTAATTATTTCTGAGAATTTATGAAGATGAAGTAAACTAGACAGCTTAACTAGCTTGCTGTATGTCATAGTGATTTTTAAATAAATACTATAAGTACTATTCTTTCACAAGTAAAATTATTATTTATTTTATAAAACTTTAATATAGATTTGCATTTTTACATATATTTTGAAGAAGATGAATAATAAAGAAAAATAGCCAAATGTTTTGGAAAAACAAATTTGAGGCCTAAGTAATCTTTTTTAAATAATCTAGTTTTAACATTAATCATTTATAATGTTATTTGAAATATTTATCTTTGTAGAATTAAGATAATACTTTTAAGAGCTATCTTATCAATCATATTTTAGGTAAATATTCCCAGGTAGAATCATACTTCCAGAGGAAAATGATAATTTGAGTTTTAAATCAAAGTCACATATTTAGGTTGAGAACTAGACCTTTTAGTAGGGTCTTGTATCAAATATTCAAAACTAGAAGACATTTGTCTTGAATGTCAAGTAAGAGGCACCCATTTTAGAAACAAATCTTGGTGATGGAGGTCTGATTGTTTTCTATTTTTTTAAAAAAATCAGATGCATTACTTAGTTAAAACTTCTACAAATAATGAAGAAAATGGTGGAAGAAGAGAGGACATATTTTAAAATATATATTTTTAAATCCATAAGATGTATTTTCATGATGGTTTTTCCAGTAGAAAGACAAATAATAATAATTTGTAGAACATTTTCTTATGCTTGGAAAGCTTCAGAATAAGCATGAATAAGCTTGAATAAGCATGTACAGTATGAGCATGATGCCTAATTTTAGGAAGAATAATTATGACTGGCAGTGGTCTCAACTATGTTCACAACATTTGTTTGAAGAGTTTTATTTTCCATTATAAATATTGAAATAGTGTGTTTTACATTTTAAAATGTGAAATACTCTGGAATATTTTTGAAATTCCAGAGTATTTTATTCAATTTAGATAATTTTAATATGTCTTTTATTCAGTAGACATCAAAGTTTTTAAAATATATAGAGTATGGTTTAATATAGATAAAAAAGCAAATTGCTTGAATTCAATTCAATTACAGATGAAAACAACGATTTACTGAACTGAAGTGCATATTGTAATTCAGAAAATAAATATATTAGTATAGTATGAACAAAGGCAATATATCAAGAACAGAAAGAAAATATGAATAAAGTATGTATATGGCAGAATCATCTTAGAATGCTATGGGATATTAACATCACTATATAATTATAAACAGTTAAATCTATTGATAAAATTTATACTTTTATTTATTAAATGTGAGGTTGATTATAAATATATCAACATATGATTCTATATTTTCATTGTTTTCAATTTAGTACAATTGAATAAACATATTTTATTACAATGTTCTTTATACAGTACTTTTTAAATGATAAAAAATAATACTTGTTTATTAAATAAAATTAAAATATATATTTTAAATAAATAGGAAAATTTATAACATTCTCAACCTTTAAATATGGTCATGTTTGAATATTCTGTGACTTTTAAAAGATTATACCCTAACTGCTCTATAGATAGCAGCAATTAGTTCTTGGAGTTCAGAATTTGGGGCTCAGAAATTGAAAAGAACCCCAAAGAAGCCAATAAACTGTAAGCATATAAACCTACATATATGTACAATATATACATGGAAACCTACACATATGTTTATACATATAAACATATATTCTTATATAAAGACACTACATTATATAATCACATTGGCATAAATATCACCTAGAATTCCATAGGAAATTTAACAATATTGATGGAAAGAGTAGACTGGTGACTGTAGTAGCAAAGACGAAAGGGAGAATGTTTACCGTCTACCTGTTTCAGGCATTTCTTATACTCCAATTCAAGTCCATGAGATCTCATTTGTTTAGTCTCATCTATGCCACATCCATTTGGACTCTGTCTTCCACCCCTGACTCTCTCACTGGAGCTTCTCTGTAGTTTTGAGATACCGTAAGATCTGCTCATATTGGTACAACCGAAAATACATGGGAGATAAGTTAATTCCCTATGGCATAAACACTTAAGAAATAGGAAATAGGTAAAAGAAATAGGTAAAATAGGAACTGGTAAAAGATGCAGAAAAGCTCAGTCATTCACGAAGTATGAGCTCCTCCACCCCCCTTCCCTAACTTGCCTTTTCTCCCTTCATTCCTTTCCCTATAATTCCGATTTCTAATGGACTGTCAGTATACAAATTTTTGCTTGGATATCTATTTGCCAGGGAACACAGACCAAGACAGTTGATTCTAGAAGTGTTCCTAAAAGCGGTCCCTCAGGACAACATCTTGAATCCAATCGCTCACTATTGTGATGGCAATAATTTGGTCTAAGTTAACTCCTACCACACAGTAACATAATGATTATTATCAATCTTATGTATTATTGTGATCAAGTGCATTTGCAAGTGGTTTGTTCACATATTCAGTACCTGTGGGACTTGATGATTTTGGAGTCCATGGTAACTATAAGTAATATTATAAGGAAACTTGCCCAAATCAGAGTCACGAAGAATTTCTCATGTCTTCTTTCTTCGATTCCCTGGGGGGTTTATAGTTTTAACTTTTAAGTTGAGAACTACAATTGACTTGAATTTTGTTTGTTTTATGATAGAGTTTAAAGGGCTGAAGTTCAATGTTTTCCCATCTAGCTGATACAGTAAAAATTCATTTAATTATATTCCTTGTGTGGGCAACAACCTATTAGCCAACAAAATATGTTGGATAATATTAAATAATATTAGGAAGAAATAGAGTGACTTTTATATATAAGAAGATCTATATATCTATATATAGCTATATAAATTTTGGTATTTTGAAACACCATTTATCTTTTACAATTATTTTTAAATTCAAACAGCTGTAATGAAATATTATACCCTTTGTTAGAATCCACAAAATCTAATATTACAGCACCTTTAATTTTTAACATACGCTCTTTTAAGACTAGATACTTGTTTGTATTTATTTATATGTTTTATTTTTCTAATATCTATTGTAATGTATTCTTAAAATGTAAGCTTACATCTAAGATTAGGTTATAAATCTATTTAAAAAAGATAGACAATAGATATGTTCCAAATTTAGAATTACCCTATCATATGTATCATTAAATTAAGCAAAAAAGTATATATAATTTTCCATATCTTTTTATTTTTAATTATTGGAAACTTACAAAATGTGCAGTATTGGTGACATACATAAGCAAGATGGATTATGCTCATATTAGCTGTTAAGACCACAATTCAGAAAGTAAATCAGAAAAAAAGGTATAAGGTAGAATTGTTAATACCTATGAGATAATGGGGTGATCTCGAAACAATAGGAATGCATACCAGCTAAGGTTCATGACCTGAATACAGAGAGATATTTAATGCAGTACAGTGTTTCTACAAGCAAAGGGTGCAGGCAGCTAGCAGCCAACTGGATGCTGTTTAACATCTACACAAAAGAATGTCAAGAATGAAGGAGCAAGAGGCTGAGAGTGGTCACACCAAGAGTCATGATCCCTCACTGAATTTCCAGAACTGTGTCAGTTTTCACATCTATTTACTGCTGAGACAGCCTATAGCCAGATGGAAGGGTTTTTCCAACAGTCAGCGCATATTTTAACAACCTCTTTAATTCTTCCCCACAGGAGCCTATGGAAATGTACATAGGTGACAGCAGATTGAGGAAAGAACTGCAGCTTGATTCCAAAGGCTGTCTGCTGGCTGAGTTCCATTTCATCCAGGGCGATCGGTCATTTTCTACTAAGGCCTTTGACTGAAAATGGCCCACTCATGTTATGGAGGGTTATATGCTGTATTCAAAGTTTATTGATTTAAGTGCTAATCTCCTCTAAAAATACCTTCACAGAAACATATGAAGGACTTGGTCAAATGTCTGATTACCATGGGTTAACCAATTTGACAAATGAAATTAACCATCACATTATATAAAACTTTTTCTTCATTTTTCTCATTCTCCTCTTCCCTCTCTTATTTTTCTTCCTCCTCTTCCTTTCTCCTTTATGTAGGAAGGAAACAAAAAGGTAACCAAGAGAGCTACATGCTAACACCAATCAACTGCATTCTTATGGTAATAAATAAAGATCAGACAAAACTGAGAAATCATGATTGCTGTAAACCAGTGTTATTAAATTATGATACAGAGGTTGTGGATGAAGTGAACATTATGATTTCATATTTCTCCCTTGCTGGTTCTTAATTTACCTCCTAATTAACTTATGGAGTACCAATGTGTACTTGCAATGATGATTTTTTAAAGCCTTAATTATGGTTTTCTGACCACAGTATGCAAGAAAAATGTTTTGTGTGATATATCTAAATTTATTTAAAGACTGCCATCTGTACTTCTGTGTCCTATTTTAAATGTACACTATGTTGGAGCACTTGCTCAGCTAAAATTTACACTCAGTTAATGTGATAGAATTCACTGTCCGTTTTTGAAGACGCACCGAGGGAAATTCAGGTCGTGTCTCTCAACCAGTCTGAGTTTCATCCTGTTGCTTCATACACTGAGAAACGTTTCTTATAGAAAATAATCTGTCATCCTCATTATTTATTTTTCTTGTTATATATACATGTGATACTGTTTAGAAAGGGCTAATCCCTACTTCAGGCACTTTGAAAATGAGACCTTATATAATGACAAAATCCTAAGCTTTTAACTAATTTGTTTAATTCACTAGTGGGAAAACTTTTATATACTTGTTTAATCAAATATTTATTGCACATATTCATCATGCCTGGAACTGTACTAAGCACAAAAATTATGGTAAATGTAAGGAACTCTGCTTGCTCTCTTGTGGAACTTTTAGAGTATGAGAAGGAGATTTAAAAAAAAATATTAGACCAGTTATAGAATGGAAAGTGCTGGATTCTATGTCCTGGGTCCCTATATGAGGGTGAGAGTCAGGGAGCTTGACCAATTTAAGTATCAAGGAACGTTTGGAAGAAAGAAAAACATGTATTTATTGGAAGAGAAGTCACTAGTATATTTGTGCATGGGGGAAATGTGAGTTGTCTTTTGGATAAATGTCTAATTTCAAACTTTTTTATGACCTGGTTTCTTTTTAGTGATACTGATTTAAGGGGATTAGGAATATTTTTCCCCTAAGGAAAGGTACAATAGACCTATAGCTTGACAAAGTCCTCTATTTCAGAGACCCTTCCTTTTATGAAACGGTTCTAATAGTAGGAATAGATAATTTGGCATTGTGTTGAAGATATCCCTTGTTGGGGAAGATATATATCACAGATTATGACCCCAAATCTTCTTTTTGGAGAAGAGATGTTTAGAACTTCTCTAATATATTTAAAGTGTCCAGAATGAAGTTCACTCACGTTAGTCTTCAAGCGATTCAGTGAGGCAATCACAAGTAAAGGAAGAGGGGCATATTCATTTTAGATCCAAAAATATCTCCCATTCCTGTGTGTTTATCTAGACTATTAATATGTGGTTAAATTTTAGACTGTTTGCAGGACCAGCCACTCAGGCACAATGGTAGTAATCCAGATTAATGATTAGATGTGAATGTACATAAAATTCTAACTTTATCCAACAAGGACGGGTTTTTAAGAGACCCTATGGTGCCTCTCTAAGAATGTGGCTCACCAAAAGGATCATCAAAATAGAGGATAAGATTCACTAGAGTGTGTTAGGCTGTTTTTTTTTTTTTTTTTTTCCTATTAATGTTTAGTGGAACTATGTGGTCTAATTTAAAGTGCTCAAATCTTCCAACAGTCTAGAAAACTGTGACAGAATTTTGTAACTTGGAGGCTCTGGCAAAGGGACACACACACTCTCTCCCTGGAGGGGTCCTGGAGGGTGTGGGGCTCCCTGGGGATTTAACCACCTTGACAAAACTAGTAGGTACACTGATTTTGTTTTGTTTCTGTTTTGTTTTCTTTTCTATTCAATATTTGTTTTAAATTAAAGGGGTATGTCATTGAACTACATCAAATAGAGCTGAATACGAGAAAATAAATCCAGTTGACCAGATACATGCCTACCAGGAATTTGCAAGCAGGAATGATTGCTGTGGTCTGTGCGGATCAGCTGGGTTCCTGAAATTTTGTCTGGAGGTCATGGCAGAAACCACTGAACTACCAACTCCCTTCTCATTTTTGAGAGCATGGCTAGACTACATCTGCCAGCCATGTTGATGGTGGGGTCTTGAGGCCAAGTTCTCTCAAATAAAATGCATGCATCTGCCATGTGTCTAGCTTTCAGGTTGGGCAATTAAAAGCATCCTGCATGTTTATTTAAGTACTTTTTCACTTCAGCTGCCTGTCCCCTGCTGGCCCTGGAAAATGGCTGAGCGTAGGGGGAATGAGGTCCATGAAGGACCCTGTGGAGAAGAGGTAAGACATTATCAGAACATCACTGTCTAGTGTAAGCATGAGCATATTTGAACTTATGCTTACAGTAGTTTATTCTAGTTTAAGAAAGACATGGTTAAAATGCTAGAGAATAATGGTTTATAGAAATAAAATATCATTTTCTTGCTGCTAAGCCAAACTGGGGACCCAACTAAATATTTTTAAAAACTATATATAAATATTTTTAAAAATATAGTGGTGAGAAAAAAAAATGTTGCACATTAACTGATTCAAAATTAAAACATGAATAGACTTGGTATTATATTGAGTGAAATAAATTAGACAGAAAAAGACCACTATCATATAATTACATTTATATGTGAAATCTAAAGAACAAACAAGTGAACAAACAAAGCAGAAACAAATTCACAGATACAGAAAACATATTTATAGTTGCCAGATGGGAATAGGGTTGGGGAGAAGGCAGAAAAAGGTGAAAGAATTAAGATGTACAAATTGCCAACTATAACAATAGTCATGGGGATATAAAGTACAGCATAAAGATATAAATAATATGACAGCATAAATATAGTCAATAATGTTGTAATAACTATATGGTGTCAGATGAGTACCAAACAGGGGGATCACTTTGTATGTTATATAAATGTCTAATCACTATGTCATACACCTGCAATTAATATAATATTGCATGCCAACCATAATTGAAAGAAAGCATTTGAATAATAAAATTAAATCACATTTGTAAAAATTTAAGTAAACAAACACAACAATTTGATTTTCCAAATTAAGAATTCACTCACAAGCACACTGACATATATATTGATAATAATTAAGGTATTTTGTAACTTTGTTTTACAACATTAAGCCACAGAAATTACAATGTCTCCCACTTTCTGCTATTTCTTTTTATGGTAACTTTATCAAGTTACTTAAAATGGTTTGTACAATATAACAAAAATATAGAAGATTACTGAAACTACTGAAATCAATGACTCCTTCTTAAATGTGAGACTGGACTAAAATTTGCCATGATATAAATTCTTTATTAGGAGAAATTATTTAAGGAATGTGTGCAAAACATTTTATTTAATGCAAATCAGTATTCTTCAGGATATATGTTTATAATTTTCTTCAAAATTATCACCTTATAATTTTAAGAATAGAAAATAGGCACTCAAGTAAGGAATATTAAAGGCGCATGCACTTATTTTCTTTATTGCAATTGTATGCTCAAGGTATTTTCATAAAAATGAAAACATTCTCTCTTAAATTAAGCAAACAGTAAACACGATGATATATCTTAGATGTGTGATGTGTGATGAAGTGCAGGAAGACGAGTTATTAACATTATGTGAAGTTAGAGAATTATATTTTTGAAAGCCCCACAATTTCTTATTTTTTTGTTGTAAGAGTGTAAGATTTATCTGGCCTGGGTGGGGAAATCTCATTCCAGTTTTTTTTTAAAGATTTTATTTATTTATATTTATTTTTAGAGAGGGAAGGGAGGGGGAGAGAGAGAGAGAGAAACATCAATGTGCAGTTGCGGGGGGTTATGGCCTGCAACCCAGGCATGTACCCTGGCTGGGAATCGAACCTGGGACACTTTGGTTCCCAGCCCGCACTCAATCCACTGAGCTATGCCAGCCAGGGCTCGTTCCAGTTTTTTTTGAAATGTGTAGATACATACATATTAATGCATTTGGGGAAGAAATGATTTTTGTTATAGAAACTTGCGAATAGCACATCAAGTGTTTCAAACTGATTTTCTCAGTGGACTGTTTACGATTGTAATTTGGATTATCTGTTATAAATAAAAGTGTCCTGTGAAGGTCTATTTCATGCCTCGATTTAGAAAGTGTTATTTCTGAAGAATAATCACACGTGAGTAGACCTGCATGTTTATGTTTCCTGGACAGTTCATTACAGTGGGTCTATGTGTGCATTAGGCTAAGCTTTGGGAGGACGGGCAACCTATTCTGATGTCTTCAGTTCCCATCAAAGACACAGAGTAAAACCAAATTCATTGGTGAGAGTACAAAATATTGGTCACAATTTATATTTTATAAAGAATTATAACTAAAAATATTAAAAATGACTTATTTTTTTAAATTTAGGCAGGTTTATTTATTTTATGAAGATATTGAATGTATATACCCATGCAGAGCAACAAATATGCCATCCTTGGATTTAATCATTCTTTGTATTTTGTTAACGATGGATTTATTTTAGAGGAGAGTTATTTACCTCTGTTAGATTCACTGTTATTTTCTAACTGGTATGGTTCAGCTCAGCATCCAAATTCTAAAGAAACGGTTCAGCTCATTTCCATTTAGATGAGTGCCTGATTAAAGTACAATAGCACTCTGACTTCTCAATGTAAACTTCTATCTTTTTTCATAAGAGAGTGTCACCTTTTTATACAGTTTAAGATTGAACTTTGGGTGCTACTCAAACGCTAAAGATTTGTTTTAGTTCACATTTTCATTATGATGAATGTATTTTCCAAAGTTATGTTAGTGTGTAATGGTTTCTGGTATGAATTATTTCCTGAAACAGTATTTTCATTATTATAGGGAACTTGAAAATTAACAGACAGTACCTAAGAAGAAACATGTGAAGGATAAAAGAGATACATACTATAATGTAAATATTAAAATTGAGAATGTGAGCTAAAATATTGGGAAATAACAAAGGCTTCATAAGCCCCTTAATAATTTTCTAACTTTTCCAGGCATATATATACATTTTTATTCATCCCAAACATTGGAAAGATCTCCTTCTGTCAAAGATCAACCTTTCTGTGAGTGTTCTTATTACCCTCTATTAGTGACTTATTAAAATAATTGTCCCTGTGGTTATTGTATTTTTTTCTGTTCCATTAACCTTGTCTTATAATATGCTCTAGAATGTTTCACATAAATTAGAAAAATAAAATTAAAAGGTGGGGGTGGAGGCTTTCAAAAATGAGCTGTTTCTCTGTCTTATGGGTCTGTCTCAGGAAATAACATAATGGTAGTCATTCTGATGCTGCCTTCTTAAGTCCAAGGAGATTGCTTCTTTTCCTTTCTTTATTCCTTCTTTCCTTCCTTCCTTCCTTCCTTCCTTCTTTCCTTCCTTCCTTCCTTCCTTCCTCCCTTCCTTCCTTCCTTCCTTCCTTCCTATCCCATTTTTGATTATTGACTTATAGTAACCAGCTACTAAATATATCTAACCCTACAATTCCTCACTTAATTTATCCTCTGAAAGATTCCTATTTCTATAATGCTGATTTTACCACTTCTTTAATCTTTAGATTGATTTTATTAAAGTAAAGATAATATCTATAGGAGACTTAAGTGGTTGCCTACCTCACTTTCAATCCCCCTATTAATTTTATTCATTTTGTTTAATTCTCTCTCATATGACATTGTTATATTGTGATTAGCCTAGGGAATTATAAAAATCTCATTCTTCTTGCCAGCTAGATGTAAGAAAGGTTATAAGACTTCCCCAGAAGTAAAATTATATTTTATTCTTATTTGCATTTGTATTTATTTACAACCATTTATATTTGGAGAAGTCTGCTGAAAAAATTCTGGGTAAGCGTCTCTTGTTACAGACAAGAAATCTTACCCACAGTTTGCACTGTATGTTCTCATGTTTGCACACAGTCATAGCCATTTTACTCTTATGAAGGGAGAAAGCCTGAGGATAAAGTTGAGGATAGCAAGTCAGAAAAAAAAAATCCTGGGTTCCTGATGACAGTTCAATTCCGAATTGAACAATGTTAGGGTACCTGACCTCTAGAATCTTTGCTATATAAGATAATAAATTTTTCCTTTTTGAATTGGAATCTCCCACTCTATTCCTGGCAAAACTCCAATCAAGTGTCGTACTTACACAGAGTTCTGGAGGCATGATTTAATACGTTAATTCATGTACAGCACAGTGCAGAAAGCCTGGCCCAGTAAAGTGTATTCAAAATGGAAATGATTACTCTTGAATTCCTTCTTCAACTTCTATTGTTGTTATTATCGGATCTTAAAGTTTGAAACTTTAAATATACATATTTTCCTTCTTAATAATGAAATATACCTATATCAAGTAAATTTCATATTGTTATGTGACAAAGTAGCTTATCTCCTTAATAATAGTTTTTGAACAGTATTTTAGATATATGTTTCAGGACAAACTTCTGAATTAAAATGTTAAATATTATTTCCTTCTGCAGAGGATATTTTAATTTTCTGACGGAAATGCTTCATCCTCAATGAGTGTTTTGAGCTTGGTGAGAAAATTGAACTGGATTTGGAGTTTTCACAGTTTAATTGATATATTTCTCTGACTATGCTTATTTATGTAAGGTACCATAATCTACATCTGTGTGTGGTTTTCCCCTTTTCATGTTTCATATGTTTCACAAACTCCAAAGAACAAGGTTCTAATTGTCCTCCTGCCTTTAAAGAGTGGTTGTATTTTTTTTTTTCATGTTGATAGAAATGTTTGTCAGCCTTTTAAGCAGAGTTCGAAATCACACTAGTTTTTCTCCCTCACTTACACCTCCACTCTCTGTGATGACAGCTGCCACTCATTCATGAACCTTTCTGGAGTTCATTTATACAAATTGTCTTCTTCCAAGATTATTTCACAAAGGTTTAAACATTCATGAATTTTCTAAATCAGTTACATCTTCTCTATTCTCTTTACAGACTTACACATGTTGTTGCTGTTATTTTGTTTGTTTTCTTCTTTGTTAAGTTTATGTTTTTTTTTTTAATTCTGTAACTTTATTGTTATTTTAGTGAGTCTTATGGGGGAATGAAGATAAACAGGTATGTTCAATCCAACTGTCATTTCCAGATGTCTTCTATTGTGTTTTTTTCTATAGTCAGCCTCAAATTACTTTGTGCATCACTACAAAATTAATGTTCCATTACTTTATGCCTTGCTTAATAAATTTTAAAGCACTGTGAGGATCCACAGGACAGGATTCAAATATCTTTATTCTGGAACCACTTTCTGCCCAGTTTTTGATTAATGTTTTCCCAAACATGACGTTGACTATCCCCGCTCACGTACCAGTGGTGCCGTATTCCCATCCAGACTTTGGTTTTTCTCTGCCGCTGCCTGGACAGATGTGCCACTTCCACTTACAAGTGTGGGTTTCTGGAGGGCTGAACTAGTTTATTCAAAGTCAAGTGACAGTGTCAGACCCACATTTGTAACTAGAACAGCTGGTTTTAAGGCACAGGTTGTTGCATTATGCTAAGATGCTCTATATATGAAAGTTCGAGACTACAAGTGTTTGGATTGCACCCCTACTGTAGTAATGCATTATTTAGTAGACAAGCCCTAAATTTAAATTTTGAACCCATAAAAATCCTCTGCACTTCCCTTTTGTAAGTAGAAATTATATATACAAAAGAGAGAAAGATTGGGCAGGAGAAATGGCAAACCAGAGCTCTTCAGGAAAACAAACAAACAAACAAAAACCCTCTGATTATCCGTACTGCATATTATAGACATTATATTCTAAGCAAATTGTAGTATTTTGAGTTATTTACATAACTGCTTTTGAATGTGTACAAATCAGTTACATTAAGATAATTACACATTGTTTTATCTACTTTTTGAAGTGAGCAAATTCCTAAAAGTTCTTGATTTGATTCTAAGAAATAAATTTTATATACAGTATAATATGTTAACTTATAGTTTAAATATTAATTAGACCCCTGTAAATGCATTGTTTTTTTTTTTTTTTTTTTTTGTGGTTGGGAGATTTTAGCCAAGAAAGTTGTGTCTCTGTAACATGAAAGTTAAAGAGTCAGAATTTGTTTATTTTGCTGGATTCAAACTGAAGGTTAGAAGTAACTGTTTTCTGCCCAGTAGATCCTGCAAAAACATTGAAAGAAATAAGCTGACTGCTCGGGTTTGGTGCACTACACATTATATGAGGAATTTCTAAGAATGTCAGGCTGTGACAAGAGGACATATATAAAATTATATACATTGCCAAGTAAGAAAACACTAAAGCACAATTATGGAATATATGAAAGGTGAATATAATCTGAAAGTTCTTAGATATTTGCTTCAGAAGTTGTATTTTTATTAAATATATATGTAAAGAAATAATAAGCATGGCATTCTTATAGTTTTTTTTTTGTCAGATATATTTCCATAAATTCTCATATATACAACTGTGGTTAAATCTTATTTTATTTAATGTATACCAGAATGTTAAAGTATTTTATCATTTTTCCTACCCAACAACACCATGAAATATATATTATTATTTGCCCATTTTAGAACCAAAACAATAAACAATGTCTAGAATGTTTAAGTAATCTTAAACCACGTGATCTTTTCACTATGTGCCATTGCTATTAAATTATAGAGTTAGAATTTTCCCTCTCACAATTTACAGTTTTCCTAACCTCTATTCTGTTTTGCAGTGTAGAAATAAGGGAATTTTAGTCTTTCTACCGCTTCTAAGATTATCTTACTCTGTTTAGAACACTATCCAAATTTCACTTGTAAATTATGTCCCCCTTCCTCAGTAACACTTCTGGTTTTGCTTTTAATTCTCCAATGTGGCCCACAGAAATCAGGAAACTCACAAGCGAGAGCATATCCAATCACAAGGCCACGTCAGGGGAAATAAGACTGGAGAAAATGTGTTTGTTTCTCATATGAATGACAAGCACTGAAACTCAAAACCCTGTTCATTTTTATATCTAGCTTATTATTTCCGGTCTCCTTTATATTAGGTTCAAAATTCCATTTACTTTTGTATAGCAGTTAACTAACAAATACAAAGATTGTATAAACTACAAGATCAACTAACAAACCATAGAATGTGTATATATATGTATATATGTACATATATATGCTCTACAGTTATAATGACACATATATACATATAGCCATTAACAACAGACAAGCTTTTATTTGGATATCATGATTGCTTTCTACTGAGAAACGTATTAAGCATTATGTAATCTCTACATGATTACTTCCATAATTATTGATCACCATGATTCTCCAATTAATCACTTAAACATGTAAAAGACTAATGCTTACACCACTCCTATCTCTTACATATTAATCAGAAAGTGTCTCTTAGTATAGCTATGTACTAATTATTGAGTTATTTAGAGAAATATTATGCAAGTATTCTTATTTTGTTTTAAATTTCTATTTTACGCCCTCAGCTGACTGTCTCATAGTTTAACTTTTTCTACATCTAATAAAGAAATGAAAACAGTGTCAATGTTTTGTGTTACATGAATCTTAAAATAGTAGCAAATAATTTCAATTACTAGGCTCAAACCTGCAGGATAACCAATGGTTCGTTGTGATCGAATGAAATATAGAGATAATTATTTAAGAACTGAAAAGAGAAGCTTAAGAGAGGGTGATAATAGAAACTTCACTCAGAAAACATTTACAGATATGGAAAATACACTTTGTTTCAAAATTTGAACTATCCTCCAAAATAGTAATGTTTCATTGCCAAATAAATGTTTAATTTGATAAACCACATTTATATAACTACATGAAGTAAATTTGGAAATATCTATCATGACCTCTACATATGAAAATTTGATGTCTTTTCATTATGATGGATCAGTATAGCAATGTAACTAAGATTTTTTAAAATATAATGTGTTTAAATCTTGAACTTTCAGGATATATTTATAATTTTAAAATTATAAAAGTATGAGTAAAATCAAAATGCACACATTAAAGAATAATGAATGACCTAATTAAAAGATATTATTTTATTTTTCAGGGGACAGCACTAACAGAGTCACCTACTACCACAAATTATGCAGTCAAGTTCCCCACATTGGGGGAAGTTACAGAAAGCCTCACACCTGGAGTGCAGTGGGTCAGCCTCACCCTGGGAAAACCACCTTCATGAACATGATATCCCCTGTCAGGTAAGTATTAAAAGCTATTCTTTAAGAAACTGAAACATCAATAAAATTATGAAATAGAAAATGAAACAAACCAACAGAAGCTTTAAACAAAAGGGACTTCTGCAAAATAAAAAGCTTCTGCACAACTAAAGAATACATCAGCAAAATCAAAAGGGAACCAACTGTATGGGAACATATATTTGCCAATGACACCCCGGACAAGGGTCTGACATCCAAAATATATAAAGAACTCACATGACTCCATTCCAGGAAAACAATCCAAATAAAAAATAAGCAAAGGACATAAACAGAGACATATGAAAATATGTTCAGCATCACTAGCCATCAGAGGGATATAAATTAAAACCACAAAGAGAAATTACTTCACCCCCATCAGAATAGCCATCATAACCAAATCAACAAATAACAAGTGCTGGCAAGGTAGTAGAGAAAAGGGAAGCCTAGTACACTGTTGGTGGGAATACAGACTGGTGCAGCCACTGTGGAGAATAGTTTGAAATTTCCTCAAAAAACTAAAAATGGAATTGCCTTTTGATTCAGTGATCCCCATTCTGGGATTATACCCTAAGGATCCCGAAACACCAATTCAGAAGAACCTATGCACCCCAATGTTCATAGCAGTACAATTTACAATAGCCAAGTGCTAGAAACAACCTAAGTGCCCATCAGTAAATGAGTGGATCAAAAACTGTGGTACATTTACACAATGGAATTCTATGCAGTAGAAAGAAAGAACTTCTACTCTGAGTGACAGTATGGAAGGATCTGGAAAGCATTATGCTAAGTGATATAAGCCAGGCAGTGAAAGACATATACCACCTGACCTCACCTATAAATGGAATGTAATCAACAAAACAAACAAGCACGTGAAAAATAACTAGAGACACTGAAATAAATAACAGACAGTAACCAAAGGGGAGTGGGGAGAGGCATAATGGGAAAGAAGGGGAAGGGTCATCAAGGAATATGTATAAAGGTTCCATGGGCAAACCAAAGGGGGGTAGGATTGAGGGTGGGAAGTGAGGGTGGCAGTTGGGCAGGGCAGAGTGGTAGGGGGAAATGGAGACAACTGCACTTGAACAACAGTACAAAAAATTTGAAAGAAAAATAAAATAAATAAAAAATAGAACAGGCCAAGAAAAAGAGTTTAAAGATGTACAGTACATCTTTAAATTATAATTAGCTGTTTCTGGGAAGAAATCAGTTTGCAACTGTTCTGTTATAGATCTGTACAGTTCAACATAATTACTTTGGGGAAAAATATACCTCAATATTTTCAGATAGAAATAATCCTTTCTGTTATTAAGGAACTTTAGAAGATAGCTCAGAAGAACCCAAGATAGCACATGTCATTTTTTAACATGCCTTGAAATAAGAAAAATATTTTATGTATTAAAATTTTCATCATTTATATCTTGAAACACTATTATTATGAATCTCAATAGAAAGGATGTTAGCATAACACAATTCTATATATAATCTTCACTGCTACCCATGGTTTGTCATTGATTTTCCAATAATTATATATAATAGAGAATGCTAGTATTCGTTTTTTTATCATGAGTTTCTACAAATGATTGCAAGTAAGAATTTTCTTTAACAATATTTTGCAAAATAATCTATTTTCTCTTACTTTCTTTTCGATGCCTTTTGCTTTATTGTGCTTCTTTATTTTACTTACTGGCCGACATATTTTGCTTAATAATTAATATTTCATTCTTTGGAAAAAATTGAACAATAAACAATATTAATCCATTCTCAAGACACAATTGGATCCTTTTCTCTACTATGTGGTTTTGATAATATGGTTCATGTTTTGATATACTGATGTCAGTCTGGAAAAAGGCCAGCCATTTTTAATGTAACAAGAATGGTTTGTGCAACATTGATGTAACCTGGCAACCAAGGAGAGTGTACTGGAACACATGTGTGTGAACAATGACAACTTCTCTGTACTAGTCAATGGGGGTGGTACACACTGTTGGGTGAGCAATTGTACTGTGTGGCTATCACTTTCAAATTGACTGAGCAAGTAGAGCAAGAAATCTACATCAAATTTTGCATTAAACTTGGACATTCCTCTGTGGGAAACTATTTGATTGATTCAGAAGGCTTTCAAAGATGAATCAATGAGGGTAGCACAAAAAAAAAGTGTGGCACAAATGCTTCAAAGGTGGTCAAGAATCTTTTGAAAGGACCCACATTCTGGAAGGCCTGCAACAAGCAGAACACCTGAGAATGTTGAATGTGTAAGGGCTACAATCAACAAAGATCAGTGACTGACACTTTGAGAACAAGAAGCTGATCAGGGGATTTTGAAAACTACTCTGTCCAAGATTTGGACACAGGACCTTCTCCTGAAATGTGTCATGACAAAATGTTCCCCATGGCTTCTGCTACAGAGCAGAAGGAACACTGTCCTGTAGTTATTAATGACTTGATTCAAAATGAGCCAGATTTCCTCAAGAAGGTCATAACCAGAGGTGAATCATGGGTCTTTGTTATGATCCAGAAATAATGTTTCTTGTATCTTATATCTTTTTCAATAAATGTCTCTATATTTCACATTACATGGCTGAATACTTTCTGGATAGAACTCATATATTACTTGCACATCGGTAAAATCACACTTTAAGGATCAATAAGGAAGAAGAACATCATTCATCCCAATCAAGAAATCTGATGGATTCATTAGATGAGATGTAGGTAAAGGTCCAAGTGAAAACCCTAAAGTTACCTTGTATTAGAACCAACTATATCTTTATACTGAACCCAGAAAACATCTCAGTTTCACTTCACTACATGTTCAAGTTACTGGGAAAAACTATTTTTTATAAAAATTCTGTCCTTAATGTGAAGTAATATTTTTTTCTGCCTTAAATCATCGAACTAAATAGTGGAGATATTTGGTATGACTACGTGAGACCAACTTTTATTGCAATGGGATACCTGCCTCAGTTTGAGTCTGTACTGTATTAAGTCACATTTATTGCCCATCTCTTTGTGGTAACAAAATTGTCCTGTTATGTATGTGACTTCCAATGTTTGCCTTTGTATTAAACAGGAAATGAAAAGAGTGTCCAGTTGAGAAAATACCAGAGGCATCCAAATGAGCCATATGCCATTAGCAGGCATTACCTACACATAAATCCCATAATTATTGGGAGAATTTTGCAATTACAGAAGGTAATCATAAAATTATCTTGGCTCTGTATTAGAACAGTAGCAGACAGGAATTGCTATCATGAAATCATAAAAATGAAGCCATGTCTGATGGCATAAAATAGACGCTTATGTTGAAAAGAAATGAAAAGGGTATGGTACCCTCCAAACTACTTGAAACAAGTGAACAAGACCATTAATCTAATCATTCTTTAGAAAATCTGTTCAATAAAACATTCTTAAAAATGTCTGATACAAGAAAATTTATTGCAGTTTTACCTATAGTAAATATAAATTAGAAAATGATGGTGGTAATAAGTAATATCGACATTTTGAGCACTACAAGAGAACAGTGTCCTCTGGAGGGAGGAGGATCCTTGGAAGAATGAGTTACTTAAGATATTCAGGCACTATTGCTTGACACCCAGTGAGGCGCTGTCTCACCGCCCACTGCCAGGAATAAAGGCCTGAAACAGTTGGATGGGGCTCTGGGAGGAACTTGGAAGCTAGCTGAATGTGAGATAAGAAGTGAAGCCTCTAAGTCCATTGTTCTTTTTAAATAAAAATTAGAAAACTTTGTACAACGCTATAGGAATTTCAAAAAGCAAATATTTACAGTAAAAATATGACTTTGGGTTTATTTAGCAAAAAGAATTAAGATCTCTAAGACCATCATCATTACTGTGTACCTGGTATCTTGTGACCATGAGCTCGGTCCTCAGTCTTTATTTCTTCTGCTTTCATTTCCTCACTTTGTAAAATGTAGATAAGAAACATGTGACTTAATTAGTTTAGTGGTTTTCCCTAAAATATAGAACATTATTAATGTGGTCAGAAGCTCATATTCCTCACATTGACAAACAAGCAAGTTTGGGGCTTAGATGATACTGTTTTTATGATAGAGTAGCAAGTTTCCTTTAACTTCTAATTTCATATAAGTACCTTGTCTTCATAGCAAAGGTGTCTTCTGTTTTGATGCCAATAAATTGAACAGATTCTTCTAGCTCATGAATATTGGCACCAGCCAAGTAGATTATAACCTGATGAAATTAACCCAGTGATAATAGACAAATTGATGTAGCTAATAGGGCTTGTGATCTACATTCAAAAGAAATAAATTTACCTTAGCACTTCCTAATTGTGTGATCATGTGTTAATCATTTACATGATATTCAAATTTACAATGGCTAAAATATTCATACTCATCTTTTATTCAGGATAGTTGTAAGTTGTAAGGTGTCATTGGTATCTTAAAGTATGTAAAAATATTTTTTGGACTGCAAATGGGTAAACAAACATCATTACCATATACTTGCTCTAATTCTTCCACTTAAACATAAGAAGGAGGTTGCTGTTTGTCTCTTCTTTCCCTGCACTTACTTTCTTGAACATTTTTATTACAGTGATAGAAACAGGGGCTGTTTTATTAATGTATTCATTTATTCAGTGATCAAATATTAAATGTTTTAAAATATTAATTAATCATAGGTAAAATAATAATGTAAAGGAAGTATAACACAGTGTGCTATATAAGAGAAGAAAGTACAAGAAAAATTAAGAAAGTGTGTTCGTGTTTTCTATAACAAATTTCCACAATCTTGCTGTGGCTGGTATGGCTCAATGGATTGAGTGCTGGCCTATGAACCATAAGGCTGACAGTTTGATTCCCAGTCAGGGCACATGACTGGGCTGTGGGCCAGGTCCCCAGTTGGAGGCATGTGAGAGGCAACCTAGTGATGTACCTGTCACACACAAGTTTCTCTCCCTCTCTTTGCCACTCCATTCCCCTCTCTCTAAAAGTAAATAAATAAAATCTTTAAACAAATTTCCACAATCTCATCAGCTTAAAATTATATACATATATTATCTCAGAATTCCATCCTGGACATGGTTTAATTTGATTTTCCATTGATCTCACAAACTTGCAACTGAAGAGCGGGTTAGGGTGCATTGTTAACTGGTGGTTCAAATAGGGGACACCTGCATTCTAAACTCACTCAGGTCATTTTCAGAGTTTATTTCCTGCTGGCTGTATGACTAAAGTCCTGCTTTTTTGTTGGCTGATAGATAGAGGCTGCCCAGGGTTCCTAGCTGTCACGTGTAATTCCTTGTCATTAGGACTCCTCCAGTGTGTGGGCACTTACCTCATCAAAACAGTGAGGAGGTTTGTCTCCTAGGAGCAGGCCCAGTCCCTCCCTGTGGAGCTTTAATCTGATTATATCAAGCTTATCTAGGATAATCTCCTCTGTTGTTTACTCAAAATTAACTGATTTGCAAACTCATTAGACCTATATACTTCCCTCACTTTGCCGTATTCCTTTCCTACGCCCTGCCTTCACTCAAAGGAGCAGAATCTACAGAATAAGGACACTCTGGGAGCTGCTCCAGGGGTCTGGCCATCATAGCTGTGGTAACCCAAGCTTAAATAAATGAAAGTTAAATTAAACTTAACCTTAACAATACAAATAACAACTAACAGTATAAGTCGTTTCATTCTCAAGTGTAGAGGCAAAATTAATAAATAATTTAACATTATGTTGGTGATTCACAGTCTGTATCACAGTAGCATGTAGCACTGTATTTTTTTTAAAAAGCAAGATGTGGATACAAAGTGTGAGCAGGAAGAGCTCTCAACTTTTGTAGGGTGATCGGGGGTAGTCTTTTTGTCAGTTATGTATCAGCAGATAGTTTAAGGAAGCCATGCACTCTTTGTTGTATAGTATACTTGATGGGACACCAGCTTATAGCTGAAGTGATGTACACAAATGTGGAAGTATAGGAGGTTATGCGATGAATGGAGTTTTGGCTTTGAAGGCCATAATCAGCTGTTTGAATTTTACTTTGAGAAAAGTAGGAAAACACTGGGGAGGCTGGTTCAGAGAAGGTCATACATGGAAGATGGTACTGGGAATGTCATACATGGAAGGAGGCAGGGAGCTGGTGAGGGGCTACCACAGATCTAGGTATAAGGGGATGTTGATATGATATCAGTGGCTGAATACATGCTAATGAGTAATTAAATCATGGATTTGTTTGAAAGACAAAGCCGGCAAGATTTGTGAATAGGTTGAATGTGGGTTGTGACTCCAAGGATTTTTTTATTTTTTTATCCTCACCCAAGGACATTTTTGGATTATTTTTAGAGAAAGAGGAATGTAGACAAAAAGATAGGTAGATGGTGGGGTGGGGGACAGACAAACAGACAGACAGACAGACATCAGTGGAACAGAAAAAAATTGACTGGTTGCTTTTTGCACATGATCTGACTGGAGATCAAACCCACAATCTGAGCATGTGCCCTGACCAGGGGTTGAACACATGATCTTTTGGTCTATGTGACAATGTCCCAACCAATTGAGCCACATCAGCCAGGGTCCAGGGATTTTGACCAGAACAACTAGAAGAATGAAGTTTCCCATTATTTAGATGGGGACACCTGTGGTGGAAACATTGCATGGATCAATGTTAATTCCAAGGATTGATCCCTGTAACACCCACTACGAACACCCCAATCTTTAGAGAGCAAGAATATTAGGCTCCCTCAAGGGAACCTAAGTAGAAATAGGCAGTACCCAGTAATGAATATGACCAAAGTGGAGTCCCAGAAATCAATAATGAAAGGCTTTACAAAATTTTAAAGATTGCTTAGCTTTTTTACTCTTCTCCAACCACCTTCAATTAGGAGAAGTATTTGAGTAAACAGGGTTGAGGTTCTATAGATAAATAATAAAAAGAAAGATGAAAGAGAAGAGCCAAAGGTTTGAGAAAGTAAAAAGGTGGTTATTATGGATCATGGACTCACAGTTTGAAAGGAAGGAAAGAGAGAACATGGGATTGGAGGGAAAAAGCAGAGAAGGACCAAATGGTATGATGTCAAGTTCTAAAGAGAGACAACTGGAAAAACATGGGTTGAGAGATTGGCATGGAAATGCAGAACTGCAGTTACTAGAAATGGTAGAAGTACAATTTGTTTATTGTTTAAAGATTTCATTTACTTATTTTTAGAAAGTGGGGAAGGGGTGAAAGAGAGGGAGAGATACATCAATGTCAGAGAGAAACATTTATCAGGTTGCCTCTTGCACATGCCTGATTGGGGATTGAACCCACCACCTAGGCACGTGCCCTGACTGGGAATCCAACAGGTGACTTTCACTGTTCCAGACAACACCCAGCCAGCTGAGCCACACCAGTCAGGGCAGTAGAAGGACAATTTAAATTCAGGGGTTACTGGGGCCCCTACTTCTATTCCAGCACAATGCCGTTTCTTACATGTTTGTGTGGTAACAACGTATTAGAAAGAAGACCTCTAACAGCTCTGTTGCTTCTGGGTCAAGTTCAGGAACTCAGGTCACTCCTCCTGCACGTAGATCCAGCCTCCACATTTTCTCATCAGCCCACGCCACCGCCAGCTTCACCCTCAACAAGCTGATTAGGGTCATCTCATGGGATTAAGGGTCTTCAGGTTTTTCCAACCTGTTTTTAGCCTTGGGAGAGCCCAGCAATAATTGACCCAGCTTTACTGAAGATATCATCCTTTTTATTTTTAATCTGGAACACCTGCTTTTTAAATTCAATTTAAGATTTTATAAAGTATTGGAAGAGTCGTTGACTTTAAGCAGCTTCTTTTAGCTTTCCTTCAACAAATGCCCATTAGCAAGAAAACAGAAAATCATTATCTGTTTGAAATGGTAAGAGCAAATATATGTAGAAACAGTAAGCCTCACTACTGCCATATTTGCATATACATTTCTGGTCAATACCATTTGTATTTGGGTGTGAAGTAGTGTGCTGTGATATTTTGTGGCCTGAAAAATAAAAGAGACTTCTTAGTGAAAACTCTTTCTTGGAAATAGCACTGACATTTCCAGTTACTACGCCTTAATGTAAATTACCTTGTCAACTTTCAGACCATGACCATCGACAGCCAGCACACTGCAGGTTGTTTAAATTGGATATAAAATAGTGTTTTGCTGGAGCTAGGAAAGAGGGAGTTTCTGAGCATAAGTGATATTAGTTTAATTCACAGTGTGGTCTTGGGAACTATCCCTGTCTTTGGAAAGGAGGCAGCCAGAGTGTGGAGAATTATAGGGATATTTATTTTCTTCATATATTCTTAAGCTTTAAATATATTTCAATTTCTAAAAATAAAAGGCCACGCAATATATTTCAAATATAGTTTTATTAATATAATCAGTAAGGAATTAATAAAAGCAAATTAAAAGTTTAGCTTGTCACAAAGGGGCCATCATTTGTTTGATACTAGTGAAAAGCCTGGCTTTTAATGTAAAATATTTTTACAAAAGAAAATTATGCTGAGTTGCTCTCAAGGTAATTAAATTTTCAGATGTAGTAGCTTCAAACTATTTATGTTTCTTGAAAAAATTACTTCCGAGTCATTTGTTTCAATTTTATGAACCAGGGCCCAGTTATTATAAATATTACAGAAGCAGTAGTTGCTATTCAGCAAAGTGATCCTCCACTCTCTGCTCTCAGCCACTCCTGGTTGGACACAGAAAGAGCACAGAATTGTAGGAAATCTGTAAATGTGTTGCTTTTAGCAGCATTATAATGCAACCTGTAAGGTCGTAAGAGACCAGCTTGTAAGCAATGGGAGTCAGACAAGTAGTTTGAACCTGTACTATAAAATCCCTTAGGTCTACCCTCGTCAACTATCTGGCACATCATTTACTTCACTAGGTTTGTAGAGAGCCATTTACTAGAGTGAAATGGATATCCTATACATAAATATTGAACAAATATCTATCACACTGGAGCATGATAGTCCTTCCAGCTCTTCTCTCCCTTTGTCTTGTATTCCAGTCAGTGAGGGGCAGTTGCTGTCACAATTTCTCATCCCACTTCATAGTAAGTTCCTTGAAACTGACAGCATGACCTTGCACAACTTTTTTCAAGAAGCAGCCATTCAGAATGTAAGTGCTTATTACATTTCATAATTAAGTTCTACTCTTTCTAATATAAGCATTGTGTTTCTCCTTGGCTTTTTTACTAAGGAGATCTTATGATTCATAAGATTTGGTTAAAAAAAAAAAAAAAGACACCTTCTTGGTTGACGCAGACACCAGCCCACAGTGTCTGTGGCATTATGGATGAGATGACATAAATTCACAAGGACTACTGAGTCCTGTGGAGAAAAACGGATGGTGCAACTTCTCTCTTAAGAGGAGAGTGCCCCAACCTTTGCCAGGATAGACTTCTATTGGATTCAATTTGCATAGAAATACAGGGTGTATACGTAAAGCTCATTAATCATTATCAGGCAATAGAAGACATACAAAGAACTCTGAGGGCCTATTTTGAGTCAGGGTCAGATAGTTAAATGATCATAAAACTTTAGGGAACAAACTCACTTCCTGCTTGGACCCTTATCATTTAATTGAGAACATTCTAAAAAAGCAGGTTTCACAGGATTTTACACATTCTTTCTCAGGCCTGATCACTCTAGGGAACCTACCCTTTCCAGCACAGGGCTGCACCACCCTCCAGCATTGTTTCAGGCTTAAAAGTCAGGCAGGGGAAGTAAGGCAGCCAAGAGATTAGGAGACACCTTGCAGACAGAATGAGGACTCAGACTATGTCAAAGCTGAAGAGTGAGGGTCCATCATCCCCTTTTTCTGCAGCCCCCAAGTCCTTTTCTGGGGCCCCCCATGATCGTGCCTGTCTGAGGTTGTCGCTCCCTTGAGAAATCTTAACCATCATTGGCTAACCGATCAAGCATTGTGTGCCAAGCAGGGTGAAGTAAAAGGATCAGAGGTGGCGCCCCTGCCAGGGAGTTAAGCTTTGTCTCCTTAGTGGCTTATGGTCTGAAGGTCACTCACTCAGCCTTAGCCATTGAGGGGGTTACAGCTTCTGAAACCAGGCAGAGCAGTTCCCAACATTGATTAATGTTTATTTGCATATTACTTTTTACTTAATATTAGAATGAACATAGCTAACTATAATCATGCTGCTTTTTTGTATACATGAAGAGCAATGAAAGAGAAAGTATGTTGTTAGGAGCAGACGCTGACAGCTGTCAGCTGCAAGAGGTACTTAAGGAAAGTCAGTGGTACCAGGTGGTGGTGGTTGAGCTGAGGAGGCTCTGCATTCCAGACAACGTTTCCCCTTGTTCTGTTTTGCCTCCTCAAAATTTGTGTGTCTGAGCAGAAACCCCAAGACTGATTAAGTATTAATTTTTAATTACCCACTAAATATTAATACTTAGTTAATAATTCAACCTTTACATATTTTGTAGAAATCATTCACATTTTATAAAATAACTTTTAGGTTGTTTATTAGTTACAGTGGATTTGTACTCATGTAAAAAATGTTAGCCAGGGTTTGAGTGATAATGATCCACTTTTTTTTTTTTGATAAATACATCCTGGATTTCTTTAAGAAAGGGCCATTTGAATGTGTATGATTTTCCTAAGCTGTGGACGTGTAAATCCACATGCAAAAGTAAAACTAGCCAAGCTTTTTAGATACATAAATACAGACTAGTTAAGATGTTGAATAACAGTTCCAAATTACAATGATTCAGATTGCAACCACGATGAATGGAATGCAGAGAATGGTTAATTAGATAACTATTAAAATTATAAGGATCTGAAAGATGGTACTTCATTAAACACAACATGCACAAGAATGCCATGATGAGGTTTTATGGCGAAGATGTTTTTATTGTTAAATGTAGTTTAAGATTATATACCAAATCTGGGATCATCTGTGAGTCATACCTAAAAATCACTGGCAGTTTGTTCAACCTATTGGTGTAACTCTGAGAAACACATTTTGGAGGGACAAAAGATGAAAAAGTTGCAAGCCCTGTGTGCAACACTAGGTTTGCAACACTAAGGACTTGCATCACTAAATTGGCAAGAGAGGGTTATGAATTAAGCCCTGATAAATTCTCCTTTTTAATTTTACTGTGTTCCATGGTAGTGTGTTTCAATGTATTTTATATAATCTGCATGCCAAGTAATTCATGCTGGAATGTAGTCATTGCATTAAAAATGTCTTGTCAAAAGTGATTCTCCACAGACGAGAAACTTGCAACTTAATAACTGTTAAAACATCCTTTGAATATTGGATGTACCAGTACTTAAATTATGTGGTCTTTAATTCAAAGATGCTTCAGGATATTTCCTCAAATAGATATACTTATTCTGATTTGCTATATTTCCCATCTCTCCCTCTGTGAATTTCAGCCATACCCTTGTCACTAGCTGACTTTATTTGAACCTTGTCCAAGGTCAGTCTTTTATTCATTGGCTAAACACTTCGAATGTGCTCCCCATTTCAATCTGGTATAAGCAAAACTCTCTGAAATGAATTAAACCCCCCACATCATAACCAGGGTCCCCTTAGTGGTCAGGCATTTTAAATTACACTCCCTCTCATTCGCTCTCCGACTTCTCCCATCACACTGACCACATACATAGCTTTCACCAAAGGTCCCATGCAAGTTCTGCATCTGCTTTTGTCCTGACATTGCCTGAACCAATTTTCCCCAAATATCTTCATGGTGAACACTCTTGCTTCTTCAGGTTGTGAATCAAATATCACCAAAAAAACTTACACAAGTCAGCCTAAAGGAAAGTGTAACCCATTCCGCGGGCCACTTATAATCACAATCCCTTTTCTTGTTCCACGTTGTGTTTCGTTTTATAAAACACAACTTCATGAAGCTAGGTGTCTTTGGTTCACTGAAGGGTCTTTGGAAGATGGAATAGAACATGGCTCATTGTAAGCAATCAAGACCTTTATTTTTAAGTTGAATTACATGACAATGAAAGAAAAGCAAATCACACTTCAGTCTAAATATAACTGGTAGTGTAAAATTTTCAATGGCCATTGGGAACAATCAGACAAAAGTGAGTTTTTTTTCTCTAAAAATGAGCAAAGTGTATAGTACTGAGAATACTTTTCGGTTGATTTAGAGTCCTTCTGTTTGAATTTAGATTAAATGATGTCTTTCTTTAAGCTCATCGAATCAATCCAGCAAGAAAGCCTAAGAGACTAAACCCAGACTTCCTTACGAAGTACATATTAAATGATCTTTGAAATTAAGCATTAATGTTCGTGAACAATGAAGTAAGTTTCAAATGCTATATATCAGAAAGAACTTCATGAGAAAAAACTTTCATTTGACTCATTTCAATAAGCATTATTATGTTCAACAAATCAAGGGATAATTTAATTTTTCATTTTAAAGGTTTGTAATTTTCATCTAGTTTAATGTTCACAGGTGCTCATAACTTTTGTTCACTTGGTATTTTTTAATTAAATCCTTAGGTCATGAAGTTCTCCCTGAAAGTAAAAGCCTCTTTGCACTTTACTAATAAAAATTATGTGCTGCAGTATTCAAACAACAAATATCATGAAGCAGAGGCTTCATGAAAATATGAGCAGATATGTTGCTGAAACAAAATAGGTGCTCTCTCAGGTACGCTAAACCATTGTGGCTATTACATATGAACAACCGCAGTAGATTTGCTAGAGTTTCCCCATTCCCTTTTACAATCATTTACATGTCATTATAATGAAGAACTGAACTATAACTCTGAGGAAGAGCTCAATGCAAAATCGTCCTTTCCCCTTTTGAATAACGATCTTGTGATAGTGTAAATGTGAAATGATGAAAAGGTTAGAATATGCTATAATTTATTCTTGCAAAGGTTATAATTTAATCACTGTTTGGGTCAAAATCAAATCAATGATTTCATTCTTCATGTGTTAGCCAGATTAGTGTCAAATAAATACAATGCAATGTTTGTTTCAATGCATAATGATAATGTGTTATTGCAAACCTTTAATTTTAATGATTTTCCAAGTTACCTGATGCTTGAATATTTATTTCTTTAAATGTCAGCCTACCATTTAAACTATTCCCACGTAAAACAAAAAGCAGTCTATCTCATCTCAGGAAATGTGTCTTATATGGCTGTTTAAACATTTCCATGATGATGTAAAGGGTTTGAAATCAATTGCATGCTTTCAGAATGTCATCTGCAACACTTGATCTGAGGTATCAACCCACTAGCACAGAAACAGGAAATTGGTTCAATAACATCTTTGTGACATTTCGTAACATTTTGTATTTCAGGGCCTATGGGAATCTAAGGAAAGCTGTTAGGGTATGTGTTCAACGTTGCAACCTTTAAATGATCATTCCCTTAGCAAAACACATTTAATTCAATTTTTAAAATTACAGATTAGCATCATAACATACTGTCACCCATCTATGAGTAAACCAATTTACCTCTGTCTCCCACCCCTTTCTCATGGGTCTGTGCCATTTTCTCTGAAACCTTCTAATAAATAGCATTACCGTCACCTCTGAGCTTGAGACGTGACAACCCAGGATTACAGTTAGCATATGATAGAAAAGGGAGAGTTAACTTTTTTTGGAAATGTAAAAAACATTAAATCTAATAATGGCATGATGAAACTAAAAATCCCCACATGTCAATCAAAACCTCCTATTCTGAACAATATACTCAGTTGTTCCAAAATGGCATATTTTAAATTATTTTGTTTTCTTATATGTCTATGAAGTTCTATATACTGAAAAAATGTAATTATCTCATAGTCCTATTTAATAATATTCATTTCCCCTTATTAACTTTAAATGCTTTATGGATTTTAAAACTAATTTACATTATTTCATTTTTATTATTATTTTTCTAATGCTGGAGGGAACATTGAGAAACCGTTCGAGTCTGAGCTAAATTTTACATTAAAAAGAAACTTTATCTCTGTAGTATGCCATAGATAAAATAAAAATGATTAGTACTTGTAGGTATACTAATCTAGAAACAATTTCAATGCTTTTAATTAGAGAATATTTTCCTCTAGATTTATTTATTTTGGCCAGTTTATAAATTAAATTTTTTACATTTATTTTTGTCTTTCCACAAATCCATCAGTTGTACTGCAAGTTATTCATCTATGAAAAAAGACTTTTCAACCTCCCCCTCTCTTTCTACATGTGGAAAAAAAAAGTCTTGCTTAACACTTTTATCAAAGATGGCCTGAATATCTTTTAACAAAGTCCTACTATACAATATGCTAGTGAGGTATATTTTCTGGCATATGGTATGTAAAATATTAGTTTTATTTTTTCTGATATATTTCAGTGATTTAAGTTGGATTAAAAAGATAAATATATTTTCCAAAAAGTAAATTTGTAAAAGTGCAGATATTAGAAGTTAACACTTGAATGCAGGGAAAACACAGCACGTAGGATGAGTTCCTTGTCTGCACTGCATTGTGCCAGAAAGTAGCCAACAGTTAACATCTAACAGGGAGACTAAAATTTCAGTAAAAAAACCCATAGCCACTTTCTTCCAAGGAAGCTGAAGACAGAGCCCAGGGCAGCGCAGCTACTGGTCTCCCAAGGGAAGATTTCAGCAGAGATCAGGGAGGGGAAGCCTGGATCTATGCACACCTCTGCATGTGTGTGCATACCTTCCATCCTTTTTCTCAGATTCATTATTCATGAGTTTGCGTACTCGCTAGCTAGGTTTATGTGTCACTCCCAAATCAGTACTTGCATTCCTTTCATTGTCATTCACGGACATAAGTGGAGTAGCGAAACATTTAAACTTCCTGACAGGCAGGGTCTCAAATGACGTACAACGTGGCCACCCTCATCCTTCTGGTTTCAGATTTTGTACTGCAAAGAATGATCCCTTTCGTGCAGCCGATTTGGGGCCACGTTTTTTGCATTTTTATGCTTTTTGTTGTTGACTTTCTTGCTTATAATGGCTACAGAACGTAGTGTGAATTGTTGCCCAGTGTTCTAAGTTTAAGAAAGCTGTGATGAGACTTGAAAAGAAAATAGGTGTGTTAAATAAACTTTGTTCAGTTTTGAGTTAAAGTGCTTTGGGTAGTAAAACCCAATTTTAAGAATTAAAAATACTTATTAAATATGGTGTCATGAATAATAAAACATGGTTATATATTTATAAGTTGAGAAAAATTTTGTGACTAGAGGCTCACAGGAACCTAACTCTGTATTTCCCTAACAGTAATAGCATAATTATTATAATTTGGTTAATATGATCAATACCCTCTATCTTCTAAAACAAATATGAACTATAGCTAAATACCAAGCACACCGGATAATTAAAGGGCTGGAGATTAAGGATGGCACCAGTGAGCCCATTGAGGAGGTCCCCTCCCCGCCCCCATTTCTTTCATCAACCAGAGGAAGATTAGATTTATGGTGAATAAAGTATAGAGTGGAAAAGTACATGGTAAAGTGCCACATTAACTATAATAGAATATACGCTTCACATTAAAAGAATATTCTGGGTTTTTTTTTGTTTCAATAAACAGAATCTAAATTTTTTTAAGAAAGTTATATATAGCCATGGTCAATAGAACTAAGGAGATCAAATTTTTTTGCACTTTTTAAATTTTTTTGTTAATTTTAACAATAAATTCTTCCCTGATGTGAACAATACACATATGGCAAGAGATAAAATAAATGCTAAAATATTATTAATGATTAATCTGCTCAATTAAACATAATAAATCAGAATTCAACTGGTACATATCTTTACATCTTGTATTTCTATCAGAATTTTATCTCCACGATCTTTTTCCAGAATACATATGTAAAATTGGAGAGTGCTTTATGTTGAGAGAAATCTACTCCCATATACATCACCAATTAACAACATAAAAAAAAACTTTAAACAAATTATTCTCTGGCATTTCAAAACAAAAAGAGCTAGATTTAATAAAATGTGGACATAAATTTAGTGTCTTTTTTTTTTTTTTGCCTTTGGCTGATGTAGGCTTGAAATTCCATTTCAAGAGTGAGTCTGATGATTCTACTTAAGGGGGAAAAGCTTCAAGAACCACCTAAAAATATACTTTTGGGACCAATTTTAGCCTGAGAAAACAAGCAATTTAAAGTTAATTCAAGTTACTTCTTTAAAAGTAAAATTTCTTTCCTAAGGATTGGGTTTCTTATTTTGTTTTAGGTGGATTTAATTTTTCCAAAGACTGAGAATACACAACAATTTCAGACATGCTATGATGTAAACATGTAAAGGAAACTAGTAAAGCACAGATGTAGTAAATCAAATTCAAAATTTCAGACATGTCTTTCTAAAGACAGAGCTCTGCCTTTTACTATGTAATAGACATGCCATGACAAAAAATTATAGCCCAAATGAAAGAACAGATCAAAGCTCCAGAAAAAATACAACTAAGTGAAGAAGAGATAGCCTACCTATTAGATGTGGAGTTCAAAATACTGGTAATCAGGAAATAGTTGAGTATCGTCACAAAATAGAAGAAGAAGTGAGGGTTATGCAAAGTGAAATAAAAATATACAGGGAATCAACGGTGATGGGAAGGAAACAGGGACTCAAATCAACAGTTTGGAGCAGAGGAAGAAATAAACTTTCAGTCAGACAGAATGAAGAAAGGAGAACTCAAAAAAAGTGAGGAGAGTCTTAGGAACTTCTGGGACAACTTTGAACATTCCAACATCTGAATCATAGGGGTGCCAGAAGAAGAAGAAGAAATTGAAAACTTATTTGAAAACATAATGAAGGAAAACTGACCTAGGAAGTTTGGCAAAGGAAATAGACTTCCAGGAGGTCCAGGAAGCTCAGAGAGTCCCAAAGAAGTTGCGCCCAAGGTTGCACATAATTACAGTACCCCAGATTAAAGATAAGGAGAGAATCTTAAAAGTAGCAAGAGAAAAAGAGACAGTTTCCTACAAATGCGTTCCCATAAAACTATCAGCTGATTTCTCAAAAGAAACCTTGCAGGCAAGAAGGGGCTGGAAAAAAAAGTATTCAAAGTCATGAAAGGCAAGGACTTACATCAAAGATTACTCTATCCAGCAAATCTTTCATTTAGAATGGAAAGGCAAATAAAGTGCTTCCCAGATAAGGTCAAGTTAAAGGAGTTTATCATCACCAAACCCTTATAATATGAAATGTTAAAGGGACTTATCTAAGAAAAAGAAGATCAAAACTATTAATAGTAAAATGACAACTCACAACTATAAACAATCAAAACTATAAAAATAAAAACAAAAATGATCTAAGCAAACAACTAGAACAGGAACAGATTCACAGAAACAGAGATCACATAGAGGGGTACCATCTGGGAGGGGGAGGATGGGGGAAGAGGTACAAAGAAACATAAAGATACGAAATAAACAGGGGAGGTTAGGAATTGTATGGGAAATGGAGAAATCAAAGAACTTATATATATAACCCATGAACATGAACTAAGGGGAGGATGCTAGTGGGGGGGGGGTACACAGTGGAGAGGAATAAAGGGGGGAAAAATGGGACAACTGTAATAACATAATCAATAAAATATATTTTAAAAAAGACAAAGCTTCTCTGGTGGCTGGAAAGATAAGCAGAGTTAGAGTGTTAAAGAATGCAGCAGAAGATATTCCAGAGAACGGGGAAATTGAAGCAAAGGAACACAGAGTTAAGGGAGGTTGAACGTATCAAATATGTAAGAAAAAAACTGGCAAATAAAATAGGTATGTAGTCAAAAACTGTGCGGAAAGTAAGGGACTATTTTCTAGAGGGGAATGAAGCCTTTTTTCTTCTGTTAGACCATTAAGGTGGTTGGTTCATAGAATTTTTTTTAATATGGAAATGATTTTGATATTTCACTTGTTAGAATATGTGATTCAAATACATTTGAAAAGCATAAGAGAGATATGTCATCTTCCAATTATACTTTAATCCATTCTGTCTTTCTAAATTTTAGACAAAGGGTTAGATATCACAGAGGTTATAGCAATAAAGATTGAAAATAGAGAAATGAAAGTGATCAAATCCCAGTTTTTGCACAGAACAAGTCCTAAGGGTAATTAGTTCCAGCAAACTGTTCTTATTCCTTCATGGTCATTAGCCATAACCTTGATTCTCCCAAATTTTTAATATGTATGCAGCTTTAAAAAAAAAAAATTGAACATGCTGCTCATTATATTACTAAACCTGCCATATTCACTTTATTATTTTAAACAATGATTTTATCATTTGGAAACAAAATCAATTCATATCTACCAAAAGAACATATTAATATTTTCTTCAAATACAATAAAATTATTAGAAAAATATAATTTAATATCTGTGTATTTTATTTTGTGATCAAATATTGATGGTGTTATCACTGTTATCTTACATCAATTGTGTCCCTCATTATAGCTTTCTATATTCCTTTGCCTTTTAATTGAATTACTTCATTGGTTGTATTTCAGTTATTGGGTAAGATTGTTTATCTATAAATGGTTTATTTGATTTATTTTATGGGAGTGGGACAGGTATAATGGCAATTCAAATTATATTTACTTACTAAAATAATAATTCAGAAATAATTTTATAATTGTTACATCTTAGATATAATACAACATTCTTACATGTACAATGTTAAGCAATATACATTAAAATCAACAACCTGTCATTACAATTATTGTTATATTTCAATACAATTTTAAAACAATAACATTAAATCTTCACCTACTGTAAATTAACTATATCAGAATAAATACGCATGCATATATATATATATACATATATCAGAAAACAAATACCATATGTACCTTTTGAAAAAATGTGCACATAAAAGAACTTTTCTTGGAATCCAAATAAACTTTTCTATTTACAATGTAATTCACTGAGGCAGTTTTTACTTTTTTGGTATTCATCTAGCTATAGCGTTTTAAAATAAGTGTTACTTTAAGTACAATTTTAAAGTCTCACTATGACTTGATTTTATAAAGGTTTTCATTGTGTTCTTGGGCATATGAAGTGACGTATATTCATTTGGCACTTGTGGACATCTACACATCTTTATTTGCATAACATAGAAAAGCAACACACTTTAGATATTAGTGGTGTCATTAGTAATGAATGAATTCATTGCTGTTATGTGTTTAGTTGTTCAAATTTTGCCATAGAAGGATATTAAAAAGAAAAAATATATTAGAAGAGGGAAAGAGACTGAATAAGAAAATGAAAGGGAAAATACTACATAGAATATTTTGTATGTGCTACACATCCAGAACAGCAAAAATGCCCTAACCTGAATAAGACTAGAAAAACTTATTTCATTAGCAAAGAAATTTAAAATATGATATTATCTGGAAATTTACAATGCCAATTTAACATATTGTAGTTATTGATTTGATTAAATTTCAGAACTGTTTTATAGTTTGGGGAAAAATAAATATTTAGGTTATGAGATATATGAATATTAAAATATGGAGTTTATAGCCCAATGCTTACATCAATTCATGTGTTCCTTTGATTTGTTATTTTCAGAAGTCTGCCCTATGATGTTATTGCCTGAAAATGCATACATTGCTTCACACACACACATCATGTCTGCTCATTTTCAGCTACTTTATTACTTGATTAAAAAGTTGCTCTATGTACCAAATTATATGATGGGTTGAATGTAATATACTCCTGGTTTTAATTTTCTCCTTTTTATTTATAGATTTAAATAAGGACAAATAGAAACGTTATTGGCTCAATGTCCATTGTCCTTGTGATTATCTTTAAGAAAATATGTGTTTGTGTTTGTTTAAATTACTAATCTATCTAAAAACAATAAATATGGACAAAGTTACCTTTAATGCAAACTTTAAAAACTATATATATATATATTTAAAAATATATTCTTTTTTAAAGATTTTATTTATTCATTTTTATAGAGGGAAGGGAGGGAGAAAGAGAGAGAGAGAGAAACATCAATGTGTGGTTGCTGGGGGCCGTGGCCTGAAACCCAGGCATGTGTCCTGACTGGGAATCAAACCTGTGGTGCTTTGGTTTGCAGCCTGCGCTCAATCCAGAGCTATGCCAGCCAGGGCTATATTTCTTAATTATAACACAGAGATATACATATTTCATAAAACAGTATTGTGACTACAATGTTTTATATAACCTTTAAAACAAACATTTGAACATGCTTAGCTACATTAATTTGGTTGAGTTCCACATAATCCCTGTAACATGGGATGAATAAAATATGAATCTTCACTGAGTTAAATTTTTCCAATGATTCAACATTTTGTTTGTTCAACCTTGCTATGAAAAAATACAGTAGAGGCAGAAATTATGATTAAGGTTATATTAGAAATTGCATAAAAGTCCTAGAGGAGAACATAGGCCGGAAAATCTCAAATATTCCATAAAGGAATATGTTTACTGGTATGTCCCCTAGAGCAAGGGACATAAAGAAAAGAACAAACAAATGGGGTCTCATCAATATGAAAAAGTTTCTGCATGGCTAAATAAAACAGCATTAAATTAAAAGAGAACCAACTGCACGGGAAAACATATTTGCAATTGAGACTTCAGACAAGGTTTGAACTCCGAAATATATAAAGAACTCATGCAACTTCAATCCAGGAAGACAACAACCCAATTTAAAAATGGGCAAAAGACCTGAACTTCTCCAAGGAGGACATACAGGGGGTCTAGAGACATATGAAAAGATGCTCAGCATTATGAGCCATCAGACAGATGCAAATAAAACCACAATGAGATACCACTTCAGTTTGGTGAAAATGGCCACCATAAACAAATCAACAAACACATGTTGGAGAGGCTGTGGAGAACAGGAACCCTAGTGCACTGTTGGTGGGAATGCAGACTGGTGCAGCATTTGCATTTTAGAAATGATAAAACTGCGACTCATTTAGGATGTATTCCCAAGGTCATACAGGTCATACATAAATGATAAGGATGAGATTTTAACCTAGATACTCTGGATATAAAGATTTTGCTTCTAGCCAGTGCATAATATGGCAAATATGATAGCAAGATACTTTCTGTACTTCTCCATGGATGTGAAGAATACGTAATCAGTAATGTAGTGATGAATATTTTCAAATATTATCTTTTTGAGGCTTTTCCACAACCTATTAAGTACTCATGTATGTTTATTTGACTATTTTAAAAGACTCTTGATTTATTAATTCTTTTTAACTGGAGATGTAGATTTTCTTTATATTTTCCTTTTTAAGAATGGACTCTGTATTTCTATCATAACCTAGGAACTCCTGCAAAAAGTCTTCCGTCCCAGATAAAATAGACCTTCACACAGTATTTAGTCACAAATGACCATCTTTATGATGGCAAGAGTCATGAATAAATTTTCTAATCATGAGTAATCATATGCAGGCATTGTAAAAAGTTGTTGTGTAGTTATTTCAACATGGTATCACAAAGTTTTTGGCTGACATTTAAAAACATCTTTTATTTGCACCTATCCGTAAGAACTTATGCACCCCAATGTTCATACCAGCACAATGTACAATAGCCAAGTGCTGGAAGCAACCTAGGTGCCCATCAGTAAATGAATGGATCAAAAAACTATGGTACATTTACACGATGGAATACTACACAGAAAAAAGAAAGAAGAAGCTCCTACCCTTTGTGACAGCATGGATGGAACTGGAGAGCATTATGCTAAGTGAAGTGAGGCAGGCAGTGAAAGATAAATGCCATATGATCTCACCTTTAAGTTGAATCTAACCAACAAAACAACAAGCAAGTAAAATATAACCAGAGACACTGAAATTAAGAACAATGTGACAGTAACCAGAGGGGAGGTGCGAGGGGAGACTGGGGGGAAAGTTGGGAAGAGATTTTAGGAACAACTATAAAGGACACATGGACAATACGAAGGAAGGGGTGGAATCAGGGGAGGGAGGTGGGGAGGCCTGGGAAGGGTAGTGTTGGGGGAAAAATGCAGACAACTGTACTTGAAAAACAGTATTTTTTTTAAAAGCCATTAAAATAAAATAAAGAGAAATAAAAATAAAATTAAAACATCCTTTATTTGCTTTTAGTTAAATATTTCTTTAAGAATATCACATTTTAAAAAATGGAAATCGTGTCACATTGATAAACTGAAATTAGTACAGGATATAATATATTGAAAGATAGTTATGTTTATGATCCCTGAAAAAATAACAATATAACTAAAACAGTATTTTTAATAGTACATTTATTTTGAACCGGAGTTATATATATTAAAGTGGCTTACTCTTTCTATGCAAATTTTTACTAACATTGTCAGAAGTGCATTTTAAAAAGCAGAATAAAACAAATAAAATGTGTTCACTAGGTAACATTTTTCTACTATAACTTTAAATTCACTCTAAAAGCAGATGAAGGCTGGACAAAAAGACCTTTTAAAAATTCAAAAGCTTTTGACTCTATAGTCTATTTATTGTTTAATTTATATTGTTTTTTTTTTTTTTAAATAAACTTCCATGACTCTTGTTAAAATAGGCTTTTATTGAGACAAAAATGCTAGCCAAAGAGAAGACAGGTCGGTCTTGGGCACGAACTCTAAACCACCAGCAGCTCAGCTGGGCAGAAAGGCAACATGTTCATCATCCCAGAGTTGCGAGTGTTTTTATGAGTATACACTAAGGAGGGGGAAGGGAAACAAAGAGGTAAGAATAAATTCCGAAGGGATTTATGTTATAGGCAAAATGGTGGGAGGAGGTCTGGGATAGAGGCAGCTCTGTGTAAAAAACGTCCATTTCTGTAGATTGGCTGTGGGCCACAGTCCAGAAGGCCCACGTGTCGGCAGCAAATGGAGGCTCCTGCAGTTAGGTAGTGTCTGGCTAACACAACCTGTGCAAGCAGCTGTCTCGAAATTAATCCAGGTTCCAAAAGACAACAGGAGGAAGGCGAGCTGTCTCTGGTTAGCTGGCCAGCCGCCATTAACAAACTAACAGTTTTCCCATGTTCACTTTCCTGACAGTGTAATTTAATTTCAAATAGCTCAGAATTTTTTCTTTCATATATGTATGAAGTCAACTTATTTTACATAACCAAATTTCTTTGTATTGCATATATAAGCATATAAATGCATGTTAAAATTTGAAAAGCTTTAGCAAAAATATATAAAAAATACATTAATTATAATCCTGAATGTCCATTCCTGGTCATCCCAGGTTATGGCCATAATTAGCCCTTGACAATGATTCAGTCACAGTCTGAGGGTAATTGTTATGTCAGTGCTTATTTTGAAAGAGTATGAACCATGGTCATTACTAAGACAGATTCTGAAATATGGTTTAATGTTTGAGTCATTCTGGACACACTACAGAAACAATTCATCAGTAGATTCAATGCTTCATTCAATCTAGAGAATTCGTAATTTCAAAGTAAAATAAACACTTTACAAGTGGTTGTCACTGAAAAATGTAAATTATGCAATCCAATTACATGATAGGTTAAAAGTAAAATAAAAATTGGGTATGGCTTGGGTGGAGGGAAGAGGTGGGGGAGGGGAAGGCAGACAACTGTAGTTGAACAACAATAAATAAAAAAATAAAAATAAATGAACAAAACAATCAGAGCCAGAAGTGTTCTGTGTTCCATTTGCTACCATAAAAATGACTTGGGCTGGTGTCTGTGGCTCTCCATGGTGCAGAGTTAGACTTCTGACTCAATTCCAGAGGTTATGGGAATACAGGAACAGACATGCCTATTTTAGAGTGTCGATTTAAGTGTCTTGGAAAGACACAGCATGGGTGTCTTTGTGCTAGGAAATAGTTGGAAAGTTTTCATTAAGATGTTTTCTCTTATATCAATACTTAAGAGAGTGGGGACCAGAATTAGGCTGAATTTCGTCCTCTCCACTGGGGCAACACATAACCATGACCCTACTAGTAACCAGAGGCACATTTTTTGACTGGAGAAAAAGTGAAAACACACAAAATTTTATGTTATATTTACATATTATTCAAGCCATAAGATCAATGCTAAGAAATGGTTATAATACTCCATCTATGGTATCCATAATGATTGAGTTAATATTTTTGATAGAAAAATATATGTATACACACAAATGGAATTGGTCCTGAATTTCTAATGAGGGCACATTTAATAAACAAACACAAATATTATTATAAGTTTTCAGATAGATTTTTATTGCGTACCATGAAAATATGTTTTATTGTCATAACAGCTAGAAACAGTGTTAACAAACATGAAGGATAACTAAGCTTTAATTTTCTATACATGTGAAATCAAAATACTAAAGATATGTGATAGCTTCAATTATGCTTTTAGAATTTAAAATATTTTCTGCTTGAAATATGTAGAAAAATTTTCTACAGTATCTAATAATGTATCATACTCGAGAATTTAGTCTCACTGTTGAGAATATATGCATTCTTGTTTATTTATAAAATAAAAATGATACTTTTCAACAAAATCAGAAGGTGAATATTGTAACATTATTTCAGGCATTACATTGTTTAAATATTACATTAGAAAAAAGTAAAATCCATTGTTTTTGGAGACGAAAACAAAATACTTCATATTCCACCAAAGATAAGTGACCAACCACTATTTAACAAGCACATAATCTAGAAAGGATAACACACTAATAATGTACAAAAATAGTATTGCTTCATTATTTCATTCTATTTCTGTTTGAGAAGTAAACTAGTAATTTTTAAAAAAGGTATGCTTAGATATTACAAGATACAGAATTACAGTAAATGGAAGAGTGTTTAAACTCTTTAGAAAGTTTAGGTGAGTGTTGATTAAAGCAGAAATATCTGTTAAGTGAATGCTGCAATGTTAGTGTATTTGTTTGACAAGAAAAAAGGGACTCTCCTAAACATACAAAGGCAAAAGTATATGCACAGAGCATGATGATTAGTATCCATTTGGAAAAGTCAGGTTTTGGTGATTATAAATAATGGAAAAAACCTTGCATATAATATTAAGGAACTTATGTTCTATTTGGAAGTATTAAATTCTATTAAATAGGAATATATAAGTAGAGCAGATAAAAATTTTGGAGAGAATTGATTTTGAAGCCAGAGCCTGCCTGGATAAGATTATAATAAAATTAACATTTTATTAAGGTCTATATTAAAAATTATGTTACATCTATCTTAAAGGTGACATTAAAGTCTATATTAAAACAGGGGGAGAAAAATGTACTTGAACAATGATTCAAATAAAAAAAAAGAAATTAAAAAAGCAAACAAAAAAACAATACAGATGTGCATAAAACATGTAATCCATATGGAATATATTACAGAGGCAGAATTAAAAGGACTCAGTCACAGTCCTAGTCAAACCCAGTGGCCATCGTGCTTTCTCCTTTCCATCTCTAAAATATTTCTTCCAATCTGGCAATGTTTGTACCATCACAATTTTAGTATAAACTACAATCACATTTACCTGAAACCCTGCCCCAGGTACTTTATTGTCGCCCTTCTGGCTCTTCTGACCTCTCTTTACTGCTGAGAAAGGACTTTGTACACACCATCAGCATGATCATTGACTTTAAATTGTGCACCAATGAAGACCAATCTCCTTTAATGATCATAGGGGTCCTTCATGGTCTGGCTCATCTCTATCCCCAAACTCATCTGTCATGTTCCTTGCTCCTCTCCAGCTGTGTGAACATTCTTTCTCTTTTCCATCACCTTGCCCCTTCAACCACAGAGTCCTTGCACACGCTTTTCCTCTGGAGGGCCAAGCTGTCCCTCCTTGTTGTATCAAATGTTATTTATTCTTCAATTACTAGCAGAAGAATGGCTTCTTTAAGGAATGATTACTGATGACCTTAGCGAGATTATATTCCTCCATGTCACATTCTCATAGAATTGTTTCTTCTCCTTTGTAATAATACCTGTCACCTAGGAAATTTTACATGCATCTACAACTGTCTGATTGATAGTTTTCTCTCTCACTAGAGTGAAAGGACATGAAACAGAATTGTTATGTTTTGCTGACAAAACCTTAACCCATGCATGGCATGTAATAAGTACATATTCATTATTATTGAGTGGATGAAGCTTTCAAGACTGTACTATAGAAGTTTATGTTTGGTAGACTAAAATATTTCTTTATTTCTTAAAAATAAAAATAGCATGTGGCTACAGGTTTTTGAGCAAGGAGTTTCAGTGATGAAAGATGCATTGTAAGACAGTCTGAAATCAATGTGGAAGGTGGAATGAGGTGGAAGAAAGATGATCCAGAGAATAGGAGACAAAAACTAGTTGAACTAGGATGGTGCCAGCTGAAAAGACAATGTGGAGGCTAAGGAGGAAATACACTGTAAATGTACAAGATGACAGTTTTGATGCGAATGAGAAAGCACAGCTAAAAATATTAGAGCAATACTAATATAAAACATTAATAAAAGTAATGAATATTATTACTAATTTAATATAGCATATTTGAAAACTTGAATGAAATAGCTAGATAAATACAACTACCAAGGAAGAAGCAAAAAGAAATTAAACCTTATTTGTTCAACTATCATTAAATTTTTTAGTAGTTAAACATCTCCTCACAAGGAATTGCTTGGTAAAGGTTATGGTTGGATGGCCGTAGATGAGGAGGCCTCAGAATTGAGTTTTTTGGGCTAAGAATGGAGATCATGTATGAGTTTCCAGCTTCAGACTGGGCTTAGAGTGGATGAAGGTTGGAGGCCTGAGTCCTAGCTGCAGCTTGAAAGCTGCAATGCATTGCATTGGCTGAGCACAAACACTGGTCTGTAAAGTATAGCTTTTCTGCATGCGATCTGCCAGGTAAAGCTTATTACTCAAACATTAGTATTGTTTTTTCACTCAGCAAAACTTTTAGAACACTGGATAGTTTCATTTGGGGTGTACATTTTATTTGGTCAGAAAAATTTTTTTCTTTATATTAAACTGTGAAGATCTGAGACAGATTGGGCACACTCTGATTTGCACCTCATCCCCCTCCCAGCTGCCACCCGTATTTATTTTATCTGCCTGGATATTGAAGGCATTCGAAATTATAACCATTTCTACTAAAACAATAGTGTTCAAAACTTTTCCTTATCCAGTGTCTGTCCACATTTTACATTTTTGGAAAAGTCACTACATAAATATTCATGGTACTAGAGTTTTTAAATACTTTTTCCGGAAAATTTTCCACATATAAAAAAAATGGAAATTTCTCCATTTCTGCATATATGCTCTCAGATCAAAATGTTAGATGCATTTTTTGGGTGGGCTTCAGTTATCAGCAGTGATATTCCCAGCAATCTTACACTCACAAGACCATCAAAATTGACTCGACATATTTGACCAACTGCATTTTAATTTTCTGAGATTCTCTGTAGCAATATATTTGATTTTCCAGATATCACATGCTCCTTAATTGAGATAAGCCATTTTTATTAAAGAAAAGAATGGACTAACTTTGAGAAACTGATTGAAATTAAATAAATCCCTGAAACTAAAATGTTAATAACACTTTACAGGGCAAAATCTTATTTAATTCTAATTAGTAATGACTGCATACAAAAGAGAAATGACAGGGTTTTATAGTGTGTGTATGTAGAATATTTTATACTATATGTGTACTACCTAGAAAGGCAGATGGATCTAACACTGTGATTGAAATGAGCTCATCATTTTGTTTGAAGTGAATTCTCTGGGCAAGTTCCACAGATCATAACAGTTAAGCCTGAAGTGGCATGTTAAAATAAAGTCATCTATTAAGTTAATTGCTCTAGGCAAACCTACATTTTGAAAAAAGCATATGAAAATTAATAGCTAATTACATTCCATCTGCTATTTAGCTTAAAAATGATCTCATTTTATAACTCAGATTAAATTGATATTTGTCCACATATTATACATTTTAAATTTGCATTTCCTCTTACATTTTAATTAAAACAAATTTATGTATGTGTATGCATGTATGATTTTACCATGTCAACTGGATAACATAAAATTAATATGACTTTATATTGGCAATGATAATATACGCTATAGAAGTACATACATGCATACACATACACATAAGTGTAATTTTATCACTTCAAATGGACAACCCACGTAATATGGACTAAATATTTGCATGTTCAAGCTAAAATTGCATGTTGAAACCTAACCCTCAATATGAGGTTAATTAGAAGTGGAATTTTTGAAAAGTAATTAGGGTTAGATTAGGTCATGTGGCCCTCATTATGGGATTGATGCCCTACAGAAAGAGCAGAAAACCCATGTGTGTGCATGTGCATTCGCACACCAAAGAAGGCCATGTGAGAATATGACCTGGAAGAGGGCCCTGACTACCAGCCCGACCTACTGGCAGGTCTAAAATGTGTGAATCAATTTTGCTTATGTTATGCTTTGCTTTAGGAATTTTATTTTTTAAAAGTTGTATTTTTTATGAATAAAAATAAGACTTTTTCTTGAAATACAATCTTTCTTATAAATTTATGAAACAGCCTCACTGATGGCAGAGAAGGAAAAAGGTGATGATCAGAGTAGTGTTGGACTTGACTAGAGTCTGCATATTAAAGTACTCATACACTATATGTACACACAAGGCATCTAGTTGATCAGTTTTCCCCCACAGGCATGTGAGTTAAAAATTCTGATGCTGCTTTGTATGTATCCTGAACCTGAATAATTAAGTAGGTTTGTGGCAGGTCATGGGAGCCAGGTTTCTTATTACCAGGTTAAGAGTTTACAGGTAAATAAGGAATGGGGGACATTATAGTAATCCACAAGGTAATGAATTAGAGTTTGACACATTAGTAGAAACTCATGTTCAGATTAATACTGTGATACTGATGGTGGCATATAGAAAATTTGAAAGATAGGTACATATCTTACATTATACATATCTTATTTATTATATACATACATTATCTTACTCTGTTGACAAGACCTACAAGCAATAACATCCAGTAGAAACATATTGAGCGTGCAGATCTTGGTATCCAGTGTAATTCTGTTATGCCAGAAATCAAAGGTTCTTTGAGAAATTATGTGTTTTAAGACAATGGCAAGAAGTACACAACATGAGCCTGCAGTGTCTTGTGTTGCCAGAACGTAAAGCGGCGATCAAAAAGAACACCTTGTGTCCAACATACACACAGGCAACGGGGTGTGTCAGAGGGGTACAGGTGCCAACTACAAGCCTTCCACTGGCCAAAGATGTGACAATCTGAGAACAAATATAAAGTAATATTTAAGTAGTATTAGAGTGTAATCCAAAATATAAATATTCACGAATTTACAATGAAACAAATAAATAATTAAATAAATTATAAAAAGGGAGGGAAGAGACAAATATCCAGTGAAGGAGGATTCCAAAGTAACTGTGTAGAAACTTCCCTGTCAGGGAGATTGAACATAATTTCTTTCTCCTTTAGTGTGGGCTGTGAGTAGTGACTGTGTTTCAAAGGGTATAATATGAAAAGGAGGGGACACATGCTTTCAGTGTGTAGAAACCTAACAGACATAACGTCAGCCAGGTGATCAAGGTCAATACCCACAGTGATGAGTTATGTGGTAGCACAGATGACCCTTTAATAACACAGGTTTGAACTGCATAGGTCCACTTATATGCAAATGTTTTTTGATGAATATAATGGACCACTGTTTTGCATCTGCAGATTTCCAATGACGCACCAAAAATACTGCTTCAACCTGCAAGTGGTTGAATCCCTATACGCAAACACTGACTGAGGGTCAAAAGTTATACGGTAGATTTTCAACTGTTCAAGAGTCGGCACCCTTAATCTTCTCCGAGTTGTTCAAGGGTCATCTGTACATAATCTTTGATAAGATGTGATGGTGATACTACTTTCACTCTCTGTTCTTCCTCCTCAACACATATGCATCAGCCTAATCATAAGAAAAATATTAGATAAATCCTAATGGAGAAACATTCTACCAAATAGCTGAATAATATTCCATGAAAGTGTCAAGGTTATCAAAAAGAGACTCTGAGAAACTATTATGCCAAGAGGAGACTAACAAGATCTCTGGGTGTAATATGATGAGATCCTGGAAAATAAAAAGGCACATTAGGTTAAAAAAATCTAAAAAATGCATTTTAGTAATAATGAAACATATACATTGGGTCACTAATTGCAACCATAATTATGAAAAAAAATAATAATATGGAAAACAGTATATAGAATAGATAACTCTATATTCTCTTTGCAATATTTTTATAAATCTAAAATTACACTGAATCATTTACTTTGAAAATGACCATGAAAATCAGACTTTCCAGTCAGTTCTTGATATGTTCTCAATGTATGAGTTTTCCTAAATGATGCCTTTTACTTTTTTCCATTTTTCAATATTTAAGTATTTAGTTCATCTAAAATTTAATTTGCAAAATTAACTGATTAATTTGCAATAGTAACTGATGTGTCGCCATATTTTTAGTGGTTTCAACATCATTCTTGATGCAGAATGAATTAATATTTCAAGTTAGAAATTTTGATGTTTTTTCATTGTACATAACTGAAATTTTACACTTATTACTAATTTATTGGATTTAAGCATTTAAAAAAATGTACTGATTTTTTGCAGTCTATTGGATCCATAACATTCAATAGTGACTGTTGTAAGATGAGATGACAATTTTTAAAAAAATTTATATTATTGTTTTATCTTTCTTTTTTAAAAAAGATTTTATTTTATTTATTTTTAGAGAGGGAAGGGAGGGAGAAAGAGAGAGAGAGAGAGAGAGAAACATCAATGTGGTGTTGCTGGGGGTCATGGCCTGCAACCCAGGCATGTACCCTGACTGGGAATCGAACCTATGACACTTTGGTTCGCAGCCCACGGTCAATCCACTGAGCTATACCAGCCAGGTGAGATGACAAATTAACACACACCATCCTAATGTACAATGATGCTGTGGAGCAATTATGAATGGCATTAATAAAACAGGTACCTTAATTACAGTATTCAATTTATTCTCCCTTTTCCTTTTGATTCTGCAAGGCAGATTCATTATTCTGCTTCATGCTATAAAAATCTTGTAATAATACTTTTAGTGTTTTATTTTTCAATATTAAAAAGACTTGAATAGCAGTTTTCACAGAAATTATCTTAATATTTTATGGAATGCAAAATGCAAGATCAGATCCACTTTATATTCTTTTTTTTAAGATTTTATTTATTTATTTTTAGAGAGGGAAGGGAGGGAGAGAGAGAGAGAGAGAGAGAGAGAGACATCAATGTGCGGTTGCTGGGGGCCGTGGCCTGCAACCCAGGCATGTACCCTGACTGGGAATTGAACCTGCAATGCTTTGGTTCACAGCCCGAGCTCAAGCCACTGAGCTATGACAGCCAGGTATCTATATTCTTTACTGAATTGGAGATGGTACACATGTGACTCACCCTTTGCCGTATCACTCAGAGAGAAGTATTTCAACATGCATTAACTGAATATAAAAGCTTTACATACTTTTCAAAGGAATTTATTTAATAGCTAGTCTTCCTGATAGAAAAAAATCTATACTTTTAATGATAGTGTTTACCATATGAGATTACCCAAAATATTTAGTTGTAATCAACAAATACAATGATATTTTTTGTTTGCTTATTAGTGAAAATATTGGGTGGCTAAATGTTATTGGAATACAAAGTTATCTCTTGCTGGAATTATACCTAGAGTTCTAATTTTACTATTAGCATATATAGCTCATAAAATTAATGAAAGGAATAGTCATCGATAAAACAAGTTATTGTGCAGAAACAAGGTGCCAACACAGTACAATCAATTAAGTGCAAATGAAGAATGAACACCTAATATTTACATATGTCAGCCTAGCCTTGGTTCCAACCATTGTAGTCTCTTTCTTCTTGTACTAGTAATGGACATTTGTCAGTCATTTAAAATCTCAGAATATTCTGAATCACAAATATCAAAATGTTGACTGTCATCTATTTATCTCCTTCCTTCCATTTGAAACAATGCAATCTAAAATCTCTTATATTCAGGTGAGCAAGGTAGGTAGGAATATGCTTGAAGGGAAGAGGTGAGGTTGTAAAACAGCCTGATGCGAGTTTAGAGTCCAAACCTAATGAAGAGGACTCCTGCCAAGACCAAGGAGAGAAAGAAAGGAGGGCATCCTTGAGGTGGGAAGGACAAAGGTGAATGGGGCATATGAGAGCATGACTGGGGTTATCAGGAAGTTGTCAAAGGATAGATTGCAGGTTTCAGCTATGAGATTGGTTACATACAGCAGGGGTTAGTCAAATAAGCCAAAATCTTATGTGGCTTTTTTTGGGTAATTTTTACATTTCTAATTGATCAAACTTGCTTTTTATTTATAAACAGCTTTCAGTCATATGTCTGCTGGGTTCGATAGTCTTGGCTGCCATTTGAGACTTCCTGCTCCTCTCTATTTCCATAGGAAATAAATTCTGCTTACACCTGTTTATGCCCATATATATAAAGGCCATGCAGCATCTTCTCCTAGCAACGCTGCACCTGTGTATTGGCAAGGAGGCAGGGTCACCTACCGTTCTCCCACTAAAACGGCCTCCAGCATATTTCAAGTAGATCCTTTCCCAGTCATAGAACTGCTGAGCAAGAGCAAAAACTTCACGGTGTACTATTTCAGAGTTGAGAAATTGGAGAAACTGGCATAGAGGAAAAATATGGGAGTTAGGAACATTCAGCTACAAAAAAAAATGGTTTTTCAATACTTTCAGTAGAACAGAAAAATAACCTTTGAAAAGCCCTTCTCAATAAGCTGTTACGCCATACTGCACAAGCTCACCCTACAGAGCCAGGGTCACTACTCTTGCTTTACCATCCATCTCACCTTTAGAACTCTATTGACTCTTCTTTCAAACGTCTTACATATTGAATTCCAATTTCTTCCTTAAAGAGAAATATCTCATAAAGATGTGCAAACAGTTACACAATGGTCGTTTGGGAAAAAAAAAAGTCATTGTAGTCCATTATTGAATTCACAATGGAGGAATAAACACTTTTGGATTAGAGAAGAAGGCCTATTCAGTAAGCTGATGCCATAGTTCCCATTTGGGAAGTGTCTGAATAAAAATTATATTTCTGGAGAGCATGTTTTGGTATGCTATTTTTCGGAAGCTTCCTATTATTTTCTTAGAGGTTCTCTGTATGTCATGTGTACATAAACTGTATTTTACAGAATCCATCAGACTCACATCACAAAAACAAAGGACAGGCAACTCTGAGAAGGAGAAATGCAAGTAGGCACATTTTCTTCCAATTAAAAAAAAAAAGAATGTGTTCAGTTATGTTGAAAAATCCATATCACATAATGCATGGCTTTTATGCTGAAATCAGGTATAAATAATGTAAGAATGGGGGGTGAGTTTTGATGGAAGATTTTACACTTATTAACTCTTTCTAAAGAAAGGTATTGAAATAAGAAATAGTCACAAATAATAAGAAGCAGCTCCAGACTTTCAAGCTCTATGAAGATATATGCAGTTCTTTCAATCTTGTGTAAATATATGTAAAACAGTTTCCATTTTTTGAAGAATCTTTTTTATATGACCTTCAAATGTCAGATATTTCTCCAGGACTTCAGATAATGCATATATTTGAGTTTTTTCACTCACCACTTGATGTTAATTCAGACTCAAGTCCCATAAATAATTCATTCATCCATGTCTATACATTGTTCTTATGTGGGCCAGTTAGTTAATTAAGGCACTGTATTTTGATTGTTTGTAATGCTTGCAGGTAACTTAGTGTCCAGGAATAAAAATCTTTTTCACCAGAGGAAATTACATGATCAGCCATCTAGTGAAAATGTGTCATTGGTGAAATAAAAAAAAAAGACGATTCATATAATAACAAACCTATGTATGGATAAAGTGAAATATTTTATAATTCCTTTTAGTGAAGTTTCTTCTATTCCCAAACTATACTGTAATGACCTAATAGAACATTCAGTCTCATTTATACTTGAGACTTTTTGCTTAGGGAATTATACAAAATACTAGCTTCTTACATATCTTCACTGAACTTGGATACTTCTCTGATCATTGTGATCAGTCAACATTGATCACCTCCAAAAACCCCATTGTCTCATCTGAAAAGTTTCCATCAGATTCTGAGAAGCATGTATTCTCAGGTGATTAACGGGGCAAGGGAAACGTTGATGATGCTAGGAAACGTCCTTGGCCTAGTCATCTCTGCAAGTGCTATCTGGTATGAAGACATGAAGGGCTCTATCCCCTTTCAAGTGAGGGAAGAAAAAAATCATTTTATGTTGTCCTTAAAGGGCTCTAATTGCTACCTTTCTTTCTTCAGCCATAATCAAACGTAATATATACCATTTATTATACTTGGGATTTTCAAATGATAGCAACTGCTAATGGAGTCTTGGAGAGTTTGCTAGGGATGTGACAGATATCCCTGAAGTGAGAGATTATGAAAAGACTGGAACTAGTTTGGAACAGGAGAAGAGGAAGAGTAGAGAAAAGAATAACCAAATGCATCACTCAACAAATTAGGTTGAAACAATAAAAAATGGGTAAGAGGGGTTAGGAGAATTTTATTACCTGAACATTTAGGTGAGCACATAATTAAAGAAATACAAAATTATATTATTTTTCATAGAACAATTTAAAAAAAATAGTAGTGCTTCAAGAGGTAGTGCTTTTTTTTTTTTTTCTTAAATCAATCCTAGGTGGTAGCAATGATTGGGAGAAACAAGTGAGGTGGGAAATATACAATCACAAGCATTCTTAATGATGTTTCTGTACCTGATATGATTGAGCAAAGCCAATCGTGAGTGGGGAAAAAACCAGGAAATATACATAGTATTAATGAATCCATTTTTATTCATTATTCAGTAACCTATACTGAGGATGATATTATAGGAAGTAAAGGTACTTAAGAAAAATAAAAAGTTAAAATTGTAGACCACACAGATCTTATGTTCTTGTGGCAGAAGACAAACAAGGAACACATAGTCAATAAGGTACATTCTGAGTGTGCTGTAATTAAGAAAAGGAATGAGCCCTGGCTGGCATAGCTCAGTGGATTGGGCTCGGGCTGCGATTCCCGGTCAGGGCACATGCCAGGGTTGCAGGCCACATGAGAGACAACCACACATTAATGTTTCTCTCTCTCTCTTTCTCCCTCCCTTCCCATCTCTAAAAATAAATAAATCTTAAAAAGAAAAGAAAAGAAAAGAAGAGAAAAGAAGAGAAAAGAAAAAAGAAAAGGAATGCTAGCCATTCTTGTAACTGAGGGTAGTTGGGAGACAGACAATACTTAGCCAGAATGACTAGGAAACATTTTTTAAAGGAAATTTTTGAGCTATGATATAAATGATGGGAAAGATCCATCTGTGTAATGACCTCAGTGAAGAGCATTCTACCCAAAGTAACAATAAATAAACACAAAATGAAAACAGACCTAGAAGGTAAGTGTAATAGCTTCCAATGCAGTAGGTGACAAATTACTGTAAACTTAGTATTTTAAAACAAGAGAAATGCATTCTCTTACAGTTCTGAAAGCTGGAAGACTGAAGGCACTGGCCTAAAATGAAGGTATGAATGCACTGCTGCCAGAGGCTCTAAGAGAGAACTTTTCCTTATCCTTGCCCTTGCCCTTGTCTCTTCCAGTTTCTGGTCACTACCAGGAACCCTTGAGTTGTAGCCACAGCACTCCAGTTTCCTCCTCCATGATCCTATTGCCTTTTCTTGTCTCTGATGTAATTCACCTCTGTCTCCTTGGGATAAGGACATTTTTTATTGCACTCACAGCTCATTAAGATAATCCTGAGTAATCTTCCCATCTCAAAATCCTTAACTTAATCATGGGTACAAGGTTATATTTTTTTATATAAGGTAATATTCATAAGTATGTGAATTAGTGATTAGACATATTTGGTGTACATTACCACACTGAATGTAGCTGAGGTGTCTGAGCAGAGAGATGGAATGAAAGAAGTTTGGAGCTGGTCCAAATAGGTCCAAAATAGTGATGGGTCAGATTATTTAGTTCTTTTAAGGTACAAAATTTGCATTTTATTTTGCTATGAATAGTAAACTACTAGTGAATCGGCAATGTTGGTAGATACTAACCAAAGGAGTGACACATAGTCAAATCCATTATTTTGAAAACTCAATCTGAGCTATAAGGTACCTGTGTGGTTACAGGAAAATTCATTAGAATTTTCTTACTGTAGTTCAGACACAAGTTTGCTAGAGCTCAGACTAGGATTTTACCAGTAGAGATGACACGCTGTGTCTTTGTATCTAGAGTATAATGTATTGCCTAGAGGGTTTAAGGAATTACTACATTTTATATATGAAGGTATAAAGTAAACAAAAAAAACACAAATAAATTACATTTTATATTTTTAGTTTGACTAACTGACTAAGCAATAAGGCTACTTACTAGGAAGTTGAAAACTGGTGAGAAATAGATACATTTGTGGAGGGTGATTGCAACTTTGATTTAGGCATTTCAAGGGTAATATTTATATACCTGAACAGAGATTATAGGACATACAGTTGAATATTAAAGTTCCAAACACAGAAAAGGGCTTAGGGTTAAATGTATAGATATGGAGGCATCAGCATCCATTAGCAGTAGAGAAGCTGACAAATGTAAAGATGAGTGATTAGCTGTAAAGCTCATGGAAGAAGGACAAATCAGGTTTCTGGCCTTGGAAATCAGGTGAATTTGGGTACTATTTATTGAGATGGAGACTACTGGAACTGGAGAATGGTTCATAGCTTGATAGCAAACAGGCCCATTATGTCAGGTACAGGTTCCACATGTCTCTCAGATATTTCCAAAATACGTAGCAGAAATGAGAATAAAGACCCTTAAAAGATGAATCAAGGCTGAAAATATGAATGTGGTGTTGATTATTTGTATTTTTCTGTATCATAGAGATTTTAAATTGCAAAACAATAAACTAGAGAATATTTAGACATGATTATGTGTGAATAATTAAGTAGAAATAGTGTAGGCAAGGAAACATAAAAGAAGAACAAAAGCCCCATTAAGAATGCACAGTTGCTTATTGTTAGTCATAAAAACAATAATCTTAGATAATCTTATTAACTAATAAGATCTTGATGAGACACAGGAGTGTACAGAAAAAAAGTCTTGACAGAAGTAATGCTAAGTGCTTCTTAAAGCTTTGTCATAATTCTTATTCGAATATAAGTAAAATATGCTTTTCTGATTTTATAAGAAGTTTACATCAAGCAAAAGAGAAAAACACTCATGGACATAGACAACGGTGTGATAACTGAGGAAGTGGGGAGGGAGTTGGTTCAAGTGTAAGGGGGTATAAGGGGGGTAAATGGTAATGGAAAAAAAGAATAAAAAACATTATAAAAATTTTACGTTATACTTTTCACTTTCAGCTCGGAGGAGGCAAAAATGCAACTTTCTTTGGTCGTCCCCAACCCAAGTTCATAATATACCAGCTGCCTCCACCATGCTGCCGAAGTTCAACCCCAAAGACATCAAAGTCATATACCTGAGGTGCACCAGTTGGGAAGTGGGTACCATGTTTGTCCTGACCCCCAAGATTGGCCCCCTGAGCCTGTCTCCAGAAATGGTTGGTGATGACATCACCAAAGCAACCGGTGACTGGAGGGGTCTGAGGATCACAGTGAAACTGACAATTCAGAACAGACAGGCCCAGGTTGAAGCAGTGCCTTCTGCCTCTGCCCTGACCTTCAAAGCCCTCAAAGAACCACCACAAAACAGAAAGAAGCAAAGAAACAGTAAGCACAGTGGAAATATCACTTTTGATGGATTGTCAACATTGCCTGACAGATGTGGCACCTATCTATAGCTAGAGAACTCTCTGGAACCATTAAAGAGATCCTGGGGACTGCCAGTCTACGGGCCACAATGTAGATGGCCGCCACCCTCATGACATCATAGATGATGACATCCACAGTGGTGCGGTGGAATGTCCAGCTCGTTAAGAACTACAAAGGAGAATATTTCAATAAAAGATCGCTTGACAACTAAAACAATTTTTTGTATTATAGCATTATGAGTATACATTTTCTTGCCTGTTCTTCCCCATCACCCTTGTCATTATCTCTTGTTTTGTCTTTTTTTTCCCCTGAGCAACTTTTCATAATATCACATTAATAATAAAATTAATATATGTACACTTGAATTAATAATATAATTTGATGTTTATGATATTAATTTTAAAATTATTTAATTTAGCAACTATGCTTTTCCCCCTATTATCCCTAAGTGTATTTAATCAATCTCAAAGTGTTAATTTGTTAAAGAAAGAGAAATAGTATTTCCTAAGCAATTATATTATGAATATTTTTCTAAATTTTATAAAATCTGACATCAATGGTTTAAAATATACTTAACATAAGTAAGGTGCAACATACAATTTATTATAACAACTAGTCTTAAAACATTTAGACTTATTGATATAAACTTTGGTTTGTTAATGGAATCGTTACATACAGGGTACTACTTTAGTGGTCTCTTTATTCAATGTACCATGCCACACATATCAGTTAGCTAACACTGGAAATGTCTTCTTCCCCACAATTAACTCATTCTGTGTGGCTCTGCTGATCTCATCTCAGATTGGTGTTCCTTATTTTCTACTTCCTCTTTGTAGCATTCAGATTCCAAGAAGTGCCAACACAGGAGATTCTTTGTATCAATGCTTTCCTTTACCTCTTCTGAAGAGTAGGCTCTAAAATGATCTTTAATGACCTCTGCATCTCTGTATCCTGGAGCAGTCTCCTTCATCTGAGCATGGGTGAGGTTTTTGACTTTTTTCTAACAACAAAAAAAAATGGTGTAATGAGAGACTACTTCCATGTTTATGCTATGTTAGGGTAAAAAAAATGACAACTTGTTTAGCAGATTATTCCTGTTGCCTTTTTGGCTTTCTGCTTTGAGCAAATAAGCCTCCATGTCTGGGAGACCCAGTGTCCTGGAACTGAAGGCTACTCCATCCCAATAGGTGGCAGGTTGAGGATGGCCTGCAACTGATGACCCACAAGAAGCTGCAGTCCTCAAGCCTACAAACCACAAACAGTTGAACTGGAACAACAGGCCCACAAACCTGGAGGCAGGTGAGCCTCAAATGAGAACATAACCCTGGCCAAAACAAAGCATTCATTGCAGCCTCATGAGAGGCCTTGAAGCAATGGACCAGGAAAGTTGCGTTTGGGTGCCTGACCCTCAGAAACTGTGAGATAATAAATATATATGGGTTCTTAGCTGCTAAATTTTCTGAAATCTGTTATGAAACATTAGGTAACAAATGTATTTCTGAACATAGCCTCTTACTTCTGATCTGACAAATTTTATGTGCATCCTTGATTTTGTGTTGATCATGTACAGGAGCCTCCCTAATTTTTTTTTTTTTTTTTACTCTCAGTTGTAGCCCCTTTAGAAATGCAGATGCATAAGTCTCTAAGACAGAAAGTGCTCAATCTGAAAATGTCTCCATTCTAAAATTATAATTCTTACAAAGAGCCAGCCTTGTAAAATGTTTAATGAGTAATGGCATCCTCAAAGTTTTTAAAGTATGAAATAAGCATTACTAATAGTTGAATTCAGAAATTTCCTTGTCATTGGGGGTCATTTTATTCATACAGATATGTTTATATATATACATATATATCTACTAGCTATGTTATGTATAACAAATATATATCTACACAAACATTTTCTTATGTAAATATAGATATACATACACACATACATTTGTATATACATATATATGTGGTTTATGTAAAACTCCACATAAAATTACCTACTCATGATAAATGCATGCCAAAATTATGTTGCATTTAAAATATAAGCCAAAGTCATGATTATTTTCCTAACATTATTTAGCCTTGCTAATGCCAACAGAAGTCAGTATTGTTGGACATTTTATCATTCATGACTCAAAAGCAAATTATATTTCTATCTTAACCCAACATATGGTACTAGCCTTTGTATGAACATGTTGTTCACATTGAGCATTTGCGACACCAGATTGCTGGTTTCCGTGGAATCTGAGATGACATGAATAGTAATTTTGAATTAGATAAGTCAGTGGGCTGTCAGTCCTCACAGGCCTTCCATTCACCTGCTGGAAAGTCCGGATGACAATGCTATGATGTTGAATCCGTTTTTGTAGATTTGGATGGAAACTATTTTTTGTCCTTTTCAAATTTTAATAACTACTTGGAAGCACAGAGCGAGTAATCTAAGAGTTTCCTGAAGCATTTCGGCAGAGAACTCTGCCTTTTAAAGCTTCTAAATTACCTCTTTTTTCAACAAAGGTTGAATTAGTTAGAAGGAACTAATGCTTAATTGTAAATATACACATATTTATATTTATGCATGTGTGTATACACAGACATGTATATGTGCATTTTTCCTAAAGTATCTATTCAGGCAAAAATGCAGAACATTCAAATAAAATATCCACCTTCTGATTTATGGGTGTGAGGGTTTCACTAAATTGGAAAAACTATTTGGTGGGATATTGCAAATGTTTACTTTAGATACTCAACTTGAAATGTCAAAATATAAAATTTTTGGTACACATCTAGAATCTCAGAATAACCATTGTGGAGACAATATTAGTGACCAGAAGGCAATAAATCAGGTATGTGTTCCTATAAAGCTTGGGATGGAATTTTGTTTCATACTTTTTTAATGAAGTTTCAAATAAAGTTGAAAACCGCTATAATGAGCATGCAAATATCCTCTAGAATTTTAGAAAATCCTCTAGATTTTAGAATATAAATAATTTTCTTTGTACACTTAACTCTTTTTTATTTATCTATATATCATTTTGACAAAATCTATTGTAGTGGATCCCAAGAAAATAATCACTCATATAATTTATGAATCACATATAACACCTATAAAATAAAAATTCCATGATGCCATTTAACATCCAGATAATATTTAAATGTCCTCCAAAACCACCAAGTTATTTTGCACTCTTATTTTTCCCTGTAGTCAGATTAAGTTGAGATTCGCACTTAAGTTTAGTGATTGTTACTTTGGGGCCAAAGCTTCTGATAAAACAGCTATGAGAACTATCAAATGTCAATTCTTTAAATAATATCAAAGAACTCACTTGTTCAAGCAAAACAAATTTATTAGAGTTCATTAAATTAAAACCTCCCTTTACAGGTTTTGGTATTGTTTCGACATGGTAAAGTTAGGGGAGGATACTTAGGGATTTTTAGGGCCTTACTGAAATCAAGGAACTGGATGGAGCAGCCTGTTTATGACGTGAATGCTTTGGACTGGTCAGGCACAATCAGATGAGGTTTTAAAATGAACTTTGGTGAGCAAGTTGCAAATCCAGAAAAGTAAGCTAGTTTAGTTGATTCACAGACTCCGGCTAATATTTTGTGGAATAAACAGCTAGCTAGCTTTTTATTTGTTTGTTTGTTTCTTCTCCTCATTGACTTCCTCCTCCTCCTTGGTCTCCTCTTCATTTTCATTGCCTAGACCAGGGTCATTTAGCTCAGACAGAAAACTATGAAAGGGGAGCAAAATAAGAAAAAATAATTATCTCCTGGAAGGCAGGCCCCTTGTAATACAGGCTACCCCAACTGGGTGAGTGTCCTAGGAACACACCTGTATCAGTGTGCCAGCTGGCTTTGTTGTGCTTGGCTACCTTTGGCTTCAGAGAATTTTTTTTTGAGGACTCTTTCATCTCCTTTGCTCGTTTCATGATGGGTGATTTATGAGCTCAACCTGCCTACACTGTGCTGAGTGTTCAGCAAGTTTTGACCAAAAAACAGCATGACCTCTGTGTGCCACCCTCCCATTCACCCAATCTCACCCTAAGAGACTTTCTTGCGTTTCACCAGGTGAAAAAAGTCCTCAAAAGGAAACGTTTTACTGATGTGGAAAGGTGAAAAAAATCACTAAAAGGCATCAAAATCTACAAGTGAAAAATAGTTTTGAGCAGTGGAAAAATTCTCAGTAAGTGCATTGCATGAAATAGAGGGTACCTTGAAGGTGACTGAAGTTTAAATATGTAAGAATAAATATACAACTTTTATAGATAAATGCTGTGTTTTAGGGGATTCCTCCTTGTGTGTTGCTTTCAACTCTCAGAAACTATTAAATTCTTATTACTTCTACAATTTCTATAGCTTTACCTTTAATGTTTAGATGCATTACCAATTTTATTAACTTTATTTATTATATGAGGTAACCATGCTATTATTTTTTTCCATATATATATATATATATATATATATACAGGTTTCTAACACCATTTATTAAAATGACCATCTTTCCTCACAGGATTCCCTTGATAAATCAACTTTCCATTGCATTAGTTTCCTGGGGCTACTGAAACAAAGCACCGTGAGTTGGGCAGCTTAAATAACAGAAATTTATCACTTCTCAGGTCTGGAGGAAAGAAATCTGAGTTCAGGGCTGGAAGCGTTGAGCGTTTCTAAGCGCCCGGAGGCAGATTTGTTCCACGCCTCTCCGCTAACTTCTGGGGGTCTCAGGCATTCTCTGATTGCAGAAGGCATTCTGTGTGTCTTCACGTTGTCTTTCCTTTATGCATATCTATGTTCGTGTGTGTTTTCTCTGTTTACAGGAACATAGACATTTTGAGTCAATGTTTGTAAGGAATTTTGTTAGGTTTCTTTCATCTCCTTGAGTTCTGCATTCACAGAATTTGGTTTAATGTAACATAAAATATAACATAAATTTTGTGCATAAATTTTATGTGGAGTAATCTCTACAATGCATAAAATGATTAAATTTAGACAATAAAAAGGTACTTTATTTTTGAAATCCCATATCAATCACTACAAAAATATTGGCCAGCACGTATTAGTAGAGCTTATTATGTCCTTTGTACTTATTTTACCTCACTGGCTTCACACAAACACTCCCTGCTTACCTATTTAAAAATATCCGTGAAATAAGACATATTATGCTATTTATTGAAAAATTAAAGCACAGAAAATCTATGACATTTTCCCAATGTCACATGACTAGTAATTATAGAGAGATTTATAGGCAGATTTAGCTAAATTCAGAATTCACATTTTTAACATCACACACACACACACACACACACACACACATTGGACTACATTATATATTTCACAAGAACAATGTAGAAATAAAATTAATATAGAAATAAAAATAGTATTCTACAACCTCAACTGTTTAGTTGTTATCATCTACAAAAGAATTATTTTATTACTTGGATGTGATGGGCATCAAATTAGATAACATATAAAATGCTTAGCAGAATTCCTATTATGTATAAAAGTTCAACAAGTGTTAATCAGTTCAGTATAAAGAGTTATTAACAGAAAACGTTGGAAGGAGACTTGACTTGGGGTGGTGAACACACACACACACAAATGCTACTGGACTGTGTCCTCAAATGTGAAACATTGGAGTAGGTATTGCAATGAAAAGCTACCTGATGCACTGGGCTTTGTGGCGTTGGCCTGCTCAGTGCCAGTGTACCACCTGCATGAACCATAGAAATGTCGAAGTTGAATATGATGAGGAGAGAATTGTATTGCAGAGAACTACCAGTGTGCTTACATGACTCTCTAGTTCTCAGGGATGGGGAACACAAGAATAGATCCCTAACACTGTACTTAAATAAGGGGAGGGGCACTTCGAGAGAGTATCTGGCGAGGCTGACATGGGTGCCCTGAAATTAAAGGACGCAGGGAAACCATACCTACACCCTAACCTAGCAAGTCTGAGAATCAAGTTTCATCTTTCTAGGGGAAAAGTGGGCCATTAAAGAGTGAGCCCAGGAAAATCTTTGGCTCTTTTTTTCTCTCCCTCCCTCTGTCTCTCCTTTCCCCCTCTTCTCCCCTGCTCTCCCCATGCAAGCTTACAGTGTGGCTCTGGGCATGCAGTAAGCTGTGTATCCTCCAGGAGTTGTAAGAATAATAACCCTTGAGTTTTCAAAGTTTACAGATGGTTTTTGCTGAGGTGCACCTTTCAGTCAGAAACACAAGGGCTGTTCCAGCCATGTGAAAGCATTGACTTAAGTGGGGCAAATTTTGCCAGGGATTCACCAAAAGTATTCATGTAAGCATTCATGTGAGTTCCTGGGCACTCCTAGCTATTAGCATCACTCTTTATAGGCTTACACTGACACAGAAAAGTATGTCTGTACGTATGTACATTTATATGTATATTTGAATTTCTTCTTCTTCAAGCCTCATTTGTTATTACAAAGTTAGTACTAGAGCATTTTAATACAATTGAGAATAGGATGATGCTACATTAAAGTAAATGCCATCAGGTTGGGGGATGAAGACAAGATGGTAGAGAGTTTCATTTTTTCAGTGTTGACATGGTATGTGTGTTTGAGTTTAGCCTTTTTCTTCTTGGTTTTATAAGGGGAGTTACTCATTCCATTGAGGATAAATGACATCTGGACATTATTTGGGGTCTTTTCATAACATAACTTTAACCAAATAGCATCTATTACTGGTGACTATTAAGAAAAACTCATCTACTCCACAGGAAAAGAAGCCCTTTATTTAAAACATGAGTCATATATAGCTGTATTTTGTCTTTTTACTTGCTTTTATAACATGAATTACTGTTGGTACATGTCTAATAAAAAGAATTATTATCACCTTTAATTAGACATTTAGTATACTGACTGATGAGAAGTTCTTGGATATCCAAGTATCAATGAGTCAGTATATTTCTAATCTTTATACTCTACCCAAACAGTCCTGCCTGAGAGTTATTACTCCTGACCAATAGTGAAGTGTAGGTATTAAAAGGAAAAGCCTATATATATTCTTTATTTCTAACTGCATGTTCATATGCCAGCTGCCATAGAGTTTATTCAGCTGGACATTTGGAACACATGGGCTACATTTTTATAGCTGCTCCAGAAAGAAAATCTTCTCAATATTTATATTCAATATATCCAGACAACAAAAGCTACAATTTACAGTTAGCAGCTCTTCTGCGCTTTCCTGGCTTCCTTGTGACTTAATGAAGTGATATATATCTTAGCAGAAGCATAGCACCAGGCATTTTGGTTCCCATAAGTAAGCCTTCCAGAATGAAATTGTTTTTATTTTGATTTCAAGTTCTGCATTTTCTATATTTGGAAATTTGTCAAAATAAACTTCTGAAAAAATGAGACTTTCTCCCATATTGCCACCATCCGCCAACCTGATGACATTTAGCTTATATAGCATCATCCAATTCTCATTTATATTGAAATGCTCTACTACTGACTTTGTAATAGCAAATGAGGCTTGCAGAAAACTCCATCCAGAGAGTCATGTTCTTCTGTAAATTTTATAATTTCCCCCACTTGACTACTGATGTATTTGGCCTTCATATGGGTAATTAAGAACAACAGAACTGTGGTAACTACCTAACCACATGGTATTCTGAACACTCACAACATCCTTTTAAAGCATGCCAATATAATTAAATACAATACATTCTTCAAAAGCCCACTTTAAATTAAAAGGTGATTTTACAAAAATGTATACTTGAAGGTTGAAAGCAGCTACTATAGCATTCCTTGTTCAAATATAATAAAGTCATAACGTGGTGTTGTGTTCATTCATAAGTTGTGTTCATTCATAAGTTGTGTCTCATTTTACTATAATGTGTGTGGAAATTTCCTTGAGCTACTTATGTAGAAAATATAGAATTTCATATAGAAATATTTATATTGATACATTACAAAGAAGCTTATACTTTACATTAGATGTTTGTTTCATGATTGCCTAAAAATAAAAGGAAAACTTTGTTTATAAAGGATAAAATAATAAAAGAATTTAATCATTGAGGCAACACTACTTTTCTAAAACATTCTGTTTGACTAGTTGGTTAAATTGATTTTGATAATGATTCAGTTTTCATTTGCATTGGAATAATTCAATATAACCTGTAGTTGAATTATATTTATTTTTGCATTTGCATGAAATATTTATAGATTTCAGCATTTCACACTATCTATATATTAATATATTAGCTTAATTTCAGACACTTCAGTGTCCATTATAAGAAGGCAAATGAAGAAGTGAAGGAGAAAAGACAATTTGATGAACAGTATTCCATCTTTAACTCAATTGCCAAAATGACTGATTGTTCTCCTTTTATAAATATATGAGAGCAACAATGAGCTCAGAAGTGATGGTTTATTCCAACAATATTAAGGAATAAACTACGATGTTTTTCAGTCAATTGTTGGTAATTTCACTGTTCTTTATCTGTTACTAGTTTATGATTGATCAAATTCTGGTCACTGAGACACCAAAGGACACCTGATGAGAGCCTTGTGGGAAAGATTATACTAATGGTGAAGTAGAAGGAGAGAATAATAAACAGAAGACCACTTCGTTTTTTGGGCTAAGAGATACCGTCATAGGAAAACCTAGAGCAGTGTTGGCTCTGTTGGAACAGTGATGTTAACTCAATTGAAATCACAGGAAATAAAGTTTAAAACACTCCATTGTTGAGCTACTGAATTAAGTATTCTGGAAATACCTTCCTCCAGAATATTTACTCAGTGATAGTGTTGTAAGTGGAAGTTAGGCTTTTCCACAGAATTGTGAGGAAGCATTCCAAGGACTCATATGTGGGAGACTGGGATGTGGCAAATGGAAGTTGCTCCCTGGGTTTTCAAAACCTGTCTCCCTGTGTCCCACCATGAAAAAAAAAAAAAATCTAATCTTAGCCTCAGAAAAGCCAGTGTCTAGGGCAGGGGTGTCAAACTCATTTTCACCGGGGGCTACATTGGTCTTACAGTTGCCTTCAAAGGGCCAAATATAATTTTAGGACTGTATAAATGTAACTACTTTTTAATTAGGGGTAAGGACCTTGACACTGCCGCAGGGTAGAAACAAGGTGCAGGGCTGGGTTTGGCCTGTGGGCCTTGTATTTGCCACCTGTGGTCTAGAGTGTCTGCTTCACATTAAAGCTTAGTGCTTTGGAGCCTGCAGTCAGTGCTAAGCAATCTCAGTCCCCACCCAGGTGGCCTAGTTTATTCCTTGCTCCTCTGGTGGAAGAGTCCATGTGGCTGCCAGCCATGCGGCTGCTAAGGCCACATGGCTATGGAGAGAGAACAGAATGCAGGAATGCACGGGGCAAGTGCTGGTCATGAGCAAAAGAGAGAGCTCGGGGGAGAGAGAGAACGTCTTGTTCCCCTGGAATTATATATGTTGCTCTTGGCAAAGACCAGAAGTTTTTCAAAATGACCAATGAACTTCCCAGGCATTTGTGGATTTTGGATGGGTCTGCACCCTCTAGTCAGACTGACAGCCCTCTCAAGTCAAGCACCTATCCTTGTATTCCCCAACAATTTGGTACCGGAGTGGGGAAAGAAGCAGTGTTAATCTCCTTGGTGGAGCAATGCTGTGGTCCACTGGACTATGAAAAGCTTATCTTTTGTTATCATTCTGTGTTAATTAATATGTAAGTGTAAGCTTTATTAAGTCTTGGTCATGTCTTATTTTCTGATACACCATTTTCTTACAGTTGATATAGGTATTTTTTTAACTTATAAACTTAAATGTACTAGATCTTCTTTTACTTCAATTGCATTTTAGAAGTGGCATATATATATATAACTTTTTGTTTTATATTTTTAAAGGTAGCTCACAAGATCTTTAAAATAGTCTTGGCTGTTGTGACTCAGTGGATTGAGCACCACCCCATAAACCAAAAGGTTGCTGGGACCATTCCCAGTCAAAGCACATGCCTGGGTTGTCCTGGTCCCTAGTTGGGGGTGCATGAAAGGCAACCATGCATAGATATTACTCTCCCTCTCATTCTGCCTCACTTTCCCTCTATGTAAAAACAAATACACAAAATCTTTAAAAAAAAAAACAAAGAAGTAATATGAGAGAGACACCAAGGAACGTGGGCAGATGAGTGGAAGAACACGTGACCATGATGCCAGATACAAGAGCATCCCTGTTCAGCTCTAGAAACAGCTGCTGGGTTCGTGGCTATACCACTAGAATGTGATTCACAGCTTCCACTGAGCATCTGGCCATCCTATTACCTTCTTAATGTCACTGGGAAATACCAAATTATCTCCTGCCCATTGGCTACTGAACTCATTCTTCGCCTAGCCCCTTGTGCAGCATACCATTCTCCAATATCACTGTATCTCTCACACGTGGATGTTTCTCTCCCTCTCTTTCTTCCTTCCTTCTTCTCTCTCTAAAAAGTAAATAAATAAAATATTTTTAAAATATTTAAAATAATTATTATATCAGTTAATACTCTGGCATTTAATCTATCAAATGTCTTTATAAAATGCATATGAATATGTATTTGCATGTGGTGTACCTGTAGTATCATTTAAATGGAGTTTTAAGTGTATATATATTATTCATGTCATGAAACTAAAAAGAAAGAAACATAATTTTAAAATATTTCCTAAATTCTTTCTTAATTTTTAAAAATATATTTTATTGATTATGCTATCACAGTTGTCCCATTTTCCTTCTTCATTACCCTCCACCCTGCACACCCTCTCCCACCCACATTCCCCCCTTTAGTTCATGTCCATGTGCCATATGTTCTTTAGCTTCTACATTTCCCATACTATTCTTGCCCTCCCTGTCTATTTTCTACCTACCACCTAATTAATTTTTAAATTTATAATGTTTAAAACTGTTATAAGAATTTGTATAAGAAAATAATAAAATCCCCATGTGTATATACGTGTATACATACACAAACACAAACATAGGTATATCTAATCTATACATACATATATACATAGAGAGAGACAGAGAGAGAGAGAGAGGAAGGAGTGGAAAGGGAAGCGGGGAAGGGGAGAAGGAGAGAGAAATGCATGAAGAAATGCTTTAAGTTTATAAAATATTCACCAAAAATTAATGGTAGAAACATGTGATGTTGAAATTTATCCTATTTTTAGTACATATTTATCTGCCTTAATGGAACTTTAGACAACCGTCCAATTAAGAGCAGCTGAGCCAATTTAAAAACCACTAATAAACCATGTGGATACGAATGGTTCCTGACACTCAGAAAAGAGAGGAAATTTTCCTTAAGAGGGATGCTAACTGCCGGAGTCAGCAACACTAAGTGCTAGCTCATGACAATAGTTTTCAAACACAAGATAGATACCTGGATAGAATGTCCAGTTCCTCAGAGGATGTGCCTAAGCAAGTGTAAAATTTGTATAAAAAGTCAGTATCAATAGTTTTGATTTTTGAGTTTCTACTGTCTGAGATTTTTTCTTTTTTTACCTCATAGTTATCAGCTGAATTGTGTCTTCCCAAAATTCATATATTGAAGTTCCAACTTCAGGTACCTCAAAAAGTAATTGTGATGGTTATTTTATGTGTCAGTTTGACTAGGTTAAGGGATGTCTAAACCATGATCTGGGAAAACATTATTTCTTAGTGTGCCTGTGGGGGTGTTTCAAGAAGAGATTAATATTTGAATTAGTAAGCTGAAGTAATAAGACTACCTTCACCCAAATTTGTGGGCATCAACTGATCCAGTGAGGGCCTAAATAGAACAAGTAAGAGGAGGAAGAGTGAATTTGCTCTCTGCTAGGCCTGGGACATACATTTACTCCTGACTTTGAACTTCAGCACACCAGTGATTCTGTTTCTTGTACCTTCAAACTCAAAGGAAATTATATTATCAACATTCCTTGGTCATGCTTGGAGATGTCAGATTGTTGGATTTTTTCAGGCTCTGTAATCATGTGAGTGTGTGTGTACACACACACACACACACACACACCTGTATACACACATATATATGATGAGGCAACAGAGGGTTGCCATCTGCAAGCCAAAGAAGGATGCAGAAAAAAACAACCCTACAATTACCTTGTTCTTTGACTTCTAGTCTCTAAAACTATGAAAAATAAATTTTTGTTTAAGCCTCTCTCTGTGTGGTATTAATAAACTCATTAACAAATTAATAAACTCACTAATGGAGAATAAGGACATTGAGGGAGCTTCTTCTTCTCTTATACCCTATACCTGGTGTCGGACAAAAAGCATGCTACAAATACTAGTTGATCAAATTCAGTTCCAAAGGAATAGAGTTTTTGAAGTGTAGTCTCCTACTATTATTATCAGCATCATCTGGAAACTTTTTAGAAATACACATTTTTGCTCCTCAAGCCATTACTAAATCAGAAATTCTGGGTGTGGGATAGAACAATTTGTTTCAAACAGCCCTCCAGGAGACCTGAGGCATATTAAAGTTTAAGGAAAAGTGCTTCTGATGTACTTATCTAGAGACCAGACTGGAGACATGCATGAGTGATGCAGCCCAGGTGTAAGTCTGCAGGAAAGTTCTGGAATCATGACAGACTAGAGAAGGCACACATCTCCACTGGGTCAAGGCCAGTTAGCCCAGCTGTTCAATGTAAAATGATTTTTTAAAAGTAAGAAAGCAAAGTGGGTTTGTAGATAAATATCTCATAAATTGTAAATGTTGGTAGCCAATTCTAGTAATTATTAACTGATGAAATAAAACACGATTATAGGACAGTTCCATCCCAAGTCAGCTATAATTAATAATGAAGGAGTTTAGAGGTGAGGGTTGTGCTAAACCTTTTCTCTTTTATCTGTAAGATGCCTTGCTACTGGATTCAAAGAGAAACAGAAGATATTGAGGAAATTAGACTTTCTTTCTTACTCATTATGATTTTTTATATGTGTTCGAGTAGAGATGTTAGTGTACTGTGTGCATGTAACTCCTCACTCTGAAAATACACGGTTTCAGAGTTTACACTGTTCTGTTTTTCAGTGTTCGTATCCCAAGGCATGATTTTGCTTTTGGCTCATTTAGAAACAAGGCAGGCTGATCTTTAATAGCATGTCTCAGGTGGACTGAGATCTGTTTTCAGAGTCCTTGCTGCACAGAGCGACACTCCCACGGCCATCTGTGACTTGTATTTGGGGATTTAAAGATGGAGATGAGCTGACTGGGACAATTTCTCCTCCACTGACCATCTGCCACAGGTGCGGAAAAAACACTGGTAGTATTTAATCTTCAGATGAAAGGTGGAATTAGCTGGCATGCATTTCTTACTAAATTGCTGGGCCTACTGTTTGAATGCCACTTTCTCTTGAAGGAACTAACCTAGTTTTTTGGATGCTGTTGTTTGCTTATTTGAAGGGATATTTTGGCACCGTTTAAAAATTAATGCAGGGAGAGATATAAAAAGCATTTTATTAAGGTTTTAATGGTTCTAATGTCAAAACATTCACAGGTGTCCTAATCATCTGTTGTCTCCCTCCAACCCACCTCTACCCTTATTCCCATTCCAGGTCTATAGCTAAGAGCTTGAAGGTGTGTTTTTTGCTAGTGACACTACCACTGAATGTTGATTATTGTTGGAAGAACATGAAAAAAAGTCATTTTAAGTAAAGGACAAAAAAACAGTTTATCAAATAACCTATACTATAATTAACAGAATTGCTAAATATTTTATCTTGATTGGTTCAAATATGATAATGTACTTAAACCAGCTTAAACCATATATCGAGTTTTTTCATTTTGGATACATTAATGTTATTTTAGAATCTAAGCAATTGGTTCTATTTAAAACAATATTAAATTAATTAGACACTTGTAAAAGAATTATGACCTTTATGATAAAGATAAAAATGTAAATTTTAAGAGGAAAAGTAACAGATCAAACACATGACAGAGTTAGAATTCAAACTCTATCTTAATCCAAATAATAGTAGCCTTTGTCTACACAATGAACTCACTTATTCCAGAACACAGAAATTCAACATTGTCAAATAATTTTGGTTATTTTTAAATTTATTAACTCATTCCCAAATTCATCAACCGACTCAACACTCTAAAAGCCGCTTTGCTAAACTTTTACATCTCGGGCAACAGAATGTTTCTCCTTATTTCTTCTCCCCAGACATAGTGGGAATTGAATAGCTCTTAATTATTTAATCCTTCAGACAGAAATTACAATACCTTTATGTATTTTATATGAGTTTTTCTGTGTGAAACCTGTGATCTTCAAATGTAGGTTTTTAGTGTTCTGTTAAGCAATCCTTTTGGAAGTTTACTCATTTATAACTACTATGACTTCTCTCCTCTTCTTCAGGTCATGATGTTTCATCTTTCTCTAAATTAAGGGTCATCTGAGTACACTCAGAGCAGTGCTCAGAAAGGATTTATGCTTTACTTACATAGAAAAGAAGTACATATAATTTAATGTTTTCAGAAGTTATGTGGCAGCTACAGCCTCAGGTTTCTCCCAATGAAATTATTATGAAAAGCAAATTTAAATTTATAAATATGTCACCATAAGTTCCTATGCCCACTTCTCTTTCTTTTTTCTTTTAAGATTTTATTTATTTATTTTTAGAGAATGGGGAAGGGAGGGAGAAAAGGAGAGAAACACCAATGTGTTGTTGCCTCTTGCATACCCCCTATTGGGGACCTGGCCTGCAACCCAGGCATATGCCCTAGACTGGGAATTGAGCCAAGACCCTTTGGTTCACAGGCCCACACTCAATCCACTAAGCTACACCAGCCAGGGCCACCCACTTCTCTTTCTGGTAATGACACTGGAGTTACCGAATTCTGTCCTTCCATGGGCATATCTCATGTACAATAGATTATACAGCTCTGACAGAAACACTACTTGTTGTTTTATCTAGTAGCTAAATATATCCCTCTCAATCTTCCATTCAATTTATGTTTATCTACCTCACACGCTTATATGTAAATTATCGACTTTACCAGATACATTATTCCTTTGATGTATCAATATGACTAGGTTGCATTCCCCAGTTGTTCAACCAAACACGACCTTAAGTGTTTCTCTGAACATGTTTTGTGGATACCATTAAAATACATACTCACTGATTTAAGTAAGGAAGATCGTGCTAGATAACCTTTCATGTTTCAATCAGTTGAAAGGCCTTAAAAGCAAGACTAAAATTTCCCTTTTGCCTCTAGGCAAGGGCTTCATCCCCTGCTCGGGTTGGAGTGTGCTCTTCCCGAATGCTTGTCCGACCTACAAATGTCACGCTTGCCCAGGCATCCCTGACGGTCTCATGAACCAGTTTCTTGCCATTAAAAACTAATATTTTGGTTAAATAAAAAATAATATCATAATCAATAGAGTGGAATTGTTATAACAGGAGAGAAAGCATTATGCGTCCAAATTTATATTAGTTTTTGACCACTGTTTTAACATATCACTACAAAATCAGAGGCCAAAAACAACACAAACAGTCTTCCAGTTCTGAAAGTCAGAAGTCCGTAACACTGTGTTAAAATCAGAGTGCCCACATGACTGAGTTCCTTCAGGAGCCTCTTAAGTACAGAAATGCTACATTTGTTAATTTTTTAAATAAAATTAAATGCGGTGCTACATCTGCCTAAATTATTTTGTGAGAAAATTAAATGTTATTTTAACACCCTTCTCCCTTTCTTCAATATTGTAAAAATCTTAGAAATCTTGTGATTCAGAGAATTAGAGGAAGAGACTTCTGTTCCTCATGTATTCCCGCCACCCTTGAGATGGTCTCCCCTCAAGCCCCCATGGGGCATTCAAAAGCAAATGGCCCCAGATTCACAGCCTTGCCCTACTGCTTCAGAATGTTTACCAATTAAATACATTGTTTTAGTGCTTCAAGGCCATGCATTTATTATATGGACAAAAATATAACTTTAAACTTTAATTTTTTCTATATGTTTTAATGTTTTTGTTTTGAATTATTAATAGAATCATTTTTTGCTTAAAATTGAACTAAAACATAAATGTGTGGAGAATTTGAAGTACATTACTTAAAAAGCATTCTGGGAAACATTATCACTTAATAATGTTTACTCTGTAAATTCTTGCATCCACAGATAAATTTTGTTTATTGCTAGAATGCAACAGGGTCAGAATCATTCCTGTCCTTATATTTTTATTTTTATAGGTTTAAGCCCTGAGAAATCTTGTTCTCAGAAATAAGTAGACAGGGAGTAGAAGGGGTTTTCTTATAATAATGTCACCCGGTTCTTCCAAGAATTATGACAAATGTTGCAGAGTGATTACCTTCAAGCCTGATTTATAATCATGTGTCTACTAACCACTCAATTAGATTTTACTTCAAGTTTTTTAAGTCATTCTGTATAAGTACCTCTAAAATCTTTTTAAAAAGGTTTTATTATCAGCCCTGGTTGGCATAGCTCAGTGGATAGAGCGCGGGCTGCGAACCAAAGTGTCGCAGGTTCGATTCCCAGCCAGGGTACATGCCTGGGTTGCAGGCCATGACCCCCAAAAACGGCACATTGATGTTTCTCTCTTTCTCTCTCTATCTCCCTCCCTTACATCTCTAAAAATAAATAAATAAAATCTTAAAAAAGGTTTTATTATCCATTCATTAGTCATTTACTATTTAAAAATTGAGATCAATGTTTTGAATTGACCCCTTTGTTTTTACATCCAAATTATTCAAATTTGACAGCTGAAAACTGACAAAACTATCTTCCTGTCCAGAATAGTCTTCATAAAGTCTTCCCTTAATTTTAGAAATAAATAGACCTTAGATTGCAATTAGAAATCTAAATAGCAAATTAATCAAATCAGTTGCATTTTCTGTAAAGTCAATCTGCAAATTTATTTTTCATTTCAATCTATTTTGAAGTGTCCCTTTGAAGACCATCTCAATGCTGAATTGTAATTCTCAATAGATATATGGACTGTTACTTTAAGAAATTGTTACATCAGTCTCAGGCTGCATTTTATAAAGGACTGAATACAGCACTGAACACATTACTGGTTAGTAAGGGAACTATATCCAGCCTCACAATCTCCTCATAGCAACCGCACACGGGCAGTAAAGCCTATGGAGTAAGAGAAGCACAGGAGAGAAGCCCTGCAAACCAGGGAGACAGAGGACTTCTGAAAGGTCCAATTATTTTTGTTCTAACAGACATTTTCGTTTCTCTACCTTTCCTACATTTCGCAGACCATAGGAGCAATGACACTTCAGAGAAGAAGACAATGGTGCAGTATCATTGAAGGTATTTGCTTGTGAAATGTCTTTCCATCTCTTAATGCAGTAGAAGGAATAACCGAGGTAGAGGAATGCATTAATAAGATTGTATGCATAGACTTACTCCACAAAGAATATGTACATAACCTAAGGATATGTACATATGTACACATTCTTGAGATAAAGGCATTTGGACAATGTCCATTTGAAAGCGTTTAAAAGGACTTGAGATGCTGGTTTAAGGTTGTGACCCATCTTTGCAGAATTATCAGAGCTGTGAAGGTTATAGAGGTAGCAGATAAAGCAACCTTGTGCATCTCCACTAATATGTTAGTAACATGGATTCCCAGTCATCTTTATTATTTTAGCTATAGCAATGCAGGATTGTAGTAGGGTTCTTTGTATGAATTTAGGTATCACTGATTGGCTATCTCTGAACTGTCATATACCTCGTAATACATATAAATTTTGGAATATTGCGCAATTATTTATCAGTACATAAGACCAATTTGCATTGTTACGGTTCTTTCAGATGATTAACGTTGTATAAAGGAAAAGACTGGCAAGTAATAGGACAGTGTTTCTATTTTACTGTTTTAACTTAATAACATATATTTCTTAAAGAGTCAAATAGATTGTCAATTTTCTTTTTAATGTCTTTACCTGAAGCTATGAAGTAGAAAATAAAGATCCATACTCTTCAACATCACCAACTGTTAATACTGTGTACACTAATACTATCCTAATATTATCTGTATAAATGTCTGTCTTCTCTCTTTCTCTCTCTGCCTCAGGTTACGTTCCACTTCCAATTAGAAGAATTAATTCAACTACCCAGGCAGATTGAGTGTTCAAAAGTAATAGCATATCAAAAACAAGGTTACCATTCTCTTTCCTAAGGTAGAAACTGCCAACAGATAATGAGTTCAAGATTAAAAATCTGTCATTTAATCCTGGACAAGATGAGAGCTTGAATCACTACCATATACATATGTGGTTTTACTTCATCCCTGAGGGGCAAAACAGAATCAGGCTAAGATTAATGCATCTTTGCTAATGGTATGATATGTGGATTGCAAAAGAACCTCGTACATAGTAATAGCATATGTTTAAATATACTGTGTTACCTTGGAGAAGTAGTATTTCTATAATATAAGAAACCTATATGATAGCACAAAAATGAAAGCGGAGAATAAATAAGCAATGCAGAGCCTCTACTAATTTAGCAGCAACCACAAAGTTTTAACAAAGGGGTGTTCATCGGTAACATGGTCTACTAGGGGTGTCCAACCTTTTCACGTCTCTGGACCACACAGGTAGAAGAAGAGTTATCTTGAACCACACATTAAATACATTGTGATACATAATCACAAAAAAATCATACTGTTTTAAGTAAATTTACGATTTGTGTGGGGCCACATCCATAGCCATCCTGAGCCACATGCTGCCCACAGGCCACATGTTGGACACCCCTGACTCCGAACAGATATTTATTTAGGTAAAAAGTAAAGATACACTTAGTGTAAGTGTTATTGCAAAGCCTCCTTATTAGTTGTGAAAACAAAGAAAATCCTGCCAAATGGGAATGAGCAAAGGATATTTTTCAGAGCTCGATAGGCAATGGAGTCAACCTTTGTGACTTGTATTTGGCAGAAACTAAAAACCAGGCAGAGCAGTGAGAAAGATTTGCGGTGGGAAAAAAAAAAAAAAAAAAAAAAAAAACAGAATTCATCACATATGCCCTGATGGGATATTCCTGTCACGGGGAATCTGTGAAGTGGTCTAACTAGAAGTGAGGGATTGATTAGGGCACATAATTGGCTTTTTGGGGGTTGGTCCTAGGTTGGAGCTGCAGAGCAAAAATTAAGAGAAGTTGTCATCATCTAGTATTTCTTACCATGTAGGGCCAAATGCTGCAGAAGTTGTGGGTCAATGATCTATTTTTATATATGGTCAGCCTATATTGAATATGGTTTCCCACATACCCAATCTCCCATAGAAACTGCTTCAAAGTAACAGGTAATGGGGATTTAGCAAGATCACATAACACTTAATCTCTGCTTTCTAGATGTGGTGATTAGTCCAAAAAGACATCCTTCATTTAGGCCGCATGTATAACATTGCACCAACTCCCACAGACTCATTAGATAGGTCCAGGAGGCTAAACTGGAATCCAGAGTCTTTCAGTAATATATTTGCACTTGGAACAAAAGTAGAGTGGGAAACAACTAGAAAAAAATATATATGAGAATATGAAACTTGGACTTGACAATTCTACCTCCACAGCTGTGGCAAAGACCAGTCTAAAGACAAGGCTGAGATCCAGGGGAGGGTAGTGATGGGAAATCAGTAGAAAGAACATCTAAAAACAGAAAGGGCATAATTTTGTGAAATATGAAGTCAGCCGGTACTACTGCCTTCCTTGAGATTTTGCATAGGAACTAATTAATTCCTCTTGTTTGCCAAACTGTATCTGTGTCTGTCCCTGGCAGTCACAGGGATCCTGATTATTACTCATTAGGCATTTATAAAGAATCTGTTATGTATCTGGCACTGCGCTGGTGTTTCCTGATACTTGGTTCTGTTTTCCCAGAGGCACAGAAGACTGCATGCACTTCTACCTCCCATCCCTTTGCGGTGAGTAGTCAAGTGATTGGTTCCGGGCAATGCCATATGAGCCAAAGTGGCATATGTCCCTTCTGAACTGAGACATTTAAATGCTGAAGCAATTGCCTCATCTTTTCTTGTCTTCTCTTATAAAATATTATGGAAGAGGCTTCATGTCACCTTAGTGACAGTAGGTGATGATCAGTAATGAAGCTGAAAGGTCACGGAACACTGGCAAGTGAAGACAGATTACAGTTTGGACTTTACCCTGGGTATGCAATATTCAGAAGAGGTTTTTGATTATATATTCTGTTCAAAACAATATGCTTTTGACAACTGAAAGTGATTACAGCCTTTTTAGCAGGGAGTTGGCCGAGTCAGATTGCAAAGGATCACTCTGGCTATCTTGCGCAGAGTAGATTAAAGAGAAAAATGAGTTAAAGGGAGAGACCAGGCAAAAAGCTTACAATCTGCATGAGACAGGAAAAGCGGTTATACTTCACTTTTCAGACTTCCATACACAACAGTGAATATTTTGGGGGTTCTATGGGTTGGTCAGTGAAAGAGAAAATAATACATTCCCTAAAATGCCTAAAGTTTATAACTTAAAAAAATAGTTATGCACCAGCCTGCTTATAATTTAATTTTTATGCCTGAGAGTATGTTCTATAAGCACATTCTAGCAACCCATAAAACAAATAAATTGAAACAGAGTAAAACCTATTAGACATTAGAACTGTAGGACCAGATTAAACACATTGCTACAAAATTTAATATGCGATTTTATATCTATAAGCACCTTAAGTTGAAAGAAACATTAACTGAATTTATGTAAATTAATCAATAAAATATGATGATTTATGCAGCATTTTGGGGAATATTGAGTATTCTTAACCTATAAAGAATATAGATATAATGTCTCAGGAAATATCTGTTCTTTACACTTTTCCTTTATAAAGTGAAGAAGGAATATGAAGAGTGAGTATACCTTCCTCTTCAGTGTGATTTTGGTTTACGTTTATAAGACTATTGGTGAATAAAAGCACAGAACAGAAGTTTATCATTTTTATAATTTTTTCTACCTTTTAAAAATAAGATTGAGGTAAAGAGGCAATTTGAAGAAACAATTGTCTTCTAACAGCTAGCTTGCAGAAACTAAAACAACTTGCAATGATGTACAAAGTTGTTTAGACACTTGTAAATCAAAGTGCAAGAGAAATAGGAATGCATTAGAACTGTGTGTATATCTGCGGCTGGTGAAAATCATTATACATGAGAGAGTTATGACCCCTGCTTGTGTCATAATTTGAATATAGTATACTAGTAATGAAAATAATAGATACATGTTAATATAAGAAATATTAGAGGAGTGGGTGCAGAGTTTGGGAGAATTACTTCTTTCCCTCATTCCCTGCATACATATACATACATAACCTGAACCAGATTCAAAGGGGAAGCTAAAGAACCAAAAATAGACTGACAAATATGATATTATAGGCTGCTTAAATTACTATGGTTGATGTTCTCTGTGCCTATCCCATGTATGTTCTATTGTGTTTACTATTATTCTGGGTTTTCTTTTAATGCGTTAAATAATGCAGAAAAATCTGCAGAGCTATGCAGAAAATGTGGATGCAGTGGTTTTTTGCCACAGAAAATCCTAGTAGTTTTCTCATAGCACAAGATTTTCCCTTCAGAGCTCTGAGTTGTGTGTGTGTGTGTGTGTGTGTGTGTGTGTGAGAGAGATTGGCTAATCTTAGTTTTTTCAAAGAAAAATAAATAGACAACTGACATAACAAAGATATTTCACAGCTAGTGTCAACCAGCTTCTATTTAAACTAAAAAAAAATGTTAGAGAATATTAGACACATATTATTTAAGACAAAACAACTAAAAATGGAGAAGGGCATTTAGATGTGGATAATAGACATGCAAATAAAGCAGAGAATAAAACTATTCAGCTCTGTACCTAAAAACATATGATCATCTTTCCATGCTTCTAAGATCCTTCAAAGCAACAATGATTCTTTTTTAAAGCAGCAATGATTTTATCATTTTATTTTTCACTATCCACATTACTTAGATCAATGTTCTACAAAAATAGTTTGCTTGGATAACTTTATCAAATACCAGAAACTTTCATTTCACCACTCTAATTATCACAGCATTCCAGCGTTTCATTGAAAACCAAACCAAACAAAACTGGAATTGATAAGTGGTTGGCAGAAGGACCTTAAGTGTCATTTGCCTTTACTTCAAGATATGACAACCCCTTCCTGCCTGTGTGTGTCCTCTGTAGTTACCAATGGCATTAGTCACTTCAAATTGATGAAAAGGCCAGACACTGACATCACCTGGAAAATCAAATAAAACTTAGATATGAAAGGAAGCCCATTCAAGTTCATGAAAAAAGAATGTATCAAGAGGTTGGGTGCCAATGTCTTCATTAGGAGAACCCAGCTGCCGATGATAACTTCTGAGGAACTGAAAGTTACCTCACACTTCAGAAAGCTCCGCCATTTCATCCAAGTGAATCCTTACACTCACAGCTTGAGCCTTTCTTTTTTAAGGCTTGTTGAGACCTGGTTGTTTTCACTTATCATGATTTACAGTATGCAATTTGACTAAAGGGTACAGCATAGGTCAGTGCATTTAGGCGTAACAGCAGGCCATATTAATCATCCTCAGTGACTTCAGGCTAGGTAATCCTCCTTGAAGTTTTTATGTGTGCTTAGAACTAGAACAGAATTTCAGAACTAGAGTTAGGATCACTTAGTCCCATGTCTCTGGAAGCTCATGAGATCAACTGTGCAACACTTGAAATGTCTTTATCCATAAGAAGGTTAGTATTTTACCACCATCTGTTTTATGCCCAGACTATATCTCAAATCATTCTGGATTTGAGTGGAGAAAATAGAGTTTTATTTATTAGTCTCATAACAGCTTGGATGGCACTAGCTACTTTAACAAATAATCCTCAAGGTTGAAGCAGATTACAGGCTTCTTTTTTTCCTCATGGACAATATTCAAATGAAGACATTTTTGTCAGTGGTTGCCTTTCTCAATATGGTGACTCAGGAACCTGGCCCCCTTCTCTCTTGTAGCTACAGTCTCCTATAGGGGCCAGAATTCTCCATTTTCAATAACAAAGGTGGAAAAAACTGGAGGATTAGGGAGAGATATATATGGTACAGCCCTGGGCAGTGGGACCCACTCTGTCACATGAAAATGCAGTCAAGTAAAATACCTAAGGAGAAGAGAAAATATTTTTGGTGAAGAGCTCTCAATCTCTCTGTCTTAGCTTTTCATAATCCAACTCTGTGGAACGTGGGTTTGGAAGACTATGTAGACCTTGTATTATGCAAAGCTGCTCACAACACATTTTGTTGTTATTACATACCTGAATGTGCCTGTGACATTGTCCCATGAACTTGTAGCTTTTTGGACCAATGACCTTCAAAATTAGGCTGAGATAAAGGGGTTGTTATATACATACCCAAAATACCTGGAATCAAGTATTTACATATAATGTGAATCTTACTTATATTATATGAATATAAGGAAAACATGGTAACAGACCCCTAGATCAGTGGAAGACCCTTTCTATTATCCACTCCTCTTTATATAAATTTTTATATCATAGCACATGCTCTTGTACATAAAAAAATAGTTTCAACCATCCAACAGAAATTACAGAAACTATAAAATATCTATGTATTTCATATTCCATTAATACAATTGTTATTTCCATTTAAAATTATTTCTATTATTTTTCTGCATACATATTGAACAGAGCATATTGATTCTGCGTGTTTCCTCCTCTGTCTGCTGTCTTCCCCTGGCCATTGGGTCTCCATCCTTCCCCTACTGTCTAGTGTCTAGAATTCACTTTCCCACCATAGACTCTACTACTTATCAACACCTTATGATTTCATTAGGTATCACTTATGTAAAGTATAAGCCCATAATTGCAACATGTTAATTTTTGCTTCCTTGTTAAAGTGTAATGCACAAATCATAGAGGTATAGATTATAATTTTCCCAATATCCTAAATGTTTCTACCATGTCCCATATGTTACACAACATTTGTTACGGGGAGTATAATGTTGGGTACTCAGTTGGAAATGGAAAAAAAAAAGATTCCCCCTTAGAGTTGAACAATGTCAGAGATTGGTACATTGCTATAACAAAGAGATTCTAAAATACAGTGAATAAATGTAACAATTGATCTCTCTTTACTGTAGTAAATAGGCCAGAAGTCCAGTCTTGCATGACTATCCTACTAAAAATATATTATAAGCTAAGACTTATATTATGATGATATAATATAATTATATGTACATTCCATACTTTCATTTGATATGAGTATTCACCTCATCTACATGATCCAGAACAAACAATTTTTTGTAAGATCTCTAGTCAAATTCACCAATCACAAAAATTACACTCATCTGAAGCAAAAGACAGTATTGGGTTGGGAAGCTCACTCTCCATCACGTAACACCATCTTTTGCTCTCACCCTAATATCATTTATACATTATTTAGTAACCCCAAATAAAGGAGTTATATAAAGTATGGGCAATGGCATGTTAGCCTGGAGAATTTCAGCACTTACAAAATAACATATCATTCATATCATCCATTAATGTTCCATTACGCCCTACAGCCCCTAATGTGTGTCCAGATGCATGTTTTTCTCATATACGAGAACAAAGTCTACATCCATTTGCCTTCTGTCGGGACCTTGGAAATCAGTGTTTGGTGTACAGGGTTACACGCAGGACACTGAGACCAAGCAGCTCTCCCACAGATTGTGGATAATGAAGCCTAAATGTGTTTGCTGCAGTGAATTCATCATTTCCTGGTATGGCAACAATCTAAAATTATGTATTCATTTTATTGTTTAATAATGTTTTGTAAAATTAGAAATAACCCTCTTGGCAATGACGAGTTCAAAAAATGTGTGTTTAATGAAAAATCAATGAAATGTTGATGAGAATTGTGTTACTTGCAAAATTTGAGGGCTGCAGTTTTGTCACTAATCGTATAAAAACAGATGTATCAAAGCTTTTTTGTTTTTTTGTTTTTTAAGGGAAAAAAATAAGTGCTCTTTGCTGTAGCATAAATCCCAGGGTGGGGAAAGACAAAAGATTTTTCCAACAGCTTCATAATTACATGCAGAGGACAGAACATTCACCCCGAACCAAGATAATATTAACTAGGTCCAGGAGACTTAACAGGAGTACGTTTTCCCCCAGACATCTCATTTTAATGCAGCTTTGTGATCAATGTTCACCTCACAGTTTCACAAATATCGTTAACATCATAGGACCTACACAAACATCTACTCTCTGTAGGAGATGGTTCCTACCACTTAGAAACTACTGAGAAAATAAAGAGTCATAGAAGAGAAAGATACTCTTTTGCAAACTCCTCTTTTTTTACATGAGCTTATGTTTCTGATTTTTTTCTGTGGTTGAAATAAACCTGGGGTTGCCCTGGCTGGTGTGGCTCAGTGGATTGAGTGCTGGCCTGAGAACTGATGGGTTGCTGGTTCTATTCCTGGTCAGGGCACATGCCTGGGCTGCAGGCCAGGTCTCCATTAGGGGGCATGTGAGAGACAACCACACAATGATGTTTTTCTCCATCTCTTTCTCCTTCTCTTCCCCTCTCTCTAAAAATTAATAAATAAAATCTTAAAAAAAAACTGGGGAAAAATTTCTTGTAACAATAAAAATAATCAATTTAGATTTCAAATCATGTAACTCACACTAAAGCCTTTTTCTCTCTCTTCGATTATTTTTCATCATCAAAGCTTAAGACATATTAATGTCTTACTGTTACTGAAAGTAAGTGGGGTCCTGCTTCCCACTGCTACCCTATAGGCAAAATTCTGGAGGCAAAAGTTTGGTGATAAAGGAATCTTTATTCAAAAGTTACACAGTTTTGAAATAACAGCTTTCCACGTGTATTAGTCACTTAAGCCTATCAATAAGGCTAAGCCCTAACACTAGTTACAGCTTTAATCACTTAAACCTATCAATGAAGGCTAAACACTTTAACACCTGAGTTCCTCTATCATTCCCTCTGTTAGTTTTTAATTATGTTCTTTCTACAGGGTTAGTTTATAAACTGAAACAACATAAGATACAAACGCTACACAGTTTTGGAAGAATGGCAGCCTTTTACCTCAAAGCTCATCCCCTCTGGAACACCCAAAGAAGAATAACCCCGCCACCATCTGGCAGGCCAGCCCTGTCCTAGGCTACTCTGTCCTATACCCAGAGTTCCTTCCAGTCCAAAATCCGCCCAAAACAACTCCCTTCAGGAAATGCTGGCAGCTGTAGCACAGTCATTCAGGCATCTAAAGAAGAGCAAGGGAGTCAGTCTCTGCTCTCCTTTTATTTTAAATCTTCTGGCCCATAATTCTGTGTGCTCTGGAGGCCTTCAGCTCCTCAGCCAGTCCCATCCTTGTCAGTTTACCATTACCCGGGGCCCTTCCCTGTTCCTTCCCAGTGATCGGATCAGATCTCTCCCTATCATTATCACAAATAATGACTCCAGGAGATTATACTTGCTTGGGAATTTGAAAATTATTTCAGAAGAATTAATTCAGCTGTTTCACATTTTTCTGGAAAGCTTAAGTAATATCTTTAAAAAGCCCAGTTGAATTGCTTTGTAAAACCACGTTTGACACTATATCTAATCTTTTAGATGTTTTCACATTTCACTCTCTGTGCTTCAGCTCCTACAATGACATTTTTCTCTGTTGTATTCCTTCTTATAGTTTAAAAGCATTAAGGGTTAAACCTTTTAAAAATCTATGAGATAGGATATGATTATCTATACATCCAGAATAATTTATTAAGGGTCTAATCAGAATTTAAATTAGTCTTGAATCTACAGAAACAAGCACATAGAAACCCTTTTGCAAAGGGTTCCAAATTTCATTAGAGGACAATGGGAAAACGAGCAAACAGAAGCAGACTGTAATGTTTGGCTAGTCCCAGAATTGTGGCAAAGATAAAGGATGCTGATGGCCCATGGAGGGTTGAGAGAAGTGATTTTGAACTGAGTTTTAAAGATTGATGAGATTGTGGGCAGGCAGAGATGAAAGCTACTCTGTTGTGTTCAATTGTATCCGAACTCCTGGTTGATAATTATTGTCACCACCCTCAGCTTTCCCACTCCAGTTACACTGGGTACATGATAATAGTACACAAAATGTTAGGGGAGAGATTCCACTACATCTTACCCTGGTTGCTATGAGTTTAGAATAGAGGCATAATACTTGAGAAAAAGATCATTCAGTTTAGCCCAGTAATACAAAATTTTTAAGCTTTGGATAAATTTGATGTGATTTTACCATAACTACCGGTGGGTAAGGAGAGGTAATAAAACATTGTTTATGGGACAACTCCCAGGTACAAAGACGATATCCTGGCCAGTTCATTGGAGCTTTAGAGGAAGAGTGTACCAGCAGCTTGGCCATGCTGATGGCTTCGAGAGTGAGTAAAACCAAGGCACACATGGGTTTTTGTGAAGCTCCACTTCACAATGTTGATCAAATTGTCTAAATATTGATAAAATGGTCTAAGTATTGATAAATTATGGGTGAAGTCTAAGTAATCTGTCGGTCCTGCTTTGTATGGACTTCTCTTCCATCCAAATAATATAAACATGGGAAAGGACTGTCAAATTAGCCGTAACTTGGAACTATTTCTTCAATCCCTCACAGTGAGGGGTGTGCTCGAGTGAGCTCTGAAAGTAGCCTGTGGTGGTATCATCCTCCATCCAGGAACCCAGCAGACCAAATCCTACATAACACAGTATATTGCTCTCTCAAGAAATGTAGTGAGTTAAATAAATAGTAAATCAGAAATGTTGCCAAAGCTAATGATAGCTCCATCAGAATTGAAGAGGGGTTAAGAAAATATGTGTTCTAAATAGTCATGCAAGGAGTTAGTGTTTCCTTCAAAAATAATCATGGATATAAGAACTATTAGATCCCACACTGATGGAATTTTAATCCCTATGGAGGATAGATGGAACACAAATGTTGCACATTATTTTTTATCATCCATGCATATCATTAGATGACAATAGAATATCAGACTAAAACAACTCACAGAATGGTAAATGGGGTGTTAATAATTGAAAGTTTTTAATATGAGAAAGGGAAATTCTTACTAATTAGCATTGAAATTTAAATCATGAATTTTTCTTCTGAGCTACCATGATGAAAAATCAAAGAGAGCCAGGACTTATAGGACTTTCACATGAACTAATAACAGACAGAGTTCTTTGGTACTTCATTTGTTCTATCAGTGCATTTTAATAATCTTACAAATGAAGTTTATAAGTAAGAATTTTTCAAAACCTAATAAATGCAAAAATAACAGAAAGATTAAATACAGAGATTGACATTCCATACCATTTTGTTATTAACACTAAGGAAGGGATGAGTATTGTGTGTGATAATTTGGTTGGGCAGGAAAGTGTAATCACTTTGAAAATGTCTTGACATTGTTTGTATAAGCCTGGAATATAAAAAGGAAACAATGGCCTTGTTACCAGTGGAAATGAGGTCCTTCTAAGGAATCACAAGAAAAGCATCCGTGGACCCATGTATGGGAAGATGAGGTTTAGTGGTAAGATTCTTTGGGGTAGAAATAAGAGACTGCCCCTTGTTCTCCGTGTCTCACTTCCATGACCATCCTGCTGTGAAATGAGTCCAGCCTTGCCTTCATCAAGCCTAGAAGGAGGGCCAGGGTCTAGAAATTCTGCGTCATTAGTTGAGTCCATGCCAAATATCGTCCAGTTCAGTCTCTGTCCCCACCCAACTAGCTCAGTCTCTGTTCCCTGTTGCTCTTTGGCCGGCCTGCCCTGTTGTATCTAAGCCCACACTTGGAGCCCACACTTGGGCTTGTGTGACTGTTAGGCCCATGTGGCTGAGAGAGATAGGGAGGGAGGGAGGGAGAAAGAGGGAGAGAGAATGTACAAATAGGAAACCACATGTTACTGAGTGAGAAGGCTGTGTTAAGTATTGATTATATTACCTTGGATTTTCAAACTGACCAATCTCTTCCCCAATCCTTTGCATGTTGGCCCTGGGCCTTCATCCCAACCAATCCATTTTCTGGGTCTTCAAAGACTTGTCCCAAGTCCTCTCCCTAACCAATCTATTTTTTTTCCCTCAGATTAGACTTCTCTCTTTTATGGTAGCAATCTTGGCTCTTACTGCACACGCCTCATAGTAAAAGATCCACTCCCTGTCCCTGTGCCACCTTGACCTCCACTGTGCTTGTGCCCAGCAGAAGAATCTCTCCCCCATAATTCAGGTACTGGGGGCACCGGCTGTTCCCTGGGGAGATCATCTCTCCCTACATGGGAAGGGGTGGGAGATGGACAGGTATCAATACCCTTGGAATAACAATGCTGCTATATCCTGGAGTATGTGAAGCTACAACTTCCAAAATAAGCTTAGACAGTTTTGCTTTCTTCTCTCTAATATTATGTAGCAAACTACCTACTCTACCAACCTCAGTAAATATTTGATCAGTAATGTGCTACAAAATCCAGTAGAAAAAATATTGTTAAAATGCCTGTAGATTTCATTCAATTTTACTACATTGTGAATGAGAGAGATTTTATTCAGTGTCTCTTAATGATAAAATAAAACTTTTTGTTACCTCCTAAAACATTACATTTAGTTTCATTCCTATTTTATAATATAACAGGTAAAAATCTAATGAATGATAATGAAATGGTTTTAACTCAAATCATGGTAAAGGTAAAGTTGCTATGGAAAATACATTACTTAAACTAAAAGGATTTTAATTTATTTATTTTTGAAGTTCAAGCTCTTTCACAGACAGTATGCATGTTTAAATGAGCATATTATGAGATATGATGAGTACACCCTAAATACTTAATATAGAAAAAATAGAAATGTTTTGTATAATATCACAAAATAGTAAGCTATGAATCTGAGATGTAATGGATTAAAAATTTTCCAAAACCTAAAAATAATAAAATGTATGATTTTTATCTGAATATGTCTCAAAATAATTTTTAAAGACCAAGAGTTAACTTCAACCCACGAATAGAAGGTAAAACCAATATGAAAGTTAAATAAAATGGTTTTACTTTCCCAATATTAGATTACAATTAATTTCAAGCAGTATTGATTATCAATTATGGATTGTAATGAAAATCCAGAGTTCATAATATCTAATTATTTGAATATTATGAATATCTTCACATAAAAAATGCACATTTTATTTATGTGAGTTTAAATATACTTCCATGTAAATAATTTATTCTCTCAGTAAAGAACAAATGAGTGACTTTTTGTTTGGTTTGTTTTATGTATGAATTAAAGCTTTGGAAATTTCCATGAAGCAGCAGTGACTGTCCTACGTAACAGTGCAATGCTGTATAATGTTTCCTTTTTCTTCACCTTTTGGTTTAACTATTAGTGCTGCATTTTTCTTTAATGATTATTGTATCAGTTAAACTACATAGCTTGTTTATAACTAGGAGAATATTGGACAACTATCAACTTTTTTATCATCTCTAGGGCATCCTGCCCGGGTCACCTTCCAGCCTATTTGTTTTTGCTACTCTACATATTTAATACCCGTGAATTTTCTTTTCATAATATTTGTTCACTCACCCACATCATTAATAATGTTAAGTGAGAACGAGCCCAGTACCGGGACTCCCTTCCACCTTGAAAGGTTGTGCTGATGTAGAGGTTGTATCTGATTGAATTCCTTTTAATTCTTCAAGGATTACTGATGTGGAGTCAGCTTTCCAGGGATGGAAATATTAATACATATTTAAAACAAAGTACTTGAATGCACACTAAAAGGGTGTCCAAAACACTGTGAGCACACTGATGGAGAATCATTTTTTGAGGTTCAGGGAAAAATGACAACTAAAATCTGAAGAAAGGGTAGGTAGAGAAAAGAACAACTTTTTCTTTGCCAATTTCTTAAGGACCATTTGAGAAAATGTTTCAGTTTTGTAAACTTTAAAATGATACATTTGTTGAGATTATTAATTTGTTTAAATTGACAATATGTGTTTCCATTCAATTATTGGAATAGGAAAATTCATTTGTCAAGAAATTAGATTTCTAATCTGGGTCTATTTTCCTATAACTGGAGTTAATATATATATATATATATTTTGTAAAAAAAAAACTATTTTGATGTTTTTCTATTCTTTCAAAAGTCGCTCTACTTAAAATTGCTTAGACATGATTTTCATACTAACAGTGTAATAGAAACAAGTGAAATAAGAAATTTTACATTTTCTATATTTAAATTAAACTGAAGATAGAAGAGGTTGGTATTTTTTTCAGGGAATATAAAACAAGCTTTGCACAACACAGCTCTATTTCAATAAAAATAATATTTCCCCAAAACAATATTGAGCAAGGAAATAAAATGGAAAACAAAGGCACATACTTTTAGAGATCATCTTATTTTTCCTTTTTATTTGTCTCTTTCAAATTCCACTTTATTTTATCCTTTCTTTTGAATGTATTGGGGGGACATTAGTTAATAAAATTATATAGGTTTCAGGTATACAGTTTTATAATACATCGTGATTATATTATGTTGTGTTCACCACTCCAAGTCAAATCTCCTTCCATCACTCTTTATCACAACTTAACTCTCTCCTACTCTTCCTCACCCTTTTTTTCCTTCTCATAATTATCATTCTGTTGTGTGTCTATGTGGAGTTTTTTCTTAGTCCTTCAGCTTTTTCATCCACTCCCCTCCTCCTCCATTCTGACGACTGTCAGTCTGTTTTCTGTATCTATGAGTCTGTTTCTATTTTGCTTGTCAGTTTAATTTGTTTATTAGATGCCACAAATACGTGAAACCATATGGTATTTGTCTTTCTCTGATTTGTTTATTTCAATTAGCTAATACATTTTCTTGACCATAGTTGTATTAAAATAAAAAATATAAGAGAGAGATTGAGAAGATCATCAAATATTTGGAATTTAAATAATGCACTTCTAAATTATGCATATCTTAAAAAAATCCAATAGGATATTTGAAATTGTTTTGAATTAAACAAGTGTTAAAATGCAACATGCTGAAATGCCTGGACTAAAGCTAAATCTATAAACACACAGGAATTTTACATATCAAATGTTCATATTCAAAAGCCAAAAATATCTAGAATCAATGATACAATGATCTATATCCAAAACCGATAAGGACAAGTTCAAAAAAAATGAAAGCGAGAGTACATATAGCCAAAAAATTAAAAGTAAGATTTCAAAAAGATATTTGCATAAACTTTTTTCCTTATCATTGGCTAAACTCGTTCCATTAGCTGATTTCTTTGCTTCATTCAACCCAGTGTTTCTTTTTTTTGTTCAACAGAATCCCCTGGCTATTGTCTCAGAGGCTTTGTATTGATACGTCCTCTCATTAATTCTGCTGGCAACATTCCAACTCTGCATTCCAGGGTATCATGTTAACATTGTGAAATTAGACATGGTGGGAGTACTGTACCCCTGAGAAATCAGCAAATACTATAAATCAAGGCTTTGTTATTTGGAATATCTTTTTATTAATACCACTACTTAGTAACTGTAACTTAAACTGGTTTATCAAATCAGTTGTGAAAACAGAGAGTTACATTACATACATATTTAAAAATAAAAACATGTACTTCTAAAAACTTCTTTATATCTAATTTATCTAATTAAACCTTTGGGACAACTTTGATATGTATCCCCAGGAGACAAGAGAGTCGAGTGATCACTTAGCAGTTAATTTTGAGGTGATGGGGATGACCCCTTGTGGAGAATTTGCAGTTCTCAGAACAATTAGATTCAAAGTGGGTCATAGCTTACATGATTTTTAGAACACCTCTCAAGAGGATATTTAATTTTCTTTTATTGTTTTTGGCCTTAAAATGTACATTAAGCATTTGTTTTCTGGCTTTAAAAAAATATACTTCCAAAAGTGGAGAAATGCTTGTGGGATAAATATACTGAAGTATTCATGCACATATTTTAATTACTTGTTATGGTTAGTATCTTGACTCTTTACTGACCGACATCTTGGTTTTATAATAATTAGTATTTATTCAATTTATTTAAACTAAAAGAAAATTACTTCACCCATTAATTAATTAACACAAATTTTAAATAGATATTTTCTTTAATTTCAAATTCTATTTCATAGTGAAAAAGTAATTTATAGAAAATCATGTTCCAAAAATATCATTTAGTCCTAATCTCTGACTGAAAATTTTATAAAGGAGACATTCTCTTGGCTGTATTAGTGTCAAAAGTAGTCTTCCCACACACAATGATGGACATTCCATTTTATTTAGATGGACTATTCATACTAATATAACTAAAGAATGTAATCTTGTATAACACACATACATGCAAGCAATACATGACTATGTGGTGTGCTGAGACCAAGGTAAGCTCCTATGTTTGCCTCTGGACCAAATAGAGGCATTGATTTATTTAGGCTGCTGTTTGCTGGCTAACACACCAACCTTCAAGTTGTAACAGATATATAGTCTCTGTTTGGTCCAGGTGATGGAGGTGTTTAATTTGTTTTTCCCCTAACATTCATAAGATTGAGTAAACCTTCCCTTAGCTCAGTCTTGGATTTTAAGAAATCACTATAGAATCCCCGATGGGGAGGGATATTCTACATGGTAAAACTCCACCCAGGTGGTTCTTCCCTACTCCCTTCCAGTGCTATGCCTTACTATGAACAAGCTAGAAACTGATTGGATGAGCTAGTAATGATAGACCTTGTTCAATTTCTGCACCCCTTACAGAATTACAGCAGTATAATTCTTCACAAGTCTGGTATATGTGTGAATCACCTACCTGATTTCCTGGTTTTCCCCAACCCAAGGAAGTAAGCTAGGGAGTAAGACCTGGGAATAGTCTATTTTCAAGATGACCAGGGTTATTAACTACTGATAGTCATATAGTTGGTTGTATACAAAGACGTAGCATAGGGGTTTTGGTTATGCTCAATTACTAAAAGGATTTTTGAATTAATTTTTATTCTTATGAAGGAAAGATCCACAATTAGTGGCAACAATAAAACTTAGAAATGCCTCATTTCAAATAGCTTGCTTAATCAGCAAATCTATCTTCTGTGTTTGAAGTGTGACCAAAAAAGTTATTCTTATCCAAGATTATGCTTTTGTGTCCAATGAGGTATTTATTTTAATCCTATTACAAAATTCTTAGCATGTCTCAGAAGAAAAATAAAACAAGCAAACCAACAAATAAGTAAACAAATAAAAGATTCCAAGTAATTTTAATGAATCAAAACTGCCTGGTGTCACATTTTTTATTATAATTTTCATGACTTTTGCAGCATTTAGCTCTAATATCCATACAGCCCTTCATCAGTTTAAAAAAAAAAAACTCTAATTTTTATCTGGACACATGCTTACTGGGAAAAACTATTATATTCCTAATTATTTCTTGACACTAGGCATGACAATTGTGATTAATTTTTGGACCATGAATTGCAAGTAGAAACAATGTAACTTCTAAGAAGTTAATTAAATGTGAGGGGTCTGTCTTACTTTTCCTCCTTTTATCTTTCTTGGATGAGGAGCTGTGGCGGCTGAATCTGGAACATCCAGATGAGATAAGATGTAGCATTTTAAGGAAGGCAAAGCAACAAGGTGAAATGAGCCTGGATGTCTGATGATGAGGAGGACTTCCTGCCTCACCTGGGTGTTTGTGCATAGCTAAGAGGAATAGAAAATAACCTGTCAATATTACTTAAGTGAATTCTTAGCCTTGCCTGTACATTAGAATCATCAGAAAAAGTTTCATAAAACATCAATGCCCAGTCTTATAAGGGTCCCTGGAAAATTGCCTGTGGCCTGTAACTTTTCACTCAGTGATCTCTAACCCAATCTTACCCATCTCTTATATACAGAGACCATAAGCTACTTCTGAGTCATCTTGCCCTCCCCATCTTCACATATGGACTTGAACTTACTCCCTGCCTTTCCATAACCAGGAGTGGAACAGTATTTGTCCCTAAGCTGATTTTTGTGCTGCAGAAACTTGTCAAACAAACAAAGAACCTGAAGGTATGGTTTAATCTTCTTTTTAAAGATTTTATTTATTTATTTTTAGATAGGGAAGGGAGGGAGAAAGAGAGAGAGAGAGAGAGAAACACCGATGTGCGGTTGCTAAGGGTCATGGCCTGCAACCCAGGCATTTACCCTGGCTGGGAATCGAACCTGCGACACTTTGGTTCACAGCCCATGCTCAAACCACTGAGCTACTCCAGCTAGGGCTTAATCTTTGAATCTTAAACTTAAATCTGTTCACATTCACAATATTTTAGAGTCCAATTTAGTTCATCTGGGAAGGCCCAGGGACCAGTGCTCTTCCTTCTCAGACAGATGGAGATTACTGGGAACATGTTATTGTACATTCAGCTACACAGAGCTGATCATAACCGATGATTTGGTTAATTGTACAAATTCAAATTTTTGTTAGTAAAAGTGGAATTCCAAACCATAACTTTCTGAAGTACATGACATGGGGTAAGATGAGAATCTTTGAGTCACAAATGTGATCATCACAGAAACAGAGATCTCCAGTCGTTCCCTTGTACATTAATAAAAGAAAACAAGAAAGAATCAGAGCACCTACTAGTAATTTAAAGCATTTATTTTTAAAGTTTAAATGATTGAATTAAGCAAATTGTAAAGCTGTATTGTACAGGAAAATTCTTAAGTCCTTAAAAAGTGACACTTGTACATGATTTTATTTTACAAAACAAAAAAAGATAAAAGTTCTGATTTTCCTGTTTTTTTTTTTATATTATTGTCATGGGACCAAATTAGCTATCATTTAATTTAAATTACAATCAATGCTAATTTAAAGTTTTAAGTCTTATAGTAATTATAATTTATTTCAAAAAGGTATTCATGATATTACCATTTGATGAAAACCTATGACAATAGTACTTGTTTAAATAAAATGTTCAGATTTTAATTCTCTTTGATAATGGCCCATAAACTTGTAGTTGAATTTTTTTTCCTATTGTGCAAGGTTTTCATGTAACAAAGTACCAGAAGCCAAAGCACTCACATAGCATGAGTATGAACAGAAAACATTATTCCTGAACAAGTACAAGCTTTATAATTTAATTATATTTACACTGATGAGTGCACACAAAGGAAAATCAATTTGTGGGAGTTTATTTCATTGGTATTGAAATTGTATCTTCCTTGATAAGCTTGGCACAAAGTATGTACTTTGTCTTCTAAACTCATTACATCATTCTTTTATCTGTTTTCTGTGGTGTTTTGTATTTTTATGTGGGCTTTCTAGTTGCATCATCAAAATTGCTTTTTCCAAACTACAGAATAATAACTTCCAATATGTACCAAAAAATCTCATTTATTATAGAGACACAGTAAAAGGGCATAAAATGAATATAAATATCCAATTTATTCAAAGTTCTTCTGGAGTCATTCTGAGAGCATTAAAAAGAATAGGCTGAAAACCCAGGTTTATAACATTGATATTGTCTTTACTGACTTAATACCATTAAAGCTTGTTCAGTAGGCATTTAGAAATAAGAAAAAAATAGTTTGTTTCTTCAACTATATTGCAAAATCTCCAGGAAGAAAGATAGAAAACAACTGCAATGTACTCACCCAAACAAGATGGCCATAGACATCCCTTCAAATCAATCAATCAATCAATCAGTCAGTTAGAAGAGCTGTCATTCATTCCCTCTGAAACTCACAAATACTTCCACCATAAGCTTGCTGGTGTTCTGAATATGACCATCCCAGAAGCAAGGCCTTCATCTTCCTCGTGCCTAGCATATTAGAATTCAGAGGTGGAATCCTCACCTTATTTAATTTCCATGCTTTTGGAAAATTTTAATTCTACACCCAGGAATAGCATCATCTATTCTCCCAGGCACAAGCAAGCACTGGCCCTCCTGAGTGTGAGCTTTATCAGTTAAATTGTCAGCAGCAAGCTGATAGACCTTTCTCTTGTGTTCTGTTTCACTGAATGATATTTATAATTTATCTCACCTTAGCCTTCCTTCCATTGAAGCCTGCCTCTCTCCAGATCAATCCTTTTGTTAATGATCTATTACTGTTTTACTTATTACACTGAAAGTCAGTGGACAAAACAAAGAAACATTCACGATGCCACAGTTTCTCCAGGTCAAATATTATTTAGATCCTATAGTTCATGGTCTCTCATGAGGCTGCAGTCTGGTGGTTGTCCTGGGCTGCCATCACCTAAGGCATGACTGGAGAAAAACCTACTTCCAAGATCATTCTAGTAGCTGTTGGCAGGGCGTAAGTCCTCACTGGTGTTGAGTGTTGACCTTGGTTTCTTGCCATGTGGGTTTCTCATAGAATGTCTTTCAACATGGCAACTGATTTCTCTTAGAGCGTGAGAGCGTGGTAGAGATAGCTGGCAGAATAGAAATCACAGTCTTTATGCAATATAATCCTGGAAGTGGTGTCCTATCACATCCGCCATAGACAGTTTGAGAGAAGCGAGTCCGTTGTTCTGCCAGAGCTCAAAGGTGGCAGATTTCTCCAGGGTATGGCTACCAGAATGTAGGGACTAAATGGGGAGATTGTAGAGTGTTGGGGTCCACCCTTAGATGTCTCAGGAAGCTGTAACCACCCATGACTAAGGCTGAGTAAGAGACCTCCAAACCAGGAGACACTAAGGAGACACTCAGCGTTCCTTGGCATGAACGCTGCCTGTTCTAATGCCTGTCTCCCTTTGCATGATGGGCAGTCAATGACGGGTAACAATTCTCTAAAAAGAAGATGAATCTAAGACAGATGAGATCACGTGGGAAAACCCTCAGGAAAGAGACTCAGGAGGATGTGGAAATGAAGGGGTGATCGACATCGACCCCTGTCCCCTCAGCTTTGTCAAAGCCTGAGTCCTTGTTCTGGCTGTGAGAAATCCAAGTCTCCTGGCTGCCTTTGCCTCTTCTGCCCGACTCAGGCCTGGGGAAATAACAGGGGTGGTGCAGTCCTGACCAGAGTCAGCAGACCCTGGGGTAATCAGACCTGGGACATAGAATATGCAAGATCTTGTGAGATCTGCTTGCTGGAGGATGCTCTTGAATTAGAATATGAAGGCACTGGCAGGAAACCAAACTAGCCTTTTAAGTCCTGTAGTCTTTTTAAGTGATAAAACTCCAAAATCTTAGCTCAGAATCCCAGTGTGAGTTCTGCCAGCCCCTTTGAAAGCTACCTATTTGTTTGATCTTCCCTGCCAGACTGTAATCCACAAACCGTATCTGTATTCTTAATAAAAGCCTGCTCGGGTGGGAACATGGAATGCTCTCCACTAGAGAGAGTGGCTGTTTTGTCCCTAATTCTCCATAGGACTTGTCCATGTGTATGTTTTCTCATGTTTCGAGCATCTGCAGCATTTCTCAGTCACTGCTGGCCAGTGACCCCCTCAGTAGAGGCTGCCTATCAAGTGTCTAAAATAATAAATTACTGAGCTGCTGTTTACTAAATTAAGCACAGAAATCTTTTACCAATGTCCTGTCCACCCTGCATGTGTCAACAGTTCCCACTGTGGCTGGCCTTCTGCATCGTGAAGACTTCCAACCATCAGCACCTCCACTTTCTACCTTTCCAGGAGATCCTTCCTGTAAGTCAGGGGTGCCAAACTCATTTTCATGGGGGACCACATCAGCCTCGTGGTTGCCTTCAAAGGGCCGAATGTACTTTTAGGAGCATATAAATGTAACTACTCCTTAACTGTTAAGGAGTCAAAATTACATTTGTCCTTTTGAAGGCAACACCGAGGCTGATGTGGCCCCCAGTGAAAATGAGTTTGACTCCCCTGCTGTAGGTAGTTACTCCCTATGAACCAAAATGGTTTATTGCTTTTCTCAGCCCTTGCTTCATGTTAGAATCAACTGGGGAAATTATTCAATTTCCGGTGTCCTGAAAAAACAGATCAGTTGAACCAGTATTTCTGGGGCCAGATATTGGGCACTAATACTTTATAGCAGCTCCTATTATGATTCTAATATGCAGTCATACTTGGCAATCAACACTGTACATACTATGATTAAATAATTTAAAGTCTATTCCCAGTAACTGAAAACAGGGGTTGTCCAACTTCCTCTCTTGAGCTATACAACCTAATTTTTTAATTTATTGTTGTTCAGTTACAGTTGTCCCATCTTTCCCCCATTGCTCACTCCTACTCTGCCACCCCCACTCCTACAGTCAATCCTCCCCATTGTCTATGTCCATGAGTCCTATATATGTGTTCCTTTGCTTGACCCTTCCCCTCCTTTGCCCTGTTATTCCTCTCCCCCAACCCTCTGGTCACTGTATGTTTGTTCTTTATGTCCAAGTCTCTGGTTCTATTTTGATCATTTGTTTTATTGATTAGGTTCCACTCATGGGTAAGATCATATGGTATTTGTGTTTCACCACCTGGCTTTTTTCACTTAGCATAATGTTCTCTAGTTCCATCTGTGCTGTTGCAAAGGATAGGAGCTCCTTCTTTCTCTCTGCTACATAGTGTTCCATTTTATAAATGTACCATAGTTGTTTTTTTTTTTTTTTATCCATTCATTTACTGATAGGCACTTAGGTTGCTTCCAACACTTGACTATTGTAAATTGTGCTTCTATGACCATTGGGGTGCATAGGTTCTTTTGGATTGGTGTTTCAGGGCTCTTAGGATATAATTCCAGAAGGGGGATCACTGGATCTTAAGGAAGTTCCATTTTCAGTTTTCTGAGAAAATTCCATACTGTTTTCCACAGTGGCTGCACCAGTCTGCATTCTCACCAACAGTGCACTAGTGTTCCCTCTACTCCACATCCTCTCCAACACTTGTTGCTTATTGATTTGATTATGATGGCCATTCTGACCATTTAATTATTTGAGGAAGCTCCAAACTGTATTCCATAGAGATTGTACCAGATTTACATTCCCACCAACAATGAACAAAGATCCATTAGTATGATGGTCATTCTGACCAGTGTGAAGTGGTATGTCATTGTGGTTTTAATTTGCATCTCTCTAATGGCTAGTGATGTTGAACACTTTTTCATGTGACTTAGAGATTTTTGTATGTCCTCCTTGTAGAAGTGTCTGTTCAGGTCCTTTACCCATTTTTTTTTTAATTGGATTGTTTGTATTCCTGGTGTGGAGTCATGTGAGTTCTTTCTATATTTTGAAGATCAAAACCTTGTCCAAGGTATCATTGGCAAATATATTTTCCTATACAGTTGGCCCCTTTTCATTTTGTTGATGTTTTCTTTATCTGTGGAGAAGTTTTTCAATTAGATATAGTCCCATTTGTTTATTTTTTCCTTTATATCCCTTGCCCTAGGGAATGTACTAGTGAAAATATTGCTGCATGGAATATCTGAAATTTCACTGCCTTTGTTTTCCTCTAGGATTTTTATGGTGTCTCAACTTATATTTAATTAAATATTTTATCCATCTTGAGTTTGTTTTAGTGTATGTTGTAAGTTGGGTTGTCCAACTTGCTGTGTCGGACTGACTCTGATATACCACCTAATTTTAAAACTAAGCTTTATTAGATCCTAGACACATTTATGCATTATCCACGGGCTGTTTTTGAACTACAAGGTCAGCATTGAGTATTTACTATAGAGACTGTAGAGCTCATAAACTGAAAAGAATCATAATCTAGCACTGTACAAAGATTGCTGATCTCTGATCTGTCTGCTGTCACATCGTTTTTTTCACTATCACGTTGCCAGCTTCTTCCTTGAAGTAACTCAAGTATTTCTACGTATTTCTACATATTTCTCACCATTGAACACTACTGAAGGAAACTGTACAGGCAAAAACAATGCTTTTCTCTTGAGATACTGATCATCATTATAAACTGGACTCTTAAATGTGGCTGACACAACTTTTCAAAAAGTTCTACCATCCCCTAATTGCTGACATCCTCTCCTCTCTTATCTCTCTCAGCAGATACTTTTGCCACTATTACTGAGAAAATAAAAGTCCCTGAACTCCCACTTCCTCAGCTTCCTGCCACTGAATCAATGTACCTGCCTCCACTTGCAGCCATCACCTTCCTCCCTGGTCCTGTGAAGGTGAGTGAGCTCCTCCCTCTGTTGAAGGTGAGTTCCTTTCTCTGAGCTCAGCAGCTGTTCTCACTTGGCTTCGTGAGGAAATTTACATTTTTAATAATCACCTCTCTTTACTGTTAATTCAACGTTCCCACCTAGATGTTCTTCATCAGTATTTATATAGATTGCTTAGTTTCTATGAATACTTTTTTATCAATAGTTGTCACTTGAGATCACTATTTTTTTAAAGTTTCATGTCTATATAAATGAAATTTCTACTCAACACATCAACATTCCCCCACCTCAGCTGGACAAGCTGCTCTAGAAAGTGAATCTTCTACCATCTGCTGTGCTAAAAGAAGAATTGCTCTTTAATAATGGTAAGAGATTTGGAAACTTAGCTGTTCTTGACAGAAAGTTTCAAATTACACACTTGTATTTTCATGCCAAGCCCATCAACATTTTACTACCCCCACCTGATAATCCTCTGTAAGGTGTCTATGGTTTGAATGACTTCGTGTTAAATTGACTTCTTCTGCTCACATAAAGACACTTCAGTTTGGTTAAAGAGAAAATTTTATGGTGGACACTTGTTAGAAACAGCAAAGACTTTATTTAGGACTATTGCAATACTCGAGTGACTATTGCAACAGGGGAGAGAGATTGCACTCAACTGCAGATAAGCAAACACAGCTGGGGACTTACAGTGAAATGCAGAACTGAGTGAGGGCTCAGTGGAAGAAAATCCATTAGATAATAAGTACGGGCATTCTTGTAAAAATGGATTTTGTTAAAGAGAGGAAAAGGTGATCCACTATCAAGAGCGAGGAACTCTAGACACACTGTTTGCCACGTTTCTTTGTTAAAACTGGAATTGACAAGAGGGCCAAGAGGAGCCTGTCTTTTTGATAAAGGATGGAGTCCCTTTTAGTTTCTCTGCTCTAAGTGGCTACTTGCTGGAGACCTTGTTACAACACATGCATCCTAGAAGTCCTTTAATAAACCCTATTTAAGATTCAGGAGTCTTCCAGGAGCGTTCATCCATATTAAAAGTGCATCACTTGCTTCTCCTAACACAAACAAGAAGACTTGCTCTCTGAACCTCTAATCACAAAGAGGAATTAAAATGTCTAGTGCACCTCTTCCAATTCTGACTGAAATATTAAAATATGTAAACATACTGCTAGCAGTATTTGGTTTTCAAACTACACTTATGAATTTTAAAAATTAAAAGTATCTTATATTAATTACATCTTATACTTTACTAGTTACACGGTATATAAGTGTGCACTTATGTACATGTGTACCCAGTTTATAGTGTTAAAACATAAACTGAGGCATATTAAATTTTTGAAGAGTTTATTCGAGCAAAAGTCGATTTGAACCAAGCAGCATCTAGCAGATAGAAGCTCCAAGGAGCTGTATGAAATAAAAGACTTCATAGGCAGAAGGGAGCAGGAACAAGGAAGTTATAGCATCTTAAAAGCAGGTTGATTTTTGCAATTACTTTTCTTTAGGGGGATGGAAGAGGTTCCTCATGCAGATTACCTAACTGGTATTTATCAAGCCATTCCTGATAGAGTGGTTTAGGATTTCATTTAGGGGAGAGCCAAAACTGAAATTAAATGAGTCTTGGTTTGATGATAGGGAACTTAGATAAGGAACTCCATTCTGGATGTGTTATCTTATCTTGTTCTTTTTTTTGAAAAACAAGGAAACGGTCTCTACTTTTCTACTTTCTGACTTTTATTATCTCATCAGAAAAAGACATAAAGGTACATTGGTAACAGCTCAGTTCTGGTTATGCTCTAATAAACAATTTGAAATATTTGACTGAGATACAGTGATACTTTTTATTGTATTTGATGTTTCAAAATACAGATTCATAATTATAATATTTACTATTACAATTATGCTAGATGTGATAAGCTATACATATGATGATGCAGGTTGCTACAGTAATCTATTGCTGGCTCAAATACCATCAGTAGTATTGCCATTGCAATAGAGTTTATTTTTCCTTTAATTTACACAGTGGTTGCATTCTTGAAAATTGTTACATAAATTAAACTACTCCAAAAAGTCTACATGTGGAAGATTTAGTGCTTTGACTAAGTAATTACAGATAGGCAAATATCCTTACTGGAGCATTTGATGAGGAGCACTTCTTCGCAGTGTAGAAAAGTGAAGAATTGCATTGTTAACCTCAACATGTAAAATGCAATTGACATCTTCCAACCATGTTAACAAGTGAAACATGCAGGAATTTATGAACAGAGGAAGCTGGTACAGTAATATTTGAGAACCAATACCTCAGGAAGGCACATGAGCATTTCAGTAAGATGTCACATATATGAAAAGGCCATAACTTAATTATTTTGTACTTACTGATATTCTAGTATAAACGATATGTCTGCAGATATTTACCATGATATTTAGACATTCAGCTGATATTTTTTATTTTCTATACAAATGTTTTATATACTGTAAAATTTTTTCTGATTTTCTTCATGATGACTTATAAAAAATGTTTGATATATTTTACTCAATGATTTTCTCAATTAATATATGATATTGAAAACAAAAAGAGTGATGAATAACCGTCTATGTATATGTTTTGTGGTAATTATGGAAGTTAGCTCTAAGCTATATACATTTTTTCAAATTCATACTAACATTTAATCCTTTGTATTTCCAACAAAAATGTGAGGTTGGAAGAAGCAAATTAACTCAAGAACTCTTAGTTCTGAAAGCAGTAATATAGATTTTCAGATTTTTTTGGCATGAAATTTTCTTGATAATACTTTAATACATACCTGCATATTTTTTAGGTAAACATATATTTACATTGCTATCTTAATCTTAAAATAAAAATTATAATACATATATTATGTAAGTATAAAAACATTATTTTCTTTATGATGCTTGTTTTCCATTTTCAAAGCTAATACATTCACTTTATAAATCCTTATTCAATTAACACAAAAATGTAATGCTCATTTATTGAATGAATTAACAAGTGATAAAAATATCATAAAATTTACCAAGACCCTGTTTAGTTTATAATTAATTCACATAAATAATATGGTTTAAGGAAATTAATTCTAATAGAGCATAAATATTTATGTAAGTAGACCCAGGATAGACCTGAGTGCAATATCTAATTACTATCTTTAAAAACTTTATTATAATTGCTTTCTAAGATTGCATAAAATCCAATTATGTATATTAATTTAATTATTGAAACCCAAAATTTTCTTGATTGGTTTGTTATTATGTCCACAGAGTGCTAAAAATATACCAGCATACAATCAGTTCTGCTCTAAACAATATTCAATAGTATGGAGCAAATAACGCCCCTTTTTATTACAAAATCTTTTATTAAAAATCATAAGCATGTGATTCTGTAACATAACGGTATCACACTCAAGCACAACATATGACATTTTACGTGAAATGTTCACATTAAAACTATAAATTACTACACCCATATTATGACCCTACCAACCACACTCAAGCAGGTGTTGCTTGTGCCGAATCCTGTATGTGTTTAAAAACTTTCTGCCATGCAACACTGGGCAATCAATACCATGGGGTCTGTGGGAAGAACAGAATTAAAGACACAGCACATGTGGGGAAAAATAATAAATGGTAGCACAGGCTTACATAACACATGAATGGTTAAATACATAAATTCTACATTCAATATGGCACTTTACTTTGAACCTACCTGAAATTTGCTGATGGAAGGAGATGTTGGAGGGGATATAACCTGTGAGTTATCATGCAGTAGTGAAAGGAGGGTTCTCTGTGACTGGAAAGCCACAGCTACTCACATGTAGTTAACTAAGGTAGCTGTTAGATATCTGAGGTAGGCGCATGTTTGCATTTTGTGTGTTTTTATGTGCCCGATTCAACTGGCATCTTTTCCTGCATTCACCTGGCATATCTTTAGGTCACATTGTCACATAAGCAAGCCCATCTCCACACTATATCTCTTTGTCCCTCAATATATTCATCCTGTTAGAACAAGTTCACGTTTTCAAAATAGGCATTAGAGTAGAACTGTACACTATGCTCCTTCTTTGGAGCAAAATATTTCAATGGTATGTGTTTGTGTGTGTGTGCTTATTGAAAGTGTAGATTTTACTGAATCTCATATATGAAGAGATTCCAAAGAGTATGTGTGGAACTGGGTGGAATCATGGAAGATTAACGTGGACATAAAAACCCCGTTACTTTGGCCTTTGATGAGTGACATTATTCCATCAGTCAGACATCTCCACAATCTAAAATATATTTTTTACACTGTGTATTCTTTTTTAGTTATTTATGAGAAATTAATAGCTCTACTAATTACCTTAGCTTTAAAGAACCGATAGCTCACATAGACATTGTATATTTGTGAAGCTGTTTTCAAGTTAAAATACAATTGAAGGGAATGAACACACATGATGACCTGTTGGCTTTCTGTGGTAGAGCTGGTTAACTACAGGACTGTTTATTATTGCATTGAAAGCAGGTAGAACAACACTATTCAATTAGAGCATTTATCAGTTCTACCAAACTGAAAGTGACTTTTGTCATTAAGTCCCTCCCTAGAGCACTGACCAGTCTTTAATTTGCCTTAACATTTAACACTGATACACTATTTAGATTTTTGGGGTCTCTGTCTACTCAAATATAATTGAAGCTCAATAAGAGGAGGAATTTTTGTAATTTAGTTTATTCTTGTTCATTTGTATGTCTTCTATGTCTATAACCATTCCAAGTATACAACAAGTATTCATACTTCATTCTCTTTTAAAGAGAAGACAGAATTTTAACCTGAGTGGAGGGAATGCATGGTTGCACCTGGCTCTGATTGTACATTCTTTTTGTGACTCTTTTTCTACCAAAATGGTGAATTAATGTTAGAAAAAAATCATTTAAAGTAATTTTATGTCTGCAGGATATTTTTCTCATATAAAATTTAAAAACAATGATAGTAATTTTGACTTTTATGTTAATTCAATATTGGATAAAGTTTTCACAACACAATATACTATGCACTTGAAAACTCCTCATGCATTTAAGTGCTGGCATTTATGAATATGTAGTATATAAGAGTGGGAGGGAGGATAATGAAAATCTGTATTCTATGTATCTTTTTCCCTATAACATAATTTAGTAGTATATTGATTTTTCTACTCTATTCCCCTAGTAAAGTTTTACAATGGGCATTTTGGCAACTCTAGATATAAGGAGAAATTTTAATATGCTACACTTAGACAAGAGGTGACTTCATTTTGATTTTCCATTTAAAGTTTACAGTCTAATTAAAGAAATGTACATATATCTGGAGGTAATTTTGAATAATAAAAACATGTAATTATTTTTATCATTGAACATTACTACAACTGATACATATAAGGAAAAAACTATCAACATTATGCAAATGTATATTCTCTGTAAAGATTAGTTATGTGAAAGCATTAAAATAATTCAATACATTCAGAGCTCATATACCGTATCTTTTGTGATCATCTTTACAATGTATTCAAAAATATTTCTGTGTGCAAAGCATTTTTATGATGATCTTTTTAAATGAAAGTATTTAGCATGGTATAAAATTACATTGCAGAACACAATTATTTTTCTCTCTGGAGCACATATAATAAAATACAATTATCTGTATTTTTTCATAGACATAATTTTAATGGTGTTACTTGACCCTGCAAAATATGGATACATTTTTCTTAATGTTACTGTAGGTAGCAGCTAGGAATGAGCAGCTGGAGGGGAAATAAAGCAGGGCCTCTACCATTATAATCTAACAAAGAACCTAAAATGGAAGGCGGGAAACAAAAGTGAGACACTCCTCATTTGTTGACCTAGTAGTCCGTAGCCTGGTCCGATAAGATGGCCAGGCATTCCCAACATCATGAGCAAAGCTATGATAGCGCAGGAGAGAAGTCCTTAAAAGTCTGTGTGCATTATTTCCACTAGCTGGGAAAGAAAGCCTTAACAACTGTGTATTAATCTCATGGTCTGAGAGTGAGAGTAGAAGAGTCAACCTAGAAGCCAACAAAACTATACAACTGCTGACCCCCAGTAGTCATCGCACTGGGATTAGCCAGGTGCCAACTTGCAGCCAGGTGCTCAAGTGTATAGAACACACTTACTAACAACTTGTTTCCTCTATATATTTCATAAGTCAACTTGCTGTCTCCTTTCCATTATGTGTGTTTGCCTCTCATTTGAATCTGCCACTTGTTGGTGAGGAACAAGCATGGGGTAGGGGAGGCCCTGGCTCTGTCTCTACCCAGTAACATCAAGGTAAACATAGTATAGTCATTATTCACTCAGAGTGTAGTTCCATGTGTAGGGTCTGAAAATTTTTCCCTTCTTTTAGTCTAGGTTTTTTGGTCTAATAACTAAATGGACGGAAAACAGATTAACAGGAGTAAAACAAATTTTGTGTGTATAGGAGCCCCATAAAAAGGTGAGACTCCTGCATAGTCAGGTCACTGAAGCGTATGTACCACAGTGAGGTAAGGAGATAGGGTAGGAGTCTGGGGCTTCAGTGGGGAGGAAGACAATTCACAGGAGATGAGAAGAGCAAATGTTTGGTAAACAGATGCTTGTCATACCCTGTAGATAAATGTTTCTGATATTAAATATTACCTCTTGTTGTAGCTCCGTGTTGGTGCAGGACACCTCTCCAGTCTTTTAGATCGTTAATTCAGGAGATATAAAACTCTCCTGAGTCTGCAGGGCCCTGGATTGTCTTCAGTTCCAAATAACCCAATGCCAATGGGGCACATTCTTGGGTGTCAGACACTGCCCCCCCCACACACAGTCCAAGAAGAGGAGGTCTGAGGGTCATGCAGAGGGGCGATGAATGTCTCAGTCCCTTAGAGTTCTAGAGAGAATTTGGAAATTCTTATTTGTTACCAGTGCATATAGACAGATGACAGTTCAACAGTGAACTCTACAAACATATAAAATCTCTCATTTCTCCCCAGAAAGCTTTCCTAAAGTAAATATATACACTTTCTCTCTACAACTCGCCCATTCACACCCGGAGGGATGCATTATTTATAAGGTTGGTAAGTGTCCTGGCAGGAAAGCCTGCACCTGTTTCTAATTACTCCCTTTATCTTCGCGTACGGAGTTGTCTCCATGGTCTGCACTCGATACACAGTGCAGTAAAAGAAAAAAGAGCAGTCTCTTGTCCTTCAGTGAACTCCTGAATCTTCTTAGGAAATGTCATTTCAGATGATAAACAGGAAGAGCCCCCTAAGACCAGTTTAGACAATTTTTTCAAACAATAAGAGATATAGCTGACATTTGATCTTTGTGTAATCACTGCTTCTGTAATTCTATTGATTCTCACAAGTGAATTAAGCAGGAAACTTTTATATTGTTATCAAGCTATAAACACAATTAGTATACTAGATAGCAAATAGATTATCATATCCCTGAACATTTATAACAATTAGGCCCTAGGCAGATTAGTCAGATACACTGCTTTTGTTTTAATAGTGAACCTGAAGAAGAAAAGGACACATTGTGCTTCTCTGCTTTGATTAGAGGTGAGTTTTCTTCCTCCCAGAGAGGAAAAAATAAACTTTACTACAGTATAAGAGAAAGATGCTTCACCCAAATGGAAGCAAACACAAGACGGAGAGACTTAGCCATCATGATAGAGTCCTGCCCCTGACTACAGTCGTCAGGACCCTTGAGATACCCTGCTTCCTAGATAGTCTCATGTGAGCCCGTGGTATCTCCAGTATCTGCGGTATCTTCATTTAGTCTAAAGGTAAAGTTTGGTTAGCGATCCTGACAAATGAAAGAGCTCTGACTATAAAGGGTCTCGAACCATTTATTTTCATTTAAATTTTAATTCTGATGGAATAATTATGTACTAGAACTAGTGCCTCCAAAAATTTAGTAAATGAGCACAAGATTATGAATGACATCATATCAAAGCAGCATCCTACAGATTACTTAGGGACTGCAAAAGAAAATTGTCATCTTATATTTGAACCACAAATGTAACTTAGCATCAGAGATAATGGAACAACCCAGCATGTGCCTTCTGATGTGGTAAAGAATATACCACTTATGAAGCATTCTTGCAAAAATGTGTAACCTAAAACTAATCAAGCCTCAGGAACATCCAGGGTGCAAAAGAATCAGACAGTATAGAGGCAAGATACTTGACACTAATAGGAAACTATTAACCAAATGCAGGATGTAGAATATTCTTTCCAATAATAGCAACTGATCTCAACACTCAAAAAGTCAATGTTGGTTGAAATACTGGTAGATTGTTTAAAGAGACAAAAGGGTATAATGACCTAAAATCAAATGTGAAGCATAAAATTGAATAGATAGTGTTTTTTAAAAGTCCACAAAGCTCAATTCTAAATAAATGGTAAAAGCCAAATGTAGACTAGATACTAGATAATATTAAATAATTATTATTGCCTCTATTATAAAGGGAAAATCTAATAACCTGGTCACTGAATTCAGTAAGTCAGGTTAGACATTTCAGAGAGTTTTATTTGAACTATTGTCAGAAAAATAGATAGAGGCTAGTTATCTCATTCAACTTTCAAAGAATTTCAAAAATATACAACTTTAACTTCAGCCTAAATTCTCTCCACAATTCTAACATCTATATGAAATATAACTACTAACTATCCATTCTAAAAATCTATTTCCAATGAAAACATTTATTTTTATAACCTCCTACCTGCTGAGCATTTTTAATAACGCAAGCGATTTGGCCTTCAATTTTTATGCTACATAAGTAGCAAAATCCAGGAAGATCAAAGGTGAGGCTTAGAAAAAGAAATTGGCAATATACTTAGAATCCTGTCAATAGCTGGGAAATCAATAAGATGATGTCCACAAAATGGCCCTCCTCCTGAAATAACAGTAAAACAAATAGTTGCATACAGGTAAGTCTGAGACAAACAACAGGAAAAGAAAACTTACAAAATGGATTATGGACTGTACCTCTAGAGAAGATATTATTTGGGGAAAAATGTTAAAATCTGAAAAGGATAAAGTCTTTTGTGTGATGTAAGAAGAGAGTCTAGGTTTCATTTTTCTGCACATATCTGTCCATTTTTCCCAACACCATTTATTGAATAAACTATCTCTATCCCATTATATGTGCTTGCTTCCTCTGTTGAATATTACTTGACTATAAAGGAGTGGGTTTATTTCAGGACTCTCCATTTTGTTCCATTTATCTATGTGTCTGTTTTTGTGCCAATGCCATGATGATTTGATTACTATGACCTTAGAGTATAGTTTGATAGTAGGTAGTGTGATTCTTCAAACTTTGTTCATCTTTTTCAGAATTGTTGTTGCTCTGTGGAACTTTTTGTGGTTCCATATAAATTTTTGAAATATTTGTTCTAGTGGAACAAATATTGGAACCTTGATAGAAATTGTATTGAATTTTTAGATTGCTTTGGGTAGTATGGACATTTTAATGATGTTCATTCTTCCTATCCATGAACACCATATGGGCATCCACTTATTTGTATCTTCTTCTGTTTATTTCTTCCATGTCTTATAATTTTCCAAGTATAGGTTTTTATATCCTTGGTTAGATTTATCCCTAGGTACTTTATTCTTTTTGAAGCAATTGTGAATGGGATTGTATTTTTAATTTCCCTTTCTGTTAGTTCATTACTGGCATATAAAAATGCAACTGATTTCTGGATATTAATTTTGTATCCTGCTACTTTGCTAAATTCATTTATCAATTTTAGTAGTTTCTTGGTGGAATCTTTGGGGTTCTCTACATACAGCATCATGTCATTTGCAAATAAAGACAATTTTACTTCTTCCTTTCCAATTTGGATGCTTTTAATTTCTTGTCTGATTGCTGTGGCTAGGACAATCAGTACTATGTTGATTAAGAGAGGTGAGACCAGACATCCTTGTCTTGTTCCAGAACTTAAGGGGAACATTTGTAGTTTTTGCTCACTGAGTATGATACTGGCTGTGGGTTTGTCATATATGGCCTTTATTATGTTTAGGTATGTTCCTTTTATTCCCACTTTGCTGAGAGTTTTTATTATAAATGGGTGATCAATTATATCAAATACTCTTTCTGCCTCTATAGATATGATCATTTGTTTTTTTCCTTCATTCTGTCTATGTGGTGAATCACACTTTTTGAATTGCAAATGTTGCACCAACCTTGCATTTCCAGAATAAATCCCACTTTCGCATGGTTTATAATCTTTTTGATGTACTGTTGCCTAATCTTTCTGATGTATTGTTATATTTAATATCTTGTTTAGGAATTTTAGCATTTATGTTCATGAGGGATATTGGCCTATAATCTTCTTTATTTGCAGTGTCTTACCTGGTTTTTGAATTAGGATAATGCTGTCCTTGTAAAATAAACTTGCAAGCCTTCCCTTCTCTAATTTTTTTTTTAAATACTTTGAAGAGGACAGGTGTTAATCCTTCTTGGAATGTTTGGTAAAATTCACCTGTGAAGCTCTCCGGGCCAGGGCTTTTGTTTGTTGGGAGTTTTCAGATTACAGCTTCAAAATCACTCCATATAATCTGTCTATTCAGATTCTTTGACTCTTCCTGATTCAGTTTTGGAAAATTGTACGTTTCTAGGAACTTATCCATTTTGTCCAGGTTGTCCAATGTGTTGGAACATAGTTGATACAAGAACAAATCCAAAATGGATTAAAGACTTAAATATTAGGCCCAAATCCATAAAAACCCCAAAAGAAAATATAGGCAGTAAAATTTCAAACATTGTTGGTAGCAAAATGTTTATTGATATGTCTCCTAAGGCAAGAGAAACAAAAAGGAAAATAAACAAATGGAACCATATCAAACTAAAAAGTTTTTGCACAGCAAAGGAAACCATGAACATAATAAAAAGACAACCGATGGAATAGGGGAACATATTTGCTGATACATCTGATAAAGGGTTAATATCCAAAATTAATAAAGAACATACAAAAGTCAGTGCCAAGAAAACAAACACTCCAACTAAAAATGGGCAAAGGACCTGATTAGACATTTCTCCAAAGAGGACATACTGATGGCCAATAGACATATGAAAAGATGCTCAACATCACTAATCATCAGAAAAATGCAAACTAAAAACAAAATAAACTATCACCTCACACCTGTCAGAATGGCTATCATCAATAAATCAACAAACAACGAATGCTGGCAAGAATGTGGAGAAAGGGGATCTCTTTTGCATTGTTAGTGGGAATGCAGGTTGGTGTAAGTACTGTGGAGAGGAGTATGAGAATACCTCAAAAAAATTTAAAAATGTATCTGCCTTTTGATCCAGTGATCCCACTTCTGGAAATTTAGTTGAAGAAACTCAAACACTAATTTGAAAGAACATAAACACCTTTACATACATTGCAGCATTATTTACAATCGCCACATTATAGGAAGAGCCCAAGTGTCCATCAACAGATGAGTGGATAAAACAATTATGAGATATTTACACAACAGAATACTACTTGGCCAAAAAGAAGAAAAAATTATCCTTTGTAACAGTATAGGTGGACCTGGAAAATGTTTTGCTAAGTGAAATAAACCAGTCAGAGAAAGATAAATACTATATGATTTCACTCATATGTGGAATCTAGTGAACCAATTGAGATGAAAAGCAAAATAGAAACAGACTAATAGTTAGAAAGCAAGATGACAGCTATGGGAAGAGTTTTTGGCATACAGGGATGAAGCAAACAAAAAATAAAAGGACTTATAGATTTGGACATCAGTGTGGAGATTGTGGTGGAGAGGGTGTCATAAAGGGGCTAAGTGGCAATGAAAAAATATGAAAAATGTAAAAAGGATAAAACCATGTTTCTTCAAAAGGGGAAGTTAATTATGGTTCTTATATTGAACTCAAAAATGCTCTTTGTTAATATATAAAAAATTCACATTGTAAGTAAAAATATCTCCTTTGATACAAAACAGCTTTTATACATAATACACTCAGCAAAACTGAAAATCTTTATACAATTATTGTTAAGTAGTCTATGAAGGTCCTTTTTTACAAGAAAAATAATAAAGGCAGGAACCCCTAAAGCTCTAACTAATTTTTTAAACTTATTTTGGTGATCATTTTGCAATATATACAGCATCTAATTATTATGTTTTAAATGTTGACTTTACTTATTGTGGTGATCTTTCTGCAATTCATACACATACCAAATCATTATATTGTGTACTTGAAACCTATATAATGTTATATGTCAACTGCACCTCAATTTATAAAACCATTTATGTTGTACATCTAAAACTAATACAATATTATATGGCATTTATATCTCAATTAAAACATTAATTTTTAAAAAATGAAAAATATATATGGCTGTAATTTAAAATAAACATTTTAGAGGTACACAAGATAGGAGCAGATTGTACTTCATGGCACTCTGTCAAAATGTAACCACTAATTTATTAAATATTTATATCCACTTATTAGCACATATCTGATGAATGCCTCCTCCACCAATAGGCAGTGTGTGGGCATCCAACATACAACTGTGGGAGGAGAGAAATTGCACCATATTACTTAGCTTACAGAAAGTAAACACAGACAAAAATATCATTATTTCTAGGTGTAAAAATAATCCACAGGAAACAAATATGGACTGAGAAAATAAGCAGAGAATAGCAACTTACAGTAAATAAAGAAGGCTTCACTGAGGCAGATCCATTCAGGCAGAACCCTGACTTACGGAGAGGAATTAGCAGAGAGAAGGCAGCGAAGAGACCTTGAGCAACAGTGCCAGGGCAACGTGCACAGTCCCCAAAGCTGAAGGAAGTCTGCAGTCCTTGGGGAATTAAGACCAGTTTTTCCCCACCATAACGGGCTAATGATTGAGGACGTGAAGAGATACAAATGGATCAATAACGCATGGCTTTATACAGAGATGGAGTTTGACTGAAATGCCTGTGACAAAGGATCCATCGAGTGATTTGGAAAAGAAGGCCCATGACCATTCTTTCACCATGTAGGGTCTGCTGAGACGAGAATAAATAGGGCTTTAGGAGGTGGAAGCTGGGAGAATAAATTGAGAGATAATTTTCCTCAGATATGACTCACCTTCCCCAAGTTTTTTTCATTTCAGTAGTTGTGGTTGATGTTTGGTGGGGAACTCTCCTACTTGATAACTCCTCTGTCCTGACTCATCCCTAAAGAGCTTTGGGAAATATTTAAAATTTCAGGTCAGAAGACCTGATGGCTAAGCAGATCACTTCTTAATTAAATTCATCTTTCTAGATAGTATTCAACATTTGTATTTTGATATTTTAAGGAGACTACAACATTTGAATATTTCAGTAATGCATATAACCCTTTACTAAACACAAAAGGATGTTTTTGCATCCTCCTATTCTCTGAAGCTCTAAATGATTCTATCTGTAGCACTGTTTTTGATCAGATTGTTGGATAAGGGAAACAATGGCACTTGCCCCAATGGAAAGAAAAATATTCCTATCTCTCCCTTGATTACTTTGGATGATGAGAGAGGTGTATCACCATTTAACGAAGGAGGAATCCCTTCAGGAGCCACTGTAAAGTGCTTTCAGAGGTAGGCTTGCTGAAGAAAAACAGATTGAAAACAATTAGCTGAGCTGTTCAGAAATTGGAGAGAAGGAAACAGTAATCTGTCATTGTGTGTGCAGACAAGTTGCTGGAAAATTGGGCAAATTGGTAAATCACTGGAAGGCCACTCTTTTGTCCTTGAGTGCATTAGCTGTCTTGGGAAAATGTTATTAAATGGTGAACAATTGCTACTTAAAATTTCTAGCTGTTTGGAATATAGAGTTATGTGAAGTCAAAAATTCTATTCTTTTTCTAATAATAGATCAATCCGAATCTAAAGAAAATGGATCCCATTCAATATTAATTTTATTCCTACCACACTGGTGTTTTAAACAACGTGGGTTTGCCTGTGCTTGTGAATGTATGTTTAGTAAAGTAACCAAACACTTTATTTTTGTCCTTCTATTTTAATCCATTCAATAATTAAGAATATAAGACCATACTATAACCCTACAAATTCTGCATTTTGATAAATCCTTAAGTCACTTACAAACTTGTTAAAATCTGATAAGTACTTTTTTATATTTTCTGAGAGTATAGCGTATAACACAAATTTGTCCCTCTTCATAATTTTTAATGCCATTCTTTTTTGTGTGTGTGTGTGTGTGTGTTTTAATATATTTTATTGATTATGCTATTACAGTTGTCCCATTTCCCCCCTTCTCTCCCCTCCACCCTGTACCCCTCCCACCCACATTTCCCCCTTTAGTTCATGTCCATGTGTCATACTTATGAGTTCTTTAGTTTCTACATTTCCCGTACTATTCTTGCCCTCCCCCTATCTATTTTCAACCTACATTCTATGCCACTTATTCTCTATACCTTTTCCCCCTCTCTCCTCCTCCCACCCCCCTGCTGCTAACCCTCCATGTGCCCTCCATTTCTGTGGTTCTGTTCCTGTTCTAATTGTCTACTTAGTTTCTTTTGGTTTTGCTTTAGGTGTGGTTGTTAATATTTGTGAGTTTGCTGTCCTTTTACTATACATGTCTTTTCTTTATCTTCTTTTCTTAGATAAGTCCCTTTAGCATTTCATAAAATAAGGGCTTGGTGATGATGAACTCCTTTAACTTGACCTTATCTGAGAAGCACTTTATCTGCCCTTCCATTCTAAATGAGAGCTTTGCTGGATAGAGCAATCTGGGATGTAGGTCCTTGTCTTTCATGACTTGGAATATTTCTTTCCAGCCCCTCCTTGCCTGTAAGGTCTCTTTGGAGAAATCAGCTGACAGTCTGATGGGAACTCCTTTGTAGGTGACTGTCCTCTTACCTCTTGCTGCTTCTAGGATTCTCTCCTTCGTTTTTACCTTGGCTAATGTAATTATGATGTGCCTTGGTGTGTTTCTTCTTGGGTCCAACTTCTTTGGGGCTCTCTGAGCTTCTTGGATTTCTTGGAAGACTGTTCCCTTTGCCAGATTGGGGAAGTTCTCCTTTATTATTTGTTCAAATACGTGCTCAATCTGTTGCTTTTCCCTGTCCGATTCTGGTACCCCTATAATTCGGATATTGGAACGTTTAAAGGTATCTTGGATGCTCTTAATCTTTTCCTCAATTTTTTGAATTCTTATTTCATCATGCTTTCCTGCTTGGTTGATTCTATCTTCCTTCTGGTCCACTGTATTGTTTTGAGACTCATATTCCTTCCTTTCACTATTGGCTCTCCTCCGCGTGTCTTCCTGCATCCCTTTTATGGTAATCTGCATTCTTTCATCTAAATTTCGTCCAAAATCCACCAGTTCCGTGAGCTTTCTGATCACCAGTGTTTTGAACTGCGCATCTGATAGATTGGCTAATTCTTCGTCGCTCAAAAGGGTGAGTCCTGGGGGACTGATCTGCTCTGTTGAAAACATGGTTTTTCTTTTCCCCCGTCTCTCCTTTTTTTTTTTTTTTTCGGTCTGGTTGCTCTTGTTACGGTGGGGGGCGGAGCCTTAGGTGCTCACCTGGGCTGGGCACCCCGGTCGCTAGATTGTGACGTTATATGTGGGGGTGGGGCGGGGCGGGAGCGGGGCGGGAGCAAACAATGGCGATAGTTCTGTTCCCCTGGACTCAGACCCTTGTCTGGGCTTCTGGGCCGCGAGCTCTGCCTTGGTCCACAATCGCTACCCCTCTGGGTCTGCCAGCCGCAGCTTGTGTACTCAGGGATCACCGCTGCCTTCTTGCGCGCCGGATGGATTTTGCGCGGATTTCACGCCAAACCTTCCCCCGACCTCCGCGCCCCGCCAGCCCCGCGCCCACCAGCTCATCTTCTCCTACCAGTCCGGATGAACACGTCTACTTCAGCTTCTTGGCTGCCCGACTTCCATTCAGATAAATCCTCTGCCGGATCTGGGTGTTATTCTGATAGTAAATTATTGTTGTAAATTATTGGTTTTCTAATCTTGGTTGTACGAGGAAGTATGGTGCGTCCACCTATTCCTCCATCTTGCCGGAAGTCCTGTCTGTGGTTTTTTTTTTTTTTTTTTTTTTTTTAATGCCATTCTTAAAACTTAAAAAGAAGTTCTATTTTATGACAATTACCTACATTTAGGCTTTTTTCACTATTCATGCTGCTCAAGACAAAAAGTATATTTTAGTTTTAAAATTATCTTTTTGTGGCAATCCTTAATCCAGGAACCATCCACTCCATCTTTAACATGTGTTATCATCACACATATCCAAGGGGACTAGGTTTTATCAGCTATAGAATGGAATACACGATCTGTGGTCTATTTCTATTCAGCTGGTCACTGCAGGGCCTAGTTCAATACCTGTGTTTACCCACAACCAAAATCAATACAGCTTGTCCCACACTCTATTGCCCAACAGGTCACTAAAAAACATGGGAAACTTAGAAACGCTTCGAATGTAGAAAGTTTTGCATTCTGTTTCAATTCATGCTTGCCACTTTCTCTTTTTTAATAAAAAATTGATTAATTTATATATTTACTATTATATCATTGATATGTCAATAATAATTGATAACAATGATTCACAGAAACTCCTCCGGTTTTTGTCAGTACCCCGATGCATACTTAACACAATGCTGTGAGTTCTGAAGTGCACATGATGTTCTCAGCTATGGTTTCATTTTCTTTTGTTCACATTACATCTCCATATATCTTCAAACACATTTGTTTTTAAGCAGTGTGTCTCATATAGTTTAAGAATAATCTCTTCCTTGTAAAATGTTGATTTCCACCTCTTCTAGGGAAATGAGCTGGTTTGCATTTATCATTAAAATGCTTAAAGCTTTTCTGCTTTTGTGCTTCCAAGAATTATCTTAAACATGTCCCTTTGCAACTGCAATAGCTATGTGTATTTATTTGCAATTACTTTCAAAATAAAGGTGTATATATTTTGTTTTTAAATAATTTATATAAATGACTTTATTTATAAAGCAAAGAAATAAAAATACTAAATATCAAGCAAGGGATACGTTGTTTAAGCAATGTTATTGTCTTATTTATTTTTAATCTGCAGTATAATCCCATTTGCTATAATACTTTAATTTTATGTCTTGCTTTTAAAAATAGTTTTATTTCACATTCAGTATAGTAACTATAGTTTTACTTAAATGCATATAGTTGGGTTCATAGTCCCTAAAAGCATGTTTTACTTATTTTTGAATATGGTATTTTGATTAAATTTTTCAAGTGTAATTCTTTTTTTTCTTTTTAGTTTATTTAAATGTTTGAAAGGTTTTTATGTCTTATAAATATGAAATAAAAATTTCTGGAAGAAAACATTTTTTAAGGTACAAAAAGTTTTCTTCATTTTTCAGATGTTAGAATACAGAAAAATATTCAAGGTAATCTAACCATTTTACACTACAAATATAAAAATATTAATCTTCTGTGTTCATTATAGTCTTTTTCTTACTATTGTGTCTATAATTTTATATATATATATATTTTAAGATTTTATTTATTTATTTTTAGAGAGAGAATGGAGGGAGAAAGAGAGAGAGAAGCATCAATGTGCAGTTGCTTGGGGTCATGGCCTGCAACCCAGGCATGTACCCTGACTGGGAATCGAACCTGCGACATTTTGGTTCGCAGCCCACGCTCAATCCACTGAGCTACGCCAGCCAGGGCATATAATTTTATATTTTTAAGAAATGAGCTTATTTTTATTAATACAGTTAGAAAACTAGTTTGCATTTTGATTGAAAAATTCAGCACTATTAAAATGTTTTTAAATAAACTCATTAAAAGTAGCTTTATCTACTGTCTTAGTTTGTATTTGAATAGTTTAAAATTTAACCTTCAATGACATCAAACCTGCAAAAAATATCAAACACCTCTAAAATCTCATTCCATACCACATTTTAATAAGCAGGCCTAAGAGACCAAAATCAAAATCTCCATTAATTAATTTACTTTGTCTTTCCATGTAGAGAACTGGGTTGAGAGAACATTTTTCTTTTGAAATAACTAAAGTTGTATACACAGGTCTCATAGAAGCTAGTTATTTTAATGCAGCAAAGTAAGTGCAAATTCAGTTTTGCTCCTGAGCATCTCTCCAGCTTAAAATCTTGATATTCTTGGGCAGAGGTCCCACCAATTTTTCATATGGAATCGGTAATTCTCTAAAGATGTTGCACTGTGTTATCTAAATGATTTTGCATATACTCTTACCAACTAGATTAACCTCTCCCACCTGGAATGTTTGGTTTCACAAACTCCTTTAAATTTCAACTCAAGCATCAATCACCTTTTTGTGACTCCTTCCTTTCAAGATTAATTAAGCGTATTTAGCTGTTACATCACCTATTCTGTCTAAATTATGTGATTTTCTCTTGTAAAATTTGAAAACTAAAATCATGTATCTCTGTTTCGGCATTACTTAGAATAGCAAAATGTATGCAAAATGTCGATATAAGAAACTGAGAGCAAAGTAAATGTGACTGAATTTGGGGGGTTGCTGTTTGAGATGTGTTCTATTTTCCAGTAAATAACCAGAAACAGCTGATTAAATAATTAAAATGTAAGTGTCAGCAATTCTATGTATAGGACATAGGATAGAGTTATGTCCTGATAAACCTATCGCAAGTTGAAAATGCAATGAATACACCTAATGTAACAATGATCATAGCTTAGCCTAGCTTAGCTAAATGTGCTTGAGACACTTACATAAGCCTAGGGTTGAGCATAATCATCCAACATAATGGACACACTGTAGAATATCAGCTATTCACCCTCATGATAATGTGGCTGACTCTGGGCTTCAGCTCACTGTCCCTGCCTGGAATCAAGACAGAGTCCCAGCCTGGGCTGGTGTGGCTTGGTGGTTGATTGCTGGCCTGCGAATCAAAGGGCCTCTGGTAAGATTCCCAGTGTAGGGCACAGGCCTGGGTTGCAGGCCAGGTCCCCTGCAGGGGGCGCACAAGAGCAACCATACACTGATGTTCCTCTCCCTCTCTTTCTCCCTTCTCTAAGAGAGAGAGAGAGAGAACCATACTGTATATGGTTAGATGTGGTCAAAGATTAAACTTCAAAATATGTAGTACATATTCAAAAATTATATAAAACCAAAAACAACTCCAAATAGCCTCAGCAATCTTGCAATCTTGAGATAGAAGAACAAAGTAGGAGGGACCACAATACTCAGTCGGGACACAGTCAGGGCACAGTCAGGGCACATGCTTGGGCTGCGAGCCAGGTCCTCAGTAGGGGGTGTGTGAGAGGCAACCATGCATTGATGTTTCTCTCCTCTCTTTCTCCCTCCCTTATCCCTCTCTAAAAATAAACTTAAAAATTAAATCTTTAAAAAAGAAAGGAAACATATAGATAATGGAACAGAATTGAGAGCCCAGAAATAAACTCATGTCTTTATGGTCAATTAATATTTGACAAAGTGGCACAGGCATAAAATGGAGTAAAAATTGCCTCATCAACAAATGGTGTTGGGAGAACTGGACTGGTTCATGCAACAAAATGAAACTAGACCACTGACTTACACCATGCACCAGAATAAACTCAAAATGGATGAAATACTTAAACATAAGCCGTGACACCATAAAGTTCCTAAAGGGAAACATAAGCAGTAAAATTTCAGATATCCCATGCAGAAATATTTTCCCATTATATCCTCTAGGGCAAGGGATATAAAGGAAAGAATAAAAAATGGGACTATATCAAACTACAAAGCTTCTGCATGACTAAAGAAAACATCAGTAGAATGAAAAGAGAACTAATCCTATGAGAAAATATGTTTGCCAATAGTACCTCGGACAAGGGTTTGATCTCCAAAATATACAAAGAACTCACATGACTCCACTCCAGGAAGACAAAAAATCCAGTTAAAAATGGGCAAAAAACCTGAAGAGACACTTTTTCAAGGAGAACATACAGAGGGCCCATAGGCACATGAAAGAATGTTCAACATCACTAGCCATCAGAGAGATGCCAATTAAAAACACAATGAGACACCACCGCAGTCAGAATGGCCATCATTAACAATCAACAAACAACAGCTGCTGGTGAGGATGCAGAGAAAAGAGAAACCTAGTGTGCTGTAGGAAAGAACGCAGATTGGTGCAGACACTGTGTAAAACAGTATGGAATTTTCTCAGAAAACTAAAAAGTAACTGCCTTTTGATCCAATGATTCCACTGGTGGGGTTATACCCTAAGAATCCTGAAACATCAATTCAAATTATTTATGCACCCTCTGTTAATAGTAGCATTATTTAAAATAGCCAAGTGCTGGAAACAGCCCAAGTGTCCATCAATAGATGAGTGGACCAAAAAACTGTGGTAAATTTACACTATGGAACACTACACAGCAGAAAGAAGGAAGAAGTTCCTACTTTTCACAACAGCATGGATGGAACTGCAGAATATTATGCTACGTGTTATAAGCCAGGCAGTGAAAGACAAATACCATATGATCTCACCTATAAGAGGAACCTAATGAACAAAACAAACAAGCAAAACAGAACCAGAAGCATAGAAACTAGGAGCAAACTGACAGTGACCAGAGAGGAGGGGAGAGAGGGATAACGGGGGGAAGAAGGGAAAGGATGTATTTAAGGAAAAGGTATAAATGACCCATGGACATAGGCTACAAGGTGGGGACTGACTGTAGGAGCAGAGTGGGGGCAGAGTGGGTGGGGCTGGGAAGAGCAACAGGGGAAAATAAGAACAACTATAATAGAACAACAACAAAAACATGAAGTGAAGTTTCTACTGGATGTACGGCTTTCACACCACCCTAAAGTCTAAGTATAGGCTGAAGGACTGTAAGTCAGGGCAGTCTGTATGCACACACACAAATCTAAACCACAGTAAAACCTGTAGAGATAGGGAGACAGATGGGTAGATACAGAAATGTGTGTGCACATCACTGCTATTTCTTGTGGGAATGGGGCTGTAAAATAAACCCCTTCATGATCATTTGTGAAATATTTATTTTATATAAAATCATGCAATATGCACTTACTAAGTGTTTAATTTTTCTTAGATAAAAATATTACTTTGTTCTTTAGATTCTGTTAAATATGAGTTCAGGCAGTCATATATAGTCAAAATAAACAACACATTTTTTTAATTCTGGAAAATATGTGCTTTAGAATGTATTATTACCTCACTTCAAAAGAAGAAATCAAAATTTCTGGCAGACAAGTACATTTCAGTCTGATAAAAAAAGCAATAGTGAGTTTAACAGATGGCAAATTGCTCACATATGGAAAAACATGGGACTATACCGATATCTGTAAAAAATGTTTATATATTGCTTTTAATTCCCTGGAGAGAAGTATAAAACTCAAACAACAATTCAATTTTTATTTCTCAATTTGTAATTATATAACTCTAACAATTTATTTTTATTTTTCTTTATCCAAATAGTTTTACCTGAAGCTTCGGAGACTTATGTGAAGACTATATAACACTGGGATTTTATTTACCTTCACAGGAACGGAAGGAAGTATATACTTTAATGCCCTGAAGAATTAACTCTTTTCTGTAAATGACACATGGTAGAGAATCTTTTAAAAAATATTCTTTTTATGCTTAACAGATTTTTCAATTTAAATTCACAACAACATATCAAACCTTAGCAATAAAAATGCAGAGCAACCAACTGAAGTAATATAGGACTCCATAATACAAGGTTTAAACAACTTCATAGTTGTTCCATTCATTTTAAGTTGAAAGTTCAGAGAAGGCATTTTGGAGTATGCTGACAGACAGAACACACACACACATCCACACATACATAACTGGCTGAAGGAAATTACCATAGCTACAATGATTTCACTGAAGATCAGAAAGTAATATTTTTACGATTTTCAGTAGAAGCTCATAGTAAGTAAAATATGATTTTTGTTTAATACTCTTAATCAATAACACACAGAAACTTTAGACTATATTTACCTTGCTTAATTATCAGAACTGAAACCAGAGGTGATATGTGTCAACATGATTTAAAAATTTATTTTAGAAAATGATTTTCATGAAGGTAGGGCTATAAACTAATAAATAACTTCATTGCTTGCTGCAAACCAATTTGTGTTTGCAAACAACTCTCCCCTCAGACAAAAGATGATTGATCATTGGGGCAGAAAGCTGTTTATTAAACTGCAGTTTATTTATGAAGACTCACTTCAAGGCCTTCAATGCACAGTGTTCTTCAATCCTAAGTGCTTAGTGATAAACTTGACCTATTCTACACAATTACATTTCATCAGGTGTCACTTTCAGTTGCTCTAATTGGGAGCAGTACTTGATGGAATTAATCATTTGGTTTTCCAAAAGGAGCTCATATTGGAGGACTCCCTTCCAATCTCACCATGTACACAGCACCTTCTTTGCATGAAGACTGGTCTTCGGTGTGGTTGGTGGTGGTTCATTTCACTTGTCCCACAATCTCTTCTGTTCAACAGTAAAGAGATACTTGTAAAGTATCCATTTTTCATCACCTGTTACAATTTGTTTTTAAAATGGAACATTTGTGTTTTTTTTAAATAGAGAATCGAAAGTGGAAATACAGTCAAGGTTTTTTGTTTGTTTGTTTGTTTTTGGTTTCTTCCTTATGTAGAGGCCAAACATCAAAGTGATTAGCATAATCAAGCTGGTTCGAATGATTTTCCATGCTGAGTTTGGATATTTTGAGTATATTGGCTATCTCCCACATGGTATAACATTGATTGTTCTCAGTCAATGTTTTGCTTTGGTCATTGTCAACTTCAACTGGTCTACCCAACCCATGGAGCAACGTCCAGTGAGAAATCTCCAGCACAAAGCTGTGCAAACCATTATTGACACAGTCAACCAGCATCTTCTCTGTTCACTGCATAAATATTTTAAAATTTTTTTTTAGATTTTATTTATTTATTTTTAGAGAGGGAAGCGAAGGAGAAAGAGAGAGAGAGAGAGAGAGAGAGAGAGAGAGAGAGAGAGAGACATCAATGTGTGGTTGCTGGGGGCCGTGGTCTGCAACCTAGGCATGTGCCCTTGCCTGGGAACCGAACCTGCAATGCTTGGTTTGTAACCCGCACTCAATCACTGAGCTATGCTAGCCAGGGCTTCACTGCACAAATAATTTTTGTGTTTCATTTTCATTTTCACCTTTCTTGAAATAATAAAGCATAATATGCCGAAAATGTTGCTAATTTTCTTCCATCTTCAATATTAAAATGGCTAAAAATTTCACCATTTTTGCTTTTTTTTAAAAAGCACACTGATATAACAGCTGTCCAAATACAACCTAGCAAAACTGTTTTGAATGAAGATAAAGACAACTCAGTACTACTAGAGCCATCTTACAGTAAAAAAAGGCCAAACGTTTTGGCCAACCCAGTATTTCATTTAGCTTTGCCTAGTTAGTGTTTAAGTTGTTTTGGCAGGGAGTCAGTAGAGACCACTCCAGAGTTTTCCCATCCACCACACACCACCCTTTCCCACTGTGGTTTAAGATCCTGGCCCTGAGGCCCTTTGGATCATCCACTGTACATTGAAGTGTTGAAATAAGTTTTCTGTTGGATTTGAAATAAAATTTCTTTTCATTGGATTACCAAGTTGTGTATTTACTTTGACTCTTAGAAATGAGAAATACTTTTTAGGATTCCTTTGATCATAGTTTATCCTTGACAAAAACATACCTTAATATCTATATTGCTGATTTAATCCATGCATTTTCTCACATTTTATAAGCTTATGAAGTGAAATTTATAATAAAAATAACAGGGTTTAGTCTAATAGATTTCTCTCTCAGTGTCACCTTAAAGGACGATGCATTCAGAAGGTCTTGAGATCCACATCTCCACAGAATGCAGTGTGTCCTGAGTCACCTGTTAGGATTTTAGAGGAACTTTCCTTCCTCCTGCTATGTTTTACTGAGAGAATGTATTCCTGAAAGAGACTTCAACTCCAAACATTCTGCCTTCTTGGAATTGCAGATTATCGGGCCTCAATTAAAGAGATCCAAACACTAGGTTAGAGTCCCAAGACAAATTTCAGGAGGGGGTCCAGCTGTGCACTGTCGCCCATGAGATAATTCGAGAGGCAGAGGTTTGGTGAAAAAGGAAAGAGGTCTGTATTCAAAAACTGCACCATCTGGAAGACTGCAGGCTGCTGCCTCAGAGCCCATCCCCTCTAGAACACCCAGAGGAAACCCCTGCCACCCTCTGCTAGACCAGTCCCAGGCTGCGCCCTGAGTCCCTCCTCCCATTTAAAAACACTGTCTTTGGGAACCACAGTTCGCCACCACACAACCATCCAAGCAGCTCAGCTTCTTTCCCCACCACTGTCAGTCCTCAGGCTCCTTCCTGGAGTCTGCATGTGGGACGGGCACCACCACGCTGCCACCACCGCTTCCCTTGCCAGGGGCTGGGGTTGCAATCAACCTCTACAGCGGGCCATGCAGGGGCTCCATCGTGCCAGCCGTGGGGCCCAGTGCCTGCTCCCCATAAAGCTCCAGCCGGCAAGCCCATGCCATGGTTCCCAGTGAGGAAGGAGCACACGTTTCTCCCTTCTCTCAGCTTGACTCTCCCTGCCTAAGCTTCTATGCACTCAGGGATGGCCCAGCTGCCCCAGCGAACCCCGTCCTTCTCCCAGGCTAGACTGACAGAGCAGCACTCCCCCCTGCAAGCATACTGACCTTTTAAAAAAAAGAATTTTATTTATTTATGTTTAGAGAGAGGAAGGGAGGGAGAAAGAGGAGGAGAGAAACATCAATGTGGGATTGCCTCTCGCGCATCCCCTACTGGGGACCTGACCCACAACCCAGACATGTGCCCTGACTGGGAACCAAACCCGCCATGCTTTAGTTTGCAGTCCTGCACTCAGTCCACTGAGCCACACCAGACAGAGCCCATGTTGATGTTTATGGTATACATGCCGCTAGTTCCCCGGTCCCACCTTCAATCAGGGATCCGAAGGGAGTAGTAGGGCTTTTTCTTTTGTCAGTCACTCTTGCTAGCCTCGTGTACTCCCTGCAAGGCCTCCTGTGCATCTGTGTCTGAGGTAAGGAATCTATAACCAAGTGCTGTGCTAGCTTGTTTATTCAGGCAGCAGGCAGCGCGACAATGCCATCCTGTCTCTGGCAGCCTCCTTCTCTGCCTTCTCCCCTCTGCCCCATGGTCTGGCCAGATCTACCTGTACCAAGTTTATCTTAGTTTAGATCCATAACTCCCTTAGGTAGTTTCTTGGTTTTATAAATGTCCTCACAATAATTCTGTTTCATGCACTCATAATTCTAAATGTATACTTTTATCAATCATCATTTAAAACTAAGTAGCCTCTTTAGAGACCTTTTCATAAGATATAAATATTGGATGAATTTTTTATATTAATAATTGAACAAAAAAGGTTAAACTTTATATAATGTCCTGAAAATTTTCACTGTTATATGGAAGCTTTCAAAAGAAATTCAGATTCCAAACTGTTTTCCTAGAATGATTATAATTATTATTATAATCATTATCATCATGCAAAAGGAAATGCAGTGAGAAGTCTGAAACGAGCTCAGTTTTACTGCCCTTCCTTCTAAAATCTCGACTCAAGATCACTGTTTATTACCTTCCATCTTGCCTTCTTTCATATTCCTTGTATTAATATTCTTTCTGTCATTTTTCTCATCCTAAATATACAAAAACTCAATTATCTCCTAAAATTAAATGTTATTATAGAGCCCATTGTGGTTACATTTTAGTCCTGGTATTGATCTTAGCTGAGATTTATTTTCTGAGACTCTCCAAGGCCTAGACAAGATACACAGAAATATATAGAGGGATTTAGAATAGTTTTAAAACATATAATTTAGAACTCCCAGATCTATATCAAACAGTTTATAAAATACAATGCAAAAAAAAGAACAGATAAAGCTCTAAGAATGACATAACATACCTTCACTTATATGAAAAATTAGAACTCAGAAACCTGTACACATGGTGAAAGTCTACTGTTTTTCCCATTAAAAAGATGTTACTTATATACAAATATTTATATATGATACGTACTAGACACAAGTCCAGTTCCAGAAGCAAAGAAAACATGTTCATTGGAAATGTTTTTGTTAAACCCTGAAATACTTTTTTATAACATTTATAAATGGACCCTTATGCAAATGGAATGGCATCATTCTCTGCATTTTCTGTAAATAACCTTAAGCAATAAAATAGGGACTGAATATCAAATTAAAACTGGAATGGGAGATAGCCATATTGCTATAAGTCGACATCTTTTGGAGTATTTTAAAACTCCTTAAAAGAAAAAGAAAATATAAAACCAAGAACAGAGTTATAGTTCTACAAAAGCAGGTTATCAATGAGGATATTAGAAGGGAGAATTAAAAATGGAATTTACCACTTTATCCATAAAGTCACAAGGTTAATTTTTCTGAATATTAAATGACAACTTTGCAAATTTTGAATTGACACAGGTGCTAAAAATATTCATCTTAACCCTCCTATCATTTTTAGAGGATGTTTATTAAGTTGGGGACAGTGAAGCAAGGAAGGGCCTGGGGTAGCAGAAGCAACAGGGGAGGGACCAGGTGGGAAAATGAGCCATGACTGGTTGCTTTGGCTCACCAAGAAGCCAGAGAAAGAGGGACCTTGGGGACAGAGTAATGGGGACAGCTTCGCTGGGCACAAGCTAAGGCCCTCCCTTGCTCCTGGGTTGAAAGCCTCATGGGGTCCCTTAGGGTTTAGGAGACGTGTGCCTGTAGGGGGTGAAGAGAGGTTAGGGAAAGGCATGGGTGTGCTTCTGGGAGAGCCACAAGGAACTTTGTTTTGAGGAATTTTAAAGGCTGGGAGTTTAGGGGAGGTCTGGGGCAGGGATCTCAGTAGAATATTAATCAGTTTTATGTTGACCTGCCACAATAAAATTTGTTCAATTAACTTCATCTGTCCTTGGGTGTGGTTGGAAAAAGGTACTAATTGGATTTCTGCTAACTCTGTCCCTGAGTAAGGTGATTTAAGCTGTTTACCTCTGAGTTTAGAGGAGAAGTGAAAACAATTTAATCTTAAATTCCTTGGTTTAGGGAAGCTAGGAGTTTGCAATTTACTAGCTGGCTGAAAACTGCTTGTTTAACTACCTCAGTTTCCCTATTCCACTGGTCCTGGCTTACCAGCCTGTCTCATTCTGCAGTCAGAGGACTCCAACCTCTGAAATCGTTTAGAGGTGATGAAGGAGGACAGTATGTCTTCAGTAACTGCTCCTGATGGAGGCACTCCAGAGTCAGAGATTTTAGCTTAAGTCATAGTGGACAGGCTTAAGTGAATAATGCCTGTGGAAAGCTGTTATTCCACGAATTGGAATGCATGACCTATCTGACTTCAGGAGGCTGTGGACAATGCAACCTTTGTGCCCCAGGGGGTCTGCAAGTGACCCAGATGATCTATGAGCCTTTGTGTTCCAGGGAGGGAAGTCAGTGACTGAGTTACTTTACCAGGCAAAAGGGATTTTGAATGTGTGATTATGTTAAAGACACAGATGAAGATTATCTTGGGCTTTCCTCTTGGGGAAGAGTTAATCATGTGGGTTAGAAAGCTTTTCTTGGATAGAATAAGAGGAAAATACAACTATGGAAAATTGTCAAAAACACAACCTTTGTTAGCTTTGAAGAATGAAGGAAGAGAACCACAAGCCAAGGAGTGAGGGCAACCTGTAGAATCTAGAAAGGACAAAAAGATAGATTCCTCCCTAGAATTTCTGGAACAGATCACTGTACTACCCACGTCTGATACTAGCCCTAGCAGAGCATGACACACCTAAACTATACTAAAATTCTGCGGCACACTAAAATAATATTTTTGCTAATCTGAAAAAAAACTGTATATTTTTTGTTACCAAACAGCAAGTAGGGTCCTGCTGCCTGCCACCACCCTCTAGGCAAAATTCCAGAGGCAAAGATTTGGTGATAAAGGAAAGGAGTCTTTATTCAAAAGCTACACAATTTTGGAATATCGCTTCCTACATGCATTAGTCCAGGGATGTCAAACTCATTTTCACTGGAGGCCCACATCAGCCTTGCGGTTGCCTTCAGAGGGCCAAATGTAATTTTAGGACTGCATAAATGTAACTACTCTGTAACTGTTAAGCGAGAGCTCAGCACTGCTGCCCAGTAGAAACAAGCTGCCAGGATAGATAAAACCAGGTGGTGGGCCAGATTCGGCCTGTGAGCCTGGTGTTTGCCACCTCTACATTAGTCACTTAAGCCTACCAATTAAAGCGAAACTCTTTACCCTTTAGTTACCTCTTTAATCACTTTAGGCTTCAATTAAGGATAAAAGTTTTAACTCCAGAGTTTCCCTATTATTCCCTGTTTGTGTTTCATATCTTACTTCTGTAGGATTAGTTTACAAACTAAACATAAGATATTTGGAAGAACGGCAGACTTCTGCCTCAGAGCCCATCCCCTCTAGAACAACCAGAGAATAATAACCCCGCCACCCTCTGCCCTGCCAGCCCATTCCTGGGCTGCACCCAGGGTTTCTTCTCCCATGCAAAATCCGTCCAAAACTACTGTCCTTTGAAAAACCCAGGCAACTGCAGCACAATCATCCAGGCGTCCCCAAGGAAGAGAGCCCAAGAGCCAGTCTTAACACTTTTGGCCCCTAATTCCAGGTGCTTCCAAAGTGTTCAGCTTCTCAGCCAATCTGATCCTAGACTATTTGCTGCTGCTTCAGGCTACCTCTGCCTCTGGCACTTCCCCATTCCTTCCCAGTGATCTGATCAGATCTCTACGTATCATTTTGAGTCATTCACACCATGTGGCTATTGTGTTGGATGCAGGCATTTTTCTGCTTTACAATATAAGGGAAAAGAGGTCAGTGTCACAACTAAAGAGTCAAGCACTGAATGTTTTAAATAGTTTTGTGTTTCCACTGTGCCTTTTGCAGCTTAGAGGTTGAAAATCTCTGGCTTAGTGAGACCCACTTCAAATATCTGACATACAGAACAGTAATATAATGTATTGTGTTATTTTAAACCACTATGCTTATAGTAATTTGAACAATAGTAAACAATAAAGAGTGGTTTGATAATGTAGAAAATATTATAAGCATGACAGTAGAATTTCTTTTCTTCACATTATTTATTGTGGATGGATACCTGCCAGCAGTATCCATCTCAGCTGCAGATGTTCGTCAACACGTGAGCAAAACACACAGAGACAACCAGGTCCTGTGGGGCAATAGGAACAGCAGGGCCACTCCTCACATGGGGAGCACCTTGGCCACCCTCTCTTCTGAAGGGCGCCAGGGCCACTCCTCAAGTGGGAAACGTGCCCTGTTCCCCCTCCGGAGAGGCTTTTTATTGGATTTGTTTGAATAAGAATTCAGGTAAAAGCTCATTACTCATTGCTAGGAAGTAAGGATCAAACAATAGATAACAAGGAAGTCTGAGGGCCTATTTTGAGTCAGGGTCAAAGAGCTGTAAAACTTTGGGGAACAAACTTACTTCTTCTTGGACCCTTATCCTTCAACTGAGAGCATTCTAAACAAAGCAGGTTTCACAGGATTTTACATATTCTTTCTTAGGCCTGATCACCCGGGGAACCTGCCCTTTTCAGCACAGAGCTGCACCACCCTGTCATTGTTTCAGGCTTAGGTGGAGCAAGGGAACTAAGGCAACCAAGAGATAAGGAGATTTTTCTCCCAGACAATGAGGACTCAGGCTATGTCAAAGCCGAGGAGCGAGGGTCCATCACCCCCTTTTGCTGTAGCCCCCAAAGTCCTTCCTTGGGGGCCTCCCACGTGATTGTGCCTGTCTTAGATCATTCCCCCCTTGGGGAATCTTACCCATCATTGGCTAACTGACCAAGCATTGGGGTTCAGTTATGAATGAAGCAGCAGAAGCAGTGCTCCTGCCAGGGAGATAAACTTTTGTCTCCTTGTTGGCTTACAGTCCAAGGCCACTCCATCAGCCTTAGCCTTGGTGGGGGTTATAGCTTCTGATACCAGGCAGGGCAGTTCCCAACAATTTATAACAAAAAGAGAGTAAACATTAAGTGTACAAGGTCCCACAAATTATTACACTTTAATTTTAGTGGATATTATGCAAAAAAAATGTGAGTTCTTTAGAATATAGAAAACATTAATTTGTCTTATTCTTAAATAGCAGGAAATATTTATTATTGAGTATTAGTTTGGTTGTAAGTAACACAGTTATATTAAGCCAAAAGTGAAAGTTTGCTTTATAGTGAGATATTGAAAGGAATTATATCATAATGGTTTTAGGTATCAACTTTAAACTGAAAAAAAAAAATTACAAGCAGTCTGACCCTTAGAAATGATGTGCCTGGTTTTAAAGATCACAAATCTAATCAACGTTCATCCTGAATCAAGAGCTGTAAAAAATATATATACCTTAAATTATTAGGTCATAAAATGTATATAATAATAGAAATTAATTCAGCTGTCGCCATGCTGTCCTGCCATCTTCTTTTACACCAGCATGGGTAGATGGAATTGCCCTTCAGGGCCATGGAGCACATCCTGGGATTAAGCTGATGAAGTTTCACACTCAATAAATAATGATGAAACTTGGAAAAATAAAATCATCACTTAGTGAAGAATGTTAGTCATGTTTTATACTTTCTTGGCAGGTAAAATAACACCAAGAAGCTGTGTCTGTCTCTTCCCAGTTTTTTGTATGTTTGATTGTGTCAGCTGAGTTGTTTAGGCAACTTTCTCTCTGAAGCATCAAGGACATTCATCCCGCATCTGTTTTTTCTATGAACACGTCAGAGTGGCGAGGATTCCTAACCACAAATGAAAGGGATGTCTGTGTTGCTTGATTTTCTGTGTGATTACTGTTTGTGTGGGTCCTTTTTCCCAAGATGACATGTAATTTTCTAGCACAGATCAGATTATTTTTCAAAAGAATTACATTTTCAGGTTTTGTAGAAAGAGATGTCCATTTACTGAAATGTAAACTTGAATTTCTGAAAAAGAAATATCAAATACTCCTATAAATCTGTGTAGTAGCTATGTGCTGTTATTTTTCAGAGTGAGACAGTTCTCTAAGTGGCTAGTTCTGATGTGTAATAGAAACAATGTTTTATTCCTTCTAGTACCACGAGCAGAATATAACAGATCGTGGGTATGTGTGCGTGTACAAATGAGATATAATATTATGTCCAAGGAAAAAGCTCAGTTGACCAAATAAATGCTAATAACTAAAACAGAAGTTTTAAATAATACTGTTGGCTTTTGTCATTGAATAATTAGAACATCTAATTATTGGTAGCTGCTTTACTATACACAGACACAAACAAATGGACTCCGCAAATGACCTTGTATACTTGTGTGAGGAAAAAGTGCTCACTGAAAGTTGCTTGTTGCCGTGATACTGAATATGTCAGCAAGTTACCCGTTTAGCATAATACAACATGAAGCTCTGTATGTAGCCTTCTACTAAAATACACATCCAATGAAGATATTGTCTCTATGCATGTGATCTGAGTACCTTCAGTCTAGCATGCACTCAGAAAAGTCTCTTTAGTACACAGTTAGTAGATTTTGAAGTAATTCATGCTGTCTGCTGTATATACCACAGTCATAACCTTGTAAACACTTACTTTAACAAGTATTATTTTGTGTTTTTACCAGTGTAATCCCCCAAATATTATCAAAGAAATTGCTTTTAAAAGTTTATTAAAACTCACTGTGTCAAGGAACTATGACACTGTAATAGATTGTTAGAAGCCTCTTAATAGGCTTAATAGGCTTAATAGAACTCAGAGTAGGATTTTCCCTGATTGCGGAGCATAGGCTCACACGAGTTAAGTGACTTTTGAAAGGTAAGTAACATTGAAATTGGCCAGAATTGGTGGCCACAGCAAGGTGAAAATTGCAAAGCAAGTTTCTATCAGTAAACTATTGTCAAATAGGTAGATATATGCCCTGGTGGGTTGCTTCAAATATTGAGACAAACATTACATTTATTTAATATTTGAAACTTTTTTTTCTTGGGCAAAAGCTTACAGAAAATAAAAAAAAAACAACTAAAGTATATTGACATAAGTTGTTTTATATTTCATATCCCTCCTTGTTATTCCTCCTTACCCTGAGTTTGAAGAAAGACCATTATTATTTGGGGACATGATCAATCCAGATGTATACTAGTATGTGAAGAGATGATTATATATAAGATTTCAGTTCAGAGATATTTTGACCTCGATATAGTCAGTCTTATTTCTGTCCTCTTGTTTGCATGATCACCTGTTGCATCATTTGATCTAAACAAAAGACTTTAAGACTCAGGAAGCCACATTTTTGAACAATGTTACAGACAAATACCAAAGGAAGGATTATGATTAATGTTTGTAGTTCATGCCTAAAAGAGCCAAGAAAACTCATTTTTGTCATTGGGTATTTGTTTTTCTTTTTGTTTGTTTGTTGCTTTGAGTTTCACATCCCACATATGAGTGAAATCATATGGTTCTTCACTCTTTCTCTCTGACTTATTTTGCTTAATAAGATATTCTCAAGGTCCATCCATGTTGTTGTGAATGGCAGTATTTCATATTTTCTTATGGCTGAGTAGTATTCCATTGTGTAATGTACCACATCTTCTTTATCCAGTCCTCTATTGAGGGACACTTTCATTGTTTCCATATCTTGGCCACTGTGATTAAAGCTGTAGTGGACATAAGGGTGTATGTATGTTTGCAAATAAATGTTTTCAACATTTTGAGGCAGATATCAAGGAGAGGGATTAATGCATCATATGGTAACTCTATTCTTAATTTTCTTTATCATTTTGTTATCAATGTTCAAATACAGTTGTCTCCATTTTCCCACCACAATTTTTCCCCTCCCCACCTACCCCCACCTCCCACCCTCAATCCTAACCCATATTCTTAATTTTTTTAGGAAACCTCCATACTGTTTTCCATAATGGCTGTACCAGTTTACATTCCCACCAGCAGTGAATGAAGGTTTATTTTTCTTCACAACCTCTCCAACACTTGTTATTATATGTGTCTTGTTGATAATAGCCATTCTAATAGGTGTGAGGTGGTATGGAGATTACCAAAGAGAATAGGGTGGGGTTTACTACAGGGTAAAGTGGGTCAAATATATGATGATAGAAGATTTTACTCTGGGTTGTAAGCATTCAATGCAATATACAGATAATGTGTCACAAAGTTGTACATTTGAAACCTACATAATTTTATTAACCAATGCCATTCCAAATAAATTTAATGTTATAAAAACAAAAAATGTTGACTTATTATATTGAACATCTGACACTAATATAACAAAATAAAATTGTGTACCAACTGTACTCAAATAAAAATAAATTAAGAAAAAACATTTTGATTCCAAGAGATACGATCCTACTCTCAATTTAACAACCCCGAGGAGCCAGAGATGGGGGTTTTGCTGGTCATCTATTGCTATGTCAACATTGCCCCCAAGCATCCAAAATGTAGTGGCCTAAAATAATAATAAACAGTTATTAAGTCTTACATTACTTGGGAGATTAATAATTTCAGACAGTCAGCTTATCAAATTGTTCTGGCTAAGATTCTTTCAAGACTTGACACTTTCTTGGTTGGCTGGAACTGTTGTCAACTGAAGGTTTGGCTAAGTCTGGAACACCCCCTTCCAGGGTGGCTCATCTGCATGGCTGGTGAGCTGCTATTGGCTGTTGGTGAACAGCCCCAGCTATTCTCTACCTGCATCTGTCCATATGCTGTTTCAAGGTTCTAGCCATATGATGACTGACTTCTCCCAGAGTGAATGACCTAAGAGACCAAAATGGAAGCCACCATGCTATTTATTACCTAGCCTCAGAAGCCACACACTGTCACCTCCACCATACCTAATAAGTTACCTGGACAGGTTCTAGGTTAATGTGGGAAAAGACTACACAAGTACATGGATGCCAGAGGATGAAGATAATTGGAGATATACTTGATGGTTGATTACTACAGAAGAATTTGCCAAATCATCTAATCATATTATTATATGTATTTCTGTATCTTATGTTTTCTTAGTATAATTAAAAATCTCATAAAATTCTCTAGATATCCATTGTCTTTTCCCTAAAGTAGCCACCTGGAAAGGACAATGTCAGTCTAGCACTTCTCGATTCTAAACCATAATTTGCCCATTGTCATTAGCTTCTCAGCTAAGGAGTTGCTGTCATTTTATGCCTCACCTTTAATCACTGAACCATCATATGTAGACATTTCTCAACTTTCATGCCTTATGTAAAGTGTAATGTCAAAAGGCTGGATGACAGTGGAAAACTTTACAGAATTCCCCATGAATGGTAAGATTTCAGATTTTGACTAGATATTTAGTTTTTCTTCTTTAAAATATCAAGTTGTTTAGTAACATTGTATTTAGTGTCTTTGTTTGCTTGTTCATTTTGTTATTTTTTGAGGGAATATTAAAATAATGGGCCAAAATGAAACCTGAGGGATATCGCTAACCATCATGAAAAATTTATTTGTTTACCAAAAGTATTACCATATTTTTCAGACTATAAGATGCATTCTCACCCCTCCCAATTTGGGAGGAATAATGGTTGTTAATGTTGCTGTTGAGTTCTGTTTACATTTCCATTGGTGAAATATTATGTTATTTATGTTACTAAATATTTTACCACATTTTTTCCTTCAAATTTTTCCTATTTTCTTCTTCTAAAACCTAGATGTGTCTTATGGTCTGAAAAATATAGTACTTACCTATAGTTGCTGCAAAAAAAATAAATAACACACATTCAATGGCTTAAAGCAACAGAAATATTCCTAACGGTTCTTCAGCTTAGAAGCTTGCAACTGGTCTTACTGAGAAATACAATCAGCATGACTGTATTTCTCCTTTAGTCTCTGTGGGAGAATCCACACTACTGCCTTTCCCAGCTTCTAGAGGATAGCCACATCCATGCTTCATCCTCCTTTTGTTAGTCAGCTTGAGGGGCTTTAACAGAACACCGTAGCCTGGATGGCTTACACAATAGACATTTATTTTTCAATTCTCTGGAGTCTGCAAAGTCAAAGATCAAGGTACTGACAGAGTCACTTCCTCAAGAGAGCTACTTCCTGGACTATTGACAGCTACTTCTTGCTTTGAGCTCCTATGGTTTTTATCAGTGTGTGCTTCTGGAGGGAGAGAACTATCTCTTTTATGTATTTCTCTACTCACAAGAGCACTAATTCCATCATGAGGACAGTCTTCAAATCCTCGTCTAAACCTATTACTTCCCGAAGGCCCCAGATTCAAATACCATCACACTGGAAATTAGGGCTTCAACATCTGCCTTTGGGAGGGACAAAAACATCAATCCATTTAATCACCTTTCTCCACCTTCTGAGTTATCAATAGTGCATCAAGTCTTTCTCACATTATACCACTCTGTTTTTCTTTTCTGTCTTCCTCTTGTACTTGAGAAGAGCCTTATGGTTATATTTGATAACTCCAAATCTTGGATAATATCCCTACTTCAAGGTTCTCAACTTTAATCACATCCACAAAGTCTCTTTTGCCCATGTAAGTCAACATACTCAATAGCCTCAGCAGTTAGGACCTTTGAGAGCTCATTATTCTGCCTATCACACTAAAAAGATTAGTTTCTGTAAAGTTTGCTTTAATAGTCACTAGGTTTTGGTACCACAAATCCAATTGTAGTTATGAAGGTTGATAAGTTTTATTGTTTGCTTTCAGTGCCATTTTGTGTTAGTCCCCCCACCCCCCCACACACACATTTTGCGTGGGGTGTAAAGAAGAGAACTCATCACTCAGAGGACTGGTCTATCTGATAGTTGCCTATAGTAGGTAGGCAACTACCTACTATACTATCTACTATAGTATAGTAGATCTGATAGGCCTTTTTTAAAAGTTATGTAAATATGAGAAAGATATTAAATGTATGCCATTTTATTTACTCTTTTTCTAAGACTTATTTTTCTGAAATTTTAGTTACAGGGCTGCCTTCTATACATGGTCCTTAATATTGTTCCATTTTATGTATAATCTTCCCTTCCTACATGTGGCATAATTGAGAAGTTAGATTCTTAGTTATCTGATATTCTTCTGTCTTCCAAATAAAATATCAGTCAGGAATTAAACCCAAGATATTTCAAAAACTCTAATGAAGGTAATATACATATTTATTAGTGGGACAGACAGATTTCTGAAGAGCAGGAAAAAATGATGGGAAATAAAAGGATTTGTAAGATACTGCTAAATAATCAATCTTCCCATATTTAGCAAATATACAAGTTGTATGTACACTATGCTCCTACCTTGGGGCAAAATATTCCAGTGTTATATGTTTGAGTGTGTGTGTTTATTGAATTCATAGATTTCACTGGATCTCATATATGAAGTGATTTCAAAGAGTATGTCTGGAACTGGGTGGAATAATGGAATATAAACATGGACATAAGAAGCCCATTACTTTGGGCTTTGATAAGTGACATTATATCATCAGTTAGACATCTTTATAATCTAAAATATATTTGTATACTTTACATTGTTTTTGTTGTTTATGAGAAATTATTAACTCTATTTATTGCCCTAGAAGTAAATAACCTATGACCCAAATTGACTTATTGTGTCTTTGTGAAGCCATTTACATATTAAATTACAGTTGAAGGGAATAAACACACATTATAACCTGCTGGCTTTGTGAAGGGATCTGGTTAACTACAAGACTGTTGTTGCATTGACAGTCAGTGGAAGTAAGTTATTCAATTGAAGCATCTATCAGTTCCACAAAACTGAAAGTGACTTTTGTCATTAAGCCTCCTCCCAAGAGCACTGACCAGTCTTTAATTCACATTAGCATTTATAACTAACACACTATTTTGATTTATTTTTGATCTCTGTCTGCCCAAAAACAATTAAGACTCCATGAGAGGAGGTATTCTTGTCAGATAATTTCTTCTTGTTCATTGGTATGTCCTCTGTCTATAACCATTCCAGCTATACAGCAAGCATTCAAACATCATTGTTTTTATTTTTTGAATTTTAGAGAGGGGGGTGAGAGAGAGAGAGAGAGAGAGAGAGACAGACTTCTATTTGTTGTTATACTTATTTATGCTTTTGTGGATGATTTCCTGTATGTGCCCTGACCAGAGATTGAACCAACCTTGGAGTATTGAGATAACGCTCCAACCAACTGAATTACCCACCCAGGGCAAAAATCATTCTCTTTTAAAGAGACGCCAAAATTTTAACCTGAGTAGACGGAATAAATGTCTGCATCTGACCCTTATTATATATTGCTTTTATGACTTTTTTCCACCAAAATGATGGTTTAATGTTAGAGAAAGTCATTTAAAATGATTTTATGTCTGAAGGTTTTTCTCCACACATTTAAGTTAATAATAGTGATAGTAATTTTGACTTTTATGTTAATTCATTGTTGGATAAAGTCTTCTCATCACAATATACTATGCACTTGAAAACTGCTTGTTCATTTAAGTGGTGGCATTTATAAATATGTAGCATGTAAGGGTGGGAGGAAGGGTAATGAAAACCTATATTCTGTGTATCTTTTTCTGTATAACATAATTTAGTATATTGATTTTTTACTCTCTATTCCCCGAGTAAAATTTTATAATTCGCTCTTTGGAAACTTATGGAAGAACTTGTAATATGTACTATGAGACAAGAGTTGACTTCATTTTGATTTTTAATTTAAAGTTTATAGTCTAATTAAAGAAAATGAACATATATCTAGAGATAATCATGGACAATAAAAACATATAATTACAATTATCCATGGATATTACAACATCTGAATCACATACAGAAGTTAATAAAAAACAGTCAGCATTATGCAAATGAATATTCTTTTTAAGAATTATTTATGGTGAAAGTATTAAAATAAATTCAACACATTCAGAGCTCATATACCATATCCTGTGATCATCTTTAAAATGTACTAAAAAATATTTGTGTGCAAAGCATTTTTATAATGATCTTGTTTAAATGAAAGTATTTAGAATAGTATGGTGTAAAATTACATTGCAGAATGCAATTATTTTTCCCTCTAGAACACATTAAATAAAATGTAATTATCTGTTTGTTTTTTTTTAAAGCTTTTATTTATTTATTTTTAGAGAAAGTGTAAGGGAGGGAGAGAGGAAGAGAGACATCAATGTGTGGTTGTCTCTTGCATGTCCCCAATCAGGGACCTGGCCCACAACCCAGGCAGGTGCACTGGCTGGGAATTGAGCCAACTACCTTTTAGTTTGCAGGCTGGTGCTCAATTCACTGAGCCACACCAGCCATGACAATTATCTGTATTTTTTCTTAGCCATGACTTTTACTGGTGTTACTTGACCCTGCATAATAAGGGTATTTTTTTTTTCTTAAGGTAAATATAGTATAGTAATTCTCTACTTAGAAAGATTAGTGACAATTGTGGGGTCTGAAAACTTTTCCCTTCTTCTATTCTAGTTTCTTTGCTCTAATAATTAAATTGATGTAAATCAGATAAACAGGAGAAAAACAAATTTTGTGTGTATAGGAGCCCCATAAAAATGTGAGACTCTTGGACAGTCAGGTTTATGTACCACGTGGAGCTAAGAAGAGGGATAGGGCTCTGGGGCTTCAATGGTAAGGAAGACAATTCACAGGGAGACGAGAAGAGCAAATGCTTGGTAAACAGATGGTTGTCATACCATATAGATAAGTCTTTTTGGTATAAACATTATCTCTGGTAATAGCTCTTTTCTCATACATGCTGTTTCTCAGTCTTTTAGGTAATTCATTTAAGGAGATAAAAACTCTTCTTAGGCCTTTTGAGTCCCAGATTATCTTCAGTTCAAAATAACTCACATATCAAAGGGGTACATTCTGGGGTGTTAGACTCTGTTCCCCCTCACAGTTCATGTAGAATAGATATGGGGATCATGCAGAAGCAGTGAAATGTCTCAATCCCTTAGAGTGCTAGAGAGAAATTCAGAAATTCTTATTTATTATCAGTGCATATATAGCTGACAGTTCAAGAATTAACTCTCCAAATTTACAAAATCTCCTGTTTCTCCCCAGGAAGTTTTTCTAAAATAAATCTCTACAGTTTATCTCTGCAACTCACTCATTCACTGCATGGAGGGATATATTCTTTACAAGGTTGGTGAGTGTCCTGGCAGGGAAGCTTGGGCCTGTTTCTAACCGTTCCCTTTATCTTGTACAGAGTTGTCTCCATGTTCTGCACTCTATACACAGTGCAGTAAAATTAAAGGACAGGCTCTTGTCTTGAATCTTCTTAGGAAATGTTGTATCAGATGATAAATAGGAACGGCCCCTTATGATCAAGCTTAGATGATTTAAAAAAAAATAGGTTAAAGAGGAGACATTTTAGTCTTTTTTTTTTTTTTCTGTTTAATCACTGCTGTAATCCTACAGATTACTACATTGAATGAAGCAGGAAATTTCTATGTTATTATCAAGCTATAAAAACTCTATAAATATACTACATATCACATGCATTATCATACCCATGAGTACTTAAAATAATACTGTTTTCTTCTTTTACCTTTTTAACCTTTATTGATTGGTTTGCTTTATATTGATATCATTCATACTGTCAAACTCTGAATATCATGAAGACATGGTTCAATGAAAATATAAATACCTTTTTCTAAAATTAAAGTCTTAGAAAGAGTAAACTCCCTAAAATGGAATGTTTTTCCATTTTAAAAGTCTTTGAAAGTCTTGTTTTGTTATTATGTATTTCTACCATTTTGTCACTATTTTTAGTCACTTTTTGCTGCTTTTGACAGAAAAACATGTACTAACAAATTTTGCCTTATTCCTTCACAGAAATTTTTATTTTCACTATTTTTACACATTAATAGACCATGGGTATATAGCATTGCTTGAAGACTTAACTCAGTCAGTAGTCATATGTTATCAGAGATTGCTATTGACCTTCCAACGTTCATAGTTCAATGCTGAGTTAAAAAAAAAAAACAATTTAACTGAGCACAGTGCCACATTTCTCACCCTTCCTTATGTCTGGGTGGAACTATGTTAAGGCAAGTTAAGTGTCAATTTTTAGATTGTCCATTAAATGCAGTTGTCTTGGCAGAGAGTTATAGCATTGTTTTCCTTAATTTTCCTACCCTCTTTGCTGCTGGCCTGAAAATGCAGATTTGATTGCAAGAAGCATGGGGTTTAAAATAAAAACCACGTGCTGAAGTTAGAGATAAGTATAATTGCTTAGATTCCTGGTGGCAACATGAAGCTTACATACTACCAATGGAATTATGATTTACAAACTTCTTAAATGTTAAAGAGAAAAACAAACAAACAACTCTGCCTTTTAGATTTTCTGCAGTTTGCCCTGGCTGATGTGTCTCAGTGGATTGAATGCTGGCTTGCAAACCAAAAGGACTCCCATTCAATGCCCAGTCAGGTCACGTGTCTGGGTTGTGGGCCAGGTCCCTGGTGGGGGGTGTGCAAGAGGCAACCACACACACTAATGTTTCTCTCCCTCACTTTTTTCCTCCCTTCCCCTGTCTCTGAAAATAAATAAATACAATCTTTTTAAAAACCTACCTTCCAAGAAATAAATACAAATAAAAGGAAATTTCTGCAGTTGGATCTCCAAATGTTAGACATGTCCACAAATAAAAGTGTTATAAAAATTTAGCTATCAAATAATCATATTTTACTGAAATAGTACTCTAGGAGTTTAATCCATGATAGATAGGCAGCCTTTCCGTGAAAACGCTTACAAAACAAACTATTATGACATGCTGTGTCTCCATGATACCTCTTAATTTTTATTGGCAAGAATATTATTTACATGAACGCAAAAGCTACTATAAAAGTTTTGTATGTACAAATGAACAGTGTTTGTTAGAACTGATTGAAGAAGACTGTAATGACAATTTTTTTTTCATTTTCATTCAAGTGTCTGAAAATGTTTGTGATTGTGTTTTATAATACACATCAACTTAATTGAAGTTTTATTATCTTCAAACCTTTTATTAATTTGATTAGCAAAGCAACCCACAATTCAAATAGCAATGTATTGTCCCTGTAGGGTGCCTTTTGGAATAGTAACGTCTGTTCTGTTCATTATGACACGGACATCTTTAAGCAACTTCTAAGTAGTTCATTAATGCTTAAACATTAAATCTGTGGCAAAACAGTATTATTATAAATGAGCCTAGAGCTTTTTGAGAGCATACATTTCCAATTTATTGGAAAATTTAGCAACAGCTTTTCTAGAATCATTCCTTGATGTAGTTACTGAAAGGGCACAAGAAGAGCCCAAGATATATATTAGGTTGAGAAACTCTCAGTGTGTTGTACATGCTAGATGCAGGCATGCGAATCTATCAGTGAAACTACTTATATAGGCTAGTTGCACTTCAGTAGACCCAATCAAAAGATAAACATCAAAACATAGTTACAAGTCCCATGGGAAGAAAAAATCTTTCAAAGTGCATACTGTAAGAAATACCTAGTTATGGGGGGGGGGGTGCTTCAAAATGTTATACAACATTTATGACTAGGAATGTTATAACACAGCACAGATTAAAAGGTAATCATTCACACTGAATTTACCTGCTGATGAAAGTGGAATAGTGTGTTCCACTTTTCCTGACAGCAGGACCCTAAGACATATATCACTCTGGTATAAAAGATGTAAGAAATGCATTTCTTAAGTTTGAAGAGAGAAATACAGAGATGCTTAGACAGAGGGCAATATTGATGGTGATCAAAGATTACTGCCATCTCCAAAGTTTTGGCTCATTATGACATTTTCTGACTTTCCTTGACAGTACCATTTTTCTATGGATGACTCTTTAGAGAAGAGGGAATAAAAAAAAATGGAATAGCAGGGAATCAGTAAAGAATCCTGAGCTTGGGTCACATCATGAAATAATGCTCAAGCTTAAAGTCAAGAGAGAATAAAACCTCAAATATTGAGAAGTTACTTTTATATAGATTTTCAGTCAAATCAGAATTTAGGATGTACAAAGGACATATCAAGATCTGTCCAAAAAAAAGTCTAGCCACTGTAATATAACAAGAATGGTTTGCACAGCATTAATGTAACCTGATATCTAAGGAGAGTGGACTGGAATGTACATGTGTGAACATTGACAACTTCACTGTACTAGTCAGTGGGGGCAGTAGACACTGTTGAGTGAGCATGTGTGTTGTATGGCCATCACATTCAAAATGACTGAGTGAACAGAACAGTGAATCTGCACCAAATTTTGCATTATGCTTGGGCATTTTTCCATGAAAACTATTTGGATGATTCAGAAGGCTTTCAGGGACAAAGCAATGAGTGCAGTGCAAATGAAAGTGTGGCACAAATACTTCAAAGATAGGTTGAATCTGTTGAAAGTGATCCATTTTCTGAAAGGCCTACAAGAAGCAGAACACCTGAGAATGTTGCACATGTATGGGCTGCAATCAACAAAGATCAGTAACTGACAGTGTGAGAACTAGAAGCTGATCTGGGGATTCCCGGAAGTACTGTGTCTGAGATTTTGATTCAGGATCTTGACATGAAATCTGTCCTACGGCTTCTGCTACCAGAGCAGAAAAAATATCATGCTGCAGTTGCTAATGACTTGATCCAAACTGCTACCAACAAACCAGATTTCCTCAAGAAGGGCGTAACTAGAGATGAATCATGGGTATACAGCTCTGATCCGGAAACCAAGGTCCAGTCATCCCAATGGAAGTCACCTGGTTCTCCATGCCCAATGAAGCTACAGCAAAGTCGTGGCAAGATTAAGACCATGTTAACTGTGTTTTTTTTAATTAGGAAAGTGCTGCCCATCACAAGTACACTCCTCCAGGCCAAGCAATTAATAAGAAGTACTACCTCAATGTTCTTTGGTTGAGAAATGCAATACAATGAAAACATAGCTATGGACAACTGGTGATGGGCAGCTTCATCACAACAACACACCCACTCACGCATCATGTTTCATGTAGAGTTTTTTGGCAAAACGTCAAATCACTCAGGTGATTCAGCCCCTTTACAGCCCAGATTTGTCATCCAGCAACTTTTGGCTTTTCCCAAAGCTAAAATCACCTTTGAAAGGGAAGAGATTTCAGACTGTAGTTGAGATTCTGGAAAATATCATGGGGCAGCTGATGATGATTGCAACAAAGAATTTTGCAGGGTTTTTTTGAACGGTGGAAAAGACAGTGGGAGAACTGTATAAAGTCCCAAAGTGCCTACTTTGAAAGGGACTGAGGTCTTACATACAATGTTTCTCAAACCTTGAATCTTCTTCAAAATGTATCTATTTTTTCATAGCACTAGTATGGGTACTTTCTGGTCAAACCTCCAGGTAGCTTATACAAAATGTCATAGTTCAGAGTGGATTCAATGACCTTCCACAATCAAGACCTGTCAGTCTTTTGGTGATCTCAGTAGCTATGTAGACTTTAAAAGCCACTAGTTTTAGTAATCCAGGTCCCAGGCCTGTCACCTTTTTGTAATTTGAAAATGACCTGGAGGTAGAAAACAGGAGTATATCAACATTCAAAGGTCTTCTCTATTTTGGTATAGGAAAATTCTTGCATCACATCTAAATTTTTCCAAACTGTATCCCTTTGGGTTGATGTGAGGCTTTAATACAGCTCCTGGCCCTGGCTTACATAGGACACAAGCTTCTGCATCTAATCTTCCAAACATAGCCAGCAGTTTGCCAGAATTGGAGGGGAGGTAAAACTTGTGGCTGAATCATTAGAGATAAACTTTTTACATGCACTATAATATTCTTTCTATCCTGATTTCTATCCAGACTCTCTGTGGCCAAAAGTTAATCTTAACTCTTCTTGAAAGTAAATATTATAATATTTATCAATTACCCATTTGACAAAATGTCTCTTGTGAGACAGATGAGATTATCTAAGAACAATTTCTTATAAATATGTGTATGGCTTTGATAACAATTGCATATTCTGTCTATTTACTGCTTCTAAATTCTAAAGGTTATTTTATCTGTAAAAATTACATAATTTATGCATCAATTTGCTTGCCAGGATCCTTGAAATAGTTGTCAGCTATCAGTAGGTAGGAGCCTGTTAGCCTCCACTGGGAAGATGATACTTCTGAAGTTATAATGAATTTACAATTGTTAGTATTTCTAAGGAACATTTGAATTAAAATGATGGCTTTAACAGAGACAGTCATTTGATAAAAAAGACAACCTGGGGTTTTAATGTGACATTTATTTGCAAGTGGTATGTTTGAATTTCAAGATAAATAAATAGAAGGTGTGCCATTTTACTGTAAATTACTCTATGCCCCATTTTACATAGATGCTTTCCATATTATGAAAAAATATGCCACAAAAAGTTATCAAAATAGTTAATTGATTTAAAAATGATAAAATATTAATATAATATCAATTATACATTCTAAAATATTTTAAATCCTAATGTAATATATAGGTTTCTAAAATTTTTCCTGCCATTATATTTCTTCTGCAAGATAGTTTTTCTTGAGTAAAATTTTAAAATAAATGTTTTAAAGGGGTTTTGAGAAAATTCAGTAATTTTAAGTATACTTTTCTTCTGTAAATTTATTTATTAAGATTTTAACTCTATTAGTGTTATACCTATATAAATAGCTCACTTAAATAATGAAATTTTAAAATTTATGATTTCACCCCTGGATTTCAACAGGTTATATGCATTTTTAAAAATTACTTTTTTAATGCTTTACTTATTAATTACATCTTATCAAAGGTATAATTGTACATGGTTGATTTTAAATGTTAAGTAAATTCTACAATGTTTACAAAAATAGAAATCCCTTATGTAGACCTTGTATTAATGCATGTTCACATCTAAACCATATTCAATTTTAATAGAGAAAATACAACTTGCAGTTTTGAATAATATTCTGTTATGTAACTGCCTGCTGATCTACTTTATAGGTTTTTCCGTAAGTAAATTGAGATGATCAACCTCTTCTTCATGATGTAACACAAATGCAGCATATAGACCTTAGTGATTTTCTATTTTTTTTAATCTTGGAATTTCATATGGTACTTGAAATGCAGAGAGTGCAATGCATATTTATCCAATAACTAAATAAACTATAAAAATAACTTTACAAATTTAAATATCAACTTTGAATTTCTGAAATATAAAATCACTCTTGGCATATAAACAATACCTGATCTAATAAAGAAAATAAAAATACAAAAATGTCAATATATTTTATTTTATTTATTTGTTTAATCTTATTATTGTTCTAAACATAGGCAAAACTGACAGTGCCCAGTGATAGCACATTGAAAGCAATTTGTTTGGTTCTTAATTGTGATTGTTTCAAAGACCTCTCAAAGGGAGGCTATGCTGCACTTCTGGTAGCAATGTATAAGTCCCATAGCCTGTCAGACATTGTCCTGAATCTGTAAGTGTGGTCACAACCCTGTTATTCAAAGATGTTCATAAAGCTTCAGAATCCTTGAAAATAAGTTCCTGAATATAATGAAGGGAAATTGTTCACTCCTGCTTCTACTTCCACTTTTTTTGTTGGGCGGTTAATTCTCTATGTACCAATAATCTCCTTACAGAAATAAAATAGGAGATTGAGCTTCATTACTGAGTCCAAAGTTCTGCCCCAACGACGGCAATAGTGTAGAGAGGCAAAGTAGTTGTGTGGAAGCTTGATGTGTTGGGGCAACTTTGGATTCAACTAGACAAAAAAAGTTATATTCTGTGCAGAGAAGTTATCTTTTTCCCTTCTCTCTCATCTATCCCTCCATCTATCCATCCATCCATTTATCATCTATCTGTTTATCTATCTATCTCTGACCTTTATTTAAATATTTCCCTCCTTATCTCAATTTTATGTGCTCCATCAAACCCCTGAAACTACCATTTTCCTGGTGGATACGTTAAGCCAATGTACTTCTATCTTTATATTTATTTATTTATATAGCATTTGTCTTATAATTTTTATTTTTCATATTGTATCAGGACTGTAAAATATAATAATGATCATCAAAGTCACCAAAATTGACTGAAGTTCTTCTTACTCTCAGACGACATCCTAGTCCATGTGGTTAACTCCAGAGTCTCATTCACTATTCTTTTGACGGCATGAAAGCAACCACTTGCCAATTTTCTCCACCCTGTTTTACACACTTCTTCACAAGTTTCCATTAACTTATATGCATTTTTTAATTATAAATCTAAACTAAGTTAATTTCTACTAAATAACTTTAATCCTCTCCTCTCCTTCAATATATTAACTATTTCATTAGAGCAACTGCCATATCAAATCTTAAAGTCATTCTCTAGCACAAGCAAGTGATATAATGAGGGAGAAAAGCAGCTCCCTCCCTTATCATGATGATGAAAAAAACAACAATAGATGTAGAATGAAGGAATGCATTCAGAGGGTAAAAATATGTTCCCACTCAACTTCAGTTCACTAAATGCAGAAGTCTTATCCCCCTTGCTCACATTTGCATTGCCAAACGGTGTTCATTCCTTGATAATCAATCATTCAACAAATATTTTCAGATCCTCTGGTATGTACAAAGCCCTGATTTTGGTTGTAAAAATTAAGCGGTAAGAAATAGGCAACCCCTGACATTAAAGATCTTAAATAAAAGACACACCAAAGAGATGTGATTATGAATTTATTCACATGAGGTGTGAACCCCTTAATTTTAAGTGTAGTAATCTGATGTCATTAATGTTGTTATATCTCATTTGATGGTAAGTGACAGAAATCCAATTACTGAGAAAACAGGCAAGGAAAACTGTATTGAATACACAGTGGTCATGTGACACAGTTTGGAGGAACGTTAGATAAGCAAAGGCCAAAGAGCATGGACATAACTGGACCAAAAGGACACTGGTCAGGAGAAAGAAAATGCTGCTGATCTCTCGAGAGGGTTTCTGCTGATATTTTCTGAACAGTATGTGTCAAGGATTATCTGTATTAATGCTGTAAGTTGGGAGCAAGTCTAGCTGATATTTAAATCACTTTTTTTCAACAGACTGTGAAACCCGTGAGGACTCGGGTTCTTAGGTGAAAAGGGCAGGAGGGAAGGAAGCTTGCCGACATAAACTATACTTTTTGTTAATCTGTCCCATAAAAGGTATTTTTACTTGTTCTAATTTCAAAACGAACAAAACCTAAAAATAAAATTTATGTAAATTTGTGTTTAACCCAAGCTAGGGGAAAAGCACTGTATTTACATTTTTAGTATTTCTAAAGCCCCCCTTTCTCCTTGTACAAATCTATCATAGCACCTTACAGTTTGGAGAGGATATTCCATGAAGGCTTTGACCTTCTTTTCTGGTGCATTTCCAGTCCTGGCTTAGTGCCTGGTAAGTACCAAATAAATATTTGATATATCTCTATGTTAATTAAGACAGAACCATACCATTGTAACAAACTATAGTGAAGAAATATAATTGGTTACAAGTGATAAAAACAATATGACTTTTTTGTACCTACTAAATGTCTGGCACTGTGCTGTTTTAGACTTGTTATTTCATTATATCTTTACTCCCTACCACATTAACACAAGTTATAATTTCTCATATTATAAAGATAAGAATGCAAGCCCTTAATAAGTTTTATTAACTGTGATGTATTCTTGAGAAATTGCCAGAAACATGTTTGATCACAAATAAATCTTGTTGCAAAGCCTATGTTTTTATAATGCCATCTGGTTTACTTTACTCTCTGGACATAAATTTGAAAAATGAATATGTGGGCTGAATTTATAATATAATTAAAGGAACCAAAATATCCAAGTGCATTCTCCTGAAATCTTTTGTTAAAATGTATAAGGAGATAATTTTACTATGTAATAAATGACATACATTATCCATCAAATCTTTAGGTGCTTAGGTTCATTTTATATTAGACAAAGACTGTATTCGTTTTCTTCTTTTAAATCCAATCTTTAAAGTCCTCCCAAGGCTAAAGTTAATAAGCACTCCTCTAAAACCTTCTGAGCATAATATGTCAGAGTGGGAAGATAATTTGCTAAAATGGTATATTTTTTCTGGCGTTTTCCTTCTCATATCTGAGCTCTCCCATTTTGCTGAGAACCCCACGCATGTGTAGGTGAGCGTTTGGAGTCAAATTGAAAGCCCAAATGCTTCAGGTGCCATTTGTGCCTCTTCCCACCTGATCAGTTTTGAGTAGCCATTTCAGCTTTGCTTAAATTTTAGTTTATTATTTTTAGCAGTAAATTAGAGATAGGTTTTAGCTTTTACCTTAAAACAATCTGATTTTTTAAAATAAAGCAAAAATAAAATTTGATGAACTAAAATAAAGATGGCATGTGATTGAAAAAAGTATATTTGATTTTATCTTGGGGAATATGTCCTTTACAGCAGCAACTGGTGAAATCAGATTACTATGTAATAGATTTGGTGGTATTAGTTATACACAAGTTTCTGATGCCTAAAATAATTAGTTAAATTATACCATTGTTCAGTCAATAAAAATCTATTAATATTTCAATGCATTCTTTATTAATTTCCATTTAGTGTATTTGGACACAAGATTAGGATATAGAGCTACTTACATAGTAAAAGGTCATGTTTACCTTATTATATCAATATATATCAATATTTATATTTGTGATAATTATTAAATATTTATGAAAATTTGTGAACTTTTAAAATCTTAAAATTGTGACAAACTATAACTATGTAATGCTTCAGTCTTATATGGATTTGATCAATGATAAGCATAGTATCTCAATAAGAGCTAATATATACTTTCAGGGTTTAAGAAAAAAAGAATTTAAAAAAGAATGAGGATAGGGTAAGCAGCCCCTGGGACAACTTCAAGTGTTCCAAAATTCACATCACAGGGGTGCCAGAAGGACAAGAGAAAGAACAAGAAATTGGAAATCTGTTTGAAAAAACACTGAAAGAAAAACTCCCTAATTTGGTGAAGGAAATAGAGACGCAAGTCCAGGAAGCACAGAGAGACTCAAATGAGATAGATGCAAAAGGGCCACTCCGAAGCACATCATAACTCAATACCACAGGTTAAAGATAAAGAGAGGATCTTAAAAGCAGCAAGAGAAAAACAGTTAGTTGCCTACAGGGGAGTTCCCATAAGACTGTCAGTTGATTTCTCAAAAGAATCTTCGTAGACTAGACAGAGTTGACAAGAAATATTGAAAGTCATGAAAAGCAGGGACCTATGGCCAAGATATCTCTACTCAGAAAAGATATCATTTAAAATCGAAGAGCAGATAAAGAGCTTCCCAGACAATAAAAATCTAAAGGAGTTCATCATTACCAAACCATTATTATATGAAATGTTAAAGGGACTTATCTAAGAAAAAGAAGATAAAAACCATGAACAATAAAATGGCAATAAATACATATCTATCAATAATTGAATCTAAAAAACAAACTAAGCAAAAGATGTACAATCATGGATATGGAGAGTGTTTTAAAGGGCGCCAAATGGGAAAGGTTTTGGGGAGAACAGTTGAAGACGTGAGGAGTTAAGAAGTACAAGTGAGTAGTTACAGAAAAGCCATGGGGATGTAGAGTACAGTATAGACAATGGAGCAGCCAAGGGACTTACACACATGGCCTGTGGACATGAACCATGGGGCGGATTGCCTGCAGGAGTTGGGGGGCGCTGGGTGGAGGCAGTCAAAGACAGGAAACTGGGAAAATGCAGTAGCATAGTCGATACAATTGAATAAAAATTAAACAAAATCATTTTATTTTAGATTTGTAGAAATTATAATGAGGTTCTACATAAATATCTTCTTTCAAAATTTAAATGAATAATCCTGGATTAAAAGACGTGTTTCTGAAAAATACCACGTGAACTGATCTGTATTTTTTTTTCCTGCCATTTGTTGATAAATTAAAATAAAAGTACCCTTCAGGGGCCATACTTTGATAATAGGAAAAATCCTGAAATAATAGCAACAATCCTATACTTTGGAATTACTTTGTAATTTTTATAAATACTGGCCCAACAGCATTAGATTTAAAACTGCTAAAACTCTAGCGAGGCCTAAGCATAAAACTCTAGCAAGGTCTAAGCATCTGGCAATTTAAAAAATTCCATTTTTTTCCCGATATTCAGCCCTAGCCACACTGCAGGGTGTAAAGTTTTTCAAATGTATTTTGAACCCTACCACACATTGCACATCTATTCTGTTCAATGTTATAATATATTTTATTATATTAACATTGTGCTATTTTATATTTTATTTTATTTTTTTATTATATTAACAAAAATGCTATTTTTGATACTGTGTTCTGCAGAACAGCTCATTTCCTTTTCTTGTATAATTTGCATAAATTTTCCTTTTGAAATGAAATGGCACAGGCCTTCAACACTGGTCCTGGTGCCACCTCTTTTAAGATTAAGGATTATGATACAGCAAAGTCCAAGTGACCCCAGTATGCTAACGCAGAATTTCCCTAGTATCTTCTGACATGCCACGCCATTAATAGCATAAATTAAAATTATACTAAAGTCTTTTTGGTAGTTAAAAATGATACTTTAAAACTAAAACAAAACAAATTTATATAATAATATTCCTTCCTCTTCCTTCTCCAGTTACTGAAACTAATTATCTCTTCATTTGACCACTTAAAAGTTATCCAACAAATAATAATACTATTATTAACATCAGAAACTGCAAGCTCACTCTCTAAAATGATCCAAAATGTCACTTTTGAGATTTATTTATACATTTATTTTTCATTTGTATGAGGGACATTTTTAAGAATAATATTAAGATCAATCCATTTTTCTGTATATTCATATTGTTTTCTACAGATTAAACTTCTCATCTAATATCAGATTCCATGCAGGAATCTAAATCTAATTACTCTGGTAGTTTTGCTTTATAAAATGCAAAACTAAACTGTAGAGATTCATATTGGCGGATTTACTACTGGGGTTCAAGTACTTTATTAAATAAATTGTTTTGTTTAAAATTCTTAGTTTTGCACAATATAATTGAGATTCCTGAATATCAGAGCATTTAAAATAGATTCTTACTTTAAACCTGGCAGATGTCTTGTAATATATAATATAATTGCATTGAACATGTCTCTCTGAAAAACTATAAATATGATCAGAAGAGACTCAAACTAAATTAAGTTTTAGCGATCATCAATTTATTCTGCAATGACATCGAAATGAAAAATAACTCATTGGGGTTTGTAAATCTTACACTGTTAGCTATTGCTAAAGATGGTCTAAAAGTTTTCTTCTCAGAATATGTAGTTCAAGACAAAGTTCTTTTATTAGTAATAGTATTGAGAAGATTTTTTCCTTTGAATGCACACATATAAAATTCTTAAGGTATTTCCAACATTATCTTCCTACCCTCAACTTATTTTATTTATAAACAAATGTCATTATTTTAAATGTTTAAATTATTTAGTTGAATTTTACCTAATGTTTTAGTTCCCAGATAAAAATTAAACAGTGGCATTCAATGCCACCAAATTATGGTCTCTCTTTTGTTGCTGCCAAACACCGTGACCTGATACATGTGTGAGATGCCAGTAATGCCTGCACTGTCCCTAGTTCACCTTCTCACACAATCACCGTTAATGACACAATGATGCTTTAATGTACTAGAAGATGCGTTGATAAAAATGTACTGCTAAACTCATTGAGAACCTAAAGAGATATAACAGCAATAACAAAACCACATAATAAACTTTTATACTCAAAAGCACTCCTCAAAACTGATTAACATATAAATTCAAATATTAGAAGTACTTAATGACTTCCATTTTTTTCTAATCCTCACCCAAGGACATGTTTCCTGATTTTAGAGAGAGGGGAAGAGAGAGAGAAACATTCTTGTGAGAGAGAAACATTGATCAGTTGCCTCCCATATATCCCCTGAAAAGAGATTGAACCTGAAACCTAGGTATACCCTCTGACTGGGATTGAACCCGCAACTTTTTTGGTATATAGCATGATGCTCTAACCAACTGAGTCACCTGGCCAGGGCCTCCTGACTTTTATTTAATTATGATGTTCTGTTAGATTATTTGTTTGATGACAATACTAAACAAAATATTCAAATCTACAGTGGTATTTTTGGAACAAAAAGTAGCAGTGATATCCAGGCTAAAGTTACAACCTAAAGAAAATATTATTCACATTTGTTATTCATTTGTTACATAGCAAATATTTAGTCCCTGTTTCTACCTTTTGAGAAGCCAAATATATACCATTTTTTTTAAAAATTAGGAGACATTCACTTGTCTCATACTCTCCCCTTATACTCCAAGAATTAGTTACTATAGTCACAAAATAAAAGGATATAAGATAAAATAAATATACATTACTTGTTCTTGAATAAGGTTATAAAAAAGTATAGAAAGTGAATTTTGCCCTAGAAAAATCAGAATATAGTGCACTAGACAATTATTAAAAAGTATTAAACAATACAATATAGTCATATAGATTTAAATATATATATATATATATATATATGATCATATACAGCATTAAGTAGAATATAGTAACACATGCGAAGGAGTTATATTATTAAAACACATCTTATAAAAATACTTGAACAACAATAAAAATCAAAAGTATTTAATGCAAAAAATTGTTACAGTTCTCTATACTTATTATCTATGAAGCCAAAAAATATTTATACTTCATTATGCATTTACATTAAAACTCAAACTATGTTACCACAAGGAAGATAGATTGATTACATTAGTTCTACCCCCTCCGTCTTCCCCACTCCCATAACTGAACTTTGTCCTGGTATTTTGTAACCCCTACCCATCTGTGGAGTTTCTTTCTTCTTCTTCTTTTTTTTTTTTTTTTAATACGTGCCAGTTTCTGCTTCCTGTTTTTCTTCTTAGAGATTGCCTAAGAACAGGATAATGGAGAGATATCACAGTTTCAAAGAAGTGAAAAACCTGTGAAAGTAGTCTTGTCCCAGGTGAGATCATCCTAGACCAGCCCACAGCTAGTCATCACCTAAACATGATCAAAAGCACAGCTGAAATCAACAGAGCCTCCCATGTGGCCCACAGATGGTCACATGGGGTGGATGAGTGAGCCTAGTCAATCACGGGGACACACACAACAAGACCAGACAAGTCAGAGACTCAAAAGGAATAATAAACTCTTTTTTTTTAAGTCAGCAGATTTTGAGGTGGTATGTTATGTAGTATTAGACAATGGCTTTTTGAAAAGGGAGTTGGCCATTCAAGATTTGATTTAATTTTTTTTCCAGATTTTATTAAACCAGTTCTCATTTACTAGACCAAACAAAGGTAAACGAGGAAACAGTCAACATCCTCTGTCCCTTCCCCACCAGAGGCTTGGTGGAGAAGTACGAAATCTACACAATTATAGGCACCATCTGTCTCATTGGTCTGAAACGCAGAGTGGTTGGATGAACATGTCAGGACCGTGTGGCTCCAAAGTTAAACAGGGAACAGAAATCTAAAAATCGTGTGTCGTATAAAGGAGTTTTGCTTTTACACTTAAGAAGTGAGCTTACAATTAAAAGGTATTGAGAGTACAAATCCAGGGAAAGCAGAGAGTTTGCGGGAATGAAGGAGTAGACTGACTGGAAACACATTATGAAGAACATGGCATCAGCGATGGTTTCTCTGTATGCTGAGCCCGCTGCCCAGCGACCTGGAAGCCCAATGTATCTACATTGATAGTGCCATTTGTCTCCATCCTGTTTTTCTTTTTGGATTCTGTAACAAAATTAAGAAGAATAAAACCACAAGTCTGATCATCATTTAAAATTCTAAAAATATGGATTGAATACATCTATGTATCAGGCAGTGGGCTAGGTGTGGAGGGTGGAGGGTTAAGATAGGTAACATTTCTGACTGACCTGTAGGAGCTTACCGTTGCTAGGCAAGGGAGCCTGTACAAATATAGTCATAGAAGTGAACAACCATTAGAAACCATAACATTTTCTATGCCTTATAAATACATGTAAGCAAAAGTAAGAGTGTGGTGAAGTGTTTTGGTATTGGTTGTATGATTTGGCTTTAAAGAGTTATTTTTTTTAAGATTTTGTTTATTTATTTTTAGAGAGGGAAGGGGGAGAGAGAGAGAGAGAGAGAGAGAGAGAGGGAAAGAAAGAGAGAGAAACATCAATGTGTGATTGCTGGGGGTCATGGCTTGCAACCCAGGCATGTGCCCTGACTGGGAATCGAACCTGCGATGCTTTGGTTCGCAGCCCACACTCAATCCACTGAGCTACGCCAGCCAGGGCTAAAGAGTTATTTTAAAGACAATTCTGAGGAAGAATCAGTTCAACAGAGAACTGAGAAGATGCACTGAGATCACCATCCAAAGGCCAAGACAAACAATTCTAGGTAGAGAAAATGGTGCCTGCAAAGTCCCTGAGTTAGGATAGAGCTGAGCTTCTGGATGAATGAATAGAAGGAAACAGTTTAGAATATAGAGACTGAGGGAAGCAAACATAGACTATTGCTGGAATGGCAGGTAGAGGTTTGTAGGACAGATTGAGTTTTGCATTTTATTTTACGTGCACTGACAAGGTTCTAAGTGTAATTTAAGTTTGGAAATTCACCAATGAGATATATTGAAAAATGTAGTCCTTTACAGCTTAGAGAGGTATTTGGGTGGAATTTCTGGGGTTGGGATTGTGCAAATCACAACAGGAGGTTAACTTTTTTAAATATTGTAATAATTTAGAAGAAATTGATAATGTTAGTGTTATAGGTGGAAATTGGGCTCTTCTACATGATCATAAGGAAAGCATTTCAAGGACACATGCATGGGAGAGTGTGGGGTGACAAGATTTTTTTTTTCATGTGGAAATATGGTGACCCTCTGGGTTTCCAATGTCCCATCTCCACCTGTCTTCCCAAGGAAAAGCCCACCTATCCTCATCAAGGCCAAGACAAAAGCCAGTGTTAGAGTTTCTGCTCCATATTAAAGAACAGCCCAGTTCAGCATCCAGCTAGCTTACTGTGTGTTTCCATTTACAGTTTATTGCTGTGCTGCAATATTCAGGCTCTGCTAAGTGTTCTCCATCCCCTTCCAGGCAGCTTAACTTGTTCCTGCTGCAGCCCATCTCAGACTTCCTTCTGGACCATGTGACTGCTAGGACCATGTGGTCCCATGCTCTTGGGCAACAGAGTGCATGAACAAACAGGGTGAGTGCATAACCAGGTGGGCAAGAGAAAGAGAGAAAGCTTATTCCTTTTGGAGTGCATGCATCTGCTGTGAGCCCAGTAGCTGTTAGACCCACATAGTTCTGTGCTCCTGGGAGAGAGGGTGCACAAATGAATGGGCAAGTGTGTTACGGGATGGGCAAGAAAGACAGCTTCTTTGTTCCCTGTGATTATATTAACTGGGTTTGAGATGGACCAGATGCTCTTTCAAAAGGACCAATCAACTCCACAGACTCATGGCTTTGGATGTGTCTGCACCCCCTAGTCAGATAGACAGACCTCTTGGTCCAACACATTTGCCTTCATCCCCAAACAATCCAGTACCAGAGGGGGCGGGGTAGAGGGCTAATTCCCTTGGCAGAGCACTACTGTAACCTCATGGGGTGTGAAGCTGTAGGTTCCTGGCTAGCAAGCTAACAGGCTTATGTTCCTCAGTTTATTAAACTCAATGTCTAGTTCCCTTTTGTTCTCCTTTTCTTGCTCAATACCAATAATAAAAGTGGCTCAAACAACTTTTTGTTAAAGGGAGAAGAAAACTGGTGTATATTGTTGAGACTAACTTGACGAGACTAAGTGACAGATTGGATGGGGCAATAAAAACTGACTTACAATAGAACCATGTTCTTATCTGCATGGTAAGATATTTATGAGCACAGGGGGATATACCGGTAGTTGGTTAAGTAAAGTAAGCTGGAGTTCTTAAGATAGATTTGGCCTGGAGATACACATTTTGGAGCCTCTGATTATAAATGGGATTTCAAGCCAAGTGAGAGAATTGACTTTCCTAGTAAGAGGGTTTGGCATAAGAAGACATAAGATTAAACACAGAGAAAATTCACATCTAGTTGGCAGTTGTAGGAAGATGAGGAGGTGGCTCAGGAGACTAAAAATATGTAGTCAGAGAGAGAACTGAGAGTAGAATGCAATGATTTCAAGGAATTGGACTTTGGACTGACTCAAGAATGGGGAGGTGGGAAATGAAGAGAAGAACTGAGTAGTAACCGGAGGGAACAGCACTGTGGGGATATTCAGCTCCAATTAGGTTTGCTTGCTTACTGTGTATAATGAAAATTGTTCTCGGGGAATAATAAAACTGAGAAGTAACATTACAGAAAGAGCATATGACTTAGCCAAAATAAAAGAAAATTTAGGAAATGGAGAACAAATATGTTTAAGGATAATGTTCTCATCTCAATGAAAATCTCTGTCTCTTTATTTTTTTTAGATTATAAAGTAGCCATGTTATCACTTTTGTAAGGTGTTTTATTACTTGTTACATAGGAAATGCACTCATCATTCAAGCCCCAGGAAATAACTTGGGTTATGTTTGCTAAGACATTACTATAATGTTACAACATTACTATTACTATAACTATTATTAATCCAGTGGACAGAAAACGTGAACCAACTTCCTTATCCTCCAGATAATCATGGAAAAAAGATGTTACATGAAGATTACTTAAAGAGGAGTGGTTTTTATTTCTCACATTTACCTACACATAGCTATATCAATCAGTTTGATGAATGGATTAAAAAACCCACAGAGAATAACATAAAAAGCAAAATTTATAAGTAACAAATAGAAAATTTTCTCCCTCTACAATTTTGTATAGTTGTGCTATTGTAGTCTCTTAATTGGTATAATTCATTTTTTTATCCAGTAGTTTCTTAGATTAAACCATGATGTAAATAAAGCATTATAAAATAATGTGTGACTAAATTTAAAAACATGATTAATTTATTTAAAACTGGCCCACTTTAATACTGACAGAAAATAGCAAAGTGTAGTGATTTCCTCTAGCACTGCAGCTATTTACAGCCTGAAATCACCTCTCCCAGTCACAAATCAATATTACTCTCTTTCATTCATCAGTGATCATAAAGCTTTTCAATAATTCTAATTTTAAAGAATGATTACAGTGAGTACATAGTCATTGATTGCTTAAAGGTTGCAGCTGAAATGAACACAAAGGTAATTTTATCTTTAATGAATGAGCCTTTTTGAAAGTCAAGCATTTTTCCCTCTAACAAAACTTCACGCACTATGGCTGTGCATCTGATTATGGGTGAGCTGGCACTGTGAGTGTGTGTGTGTGCAGCTCTAGCAATAAACTCCTGTGTTTTTCCACAGCTCAGAAATTCTTCTGCTTAATTGAAAATTCAGTTTAACTGCAAAAATATTTATTATTTTAAAGTTTAAAATGGATTTTAAATAGTTTAATGATCTGTGATAATAGTCAATTCATGGTCACAGATTCTTTGATATCCCTCACATCAAAAAGTAGAGCTTTCGGCTCCTCCCCTCGAGTTTGGGCTGAGCTGAAGGACTTACATCTAAGAGATAAAATACCACAGAAGGATTGGAATGCAACTTCCAAGTTTAGGTTGTAAAAAAAACTATGGATTTAGACTCAAGTGGCTTCTCTCACTCCTTACAAGTGGGAGTGCTTTCTCAGTCTTCCCCTCAATTCCTCTTCATCCTCCTCTTCCTCCTCTTTCTATCTGCTTACTCTTCTTTTCTCCTCCTTTCTCCTCCTCCTCCTCCCATCCTCCCTCCCTCCTGGAGCATGGCATTCTGCAGATGTTAGGCTCCTACCTTGCTGCAAAAATTGGGAAATAGAGGTGCTACAGTCCTAGATACAGGGTCCAGCAGAAGTAACTCCTGCTTGACTCTGGTTGATAGGGTAGTAATGTGGGTGTAATAATTTATAGTTTTCATTTGGACATTTTACCTAAAATGGCATATGGTGTTCTCAAGCATAATATTGTTATGTTATAGAATTTCATGCTTATGATTTTGTAATAAAATATTTTATATTACAAAGGGGCATTATTTGTGTGGGACCCTGTATTTACGTTTCAAAGAGATGGCTCCCAAGTGCTTGAGAAAAACATTCCTAAGAGTTAGCACTCCAGGGAGCTTATTTAGCCTTTAAAAATTTTTGCTTACATCTTAAAGAGACAAAAAAAGAGAACTTCCAATTACATATTTTCTTAAGTGAATGCTCTAGGAAAAGGGAGGAAAAAATTAACTTCTCATTTTTATCATTTGCCCTAACTGTGTATATACTCTGCACTCAGCGAATAAAATGAACTGTCAAAAATTATATTTTTGACTTCTGTCCCAAGTTTGCCCTCCTGGGAAGATGAGGAAGATGTAAGTAGCCTGAGCCCACTGGGTCATGGCCTTCTTTTAGCAGACATAACTGGACCCAACGCTGGGCCTCTCTTCCAGGACTCCCCTGGCAGTGCAGCGGACAGGTCCTTTCGGCCTGAGGCTCCTCACAAGGTCCCCTTCCCATCCCAAGGGCCACCATTTTGCTTTTGGCTTCAGGGCCTTCTCTCTCACTGCCGGAACCCATTCAGCCTCATTCAAATAAACATGAAGAGCAAGGAAGTTTTCATCCCCAGAGAAAACCGGGGGTAGGGTACAAGAGCTGAGGGATAAATGTTTCAATGTTCATCTTTCAGACACAATCTAGAGTCTCTATCGGTTAGCTTCTGAGAAGTTTTTGGAGAATTGAGCTTCCATTGCCCACAGCACCGGTCACAGCATTGCATCCTATACTGGCTTTGCATATTTTTTTTCTCACTTCTACTGCTACTTTTCTCCAGCCCTAGCCCTAAAAGATCCTTTGGTTTTAAAGATTCAAGGGTTTGTGTATCATACCGGTCCCAAATAGATAACCCAGGATAACCTATGAGTCTCAGGTGTGTAACACTCATAACATCTGCAAAGCTCTTTTTGTCATTAAAGCAACATATTCGCTGGTTCCAGAAATTGGGGCATAGATATCATTGAGAGACCTTTATTTCACCTGCTATAACACTCACAGGCAATAACTGCATTTCTCTGCACGTGTCCTGAGTAGCAAAAAGTGATGTGTGGAGTGGAGTCTGAAGTCTCTAGCATTTAATTTTTATAAGACATAAAAACAATAAAACAAGATGCACAAAAAATCAGATTTTGAAGGGATTAGAAAATAACTCATTAATCAAGAAGCTGTAGCATCTGAAACTTAAGCAAAAGAAATGTGGAAACGTCCCAAGTTTGAATAAGCCATGTGTCAACATATTTTGTTTACCAGCCTATTATTAACAATTGACTAACAGCTCCAGGCTGTTCACTAAAATTTATCATTGCCATCACAGGAGCTAAAAATGTCACCGAGGGCTTTTGGTGAAAAAAGATATGGAAACCTGACCATATTATATAATCCACACCTCCTCAGAGCCAATGGAACTTTATATAAGGAAATGTATTCAAAATAAAGATAAGTGGATTTGGAGAGAAAAAAAGAGGGGGCGATAGAAGTGAAATTGTAACAAAATGAGGGAAATTATGTTTCAAAATATCCAGTCCTTTTATAGGGGGATTATGATTCAGTTATTCTGAAACATTTTCAGTTTCTACTATGTGTCAGGCTTTGACATATATAAAATTTAGCTATTTATAAAGCTGTAGGTGGTGGTATCTTCTCATTCCCTCATTCGAGTAAGAGCTTTTTAGAGCTTTTTGGTATTTGGAACATCTGGTCCCCAACTCATTTAGCTTTACCCTAAAATGTGCTTAAATTGAATATACAATGATTGAAGGGAATGGAACTTTTATATTTGTTACGCTTTCAGCCATAGCAATCGAGGAACATCAGACTAAATTTGTCAACAGCTAATAGACTGAGTAAGTGGTCATCAGGAAACCACTGTGCCACTGCCACCCCCTCTACTTACCCCAGGGTTAATTTCAGGACTTAACAGAGTGAGGACCGCCACTGCCCTTAATGACGCCTCTGCAGTCACCGTGTTTTATCCTTTCTAATGAACCTGACTGACATTCACAACTTCGTATTTTCAATCTCGCTCAGCTTGTGTATTTCTAACTAGATTCCAAAGGCTGGAGTCAGATTTGTTTTGAGAAAGTACTTTAATTTTTGAGCGAGTGTTCGTTTTGGCATATGCAGACACTGTGAGAGACACAGAATACCAGAGCACTTTTACCATCGTCACGGCATCCATCAACTGGAGAACAGCATTTCAGCTAAAGGTCCCCAGATTAACTCCTCCCCCTTTGGAGCTGTGACCTTTGGGTGATGAATGTGTCACTAACACAAATATTTTAGCAGCTTTTAAAACAGTATTTTTTGTCAAAGCTTGGGACTAGGATCTTTTATGAAATATTTGAAATAGATTTATGATATTAAAATATGATGAATGAGAATGGTGAAAAATAATAAACTTTAATGAGACTGAGCTTTCAAACCTGAAATCTCATGACCATCGGGGAAAACGCAACTCAAGTGTTTAAATCTCATAAATCAGAGCTTAGGACATTGCAATCAGAAGAATCATGTGATAAACTTGTAAAACTGTAAATTATCAAATTGTGCACATAAATATTCAAGAAGAGTAATTAGGAATTTGAGTGTTTAACATTTTACCCTACATGGGTCTACTGAGAGACAGTGCAGAGACGTGATGAAGACATGGCAGTCAGCATATCAGCATTTAAATCCAAACCTCACCTCTTACTAACCAGCTAAGCTTGGCAGTTTCTTTAAATTATAAGCATTAGTTCTCTTCGCTGTAGAATGTGGGAAATAATTGTACCTATTATGTAGGATTAACTATAGTAATGCACACACAATGGCACACAGTCCTCACAAACATTGTCTGTTGTCATTATTGTCACTACCTATGGCAATGCAACAATATAAACTTGTCTTTGCAAAACACACCATTTGTACATAGACAAGCTAGTTCCAAGTAGATATTTTCTAAATATTAAGTGAGATGTCAGAAAATATTGTAAGAAATATTCATGTAAGGGCTGGCGTATGTATACTCAACAGAAACACAGTTATCTTGTAATAATGGTTTAAGTGTGATGATAATTTCTGTGACTCATAAAAACCCAGAGGTGAAAACAAACACTCTCTAAAATAAAGAACAAAATGAATGTCTGTTCTTTTGTAAATTATTTTTTTTAATCTTAGCCTGTAGTTCAATCTACCCCCTGACATCAGGCAGTATTCACAACTCATTATCTGAGACATAGAGAAAGGAAAGCCTTCACTCCCCTCACTAGAGGAGATCATACTTGTGATGAAATCCATATTAAACTACCCACACTCTGGATCTGAAGCTGGGTGATTCATGTTATTTGATCAGCCTTAGAAGAAAGGTCAAATACGATTAGAAGTTCATGTAGGGAGATTGTCGGCATGATCTTTTCTAGCAGGGAAAGAAGGGAGTTAGCACTTACAGAGCCCTCGTTTTGGGAAATTTAGATCTCCTAAGCTACAAAATGACAAAGCAAAGCAGCCAGAGGCTTTCTTCCACCAAATTATACTCCAATTTGTAGAGCACAGGCCAAGATCTGGCAATAAGATAAAGCCCTTGGGTTTAAAACCAAGTAATAATGTCAAAACCTTAGGAGCAGTAGAATCGAGGTAGTGCTGTCTCCTCATTCAGTGTTGTTATAAAGGCACTTTTATTGCTTACTCTCAGATGGGGACACTATTTAATAAATAAACTATTAAGATTCATTAAAATCAAAAAATGAATGAGAATCAGGTACCATACTTACTATCTGATAATCTCAAGCAGGATATTTAGTCTAGCAGGTAACACATCCTAGCCTCAAATAAATACAGGTAGGAGGAGATACCTGAATCATAGGCTGTAAGTCACCAAAAAGAGTAACGATTTCTGAGTGTAGACTAGAAGAGTAAGAGCCAATGATTGATTTGATGCAGTATGTGACTTGCACTGATGGGAACTGACCTACATTATCACTCTGATCTGTGGCCACCATCCCTGAGGGGTATCTAATGAGAGTTCTTTGTGAACAACTGAAGAGAAATGATTAAAACATCCTGGCTGAAAAGCTGCCTAAGGTGACTGAGCTGCCCTAGCTGAGCTTGAGTGGCTTGATGGGCAGGTGGCCCACGGTGCTTGATGCTTAGTGACTGCTGTGGTTTGAATTATGCTCTCCCTCATATGTTGAAGCCCCAGTGTCCATGGTGATGTGTTTCAGGCAGGGACCTTTGGGAGTTAATTCAGTGTAAACAAGCTCATGAAGGTGAGCCCTTGTGATAGAATTAGTGCACTCATGAGAAGAGACACCAAAGAGTTTTGCTCTCTCTAACGATCTGCAGGCCAGGAAGATGATTGTCACGAGAATCTGATCAAGCTGGCACCTGATCTTGGACTTTTCAGCCTCTAAAACACTGAGAAATAAATTTCTATTGTTTACTACACACAGTGTGTGGTGCTTGATATTGCATCCTGAGCAAGCCAAGAGAGTGACAAAATGATCCTATATGAAATACCAGGAAGGGAATGGCTCTAGCACCATACTGGGCTTCCAAATACAGGTCACTACAATATGAGTCATACCCATAATGCCTTACCACTTGGCCTTTAACATGCATTGGTTTTATGACTTTGGGCATTAAAACCAAGTAATGTCCCCCTGAAATTCATTAGAATTTCCTTGTACTTTCAAAACTAGAAACCATTTGAGACTTCTCCTCTGTGAATACCATGTGCATACCAGGTCTAAAAATTCTATTAATTTGTTGGGTTTTAAAAAATGTTCTGTGTGTTCTTTATGAAGTTTGGCATCTAACAAGAATTAATTAAATTATGCTAAATTGGGATCTAGCATAGAAAAAATATATATATATTACTTTTTTATCTACAACATTAAATATGTTGTAGAGAAAAAAATAAAATAACCAGAAATAAACCTAGAGGTTTATATGCCATTCATGATATGAGTTCATTATGAGCTACCTGGTCTTTTGTTTTACATAAACCTTACTCTGAGATCTATTGCTGAGCACCAGTATCCTGGTAAGGGCATTTCTGGTTCCCAGGGGCAAAGAAAAAGAAAAGAAACAAATGGAGAGTTGGCTTTCAAAGCTCTGAGCCAGAAGTGCCATTGTTACACATGTCACTATGATTGAGATTTTGTTCATCAAAGAAAATCAATGGCCACCCAAGTTCTAAGTTGGCATTAGGCAAGTAAAGTCATCTCTGTCACATTTCTGAAAGGAAAAATGAAACAGCTCTTATACAAAATGGTACAAGTATAATCATAGTTAATTGGCGTGTATTTTTTCCTTTTTGCTTCATTATTTTGTTGGCAGGGTGATTCCTAGAGAAATATTTAACTGATAGAGTTATCATACTTATTAAAGTTTCTTGTTAGTTTTTTTTAATGTTTTTAAATATTTGCCTATAGGCATTCTATTTTATATTTAATCTTTATAAAATTTGATTTTTCACATGGACACTTTTAACTTGCCTGAGATATTTTTGCTAATCATTAATATTATAACTACTTTTTCATTTACTTAATATTTTTATTGGTATACATGTTATATGCAATACCATACAAGTTTAAGATGCACATACACCATGTTATTGACTGGATACATCTGTAGTTGCTGCATGGTTGTCATAGCAGCATTAGCTACACCTCTATCAAATCACATAGTTATCATTTCTTTTCATGCAGTTGTTTTCTTTCTCCATTTGTTACTCCTCCCAGGTTTGCCTTTGTTTTTCTCCTTCTCTCCTTTCTGTGCTCTTTCTTCTTCTCCTTCCTTCCCTTCTCCATTCCACATGTGTTTCTGACCACCCCTGACTCTCAGGCACTGTGTCTACTCATCACATGTTGGACAAAAACCTGGCTACCTACCTTCAGTCTGAAGTTCAGAACACTGAACTTCAAGTAAATTATTGCAGCATAATGTGAATATTGCTCTATTTAATTCTCTTACTTCATTAATTTTTATCCATTTTTTTACTAGGAGGCTTTGTGATATCAGCTTTGTAAATTTTAACTATACGGCATTTATTTCTAGAAATGGATGAAACATAAGCTATGTGTACTGCTTCATTATTAAACCTGACCTGAGCCTTTTTTTTTTTTTTGCTTCCTTGAGTTTCTTCCATATTTCACAGGCAGAATAAATTAGGCTGAATCTATATATGTATTATATGTAAGCATGAAGCACAAATGAAACCGATAGCAGTCAATAATTATGTCAAATACATTTGGTTTCATTTTATGATAAAATGCCAACCTCCCATTAAAAGCTAAATACTGTTTTTCAAAAGTTTAAATATGATACCACTTAAATGGAATTCTAGCAGATTATATTTGGAATGCAGAATATGATCAATAGAAGAATAATTTCTGGCCTTATTGAGTTGTAGAGAGAAAATGGGCATATTTGCAGTTCCTAAATTGCTATGGTGTTGCAATTTTTGATTTTGTTCGGAACTGTTTCATTTTAAAAAATTCCCTTTAAAAAAGACATAGTGATAATGCATTCTACATGGGCATTAAAAATGACACAAGGTGGTACAATACATTGTATCACATGAAAAATGGTAAATAAAAATATAAAAAAGCCCTGGCTGGTGTAGCTCAGTGGATTGAACATGGGCTGGGAACCAAAGTGTCCCAGGTTCGATTCCCAGCCAGGGTACATTCCTGGGTTGCAGGCCAGAACCCCCAGCAACCACACATTGTTGTTTCTCTCTCTCTCTCTCTCTCCCCCCCTTCCCTCTCTAAAAATAAATAAATAAAATCTTTAAAAAATATATTAAAAAGTAGGTTTGAAAGAGTTAACTATAGTATAAAGAATATACACGCACACAAATTCCTCAGTTTGCAGAGAAATATAAAATTACATTAAAAATATTCAAATTGCATTGGTAAAAAAATAACAGCCTAAAACCTGTGTCACATTCTTCTCTGCTAATATGTTGTAAAACATCTCATGGAAATAAATACTTCTACTTCTGGCATACCAATTCATCTTCCATGGTAATAAGTGTTTACAATTTTAAGCTCAAAAGAAAATCTATTTACATATAAGTCAATGAATATTTATTTCTGAGTACTAATATTACGATGTATTCCTTTTTATTTTATTTGTTATACTTTATTTTCCAGAGAACATATAGATTGTCTTTCAAAGGAGGGTATCAATATAAAATCAATTTCAGAATGTAAAGTACATAAAAAATCAGCAATGCCTAGTAATAAAATGATACACATTTGTAGTTTCGTTAACTTTGGCCAAAGACCTATTGCATTTGGACATATTTTAATACTGATGGGAAGTAAAAAATATATAGATTAAATCAATTCCTTATTATTTTAAGCAAAGCATTTAATTACATTCATAATGCATTAATTCTGCCATTTGACATTACATAAGTCTATTATTTTAAGACATAGCTTGTTATGAAAATTTAAATTCAGGTTTTCAATAGTAATAAGAAAAATAATTATGTGTTAAATTCTGTGTTTCTTGTAGTTCAAGAGAGTGGGAACATATTACTAAACAAATGAAACTATTATAAATTATGAGTGCTATGATTGATAGACGTTAAGGTAACATAGAATCTGGGCCTTATGAGTTTAGTGGTCTAGAAGGGTCTTTTAAGAAAATAATCTTTAAACTGAGGTTTAAAAATATAAAGGAAAATTAGAGAGAAAGGAGCTATTTGGAAAGAAAAATGATATTATGACATTAGCCCTTAAGAAAAAATACCAGAAGTAGAAAAAACCTTTTCATCAATAAACATATAAATGAAACATATTGAGCTAAAACAGAGGGTTAGAAGAATATCCCGAGAAGAAAGCATTACTCTCTCTCTCTCTAATTTTATACAATTGGTATTCAATAATTTATATGTATGACATGCCTTTACAAGGTGGTATAATGACCCTATTGTTTATAGTAAATAATTTCCTGTTATGTTTCTGCTTCTTACCCTATTGTCATAAAATTTGCACTATATGGTTATAACTTTATTTAAAAGGATGCTGTGTGCACTTGTATTTGTATGCATATGTTATAAGTAGGAGGACTTATTTCTTGTCTTATTTCTTGTTTCTTTGTTGTGTGAATAAATGTTTCTGACCAGAAAAGGTATATGAGCTGCACCTAATATGTTCTTTATTTCTTTGTTTATATAACAATTTTAAATAATGTATTATTTAAGGCAAAGTAACAGTAACTCCAATTGTTTCTGTTTTCTAGCAGGATACAATTATGTAAATGCCAGCAAAAAATATATACCAAGTTCTGTCCAAAAAATCCATCCATTGTGAACATAATGAGAACAGTTTGCCAGACATCGATGTAACTTGACAGCCAAGGCTAGTGGACTGGAATGCACATACATGAACAATGATGACTTCACTGTACTAGTCAGTGGGGGTGCTAGACGCTATTGAGTGAGTATGTGTACTATGGAGATTGTATTACATAGAAATACAGTAGACTCATAGACTGAGAAATAAGAACAACACATCTGCATCAAATTTTGTGTTAAGCTTAAACATTCATGCACAGAAACTATCCAGATGGTTCAGAAGGACACGACTATGAGCAACTGGTGATTGGCAGCTTTATCCTGACAACATACCTGCTCACGAATCATGCCTTGTGCAGAGTTTTTTCGTGAAACATCAAATCACCCAGGTGACTCAGCCCCACTAAAGCCCAGATTTGGTGACCTGTGACTTCTGGCTTTTCCCAAAATTAAAATAACCTTTGAAAGGGAAGAGATTTCAGACCATCAGTGAGATTCAGGAAAATACGACAGGACAGCTGATGGTGACTGGAACTGTGAGAGGTCCCCAGGTGCCTAGTTGAAAGGGGACTTAGAATCATCGTCTTACATACAATGTTTCTTGTATTTTGCATCTTCTTCAATAAATGTCATGATTTTTGATAGTATGCGGCTGGGTACTTTCTGGACAGATCATGTATTTACTGCTACCCATCAGTTCCTGCTAATTGTCAAAATCTTTACAAATAGAAACTGTGTGTGTTTGTGGGGGCCAGGAAGGGGTGGGTAGGGAGTCTAACCACTATCCATTAGTCCTGCATTCTTAGGAAATAAGTGGAAGTTAGTCTTAGTTTTGTGTTTGCCTGATTCTACAACTGCTACAGGCGAAGTTATTACCAAAAATGGAAATAGAGAAGAAGGGTAATGTTTGTTAAAAGGTTTCTCCATGAATGACAGAACCAATACCAGTCATCATTTTCACTTTCCTGAAGAGATCTTTACTTTCGTTGTTAAAGAACCATATAAACCTAGAGAAATGAGACTGTATTCAGGTTAAGAGAGTACTACTTGAGTGAAAAAAAATGGCATGTTGTTAATTTTTTTTTAGTTCATGTGGTACTTCCTAAATGCAGGATATCATTAACTCTTTAATACACTAGGGGAACATTTAATATACCGAAGAACTTAATTTAATAGGACCCTAGGAACCTGAAAGAACGTACTCAGTGGGAGAATCTGTCTCATTAAGTTCAGTGATGCAGCACCCAAAGGTATTGAATTTTAAATGAACTCACAAACCTAATAAATCATCCTGGCTGACAAGTGAAATATAATTTGTGAAAAATTTATTACCCATGATTATCATGTATTAAACATAAGGTTTAAAATCTAAGCAAATATTATACTCCTGGTTGAATAAATACTCTAAATTGCAAGGAGTCTTTAATGCACTCTGATATCAAGCTGGTCATGGCAGAGTTTATATCTTTAATGAACATCAACTCAGTCTTCAATACTTCATCCGTTACTTGTCATTCAAAGTAGTAAACCCAGCCCTAGTCATGTCACACCCATCCCTGGGCTTTGACTTTTAAATCCATTCATCATCTCACCTTCAGTGCCTGCATATCTCCCATTCTTGGTCCAATGTCCTCAGTGTCATATTGTAGGGGACAACCAGTAACATAGGTTCTGCAGAAATAGGTTGTGTCCACAAATAAACTCTAAATTCAGCTTTGTGGCTTATGTCTGCCTTTCAATGCAACAATGCAATTCAAGGAAACATATTTTTTTTTAACTTCTTTCTTGACCAGAATGGGTTATCCCTATCTGTGAAAGCAGACATTACCTATATCTTCATTCCTCTTTGTGCATGGCTAAAGATGTCAAAATTCACAAAATAAAACCCTAATTTCTTAGACTTATTTTCAATTTAATGACCTAGTGGAGTTCATCAAGCAATCATTCTTCTTATTGAAATTTATACTTTATCAATGCAAGAGTTGATAAGCATTTATTCTGCAGTATTCTATATGACCATACTAAATGTAATTCAAACCCTGGCCTGTAGCAAGTCAGACAGCAGAGAACCGTTTCCATATTAAAACACTGGTTGCTAAACATTCTAGGAAACTTCTTATAATCTATCCAAATTGTAATTCTTAACAGTCTCATCATAATTGTTTAAAACTATTTAAATGAGTTTGAAATGATGGAGTTTCTTTGTGAAATTTATTGTGGAGAAATATCAAGCTGTTCTTTAGGAAAAATATGAAACTTGACATTTATGTTATAAATGACAGATAATACATACAAATATGAAAAGAACTGTATATTTTAGAAAGTGTACATATATAATTTCTAAATAAGTTTTCCTTATTTCTATAATTTCTATTAATGCTAAATTAATATTGCATTCATTCATCTATTTGTAAATATATTTAATATGTACTTTTAGTCCCTACTTTGTGTGCCATGTACATAGCAATTAAAATCAGGCTTTTTGCGGGGATCCTTACAATCCAGTGTAAGTATTTACATCTTATGTAATAAGATGTATAAGTATTTATATCTTAGGTAATAAATTCCATGAAAACAAACAAGAAATGACTAGAAATTAGGAAGTGTGATAATATGTAGAAAGAGAGCTTTTTAAACAGAGGAATGAGCACATGAAAAGGCTAAGAGGTAGGATGTCTCTGGCACGTTCAAGAATAGCAAGGAGACTGCTGTTTCAGAGGAGGACAAGTAGGACAGTCTGAGGCGACGTGATATAAGTGAGTTGTGGCTGTGTGGGGTCAGGAATCAGAGGGCATTTTATGGGGCTTGTTAAGGCTTAAGCTTTTATTCAGAGTGACATGAGAAACCATATAAGGATATATGACAAGTGACAAGATAGAATTCACCATTTTTTAAAATTTAACCTTTATTGTATTTTTTACTTTAACTTTTAGTCACCTTATACTCCCCTGCCCCCAGTAATCACAGCACTGTTGTCCATGCCCATGAGTCCTTTCTAATTTTTACTCAATCCCTCCACCTTCTAAGAACCCCCACTAGCTCTCCTGCTGCTCTCCAGCTATGAGTCTGTCCCCATTTTATTTGTTAGTTTAGTTTGTTCACTAGATTCCACATATGAGTGAAATCACATGGCATGTCTCTTTCTCCACCTGGCTTATTTCACTTAACATGATGTTCTCCAGGTCCATCCACACTGTCGCAAAGGGTAAAATTTTATTCTGTTCTTAAGGTTGAGTAGTATTCTATTGTGTAAATGCCCCATGGTTGTTTTATCCATTCATCTTTTGATGGACTGCTTCCTTATCCCGGCAATTGTAAATAACTAATGATACAATAAACAAAGGGGTGCTTACATTTTTTTTTTGAAATAGTGTTTTGGGTTCCTTCAGATATATTTCCAGAAATGGGATCTCTAGGTCAAAAGATGTATCCATTGTATCCATTTTTAATCTTTTGAGGTATCTCCATATTGCTTTCCACCGTGGTTGTACCAATCTGCATTCCCATCAATAGTGCACATCCCTTTCTCCACATCCTCACCAGAACTTGTTTGTTGATTTATTGATGATAACCATTCTGACCGGCCTGAGATGGCATCTCACTGTAATTTTTATTTTCATCTCTCTGATGATTAGTGATATTGAGCATATTTTCATGTCTATGGGCCACCTGTATGTCATCTTTGGAAAAGTGTCTGTTCAGGCTCTTCGCCCACTTTTTAACTGGGTTGTTTGTTGTTTTATGGTTTTTTTTTTAATTTTTGGTGTTGAGTTTTGTAAGTTCTTTATAAATTTTGGATATTAACCCCTTCTCAGACATATCAGTGAATATGTTCTCCCATTCTGTGGGTAGTCTTTTCATTTTTTCGATGTTTTCCTTTGCTGTGCAAAAACATGTTAGTTTGATGTAGCCTCTTTGTTTATTTTTTCTTTTGTTTTCTTTGCCTGTGGAGATATATCCAATAAAAACTTGCTAAGAGATATATCGAGATTTATTATGTTTTCTTCCAGGATTTTTATGGTTTCAGGTCTAACATTTAGGTGTATCCATTTTGAATTTATTCCTATGTGTGGTGTAATGTAGTTCACCTATTTTTAGAAACTGCAATATAGAAAAATATACAAAAGAAACCAATGTATTCCATTTGGTGATTGTTTCAATCCTCTCTGTAAATATTTTTTAACAAGATAATAAGACCCAGGAGAGCTGGTTTTTTTTGTCTGTCTTCTACCTTTTTATCCATAACAGAACTGTGTCAGAGACATAGCCACTCAATCAATACTTTCTACTGAATGAATAGTGACTTGATTGAAGGTTATAATGTATGATGGGATGATGGAGTTCTGAATGTTCTTTGAAGGTAGAGGTAATTGTTTAGATAGTAGAATTTCATAAGCTGTCACAGAAAATAAAGATGAGTCTTTTGGATTAACTGGAAGAATATAGTTGCCATTTTCTGAGATAAGGAAAAAAAGTGTGGGAAGTGAGCTTAGGAACAGAGTGAAGAAATGTGTGTTGGAACTAATAAATTTTATGTGTTTAACAGATTTCCATATGGAAATATCAACTAGGACATTGGGTATATAAAAATGATTATATGTGAGAAATCTATTTATTTTTCATTGATTACAACAATTTTACATTGACCTCAGTTCTTATGATGACTCTGGATTTTATTTTCCATAGTAATCTAGTAAAAAGTGATGGATAAAACCTGTTTAAATGTCACGTAGGGTTTCAGTATAATGTTTTATAATCAGTACTCACTGGGAGTATCAAGCAGTTTATGAATGGCTTATGAGAGGAAAAGCACATTTTATGGTCATTGGGGGAAGGAAGCCTAGAAGATAACTGGACAAACTAGGTACTGATGACAGTGTACAATCATGAAAGCCTATGTTCAAAGAAGAATAAGCTGATTTTGCCACATATATACATATATACATGCATACACAGATATATATGTAATTTTATTTTTCAACTACAGTTTATGCCCAATGCTATTTTGTATTAGTTTCAGGTGTACAACACAATGATTAGAATTTACAAAGTGGACCCCCAATATTTCAGGTGTCCACCTGACATCACACATAGTTTTTACAATATTATTGACTATATTCCCTATGATATACTTAACATCCCATGGCTATTTTGTAACTATTAGTTAGTACTTCTTAATCCCTTCACCTTTTGCACCCAGGCCCCCAACCCACCTCCCTTCTGGCATGCTTTAAAAGTGATCAAAGCCTCTCAAAATTTGAGCATAATAGAGCAAGTGGGTGATGGAGGTCAATTAATTTAGTCAAATTACTACTTTTGTATATTTTTGGTGATTTATTTCAAAAGTCCCATAATGTAACAGGCAAGCAATAAGAATTCAGTTATAGTTCAGTTAATCATTCAATATGTATAATATATCCTGCAAAAATGATGGTTAGCTCTGTATACCAGAGACCTTTAACTATTACTTGTCTTTAAGAAGAAGAATTTTTGCCCTGATTGGTGTAGCTCAGTGGATTGGGCGCAGGCTGCGAACCAAAGTGTCGCAGGTTCGATTCCCAGCCAGGGTACATGCCTGGGTTGCAGGCCATGACCCCCAGCAACCCCACATTGATGTTTCTCTCTCCCTCTTTCTCCCTCCCTTCCCTCTCTAAAAATAAAAATAAAATAAAATCTTTTAAAAAAAGAAGGTTTTTTTTAAATAAGATTTTTTAAAAAGATTTTATTTATTTTTAGAGAGGGAAGGGAGGGAGATAGAGAGAGAGAGAGAAACATCAATGCGCGGTTGCTGGGGGTTATGGCCTGCAACCCAGGCATGTACCCTGGCTGGGAATCGAACCTGCGACACTTTGGTTCGCAGCCTGCGCTCAATCCACTGAGCTATGCCAGCCAGGGCAAGAAGAAGGTTTTTATACAAGGTCTAAAAAAATACTAGTGGGAGGGGGCAGAGTATATAATTAATTACCCTATCCTAACATACTAAAAATCATTGTTTTGGAGTGTATCTTTAATGGAAGCATGCTATCAGGCAGACTTTAAGATCTAAAACTATCTCAATAACATGGAACTGTTATTATAAATAAACAGCTATATAGTCAAATCTTAACTCTCCATATCAAGATCTAAACTCCCCAGCTTCCAACACAGGCTTAGCACTAAAGCATAATACAAATTACACCTAAATTTTCCAGACTACCAAAGTCTGCTGGTGAAGACCCTGACTTAGAGTTTTGTCGCTGCTCCTTTACTTTCAAAAATAAATGTAAATTAATAGAAAACTAACTGTAAAGGAAAAGAATGGGAAAGACCTCAAGGTCTGCTCAGTCATGATCTCCGTTAACAGTTTGACATATTACTTCTATGTATAACTACTACATCCATTTAACCATGCTTAATATGCCTTAATGTTGTAGCAGATAGCATAGAAAGAACTCTGCAACTGCACTGCTGTTGCTGGCCAGTGTGGCTGGCTTCCTGGTTGCCAGGCAACACCTTTCAGCCTTCAGGTAGCAGCTAGGAATGAGTGGCCAGCGGGAAAATGAAAGTAGGGCCCTTACCGTTGCAATCTAACAAAGACCTTAATACAGGTGGCTAAAAGCAAAGACACCCGTTGACCCAGTCATCCTGAGCCTGGCTGCATAAGGTTTCCAGGCATTCCAAACAACCAGATAGTGTAGCAGTAGGGGAGCCCTTGAAAGTCTGTGTGTATCATCTCCACTAGCTGGGAGAAGGAAAACCTTGAAGCTCTGTATTCATCCCAAGGCCTGGAAGAGGGGAAAAGGGGATCTACAGCGCCCAAAGAAAAGCCCCTAAAACAACTTTGGTTAACTGCCTGCCTCCTGTCACGAATGCGAAATGAACAAATAGAGTCTGCACCAGGATAAGAATTCGCACTAACAGACCTTATACATACCTACCTTTGGGTAGTCAAGTCTCCCCAGGGAAAAGCTGGCACCGCCTTTACCCTTCAATCAAAATGCAATTCCCTCACCCCCATCCTGCCAACCACATAAGTCCTCAGAACAAAAGACTCATCCCTTTTTGGTCACCCAGCCTCTGGCTACCCTGCTGTAGCCATTCTTGCTCTTGCCACCCTTGCTTTTGCTCTCCCATGAGAACTTAGCACTAACAAACTTTGCTTGCATGCTAAATAAGCTTGCTGACATGTAACACTTGACTGCAGCAGCAAGAAGAACCAGGGTTTCTCCAGTAACATTAAAATCATTATAACTGGCACTACTCATGATGGTTGATATTTCAAATTATTTTGAAAGTCACACACATAAAAGCTGCTCCAAATGTTTGTTTCTTGCTCCTTGTTTTTATCAACAGAGCTATTTGTAACTAATGTCTCCCTACTCATACAGATTATTATAAAATGAAACTAAAGCTACCCTAAACATTCTGCCTAAAATAGTATGTAATCATAGAATAATTTGTTTTATAAAATCTACACTTACAACTGCCTTTCCAGTTTAACTATGGTCTCATGCTCACAATGCTATTTATTTTAAAGTTCTTTACAGATTTTCATAGTACATATTTGAAACAAGTTAATAATATAATGTTCCGTGATGACAGTTTCATAGAATGATAGAGACATATGGTATGCCTTTTATTGGATTCTTCTAATGCATATTTAAAATCAACATTTGCCTATTTAACAACAATGGATTAGATGCCATAAACAACCATCCAAAAGCCAGAAAAAAACGTTAATAATAAGGAACAGTTTGTTTGGCAATAATAATTCATTCAGTTCATCTGCTTAGCATATAAATTAAATAACGTGGATCAAAATGATTAGTATAAATTGATTAGCTCTCTACAGACTTAGTGCTATCATGCTAGGCTGTATATTAGCATCTGTTATGAAAAAAATACTTCATAAAATCCAAATATTTATTTAGAATTATTTTAGCTGAGTTCTGGAACTTCATATTTAATATATTTTTAATTGTTTCCAAAAATACTTAAAGCAGAAGTGAAATGCCACCTAAGATATTCATTTAAGCAAGGTATAGTTATAATTATTTGATAAAATTTAATTTAAAACATATTTGAAATGTATATTCTTAATACAAATCTTTAATGTTTAGAATGATTTTAGTTAATCACATAAACCAGAAAATTTGTTGTTAAATACATCACTTGTACATTAGTATTTTTTTAACTTAAATAACTATTAACAACTATGATTTTTATATAGACACATTTGTGAAGGTTTTATGTGGACATATATTTTTAAAAATAATTTATTTATCTTAGAGAGAAGGGAAGGGAGGGAGAAAGAGGAAGACAAATATCAATGTGTGGTTGGCTCTCACGCACCCCTTACTGGGGACCTGGCCTGCAACCCAGGCACGTGCCATGACTGGGAATCGAACCAGCGACCCTTTGGTTTGCAGGCCTATGCTCAATCCAGCGAACTATACCAGCCAAGGCTTATCTCCTAGGATTTTTATAGTTTGCATTTACACATAAGTTCATGACCATTTTGACTTAATTTCTGTGAAGCATGTAACATCTGTGGCAGGCTTATTTGGTTGCATGTGGTACCTGGTACTTTCGGCACCATTTCTTGAGGAGATTTGCCACACTGTATGGCCTTTAATCAAGAATTAGTTGATTACATTCATGCAGGTCTATTTCTGGGGTTTCTTTTTTATTGTACTGATCTATTTGTTTATTTTTTTTGTCAACACCACACTGTCTTGATTACTGTAGTTTTATAGTAAGCCTTGAATTTGGGTAAATTTCTCTTTATTCTTCAATATTGTTTGCTATTGTTGATTATCTATCTCTCCGTATAATCCTTTGAATCATTCTCTTGATATCCACAAAAGAACTTCCTGAGATGGTCCATTTAAAAAAAAATTAAATCTGTGGATTTTCCCTTCATCTTTTTAAAATAATAAATGATTTTTATCCTGTTGGAATGATTTCTCCTTCTGTAAACTTTCAAGGTAGTCTTAAAGAAAAATCCACTATCAAAACATTAAATTTTCCAAAAGCAAAGTTTCAATGATATAGAAATACACTCTCACTACTATTGATCCAACTATATCACTTAGTTTTAGATAAAAAAATATTTTAATACAGCAAAAGCTGTTTATTAGTATTCAGCTTTTAAAATCAACTTATAAGGAAGAAAAGACCTGACTAGGGTTAAAATTTTAAAACACAAACCCTGTAAAATAACAAAAACTGGGAAGTAATGGAGCGGAGAGGGGTAATTGGCACATCATTTCCTAACATTTAACAGCAGAGCATGACTGCATGTGACCCGAAGTTGACAGAGCAAAAAATAGAAGTAGATTAAGTTTATAAAAATAATCACTATAAGAACAAAAAGCAAAAAAATGCAGCAAATATTTTCCTTTGCACATTGGGGTGGGTCAGCAGGCCCAGTAATTGGAGACAACTTTCCTTTCTATACTGCCCGATTCTCTAAGGCAACAATTTTCAACCAGTGTACAGCAAGAATTATTAAAACATGCAATACTTGACTAGCCAGGGCCACTGACCTCTTTTACTTTGGACTGTCAACTACAAAAATAACAACAGTTAACACAGTAGCCATCCTGTGTGAACAAGTCAAGATTATACCTATTTTTTTTTACAGGTTGGCAAAAAAAAATTTTTTTTGGTGTGCCACAGTATTTTAGTAGTTTATATGTGCCATGAGGTGAAAAAGGTTGAAAATCACTGTTTTAAGGAAATGAAGGCATTGCTTCTAAAATTAAAAAAAAAATACTGTTTTTTTTTCTATTACAATTTACATTCAATACCATTTCGGATTAGTTTTACGGGAATAAATAAAAAAAAATGAAGACAGAGGGATTAGGTACTGGATGAGGAGAAGGTCCACACAGCTGCTAAATTCATTGCTCATGCACCCACGGTGCAATGTCACCTGAAGAAGCATTCGGCAGTGCTGGCCTCTAAACAATGACAGTATCCTCAGGGAAGGGGCAGCACGTGCGTTTGCCCACCACAACATGAGCCAGTTCACACATTCTAAGTTTTCAATATAGAGGTTTTCAAACTCTGTTTTTATTTCACCAAGCAGTTCCAAAAGTGTACTGCAAACTGAGGAAGGCCGTTTAGAATCGTGTCCTTCTAACATTTGTCTTTGCAGACCTGTCTTCTCCTACTCAGAACTGTTCGTCCTTAGAAAGGCTGTGAGGTTTGTACTTGTTTGGCTTAGCGAGCTGTTGAAAACTCCCGTTTTCTGTGGATGTCACTTCTATAGGGTGATGGCCCGGTCACTCCGGCAGTGAGCACTCTTGTCCCAGGGTAGCCTGCTCCCCAGTGTCCGCCCAGCGCTCACTGCCACCCGTAGCTCCCCAGCCACAGGCACCTGGAACTGATGCAGACACGCAGGACCCTGACTCAGCTCTGATGCATCCCCCTGGCTCACCTTCTTACTTATTTTATTCCTAAAGAACTTGGCATATTTGAGTTGTAGATCTTTCTATAGGTTAGATTTTCTTGATATATTTTTTTTCTGACTGCATATTCATGGTGAAATTCAATATGCTCTTCTCTCAATATTTCCGGCAAATTGGCAGCTGGAGCCAAAGTGTAGATCAGACTCCTGTTAAATAATTTGGATATAACTATCAAAATATATATATACACATACACACACACGTACATATATATTTAGTGTTGGGCTATTTTATTAAAAAGAACATCGTATCTGTTCTTTCTCTTTATTTATTTATTTTTTGTTTCGGTATGTTAGTAAAAGTTGATACTCATTACTACACTCACTTGTTCATTAAGGACGGTGAAATGTTGCCATTCAAAATATCTTTTCTTTTGAATTATTGGTTCAATTTTTGTTGTTTTTCAAATATGAATACTGGCACTTTTTCTTAAAAATGCATTTTTTTAAGATTTCATTTATTTATTTTTTAGAGAGGGAAGGGAGGGAGAAAGAGAGAGAGAGAGAAATATCAATGTGGGGTTGCTGGGGGCCGTGGCCTGCAACCCAGGCATGTTCCCTGACTGGGAATCGAACCTGCGACACTTTGATTTGCAGCCTGTACTCAATCCACTGAGCTACTCCAGCCAGGGCAAAAAATGTATTCTTATCTAATTAATAAAAACATTGTTATTTTTAGATGTTGGCATTATTATTACTTAGGTTATAATACCTAATTGCTGCCCTGGCTGGCATAGCTCAGTGGATTGAGCGCAGGCTGCGAACCAAAGTGTCGCAGGTTTGATTCCCAGTCAGGGCACATGCCTGGGTTGCAGGCCATGACCCCCAGCAACCGCACATTGATGTTTCTCTCTCTCTCTTTCTCCCTCCCTTCCCTCTCTATAAATAAATAAATAAAATCTTTATTAAAAAATAATACCTAATTGCTAATTATTTCAAGAGTAAATTCTAACTGAAGATTTACTTAGCACTGCTCATGTATTGAGTTTAAAAACCATAAGCTCCTTAAAGGCAGATTCTTTTTGTCTCCATAGTGGACATTGTGTTGGTTCATGCATGGTGCTGGTAATCTTTTAATAAATGAATGATTTTTAAGGTATCAGCAGAAATGACTGGCTTAGAGAGCAAAATGCCAGCTAAAATGAAAGCTCCACTCATAAGGATGGAGTCCTGGTTCAATGGGACAATGAAACACTGAAATAACAAAACTCAAGTTTCTTTCAAAATTGACAGCTCAAATGTCCATGGGAAAGCATTGTCTTATTCATTCAACTAAAGTATTCTTTAGGCAGAAATGATATCAATTTACCATGCTCAGCAATGTTTTATTTAACTGCTTCCAGTAGGTTCTTTGATCAAAATTTGAAGTGTGTGAGATCCTCAACACCTATGTTTGCTGTGCTGTTCCCCAAATGTTCACCACAATGACACTGCGTACCCCGACATACACTCCCGTCTGTTACCATGAACATCTCATTTGCAGTAGAACTTAATTGAAAGGTTTTTATGATGAGGATATGCATGCTTCAAGATGAGGTCTGAGGTGGCACTGCTGAAGAATTTATGAATTAGATTTGTCTGCTGAGCTGCAGCAAAGGTGACAGCCTCCCCAGTTTACAACCGTGTTTTTAATTTAGACATGTTATGCATGGCCAGAAACGGCAACATTCATTTCCTTTTTACAAGCCTTATTACTTATGAATCATGACAGCAGCTTAGCTGCATTAATTTGAAGGGATGAGTAGATAACAGTATCAAAACTGCTTAATTTTTAAAAAATCCTATTCTCCAAAGAAGCAAAAGAAAAACAAAGTAGCATTTTCTGTTTTCACATAAAAAATATATGGTGGTGCTGAAATATTTAGAAAGAAGGATATTGATGCTGAAACTTGCTTTGGATGATGTCCTAAATTAAGAAGTGATCGTTACAGGTGGAGGAGTGAAAAGGTGACCAGACAAACAAGTACAGTGCAATGTTAATTCTAGTACCAAGGTGGTAGGTCTAGATTTCTGCTATAAAATCCTATGCAAATTTCTGTATGTTTGAAAATTTCACAATAAAATGCTGGGAAATGCAGGTTAAAATAGATAGTACAGTTTTAAGGGGTATGTAAAAAGTATACAAAGATGTATTTCATTTCACTGTTGCCAATTACCCTTTGAAAATTGAAGCAAGTTGGGCTAAATTGCTAATATGCTCTTGTTGCTGGTGGAAGTGGGGCTCTTCCACATGATCCTGAGAAAAGCATTTCACAGACCCACACACAGGAGACTGTGGTGTGACGAGATTTATTCAGCTGGAGAGCTGCCCCTATGTCCCTTCTCTGTCCTGTTGTGGAAAAAGCCCAACTGCATCTTTATTCAGCAAGACCAAAACCAAAGGCCAGTGTCCTGAGTTTCTGTTTCATAGTAAAGCTTAGTCTTTCCACATCCACAGTTGGCTTCTAAGTGGTCTCCGTCCCAGTCCAAGCTTAGCACTGTTCTCAGCAGTGCTGCTGTACCCCGGCTTCTGCCTGGACCCTGCACTTGGAGTCCACCTGGCTGACAGCTGTGTGGCTGCTAGGGTTACGTGGTTATGAAGGGAAGGCTCACGAGAGAGTTTTGTTCCTTGGGATTATATTATGGTGGGCTTGGACTGGACCAGGAGCCTTTTCAAAATAGCCAATTATCTTCCCAAGCTTTTGAGGGCTTCTGATATGTCCACCCCGAGCCAACTGATTCCTTTCCCAGGTTAGACTGACAGGCCGTTATGGCCAAGATCCCCCCTGCGCCATTTTGACTGCTGTTGTGCATGTGCTTACCTTCCTATGCTCCCCCCAGCAAACTGCTACCAGAGTTGGGGAAGGGAGGAGTGTTAATCCTTGGCAGGGCGATGCTGTGATCCCCTGGTGTGCGTGAAGCTATAGCTTCCTGCGGAAGTAAACGGGCCTATGTTCCCTGGTTGATTGTGCTCAACAATGTCCAGTACCTTTTGCCTCCTTTCTTATTAATAATTAGCTTACTTTCCATGGTAAGACTCCATTTATGTTGCTAAGTATTTGGACATTGGAACTCTTATGTATTGAGTAATGCTCTGAAAACCACTCTTCGTAGTGCTAACCAGTTCTACCCATGATAGGTAGTTGAATGAACTTCACAGGTAGCATAGTAGATCCATTGATTATACAATTTTCCATGTTTATGACTAAACACGAGTCTAATCTATTGTATACTAATCAATCCCAATGACAATTAATGTTAAACTGCTTTCTTTTGAGTATTAATTAGTTATCCTAAGCTACTGGTGCACATCAGCTGTCTCTTGCATTTTTCTCTTGTATTTTCACTCATGTGTGATAGTTCATACCATTCTCTATCAAAGAATATCGCTACAGGCTTTTCAACAAATTCTAGGTAGTATACCATATCAAAAGGGATGAATCAAATGTTTGGAGACGGCAAGACGTTCCATTAACAAATGATACATGAGAACTACTGAGATGGTATGTTGTGTGGGACTGAGAAATACTGAATGGCCGGGCTCTGGAAGCCCAGAGCTCCGCACAGGAACATGCTTCAGGCAAGGCTGGCACTTTTATTAAGACAAAATGGTGACTTGAAAGGAAAAAAGTCTATCAAGTTTTTCGGGAAACGAGGTAAGGCTTACAGAATTTGAGGCAATATAGTGTGATATTTAAGCAAGTCTCGGGTCAGAAAGCCTAAACTTAGAGTCCTCTTGTGTGCAGCTCAGAAGCTCTGTGGCCATATCTGAGTCCTGGAGTACCTGTGAGCCTAAGTTTTCTCATCTTCAAAGTTGAGTAGTAGTACCTTATATTTATAAGGCTTCTCATAAGTTATCAGGCAAAATTATACACACTTATATTCTATAATGCCTGGAAAATAGTACATAATCAATACATGATCATTGTTATTAACACTTCTTCAGTAAGTAGCAAAGGTGAGTATTCAAAATTAGGTGTTGCTTCTTTAAAAGTAAACAAGTCAGGTATCACTTTGGAAAATAAGAAATATATAAATTTAGATTATTTAATAAAACTATATTTTTGTAGCTAAAGGACTGGAATATCTACTAGATTTGTGCAGAGAGCTGGGTTTTTAAAAATATTTATTTATTTTTAGAGAAAGGGGAAGGGAGGGAGAAAGAGGGGAGAGAAACGTCAATGTGTGGTTGCCTCTCATATGCCCCCCACAAGCGACCTACCTACAACCCAGGCATGTACTCTGCCTGGGAATTGAACCAGTGACCCTTTGGTTCACAACCCATGCTCAATCCACTGAGCTACCCCAGCCATGTGCAGAGAGCTGTTTTAAAAAATATTGAAAAAATAATGGCTGCTGAATTTATATTTAAAAATATTTTTCTTTGGAACCACATTAGCTATGTTAAAAATAAGGTATATTTTATAAGCAAAATAATAGAGCAATAATGCCACATGTTTTTAATGATTACCTGTATAGACTGCACATGCATTTTTAAAAAATAAATGAAGATTAACATTAAAATTAAAAATTGTTACTTCTAGGAATGGGGTGAAAATAAAGATAGTCTTCTAAAGATAAGGTAGCCTGGTATCTCATGTCTTACAAAGAACGTAGATTTAACCAAGACCATTGTCCCTAAAGATGGCATATACAAACTATAGAAGTGAATCTTTAGAGTAGAAAATATATATTTTACATGCTTGCAATTAGTTTGTAATAATATATTGATTTATAGTATTAGTAGGCACTAAAGTGTACCAGCATTTCATACAATATTGTTTGCTAAAACACCAGTTTTGACAGAATAGTTATTCATCTTGGATTATTCCTAAGGATATTTTTAATGATTAATGATATGTCATTGTTTTATAAACCAAAATAAAATAGATGCCAGGAAAATATTTTAAACACAAATATAAGCATAAAGAACATATTACATATTTTGAAGTTGACATATGTTGGATACTAGAAACTAAATTTTATTCTTAAAGGTAGGAAGAAAAAGAAATATTTTACAACTAAAGAGAACATATGCTATAGTGGGTTTTTTTCTGCATTATTATAATCTATATAAACTGAAGGAGTCAATGATAAAATTTTCCCTACAGTAGCAGGTTGAAAGAAATGAAGTACCCTTCCATATCTTGGCTATTGTGAATAGTGCTGCAATGAATACAGGAGTGCAGGTAACTCTCCCAGACCTTGGTTTCATTACTGTTGGACAGACATCCAGAAGTGGGATTGCTGCATCGTATGGTAGTTCTATTTTAACATTGAGTTTTAATTTTTTGAGATAACTCCATACTATTTTCTACTGTGGTTGTAATAATTTACATTCTCACCAACGGTACACAAGCATTCCTTTTCTCCACAGCCTCACCAACACTTTTTATCTTTCGATAATACCCATCTTAACAGGTGCAAGTCAATATCTCACTCTATTTCGGATTAGCATTTACCTGATGATAAATGATGTTGAGCACTTTATATGTACTTGTTGGTCCCTTGACCCATTCCCCTTATTTCTTACTGTGTAAATAAACTTAGTTTTCCTTAATAAATTATTAGCCCCGAAGACCTCTCCTTTAGGGTTTGCTTTATAGATGATCAAAGTTACAATAACCCCCAATGTTGGAGCAAAAAGTTCAGTTTCATTCCCCAGAAGGGTAGGGATTTATGAAACAGTTACCTACTGGAATCATTAGAAAAAGATAATGCCTTGGTCATCTAAGCCTTTATAAGATCATTTCCTAAGGCTAATCTTTCCACTGTGGTGCCCTAAACGGATTTTATTTAAAGTTTGCATTTCTTTAATAGACACTGCAGAATTTGAGCTAACTCAGACCGGGAGTTTGAGCAGTGACTTCAGCAGATCAATTTGGCCCTGTTATATATCCAGTGAAGCGTATGCACAGCACAATCAAGGGTGAACGACTCCTCACTCCACTAAGAATCTGTAGCAGTAATAAATAAAGCATATTAAATCTTATAAATTATGTTGATAAGTATTTCCACTTAGGCATAAATCAAATTATGGTGTCTATCCACAGTGTGAGTATTGTACAGAATAGTTTCACTGCCCTAAAAACTCCCTGTGCTCCTTCAATTCATCCTGCCCATCCTCACTCCAGGACTTCTAGCAAACAATGATCATCTGAAATATCATATATTTGGAATCATACAGAATATAGCGGGCTCAAATTTTCTCTCAGCAATATCCATTTGTGATTTTCTACATTTTTTATGGCTCGAACACTCATGTCTTTATTTTTTCTGATTAATATTCCATTGTATGAATTATCATACATTATTTACTCTTTCAACTATTACATTTTATTGCTTCCATATTTTAAAAAAATTAATAAAATTGCTGTTAATATTTGTGTGCATGTTTTTGTGTAACAGATTTTAAAGTTATGTAAGTAAATACTACAGAACACAGTTACTGGACCATATGTTAAGAGTATATTTTGTTTTGTAAGAAAATTTGACATTTTCTTACAAAACAACAGTCTACCAAAGTAGCTATACCATTTCCAATTTAAAGGAAAAACCTAAACCTTATATTTACTTCTAACATTTAATGAGAACAATAAACTACAACAACTTGAGATTTCATGAATTTATATAATATTTTAGTAAAAATATATTTTAGTGAATACATTTTTAAAAGGTATAAAGAAATAAATATTGAGGTTTTGCCCAGGTGGTGATATCTGGTCATCAGCTCCATCACATTTTGGAAATTAATAGTTTCTTTGAATAGAGCGTACTAAAATATGTGAAGTCTTAGTTTCTGCTAAACATGTATTACATGTAAAATTCATTATTCATTTTAAAGAAATTTCAATGTTTCTAAGTGTATGTATGCTTTAGTTCTTTAAAAATTACATGAAATAAGATATTTTTAAGATGAAAAGTTTCAGGAAATTTAAGAAGTTTATTGTTATAACTCAAATAGAAGCCACTAAAAGTTTACAAAGGGTAATTTTAGGAGCATAGGACAGTTACTACTGATAAAGAATCCAGCTTGTGAGACAGCTAGATTCCAATAAATCAGTTTATAATATTACGTGTCTCTACTTTTAAAACTGTTTCTTCTTTCTAAAAAATTCTATTACATCAATATTACAGCTTCTAGAAATCTTTGGATAAGAAGTAAGGAAGTTGAAGCAATAAAATTGGTAATTTTCAGTTGTGCAGTGTTTGGACATATGAAGTCAGGGGAATGTTTCACTTTAGTTTTAGTTCTATCTGTACAAATCACCCAATTGCCCTTCTAGGCTTTCCCTGTGGTGATATCTTACAGTGTCATCAAACACTGTAGAGTTTGAACTTCAATAGACTCACAAAAATGAGACAATACATACCATCAGTTCAGCAACAAACTTCTTTTTCTTATTACTTTTTATTTCTAACTGCACATATTCTGGTTGATGACTGTCCTATAAGAACTTTTAAGGACTTCTAGGGTAAAACTTTGGACCATAATACCTGCATGATTTCGAAGTGCTTTTTATATATAAAGTGACATTGGATTTTAAAATATATTAGCATATATTAAAAATCCAATGTGTACTATTAACACACATTAAATGAATGGATAACTTGAAAACTTTAATGAGGACAATAGCAAATGAACTAAATGAAGTATTGATTTTTTATAAATCATTATCAACTTTAAGTATGTATATTTATACAAATTTATGTTTTAGATGGTTTTTCATGGTTTTATTGTTTTCAAGATTGTCAGTTCATAAAGATATATGATGTCAGAGGCATAGAAGGAAAATTTCATTTTTTATTCTCTCTTCTCTATGTTTAAATTAAACTCACTGAAACTGATAAGCTTCAAGCCACATCTGGCTACTGAAGTTGGGTCCTGTGAAGGCAAAACATAATTTTTAAATTATCTTTAGAGTGACCAATTGTGGATCTGACATATCAAGTCACCTAAATGATTTTTTCCTTCATACCCCATCTATAGGAACATACAATACTTAATCTGAGATGATATAGTATATGACTACACATAACCAGACAGATTAAAATTGTCCTCTACTCTAGGAAATATATTGGAATAATATCAGATGTTGATAGCCAACAACAGGTTTGTCTCTTTCTTACTGTACCACAAAGAAGATAACTATTATAATTTTTAAAGTTTGTGGTCATATTAACGAGATATAGCCTTATCACAAAGGGCTCTCAAATATTGACTAGTGTCAATAAATCCTTGGAGAATATATTTCAAGTTGAATATACTGTGTATAAATCTAGAGCTCCAAAGAACAGTCTATGGTTTTGGACACATTTGGATACTTTGGATTATTTTTTAAGATTTTATTTTTTATTTTTTAGAGAGGGAAGGGAGGGAGAAAGAGAGAGAGAGAGAAACATCAATGTGGGGTTGCTGGGGGTCATGGCCTGCAACCCAGGCATGTACCCTGACTGGGAATCGAACCTGTGACACTTTGGTTCGCAGCCCGCGTTCAATCCACTGAGCTTCGCCAGCCAGGGCTGATACTTTGGATTTTTGTGTCAGTGTTATCCATTTTGTATAATAATCCAGGGAAAATTACTTAGTATAAAAAGAAAGGAATCTCAAGATTAAAATTCCAGTGAATTCTCACCTGTATGTGCAGATACAAGAAAGAAAACCAAAGAAAAACTTAAAAACTCAGAAGAAAAACATAGCAAAGTCAGAGAATTCAAGGGAGCAGAAATCTCCAGAAAGAAAGATCCAATTTCTAAAGAATGCAGATATTCTGATTAGTAAAGGAAGATTTGTATATATTGGATCTATTAGAAACTAGCAATTGTCACACTAATTACCACAGAGTAGTGTTACTCATAACTCTATAGGTACAGAAGTAGCAGGCCGAAGGAAGTACTTCCTTGTGGCCATAACTTTCTCCATGAATTAGGAAGAAGGTCTTCTAAAAACTGAGAATGAAGAGAAAGCTGGAGAAGGAGGAAGGTTTATGCAAAGGTTTGGGTTAGCCCCAAGGGTCATGAGAAAGGGATTTGTCAAAAATTAATCAACCTTTAACCTTCATATAAATTTGGTAGCTACTTTATATCACATACATGTCACACATTTTTGCATCTCTTATTCCTATTTTGACACTGTTTCTTATACCTGTAATTCAATTTTACTTATTTCCAACTACCAAATCTTATTTATAGATGTATGATTGATTTACTCCAAGACCCTTTCTGATTCCCTCCTATTAAGATGAGATATCAGCTTCTTTTGAACTGTAAAAATGCTACCATAAAACAGCCAGAGCACTGGGGAGTGTGCCCCATTGGCCAAGACAGCAGCAAGGGGGTTGTTGTACTGAATACTCAGAAAGCTAGAAATCTCAATAGATAGGGTCCCAAGCACAGAAAAACATGCCAAGATAACTGGATAGAAAAAAAGTTCTTCCAAAAGACCTTCCTCTCCCATAACACCCATATCAGATTGAAAATGGGACCAGGGGAAAGCAGGCTCATGCACCATAGAATTCAAAATGGCAAGGGGAGGTGCTGGACCAAAGAGGACTGTCAGTCTAGATCAGGGAAAGGAGGGATTGGTTGGGAGGTGGATCCTGTGAAAGTTTGGAAAGTTGATTGGTCATTTTGAGAAAGCACCTGGTCCATCCTAAACCCAAGCTAGTACAATCCCAGGAAAACAAAGAACTCACTCTGGCCCACATGGTGATGCACTCACTGGTGATTTGTATGCTCTCTTGCATGCTTTCATAGGGTACACAAATGTATGACCCTAGCAGCTGCATGGCCCAAGGCCATTTGGGATCTACATGCAGCTATAGGAAGAAAACAGAAATAGAGACAATCTGGAAACAAGCTAAGCTACCTGGATGAGGACTGAGACTGCTTAGCAACACCTGTGGGCTCCAAAGGACTGTACTTTAAAGCTGAGTGGAAACTCTGGACACTGACTTTTGTCTTGGCCTTGCTGAGAACATGGTTGGAGTTTTCCCCTGGTGGAAAAAGGAGAAGGTCTTTGAGATGGGAGTCCATCATTCTCTCTGATCATACAGCACCCAAATAAAACCTATTTCCTTTTGCTCCAGAATCTGCCCCACTCACTAGTTTGGCTTTTGTAACTACAGGCAGCTGGACCTCCATTTTTGTTCAGTTACCAAAACAGTAATTTCTATGATATTTTTGGTTCTGTTTATACCCCTAGAATCTTTCAAGTAGCAAAGTGGAACACAATTGGTATCTTATTTCTCCATGTTCCAGGCATTGAAAGCAACCCAATCTCACTCTTAGAAATAGCCCTCTCCCATCCATTGAAACAATTTTAGGATGTAAATTTTGAATTGAAAATTGGGCCATTGCTCATGAATCATCACATACCTTACTATGGCTTAACTGTAGTAGTAAAGATAATTAAGGGTGTATAATCTTGAACTCAAAGAACTAAAAGAAAGAAAGGTGTGAAAAAAATGCAATGGAGAAAGGAAAAGTGATATGAAAACTGTTGAACCCAAGGCGTTTTTTAATTTGATTTCTAAAAATTCTAGTGTAGGTTTGTTGATACATACATAACCAAAAAATACAATTAAAAATATGGGGAATATACTCTGGAAAGAATATATATGTATACCCAATATATATTCTGTCCAGGAAAGTATCCATGCAATCAGCTGCCCCATAGTGTATTTCTGAATCTCATCAATGGGACTGAAATTTCTTCCCTTTCAAAGATGAATTTAATTTTGGGAAAATTCAAAAGTCTCAGGGTGCCAAATCTCAGCTGTAGAGAGGCTGAGTCACCTGAGTGACTTGATATTTCACCAAAAATCTCTTTATGAGACATGATGCATGAGTGGGTACATTGCTGTAGTGGAGATGCCAATCACCAGTTGCCCATAGTTGCAGTTATTTTCATCATATTGCATCTCTCAACTGAGAAGGAGCATTGAGGCAGTACTCCTTATTAATTGCTTGGCTTGGAGGGGAGGCATACTCATTGTGGACAATACTTTCTCAATAAAAAAAAAAAAAAACACAGTTAACATGGCCTTGGTCTTGCTGCAACTTTGTCATGCCTTCTTCAGCCATGGAGAACCAGGTAATTTCCATTGGGATGACTGGGCCTTTGTTTCCAGATCACAGCCATGGGCCCATGTTTCATCTCTGGTTATGCTCATCTTGGGAAATCTGGTTCATTAGTAGTGGTTTGAATCAAGTTAGTAGCAACTGCAGCACGATGTTCCTTCTGCTCTGGGAGCGGATGCCACAAAATGAATTTTGCCACAACATTTTTCATGCAAAGATCCTACATCAAAATCTCAGAAACAATAGTTTTTGGAATCTCCAGATCAGCTTCTAGTTCTCATATTGTCAGTTACTGATCTTTGCGGGTTGCAGCCCATACACATTCAGCATTCTCATGTAGTCTGTTATTACAGGCTTTCCAGAATATGGATCATTTTCAATAGATTCTCAACCATTTTTGAAGCATTTCTGCCACACTTTTATTTGCATTACACTAATTGCATCATCCCTGAAAGACTTCTGAATTATCTGAATAGTTTCTGTGAAAGAATGTTCAAGCTTAACTCGAAATTTGATGCAGATTTGTTGTTCTACTCCCTCAGTCATTTTGAATGTGATGGCCACACAGTATGCATGCTCACCTGAGGGTGTCTACTGCCTCCACTGACTAGTACAGTGAAGTCACCATGGTCATGCACACCTATTCCAGTCCTCTCTCCTTGGCTGCCCCATTACATACATCAATGTTGTACAAGCATTCTCCTTATATTAAGTGACAGGACTTTTCCCAAACTGTGTATATTTGTAAATTATAAATATAGTCTATATTTATATATATAGTCTATATAGAGAATATATAAAATATGTATATTTTTATGAGAGATTCATGAAGTTTATGCTGGGTTCATGGTTATGTGGCTGCAGATGAGCATCCTCAATGAGGATGCAGTTTGGTCCAGATCAGGATAAACTAAAATGGGTCCATGGCTGTAGTTAGATATACTCAACCACATAAGAGAAATCAATACACTATCTCTAGCACATGGTTGAATTCAGGGTTACCACATGAACACCAAATTTTGCCATTTCCCATGAAACACTAATATTTTTCTTCTGGTTGGTCTCCAGATTGCTAGTAGTAGGGTTATTTGGGTTGGGGAAATTTTTAATTCAAATCTTGAGAACTGGCAGCAACCTATTTGAAACACAGGATCTAAATTGAAAACAGAAAGACCAACAATATTTATGTAATACTACTCATTTTACTAAAAATGTAGGTGCCTATAATTCTGTGGCTCCTAGGCAACTCCACCTGCGGAAGGTAATTGCAGTTCTGCTGCTGCCTTTCCTGGTTCTTTGGGGTTATGTTTATTGTTAAATGTATACATTTCTTAATTGAATTTTAAAGATACTGGACAGAAGTACTTTCTCCAAGCTCAAGCCATTTGATACACAGCGTGGACTGTGTCTGAGGTTTGTCTGCTCACATAACGTTTTAGGCCTTGTCAAATTGTCAACAAATAAGAATTTAATATGAAGTTTCACCCGAGAATCTACATAGGAAGCAAAGGTGTCCATTTTATTGTAATCTCACCAAGTGAGCCTACAGGGGGCTTGTTTACATAAATTTGGATCTTTCATCCCAGTTATTGAAAGGCCAATGGCCTACATAGTAGGACTATCCATTAGGCACAGTCTAGGGATATGTATCAGTAAATATTAAGGAATTTATACATATATATATATATATATATATATATGGATTATATATATGTACATTATATATAATATATAGAATATATAAATATTATAAAAATATTTTTTCTATCAGCCCAAAGAAGACAGATTCATCATCTCCCAAGACCGCAAAAGCAATGCTATTAAAAAAGACCACATGATTGAAACATTTTCAAGGATCAACTGCACACAGTTTTTAGATGATCAGAAGGTGGAGACTCACACTGACTGTTGGCATGGTACTGGGTTACTAGCCAGCATCAGAATGAGTGATGCCAGGCTGTGGAATGAGACTTTCTCCTATCTGGTATGTGCCATATTCAATAATATTGGAGTTCTCATTTTCTGATCAGCCCCTTCTCTTTAATCTCGCCTCTTAGGCCAGTGCAGTGTCTCTGCTTATTTATGTATCACCTTGTCAGTGCAACATTTCCTGAGCACCCTCTGTTGAAAAGCACTATCTCTTTCTGATTACATTCAACTTAATTACTCTGCTTGGTGTTTCTTTATGGTATGTAATATCTGATATGTGAATTTATTCTTTTGAAAACTTTATTGTCTGTCTTCAATTAGAATATAATCTTGAGAATTTGGTTTTAACTGCTCATGATTTTGGTCTTGATTCCTAGAACAGTGCTTGGAATGTAGTTAGTACTTTATATCTTTAGAATGAGGGAATAAATGAAGCCAGAATGCGAGGCATGCTTAGGCTGGAAGGCATCCCATTGTTCAGAACTTATATTCCTCTTGATGTATTTTATTAATATGAAGTGGAGGAATCCTACTAGATGTGAGACTTCCAGAAATAAAATAAAGTAATTGTTTTCTAAGTGGTATTCTTGCTGTTTAGGAGACTGAAGAATAAATGCTTTTGTCTATTCTTGAGCACGTTTGCCCCAGATTGCTGTGGCTCTATTGTCTAGGAGAGACTTTAGCTTATTTTCTACTTACTATCCTATGATTTTTTTTGTAATAAAAATCAATAAATAAAGACAGAACTTCAAACACAACTATTCACAATTACTTTCAGCTAATATGGCATCAGTATAATGAGTAACTGTAGCATTTGAATTAGATTTAGGCCACCTGTTTTATGTCCACCTACTGAATTATGATATCGCGCCAGATAATTTAAATACCCAGGTGGCTGAACAAACAATAAATCAAACTGCTGGCTCTGAAAGAAAAGAGCATTTTGTTCTTGATAACCAGCATTAGCAGTGACTCATAAGATCACATAAGCCAAATCAATGACTGCACACTAACCAGGAGTAATTAGGAAACGTCCTTCAATGTAGAAATACGGTCTGTCACAGTTCTCATCTTATTGTGGCAACCTTTTTTAAAATCTGCAAATGATTCTAATAACATTCTATAAATAATGGCCAACACTCATCAGATTTTTGCACCAGCCAGACAGAGATCATAGTTACGATAATGTTGCCATTGACTATAACCTACCCCTCTGATTTTCATAGTGACAGTAGAACTTTACTTATCCTCCCTAAAATACAGAAATTGTGATTTCATATTTATGGTTGTATTGTGGCAGGATGACTTTCAGGACTGACATTTTGATGTGCAAAAATGTCTCCGCCCTGTGTTACTTCATCCTTTCATGTAAGAACTTCTCCTTCCCCCAGAACCACAATAAAACAACTGATTTGTCTGTTTACAGACTGGGGGAAGCCTCCGCAGGAAATCACCTTGGTTTTCTATGTCCAACTTGGACACTGTAAAATCTGCCTGCCTTAAATTTTTTCTCCTCAGTAGCTCTGATTATTAATACAATCGCTGTTTCCTAAATCTCCCCCCAATTTTTGAACAACAGTGTTTGTCAGAAACATTTGTGTTTGAGTGTGGAACTTATGGTCTCCAAATAGTTATTTTTATGAATTAATTATTTGGAGCAATAGACATAGAGATAAATCCAAGGAGGAGTGTTGAGACAGTCCGCTTCTTCTTGTTGATGCTATAGGTCTTGCAAAGTAGAATGAGTGTGTGTCTTAGTGTGTGTGTTGCTGCTGTTGTTGACAGGCAGGGACTGGCCTTTGTATTAATGTCCTAAGGCTGTAGTAACAGATGACTACAAACTAGGTGACTTAAACAACAGAAATGTATTGACTCACAGTTCTGGAGAGTGGAAGTTCAAAATCATGGTGTGGACAGGGCCATGCTCCTTGGGGAACCTACTGAGGAATACTTCCCTGCCTCTTCCTGACTTCTGATCACTTGCCAGAAATGTTTGTCATTCCTTAATTTGTAGATACACCACCCAAATCCTCAAACTTCAGAAGGCCCTCTCCCTGTGTTTCTATCTTCAGATGACCATCTTATAAGGACACCAATGTGACCGGGTTAGGTGCCCACCAGGCTGCAGTGTATGATCTCATTAATTTACCTATGTCTGCTATGATGACCTTATTTCCAAATTATCTCACATTCTGAAGGATTGGAGGCTAGGTCTTCAACATGTCTTTTTTTGAGGGATATAATTCAACTTATAGCCACCTACCTTCTTTATTTCCCTTAATTTGGTTTCTGGCTTTTGGGAGGGACACTGGTCAGTGTGTCCATGGCTGCCAAGTGGGCAATTCCACCATAGCTCTGCTGCAAATGGAAGTGATCACGTGTGCTAGTTGAGACCTTGGACCCCTGGAGTCCAAAATTAATGAGCCCTGAGCAGACACTTGTCTCCATCTAGAGCGGGTGATCATCACATTGGCTGAGCAAATCCTTCATTACCCAGAGACAAAGACGTTTTTAGGGTTAGCTTATCCCCAGTTATAAGCAGCCAGCAAAATAGAGTGAATTTAAGAAAAAATGTACTTGAACTTCAATAAAAGGAAAATTGTCTTGTTTGTATTTAGTCATCTAATTATGGTGATGACTATAAAGATGCAGTTGCTTTTTCACTAACCTCTTGGTCTTTTCCCTTAAAAGTGTACCTCCCTATCTGGTGTGGCTCACTGGATTGAGCGCAGGTCTGTGAACCAAAGGGTCACACCTTGACTCCCAGTCAGGGCACATGCCTGTGTTGTAGGCCAGGTCCCCCATGGGGGGCACACAAGAGGCGACCACACGTTGATGTTTCTCTTCCTCTCTTTCTCTTTCCCTTCCCCTCTGTCTAAAAATAAATAAATACAATCTTCTTTTAAAAAATGTTCACACTTTTTTCCAAAGGTAGGATGTTGTTCACAGATTGGGGCTTTATAATCTATCTGTTTTCCTGCTTGCTGTCACCATCTGTGGGACCTAAACTCTTAAAGAGTTGTATTTCTGTGATGAGGGCACCTTCACTGAGGTCTTCCAAACCCTCTGATTAAGCACTGCTCATCTTGTCAGTATATTTTGTTTAATTTTACAATCACTGGGTTAGCAAGATACCTGCTATATCTTACATGAAACTGAACAAGAATTTTAACTAATTATTGCTATTACCAGGTGAGTACATAGAGATGATTGTAACATAATAATGGCTTATCTAAGATGCTTAAACAACATCAGCTTCAGGGGAAAAGAAACATTTAAAAGAAGAGAGAAAAATAAGTGTCTGAACTGTGAGAAGTCTACCTGATCTTTCCTGCCTCTGGGAAAGAGGAAGATCCAACTTTAGGCATGATTTCTAAGCTACTGTGTCATTCATTTGTTTCTACTTAAGGAAACAACACAAAATAATGAGTACTTATTTCTCATGATTCTGTGAGTTTTCTTGGGCACATCTGGTCTTGCTTGGAGCCTCCTACAAAGTTGCATTGAGCTGAAAGATTGCTTGATAAATGTTTGTTTATTCTCCAAGACACTCTCCATGTGGTCTTTAATCATTCAGTAGTCTAGCCTGGCTTGTGTACTGCATGACGACTGGATTTGACAATGGCAAATCTCTGCTGTCATGTTTCAGCCATCAAAGCAAGACACAGGCTGTAATCAAGGGGAATACAGCAGACTCACCCCTTACATGGGGAGTGGTATGTGCATACATATTGGGAATAATTGTTAGCAGTCATATCTGGAGACAGCTTACTTAAGTATCAAATATCTGCAATTCAATACTGTCATCAATTTTACTTCTTACTGTTAATAAATGGTGATATCTTACTTTACTGAAAAATGTCCAGTCAGAAGAATGAAACCATAAGATAACTTGTACAGGTAGATTTTCAAATAAAAAGTTGAACTATAACAGGGTACTGAAATAATGAGGAATTGACTGGTAACAAGAGACCTCTAAAGATATTAAACTAGCAGATATAAGAAAGACTGTATAGCCTTAGATCTGAATTAAGGTATTCCAGTAAAAGTTATCTCCCTCCCAAGGAAGTTGGAAATGATAATAGCTTTAAAAGAAAGAGATATTCTATTTTTAATCACTTCCACTGGGGTAGAAATTATGGACAGCAATGGTATATAATTACAACATATTTTCCTTATTCAAGTCACTGAGAATATTTTCTATTAAAAACTAGAAATATGAAAATAACAAATAAGATGCATACGTTCTCAAGATCTAATGTACAGTGTGGTGATTATAGTTCATATTATATTAAAATCTTGAAAGTTCTTGAGAGAGTAGGTCTTAAGTGTTCCCACTGCAGATAATAAATGACAATTATGTGGTGTAAAGAATATGCTGGCTAACACTACATTGGCATTCGTTTTACAATATGTAAGTATGTTCAAATCAGCATGTTGTATGTACACCTTAAACTTGCACAACACTGTTGGTCAGTTAAATCTCTGTAAAGCTGGGGAAAAACTAAAAAGTCAAAAGTATGATTATTACTGATTATAATAAAGAAACCATAAGAATGATACTAAGCAATATAGATTTTATTTATTCCACCTTTTTGAAAAGTTACAAAGTGCTGCCACACTTTAAATGTCTACACAACTTTGCAGCACATTGTTTAAGGACAAACAGTGACAAGTTTCGTGACATTTTTCCTGGGACATGGAAGACATATCACATGGCCAATTCTCTGAGATCCTTTGGCTTAAAAATAGTATTTTCTAAGCATGTTGTGAAAATGTTGAAGCCATGGTCATTTATAGTTGTCTTTGAAGCTTTTGAATGAAAATCAGTGAAGAGTTTTTTTCACATAGATTTAAAAGAGTTAAAGGTAGCATGTCTGGCAAATCTAAAAAATATAAAATCTTTCTTGAGAAATACATTTTGCTTTAAATATCCTCAGTAAAACACATAAATCAACAACTTTGACTGTTAGTAGAGTCCTCAGTTTCATGATTTTAGATTGCAAATATCTTAATCTCTATATTTTGACCCAAAAGACATTTAGACATCATTGTTTGGCACTGACAACTTTATATTCCCTGTGCTAATTATATGGATTATTAAACTAAACTATGCAAAATAATCATAAATATATTGAACACCAAGATGGCCATTGAAATGGGTAAATTAAAAAAAATAAACAAGTGTAGATTATCTTATGAGGAAATGTTAAGAGATTTTTTATATAATATTTAGGAAATAACAGCTAACTCTCTTCTTCAGAGCAAAAAGTATTGCTGGCTGGCATCATGACAAATAGATTTATCAATCACTAAAATATACATGCAATAATAATTAGTAACCACAGAAATAACAAACTCGCTGAGGAAGCACACTTGGTCTGAAAATATCAGTAAGAAATTGTATGAAGTTATAGCAAATGTTAAATACTCAGTAGTCATGTTTAGATGATGGGAATTTGGAGAAACTAAGGGGGTGACAGTTATATTGGAAAACCTACACGATAAATGTAGGTTTAAATGAAACTATTTTAAATGGCATTAAAAAAAACATACAGCTGATGATAGAATAGAGTATTTTATTTTATTTTATTTTTAAGATTTTATTTATTTATTTTTAGAAAGGGAAGGGAGGGAGAAAGAGAGAGAAACATCAATGTGCGGTTGCTGGGGGTTATGGCCTGCAACCCAGGAATGTGCCCTGGCTGGGAATTGAACCTGTGACACTTTGGTTTGCAGCTCGAGCTCAATCCACTGAGCTACACCAGCCAGGGCTAGAATAAAGTATTTTAATAAAAATAAAAATCTAAAAAGGTTTTTTACCTGTGACAGTAAACCTGGTAGAAATAACATCCAGAAGAGCAAGCCCACAACAACTAAAGTACAATCATCAAAATACATGGAATAAAACAAATAAATGAATCAATGCTAATTAAAAAATTCTCAATATCTTGATGAAAATAATTGCATACAAAACATAAATGAAATGGGAAAAATAAATAAAACTGCTTTAAGTGCAATGTACCAAAAATTGATAAATGTTTTAAACTGAGTTAATGTATTTACTCCAGATAATACATTTTCCATAAAGATGCTGATGCGTGGGTCACCGGCCAGCAGTGACCACGGAACACTGCGGATGGCTCGACGAAAACACGCGAGAAAAAATATGCATGGAGACAAACTAGTTTCTGTGGGGAAGTAGGGACGAAATGGCCACCCCCTCTAGTGAGGAGCACACCGATTTACCGTCCATACCTGCTTTTATTGGGCTCATTTTGCATAATAATTCAGGTAAAGTACAGTACTCGTTAGGGGGAAGTAAGGGACCATAGAAAACAAGGAACTCTGAGGGTCTATTTTGAGTCGGGGTCAAAGAGCTGTAAGACTTTGAGGAACAAACTAACTTCCTCCTAGGACCCTTCTCATTCAACTGAGAGCATTCTAAACAAAGAAGGTTTCACAGTAATTTACATGTTCTTTCTTAGGCCTGATCACCCAGGGAACCTGCCCTTTTTAGCACAGAGCTATACCACCCTGTCATTGTTTCGGGCTTAGGTGGAGCAAGGGAACTAAGGCAACCAAGAGATAAGGAGATTTTCTCCCAGACAATGAGGACTCAGGCTATGTCAAAGCCGAGGAGCAAGGGTCCATCACCCCCTTTTGCTGCAGCCCCCCAAATCCTTCTTTTGGGGGGCCTCCCAAAGTGATTGTGCCTGTCTTAGGTTGTTCCCCCCTTGAGGAATCTTACCTGTCTTTGGCTAACCAACCAAGCTTTTTGGGGTTCAGTTATGAATAAAGCAGCAGAAGCAGCATTCCTGCCAGGGAGGTAAGCTTTTGTCTCCTTGCTGGCTTACGGTTCCAAGGGAGTTCCCTCAGCCTTAGCCTAGGTGGGTGTTTCAGCTTCTGATACCAAGCAGGGCGGTTCCCAACAAGATTCCGTAATTCTGTAGAAAATGATAGGAATAACTGATTTTATAAGCAAAGAGTCAAAATCATCATGTCAAAAACACAGTGAAAATATCCATGTATGGCAGTGCTAAAAGTGTCACAGGAAAGGGACAGGGCCAAGGGGGTCTCTCTCCAGGTTGGCCTGTAGTGTATGGGTTGTAATGTTGCGCAGGAAAGATTTTGCAACGGGAGTCCAGGTGACTCTGAGAGTACATTTATTAAAACAGGAGATAGTGAAATAAGGACAGGCTTAGGATAGAAAGGGCAACAGGAGACAGGCTAGTCAGGGCTGTGGAAACCTCTAGAAACCTCACAGGGAAGAAGTGAGCTAAGGTGAGCTCACTGAGAAGTAAAAATCACAGTGACAGGAATGAGCCAAGGTGGGGCCTTGGTTAGGTCCCTTGAAAGTCAGCGAAAAGGGGGCCTTGGAAACCGATTCAGAGGGTTAGCCCAGGATGAGTTGCCTCTGCCTTGTACTCCCCTAGTTGCAAGTCTTATGGGGGCTCTTAGAGTTTAGGAGAGAGTTCACACCCTAGAAAGAGAAGGTGTGGGAGAGAGTCTCATTGGATCTTTTGTCTTGAGGCTTTTCATTTCTCTTTTGCAAGTGGGAATCTAAGGGGAGGTCTCAGGGCAGACTTTCAGCAGAATAGTCATCATTTTTTTTTTTAGCTTTTTAAAAAATATGTTGGTATACCAAAACAAGTACATAGAAGGGCCAGGGTTATTTTCTGGTCAGCTTGGCCCCTGTCTTGAATTTGTTTGGTTTAAATATGTTTTGTTTTGTTATTTATTCCCCTGACTTCACTGTCCTTGGGTTCAGCTGACACTAATGACACTAATTGGGTCTCTGTTACCTGTTTCCCTGACCAGGGTGATTTAAGCTATTTACTTTCTGGTTAGGGAGGACAGGTGTAAACCATTAGCTCTCATGCGACCTTGGTAAGAAAAGACAAGATCCTGTGATTTACTAGCTGGCTGTAAATTGCTTGAATTATTTGTCCCCACTCGTGTAACCATCTGTCTGAGTTTCCCTTTTCCCACTTGTCCAAAATTCTCCTAACATTAAACAATCATGCTCAGAAGGATGGGGTCCAAGGAGCCGAGTCAACATTTCCTGTATCCAGCATAAAAGATACTTCAGGAAACACACATAGACTAACCAATTAAAGTGAAACCAGGATGTTAAATTTGGCTATGCTTGCAAAGAAACATTTAGGAAAATAAAGAAGCAATTATCCGTGAGCTAAGTTTCAGACTCCTTTTGCTCACTGTTTTTGTATTCGTATAATGAATGGACAGCATTGTTAAGAGCACATTTAAGTTCCTTAAGATAGGACTGGCATCTAGCCAGGAAATTCTGCAAATGAGATTCTATGAGGAATAAAAAAGAAATATAGAAACACAGTAAAAGTTGTACCTTGCATTCCCTTTGTGTCTTTTGTGCTGTCCCAGAATACTTTTACAAATCAGTTCTACAGCAACGGGACACAATTCTGAATTTTTTTCTTGAAGAGAACGGAAGCTGCTGAGATTACAGTCGGAGAACGACCTCCAGTGGCTGTTGTAGAATGAACAGAACAGCCCATGCGTTACATCTGTCCCAGATCTAATAACCTCCATAGAATCGCACTGTTACAGAACTGACAGATAGCATGCTCATTTCAAAGACATTTCTTACTCCCCAAAGAAGGTAACCTAATTTTAATAGTATTGTAATATCATAGGCATCTTCTTGGATTATTTGGTGGATCTCACTAAGTATATGCTTTGAGAATAGGTATATGCAGTCTTAGAATTGAACACGGAGCAAAATTGTCTGGGTTCCCGATGGAGCAAGAGATAGAGGAAACTCTAGGACATGAGTGCAGAAGTCTGTAAACAGGGAAAGGGTCAGGTGAAGAAAAAGAGCTGAGTGAATGCATTCTTTGGATCGAAGTAGAATATCTAGTGGTGCAAGGAATGGAAGAGAAACTTCATTCTAAATATAATGTAGTTTTTTACACATGTGAAAAGCTCAGTAGAGAAAGGATTCTTGCAAAGAATCAGCAATTCCATGCAGAGTTTGGGGGGAGTGGTGCTTAGGACAATCTAAAATTTCCTAGTATTTACGTAAAAAAGACCTGATCACATGGATGTTTCATTTCATGAAGAAATTCTGTTCCTGCTGAGACTGTGTTTCTGCCATGAAGCCAGGCCTCTCTGGGGCATGTTCTCCAGCTGGGACAAAATTCTGCAATGTAGACACAAAGGGGGCAAGTTGGGAAGTGCAGCTTCTGGACATGCTCAACATTAGCTCACCAAAAAAAATGTAAGTTTGTGTCCAGATTTGGAGAGGAAATTATAGACATGAGATATAAGGAGGGAAACACCTACAGCCCTTGCCGACTGGCAGCCAAGCGTGACTGAGCATGTCACACAGGGAAGAGGAGGCAGGGTGTCCGGATACACATGTCCATTTTCAAACCGAAAATGCAAATCCTGAAAATTATTCTGGGCAAAAAAGGAGGTCAAGCGGAATGAATGCATCATCACACCATGCGGCTAGTGCCCGAAATAGAAAAAGAAGGCAGACCACAACCACCACCACAGAGTTATCGCAACAAGGCAAAGCAACAAGTATGGTAGAGAACAAAACTAAAATCCAGCCTCTCATAAGTGAAGTAACAGCAAAATTGATGGGAGGGAAATAACAAACAAGCACGCAAACAAACAAACTCACTTTAGATTGCAAATGAGAAACCCAGCGATTAGTGTAAATATTCAATGGTAGTCTCTCATGATTTTGAAGGTAGTTGACAAAGTGAAAGAGGAAGAGATTCTGGAGTAGTTTCTAGATGTTTCCTGCCTGGAACAATTTTCCCTCACTCTGAGCTGGCAAGCAGGAAAAATAACCAAAATTGTTCTGTTGCCCCAAGTCAAAAAGATCTCCAAGGGAAAGTGCTCTTCTCTAATGCTAAATTGGAAGATTTCACGTGGTCCGTGCGCTAAATGACCTAACTTCTAATCTCTCCATTTGCCAGTCTGGAGTCTCCAACAGTCCATTTGTTTCGGCTTCTGCAAACTCAATCATCTAGTTTGAAAACTACAACTGCTGCTGGAAGGAGAGGGAAGGGGAGAGTGAATCGCTACACTAAAGTCATTTGATAGATTAGCTCTTCTGTTGTTCACGACATTCTCGGGGAGGAGCGTTGAGAGATGCAAGTGTCCAGGAGGGTGCAGGAAATCACCCTGTTCACGGAAACGATGGGAGGAAAAGGCTTCTGTGACAAGTGCCTAAAGCTGAGTCAACTGAAACCAACGAATGTTTAAAAGGGATAATTTATATTATTCTGCGCACAATGTTTTTAACATTCTAACCTAGGGATTATATGTTATAAAATTTGTGCATGTTCATCTCAATTCTGCCTTCTATGATAATAAAGTAGTGTATATTCCATTTAAAAGTGAAACTTTGGAGTTGGGCTGCCTGAGGTTGATGAATATTTATGCTATATACTAAGTCCATTATTTGTTTATTGTGGGTCTGAAATTGTGAATAAATATGAAGCATTACTAGAAGACATACATCCATTTTTGCACAACTCTGTGTATTTAACACATTGCAATAATAGTTGCTTATAATTAGTATAGTTTTATTTGGCTATTATTATTACCGTATTTTACTGTGCATAATAGATGCCCACATTTTTGGCCTAAACTTTCAGGAAAGCAATCTTTTGTTTAAAATTTTTAATTCAATTTATTTATTTATTTCTATTTAGATACTTGTTTTTTTGTAGTATAAAGGAATTTTAGCATTTATTTTTAACATATCATGGTACAAGAAATTTTATGTAACAAATAATTACAAAGTGTAAGAACAGATACAAGGTATTTCAGGTACTACCCATGGGTAATGTACATCCTTATTTTCCCTCAGAAATTTGGGGAAAATGCGCCCACTATGCATGGCAAAACATGATGGATGATAATAGAATGCACTTTAAAATACAGTTGTAAATCAAAGAAAGATACAAATAAAGAGTGGACCCAAATGAGATATGAAATTAAACTTTCTTAAAAGCTAATATCCTAAATCTTAAAATTAATTTACTTAAGTGGTTTTCATTAATGTTTTAGCATATTTCTCTGATTTTTCTATGAATATCTATAATGTAAATTTACTTATAATATATACCAAATATATTTACTTACAAAAAATATATTAGTTGTTAATGAATGAAAAGTGACTCCCTTTTTTTAAGTATGTATGTATTTTTAGAGAGAGAGGAAAGGAGCAAGAAAGAGAGGGAGAGAAACATCAATGTGTGGTTGCCTTTTTCTCACCACCAACTGGGGACCTGGCTCACAATCCAGGCATATGCCCTGACTGGGAATCAAACCAGTGATCCTTTGGCTCATACATCAGCACTCAGTCCACTGAGCCACACCAAACAGGGCTGATTCCTTTTTAAGATGCAAAATATTTGTTCTTATAGCTATTTTCAATCACATGGATTTTCCTTAATAGTAAGTTAATGCAAAATATAATTCTAATTATATCTTAGTAAACATTTTAAAAGTTCTTCATTTGTTTGAGTTTCTGGTATTCAAACAAGGTTTCTCTTAGGGGGGAAATGCTTCTTTAAACAAGTCACTAAAAATACTGTTAAGATTTATATTCTTTGTACAAAGTAACCAGAAAATATCATTGTGAAATAAATTTAGAAAATAAGACAGGAATGTCTCCAACCTATTGATATTTAATTTCAACCTAGCAAAGTGGATTTTGAAATAGCACTTATTTCCACACTGTATCACACAGATTTATTCTTTGCAGATACTATGACATCTATGTTACTATGTTTCCTCACTATTTAAAAATACTATCTAAACATCAGAATTGAAAACATGGTTTTTACAGATACCAGTATAAACCTTAAAGGTAAATTGATGGATTTAGTTGAACACAGATGCCTAAACCATGAGATTTCAATTACAATTTACTTATCTCAATATTTGGAAATACTGTTTTAAACATGCTATTATAGCTAAGCTAAGAAATCTGCTCAGATTTTGCACCGAAGTAGAAGGAAAATCAACCTATATGTATTCATCTGCTGATGAACATAAAACTGGCTTTACGAATGGTGTGCAATAAACTGACTTTATGAATTGGGTGAGATTGTCATTAATGGAAGTAAGTGGATGTGGGGAGACTGGAACCTTGTGGAGCCTTTCTTCAGCACACTTCCCAGTACATAGACACCGGCAAACACTCTTCTATGCAAATTTATGCTGACATAAAGTGAATTCTTTAAAATGCCAGTGCGCTGGGACTTCTCATATGGCTCTAAAAAGGATTTAAGGTTGGTACACACATTTTTACCTCCAAGATTGTCATAATTAGAAGTAAAAATATTAACTTTGCCTTAGATTCATTTTGGATTTCCATACCACTAACTGTTGTTATAAGTAATTGTGCCAATTATTTTCGATCATTACCAATTCCTTCACTATGTCTTGGGATATTCATGTCCAAGGCAATATAAAGCAAACAAATTTCTTGGTGGTATTTTAACCTGATTATGGGGAAAATTTGCCCTTCAAAATATCTCCAAATGATTTTCCTTTAATTCAAAGAAATAATGTGTCCAACTGAGCATGTTAACAAGCTGCAGAGGGCCAATAACCTATCCTTTGAAACCAGGTTATTACCATGTGTTAATATGCTCCTAAGAAAATCAAGAGTAGGAGGTACTTTCATCTCTTACTCATGCCACAGTCTATTACACATTCTGTTAAGCAAATTCCTTACAGAGAAAACTTAGCAAATCTGTCCTGTTGATTTTGTCAATTAAAACGTGTAGCTTTCTCTAAGAGACTCAGGCATGAGCCCACGGGTCATAGATGAAAGAATAAGTTGAGTTATAAACACAATACTGAACTAAAAAAAGTCATCATCAGCTCTAGCACTAACCCAATCTGTTTCAAGTAAACCTGTTTGGTTCAAACCTTGTCTCCTTCCATTGTTGTTAATACACTGTTTATCCTTCTCTGCCCCCCCCCACCCCCGCCCCACCTCATTTCCCTTCTCTCTGGCATTTACTGTGTTGTTTGTTTCCATGAGTCTTTCTTTTTTTCTTTACTTTATCCTTTACCATTCTCACCTAGCTCCCCAGTGCTTCCCTCTGACAGCTGTCAGTCTGTTCTCTGTATCCATGAGACTGTCTCCACTTTGTTAGTTTATTTTGATTATTAGATTCCATGTATAGGAGGAGGGACCAAAAAAAGGAGACTTTATTTATTTAAAAATGTGCATTTATTCTTACACGTTTAAACTTCAATCACCTTCAAATTATTTTCCACTTGATGCAATACACTTATCAAAACTTTTTTCCACTGCTCAAAACAGTTTTTGAACTTGTTGAATTTGATGTCTTGTGACATTACTGCCATTTTTTGTTTCTTCTCTTCTACATTAGCCAAACATTTTCTTTTGAGGAGTTTTTTCATCTGAGGAAAACAAAAAGACATGAAATTGGGTGACCAGGGAGAGCGGGACCTGGGTCAAGCTCTTTTGGGTCAAAAAATGCTGAACATTCAGTGCAGTGTGGGCAGGTGTGCCATAAATCACCCATCATGAAATGGGCAAACACGTTGATTGAGTCTTCAAAAAAACTTACTAAAGCCTAATGCAGCCTCTCACAACAATACCAGGTGGAACACTAATATAGATAGGTTCCTAGAACACTCACCTAGCTGGGGAAGCCTGTACTACAGGGGGCCCACCCTCCAGAAGATAATTCCATTTTGGGGGGGAATCCCCCTTGGTAAGTGAAATTTTATGGTCATTTTCTTTCTCTGACTAGCCTATTTCACTTATTATAATGCTCTCCAGGTGTATCCATGCTGTTGCAAATAGTAAGATTCCCTTCTTTTCTATGGCTGAGTAGTAGTTCATTGTGTAAATGTATCACAGCTTTTTTACTGTTGGACACTTGGGCTGTTTCCAAATCTTGGCTATTGTAAATAATGCTGCAGTGAACATAGGGATACATGTTGAATTATGTTTCAGTTTTTGTTGGATCTATTACTTGTAATTAGACTGAGAATTGGTATAACTACATCAGAAAAACAGTTTGGCATTTTCTACACAACTAGAATATAAACATGCCCTATCACTCAACAATTTCACTCTTTGATATATAATCAAATGCATAGTTATTACATAAAATACTTTTTTAAAAGATTTTATTTATTTATTTTTAGAGAGGGAAGGGAGGAAGATAGAGACAAACGTCAATGTGTGGTTACTGGGGGTTATGGCCTGCAACCCAGGCATGTACCCTGGCTGGGAATACATAAAATACTTTTATTGAAATGTTTATATGCACATTACAGATAATATCTAAATAATCTACATAATCTATCACTAGTACAATTAAGATTTTGTGGTATACTTTCTATAAAGATTTATTATAACATTGTGAAACTATATCGACTATTTAGCTGCATAATTGCACGTCACTGAATCTTACAAATGTAATTCTGAGAAATTATGCAAGGTATTATAAGAATGCATGTTGTGTATATGACATTACTTATGGATTTAGAAGTTAAGGTAGTAATTTTCTTTTATTGAGGGAAGAGGAATTCATGGTCAGGAAAGCCCATGAGAAGTTTTTTGTAATGCTGGTGATACTCCATTTCTTCACCTAAAAGTAGCGGTCACCAGGGTGTGCTCATTTTCTGTTGTGCACTTGAGATTCGTGATTTTTTAATGTATGTTACACTGCAAAAAAAAGTTTCCTATAATTGTCTAGATATACCAAATGATTCATGTCATGATTATCCTAGGTAGTTTTGAAGAGTACAATGAGGGTTTTAATGAACATGGTTCCCATAAATTCTTACTCCTTCACTTTCATGAATGCTATCTTCCTCCAGAAGTAATATAGCCCCTCCATATCTTCTTTTCTTCGTCTATAAATATACAATCATTTCCAAATTTTTATATCAAAAATTTTATACCATATGCTGAAAGATTCCCTAATCAAACTCCTTAAGTCCTCATTTTTATTACATTCCTAAAAATTAATATAACCATTACCTTAAAAAGTATATTTTGAAATCACTAATCCTAATGTTTATGATGAAAAGTACTGAAGAATCAAGCCACTGGTCAGTATTAGGATTCAGTATTATCCCCAAAGCCATGTTTTAGGCATTGAGACATTTACACAATGGGATACTATGCAGCCATAAAAAAAGAAGAAAATTTTACTGTTTGTGACAGCATGGATGGACCTTGTGAATATTATGCTAAATGAAACAAGCCAGTCAGAGAAAGACAAATGCCAGATGATTTCACTTATATATGGAATGTAATTAATAAAATGAACTAACATGCAAAATAGAGACAGACTCATAGACAGCAGGATGACAGCTCTTGGTTGTTAGTGGGGGAAGGTTAGAGGGTGGAGGTATTGAGCAAAAAGAAAAAAGGACTCATGGACATGGACAACAGTGTAGTGATTGGGGGGGGAGGGAGTATAATGGTAATGGAAAAAATACAGTAAAAATCCTTTTAAAATTAAAAAAAATATATTTACAATATTAAACCTCATGTACTTTATCCAGCACTTTTAACATTTACAAAACAGCATCAGGTAAGCTGAGGAGAAAGTTGCCTAAGTGAGCATGGTTATGTGATGATGTCTTAACAAGGCAATGGGTTTCCCATAGGGCCACCCCAGCTTTTCCTTGTGCTCAGTGGATAATTAGCATACTATAACATTTTTAAAATATTCACAATTATGGCAACTAGTTGCACTTGATTATTTAACATCACCGAAGTTCTTTTGTCTATCCTCTCTTAATGACAGGCATGGCTCAGTTTAGCCAGCAAAGTATTCTACTTCTAAGATTTTGACTTGCGATTAATCCAATTATCTCCCATGCTATAAGGAGAAAAGATTGTATTGGATGGTTTTGTTTCCTTCAGCAAAGTAATTTTCTGCATGAGCAGCAATAATATAATGGGGGAGATTTTAATAAGAGGCAATTATTTTTAAAATTAAACCTTAAACAGAATGCAGATTGTAATAATATGGCAGAAATGTGCACAACATTAGAGTCACTTTAAGAACCATTAACCCTGCGATGTGCTCCATTGTGAAATGGTGTAATGAAAGATGCATAAGGGAAACAGGAAATAGTTCTATGTGTCCTAGAAACACATATACAATACTGAACCTGACAAGGTAATACTCCCTTCTTATGGCATTCCATAATTTAATGAGCTACATTGCTTTCATCTTTGAAGTTAATGGCCTGCTTTAAGACAAGGGAATGCTTATGAAAAAGGCACACAATAATAGAGTGTGTGGTTTTTTGTTTGTTTGTTTGTTTTTTATTTTTTTACCAAAGAAAAAAAAATTAATATTTGAGGTTGGAAAGTGATCAAGGATAAAAAAGTGAGTTTTAACAAAATTAACTCACTGAGTGTGCTTTGCAAAAATAGAATCTGGCCCTCACTGTCATGGTATACAAATTAAGATTATTAATGGTGATCTCTGAAATCCAGGATCCTTATGACTTGGATTAAATTTAGTTTTGAATTCTAGCTCTAAAAACCATCTTCCTCTATGTACACCACTGTTAGACCTAGTCTCTATTCGGGATAATTAGTAACCTCCTGGGCAGCAGAAGGCAGTAGCCCAGACCTGACTAATGGTCAGAAGGTCTGGACCTCTGGCAGGCTAGAGTTAACATCTTGACCTAAGTTATGTTTCAGTTTCTGAACCTTAAATTAGAACAACCCCTTGGCTACTTTTTTTGTGAAATCAGACAAAGGGGTCCAAGAACAGACATCAGGGCTGTCCTTAAGACCTGACAAAAGGAATTACTGCCTTACCTTTTCTCCAACCAAACAGTTCCCAACACAAATCTGAATCCCCTAACCCATAGTGTCTTGTGATTTTGCCCTTATAATCTGTAAATTATGCCATCCGGGAGTTGGGTCTTTCAGAGCACTACCTCTTTTTTTTAAGACTTTATTTATTCATTTTTAGAGAGGGAAGGGAGGAAGAAAGAGAGAGAGAAACATCAATGTGAGGTTGCTGGGGGTTATGGCCTGCAACCCAGGCATCTACCCTGACTGGGAATCGAACCTGCGACACTTTGGTTCACAGCCTGCGCTCAATCCACTGAGCTATGCCAGCCGGAGCACTACCTCTCTTCAGTTTGGATTGGCCAATTCAATATTAAACTACTACTTTTCTACACTGCAAATTCCTGCTCATGCATTTTTTGGGGATCAGTGCATGTAGGCAGATGGACTCAAATATCGGAGTCTTCTAACACTATCTCAACTTTAATCATTGAAATGATCAAAGTTATTATTAGCCCTAGTGACAAGAGAGTCATAGACTGTTGATTCAGAATTAATGTTACATTTTGCAAGTCCTTGGTGTGTAGTGGAGGTTATGCAGAGTTCAACTACAATAGCCGTGTATTTTCTTCCCCACTGCAGTAAAAGCATTTCATCCTATAAAACAACAAAGGGAAATTAAGATTGAGTCTCACCTCAAACCAGGGTTTTATAGTTTAACTCTTTATAACATCAATGAGCTTTGGATGTCCCCAGATACTTTTTGCAATGAAGCTATGTTTTTCTAGTGATTGAAAAAGAAGTTTTATGTCAAAAGACCTGGGGAAAAAAAGGGAAGAAACATGAAGCTGAAAATAGAGATGGACACAAAGATGAAGAAAAGGAAGAAGGAAGAACAGGAATGAGGGGTGAGGGAGAAGAAATGGCCCAGAAGCACGTTCTCTACCTGCCTCAAGGACTGGGTCGGTGGATCTAGATGCTAAAAGAACTATGTTATGCAACTATATGATAGACTCTTGATATGTGCTGTTTATTTAAAATTTAAATAAAATATATAGTGTATTATCTGTTGATAAGTGCAATGGAGAAAATTTATCTTTTCAAATAATTGTTTGGAGAGTAGCTGAGGGGAGACTTCTTAGTTAAAATTTGGTAAAACTTAGTAATTTGTTACCAAATTTCCCAGTTTTTGTCACTCAGTTTTTAAAAGAACTGTAACTCAAATATCAATAAGTACCACTATGTGTAAGATATTTTGGTATTTTTCAATTTAGAAACTTTATTTTTGTCTTTTGTTTTCACTTTGTAAAATGGTATAATGACCATATTTCTCTTCCTATACTCAACTAATGAGTTTAGAAATTAAATTCCTTTTTGTTTTTGCCTCCAGTGACTTGATTTCAGTCTGACATTAATCCTAAACATTATTTTGAGTGTGGGTTGCATTTGTTTCTAAGGTAACATTGTGTTTATTTCTAATGGAAGGAACTATGTTACCTCTCTGTCTTAAACACTCACTTCATTGTTTACACATCCTTATTTCAACCAGGTATCCATCCCCTATTCCAGAATAGAACTTCTATAATTAATAAGCTGACACATGAAAAGTAAGCCAAACTGCTAAAGTATCCAGTGCTATCAATCATAATAATTCCAGGGCATTGTGTTTGTTTTTTTTTTTTTTAAAGAAGTTACAAGATGAAGCTAGAGTGTATTGCATAAGAAAAAAGTCATTGTAGAGTTGGGTTTGAGATGAGACATTAAAATACTTCCTTACATTCAAGAGTCGGATCTCAGCCCCAGTGGTTATTGAGCTTGCATCAGCGCTGGCCATCTTTGTACACTCCTTTCAAAGTCAGAAGAGCCTACCTAGCCTGGGTAGGTGCTCCATTTTCATCAGGCAAAAATGTGAAGCAACTAAGTCTCAGGTAAGCTTAGGCTTAAAATCTTTACTCCAAGGAGAGAAAATTATTTCAAAAAATAAAAATTATGACAGAGCTTAGAGGATTAAAGCAGATGCTGTAGAAAGTGTGTGGACACAGCAAGAAAACTGAAAATAGAAGGTTTACCTTTAGCTCATAAGCTGGTAGAAGTTGTCAGGAGAAACTTTATCAATAACACATTTAATGAAATTGTAACTGAACAGCCAGTGGCAGTCCTACTGCTTGCTGCCAAACAGCCAAAACTCTGGAGGTACAGTTTGGTGGAAAGAAAAAGGAATTTCTTATTTAATGACCACACAACTTGAAATAAAGTCAGGTTTCTTCTTCAAAGTCCATTCCTTCTAAAAAATCCAAAGAAAAATAACCCTGCCACTCTGCCAGACCAGACCAGACCAGTCCCAGGCTGCACCCAGAACACCTCTTCCCATTTAAAAGTACCATCCTTAGGAAATGCAGGTAGCTGAGGCATGTTCTGATCATTGTCTGCTGTAGGCACCTTTGGAGTCTGTGTGCACTGGACAAAATCCCACTTGCAGCACACTGCTCCTTCCTTGGCTTCTGCTTGCATCCAGCACTTGCTCTCCATCTCTTCAGTATCAGCTTGCTGGTGAAGCTGTGCTCCTGGTCAGGCAGACCAGAATAGCACTGTCTCCAGTTTCCAGTACTGCTGTGACTTTCCATGTGGGGGGAAGAGGCTTACCACCCAGCCATACAACCCCTTCTGCCCTACTGGCCCAGAACCTACTCTGCTCCTGACCAAGCAGGTCCTGGGGTGTTCAGAGAGGGGTGCCAGGACTGTTCCCAGACCAAGCAGTATCCAAGACCCAGGGATTCAAGAATTCAAGCCACTAGCAGCCAACTGGACCAGCAAGGGGAGGAGAGAGCAAAGAGCTCAGCATGTCATGTTTTCCACTTTCTAAAGACAGTCCCCAGAATCTCTTGTGTAGCCAAAGTAGATAGGAAGGTATGTCTGTCTATCCAAATACCTCTGTAGCTCAACGCATGTACCCTACAGTTTCCTTATGCTGAGTAACGCCACATTACCCTGGTTGCTAGGACAATGAACCCTGGTTTGCACAGCCAAACTGCAGCTGCTACTCATGCACTGTCTTGGTACTTCCCAACTCCTCCCCATTTCCATGGGTGCCTACCTGTTACAAAATAGCTTAACCGGCACTGTGTAATAAAGAGCCACTATACACTAGAAATTATTTTAACATAGTTATATAGCTAAGTTTTAAATAATGAATATTTCAGGTCTTGAAATATTTTACCCACACTTCAAGTGCTCAATAGCTACATGTGGCTCATGACTGCCATGTTGGACTGCAGATATAAAACATTTTTTGATTTTAGAAAAACATTGAAAGTTCAATTAGACAGGGCTGAACTAGTCTCATAAGAGAAGAGCAGAAGAAAGATAAGTTTTTTCCAGTCTGGAGTTCATGTAACAGTATTTTTTGCAGAGAATTAAACACATTTTTCATGAATAAAACATAAATTATAAGGTCATGAGTAAAGGAAGATGTAATTGGATTTTTAGCCAAAGGCAAGATTATGGCCTTTTATGTTATTCTAAGTAACTTTGACTTTATAATCTAGTCAAGGTCATATTTCTGTAATGTTTCTGCAAGCACAAATCCATGAGATATTGATTGGGGCTAAAACAAAAGAGGGAAGAGAAAGTTCTACAGACAAAATAAATATGAGAAAGCATTTGCTCAAAATATGCCTTTTTACTGAATGACCATGCACGTGAGCCCACATGCTTAATGGCTACAATTAGTGGTTTCCTTAGGAGAATAAAATTACAGATATTTGTTTTGTCCTTGATTGCCCAACAGATTACATTCCATCAACTCTGAATTTGTTTGGATCCTATCAGAGTTTCCTCAGTTTTTTTCCAAATTACTAAATATATACACTGTTGAGACTCTTGACAACTAATAAACTAATTAGACCACTTGATTTATTTGTAGCTATTGTCTGCCTGTTTATATTTTCTGATAATTTAAGATATGTGCTTCCTGAAAGAGAATTTAAAATTTCCTTTCTACACTAGCTTACTGAATGCGAAATGTTCTCACTTCTTGTATTTGCACATATAATTTGGGTGGCAATTGAATGCATAAAATTATTTGTTTATAAAGTATAGATTTATGATTATTAAGTAATAAATTGCAATTCATATAATGATATAAAATACCTATAATTCTTGTTAGATTACCTCACTGTAAAATACACTATTTTGTTGTCTATTTGTCTTTTCCTGTTAAGTGCACAGATGCAAGAGACATCTTGAGACAAATGAACTTTTCTGTCCCATTTACAATTCCTATCTATCTAAGAGACTTATTCTGAGGAACAAGAAGTGCACTGCTTAGGAGAACTGTAATACATTTATACTAAGATGTATAGAAATATAAGTGTATGTATGTGGTATGCAAAGTTACAACGTATTTTTATATGATGGATTACTTCTAATACTAAATGTAACTGAACAAAATCTTTTAAGGTTCACTTCTTTATCTAAAATATTATAATTGATCTGATGGAATTAGGTTAATAAAAGAAAGTCTCTTTTAAAAAATTATTCTTTGTTTTATTTCTTCATTAGATTTTTGGAAAAAGTAAGAAATATACTATTAACAGTGTTCTGCTTGCTTACATCACAGCATCCCAAAGAGTGAATAAACAATGAGCTACTTTCAGGATTTACCTGATCTAGAGAATGTTAAACCTATGGTAATCTACATTGTCAAGATATTAACAAATGGATAATGGTTTTCACAGAACAAAAAACTCATATGCTTTAGATAGGAAACAACAGAAATTTGATTTCAGTTTTGTAAATATATGAGGTTAACAAATAAATTGAAAGTACTATACTTCTTACAGTAGATTATAAACATTAGAGTGCTATTAAAATCTCTGCTAAAGAGAGATAGTAGTGCATGAGCAAGTGAAAATCATTATTGCAAACATGGTAAGTCTGCAAATGTCAAGGATATACACATAGAATTTTGGATGATTAATCCATAAGACTAAAGGAAAATTAGACGGCAATCAAGGTGCCCCTAAACAATGAGGTTGTTTTAGGTATGTTATTAAATGGAATAGAAATGCTCCCTTGATATCACCTGCAGGAGGATATGGAGATAAATTGGCCACTGGCAATTTCTTATTCCTTTATTGAATATTCAGATGAGGTCCCTTACATGGAACAGAATAAAATCCACACACCAATGCCCTTGTATATGCATAATGTGATTTATAAAACTTTCTTCAGATAATAGTAAAAGGGCTTAGCATACAGGTATTTAGAAGCAAGATCATCTTAAAGAATGTTTTATAAATACTGGAAGCCTACAACCAAGAATGAATTGGCTCATCAATAACACAAATAACACTATTTAAGGAAACAACGTACAAATAACAAGGCAGAATGGACTTATTTAACAGAACCTGGGAACTCATCCAGGAATATTTTATGTTTTCTCTGAAAGAACATTTAATGTGCATGAAAAACAGGGCAATTTTTATGACAAAGTCCTAAGTAAGTGAGAACATTCAAAGGTCATGAATTAGGCTTCCTCTAAAGCTAAAGTGTGAAATGTCCTTCTAATTTTTTGACTAATATAGTATATGTGGTCTGCTTCCTTTTTTTCTTTGATAGATTCTTCTAATTAAGGTGCTAATTTCAATGTATTATCAGAAATTATAGTGATTGTATTCACTGGGAAAAATATTACATTTATTCAGTTAAAATATACAATTATAAAAATTGTTCCAAATGAAAGTGAGTGCCATAAAAATTAAAACTTAAAAAATTATCTTCTATTCCATACTTAGTTACCAATGGATGAAATAAATTAAAAAAAATATTTTGTGCCATATTTAGAAATAACCATGAGTTTTTCTTCTGTGTATCATATTTAAAATATTTGTTTTATATGTATAGATATTGATTAATGTTCATAATTAATTGGTACAGATACTTTCAGTAAATTTATTTATTTTTTAAGACTTTAGGCATAATTTCTCAAAAATATTCTTACAATGTCTTTTATGAAGAACTTGATAGCTAGTAAAATTTCATGCAGTATAGGATGTGTATGCAAAAAGTGAGAAAATAATCTTCACATAAAACAAACTAGTTTCCTAGATTTCTATGTAGACATTAGGTCTGTAATAATAGCCGTGTCTGCAAACCTAGAGATGTATGTGCCTGTATGTGAGAGGGTTGGTTGTAGTATTTTCTAACATGGCAAATCACTCTAAATCATGTCATAAACACTTAGGCATTATGAGGGAAAACCCAAAGGAAGAAATGCAGAAGAGAAAAATAAAACTATGAGAACTATGCAAAGAAAAAAACAAATATATAGAAAGAGGCAAATGTCTTCTCATAATGGTGCATCCACATGTAAAGAGATTTTACGGCATACAGAGAATATATGTTAAGAATGCCAACTTATTGACTTCTGCCATTAGAAAGTGGTATTCATCCTATTAAAAATGGAAATTCATTTTCTCCATCACAATGCAAACCAGTCTTCACTATGAATAGTTTCCTCAAATTTAAAACTGTCTTCTCCATACATTTACATTTTCTAAGTTTTAATATCTCCTACCAAAACTCCCTTTTTAAGTCGACATCTGGTTTTCCCTTTCCACCTTAATAAGCCACTTGTCTAAAGGATAATGGATAAGCTGCTGTTTCCTTAAGATTTGCTCTTCTTTCTCCATTTCTTTTTCTCAAAAATACACAAAGCCACAGAAATACCCAACACTTGCATGGCTCCTTTTCTGTCATATGCAGTAAGTCACCACGTGACCTGTGAGTTATACACCTGGAGGGTGCCTTCTCTCCACCTGAAGTATCAAGGCCTAAAGTCCCAGCCAACTTGCTGCTCACTTTGTGGATCACTGATCTAGTATTAGATAGACCCCTTTGATTCTAGGATGATGCTGATCCAGTAACACCTTCCAATCTACAGACAGTGATTTTTCAACACTGCAATCCTGTCTTTATTCTCAGATATAGCTGAGGGTGAAGTGGAAACACGATTGTGAATAAGACTAGAAGGCCGATGTCTCTCTCTTACCGTGCAATGCAGAACACTGCTCTTCTGAAAATCCTGCAGCTGCTCAATGATTCTAATATGATGTCTGAGTGCAGCAAGGTTGATGCTGAGGAAAGTACTTATATAGTTACACCTGGGGTATTGCCCTTGTGTCTCCTCAGAAAACACACAACATGTATTTCCAACATGTGTTTTTGGTATATCACCAAAAATTTCCCATATGCCCCAGTGAAGCTAAAATAACAGAGCTGAGAATGCGGGATTGAAGAATCACGTGGAGGAGTCCACAGTAGAAGTGGGGTGGATAGACAGCTGCATGGACAACAAACGACCACCACTGGGTGGGTGCATTTTATGCACTCACATAAAAATAAACAGTTAAACAAAATAAGGTAAGAAAGTTGTGTATGAGAATCCAGAGGCACCTAGCCAGATGAAAAATGTACAAATTGAACATAATAAATTGTTATTTTTCTGCATGCATTCCACTTTCTAGCCATACTCTTAACATGTCCCGATATTACTAAGATCTCTATATTAGTTTATTATTGCTGTGACACACTGATTGTAAAATTTTGCAGCTTACAACAACACAAAGTTATTATGCTACAGTTCTGGAGCTCAGAAGTCCTAAAATAAAGGTGTTGGCTGAAGTAGGTTTCTACTGAAAGGTCTAGAGGAGAATCTGCTCCTTCTTCCAGCTTCCAAAAGCCCTCTGCATTCTTTGGCTCCCGAGCCTTCTTTCCAGGGCTCTTTCCTCTGCGTCCTCACTGCATCTCATTCTGACTTGATCTTTTGTCCCTGTACGGAACATCATGTGACCACATTGGGTGCAACATAATATTCCAGTGCTATCGTCTCATTTCACGATTCTTACCTTAATCGTGTCTTCAAAGTCTCTTTTGTCAAATAATGTAAACACATTAACATGTTTCAGGGGTGGTCATTTTTTGAGGGGTGGGGCATAGTACAGCCTATTACACTCTGCCAGAGTTTCCACTCAGATCATTTTAGAGTTATTTATTAATTTTTTTGTTAAGATGATAAGAACAATGGATATTATAGATAGGAAATGAGCAAAGGAAACATAATGAGAAGGAAAGAAAGAAGTAATGAACTAAGAAGTCAGTTTCAGATTATTACAGCAAAAATGTAATATTTATTGTTGAATTGTTAAAATAAGACCATAGGATAGCCAGAACTACAGCTGTTTTGAAAGGGACATTTCAAATGACCACTTCAACATTTATTTACTTACATGCACAAGGTTATTAATGTTCATGTATTGTAAGGTTAAGAGAAAAACTTTAGATTCTCACTCTTGGTGACTTGAAATTATTTTAAAATCTCTCAAAAGCAGTCATATGTTATCTTTAGAATATGTGTAAAACATACTTTTACTTTTCTAGCACTAAAGCTATACTGGTACCAGCTGGATCACGAAAAATGAGAGAGGTACGATGTTGCAGCGTATTTTTAGCTCTGCAGCGTTATCCCTCAATTTGTCCTGCTGAGTCAGAATTACTGACCCTCCAGGCATGGTGAGAGATCTATTATTTTACCACTTTGCAAGGCATGGTCTAATATATAGAACCCATCTACCAACATAAAAGAAATTCTTTGTTAAACTTGGATACAATGCCCGCTTATTGGCTATTATTCAAAGCATGACTCTTGTTAAATAAAACTACATTTATAACTGTATACTTCAAATAAAAAATGTATAAACAGTCTCTAGCACTAAGTAGGAAAGTAACAGGTTCTTACTGCATATAATATTTGTTCAATATATCTTTCTTTTTAAAAATTCATGACATAGGTATTCCATCAGCGGTGATATGTATACCATTTTCTCCTAAAACACAGGTTTTATTGAAGGAGTCATTTACTGTTGATGTGGTGTATGTCCCCAATATATCTTTTTTTACTGCCTCATAGAAAAAGTAGCTCTTCATTTATTTTATTACTGAAGGAGAACCCAGAAAATACTTTAAGCTGATTCATCTTAGAAAAATCTGTTCTCTCACCTGTAGTAGAGCAAACCTCCCAAATTGACTAATTTGTTCTAATGCTATTCCTTTTGAAGCTGCAGCAATATTTTCAATTACCTTTAAAGCAGTATTTATTGAGTAAGAGTTGCACTTACTTTATTGCCGTTCAGTGCTATAGATATTTTCTCTTTTCACCATGGGAGAAAGATCAAGTGCTTCCCCAGTGATATATGTTGTTTTGGATTTTGCTATTATATAAAGTGTTAAACACAAAGTCTAAATCTTTTTATTATATTGCCGGTAGGACAACCAGTAATCCACTGTGGATAGAAAAGCTTTCAGGGTCATTCTTCAACCCTTTCTAGAGCAATTAGATGTGCAATTAACCACGTCTTTGCCATCCTTTTAAGCCTCTACTCAAACCTGCAGTGGCTTTTTACTCTGAATTAATTTAAAATTCCTTGAATCAGAGGATACAAGCCTCAAAACACCCTGCCTCTCTGCTCCTAATTCCCTGAACTAACTGCTTACCGACTCTCCTTGGTGTCAGCCATTTAGGCCAACATAGTTTTTTAAACAAGTGAAGGATCTATTTAATTCTATGACAAACTTAATTGACATGTTTTCTGTGATGTTGGATTTAATGTAAAATTATTTTTAAAAACATCATTCATGAAGTTTAAAAAAGGTAATTATAAGGATACTGTTCAAGTTTCTATAACCATCAAATGTGAATATATTCATGGTTTTAAAGATCAAGGAAAAAACAAGTTTAAAAAGGAATGCAGTGATAGTAGGTGTGTTTTGCATTTGCTAATAAATTTAAGACCAAAAATAAAGTCTAGATTGACCCTTTAAGCAATGTAATTATGAACTGTCCAATGCAGTATAGTGTTTTTTAAATAACATCAGAGATGGAGAAACATCTAAGAAAAAAACTTTTAATTCAGGTACTTCTCAACGCAGCTAACTGGGGCATCTAACAAAAGCACATCGACACTTGAAACTCAACAACTTTGTTTCAATAGAAAAATAAATTAAAATGGCAATATGCAAAATTGGCCAACTTGTTTTTAAATGGGTGCCTTGCTCTTATCACCACACATTTGCACTTCCTTCAGCCTAAAACACTATTCCCTTGCCCCCAATTAGGTGTAGAGCTTGCCCTCTTATCTCCTTCCTACATCACTATCCTTGATCACAGTTTGGAATATTGCAAGTCCCCCAGCCCCTTTTTCCCTCCAGCACTAGTCATCTCCTAATTGTATAAGTAACTTGTTCTCTGTTGTATATAAATTTCTACTGGAAAGTAAGGATTCTGAACACAGTGATTTCTTTCATATGCTTTTTTATCCCCTAACCTAGAACAATGATTAGCACACAAGGAGTCAATGAGTATTTGTTGAATACATTTCTACTGTTCTAAAATAAGGGAGGTTTTGTTCTCTTTTTGTGAATTATCAGTTATCTTTTAATTGATTGTCTTACCTACTTTTTCTTTCTTATAACAATACAGTCTCAGTAAAGTAACCATTTATGTAAAATGTTTGCTCAACAGCTTTTGACAAATGGAGAAGTGGAGACCAAGAGAATGCTTAGAATGGGCAAGATCTAAGAGAAATAGAATATACTGGAACAAGGGCTGTAAAGAAAATGATTCTGCCACACACGTATTCCACAGAAGACGGTGCTACCAAAATCGAGGTTTAATCTGTGTACAAGCAGATCAATACAAACATAGATAAATTACTTCTTAGGCATAGGATTTGTTTTCAAATTTCCATTGCCTAAAGAACTACAAAGGAAACTAGTAAAAAAGGTGGGGGAATTTCACTGAAAAAGTCATTAAAATATATTTTTTTGAAAATAAATTACTAATGTTATCTCTATAAAGTTAGAGTATTATCCTTATGTTGTATGAATATCATCTCTAATAATCAAATGCCAATGAGGCAGTGTCAAAACACTAACCAAACACATTTTAAAACAGTTGATAAGTAACAAAGAACATCAGAAATGGAAGCAGAATCAAATGCCTTTTGAAAATGATAACCACTCAGTAGTTAGTATTAGACTGGGGGGAACCTGAGGTAGTACAGAAGTTTCTGGGTCAATTCAGTTGTTTTCAGGAAAGTAGGAAAGTTTCAAAATGTTGAAGACTTCTTCCAGTAAGCAAAATTCTACAAATGGATTTAACAATGTTGAAGCAAAGATTTAAAATATTAAAGGTTGATGATAATAAATTTAATATAATTTTAGAACCAAAATGTTTCTCCTTGACAATAGTTATGGTACATGTCAATTAGAAGTAAAACACAAGTAATTATTTTCTATGTAACAAAGAGCTGATAATTCAAAGATTAGAAGACCAAACATGAAAAATTAAATTATATTATGTTTATATGATTAAAGATTAGAAACTAAGGCATGTTAGTATGATTTCATTATCCAATAGAACCTATTAAATATTCAATGATATTTAATAATTTATATGAAAATACAAAATCAATATATATGTATATTTATATACACCTATCTTTGATGTGACATTTATTAATAATTTGAATACTATTTGTCACTATTGTGTCCTATGAAGACAATGAACACAGAAAATATATTTCATTTATTTGGGTATTTTCCCATTATTCAAGTTATAAAAACTCCAAAAGATTTTATTGACTTGAATCCATAATTAAATCATATTTTTGAAATATTTTTTTAGGGTAGACATAATCAAACATCATTTAATTAGGTACACAGCATTTAGAAAAGTTTAGTCAGTACTTTTTTAGCATTTTATTTTGGCATATTATATAACTTCTTCAAAAAGCATGAACTGAAAGTGTGTAATTTTAAGCATTTATGTTGATTAAATATGAGTTTGGTTACAAGATTCTTAGACCACAAGGTTTGTGAAGAGTTTTTATTACCCTAAGTTCATGTGGTCATAGAGAAGTTCTGGTCAGCACTGGCTGGTGTGTCTCAGAGAGCTGGTTGTCCTATAGACCTAAAGGTTGCAGATTTGGTTCCTGGTCAGGGCACATATCCAGGTTGCATGTTTGATCACTGGTCACCAATTGATATTTCTCTCCCACATTGATCTCTCTCTCTCTCTCTCTCTCTCTCTCTCTCTCTCTCAAACCAAAGGAAAATGTCTTTGGCTGAGGAAAAAAAAATAAATGCCTGGCCATATGGTTCTTGGCTTCTTCTGTCTGACTTTATTGCACTTAGCATGCCATTTTCAAGGTCTGTCCAGGTTGTTGCAAAAGGCAGTATTTTATCTTTTCTCATTGCTTGGTACTTTCAATTATATATACTTTTCTTTATCTAATCATCTATCAAAGAATATGTTAGTTGTTTCCATGTTGTGGCAACTGTGAGCAAAGCTGCCATAAACATAGGGGTACATATAACCTTGTGAAAAAATGTTTTCATTGTTTTAAGAAAATACTCAGAAGAGGGGTTGCTGGGTTATGTGATAATTCTATTCTTAATATTTTTAAGGAAACTCCATACTGTTTTCCATTGTGGCTGTACCAGTTCACATGCTCACCAGCAGTGAATGAGGGTTTCTTTTTCTCCACAACCTTTGCGACATTTGTTACTGCTTGTCTTATTGATAATGTTCATTCTAACAGGTGTGAGGTGGTATTTCTTTATAGTTTTGATTTGCATTTCTATAATAGCTAGTAAAGCTGAGCATCCTTTCATATATCTGAAGTGTCTCTTTAGAAACAGAAGCTCATAGACATAGAAAGGGAGATGGGTGAATAGTACAAAAGGGTAAAGGGGGTCAAATAGGTGGTGATGGAAGACCTGACTTCAGGTGGTAAACAATGTAGTAGTAGAGAACTGTACACTTGAAACCTATATAATTTTAGTAACCATTGTAACCCCAGTGAATTTAACAAAAATATTTTAAAAGATCAGATCCCACACAGTCACAAGTAAAATTCTCAGTGGAATAAAAACTTTATGAGCTTAGCATTTTGTTGCACAATTACCAGTCCTTAAGGAAAATGTCAGGTTTAATATATATTATTTAAATAATGATGTTTAGATATTACCTCCTTATTTTTTCTCTTCAAAAACCTTCTTTAAACTAGTAGGTACACTTGACCAGAAGGTTACCTTTCATTGGAAAGGGGCCATGTTTTCCAATACTGACGATTATGCTCATAGATCCTTGCATTATTTTCCATTTAATCATGAAATGAAGAGTAAGATAAAGTCCTAAGATTTGGGGGACCTGGCTCTTCTGATACATCATCTCACTGGGTCTTAATTTACTTAACTCTCCATTTAAATCCTTTCTTTTCCAATTTTTGTGTTTTTAGAGGCCCACGTCTATCATGAAGCATCAACAAATATGATGAGGATAACTTTATGTTCAGTGAAAACACATCTGTAATAGAAGTTGGCAGATATGCTGATACAGAAGTAATTTCAAACATAAAATATGTCACACTAAAATCATTGCCATTCTGACAAAACTAGCACTTTATTTTAATTTTCTTATTTCTGCCAAGCACCTTTCCTTTCAATCACCCCATTCTAAATTGTGGAGCCAACCCTGACTCTTACTTCTCATAATTTGCCGTACTCAGTTGCCTAACCCTATTGATTCATACTCAGTGGTATTGCTCAACAATTTTTTTGTTTTATATTTACTTTACCAACTCTGCTATAATCCATCTTAATGACAAGTATACACCCACACAAATTAAAATGTCAGGTTTTTTAACTTTTATTTTTTAAGAAATCTTGTTAAAATAGCAAATACTTAACCTGGTATTGAAACATTTTCACAAGAAAATCTAAACAGCTTCATGGAATGTTTATAATAACTAACAGTAATTAATTACGTGCCAGGCATTATTTCAATCACCTTAATTTTATAATTTGAATTAATTTATTTGTCATAATAACTTCACAAGGTAAACACAATCAGTATCACCACTATTCTTTTGACACACTGTTATGATCAGACTGATGATTTGAATTCAGGCTTCCTGGGTCAAGTGTGTCCTTTAACTGTACTACAATGTCTCCCACCTTAGGTTTTTGTTTTTGTTTTTTTGTTTTTTGACCTCTGAATGTTTGTTTATTTCAGTATGTTCTACATTTAACATGCATTCCTTGCTTGTTATCTCCTATCCAAGTATATCTATCTTTAAAAAAACAAGTTAAGGAATCTTTGTAAAGTCTGATTCTATTACTTTGTCCACAGTGTTGTCTTCCCTTTTTAAAGTCGTACCTATTGTCTGCAGTAGTCCCTTGTTATCATTCTGATGCTATCTTTTGTAGGAATGCACATTATGTGTGTTGTGTCTCCTGTCTCAAGAGAATTGAATATGTGTCATATCACCAGGGCACCTAGCACCGTCTTAGACATAAGAATTCTTCAATAAAAATGTCTGAATGCATAACTCACATGTATTCAAATAGGCTACACATCAAATAGGCTACACAAAAAGTGTATTTGACCAGTACACTCTTTCATTGTGAACAGAAAATAAATAACTAGATAATTTATACAAATTTTTAACGTGCATTTGAGAATTCACCACTGTTCTCTATCTGAATTTAAAGAGAACATTATTTTTCAACATAGGATTGACTTAGAACCCATAAACATCAACCTGTTATTTATGGAGCAACAAATAATCACACATCTAGACAGTAACTTTAAGATAAATTTATGCTATTTTTTCCTGATATACTATTAGTATTGAGTTTTCCTGAAAAACCTAACATGTTATGTTTTTTGAGAATGGTTAATAGAAAATCATAAATGAAGTTTCTTATTAAATACTTCAATTTCTTTACATATCTATATGAATAAACATAAGAAAATGTGGTCAATTAAAAAGAACAATGATAAATAATTTAAAATAATTTGCTCATACAGATTAAAACAATATTGAAAATTTATGACTTTGAGTTTTTTTACGTATTCACTTTAAATATGAGGAAATTGATAGTGAGAGATGAAGTGATACATTCTAATTTAGCAACATAAACTGACATAGGCAGAGAAATTCTTAGGAATGCCATTCTATATCCTAATATTATACCACACTGCTGTGTCAAATTATAAATCAAATTTGAAATTACTTACAATTTTTCATATAATTTTATTTCATTTAATCATAGGTTGGAATGGTTTCAAAATATAAATACCAATAGAGTTCAGTGAAAATGAATGACATACACTACTGGTGCATTTCAGAGCAAAAATGTGGAATTGGAATTATATCATCACTAAGATTTTGTGAATAATAATTTGTTTGAAGACAGATATTGGAATTAGAACCATCACTTGTAGTAGCTAATGAATATTCTTACTTCCCTACATTACCAATGCTATGAAAATGCTATTTCATAAATTAATTAAAAACACAATAATAAGGTTTTATTTAGGAAAAAATTTCTATTTCATATACTTTGGGTTTTCTGTATTCTATAACTTCACTTTTTGCTTGCTAATATAGAGAACTTAAAGAAAATAACCAGACATTTTGTTAAGATTGACTTATTCGGAAAATTCACTCTTGTTTTATATAGTGATATTCACATTTACAGTCATCTTATTTTTCAAATGTTTAAAAATATTGATAGATTTATTTCATCCAAACTACCTTCCATAGTCCATCATGGCTCTCACTTCCATCCTCTATATCAGTTCTAAAGGAGGTTGTGAAATTAGCCATGTAGCTAATAATGATTCTTCAGGTTTTACTTCAAAACTCTTCACTTGACATTTTTAATGCAACATATTGTGATATAGTACATTTGGTCTTCTAAATTTCTATTCAATACACTATTTTGAAAGCAGGCTTCATAATAGCTTTCTGACTTTGGATATGACAAACGCTAGAGTTCAAGAATTCTCCAAGAAATAAAAGGAGTGGAAATGTGGCTGTGCTTGAAGGCAGACAGACCATGGGGGCCGGCTGCTGGAGGCGAGCTTTAATGACTCCAGAGGACTGCGGATCAGAGGAAGAAGGCAGTGAATGTACCAGATGCTGATTCGAAAAACTCTGGAAACTACTTAGAATTTTATAAACTACAGTCAACAGAGTTGGAATGGTAAGAAAGGTGGCCTAAAATGTCTTTGAAAGAAAGCATATTGTGAAATTATTTTCGTCAAGGTATATGCTGATATTTCTTTCTTATTGAGTTAAAATCATGATTTAGATCCCTCTCCATCTTTCTCAAATACTGTTATCCTTCCTGATATGTTGAATCAGAGTTGCTGATCATTGAAAATTTTTGACAATTTTTGACAATTTTATGTACTTAATCTACAATAGTAAATTAGTTCCTATTTCCATATCTATTATCGTATAAAAGTCTATCTTGATTCTCTCTGTTTTAATCCCTCTTCCTTATAATCTATTTCTATGGCAAACAAAAAAAAAAGACTGGTAGCTCAATTTGAAGATATTTCAACTGAAAAATAATATGATATTTTTAGAAGAAACAGAAAAGGCAATCTTATAACACATTGGAACAAGAGAGCAAAAATGCCCCATTGACACAGATCACGGTAGTGCTAACATGAATTAAAGGAGGCCATCAGGGTGTTTCTGTTTCAGCACTGAATGTGTGTGCATGTTTGGGTTTATTTAGTAGAGTTGCTAAGTGAAGTCTGGAATCTTTTTAGCTTTCATATTCAATTACCTTCTGTAATCATTTTTATTTAACTACTACTAGTTTATGTTTTTCTCATACTCATCCTACAAATTTCCTGTCCTCTTTCCTCTTAAGTGATTTCTAAGCTTTTCGTATTGTTTTTCTTTGTTCCTGGTGGGATTTCTTTCATTATAAATACTAGATTGACATTGTTGGTGAGATAAACTTCTAATGTTTTTCCCTATACCCAACATTCTGAGACTATTCAAATTATGATAGCACCAGTTGCACCAAAAGAGATAATTTCTGCCTGATTAACTTTTGTTCATTAAAAATGACCTTGTAACTGTGAAACAAGCATTAAACCTCAGCCCTCTCAGAGATATCTTTAGAAAAATGAAAAAAGGAAAGACTTCTGAGTCTTTCAGTCATACAACTTAGATAATATTAAATTCTGATGATGTTATTAATATCATCTTTAATAAGATGATCATATCTTATTAAACAAATAGCTGGTTGTCTCCAATGAACACTTCAATATTGTTACAGATTCATTGTCCTGTGATGTTGATGTCTGTACTCTTTGTAACAAATATGTGCATTAATAGGATATGTGAAAAACACAAATTTCTATGATTCTATGATATACTTAATTATACTATATTGAAATACAGTGCATTCTCCTTTTTTTTTAATATGGCAATTAAGGGAGAGTATACTTTAATGATCATACAAAGGAATATAAAGATGATGTGTTATAGAATTGTACACTTGAAGCTTATATGTTATTGACCATTGTAACACCAATGAATTTAATTATATATATGTATAAATATATGTTTGTATATATACATATATTAAATATGGATGCTTATATTTAATTGTGATTTTCTTTATTCTTCATAGGTCAAACACATGATCTATTTTCAGTTTTTTGTTTTACTTCAATTGGAACTATCAAAAGAAGCATTAGTGTAGCAAAATTTGGTGAAATCCTTTTAATGTACTTTAATTCACCACTACAAACATCTCTGTTAGACTAAAAGAGATTAGTTTACAAAAATAATACATATTCTTAGGGGCTCCTTTTCAATATTTAGTTAGATTTTTGTTCTACAATCAGCCATATATACATTTCACTAAAAATCACACAATATTGACTCTTACTTCACATTTCTAAACAATTCTCATCAAACCTTTTTGCTGTTACTTTTTACCAGTTATGGACATTATTTACATTCTCTCTCTCTCTCTACACACACACACACACACACACATGCACACGTAAATAGTAAAAGACTTATGTGAACTTTCTCAGTTCACATAATGTGAATATAATGTGATATAATGTGACTAATAAATATTAGAATTAAATACTGGTTTATATCTAGTAGAAAAAATACATTTTATCATTAAAAGGTTCTACATCATATTTAGACATGAAGGTATTCATTTTTGAACTTGGTATTCATGAGATAATATTTAATAGTTCAAACTGCAGATATCTATATAAAAGGTAAAATAAGAAAGCATATGTTGAGCAGTAATACGAGTTTGCATTTAAACTTAAAGCTTATATTTGCTGATATAGATGAATAAAGCTTATATTTGCTGGCATGAATGAATAAAGGAGGTCCTTCTCATTACATTAAAAGAAATATTATGCTGCAGAACTGATTGGGTCTCACTGACAATTATATCGATGTTGTTGGTCACCCTGGGGAAATAATTCTTCTCTGGGCCTCAGTTTCCCCCTTCATAAAATAAAAGAATAAGACTAGAATCAAATTTCTCAAATTTAAATGAATGTAAAACATACCCTGGGAGCTTTATAAAAATATTTATTATGCCCTAGTCCAATAACCAGAATTGGTCTAGAGCAGGTTTGAGAATTAGTATACTTTAAATTCCCTGAAAATTTTATAAAACTGCATTGGATGAATTTTAATATTTTCTGTAGTTTTAAGAACTATAAAAAATACTAATAAACTATTTGTTGATATCATATAGTCTTTAGAAACCAGTGAACCTAAAATACATCCTTAAAAACTTGAAATGCCTATGCTATTTGGAAAAGAGATAATTCATATTCATTTCTAACTATTATGCACCACTGCCTGTGAGAATCAACGTGTGTTTCTGCAAATAGCACCTGCCTGGAGTTTTTAATGACCGAAGCATGCCACTCTTGCCATTCATCAAAAACACACACCCTGTGGGTAACTACTTTACAGTCTGCCTTCTATGAAAAGTAACAGCAATTCACTAAAGCAGTGCAGTGAGTCCTATGGACCAGAAGCTTATTGCTCCAATTACTCTTCAATTCTTAAAAGGGAACAAAAGAAAATAAAATCTAGTCTCAGTTTGTTTCAAAGATATTTCTCCACCAAACAGAGGTATATGTTTTAGAAGATCAAACCAAAAATTTCACAGAATGTACCAAATTCAACTTCTTTAAGACATATATTTAGCTACAAGGAATAAAGCAAACTAAAGCATAAAATTAAAGATTAATTTTAATTGCATAAAGTATGTAGTTAAAATAAGCAAAACAATCTTTATAAGGGTAAAATAATTAAAAATATTTTTTAGCCCTGGCTGGCGTAGCTCAGTGGATTGAGCGCGGGCAGGGAACCAAAGTGTCCCAGGTTCGATTCCCAGCCAGGGTACATTCCTGGGTTGCAGGCCATAACCCCCAGCAACCACACATTGATGTTTCTTTCTATCTCTCTGCCTCTATCTCTATCTCCCTCCCTTCCCTCTCTAAAAATAAATAAATAAAATCTTTAAAAATATATATTTTCTTTTCTATAAGCTGTAATCAAGAATTTCAATAAGCATTAGAATAGTTTACTAATTTAGATATTAACGATAATTTAAATATATATAATAACATTTATATTTATGTACTATAATTATACATAACTAGTATATATACAATTAAGAGTTTAATATATTTACTTAATTTTAATAAATGGCCTTGCTCCCCACTATAATTTAGAATCTAATATATTTCTAAATTATAATCTAATATATTTATATATTAGGAGTTTTTCAATCAGCTATTACTGAAAACAACCTGAACACAGGTAGCTTACACAAATAATTTATTTCTCACTTATATTTTTGTGCGTCAGCTCTGGATCTGTTGAGCTCAACTCAGATCAGCTGCTTGACTCTGAGAGGTCGGTTGGGTTCAAGTCCACACCATATCTGTTTCCATTCTGGGATCATAATTACCTGGGATGTGTTTTCTAATAGCAGGTGAGAGAGCAAAAAATGACTAAACCAAAACTTCCTCTTGCCATCTCATCTTGGAAGCAGATGATATTACATTAAGCATATATCCTGAGCCAGAGCAAGTTACATGACAAAGGGTGGATGAACATTTGCAAATATATTTTGGTTCACTTCATTAGTTTATTGGTTTATATATACCAGGAGCAGAATATAAGGGTGATACAATACAAAACACTGAAGACACAATAGTGAAAAACATAAATACAGCATCTTTTTTCATTGAGTTCAAAGTCCAGTGGAGCAAGAAATAATATAAATCAAACAATTGCAAAACACATTTATAAATAAATGTGTTTATAAATATTTTATAGTATATTTAAATAAAAACACTAGTTTCTATGTCATTAATACTGAAATTTAATAAATCTTCCCAGAGTAAATAATAAATGAGCTGAGCAATGTGCATTATGTTACCTAGCCATGGCAGAAACTTTCTTCCGGTTACCTGGCAGAAAGAGACAAGAGTATTCAAGACAAATGAAGGTGAATAGAGGGCTTTTTCACATCATTTCTGTATGTTTCTTATCATGGAACTGAATGGACTGTGGATTAAAAATATATTTTTATTATAGAAATGATTCTTGAAAGTATACCCTTTCAAGGAAGCTGTTTATTTTGTATTTTATTTTTTGTTTTATTTTTAAATTTTTTCCCACCTCCCTCCCTTGCTTCCACCCCTGCCTTATTTTGTCCATGTGACCTTTATAGTTCCTGAAAATCCTTCCCTACTATCCCATCCCCCCTCCCTTCTGGCTATTGTTAGATTGTCCTTAATTTCAATGTCTCTGGGTATATTTTGTTTGCTTTTTTTCTTTTTTTGATTATATTCCAGTTCAAGGTGAGATCATATAGTATTTGTCCCTCACTGCCTGGCTTATTTCACTTAGCATAATGCTCTCCAGTTCCATCCATGCTGTCACAAAGGGTAGGAACTCCTTCTTTCTCTATGCTACATAGTATTCCATTGTATAAATGTACCACAGTTTTTTGGTCCACTCATTTACTGATGAGCACCTTGAATACTTCCATCACTTGGCTATTATAAATTGTGCTGCTATGAACATGCAGCAATATCTTCACCAATTTGTCCCCTAAAGTATGGGACAAAAAGGAAAGACTAAACAAATGGGACTTCATCAAATTAAAAAAACTTCTGCATGGCTAAAGAAAACAGCATTAAAATGAAAACATAACCAACTATCTGAGAAAGCATATTTGCCAATGATACCTCGGACAAGGTTTGATCTCCAAAATATATAAAGAACTCACACATTTCCACTCCAGGAAGACAAAAAACCCAACTAAAAATGGGCAAAAGACTTGAACAGACACTTCTCCAAGGAGGACATACACAGAGCCCAGAGACATATAAAAATATATATTTTAAAAGTAATGTCATTGCTGACATGTACTATGTAGTTACACCTACAATAGCTGCATCTGAAGTGAATACATAGAGAATTTTTTCTTGTTATTATTCCCTAAACAATACAGTATAACAACAATTTATATATAGTTTACATTTTATTAAGTGTCATAAGTAATCTAGAGATGTGTTAAAGTATACAGGAGGATGTTCACTTGTTATATGTAAATAGTATTCCAATTTATATAAGGGACTTGAGCATCCTGAGCAATGTTGGATTTTTGGTATCCGTAGAGAGTCCTGGAGCTGTGAGCAAATGTTTCACAATACCAGAGATCATGTTTGTTTGAAGGAAATTTAATAAAGAGAGGCAAGAGGAATGAAAGAGAATGGCATGGGCAGGACTGTAAAGAGGCACAAGTTCAAGGTAATCAAGCTGTCAAATGTTGAAGTTTTACCTAAGAGCAAACTGATGAATGATTTTTGATCTGTCAGGTGTAAAATATTCATATATCATTTCGGATTTATTAAAAACATTGACTAAGACAAGAGTGGATTTAGAAGTCGTTCACTCATGAGACAATGTAGCCAGTTCTATTTTGGTATTACAGAGACAGGTACATTGGGGAAAGATGTTGAAGATAAAAGTCAACATACTTGGTGAAAATGTAGTGGGAAGAGTTTGAGGGAGGGGGGGCATCAAGGCTCATTCTTACAACTCAGGCCTGTAAAGCTGGGTGTCTCCTGTACTCTCAGAGGATGACTCCTTGACTGGTTTTCTCTTTCTCTTGCCTAATTATTTTAGGTCGTGCTGTCACTTGTCCATGAAACTACACAGTTAGTTACATTTCTACTACAAATATTTTCTTGTTTGTGTATTAAAAATGAACTAGAATTAGAATTAGAAATTGTTTTTAAGTAAAAACAATGTAATCATATATAATCTTTCTCAAAATACCAAATTTTGAACTGATTACTGAAATCAGTTCCAAATTAAAAACAAAAGTTTTACTAGAAAAAATTAGGGCTAATATTCTTGGCAATGGTAATCACAAATTTAATCAGTTAAAATTATTACAAGTGATAAAAGTGATCAGTTCATACAAATCATTTGATGTCCTCATATTGTATTAGAGATATTTTTAATTGGATCGATGTGAACTAATTATGTAAGCTACTCTGTGTTCAGGTTGTTTGGTTGAATTGAAACTATTTTTAAGGAAAAAATGGATAGTCATTAATCTTTAATTTTAGGTCACAATACTTGTTACAAGGAAGGAACATTATTTTCCATTTTATTCTAGTCACTACTTGAGCAAATAATTACACATTTGCTTCCTCATTTACATCATTTTTCCTAAGATATATAAATACCCAATTATATGGGGAAAAAACTATTGGTTATTAATTTGGACAGTTATCCACATTTTCATTCTTCTGAAAACCTTTCTCTCCAGTAATTTTTAGAGCTAAAAAATTTATCTGATAATAACTCAAAGTTAATGGGATTATTATATCACAGAGATCATAATTATTCAATTATAGCCATGTTAATGATCTTGCTAATGTCCATCGTCAATCTGATGGTATAGCAATACACAGGAATCATTAGAGAACCAAAATGAAAGTACTATCTTGAGACCAAATATATTTTGCAAGTTTTACTGAGTTTCTAATATACGCCATGGCCTGTGTTAGAATTGGTGATATATTAACCACATCCTCAAGGACTTTAAATTTCAACATATATAAAAGTCTAGGTATTTTTTTATGTGTGTAGCATGGTTTCTATCTAAATATTGCTTTATTCTATACAGAATTTTAAAAGTGTGTGGTTTTGCTATAATTCTGTTACTTGTGAAAATCTAAAGCAGTAAATAATAATTTGAGAATAAATGAGATGTTTTAAAATATGATAAATTCTCTAAGTTAAGCAGTAGTAAGGAACAGCTTTGCAGATAAATTAAAAACCTAAAGGGTGACATTGAAATCCAACAGAACTGTGATATTAGCTTAGTCACTTGGTAAGGTCTTCATTTCTCTCACCTTTATTTTCATTTTTAAAATAGTAATTAAATCAGAACTAATATTATTAAGAACTTATATATACTAGGCTACAAGCTGAGGCCTAAAACATACCATCTCTTTACTGAACACCCTATGTTATAAGTGGCTTTATTTTTATCCATCACCTTTTACAGAAGAGGAATAAAACTTAAATGCACAAACTTAGTAGGGAACAGAGATAGAAGTTTAACTCATTTTAAATTCAGAGTCCACGGTCTAAACACTATAACAAGATACTAGTATAAAATATTAATTTCAGAGGGCTCTTTCCAGCTCCCAAAGAGATTTTTAAAAAGGCAGATGGCTGTCAACTGAGGGTCAAAACATGTTAATACTTGTCCTTCCTTCCATTAGAAATACAACAAGAATGTCCCTGAGACAAACACTTTCTAAACTAAGGAAGAGTAATTATATTCGCTATATATTAATCGAGTGATTTTCAACCGATGTGCTATAAGGGGCACACTTGTGTGCCCCAAGAATCTTTAAATCATGCAATGACTGGCTACTTAGTGGCACTGACCTCTTTCCCTTTAGATTGTCAAATAAAAAATGACAACGGCCAACACAACCATAGCCAACCGGTGTGAATGGATCAAAATTACACCTATATTTTTGTTGTCAGATCAACAAAAAAATCTATTTTTTGGTGTGCCGCAGAATTTTAATAATTACTTTTTGTGTGCTATGAGATGAAAAAGGTGGAAAATTGTTGTGTTAATCCAGCACTAAAATGTCAAACAAAGGTTCTCAAACTTTGTTCCTGGTACCAAGCTGACAGAGGAGATGCACATGCATAACACACCCCAGTCAGCTGTCTCTGCAGGATAGGGGTTACTCAATAGGTGAAGATGAGCTGGTACAGGCACAGCTTCTGCAAGTGTACTAGTAAACGCTGCAGCTTCTCCTCCACTGACCCCTACTGATGCCTAAGAATATGACATGTAAGGCTGCAAGCATACGCAGGTTCCAGGCAACTCGTTCTTCCATGAACACTAGACCTGTGCTCACTTTAATGCCTAGCACATAGTAGGGCACAGACTTTTTGAATAAATGAAAAAATTATTCAGGTGACAATGTTAAGTTTGTATTTGACAGTCTTCTCAGAGTAAATAAAAAATTAGTATACATGTCACTTTAAGAAAGACCCAGATAGTACCTATAATGTATAGTGTATATATGATGCATGTGCTTTAAGGATATAGATCAGTACAAAAATTTTATCTGTATCTACTTGTTTAAGAACATGTAGAAATATGCCATTGGTACTTTAATAGGTATTGCATTGAATGTCTAAATTGCTTTTAGTAGTATGGACATTTTGATGATCTTAATTCTTCTGATCCATGAACACAGTATATGTTTCCATTTGTTTGTGTCTTCCTTGATTTCTTTCTTCACTGTTGTGTAGTTTTCTGAGTACAGGTCCTTTACCTCCTTGGTCAGATACTTGAACAACAATAAAAAATTAAAAAATAATAAATAAATAAAAATAAGAATAAAAATAACATGTAGAAAAGATCAGAATTACGCCATATTGTTAGGATCAGAAAAAAACTAGAGGTGTATATTATTTGCCTACATATAAAAATGTAACACAAATTTGTTGGACAGTGCCTCATAACAGATGCATGGCATCTCATAGTCATTATCAAATGATTTCTTGGACATTTTGGCAAATAGATACAAAATGAAAAAACAAATTTTCTAGCAACATTAGGTAGTCAGAGATCAAAGAAACTTAAATCATTTCTTGCTACCAAATTTTGCTTTAAACACATTTAGTTTCCAATGTACTTGTGTTTACCTAGGCTTTCAAATATACATTTAAAAGAGACTAAAATCTGTGGTAACAAGGAAGAAATACCTAAAGAAAAAAAGAAGGAAAAAAGATGATCATACTTTTTTCTTTTTATTGAATTTATTGGAGTTATGCTGGTTAACAAAATTGCACAGGTTTCAGATGCACAATTCTACAATGCATCATCATCTTACACTGCCTTGTGTGTTCACCATCCCAAGTTAAGTCTCCATCCATCACCTTTTATCCCCTGGCAATCAGCACACTGTTGTCTGTGTCCATAAGCTTTTTTTGCTCTCTTTTTCCTTTTTTGCTCATATTTCATAGTCTAAATCAACCTGGCTTATATGTGCTCTCTTTCTTTGGGGAATATTTTTTCAATGTGCAAAGAGAATTTCCTGTTTTCAGAGAGAACTAGTAAGAAAAGTAAGTGGGAAAGATTCAGAAAGGAGGTATTAATCTTTTAATACTTTTTTCATGTACATATACCTATCTTTTAAATGAGACTTCTCAAAATTTCTACTTTATGTAGAAGTAAAAATACATATAAAATAATTCAAAATACATCATCAAATATATTAAAATATATTTCTTCAAAGAATATAATGGATCATGTTTAATTAAATTTTTCCAAGTTTATTGAAATGTAATTGACATATAACATCATGTAAATTTTACATATATAATGTGATGATTTGGTATTCATATATATATATATATATATATATATATATATATATACACATCACACCATGATTGCCACAATGAAGTCATTTAACACATATATCAGCACACATAGTTACCTTTTCTTGTGTGTGATGAGTACATTTATGACCTACTCTTGGCAGGTTTTAAACATACAGCACTGTATTGTTACTAAAGTCACCAGTCTGCACACTAGATCCCCTGAACTGAACTTTTTTATCTTATAGCTAAAAGTGTATACCTTTTGTCCATCTCTCCATTTCTACCACCACAATTTCAAGTCACCGGTTGTTAATGAGTGTTCATAAGAATTATTTTCCACCAAGACTTCACTAAGTTTGAGTAAAACAACACTTACAGACAATGGAAAACTTGGTGACACTATTTCTGTATGAGATTAATCATTAAATGTTACCGTGTAATGAGTGTACTCTTCCTCATGCCCAACCCCACTACCTTCCAATGTGCATATTGTCATAGGCCCTTTACAAATCAAGCACAAAGCACTCTCTCAGTGCTTTGATGATGCTTACAGATTTCCTTTGCTGTGGCAGAGTGGAATTTACTCATAAGAGGTTCTTTCTATGAAGATTCAGAAAAATTCATAGCATGATTAGGCATCTTTCTGATGAAAGGGTTGATGGTGATGGTTAATAGAAAGCATAGTTTTTTAGGAAGATGAACTCCAGCCAGTTTACTTGGCTTCAGGAGAAACAAACTGTTCACTTGGCTTGTGAGCAAAATGTTTCAGTGTTATTTTGTCTCCATTTGGCAGGGTACATGAGGTTCCTTTGTCCGAATTCCTCAGGTTATAAATAAAAATATATGTTCATATATATAGCCTCCTGTTTTGGCACTGAGTTTCCTTCAAGGCCATGACCCACTATCTCTTTGACTCGGTTCACATTCCGTGTAACTCTCCTATGGGCTGCTGAATTTTTTTTTCGTTTCCTCTTTATACCATTTCTGAAGTTTTCTATGGAATCAATTTGATATCCACATACCCTCCACTTATAATTTTTTGAGATTGAGAGCCTGATGACAATTTTTTTTAAAATTGAAATTGTGTATGTTTTTAACAGTAGAAATTTTTCAAGGTAATCAGTCTTTACAAAGGAAAAGGAACAGGATTCATATAAATATAATGATTAATATTTTAAGATCTCTTCTTTTTAAAGTACCATAATATAATCTACAGTTTAACTCTTTCCCATATTTTATTCTCACATTCCAATGCAGTTTACTGATCATATTTTAGCATCTGTCCTACATGCATCTGAACAAACAAAAAAAGGAGAGCAATGGTTTTACACTGATTCTTCAAACCAATTACTCCTACTGACCACAATTTCTTCTTGTCCATTGGTGTTGTCTCAGTCACCCGCCCTTGACCACTGATAGTGATACTTCCATTCCCATTGCTATTATAAATAGAAGGCTGAACCTGTGATACAACTTAATAATTTATTCAATTTGAGTATTTTCCCCACTCATCTTTTCTACTGGATTAATTGTTATTAGATTGCTATGCCCATTGTTTTAAATATTATTTTAAGAATGCAACCATATAGAATATTAAGTAGTTCAGAGGTCCTTATGACAAAAGAGTTGACTGTTCCTGCATGTTTTGTTCCTAGTCCAATTTTTCAAACTCAGCAACTGGTATTTACACATAGATCCTTATTTATACACTACACACTTAAATAATCTTTTCTAAATTGTCAATTAAACATATTCATTGTTGATGATCTTCTAGGAAAGGTGAGGATTTAGTTCACAGATATAAAACGTCGCCTCTTTCTATCCTCTCAATGAAAATTATTTAGTCATTTTACTAAGTACCACTTTACAGTTAAATTATACATTGAATTTGAAGGAGAATTTGATTTGTGCCTTCTGTTTTAACAATGGTTTGCCTACCTTTCTTTGGAGTCCCTTCCTATTTAATGTTAAAATATCTATTTTTATTGCTTTTTTAAATATCAGTACTGGTTTCCATATCTTTATCTTGTGCAGTACATTGTAAAAAAATTACTGAGGGATCCCTTTTATTTTTCTTTGCTATTATAAGATTATTCTTTTGATATAATTTTATTGGCATTTTATAAAAGAACAGAGCAAATGCTGAACTCAGCCATCTGTAAAGAGAAATGATTGTATGAATCTTTCTAATGTACTTTTTGTTTGTAAAACATTCTGCAATCCCCTGCTTTTTCATGGACTACAACTTTTGAAAGTCAGGCTCCCAAGAAAGCTGAAATATGTATTAGCATGCATTCAATTGATTAGGGCATGTCCACAGGTAAGCAACTATGGGAGAAGGGAAGTAAACAGAACTGGGGACACTAAAAAAGTCTGTGATGTATTCATAACAGCTGAGTTAACACATCTTTGTTATTCTGAATTGTGGTTTAGGGGCAGAGCCCTTATAGCTGAAACAGCTATCACATGAGGGCTGTCCCCAGGGAGGAGCTTGATGGATGAGCGCTCTCTGCCACAAATCCCCCCAAATCAATGGAGACTTCAGTCCTCATTTCTGACGGTGAGACTCAACTGCTTAGCACCGTATCAACTACAACCACAAAATCTAGATTTTGGCCTGGAATTCAAAACTGTGTCCAGTCTGTCCTTAGTAGATTTATAAAGTTTTATGCCCACAGCTCAACAGTATAAATCCAAGTATTCTACTAAGTACGCTCTATTTTTCCATAAACTATCTCTGTTTTCCTTTGACATCTGAGGTCAGCTTAGATACCACTTTACCTTTGAAGCTATTTCTGATCAGACAGGTTGAAATGAGCTTTCATGCCTCTGAATTCTTCTAGAATATTTTAACATAGCCAACTGTACTTAATGACATTTCTCTCTACTTTGATCATTAGAATATGAATCTTATCTCATCATTAGAATCAAATTAAAGTGTTCCATAATAGTTATTAGCATAGTTATTAAGTAGTTATCAAAATAAGGGGATTTTAGAAGGAGAGTAAAATTTGAACTATGTAAACAAAGCTACAGGCAAGGATCAAATTTGAATTGGTTTCTCAAGTCTTAGTAAGCATGGCTTTGTTCATATGCCGGGACTCCTCAGGTTGTATGAAGGCTTGCTGCTCATAGTTTACTGTTTATAACGCTCAGGTCACTTGTTTCAATACTTTATTGTTACATGACCTCAGATGTGTGACTTTTGTTTCTGAATACTAGTTTCCCAGACTCAAAAGCATAATGTTAGCCCTGGCTGGAGTAGCTCAGTGGATTGAGCGTGGGCTGCCAACCAAAGTGTCGCAGGTTCGATTCCCAGCCAGGGTTCACACCTGGGTTGCAGGCCATAACCCCCAGCAACCGCACATTGATATTTCTCTCTCTCTCTCCCTCCCTTCCCTCTCCAAAAATAAATAAATAAAATCTTTTTAAAAAAAGCATAATGTTTATAGGTATGTAAGAGGATTAAGTAAGATAATCTTAGAGCTATAAGATTATCAGCTATAAGATTAAAGCTAAATCAATATTAAGTTGATTACAGCTTAACTTCAATCACATCAAAGAACTCCATGTTTTCACTTCCCTCCCTTATGCACATTTGGTATTACCAATGTCAAGGCTGACATAATTTTATATTGTATATCCATTAACATAATTTTGCAGTTACAGGTATTTTAATTACTTTTGTACTTAACTTTTGTTCTTAACTTTTATACTATGGTTAAAACTACTATTGCATTATTACATTAGTCTGTATCAATTTTTATATTTAACTTTATCAGAGAGTTTTATACTTTTGTATTGCTGTTTAGTTTAATAAATGCTAGTCCCATAAACCCCTTACACTTTCTTCATCCTTTTTCATTTTTTTTGTTTTTGCTCCTCTGACTGGATAATAAATGACCTGTCACTGATTCTTTCTTTCACTTGATGATGTCTGATGTTGAACTCCTGTAGTAAATTTTTCAGTTCAGTTATTGCATTCTTCAGTTTTAGAATTTATTTTGGTCTTTTCAGAGTTAATATTTTTGGTTGATTTCTTCATTTTATTCATGTATTATTTTCCTAATTTCTACTTGCCTACTGTATTCTCTTATAACTCATTATTTCCTTAAGATAATTATTTTAAATCACAGATCCCCATTTTTTAGAGTCAAGTCACTGAAGATTGATTCTCTGATTGATTCTCATGTTGTACTGAGTCTTTTTTATATTTTGTGGACTGGAATCTTGTATATTTGAATTAGTACCTGTGCATCGGTATTTGAAGGTACACCTCTCCCAGTCCATAGAGACCGACTTTGACAGGGGATGAGCTTCACCAATTATCTTACCTCTCAAGCCTCTTCCATGGATTTGCCTTCTCTGGCCTTGTGCACATACATTACTAATTAGACAGACTTTTTTTTTTTCAAGAGATTATCCTTACTTGCATTTTCAAGACACTATTTTGCTTCAGACCATTTTACCAAATATGCAGATGTTGGAAGATGTCAGGTTCCATGCTGTCTCCTACTCTCACAGAGCTGTGTCAGTGGCAGTATGTTTCTCTTCCTTTTGTTCTTATTTGTTCCCAGTTGTCCTAACTATGCCAGTCCTATCAGCTCCTTGGGTGAAGCAAAACAGAAAACGATCCCTCAGGCAGTGTACCAAAAACCCTGGGGCATTGGAATTAGTCTCCACTCTTTCTTTCCATTCAAGGGAGAAGTCCTGGGCAGAGGTGATTTCTCTTAGCACTGAGCTGTGCTGGTTTGAGGTAGGAAATAACTTTGGTAAAGTAAACAACTGTTCATAGCCATATCCGTGTTCATCTGAGGAGCTGCTGTCCTTTAACTGGAATCTGGATTTTGCTTAAAGCTATGTTGGTCTGGATATTATTACTATCTGAAGATAGCTGAAGTTTAGAGAGGTTAGGTCAATTATACCAAAATCACAAACCAAACAAGATTCAAATCCAGGGTTGGTTTTAACAAGCATCTCATCACTTGCCAAAAAACATCCGCAAATCGTATTTTACCCAAATACCAAATATACTCAAATGGTATTTTATGTTTTTTTAAAAAACACTTTCTCATAACCTACCTAATTTATCATGTGAGATATCCTTAATAGGGCTGTGGTTGACAGGAAAGATGACATTACTCATCTGACTTGTCAAAGGAGATCAAAGGTTTTCCTTCAGTTGATACATATACTGCTTGAGCTAGAAGTAACCTGATGTAACAAAGTCAGAAGTCAGAGATGTTATTAACTTATTCATTCATCTTCTATACAAATAAGCATAAATGTCTTCCATGTCATAGGCACTGTGCTTTAACACTCCTTTTGCTTTTGTTTATCTCCAGGATGTTGGGTAATATACTACCTCATGATTTCATATAATAAGAACAAGAGATACCTATTCAAACAGTTCTAGATGGAAATCTTAACATTTAATTTGTCAATTAAAAATATACCCCATGTATAAAGTTGCCATTATCCTTCTGATATTATTTGTGGAATAAAAACCACACGTTATTTAATTCTTATTATTTTACTGATAAGAATATAAACACTTTAAAAATAAGAACACATTTAATCCTGATAACTCTGTAATAGAGTTATCATAATTATCACATCCATTTAAAAAGTAATTTTACAACTGAAGCAAAGAGAAGTTAAGTAACTTTCCCAAGATTATACCCCTAGAAGTGGTAGAGTTTGGATTCTAATCCAGAGAATCTATTTCCAAAGCATGCTTGCATTCACAATTTATGATGCATCATAATGTTGTTCTGAGGGTCAAATAAACTGGATAATAAATATGACACGCCTAACATAGTCTGAGATGCAGTATATATTCAATAAATGTTAATATAGTTTCCTTGTGAGCTTAGGTTTTATGACTGCAAGTCTGTGCTATTTTTATCTCGCCACTTTGCCTCTATAAATAGTGACAGAAAAGAATGCTATGTAAGAGGGATTCTAAACAAAGGATCATGATATTTATATCACAATAGCCAAGGAGAACATTTGGTTTCCTATAAGAAAACAATTCTCCAGTAGACTTTTTCCTTCTCCAGTGTGAATTTTTATAACATCATGTCATTGAGTATGATTTCAATGACTTGTGTTCAGACACAAATTCAAATCTAGATAGTTAATGAAACAATGCATTATTTAGCTGGTAAGAAAAGGCAATATATATTCTCACACTACATTGAAATATCTCAGAAATGAAGAAAACCTTGGTAAAATAATTTAACTTTTTGCCTTCCAGATAACTGACAACCTATAATGATTTTGAATTCAGAATGTACATAAAATAGGTATGCATATTAATATAGTCCTTATTTTTGAAGATCAGGCTGATTCATACTTGATTGATTGATTGATTGATTGCATGATAATATATTTGGTCATTGTATACATCCTCCACTACAGTTTGCCAACACTCTATTTAGTTAGGGGATGAGAAGCTAGCAATTGTAACATAATTACAAGAACTCTAGAATATTCTCAGGCTGTACCAGGATATAAACCACATTTAGTTATCCAATAAAGACACAAGATCACTTCAGTAAAGTCAGCAAAAAGTAATACTTTTTTTTCCATTTTGTTCTTTAAGTGTGTAACAAATTAAAAATATCATGTTTTCCATGAATTGGAATCAGAGATTGCTTAATTCTTCAAATACATATTTTGAAAGAACCATGGTGTTCTGTTTCTCTGATATTTTTCTACCAAAAAATAAATTAGAACACTATTTCCCTTCATACAATCTAAAAGCTCCCCCTACTGTCAGAGAAGCTGTTAAGAACTTACATCTTTCAATTTTAGCTTCTTGATCAAATCAAACAACCAATGCTTTGTTCCCCTTGTAGGACTAACCAGAGGGGAAAATTGAGTTGGGAAATCAAACTTGACATATACTTAAAAGGATCATATGGATTGAATAGGAGAAGGATGCTCTAACATTTGTTCCTTCAATCTGCCTCATTTTATACATATTTTGAATAGTACAAATACTTCACCATGCTAAAAAGGATTCTAGACATTAAAGATACTTCTTTTTATAATATATACCTCTAATAAAAATCAACTCATTCTTCTGATGTTCAGCACAGAGTTAAATTATGTGTCCTAACTGCTGGAGAAAAGAAGCATATTTTGGACTTAATGAGTAAAAGCACATCTAAATATGACCTTTGCTATATAACCCACAGGTAAAGATTGAGTACCTGAAGACAAATAGAATTTGTAAAAAGGGTTTATGGGACTGCCCTGCTTCTTAGGCCAGATTCCTTCAGAAGTAGACATTGAGATAATACTTTGAATGCGAGAAGCTTATTTGGAGAGAATCCAGGACACAATAGAAGAGAGTGGAAGTAGGATAAGATTAGAAGAAAGCCAATACATTGTGACTTCTGAAAAAGGTATTCATTCCTCTTGATGAATGAGCCTTGATCATGTTAACAAACTTAGAGAGACCTAGCACATACCTCAGAGTTGCTTTCTTAGGGGCAAGAAAACCAATTTTCTCTCTGCCATTAGCTGATGATTCCTATGCTTCAAACCATTAATTCTACCACAAACCAAGCTGGTCTGGAGCATGTGATACACACATGGAATGAAGATACCAAAGAGTCTCAGGTGTCTTCAGTAAGTGGCTTTGTGGTACATGTACTTTGAAGGGGATGCATCCTCCACAGTATCAGCTACTATAACAGTGGAGTCTGGCCTGACCACTGGGTTTGGGAAGAATCCCTGATCTGGTGCAAAAAGCTGCACTCCGAAGGAGAAGGGAAGGGTCAGAAAAAATCCACAAAGCAGTGGATTGAATTGGCAGCTGGCTAAGGAGGCTACTTGCTCACCTAAGGAGAGAAGGATTTGGATGTCTAGAATCTAACCACCGAGAGAGACTGGCAAGTTCCAAATGCGGCCCAAGGTAGAAACCAGAAGTGGGACATGATTCCATACCCCCAAGACAACAGTAAACAACTAACGCAGCTCAGGACACAACCTGAACAGAGCCTGCATGAGCTGGGGACTGGAAAAGGTCACAACACCGTTAACAACAGTGCACTCTACCACAAGGAGAGACATGGTGACCCTGAGCAGCTGGAAAACCTTCCCACCTGCTTCCAGATCATAGCGCCCGGAGGAAGAGCACACAGTGGGGCTGACTCTCACAGTAGACATTAGTCCTGCATGGACTGGGAATTTGGACGCTCCCACAGTGTGCAGGACTTGGGGGTAAAAATGGAAAATGGAGGGCATACAGAAGTGCTTCCTTTAATCTTTCCCCTCACTTGCACAGTCAGGAGCCAGCTCACAGAGGCTGCCACTCACATGGGATGTGTGCTTCACCAGCCGCAGGTCCACGGGCCGCCAGGCTCCTCTCATGGCTCTGGTCTTGCCCTACTTGCACTTTCCAGAGCAAGCTCGCATGGGAAGCCCACATCGCCAGCTGCAAGCTGGGGTGGGATTCTGCAACTCCGCCTCCCACACCATCGCCCGCTCCCCGCCGCAACACACAGCACAAGTCCTGTTCTGTTCCTCTTCTCTCACCCTGAGAGTGGCCCACAGATGGGCAGGCTGGGTACCTTTGCTGGTCCCTGAGGCCCAAGCAGCCCCGGAAACCAGGGCCCAGTGGATTGAGCCCCTTATACAATCAGCTGCAATAATCTGGCAGCGTGCCCCCCGCTTCAGGAGAGGGAGAGAGCTGTGCGGAGATGATGGAGATGCCACCTCACCAGTGTGCGCTCTTTCCCAGAGAGAAAGAGGGAAAGAGAGAAAGAGACCCATCTGTGTAGCAGCCTTGGGCTCCAAAGGGGCAGATGAGAACGGGGGGGGGGGATTTCTGGGCAAGGACTTGCATTTCAGTCTTTTGGGGAAAAAGGGTATTTCTGTGTTTTGCACAAAGAAATTACTTGAAGCAGAAGAGACTCAGATCCCCCAAATTATAAAAACCCTGTCCTTCCCACCAATCTTTGTTTTATGGTTGTGTACAGCAGCAAGTGGCCAAATCCCATTAACCCTGTAACACTACCACTGGTTAAAAAACAAACAAACAAACAAACAAACAAACAAACAAATAATAGATAATCAAAAGGACTTTTTACTCCATTCACACAGAATCATATCATCATGGCAACCTGATAATTTAACATTCTGAGGTTCTAACAATTTGTTCACCTGATTTGGAGGGTTCTCAGTCCATTCTTGTATGAGCAGTGAAGATTCTCAGGAAGCTTTGTGGATTATGCATTGAGACATGTGGGGATTCAGTGGGGCAGAGGAGGGACATTATTAATACTACACAGAGACCCCAGCCAGAAGTTTTTTTGTTGTTCTTATGCTGTTATTTTCTTTTTCTTCTTTTTTTCCATCTGAAGATGATTATTTGCATACACCTTGCCAATGATGACCTAAAAAGATTCAGCCTGTGGACATTCCAACAAAGGTAAAATTCACACTTGAACTTAGCTGTAGACTCTAACAAAGTTTCATTCTGGTATAAATTAGAGCAAAGAAAATAGCCTCCATAAACCAGGCATACCTGCTTCTCATTGACTTCTTGAAATCATCTTTCAGGAAGTTTTGACATTGAATGTAAAATAGGTAAATGTCATTGTCTACTTTAAATTTAATCAGGTCATTTCTCTTTTTTTATCTGAAATTCAATCTTCACTGAGATGCTTTTAACATGTAATAGGAAGTTTTCTATTAACAGCGTCTGCTAGGGAACAAATAGTCAAACTGGTGAGAGCAAGTTTATTTTAAACTCAGTGTGTGGTACTATAATAGGCTATTAAAATAAAAAATAGAATAAACATTACAATTTTGTCTAAAACTTAACAACTGAAAGTTACTATATATGTTTTATATAAATATATACAAATATATTTATAACAGTATATTGGAACTTCAAATATTATTTATGGATTCTTTTTTTAAAGATTTTATTTATTTATTTTTAGAGAGGGAAGGAGGAAGATAGAGAGAGAGAGAGAGAGAGAGAGACATCAATGTGAGGTTGCTGGGGGTTATGGCCTGCAACCCAGGCATGTACCCTGGCTGGGAATCAAACCTGAGACACTTTGGTTCACAGCCCGAGCTCAATCCACTGAGCTACGCCAGCCAGGGCTTATTTATGGATTCTTGAATAATATATTCTAATCCTAGAAATAGACTTACTCAAATGAATAGGCTGACTCAGGTATATAAAATAAGACATTTTATAGTTATATATTTTATTTGAATACCATGAGTTCAAACATTATTGAAAATTATACCATTTTTTGAAGAAAGTAATGATAGAAACACAGATATAAAGAAATCTATAAAGCCCTGACTGGTGTAGTTCAGTGGATTGAGCACTGAACTGTGAACTAAAAGGTTGCCAGTTCGATTCCCAGACAGGGCACATGCCTGGGTTTTGGGCCAGGTCTCCTATTAGGGGCATGAGAGAGGCAGCCAATCATTTCTCTCGCATGTTATGTTTCTCTCCCTCTTTCTCCCTCCTTTCCCTTCTCTCTAAAAGTAAATAAATAAAAACCTTAAAAAAACCTCGAAATCTAAAAAGTGGTAAGCATATGTTTTAAATAACTATTTTTAATTACAGTGGTTGTTGCAATTTAAGTTTGCCATTAAAGATCCTGCCTAGATGAATAATTATATCACTATTTCAAAATTATGTTTGGATTTAATAAAGCTGAAAGTGAATTGAGCTCTCTAGCTTAAAACTGTTATGGTTAAAGCATTAATTATAAAAGCATTTGATTTGAGAAATAAAACATAGCTTTCATAGAAAAGATTCAGTTCCCAATTCTGATTCCAATGTTAAGAGAGGTAGATGCCACACGTCAAGCAATACCTGAGACCAGGAGGGCTCGGCCCTGCAAGACTGCCTCCCCGACCCCATGCGCACCTCAGATACCAATTACAAGTCAAAGTTTTTACCTATGCCTCATCCAGCTGTAGATTGGAGATTCCAACAACTCTCCTTGGTTTGATTAATTTGCTACAGCAAGTCACAAGACTTTTAGAAACATTTTACTTGCTAGATTCCTTGTTTTTTAATTAAAAAGTATAATTCAGGAACAGCCATATAGAAGAGATACAAAGGGCACGGCGTGTAAATGCCTTCTGGCACACTGTTTTTCCAAATTTCCTCATGTTCACCAACCCAGAAGTTCTCTAAACCCTGTCCTTTTGGGTTATTATGATGGCTTCATTACATCGGCATGACTGATGAAACCATTGAGTCTTTGACTATTTATTCAACCTCTAGCCCATTCCCCCCGAAAATGTTGAGCAGGGTGGGACTGAAAGTTTCAGCCTCTAATCACGTGATTGGTACTCTTACTAACCAGCCTTCACCCTTACTGCTTAACACCCTGCTCTCTGTGCTCCTGAGTAAAGTAAAATTAGGAAAGCCCTTTGATTCAGATTCTGTTCTTTGGAGAGTTTGGTATGTAAAAAATACTGAAATTTTAAAAACTTTAAGAGCAATAGTTTATAAATATTGCCAATGTGTTTTAGCAGATGTTAATGATTATGTGATCTAACACTAAAGGAAAAGAAAATAAAACATGAGCATTTGGGGTAGAAGGGGCATAGAATGAACAGAGAAATTCAATTTTTAATTGCAACTCTATCATATACTTAGTTCTGAAATAGTGAGAAAATTAATCTTTTGAGACACAGTTCTCAGGTGTATAATATAAAATTGATTGTCTAAATGTTGCAGAACTAGGTAGTTACCTCCCAAAATGTGAGTTTTAACTATTTTTAGCACTGAGCACCTTTGATGGAAAAGAAGAAATGTCTCTCAGCTCCTGCATAATAAATCAAAACAACAGAGAAAATGAAACCAAAAGTAAGCACAAGAAAGGAAGTAATAAAGTCCCTGGAGGAATAAAAACACAGAAATGCAGTGGAGAGACCATAGTTGGTTCTCTGTGAGGATTAAAAACAAAGATAAATCTCTTGGCAGATTGATTAAGAACAACAAGAAAGAGTGGGAAAGACACAAATTAAAATTATATCAAGAGTGAAAGAGGTATTATCACAACAGGCCTTTCCAATATTAAAAGGATAATAAAAAAAACATAAATGACTGCATGCTAGTAAGCATTATGCTTTTGATAAAATAAAAAACATATTTCTCAAGAAAAAATGAATAATATATATATGTATCCCTGTACATATTACAAATAAAATGTACTTTTTAAGTAAACAGTCCCACTAAGCAAATTAGCCCAGAAGGAAATGTGATTTCTAAAATGTCAGGAGAAATGAGAGTAGTGTCAAGTTTATCTTTTAACAGTCAGACAACTACAATATATCTACACAGACTACAGTACTTAGGACATTGAACTATGTATAGCAAAACATTATTAAGTTTCATTTTCCCCACCATATGAATCACTTTTATTTATAAGTCACAATTTATTAAGTGATGCTTCTTTTGTTTCAAAATTACTTGTCCATAAATTTTTCTTTAACTAATATGTCACATTGCTATTTTTTAATCTTAGGAATAAAGGGAGTTTACGTAAGCTTAAAATCATGTGGTACATTGCAATAAATAAATGGCAAATAATTTCTGATAGCCTTATGCAATTCAATTTATTACTGCCCTCATTTTTAAATATATGGTCTTAGAAAACCCTTTATGACATTATTTTTTAAATATAAAGTACATGACATGAACTCCTCAAAGTTTCTAGTACTCTACAAGAAAATTATACTGAAAATTCTCACCATATATTGTATCTTTTCTTCCTTTTCCTAAAGAAAGTAATAATTTTACACCTGTGTTTGTATTTGATATTTTGCTTATTCTTCCTATGATATTCACAATTTGTAATTCTGGGGTAATAATTCACTTGAAACCAATTATAGAAGTAGATGAGTTATAAATAATAAATGAACAAATTTTTGTTGATAAATTATGAATATAACGAACATAAATAGTTAATAATTAACTGTATATCCCCAATTTCAACACTCATGTCAAGGGAGAAATGTACAGCATATCAAAACCACTAATATGCTGTAACATGCCAAAAATATATGTATTCAAACAAATTCTGAACTGGAGAAAGTAAAGTTAATTATCCCCACCATGGTGAAAATAAATAATGGAAAAATATACAGCTGAGATACAGAAGTTATTAAAACATTAATGAATGTGGGAGAGTTTAACAGAGCACTTCAATTTGGATGAACCACAACTCTGAAATGCCAAATTTCTTTTAAACAAATAAAATATATTACTTTAGTAATTCCTTCCTTTGTGGATACTTTGTTCCAAGTTAGAAAACTCAAAGTATAGATTAGATTACCACAAGGCTGTTATTTATAATAGTTTCAACTACCAATATACTATAATGGTGCAGTGGAACACCTCCAAATCACCTTTTAATGCCATCAAAAGAGAGTGCACTTAGGAATCTCACTGCCTTCCAACTAAAAAATTTATGACTTCCAAATCAAAGGCTGTGTTGTGCTTTGAGAATCACGGGAAGTGAATCAGACACTTAACATTATTTAGCTGGGATGTCACTGGCATTGAGTAAAAATGGTGATGAATAAACCCAGAGAATAGCTTTCGTTTTATGATACAGATACTCCACAGGGCACAAATTACATGAAAATATCATATTCAACATAAAACTAGGTAATAATTCCAAGCATATTAGATTCCAAACCATTTTAAAACATTTAGAGTTAGATGATGGCATTGGCCCTGGCAAGCATGTTTGCTAACTTCTTTGCTTGCTTTCTAACATAAACTAAGTTTAGGATTCAAAATAACAGAAGAAGTACAAGAAAAAAAAAAGAAAGAGAAAGAATTCCATCACTAAAAACACTATTTATAAATATAAGTAAAACACTGGAACATAACATTTAAAATAAAATAATTAGAAATTAAAGATTTTAAGAGCAAATAAGTAAATTGATAAATTAAAATTGCAGAGCATAAGTCAATAATGGCCTAATTACTGTGCGCCAGCTTATTTATTTATATTTTAAAGATTTTATTCATTTATTTTTAGAGAGAGGAAAAGAGAGGGAGAGAACCATCAATCAGTGCCTCTTCTACACCCCCCAACCAGGGACCTGGACAGCAACCCAGGCATTTGTCTTGACTGGGAATCAAACCAGTAGTGACCTTTGGTTCACGGGATGGTGCCCAATCCACTGAGCCACACCAGCCAGGGCTATTGTATGCGAGTTTATCAGAGTATTTAAGTTTATGTATTATGATACACCAAAAACTCTGAGAGTACAAGCATAAGGGGTGTTAAGCCATCTATAATTTAGCTATATGTGAGGGTGTCTAAGAGCAATTTCACTGATAAAATCAACTTTATTGCAGCAAAGTAAATTTCAGGATGAACAGAGTTTTGATAAAATTAAATTTCAAGTCTACAAGAATAAAAAGGCATTTTAAAGTAAGCAATATCAAAGTGTCACTTCTTCTAAAATATGAAAATTACAAAATGTTAAGCCCTACTGTAAACATTGATATATTTATTACATGAAAAAATATTTTTTTTTAACATCTGGACAACAGTGGCAACATTTCAAAATACAAAACATCTATTAAATAATAATAAAATATAGCAAACAAACTCTAAATAGAAATGGCAAGCCTAAGAATATAATTTAATCACATAATGCAGACTAGGGGCCAATTTGTAGAAAATATAAAGTAAACTAGATAAAAAATAAGCAGCTAATTTAGGAATATGAAAGCAACTCTAGAAAATAACTGTTGCACACAACACACTCACAGACATACTAGTGGTTATAGAGCATATGGGAAAATTCTCCCAGTTAACATTAATTTAATATATGGATAGTGATAAAACACCAACAGAATGCTATTTTTAAGCTATTATATTAACTTTAATTAAAATGTTTAATAATACGCTTTAGTGGGAATTAGGCAAACATGTATACTGGTCCTTCTAGGAAGTATTCATACATTATTTATAATAAGAAAGACAGAAACAAATATATTGGGTTGACCAAAAGGTTTTTTTTTTTTAATTTTCTTTAAGATGGCTGTCGTACTGCTTAGTTGTCTTTAACTTCATTCAAAACAGTTTTGTTTAATGTATTGTGACAGTTGTCATATGAGCATGCATTTAAAAAACTTAACAAAATTGGTGAATTTCAGCGGATTGAGCTCGGGCTGGGAACCAAAGTGTCCCAGGTTCGATTCCCAGCCAGGGTACATTCCTGGGTTGCAGGCCATAACCCCCAGAAACCGCACATTGATGTTTTTCTCTCTCTCTCTCTATCTCCCTCCATTCCCTCTCTAAAAAAATAAATAAATAAAATATTTTTTAAAAATTGGTGAATTTTTGTGTAGCCATTTAATATTGAAGGTAGAAAAAATATGCGACATTTTTGACATGTTATGCTTTATTATTTCAAGAAAGTTAAAAATGCATCTGAAATGGAAAAAAAAAGTCAGTATATGGGGAAGGTCTTGTAACTGACTGAATGTGTCAAAAGAGGTTTGCAAAAGTTTGTGCTGGAGATTTCTCACTGGACTATGCTCCATGGTCAGGTAGACCAGTCGAAGTTGATAGTGATACAACTGAGACATTACCTGGGAACAATCAACATTATACCAAGGCATACTAAAAATATCCAAATCAATAAAGTTACTGTTGAAAGTGAAAAATGTGTCCTTTATTCTATGGGAAAAATCTAAACAGTTTTTGGCCAACCAGATAATGTATGTGTATGTTTATATATACACATATTTTTAGTTTATTTTTAAAAATATAGTAAGTGTAGTGAAAATATTAGGTAGAACTCCAAAATCTACCACCATTAAAATATTTATTTAACTTCATGGCTTCTCTGTAAATTGTCATTATAGCTAAGAATGAAGCATTAGCTGTAACCTATTTAAAAGTAGTCATTACACAGATCTCTAATTGTACATTTTGTAAAGCAGAAAATACCAAACTATAGGATTTAATATATAGATTAACTTGGGCAAGTTTTGAAGACTTAATTGAATAGTTTGGTCAATATATTCAGTATGGACTCAAAATTTCTGACATATAATAAATTTTAATTTAGTACTTAAGGAAAATCTACCTTTTGGAAAATAGAAAGGCCATCTGATATGATACTTTTTAAATAAGAAGTAGCTAGTTTATTTAAAAATGAAATATTTATGAACCCTGGCTGGTGTGGCTCAGTGGGTTGAACTCCAGACTGAGAAGCAAAGTTTTTCTGGTTTGATTTCCTGTCAGGGCATATGCCTGGGTTGCGGGCCAGGACCCCAGTGAGGGGTGTGCAAGAGGCAATCACACATTAATGATTCTCTGCCTCTCTTTCTCTCTCTTTTCCTCTCTCTCTAAAATAAATAAATAAATAAACAAACAAACAACAAATAAATAAATAAAATGTTATTTAAAAAGGCAAATATATATGAAGTGTATAATGCATTCTAGGCATTTTGCTTAATGCTGGAAATGCAGAGATTAAGTTAAACTTGTTCCATTCAAGAGGCCACCTATCAAATACAGAGATCACCACCCAATATAGAGCTCACTTAGTGAGGATTTCAACAAAGAAAGACATAAAATATAAAAGTGTACCAATTAGAACTTATCAAGTTACAAAGTACAGTAGCAGAATTAAAATACTCAATAATGGGATTTGACAGTGCATTATATCTAGCATAAGAAAGGATCGTTAAGCTCCAAGACAAGTCAATGGAATTCATTCCAATGGTGGAATAAAAAGCAAAAGTAAATAAAAATGAAGATAGCTCAAGGGATGTATGCAACAAGAGCAAGGACTCTAATTATTATACACATTAGAGGTGTACTAGAAGAAGAGAGACAACAGACATAAAATTTATTCAAATAAATGATGAGTGAAAACTTCCCTAAAATATGGAAAGACACAGATATCCAGATCCGGGAAGTGAGGAGAGTTCCAAATAAGATGAATCTAAAGAACTGACACAGAAGCATATTATTTTTAAATTGTTAATGTTAAAGATAGAGAGAAAATCATAAAAGCAGCAAAACCTGTAAGCAAGATCAGTTCAAAAGGGAAGTCTATAGTAGTGAACATCTACACTAAGAAACAAGAAACACATCAAATAAACAATCTTATTTTACATCTCAATGAACCAGAAAAAAACTAAACCCAAAGTCTGTAAAAGAAAGAAACTAATATTAAAATTGAAATAAATGGGGACTAAAAAGACAATAGAAAATCAATGAAAGTAAGCTTTTCTTACTGTAAACAATAAAAGCAAACCTTTAGCTAGAATTATCAAGGGAAAAAAAGAGAACACGAGTAAGTAGAATTAGAAAGAAAAAGTCAGAAAATACAATTGGTAATGCCCCAATACAAAGGATGATAAATATTTATATGTCAAGTTGGACAACCAACAAGAAATGGACAAATTTTTGGAAACATACAACCATTCAAGACTGAATCATGAAGGAATGGAAAATCTGAAAATATCAGTTACTAGTAAAGAGATTCAATCAGGAATGTAAATCCTTCAAACAAATAAAATTCTAGGACCTGTTTTAAAAAGTAAAGAAAGAAGAACCATTGTTTGTGACACAATAATATCACTGCAAGTTTCTTGGCATTTTTTCCATAGAGCATCAGAATCCATTTTTTTTATTTGCATGTGAACTAACATGTCTGCTCTGACAGAATGTGTGGCAGAATGGCTCAATGCCAGGGCTGGGCCTAGCATTTAAGGGGACTGGCAGTTTCTATTTTGGAATCTCAGAGGTCTTGTAAAAACCTCTGACTACCCTGAAAGAGAAATTACATGGTAAGCCCTGATGAGATAGGAGCAAGAGACCCAGCCGGGCCCAGCTGCCTGGAACCTCAGAAAAGTCAGAAGCACATCTGTGATGTCATCTTGGATGTTGTTCCTCATCAGCGATACTGCCAGCTGGACACTACTACCTGGAAGCCTCGTTGTCCCCACAAGGAGTTCAACAGTCACTGAAGTGAAATCCTGACTCTCAAAAATCTTCGTATATTGTGAAATGGTGCTGTTTTAATCCACCAATTTCTATATAGATTTTAATATAATGTAATGGATAACTGTAGTATGTTTGCCCTGTATTTTAATAGAAATTGATTTTCTACGTAGAATTTTGTTAAATTACATTTCAACAGTACATTGCATGATATATCTAAATTATGTAAATGTGAAGATTTGCAAATTTGAAGAGAAACGAAAATTCACACACCTCCACAAAATACAGTGATTTTTAGTTCAATATTTATTCCTAAAATGCATGTATCTGGTTGGAGAATGTTTTTGTAGTGAACAGAAAGGGGTTAAGGCCTTATTATTAGAGCAAACAGTTCTTTAAACCTAGCCCAAAGCTCTCTAAAAGCCAATTGATGGAACTATAAAACAGTTTCTTCAAAAATATATTTTTCTCCTTTGTTGAAGGAATGAATCTTGCACAAGTTCAGCTAACAATCAAATACTGCTCCTAGACAAGCAGTAGACAAGATGAAATTTTCCTTTTAGCCAGAGACAAAATAAATATTGCAAAAAATCAAAGTAAATCTTAAGATGTATGATATATTGGAACCAAACATTGCCTGTCCTGTCTATATAAAATATATCTCATTGGTTGACTTCAGAGCCTTTATTATCAATGAGTAAAAGAATTTTCTCTTGGGACTGAAAATAGAGAGCCTTTTTTCATATACGTGTAACCAGAACACAACGGCCATTTTTGCTTTTACAAAAATTGTTCCCTGGACGTAAACAACTTATATTGTATTGTTTGGTTCACTCTAAAATACAAATTGAACCATCTTCTGCATCCTCATTCTGTCTAGAGAGTTATTAGTATAGTGATTCAGACCTTGACGTCCACAGCCTAACTGCTTGAGTTAGGATCCCAGCCCCAGTTGCTAGCTTTGAGTCCTTGGAGAAGTCATTTAACTTTTCTCTGCCTATGTTTTCTCCGCTATAAAATACGTATGTGCAAGGGCAGGGGGGAAAGTATGATTAACGTTAAACACTTGGGAGTGGGTTCATGGTGTTGCTCATACTTCTTTTCTGAAAGTGGAGCTCTAGACTAACCCTTTATATGCAACAAGAGAAAACAAAAACACACAGAGAAGAAATCAAATGCCTACCTGAGGACTTTGACCCTATAGTACTCTCATTGAACTATAGTAATTGTCATTGAAGAGTTAATGGAACTATCTTTTTTGGAAAAATATAGAGTTAATGAAACTTACCTTAGATTATCTAGGGTTACTAAACAGAATATTTAAGAAAATTAATGAAAATTGAAAGGTAATTTAATTGAAATTTTTGTTTCGATTTACTAGATTTCACATTCAAAATGCATCAAATGTACTCATGGCAATATATATTTACCAGTATCTTACAATATGTTTGCTTTAATATATAAAAAATGTATAGATAATCAATCATAAAATAAATAAAAATTATAATGGAGTACTGTTTAGATTTTTATAGTAGTCTATTGAAGAAGCAAAATAAAAAAAAAATTTGCTTGAAGAAATTTCATTTTAATGCCTGAGAAATTTCACTTTTTATAAGTGCTTCAAAGATAGTTTTTACTCCATTAGCTTTTTGAAATGAGAACTATAAACTGAGTATAAAACAATTTCCTCCCTCTGACCTCTTTAATCCCATAATTTGGTTTAGAACTATTAACATTTCTCAGTGGCTCTGAACACTGTTATTAGGGTAGTGTAGTGCTATTCACTCTCTGCCTTTTACTGTCAGAAAATCATTATCAATTGATAAAGTGCTGATAAGACTTTCGTGATTCTACAGGGAAAAAGAAGTGCTCAGCTCTTAGTGTCTACCTCGAATAAATCCTATGAAGTGGCTTTAAAGTAGTAATTTTAGTCAATTATTGTACATTTTAATAATTTTACTGAAGTTGCTTTTACAAATGAAAAGTTGTTTTTAATTTTTATTATTATTATTATTTTAGAGAGAGAGGGGGAGGGAGGCAGAGAGAGAGAGACGGAAACGTCTATGTGAGAGAGAAACATTGATCGGTTGCCTCTTGCATGTGCCCCCACCTGGGACTGACCAGAGACTGACCGGGGCCAAATCTGCAACCTAGGCATGTGCAAAATTTTGAAAAGAGGAAAAACAAATGTGGTTATTCATGAATATATGTGAAAATATTAATCTTATTCAAATACTTAGTATTCACATTGATGATATCTTTAACATGCATTTATGATTAATATCATAACTTAAAGTTAGAATATATTAAAAACTTTTGGACAGACTTGTAGACAGATAGAGAGAACAGACTGATGGTTGACAGAAGGGAAGTAGGTTGGAGAACTGGGTGAAAGAAGGTAAGAGGATTAAGAAGTACAGATTGGTAGTTACAAATTAGTCACGAGGCTATAAAGTATAGGATAAGGAAGAAAGTCAATATTTTAATAACTATGTACGGTGACAGATGGTTATAAGATGTATCATGAGAAACAGTTTGTAAAGTATATGATTGTGTAACCAGTATTCTGTATACCTGAAACTAATAAAAATAATATTGAATATAAACTGTAAACAAAAATGTATTTTGTAAAGAGAGAAGGGCCAAGGAAGATTTGATACAGGCACGGAGGAGAAGGCCGTGTGAGATGATGACAGAAACTGGCCAGAGGTGGTTATAAGCCAGGAATGCCGAAGTCACTAGAGCTGGGAGAAACTCTCCCCTAGAGTGTCTGTAGGGTATATATATGGTCTAGACAAAAACCTGGATTCCAGGCCCCTGGTCTTCAGAAGTAGAAAAGAATAAATGTTAGGGATTTTTTAAATAATAAAATAAAAACAAATTGAAAAAGAAACCCGTTCAGGCCAGGGACATAGTTCAGTACTTGGAAGAATGGGAATACCTCCGTCTCTTCTGTATAATCTTAATGGGCTAATTTTCAGGTTTGTGGATTCTTTTTTCTCTGCCTCCTCAAATATAGTTTTGAGCTCTCCTGGTAGAATGTTCATTCAAATTTTGTACTTTCTAACTGCAGAATTCTAGTTGGTTCTTTGTTTTAAATAACTATTAATGGATATTCTCTATTTGATGAGGCATTATTCTCATACTTTTCTTTAGTTCTTGAGACTTATAGTTCCTTTTAGTTCTTTAAACATACTTAAGTAGCTGATTTAAAATTTTTGTGTAGAAAATCCAGTGTCTGAAATTCTTTTCAATAGTTTCTGGGGTTTTTTGGTTTGTGTGTTTTTTTGGGTTTTTTTTGGTGTGACTAAACCATACATACATTTATGTTTCTTTGCATGCTGGTCAATGTTTTTGTTAGAAAATTGTACATTTTAAACTTTTTTTAGTTTATTTTCTGAAATAATTCTGTAGATCTGTATCATTTATCCTATACCACCATTGACATCTTTGTCTATATCGGGGTGTCAAACTCATTTTCACGAGGGGCCACATCAGCCTCCTCATTGCCTTCAATGGCCAAATGTAATTTGAGGACTGTATAAATATAACCACTCTTTAACCATTAAGTGAGAGCTGGGCACTGCCATGTGCTAGAAACAAGGTGCTGGGCCAGATAAAACAAAGTGGAGGGCTGGGTTCAGCCCTCGGGCCTTGTGTTTGCCACCTGTGGTCTATATTACTGATCAGATTACACAGAGAGTTCCTTAAATTCCTGAAACCAATAAATCTGTCATTCTCTTTGCTGATTGGTTCAGTGGGCATGTTTGTGCATGACTTCGAAACCCATAGAGCAATGTACAGCTCATCCTAGCCTGTACTTTCTGCTGGCATGGACACCTGGGCACAGGTGAGAGGCTTGGGCCTCCTTGGTTATTTCTTGTGCATGGACACAAATCTGAGCACGGGCACAGTCCTACATATGCCTGTTGCCTTTTAGACATCAGGAGTGTGTGAGAGCATAGAGAAGTCCTCTATGAACATCTTTATCTACAGCTTGTCGTTAAATTCTTCATTTAGCCGATTGTTTTTCCCAACCATTATGTACCTCCTCAGGTAGTGATAATTTTAAACTATTGTCTTGGATAATCCTTGAAAATGCATCACCCAAATGTTTGTTTTCTTCAGACAAGCTTCGAGTCAAATAGAATGAAGACAACCTTGTAAGAGGGAAATGGAGACCACCAGACAGCTCAGACAACGACCGTTCCTTGGGCATGGGTGTTGGAATGCCCAAACTTATTCTGCTCCCACAGGGGATGCCAGGCCGCTGATCTCACCCTACTGCTAGCTGCTGTTTTACAACCCACAGAATCAAGACCTGGACTTGATTACTAGTCAGGTCTACCCATAGGCAACACCTAGGGGTTAGGTGAAACTAAGAAATGGGACTGAGATTTGCCGCAATCCTTGTATTTATTTTAGGTATCCTGTGAAAGAGGTTTCTCGGCCCTGCCTGTCAATGTTTTACATCTGCCAAGGTGTGTGTCAAAGGTATAAAACCAAACCACGCCTGGTAATGGATTTTGGATAATAGAGCCAAACAATTTTTAAGGCATTCTTTAAGACTATTTCATTTTAAAAGTTGAAAAACATTGAATAATGAATTATTGTCCATTTGTTTGTTTCTAGTACCTAGAAATAAAATTTAACTAACCTGTTTATTTAGTCATTCATTTATAGTATTTTAATTTATTCATTGTTATTTAAATATGGTTATCTGTATTCCCCCCCACCACTCCCTCTTGCCCCATCCACCCTTACCTCCCACCCTCCATCCTTACCTACCCCCTTTGGCTTTGCCCATGGGTCCTTTATACATAGTCCTTGATTACCCTTCCCTTTCTTTCCTCAGTAATCCCCCTCTGCCCCACCCTCGGTTTGTTCTTTAAGCCCTGGCTGGTGTGACTAGATGGATTAATCATTTATATAATTTTTAATTTAAACTTTTAAAATTATATCCTGTGACCTTGACGAATCACTTATGAGACTTTGAATGATTTTGTTTTGGTAGATTCTAGTAGAGTTAGTTGTAAATGTGTTAAGAAGGTATCAACTCTACCTTCTTTTTTATTGATGTTTTCCCAAATGGATATTCTTTAAGTGGTTTCTTAGATTACTTATGCTCCAAGATTAAGAATATAATCTAATTATATTCTATATTATATTCTAGAGAATATAATCGCTAATTATATTTTAATAACTTCGGGGAAAATAATATTTATAAACTATTTTCTTAGATGTTTATAAACTACTTTTTGTAAAACCCCAATCTGTGTTTTTCAATGTGTTGTCCTGGACCACAGGTATCAGACTTACGTTGTTATTTAAAAACCATGCATTAGAAGTCAAATCTGCTGAGCAGAAATGTGATTAAAAGGGTTTTTTAAATTAATTTATTTGTCTTAGATTTTTTTATTGTTGTTCAAGTACAGTTGTCTCCATTAAAACTTTTAAGAGAAGAATCTGCACCTTAAACACTGTCCGCAGGACTCTAACTTTGGAACTACCGATAGGGATTGTCTAAACCTTACTGTTAAATTATGCTGACATGTAACTTACACAGAAATGCTTTCTAATTGTGCAATTGAACTAACTGAGAAATATCATCACTGTACATAAACAACTGTAATCTGTACGGTATTAAAACTTGGTCAAACATGTCATACAAAATCACTAAAGATTTTCTCTAACAAGAAAGTGTCTAGGATTGACTTTCTCAGGTCAATCAGGTAAGGGTTTTTTTTTGAAAAGTGTTATAAAAAATGGTGATACTTAATTTACTTACACGTGCAACTAAAATTACTCATATGTAAGAGAAATGACTCACATTTACACTGTCACCAAACAAAGGGAAGGGAAGTTTTATAAATTAACAACAAACAAAAGAACACATAGAGAAAGTCAATGGAACAGGGAAATGTGTAAGAATTTGTTGTGTGTTATTTTCCCCTTCCTTGGCAGGCTGATTTGCTGAAAACTATCAAGAAGAGCAGTTTTCCCTGGAGGAAACTGACTCAGTTATAATGGAAAGTAATTTCAGTTATTTATAGGTTCCAGAGAAGCCTTGTGAATTCAATACCGCCTTGTTTATCTCTGGGCAATGGTGTTGTTTTTTCTTCTGCTCCACTTTCCTCTTACTTCAGCTAGAATTGCCCCATTTCCCTCTTTATGATTTCTCAGTGTGCTGGTATATTAATTTTATGAACAAGTTATAAATTTTGAAACTTGTTCATCAAGCTCACATACCAGTTACAAGTTTTGAAAGTTGCAACTGAGTATAATTCTCTTTGTGTTTGGGCTGCCAGAAAGCTACAAGCTGATTTTGCCATCCAAATTTAAAAACTACCGAATTTCATTGCACACATTTCTATGTTTAGGCTCTCACCAGTTCAGTAGTACTCTATGGTTTCTACCCTGCTCATCTCTATGTTTCTATACTACAGGTGTTGGTGTAATCTACCACAAATCCTTTTGAAAATATGTGAAATTGTTTTAATGTTTGGTTTGAGAGCTGAAAATTTGTTATTATTAATATTTCCTCTCTGGTGTGCTTTTCCTTCAACCAGGCCCAATATATGACATTAAATACCTTGACTGCCCTATATGCTTAATTCTGAGTGCCTGAGATAACTGAGATAAAGATATCTATAAATCCATATTTTTAATAATAAAAAATCTCTGAAGTAGAGAAACATAGGAACTATTAAAATGCAGGTCATACTTATAGAGCAAACATTTTGAAATTAAACAGAATACACATTCTTAGTGATAATTTTAAAATTTTCATTATTCCTTAGTGTTATCCACCTATTGCAAGCCCAGTCTTAAGCAAAAGCTTTGATTAAAAATTCTCCAACATACTTTGAAATCCAAATATGTAATCCAAATTCATCCCCAAGGCTTACAATTTGCTTTGGAGATTGAGGAGAGCTTGCCAACACATTCTTATAACTTCTCATGCATTAGTTTGGGATATTTCAATTCAAAAAATAACATATTTTCTTTCATTGTTTGGTACTAAAATATTCCCTGCATGTTTTAGCAATCATTTTTTTTCTCTCTTTTTCACAGTACCTGCAACAGTGGGAGAAAAAAGTACATAGAAAGCATTTTTTTGCTGACCGAATCAGGTCATCTTTGATTTAGATCTCTCCAGTAAAATGACATGAATGTGTATTATAGTACTTACTACACTCAAAAAGAGGGCAAAATTCCCCCCCAAAACTAAATATTGTGTTTGACCAAACATCTCTTGTTAAATAATATTCATGTTTAGTAAAATGTGGGCAGTCAGATCCCAGTGTTTTTAAGGGAATGAAACCTGTAAATATAATTCACCCTGAGGAGGATGCCCGAGTTTCCAGCAGAACACCTTGCAGCTCCTTTGTGAGAAGGCCCCACAAACTCATTGCTTCATGAGGTTTCCCATTGGTGTCTGTCTTCCAAGTCCTGTTGTGTGTCTATTTTTTACATGCCATCAAAAGGCTCAACAATGATTATTAAGGCAGAATTATTATCCACAACGTAATCAAAACAAGTTTGCCAAACTGGTCACCAAACAGAGTTATACATACACTTGCTTTGGATTTTCAGATGGAGTTCGAGCTGTCCATCGCACTCTCACACTTCAGCCCTATTTCATGTGCGGACTGCATTTCCCTCAGAGAGAACAACCGGCAATGCACGTTGGCACCGTGCCTTCCTCACAGGTCCATCTCATGCTACGTGGGTTTGATGGGAATTTAGTCATAGGTAAAGATTTCTATCAGTTTTGAAAAAATTAAATGCTTTAATTTTGGTAACTAGCCTGTAATTCTCCCAGAGAAGCTGTATTCCCCCAGAGAATACATATATCTCAACTTTGAACGGATGAGATAGTTTCAACAATACTGTAATATTCATGGCAGCTATGTGATCAGTACCTCCCAAAGTTATTTCATGGACAGACGCTTCTGTTTCATTAATATCTTGTAGATTTGGGTCAAATCTAGATCTATTTGTTGCCTTTAATTAGTAGACATCAGTTAGCACACATGCATATATGCATGTAGATATACAGATATACATACATAACTATATTCATACCTATATATGCAATTATAGCACATACACATATAATTTAAAGTGAAATTGTTCAAACACTGAATTCAATTAATTTAGCAGGGATTTAATTTGTATGTTTCAAGTTTGTCGATTCTATTAAGTGAATATATTCCCTGTCAGAAGGCCCTGTTTTCCAATGTTAGATAAACTGCATGAAACAACATGAATGTTTAGTAATTTACCAAAATACATCACAGTTTTATTTTGGATATTTGAGCATCAGAGCATCAATTACTATTGATGTCTTTCCAACAATTATCTATTTTCTCTTCTCACATGAATTATTCCATAATTGAAGTCAAATTTTATAATGAAACTCTGTTATCTGATAAAAAATGTACTTAATTATAAAACAGTACCCAGATCAAGTACAAATATATAAATGTGTTCATGCTATCATTATTTGTAATATCACATAAAATACTTTCAAGTACACAGCACAATATGATTTTTTAATATAAAGGTAGCATGGCTATAAAGTAAATTTTGGAATTTATATACTATTCATTCGACAAATTAACATTTATGACAAAAATATAAAAATTAGTATTTTTAAAAGAGTTACATTGTAAGTGAAAAATTCTTATATATTAACTATACTAGTCTGCTGGGCAGTCATAACCAAGTACCACACACAGGAATTGCTTAAAAATCAGAAATTTCTTTTTGTTCATATTTCTGGGTGCTGAACGTCCAAGATCAAGGTGTCAGCAAGTTTGGTTTTCTGAACCCTCTCTCCATGGCTTGCAGAAGGCCCTGCTCTCCCTGGGTCTGCTCATGGTCCACCTCTGTACCTTTCCGTGTCCTCATTTTCTCTTCTTATAAGGACAGCATCCACAGTGGTTTAGGGTCCACACTAATGAACTTTATTTTGACACATTACATTTTTAGAAACCATAAATATACCATGGAATTTTTATCTGTTCATCTCACACTAACGGGCACTCGGGCTGCTTCCATATCTTAGCTATTATAAATAATGCTGCAATGAACATAGAAGTGCATATATTCTTTAGAACAAGTGTTTTGTATTCTTTTGACACATCAAGTGATTATTTGATGAAATCAACAAGTTTCTAGGTATTGGGGGTGTGACAAGGGTAGAATATAAAAATGACCTATTTGGCAGAGTGTAAAAGAAGAAAATGAAACTCTACTGAATTCAGGGAGGGGTGAAGTAGAAGAAAAGAGTGATAATAGACTAAAGCACAGTTCTGTTACCTTATATGCCATATTTTCCAACAATTGCAAAACATGAGAGCAGATATAATCCCAGTACCCCACAACAAGAAAAAGAGAAAAGTATATCCCCATTTTTAACCCTCAGCAATCTGATCCCAGTACCTGCTATACAGGAAGTTACGTTGTTGGATACTAGAGATGTCATCAATAGACTAAACATTTGATTGTATAATTAAACTCTTGATGTGAAGAATAACAAGTAAATGACCTAAGGTTACTCACCTGGATAACAACAGTTCTGGATAGGACTAAAAACCCCTTCCTTTTATTAGCAAAGAAAGAGGCTTAATTTGTAAAAGGGAAATGGAAAGTATTCAAGGTGGGAGATTGCAACCAAGAGACAACGATTCAGGTAGCATCCAGAAGTGTGCCCTGGAGAGAACAAACAAAGGCGGGCTTTATAAAGTCTCAGGTGGTGTGTACAATCTTCAGTCTGGTCCTCCCACATAAACTGAGATGCATGGTCTGATTGTCTTTGAGGGGAGGAGACAAGGTTTTCCAGCCACCTGAAATGTTCTTGAAAAACTGTGCTGCTGTGATGTATCTCCACAATGAGCATGTCCTGAATTAAGGCCAGCATAAATTATCTAACCAACAACCAGTTTACCAGGTAATTTATGATTTTCCTTGACCATGATTTAGATTATGCATATACACCTTCTTTCAAAATTTACTGTACTTACTAAAATGTTGAGTTTGCATCATTCAGTAGGAAAAAAAACAAAAACAAACTAAGGATCCAGGACAAAAACTTCATATGTTAAACTACTCTATTCTGAGAACGACTCCATCTGTGAAATAAGATACTGAAAATTGTTGTGAATATTTTTGCTGCAGCAGGTGTAAGTGACGAAAGGAGTTCCAGGAAGGGATTATACAACTTTTAGTAATTATTTATGATAAACCTTACTCTAACCATGCGATCATCACACACAGTAGACTGCTGTGTTTAGAAAGAAATTAGTGAGCTTCGTCTCTATCTGGCTGTATGAAAGGAAGAGTAGAACTACATTTTATTAAGCATTACATTTGTTATGTATTACTGCAGAACAAATGACCATGAATTTAGTGGTTAGAAATGACATGAATTTTCTATAGCACAGTCTACACAGTTCAGAAACCGTTGTGTGCCACGGGGTCCTTTGTTTAGCATCACATGAACAGGCTTTGGATGAACAATCACCTTTTTAAGCTCATTTAGATCCTTAGCCAAATTCTGTTATTGCACTTCCAGGACTGAGACTCCCCACTTCCCTGATCGCTATCAACAGGGAACCACTCTTCTTTCTAGAACTACCTCCACCCCAATTCTTTGGCCCATGGCCTCTTCCATCTTCAGTCCGCCAAGGAAGCATCAACGTCTTCTGTATTTTGAATCTCTAATATTCTATTTTACTACCTGTTGAGCAAATGCTGTTTTTAGAAGAGTTCACATACTTGAGTCACAGCCACCTGGATTATCCCGTTATTTATAGGTAAACTGGGTTTGATCTTTATCGACATCTGTAAAATCCCTTGAGAGCAGCCTCTCATTTCAGGTGTGGTTCAATAAGCAGGCATATTGAACCTAGGAGATGTGCTTCATCTTCAGAATTCAGCCTTCCCTAAATATGTACTCCCTGAAAGACTATTAAATACATATATCAACACCTAAAAAATAGAGACCAAAGTAAATTTCATCAATGCCTTTAGTGTATGAGAAAATTGAGTCTTTTAATTAATTAATTATTTTATGTATTTATTTATTTTTGTCTCAGATTAGTCCATTTAGCTGAATCTGAATTTAATCCCAGGGATGTCTGCGTATACATGGGGCTCCAAGTTAAATTACAAGTATTTTCAAATAAACATAAGCATTTAAGAAGAAATAAATATAGGTGTTTAAAAATAAAAATCTTTACTAAGCTGTAGGGCATGTCTGTATTAAGATGCTTAATTCTAATAAGTATTTTATAATAGAAAAGTGAAGTAGCACAAAGCCTAAAGACATTTTATTTATTTATTTTTTGCTCAGCTCTTTCCATTGTCTGGGTTTTTTAACTTGATAGTGTTTGTTCAAATGCTTAAGCCTTGCTTCTTAGCATTTCACTTCTTAATTGTGGTTCCTCTCCATGGGTTTTGTGTTATACAGTCCTGGTTTCAATTTACTGTTTTGTCACATTTTCAGATTTCAAGCACCCAGTCAGTGTTGAAGGATTAGCAGTATAAGCTTCTTAATGTGTTGGTTCCTGAGAAAAGGTGTCATTAGAAGGAAGCTGGAAAAATTAGTTTAAATTATTTTTTACAGTATAGATTTTAACTTTCTGTCATGTATAGCAAAAGTTTTTATTTCCTTACTTAAATTTTTACTATCTGTTTTTATAGACCATTTTAAATATTGCAAATAAAACAAAAAATCACTTGAAATATTTTGACATTAGACCTTTCCTTCTTACTTATGCCACATTTAATTGGCAAGTTCATATAAGTATATAAATACATGAACCAAAGAGGGAAGCAGGGAGAACGAAAGAGCTAATTATTAGCCCTAAGTAGATCTATACATTTAGTGTTTAGTAGGTTTTGTTGACTTAGTTTGATCAGAAATTTGTCTTGCCTTGAATGTGACAAACCTATCACACCTTTTATATTGTATGTATGACTCCTTTTAGTTGCCAGGTGTCTTTGTTAAAGACTGAAAAACGAACATGCCAGAAAAGTCATCAGTTGTAGCCCTAATTCTATGACTCTTATGGAATGTATATTGTTTTTAATCATCAACTTAATCTAATGCATCACTCCAAAATGTTTTGTTGGCAGTCAGCCCCAGCTCCCATATTCCATGCCAGGAAGCATATCTATATCTATATCTATCTATATAGATATAGATATGAATATATATGAATATATACATATTCATGAATGTGTATATGTGTGTATGTATGTATGTAATACACACATTTCTTCTTTTTTTAGAATTTTTATTTAATTGGAATAATGCACTACCTAATCTCTTCAGTTTGGGTTTTCACTTAGGATGTTGATTTTGAGAGCTGTCCATGCTGTTGGGTATATTTGTGTTTTGTTACTGTAGGTAGTTACCTCATTGTTAACTAAAAAAAAAAATGGGTCGCGAAGGGAATTGGGCATTGAGAATAATGAACTGGGAAGCAAAATCATGTTTGCTTCATGAGGAAGCTACAGTTTCACATCCCAGGGTATTATGGAATTGCTCCACTAAAGGAATTAACACTCATCCCCTCCCTCCTTCAGTATTGGATTGTTGGGGTGCACAGAGGGAGGTGCTTGACCAAAGAGGCCTGTCAGTCTAACTTGGAGGAGGACTTATCAAAAACCTGTGAAAGCTTGGGAAATAGATTGGAGTTTTGAAAAAAGCAGTCCATACCTAACCTGAGCTAATATATAATCCCAGGAGAGAAAAGAAGCTCATTTGCCCTTTCCCTCTCCCTCTCCTTCTCCTTTGCTAGCGACCCACACTCTCTCCATTTGTTTGCATGCTCTCTCTCCCAGGGGCAAGCCACCATGTGGCTTCAGCAGCTACTGGGGCCCACAGTAGATGGCACAGGCTCCAGAAGATTAACCTTTAATGTGAAGCAGAAACTCTGGCTTTTGAGAAACTCTGGCTTTTGTTTTGCCCTTGCTGAGGACATGATTGGACTTTTTCCATGGTGAGATGGATGGAAAGGGGACACAGGGGCTGCCTTCTACACTAATAAATCATCTTGTCACACTACAATCTCCCATTAGTGAGTCCTTGGAATGCTTCCCTCAAGATCCTGTGGAAGACCCTGATTTCCACCTACAACAGTGTTTCCTTTTTATTACTCAATAGTATACCACTCTATGGTCTGTTTACCCATTTACCAGCTGGTGACGATTTAGGTGTATCCAGTTTGTTTCTATAAACATTTGCTATAAGTCTTTGTGTAAACATAGTTGTTAATTTTTCTTGGGTAGATATCTGTGAGTACAATCCCAGATCACATATAAGTATGTATTTAACCTTAAGAAACTGTCAATCTGTTTTTGAAGGGACTCCACATTTTATGTTTCTACCAGCAATGTTTTGTTTTCGTTACGTTCTTACCAACACTTGGCATTCGTTGTCTTTGAATTATAGCCCTTCTTGTGAACAGATAGTTCTATCTCATTTTGATTTTAATATGCATTTTCTTTATATCTAATGATGCTGAACTTCTTTTCACATAAATAGACATTCGTGCACGTTCTTTCCTGAAACTGCTACATAAATTTTTTCCTAGTTTTTAGTTTTTTTTTTTTATTATCCAGGTAGACCCACCCTAATCACAAGGGTCCTTATCAGAGAGACACAGGAAAGTCAGTGAGCAGCGAAGGTGTGCTGGAGGGAGTAGGAGTGGGAGTGATTCCATTGCTGAAAGAGCACTCAGAGCAAAAGGAGGTGGGCTGGCCCTACCAGTTCTTTAGTTCTCAGCATTGTTTTCCAAACAGTGGCCACGGATCATTTGCATCTAAATCACCTGCCATTCTAGTTTTAAAATGAACTGAGATCCAACATTAAGCTACATCAGAGGGTTTGGTGAGGAATTCAAATTATACTGTTTAAAGGCACACCATGTGATTTTCCTTCATATGGTGTCCCTACTCTTCTTCAGAAAGCTCATTCTTTTTTTTAGATTTTATTTATTTATTTTTAGAGAGGGAAGGGAGGGAGATAGAGAGAGAGACAGAAACATCAATGTGCGATTGCTGGGGATCATGGCCTGCAACCCAGGCACGAACCCTAACTGGGAATCAAACCTGCAACACTTTGTTTTGCAGCCAGCGCTCAATCCACTGAGCTACCTCAGCCAGGGCAGAAATCTCATTCTTAATACGATTCTACCCCCAGCAGAGACCTCAACTTCCAGTCATTTTTGTACCATTATGCTGATCAGAGAAGTCAGAACTTGGGTATCATCCAATAGCTATTCTCTCTCAGATCTGAGACATTCTACATTGGTGTTTTATTTATTTATTTATTTATTTATTTATTTATTTTTGTATGGATGACAGGGTGTTAATTTGACACTGTCATAGCTGATGCTAACACCTAAAGTCAGGGTTTCATTGTGAATACTGAATACTGAGAATTTCAAGGGAAAGCGAAAAATGTGAATTTTATTTTCCTCAAAATATCCATTCCCTACAACTTAGAATGTGGAGATTCAGCTTCACAGTTCATGATCTTATGAGATATTTAACCAAAGTAGCAGGTGCAATTTTGTTTAAATTTTAAAGACTTCTTATGTGTCTGGTCCTTTTTCCTAAGTTTTGAACGTAAGTTTTTAATCTGTGTCTTCTGTATGAGAATTTCATCAGCTCCTCCTTGCATGGAATGTTCAGAAAAGGAAAAGCAGAGAGGGTCTTATGCACACTGGTCAAAGACTGAGCTCGTAAATAGGGTCAATAAGAGAAGGGACTTTGTTAATGCATGTTCATTAAAATTATTATTCTTAAAATTCAGTGATAAATGTAATAAGTGAGAAGACATGAAAATAAAATAACTCTGCATTTCTTAGGATTAAGTTTGCTTTTAAATTATCATCAAAATGTCCACATTTTAAACAACATAGAGGTTTGTATAACAAAGTCCACTCTTGAAAGTAGATGATCTAGGGAAAGTGAGGTGTGACATCTTGTTTTTATCACTCATTTCAAAGGTTTTCCACTCGGAATTTCATGAAAGCTTTTTGAAAGTCAACTATTAAGTCTACATTTCAGCTAGCAGGAGGCAAAAGAGATTAAAATAACAGACTCATTTTTTCCCCTCGAGAACAATTTTTACTCACCACTTCCAGTAAAATTTATTTGACCAGAACTTATTCGAAGGTTGAGTTTTAAAATTGTGGGCTTCCCCACCTCAATATGTGGTCATGTATCCACAAAATATTCAAATTTAAAAGGATAAAGAAAAATAAAAATTGTTGCATAACTATGAGTTTCTATGAAATGGTGGTTTTATAATCTGTACTATTTAAATTTTTAATATATGTGTGTGTATATATGTATATATGTACATATATATGTGTATATATATGTGTGTGTGTGTGTGTATAATTTGCATTTTATAAAAACATCCTAACATTGGCTGTGCACTTTAATCTTTGGCTTATTTTATTATTTAACTTTCAATTCAGAATACAATCCTCATGCTTCTTATTTTTAAATGTAACACAGATGTGGTTATAAAACTCCAAACAGAGTAAATTGGTTTCCATTTCAACCTGCATTGCTAACTCAGCTACAATGTTTTCAAAATGCCAATTATGTCCTGTGTGAAGTAGTTACTCGCCAGAGTTCCTAGTAGTTATCTTCATAAAAATCAAAATGGTTTGCATTCTTTGAATTAGAGTCACTCCTTCATCCTGTGTGCCTTAGAATTCCTCAGGCAATCATCTTCAAAGTTTTTTCTCAGCTGGATGGATTGTCTGCACAGCGTTTCACAGAGCCTGTGCTTATTCATTCTGCGTGGCCCTAACAAAGTTCCTTCTGCAATTACCCCGCAGATAGCCCGAAGTCAGGCAGTGGCTTTCTAGTTTAAACTGACTGAAAGTTGAGTTTTCATTTAACAACACGTCACATAGTTGCAACCTAATCTGAAACCAACAATATTATAACCAAAAGAAGGAAATAAGTCACCTTCTAAAGAAATCAGCAGAACAAAGTTTATATTCCTAATATGATAGAAATAGTGGTCATAGTATGTCATTAAGTGAAACAATTACAATAAAATATTAACTTCTTGGGTTTTTGGGGGGAGGTGTTTTTGGAATAATTTCTAATTTTTTACCAATTTATTAATAAAGCCACCTGTAGTACCTCAGTGTTAATAAAATGAGTTTTAATCAAATGCTATTTTTATGTTCTTAATACAAAACTATGAAACTAAAAAAACATTTAAAATGAATATTTTGATGACATTCTCTCTAAAGTAATATCTTCTTATGAATTTTAATCTAAACACAATTTACATTTAATTTTGTCAAAAACTAAAGTTTGTGTTTGGCCTTCATAATCAACTATCATGTACACTAATTTCACATAATTTAAATGATTTGCTTTTAATATACAATAGGCAGTCACAAACACTTTTAAAAATATAAGTATTTACGCAGTGTTTTTATATCACCTCAGATTTAGGAAATAGAGTGAAAAATCAATATGTAACAGAAAGATGTTTTCCTGTAGGAGACCATTCTGCATGGCGTGGGCCCGGCTCCCACTCGGAGATTCACAGGACTCACGCCCATGGATGGGTTCTCCTGTGGGAAATCAGTCCTGCAATGTGCCTAGGACACTTTGAGTCTTGCTTTTTGCTAAAACTCCCTCACGCTGAATTGAGACAGCAAGTGCTTACAGTAACTTCCTACAGTCCATGCTAAACCTTCCAAGGATAAGTGTACCCACCCAGTTCAACCACTTTTGCCTTTTTATTTGCAAATATCCCTCTTCTGTGATGTGATTAGCAGCACTGCCTCCTTTGTTTTCTGTAAAAGGTAACCACCCAAAGCGAACCTATGCACAGTAAATGAGGACCATTGTGTAATGGGCCGAGAATAGAAATAAAGGCCTATGGTGGCAGAGGCCGAGGCTTTTAGCTCCCCTTGAGAGCGAAGCTGCTCGCCCTTTTCCTCCACAGGACTGGATAGTCCGTGTGAACGTCTCTCCCCCATCCACAGTGTCTCGAACCCCACGGGCCAGGGTCCACATCATTTTCCCTTTTCTAGTCTGTCCAACCCTTTGACTTTTTTGAGAGCTTAAACAATGTTGAACAAAATGGATGGAGCCTTGGTGGACACTGATAGCACGTAAGCACAACTGGTGCTTAGGTGATGCCTGTCTCAGCAGAAGGGTGTGTTGGAGAGAGCTGGAATCACAGCAAAGCAGCTGGTAGGAAAAACATAAACATCAGGAAGAGGTGATCCGACTCCAGAATTGGGACTGTGTTTTCTGTGCAGTTTTATGGTGCTTACTTCTTCAGAAAAGTTCTTGTATAATATTATAGAAAGGAACCCATGGAGATATCTAAATTATTCAATATTAATTTTCAAAGATCTTTAAACTGCGTTGGGAAAGGGGTAGTCTGTAGCTGGCCTCAGGCTGCCCGGGTGCCGAGGCCACCCTGAGAATACTGCCTGAAACCAGCATTGGCACTGGGGTTAGTCCTGACTTAGAGACACAAGGAATCAGACAGTCAAGATTCTGGGGGCGGAGGTAGTGTTTTGTTTTGTTTTTTCAGAAAACAAAATGAATAAACTTTGCACCAAGAGTGCTAGGAATATTGAACAGGTCTCTTTCTAGGACACCAAGCCAACACAGATCTTTTCTGTGGCATTTGCTTGAAGAGAAAATCGCAAAAGCAAAGAATAATGGTGGGAAGGAAGCCAGGCCCAAATCAAGCTACATAATTTATAGGGAAACTGAGAGAGAGAAGGTGATTCATGATTATTAGAAACGATGTTGTGGAGAAGGTGGACAATGGTAGATGAAAGCAGCAGAGTCAGTGGCCATGTGGGACTGGCGAAGCTGTTAGACTTCAGACCCCTACCTTTAGCAACACATGTGATTCCATGGTGTAACCCTGAATGTCCCGAAGAAGGCTGTGTCCCGTTGGGAAAAATGATAAAATTGATGACAATGGAGTGCTCAGACATGGCTGGGCTGATGATATAGATCTTTGTGCAACACACTTTGTCATCTGCCAGACCTCAGCCCATTATTCTCCACACTATCCAGGGATAAAATGGAATCTAGTTCTCCACACGTGCTCTGTGCTGATAAATAACAGCCCAATCCAGAGACATTATATGTAACTTTCAACAGGGGTGAGGGCGGGCAAATTAAAACAGTCACCTCTGAATGTAGAGACCCTGGACAGGACCACAAAAGGAAGATGGTAAACATAGTTGGGAAGGTGCAGCTACTGGGAAGCTGGGTTCTCTTTTTCCATGAACAGGTTTGGGAGTTTTAATGGGAACAGCAGCTAACAAAGTTACAGGATTCTTAGTAATTTAATGTTGTGACTTGCCTTTAGGGAGGTTACTGATCAAAGACACTGCATTCATGTTTTGTTTTGTTTTTAAGATTTTATTTATTTATTTTTAGAGAGGGAAGGGAGGGAGATAGAGAGAGAGAGAGAAACATCAATGTGCGGTTGCTGGGGGTCATGGCCTGCAACCCAGCTAGGTACCCTGACTGGGAATCAAACCTGTGACACTTTGGTTCACAGCCCGCGCTCAATCCACTGAGCTATGCCAGCCAGGGCTGCATTCGTGAGTTTTAAATGAATGACATTTGTCAATATGCACGTGCAATCTATATTTTATATAAAAATACTATTTATAAACATATAAATAAAATAAATGAGTGTCTTGAATTTTGAATTCAAAATGAATTTTGAAAAGGTAGAAAACCAGCGTACTTGGTGTTAGATTTAAGAAGCGTGCTTCAGTCCCACAGAAGACATCTCCCCTTGGTAGGGCACTGAGTTTCAGTCACCACCCGTCATCAGTGCTCTCATCCCCATGTCCCCTGGCAGGCACCCTCTTCTTCCTGACTCTGTGTCACACACATTCACCAGTTCCTGAGATTCTTTTACCCTGCCTCCTTGAATTTATTTTTATTCATTTGTAAAACTCCCTATATCTCTATATCTTCATTTCATGGTATTAACAGTCTCTTTGGCTTGCCCTAATAAAACCCTGCTGTCCTTGAAGGCACGTGTTACCTCATACAGTTTTTTTCTCTCTTCCCCCAACCTCATCCTCTTAATCTTTATGCTCTGTTCTGTCTCATACACTTAATGTACTCTCTAATTCTAGACTGGGTCATTACTAACTACAACGATGCCCATGCAATCTCAGTTTCAAGAATCTCCTCCTCAAATGCCACCTTCTTCCCAAAAAGCCAGATAATATGCAGTAGTACAATATAGAAAGCATAGCAAAATCTTGAAATAAAGCAAATCTCCTCCTAAGTGTGAACTCTGAAAAGTTCTAACATGGCCCACCCAAGTAAAAAGTATTCAAAAATTATGCAATGTCCTCCTCAAAATCTTATTTCAAATTTAGTGATGAGCTTCATATGGAAGTTTCTAATGAAATTAACTTATAAAAGACAAGATTTCCTGCTCAAACACAGTGTCACCTCTTTGTCCTGTGTAATGCAGGATAGAATTTAGAGTATCTAGTAAACAGGATAGGAAACTCACTTCAGTGGCTTTTCATATCTTATTAGAATTTGTAGTTCCAGTCAAACCTTGGATCTTGAATGTCTCTCATTTTGAAAAATTTGGTTCTCAGCCAAGTTGTTCACAGAAAAAAAGTGTCTTGGTTGTTGAACAAAACTTCAGTTATCAAGCCAACAACCCTTTCATGCCGATACCTGCACGACAGTCACTCACCTCTCAGGTGACAAACGAAGGAGGGAATGTGCTCGTACGAGTCAGCTTATTGCTCTACCTCACCTTGTTAACACCTCAGGAGATTGTGCTGTGAATCTTTTCGTGTTTTGTATTTTTTGCTTTGGTTGCTGCTTATTATTATTAAGTACATGCAGTAAGTCACCATAGGTCCTAAGAAGATTGGTGATAGCAGCAATGTGAAAAGGGAAGCTGTGAGACCAATGGAGCTTAAAAATAAGTAACGGCAAAATATGACAGAGGTGTTCACATGTCTGCTCTAGCTACCATGTTTGGCCTGGAGAAGCTGATGATGGGCACAACTTTAGAACAAAAAGAGGCCATCAAGAATGCTGATGCTATGAAGGGTGGGAAAATGCCCACAAAACAGTGCTCACAGGCAAGTGAAGAGCTAGAAAAAAATTGTTGGTTTGGATAAACAAAAAGCAGTTACCTGGTAAGAGCATCCAGAGGCAACAACATGAGAAAAAACAAAGATGCTGCCTGTTGACCCCCTGAAAGACAGCCCTGGGACAAGTGCTGAAAAGGATTCTTTTAAGGCTAGTAGGGGCAGTTTGATAAATTTTAAAAAAGAAGTGGCATTCAGAGTGTAGTGAGGCATGGGGAGGCTACCAGTTCTGACAAAGTAGCTGCTGATAATTTTGTGGCACAATTTCAAGGATATTTAGGGGCCATAGGATTTTCTCCCTAAAAAGTGTTTAATTATGTTGAGACAGGCCTCTTGTGGATGAAAATGCCAGAGAGGACCTACATCACCCAGGAGGAGAAGCCATTGCCAGGACACAAACCAATGAAGGTCAAGCTGATGCCATTGCTGTATGGGGACTTCATAGTGAAAGCTCCACCCATCTACCATTCTGAAAACCTAGTTGAATGTGATGTGGGGACCTAAGAGCAAAGTTTAGATAAGCTGGAAATTTTTTACCAAGTGGACTGATAAAGTGTTTGCCCCAAGTGTGAAGAAATCCCTCTGTGTAAAACAGTTACCGGCGATGCTCCCATCCACCTTCCAGCCTTGGAGGCCAAGTCTGTGGATTACAGTTTCAGCAGCGTTGGGTTCTTTAGGTTCTTACCACTTAACACACCTCCTCTCATCTGGCCCATTGAACCAGCAGGACACTTCTGACTTTAAGAAACTCTACACAAAGGCTCTGCTCCAGAGGTGTTTCAAGTAACATTTTAATATCCTCGCTTATTTGAGACTCAGAAAAAGCAGGGTGGAGAGAGGGAGTGTCTTCTAGGACCACATGATCAGTCTGGAAGAACTTGGGGCCTGAGGCTGTTCCTGAGAGAGACTTTGAGGACTTTTGAGAATGCGCCTGTGTCTACTGTGGAATATACTGTATATCTGGACCCGTGCACTGGCTTGGATGTGGATGATGATGATGTCGGGGGGCTCGTGGAGAACCCTCGAGGGATTCCAAGACCTTCAAGGGGAGCAACAACAGGTGGCAGCTGAGGAGCTCTTTTCAGAGGAGGAGAGAAGGGAAGGGGGGACATTCTAGCTTCACTAATCAAGGAAATGCTTGGGAAATGGGGAGAAATGCAAAGTTTTATTGAGAAATAACACCCTGACAAAGAAGTAGCAAAGCGTGTGATAAACTTGTTCAATGACAATGTGGTGTTTCACTTCAAGAAAATGTTAAAAAGCAGGCAAAAACACACTTCATTGGATAGGTTTTTAGTGAGACCCCCCACGAGCCTGAAGTGGCTTGTAGTGAAGCAAAGACACAACAGAGAGAGAGAACCCCTGAAGAACAGCCGTCTGGCATTTCTATGGAAGGGGACTCCCTTTCCAAACGATAATATCTCTCCTTCCATTCCTCCTCTCCTTATTCCATTGTCAGTAGATCTCAAAATAAAGGTAAGTTGAGGTGTGCACAAAAATTCCATTTCTTACTGTACAATTCATTTCCTTTGTGTTAAATTTTCACTTACATTCCATGTCTTTTTGTTTTTAAAGTGTTTATTTATGGATTCAGCAGTACATTAGGCAGTCACTGTATGTAAGAAAGGTATAAATGGGGCATCATTTTGGGGTCTGGAATGGATTAATTCAATTCACATTAGTTCTAATGGGGAAAAAATGATTCAGTTTTCAAACAAATCACTTCTTGAACTGCCTTCTGGAACAAATTAAGTTTGAGAATGGAGGTTCCACTGTAAACACTCAGTGACAAATCCACAGTGGTAATTGGATTGAAAGCCTCAGTTCTAACATTATAAATACTCGCTGTCCATTGTAAATATGAAATACAGTGTGAGTGAACCAATGAGGCTCACTTTCCTTCACAGTTTTATTGACATATTTTACATATCATAAAATTTTCACTTGTTTTAATGTACAGTTCAATGGACTACTGAAAATAACATCTCGAAGTTGTACATTAAACTTTTAGAGAATAGCTTAACACAATATAATTATTTACAGGAAAAATAAGGCAATGATTTAATTACACAAGTAAAATTTTCTTTCTCTGAAATAAGGACTGAAGTCATCCTAATGTGTTTTACAACCTGGCACCATAGTTTCTTATTATCTGAGAGAGATTGAGGAGAATTCTTAATTGTTTTATCAACCAGTTAGATAAGCAACAGTTTATAATTTTACTTTATGATTGGGGGCCTGGAATCCTGTCATTGTATATTGTTTGTTTGGTGTAGAGGTATCTGTTTTAAATACCAGAAAAACAAATGCTAGGATAAAATTTTACTATAAAACTAGAAAAGATAAGAAATTCTTGCTTGGATGAGAATTGTCTCACTAGAAAAGGATGATGGGTCAGGGTAAGGAAAGCCACCGATTGATTACAAACTAAGAGTTTATATAGATAATTTCAAAATAAAACGTAGGCTACCTATATTGTAGTGAAATGCTATGTTAGGATTTGTGTGTGTGTATGTGTGTGTGTGTGTGTGTGTGTGAGATCTTCTAAGGAAGGGTGAATAAATTAACTATTCTTGCATCAAAGTTAAATGGGAATGTGTAGAGGATAGGATATAGCTAATTCACTCTTTCTGAAATTTAAAACAAAAATATATATTGAATAGTACATATTCAAAGTTAATCTGAAGCTTCAATAAGTGTATGATTGAAATTCACTCTGAAGTTGAACACTGCATTTCCCCAAGACCTAAGGAAGTGTGATTTATTAAAATAAACACTGAAAAGTGCACCTCAAAAAATCAGTTAAGTATACTTGTAAATTCTCAATCTTTATAGTAGTATCACTATGTTTCTTAAGAATAATATAACTGATACTCATAAGATTATAAGGCATATTATTTTACAAATTAAATAATTTACTTTAAAGTATTTTATTTATTTATTTATTTATTCATCTGAGGGTTTTTTTTTTCATTGCTTTTAGAAAAAGTGGAAGGGAGAGAGGAAGGAAGAGAGACAGAGAAACACTGATGTGAGAGAGAAACACTGATTGGTTGCCCCCCAGTAATCGTCCAGACCAGGGATTGACCTGCAATCTAAGTATGTGCCCTGACTGGGAATCGAACCTGCAGCTCTTTGGTTAGAGAACAATGCCCCACCAACGGATCCATACTGGCTAGAGCTATTTACTTCATAGTATATTTAGAATTTTTTTTACAAATTAATTACATGAATTATCGCAGTTTGATGTTTTGGTAGTAATAAAAATTTATTTTAGTTACCATAAAGTAATGGCATAGACATAGCTTTTTATAGAATCAAGTCTAATGGCATGTATTCATTTTCTATAAGGATATCTGCTTTGATTAGCAGACATTTGGTCCTATATAAAATGTCCATGGACACGTTTGGTTCATGGTGACCCATCTACCTAACCCTACCTACCATCATGAGCTAGGCTACTGAATCAACAAACATTATTATTGGTAATACAACTACAACAAAATTATTGGACCAATATAACATGATAGTATCTATGTACTAATCCTGCACATCAAAAGAATAAATAAACTTTACGGATTATTTGAACCCATTTTTTATACATGGATGTTTTTGATGACCAAATTTCAAAGACTTTTTGGTGCAGACCAAATGTCTCTCCATGGTTGTTTTGGACAAAACCAAATATTGTGCAAGGCTTATATGTATTATAAAAATATGTTGAAGCTTATTTCTTACTCTAATTATAAATAACTATGTAAACTGTTTTTATATTTCTATGCTAAAATATAAATCATAATTATACTTGAACATATATTTAAAATGTGTTTCTGTTTTTCATTATTGCTGCTTGAGTAAAGAGAGCAAACACTGAATTTTATGTAGTCTACTGTATTTTCATCTAGTGTCTATTCAGCATCTTCAAGAGCTCTATCTATGATTCAAAGAACTTAAACAAGTTCAAATATTAATAATTTTAGAAAGACCTCTAAAATGACAAGTTGAATTAAATATCAATTTCTAAAATGCATGTTAAGAGGATTACAAATTATCGTGGCTATTCCATGCCCATCTACCAGCGTGATGATCTGCTGGAAGCACTAACTCAACATAAAGTTAAGCTCGCAAATAAGATTTATTGCAACAATGCTTATAGAATTAAAGCTGTAGGAAAAAGGTATGCTTAAATTAAGGCCAGAGGGGTCAAGTGGAAACTTTATTGTCCCACTCTAGGAATTGTAAGTGGACTGTCACAGAACATCAAGGGAAAATGCAAGAACCTAAAACTAGCAACAGTGGCTCTCTGAAATCTCAGCCTTAATGAGTCAGTGGAGAGATTAGCAGAACTGGAGAGGAGAAAGAGTCTTGTAGAGGCTGTTTTACCGAGAGGAGCAGAGACCTTCTGTTGAAGGAACTGGGTTATCCTGGGGCTGCTCGGCAGGGAAAAGAAAAAAAAAAAACAAGGACAATATTCTCTCTTCTTATTCTTCAGGTCCCTGCTTGGAGTCCTCTTTGGCCACCCGCACTGAGAAGCCAGAGAACAAAACTGTCTACTGACACAACCTCCACACGCTGTCTTAGAACAGTGAGTAGGGTAGGCAAGGATACAGGGTAGATCTGGAATGGCAAATGGAAAACACCTTTTTTACTTACAGATAGAAAAGACAAGCCAGATGGTTCTTATTTAGATAAATTCTAACCTTCATGGGAATATTTAATTTTTTTTCAATTATAGTTTGAATTTAATATTAGCCACAGCTGTACAGCATAGTGGGTTGACAATAATATACTTTACAAAGTGTTTCCCCTATTATTTCCAGTACCCACCTTGCACCATACAATGTTACTACAATATTATTGACTGTATCCCCTATGCTATACTTTACAGGCTTGTGACTATTTCACAACTACCCACCTTTTGGCTATTTTGTAACTAACAATTTGTATGCATCTTAGTCCCTTCTCTTTTCATACTCAACCTTGCCAATCCCCCTCCACTCCGGTGACCATCAGTCTGATCTTTGCATCTATGGGTCTGTTTCTATCATGAAAGTATTTTAATGCAACAACAGAGTATTTGGTGAGTTTATGGAATGTAAAAGTATGTGAAGTATGGTTCACAACTACATTTCTATTCTGATTCAATCACATTTAGGATACTATGGGAAAAAAATCACATAAGAAACTACTAACACATTAATGGCTTGAAAATAAATACTTCAGTTAAGTATTTTTTTTTAAGTTTGGAAGAATTCTAGGTTAATAATTTAAGTGAACACACCTGTGAGAAGAGCATTAGCTGAGTTATGAAAATATTAAAAGTAAAATAAATCTGTTTATATGGCTGACTTTAAAAATAATTGGCATTAACAGCAGGTTATAAAAATTAAAATAAGGTATATAATTTTACTTTAGGCAATGAATATACATGCTCAATATAAAATCACATTTACTTAATTTTTGTCATATTAAATAAAATATTTTTTGCATGATCCATTTAACTTTTAGAAACCATAGATTTTTGTTTTACATTACAAAGAGTAAAAAAAAATAGAATGTTTGTGCATTTTTGAGGTGTTTGCTAAGAACTAAGGAAACAGATGTTTGGATTCAGCATTAACACTTAGAGTTGCCTATAATGAGAGACACTGGTTTCTGTTCTTAGACCCGGTAAGCACAGAACTTAATCTTCTAGTCACTCCCGGCTCTGTTGTGGCCCTGCAAACACAGCTACATTCACTAGCTTATGAAAACACAAAACTTTTGACAAATTTCACTTAAAGTAAACCTTTTTATGATCATGTCAAGAATCTGTTTGGCTAGAATCTGGATTTGTTTTCTGAGACAAGTATTGAGAACTCTGCTACCTGCTTCAAGAGATAGCCATTAAATATAGGTTATGAATGTGTAAGCTGCATTGTTTTTTGACCAGAAATTCAGACATTATGCAGTGTGTTATGTAGAATTTGTATAAACTTATTTTGCCACTGTTTTAAGCATTCAGACTTTTGCCTGTTTCTTTTTACACTTGGGTTCTTCAGATTGCTCTGCTACTATGTAGTGGCTGCCCTTTCCTTTCTGACCCCTTCAGCATAAGAGGAAATTATTTGCATTTCTTCTACCAATGGGGAAATGAGTTCATTTATCCAGGAACTATGCTCTCAATTTCCAACAGAAAATCAATAACCAAACGTCTCCAGGTAAATTTAAAATAAATGAAAAATAAGTTGAAAATAGAAAAAAAATGTTTTTACATCTGTTAAAGTAAAATTCAGTCGCTTGAATTTAACTTTTGTATTTTGCCATACATGTTGGAGAATGGGCTTGCTGAGTCCACTTTTATGTCCCATTAACTTGTGGTTCAGCCCATTGGGACATGCTGTACTCAAAAACATGGAGAACATTATGCTATCTTCAGTGGTTAGCTTTCCTGTACTAAACCCTGTCTCACACACACACATATTTTGTTAGACTGTCTACGGGTGCCCAGACTTCATTGCTACAAAGAAAGTTATAGATGCTTCTACGATTGAGCAAGAATGGTATCTGTACTTTGGGTGTCAGGCAAGAACAGAGGTTGAAGAAATTATATCTCCATTAATTTAGAAATTACCTTTAATTATAGCAAATACAAAATTTAAAAAAATCTAAATATCATTGAACATTTCTAGGTTGTGGCATCTCTAGAGCTAACACGACATTTGAAAACAAGTTAGGCCTCCCTTGGGCCCCAATGTGTGTTTATGTGTTTTTATTATAGGTATTGAGCTATTTAGAAGTGTAATTTCAGATTGAATATTGAAAATGCACTGTTCTATTTTTTAATTTTTCTTGTTCATGTTCTTCTAAATGTACAAGGGTGCACAATAGTAGATTCACAGTTATGAGTATGTGAAACAGTTTATACTTATAATGTTATTTATTAATTATTGTATTGTTTTCTATACAAACTGCAAAACTAGTTTTTCACACCCTATATACTAATCTTTCATTTGTCCACTCAATATTGATTAAATACACATCTTCCAAATGGATTAAATTAAAAATTATAATTTCTACATGTGGAAAAGTTAGAGGTAAGAACAGGTTATACTTAAATTTCATCTTTAAAATTCAATGCAATGCTAACATTTGATATTATAATTAGATCATGACTCAAAAACCATTCAGACCTGGTGTTTTAATAACACTTAGGCTGAAATGTTCCAATTCAGGGCCATTGTCTGTTCAAACATTAAATGTATTTATTTTTTATTATCTTACAAGTATTAAGTACATTTTCACTAATAATTTTAAATTATGAGAACTCTTCAAATTCCTTCAATCTGATAAAATAATTATTTATTTCTGCATATGTTTTTTTATAAAAGATCCAATATTCATTTTAATTTATTATGGCTTTTAACTAAAATTTTAAATTTTTTATTTCAAAATCAGTGTCTAACAAATGAAACAAATAAGAACATATCCTCAAGGTTAAAAAAAACAGACAATTATTTTTAAAAGATACTAAACACAAATTAAACACACTAACAATTGCATCCTGTACCTCTGGAGTAAGGGCAACAAATAATACATTTTAATAAATCACACATGGTGTATAGTAAACATTGTGCAAGTAATGGGGGAATGAATCTGGCTTCTATAGATGACGTAGGTTCATGCAATATTTCCAAAGCTCTTTCTCCCTTCTCATCATAAAAACCCAAGGCATTTCAGCCCTCTTCACAATGACTGAAGGTACACTAGATCTGTGATAGAAATTTTGCTTTCTATAGGTTCTTCCCCCATAATGTTTACTCTCACTAACCCAGCAGATGTTGGAAAAAGCCAGTGACCAGGGTGAAAGTGGGGAAACTCTTCTGATGATACATTGTCATCAGGCAGTGTGGTCATTGCTGCTCCTCTCAGTATGTGGCATTAGTGGTTGCTTTCTCAAGAGAAAATGATGCAAAATAAATAAGCAAACAAAATAAAAAGAGACTCATAGAAAGAGATCAGACAGATAGTTGCTGGAGGGAAGCAGAGTTTGAGGGCTGAGTTAAAAATATAAAGAGATCAAGAAGTACAAATTGGTGGTCACAAAACAGTCACAAGGATGTAAAGTACATCGTAGGGAATGTAGTTAACAATATTGTAATAACTGTGTATGGTCCCAGGTGAGTACTTTCAATAATCAGGAGAACCCTTTGTGAAGTGTTTTCTAACCACTATGCTACACACCTGGAACTAATACAAAATAATACTGAATGTAATCTGTATTGAATTTCTGTTAGAGAGAATTTTATCACTCTGTCATCCTTTCTAGTCTTTTCTGCTCTGTTTTTCAGTATTTTCACATGACAAGCATAAGTTAGTAGGGTATGGATAATTAAAAACAATCACAATGATGGCAACAATAAAGAAATAAATTGTATTTGAAAAACAATTAAATAATCATTATCCAATAAAAAAGAAAGCTGACATCAAAGTCTTACAACAACAACAACAACAACAACAACAACAACAAATAAACAAATTTTCTCTTTGAGAAGGAAAAGTATAAATCAGAAATATGAGTATCCCTTTGAGGAGAGATTCAGCTCTAATTAAAGGAAAACTGTGAGTTAATATTTTGTTTAGTATTAATTAGTGTTAATATTAGTACATTAGATAGTATATATAAATTATATGTCATATGGGATTCATTAATTGATTATGTAATACAGTATGTTAATTATGGTATATATATAGCATATTGACATAAATAAGTATTTTGTTTATTCAGGTCCTTCATTATAAGTCTGTCCTTTGTGCTGATAACAAAACTAAAATTAAATACTTTTTAACTCATAAAGATCATGAATGCTTGTTTAATCAAACATATAAAACTTTTCCATGTTCTACTATTTATCACAAACATCCAATTTTTGTTAATAGCTTTTTCTTCCCTTTACAAATTTTTGTTAATAGCTTTTTCTTCCCTTTACAAATTTTTGTTAATAGCTTTTTCTTCCCTTTAATGTGTAGAGGTAAATGTATCTGTGTTATCAAATTGTTTCATTATAAGGTCTCATCTCTCTCCAACTGGAATGTATACCTCTATTCATTAAAAACACTTCGGTAATTATGGAGGTGATAAGCAATGATAATTTTTAAATTAGAATAAAGCAGATATAAGATAATTTGTGAGACCTGTTTTGTTTAATTAACCAGATATAACATAAATTGTTATTTAACTTAAACAGATACAACATATTTGCAAGATTCCTAAAAAAATATGTGTTATAATAAAAGTAAAAACCCCTAGCATTTAGGTAAAATAAAAGTGTTTTAAACAGTTCTGACAACATAACACGGAGCTTTGCCCGTTCTTAAAGGGCACCACCCTTACACTCTGCTGAACCTTCCTTGAGAATGCAGTGGGAAAGGGCCAGGGGCCACAAGCATCCTCCTTCCTTCACAGGTCAGTTTAATCCTGTGTCACATGCTCTTTGCTACAGGACAGGGTGGTGTGTTACACGTTTCACTACTTTGTTTTAAGGCAGAAGCTATGTTATCATTACTATTTTTGTATGTGCACCATCTATAAAACCATGCTTTGGCCATCAAAAATATCTAATAAATATTCCAGTTATATTTTGTAAAGCAGGAATTTTTTTTTTTAGTAATTAAATGATGATGACAAGCAGAGGCCATTAGGAAAAGGAAAGTTGAAGCTATCGAAACTCTTCTGTAATGACTGAATTAATCCCTGAATTTATTTTATTTTATTTAAATATTTTATTTATTTATTTTTAGAGAGCAGAGAAAGGGAAAGAGAAAGAGAGGGAGAGAAACATTAATTTGTGGTTGCCTCTTTCACGCTCCCTACTGGGGGTCTGGCCTGCAGCCCAGGCATGTGCCTTGCATGGGAATTGAACCAGCGACCCTTTGGTTCCTAAGCCTGCACTGAATCCACTGAGCTACACCAGCCAGGGCATAATCCCTGAAGTTATTTTAATTCGACACTTCCTGAAGTGAAGAAAAAGCAAACACCCTTGACTTTTCTTCCCTTTCTAGTGGAAATGAGGCTTCAAACACTAAGGTATAATAATTATTTTGAATATGTTTCATACATCAATAAATCAAGGATTTGTTTAGAAGTTGCTATTACAACTGATATGTTGCATACATAGATTACTCATTCTTAAGTATGCATTTCTTTTATTACAGTGTTCTCGTGAATCATGGTGTCATGAATTATTGATATTTTTAGAATAGTAAGTGTGCAATAAGCCTATGCTCCTTGTTTTGGGGGAAGTTTTTGTTGGTAGCTGCTGGACGTATTTTTGTTCCTTCCTCAAGCCTTCTCTGCCTGGAATATCCATGACAAGGGACTAGCTCTGGTCCTTTTATGTCTTTCTCCAGGATGCTGAAAAACAGGCTGAACATATATCTAATACAGTTTAAATAGATAATTATTGAAAGGTCAGAGTTCCCAGCTGTTATGCTGTATGAGGACTGAAAATTAAGGTGATATGTAACAACCCCACTTGAAACAAAGGAAAATCTTAACCTCACAATTTATGACTTTGAAGGATCATTCATTTGCATGCTTTCTAAAACTCAGTTTTTCTCAATCTTTTCAATACCTCACAGTGTGCTTCCCTCCCAAAGTGGGACTTGAAAACTTCTCTCTCTTTTCTAGTTTACATACCTCCTTTCTCAGGAACCTTCAGCTCATTCGTGTTCCCTGAGAAGGAATCAGCTCAGTTCCCACTTTGTATCTGGCAGACTCTGGCTGCTTCCACGCAGTGGCTGATAGGAGCTTCCCTCGCTCCTGTGGATAGACTTCGAAATGGAAATGCACTTCATCTTCACAGAATTCAGATACTTTCTGTTCTTCATTTTTTCAGAACTTCATTTTTGATGTAACTTAAAAGCTATAAAAGAACAACTCTGCTCCTTTATCATGAATTGAATAATTGATGATGCCTGGTTTTCAAGCACTTTAATACTTTACAAGTTCAATAAAGTTGGTAATCAAGCCAATTAGCAACCGCCTCCATTCAATTTTCTTTCAAAATTCCTCAAAATTCTACTAATTTTATCTCACAAAGTCTGTTTCTCCAGATATTTACGTTTTGTTCCATATTATATTAGATAACATTGCAACATTGTTTTATTGCAGAATTTTTAATATCAAAATTATATTCATTTTTCATACCATAAAGAAAACATTTTATTTTATATGGTACCTTTTTCCTGAAATGAAAAATAATGGTAATATTCAAAACAGAGAAAATAAATAATCTAAGTCATGATTAAATACAGAACAAAAATCACCTTATAGAAGAGTGAAAGTAGGACATTTAACACTTATTGTATTGTCTCCCCAAGCTGTATTCCAAATGTTTATTAAATTAATTTAAATAAGAAACATGGCCTTTTGGTACATTGCCTCTTAATATTCTACCTTAATTTAGTGGTATAAAAATGATACAGATTTAGAGCACTGTTATGAATAGAACAAAGATGGTTATACCCTAACATTGTTTTACTTTATATTTTTAAAAATATTTTAGCCCTGGCTGGTGTAGCTCAGTGGATTGAGCGCGGGCTGCAAACCAAAGTGTCGCAGGTTTGATTCCCAGTCAGGGTACAAGCCTGGGTTGCAGGCCATGACTCCGAGCAACTCCACATTGATGTTTCTCTCTCTCTCTCTCTATTTCTCTCCCTTCCCTCTCTAAAAATAAATAAGTGAAATCTTAAAAAAAAAAAAAAAAAAGAACAAACTGACAGTGATCAGAGGTGACAGGGAAGGAGGATAACAGAGGAAATAAGGGGGAGGTGCAAGAAAAGGTACAGACAATGAGGGGGAATTGACTGTGGGATGTGGAGGCACTGGGCATGGGTGAGCAATGGGGAGAAGGTGGGACAACTGGAACTGAAGACAATTTTAAATAATTAACAAAACAATATACAAAGAAAATTAAAAAAAAAGATTATAGCATAGACAGAATAAAGCAATTTAACTCCCTGAAGTCTCCAAACTTTTCAGAAGAGTGTAGGTTTTATATGTTAATTTAACAAAAATCAATGTATATGTGTGTATAAACACACATACACACACATACATGCACACACATATACAGAAACACACAAAGAGAGAAAGATATATTTAAATTAATTTCCCAGGAATCAGGGAATATGAATGTTTTGATGGCCTTTATTTCTCCAATGTGTAGCATAATGTGTAGACAGAGTAAGTCATTAACACACATGCATTGTGAGAAGAGATGCATCTTGAATAATAACAAAAATAAAGATGTCCACTATATTAATAAAGTGTTGAAAAGTATAAAAAATGAAATAATTAAATTGAGATATCAAATTGCTGTAGATGATTTTTAAAATCAGCTTGGCATCTGGTTGGATGCATGAGCTCATTTTTTATATGACGACTACAAAAACAGTTAATTTGCTGATGCAGTTTGTAACAATTTATTATGGATTACAGAATAAAATTATTTTTAAATGCCCTAGTGACATGCATTAGGATATCATAATGACCAGAACCTGATAGCTTGGAAAGTAAAATCAGGTTACTTTAAGTTACCTTTTCTGATGCTTTATTCTTTCCTTTGCGATAATTTAAAGAAAAAGCCATTAGATATACATTAAAGACAGTTCATGTGGGTGGGGCATGTAACTACTTCTAAAATTAAACAATTTTTTTCTAAATTTGTTATAGTCTGTCCTTGTTTATATAAAAGTAGAATATATGTATACTTTTCTCCCTTGAAGCTTCTTTTTTTTTTTTTTTTTTTTTAAAGATTTTATTTATTTATTTTTAGAGAGGGAAGGGGGCGGGGGGAGAGAGAGACAGACAGACAGACAGACAGACATCAATGTGCGGTTGCTGGGGGTTATGGCCTGCAACCCAGGCATGTACCCTGGCTGGGAATCGAACCTGGGACACTTTGGTTCCCAGTCCGCGTTCAATCCACTGAGCTACGCCAGCCAGGGCTCCTTGAAGCTTCTTTACTGAGAGATACAAATTAGATACATAATGAATAATATTTCTTAAAAGAATAAATTAATGACAATAAAGTTATGCAAGAGAACATAAACATGTGTTATTATTGTCTAAAGTGACTGGGGAATTTTGATAACTCAATAACAAGCAAAATAAAAGAAAAATAAGTTTGTATTAAAATATAAAAAGTACAGTGAGGTGAAAATTATATTCTTTGGAGCCTCATTCTTCAAATTCCAAAATAATTCTAGGTTTCAGATATTATGCACTAGTGCAAGACACTGTGGGGTTGGTACTCCTAAAAAACTATGTAAAGATACGAGAAAAAGAATGGGTAAAATCTGTGGAGCAAAGAAGATGAATAGGTACTCTATAAAGTTGGATTCTTTATTTTTTTTCTTAGGTATGTAGGACAGGGAGTGATGTGTGGCAGTGACTGGGAGAAAATCTAACAGCTAATTTTTAAACACCTTCTATATGGAACGGAAAATGAAATAGGCTGGAGATAAGTAAAAGATTATCAAGCTTAGGTATATCAAGGGACGACAGAAATGAGATGGAAAGAGCTTAACCACTGAAGTCAATCTAACAGATGTCCATAGCAGGGTTTTGAAAATTATTAGCTTTGAGACCATGGGAAATTATACAGCTTCTCAGTGCCTCCATTTTCACATTGAATAAAAAAATTAAAGGTTCAAATGTTATAACTAAGAAGTTGATGAAAATGCATTTTTCTCTGAGTGAACTGCAAAGTGAAATACGGTGTGTGTGTTGTAAAACAAAGTTTTCTTTTCAAATATACCGATTTTCTTCAAGATTAAAATTCATTTGACAGAATGGCCCACTTTAGAAGTCAGGTTTCTTTGATCCTGGAATAGACAGGATAACACATGTATTTTTTAAAAATTTATGTTGAAATAGTGCTTTGCAAGATAGGAAATTGGGAGCTTTTTAAAGATATCACTGATTAGTTGCTGCTGTTTCTACTTGGTTTTACTTTTCTCCTCAGAATTGCCATTTAAGAGTGATGTGACTGTAAGTATGTCTTGAAATCAGGTTGAGAATTTGATTTGTATTTCCATTATGAAATGAGGGATATTAATTTAATGGAATTGTGTATATCACATTAAAGGTATGAAAGCATATAGCTATGAATAAACAGGCTGCTATCACTAAATATTTATTCATATCTTCTTCCAGTACTAAAAATTGTATGACTAAATATCTGAAAATAAGAATTGGATTAATCTCTAAGTATTGTTTTCTAATGTAAGAATTTTACTATCATTTCTATAAAAAGTTTCCCTGAGCATTTTAAATCGCTTATATACTTGGCTATACACAAGGAAATATTTCTACAAGAGCAAATCTGAGAGAAAAATGTCACATCCTTATAAGAACAAAAGGTTTAAATATATTCATAATATGCTCTCTCAATATACTTTATCTTTTCTAGCTAGTTTATATATGCCATCATAAGACTGGATTTTTAAGGATAATTATTTCAGATTCATCTTTATGTTGTGTCCTTAGCTGTAACATTCATATTTTGGGCACCTAATATGGTTTTATCATTTTATTGTGCATATGGTCTTTTGCTATTTCAAGAATTTAAGGGATGTTATAATAAATGCTTACTGAAAACTATAAATAGAAAAACTTGGAATTTTGCCCATTCTTTGTGTCTATCAGCTTAATGACATGATAAAAATGGTAACTTTTCTCACTTTACCTTCCTAAATATTAACCTGGTATTCTGTGTTGTAGTTGAACAAACGTGTATATAGTAGCTACCAAATACCAGATATTACCTTCACTTAATAATGCATTTGGATTAAATACATGATAGATCCATGATATTTAATACTTCAAGTGATATAAATGTACATAAGTATATGCACACACAATGAAGCAAATATATTTAAACTTCATGCAGAAAAACTTTATGCTCACAAGTTTTATCACTTAGATGTAATGAATCAATTTCTTGAAAAAACAAACTATCAAAACTCACACAAGGAGAAATAAATAACCTGAATTTTCCTGTTCCTATTATATTATTTAAATTCATAATTAATGCAATCTACTATATCAACTGGCTAAAAAAGAAAATCATTCCATCAAGACATTTACCATAAAAACACATTTGACAAAATCCAACAATCTTTCATGATTTTTAAAATTTCAATAAATTGGGAATAAAAAGGAATGTTGCAACCTGATTTTTTAAAAAAACAAACAAACAAAACAATTACCATCACCCCTAAATTTGGAACATGGCAAGGACATCAGCTATCATTACTGCTAGTAAGCAGCATAGTTCAAGAAGCACATTCTTATATAGAACAATAAGAGAAGAAAAAGAAATAAAAGGAGCATATTGGCTAGAAAGGAAGAAACAAAAACCATCTTTATTTGCATATGACACCAATGTCTATGTATAAAGTTCATACCATCTACTAAAAAATCTGAAATAACAAACATAGCATAATTGCAAAACATAACTTTAAACAAAAAACAATCGTTTTCTTATTATCAGCAATAGCAATGAAAATTTAAATTATAACACTTGTAATCACCTTAAAATAAATATTTAGGTATAAATCTAATAAATTATATACAAGTACTATATGCAGAAAAATTTCAGAAATTATGAAACACCTAAATTAAAGGAGAGATAGCCTGTGTTATAGGTAGGAAGGCTGAATATTAAGATATTAATTCTTCCAATTTGATATGTAGATTTTATGCAATCCCTATCAAAGTTCCAGCTAGCTACATTGTAGATGTAAACAAATTTCCTCTAAATTTCATAAGGAAAAGCAAAAACTTAGGACAGCCAATGTAACACTGAAGACCAAAGTTGGAGTACTTGCAGTCACATTTCAAACTTACTAAAGCAAAAGTAATCAAGACAGTGTGATTTTGTGAAATAATAGACACAGAGAAACATGGAACTGAATAGAGAGTCCAGAAATACATCCACACAAATACAAAAGGTCAAAGACAATTCAATGGAGAATGGAGACTGTCTTTTCAACAAAGTGTGCTGGAATAACTGAGTGTTCATCAGCAGAAAAAGTGCTTAACACACACAATATAACTTTCATGAAAATTAACTCCAAATGAATTTGAATCCATAAAATGGAATGATATTCAGCGATAAAAGACAATGAGCTATTAATGATTAAAACTAGAAATGAACTATTATTACTGATACACAGAAAGACATGAATGACTTAAATTTGTATTTATAAGTGAAAAAACCCATGTGAAAAGGCTACACACTGTATGATTCCATTTATGTGATAGTCTGGAAAAGGCAAAGCTATAAATACACTGGCTGTCCTTCAGTATGTGAATAAAAGAGGATTTTTTTTAAAGCAGCAAAACTATTTTATACAGGACTGTGAGTGTGGGTGTACACTACGCATTTGTCACAATCTATAAAACTTTACATCACAAATTTTTAGGAGTCTAGAGGACCTAATGATTGATTGAATGAAGAATCTGACAAAACAATCCATTTAACAAATGGGTGAAACAACCTCACGGAAGCTACAGAGTGAAAGAGAATGTTACCTAAGTGACTTTGGAACTGAGTAGAATCTGTAAGACTAGAGACCTACAATTCCGATTGCACTGTTTGACATGTGAGTGTGGGTTAATAATTCTGAAATACTGTGCATATATACTGGAATTGAATGATTAAGTAAATAAGTAGCAGGAATTGGGAAGCAGGTTTCTCAGTTTGGAAATAAGAGGTTACATATAAGTGAGAGAAAAGGCTATAATCAATAATATAGAACGATCCAGTTGATGATGTATTTGAAATAGACATCACTATGTACGAATCTTTGTTCAATAAAGGTGCATGTGTTTACATATAGAGGTTTGCTGGTATACAGGTTGGCATACAAACATATTTCCTTGCTCTGTTACCCAAGTGGACCTAGAAATACAAATACCTCAGGAGCAAGGAACATATCACATCTAGATCTTTGTGTCTGATACAATTTTTCAATAAAAGGACACAAAGATTTTATGAGGAATAGCTGATTCTACAAGTAGGACAGGAAATTATGAGCTGATCCTGGAGTTTTAGTGGCAGAAAGGGAGAAACAGCCCAAGAAGTATAAACAAACAAACTGAAACTGAAAATAAGCAGTAATGGGGATATGCATTAGGCCCAGGCACCAAATAAAATAGCTTTGTAAATAAAGTAGTATTAGATTCTGAACCAAAGTATGAAATAAATGAGTCCCTCTTCAAGTATATAAATAATTGAATAAATAAGTGGAGAATGGGTAAATTATCCATGTGGCACTCCAAATACGTGATGTCAATGTTCTGTGCTTGAGAGACAGGGCTTAACTCTGTGCTCCTCAAGAGTTGGCTGCCTAGGGTGACCTCCTTCCAAGGGGTAAAACATGAGGTTGGGGGATAGGATGATTTACAGGGAAGACATATAACACATTTTCTCAGCCAGGTGATCGAGGTTAACGGCAGTAGTCATACATCATGTTGACAGTATATTACTTTGATTTCATGTCCATGAGAGTGACACTGTACCTCTGTGGTAATCTTCCCCAAAATGCATATAACTGGTCTAATTATCAAGGGAACCAATCAGACAAATACCAGTGGAGAGGCATTTTACAAAATATTTGACCACTAATCCTCAAGACTAGCAAGGTCATTACAAGTCTGAGAAACTATTACAACCACAGTTAACCTATGGTGACTGAAATATGCTATAAAGTATGGGTCCTGGAACTGAAAAAAACATATTAGGTAAAACTAAGAAAACCAGAATAAAACGTGGACTTTAATTAATAAAATGCTACAGCTATTGGTTCATGAATTGTGACAAAATCACAAGTAGTAATATTGAGTATTGAGAAATTGGGTGTGGAATACATGGGGATTTTTTATACCGTCTTAGTAATTTTAAAAATTTGTTTTTTTTCAAATGTATTTCAATAGTAAATTAATAATACAATGAGAGAGTCTGTGAAGAAGGAGACATCAGTCCTAGAAATGAGAATAATCAATATCCCATTAGAAATATATTGATATACTAAAGTAAATAATTTTATCGATCTATCTATCATTATCATCATTATCATCATCACCATCATCAATCACCTCTCCTAGAAAGAGCACACACAAAAAGACCCAAGTTCAGAGTCCAAGTAACAACAAAAATACTAAACTCTGGAAGACAAAGACATAGACTTGGAACTAATAAATTTAAATCCAGTGGAATGACCAGGTTTATGTATACAGAAAATAGAAAATATATACACATAAAATTTCTTATCTTGCTAAATGAGAAAATGTATATAGATTTATGAAGTCAGAATATTTTTATACAAAGATAAAAATTACTATTACAACAAGAGTTCTTCAAATGCCAATGATACAAAAAAAAAGCAATGAGAACAGTTGGGAGAAACCTATGGTATTAGTTATGTAGGTTGTATACAAATCATTGTAGAGGAAAAAAATAAGTGAACCAAGAGGTGGAAACAGAAATTTGAAGATGAGATATGAAGGTGTACTAAATCCTTTAGATATTGCAGAAGGGTGAAAGGAAGAATCATTGGAGTGTTTTTAATTATGAATTTGCCAGTGAACTTCAAAAGAGCATAGTAAGAAAAAAGACCAGATTTCAGGTTGTTACGGTCATAAGGGAGTGAGGTGAAGAGAGGTATACTGTATCTCATGAGTAATGGGGTGAAGTTGCCTACCATAACTGTATTAGAGTCCTGACACTGTCCCTTGTTAAATATGTCTAAACGGACAAGCTCCATGTATAAGTTTAGTTCATTCATGTGTAAAATAAATATTATCATAATATAACTCACCAAATTATTGTGAGCATTAAATGTTTGTAGCATATTTTTGACTAATTAATGCTCAGTGGCTAGTAGCTCTTTTATTATTATTGGCATATTTTTTTAAATGTTCACAGAAGAAGAAAAATGAAGACTTGTTGATCGTCTCAGATAATTTTCAGTGACAGCATATCAGAATGGCAAATACTATATTCAGTGGATGATGGATTGGAGAAGGCATAAGTTAAGCAAATTACACTTAGAAATTGGAAGTTAAAGTGATAATAAGGGTAAAGGTATAACTGTACACTCAGGAAGCTGAATAGAAGGAAAAATAGATTTCATTGGATTGAACAGTTCAGGACAGTTAAGGCCAGGATAGTATATAGATCATTAATGTGGCTGCTTAAAAGGAGGTGAAAATTGATATGGATTCAAAAGATTGATTGTTGGTAATACAGAGATCAACATTTTCAACTGTACAATGAAGTTTGTATCTGTATTGTAGGAAGCTATTATGTTTGAAATCTTGATACTTCAGCAATTTACTGACATCAGAATCAATGAAATTGAGGTTCTTGCTTCTTTATATGGAAGTGCAATGATATCCTGGTGTGCAACCCAGAATTCCCATGTTAATTACCCTCGTCATAGCACTGTAGCATATAACAGTGTAGAAGTTGGAAAAAGAGTGGAGAAACCCTCAAAATTGAAGTTGAGATTAAATTTACTTAAACTTTTCACAACTGAAAGTGTCTACTACCTATAAGTTTATGATTTTTAAATTTCGTATAGGTTGTTTGAACACTCTTACCTTCTATTTCTTTAATCTTAAATAGAGGCAATAAAAACAACATACAATTAAACTCCTAACAAAGTTTAAGAAATTTGGGGATATTTAATGAGACTTACTGCTATGAAGATACATTACACCAAGAAATATAAGGAACTTGAATAAAGGAATTAAGTGGCTTTCTAAAAATTTTTGCAAATTGGAATTATCAAACATTTAATTACATATGTATGTGTGAAAACTGTCTATAACACTAGGTATAAGAGAAAAATGATCGGTTTTCCATATTTGTGGTCATTATGACTATGCTTATATAGTATGTCACTTTCATGCACAAAGTTATAATGATAATGGAACTTAATGATAAGCAAGCATCTATTTGTAAATGATATGTACATATAGCATACTATATAGATGCATATGCAATGTGCTATGCAAATATAAAATGTAAATAATATTTAATTCCCTATAGAGTATTAATATTTATTTATATAGTATATATAGGTATATGTATGCATGTATGTGTGTCCACAATAAAGAAAAGGGCTTATCGTCCATTAGCAAATAAGCATGTTGGGTAAATTACAGGAAGGCTAATGGAATAGTGCTGAACAAAGCCAGGCATAACAACTGCAGAACAGAAAACCAGTGCTGCAGCACAGGAGGGAACTTGCTTTCCCGCCACAATCCTGGAATGTGTCAGGACTTGGACATATCAAATATGGCAGAGAACTGGAATGAGACATGAGTTGAAATGGAATGAATTAAAATGAATGTCTGTATCTGTATTTTTCGCATACTGTGTTTGAAACATGTAACTCAGAGAAAAAAATCATTACAAACTTTTCAAAAGAGCAAGGGATTAATATCCAAAATATATAAAAAACTCATACAACTCAACACCAAAGAATCCAGTTAAAAGTGGGCAGATGACCTGAACAGGAACTTATCCCAAGAAGACACACAGATGTTCAACAGATAATGAAACAATGTTCAGGTTTACTAGCAGGTAAAGGCAAATCAAAATTACAATGAGATAGCAACTCATACACGTTAGAGTGGCTATTATCAACAAGACGAGTAATAATGAGTGTTGGGGAGGTTACGGAGAAAAAGGAGCACTCGTTCATGGCTGGCAGGCATGTAGACTGGTACAGCCACCAAAGAAAACAGTATGGAGATTCCTCAAAGTGTTAAAAATACATTTACCATATGACTGAACAATCTGTCTTCTGTGTATCTACTCAAAAAGTCAAAAACATTTATTTGGGAAGATATATGTCCCCTTATGTTCACTGCAGCATTATTCATAGTGGCTGCAACATGGAAACAACCCAAGTGACCTTTGATAGATGATTGGAAAAGGATGACATGGTGCATATATACTACAAATAGTACTTAGTGATAAGAGAAGGTGAAATATTGCCATTTGAACAACAACATGGATGAGTTTGGAGAGTACCATGCCAAGAGAAATAAGTCAGATATAAAAAGTTAAGCACCATATAAAATTTCATTCATACGTAGGACATAAAACTGAAAGCAACAAATGAACAAACAAGAAAAACAAACAAACAAAAGCTCATAGACATAGCTGAGGGTATGATGACTACCAGAGGGATGGGATGGGGGATAAATGGTGACGAAAAATTATTTGACTTTGGGTGGTGGGCACACAATTCAATATACAGACCGTGTATCATAGAAAAGTACACTTGAAACCTATATAAGCTTGTCAACTACTGTCACCCCAATATAATTTTTAAAAAAGAGCATCAGGAAACATCATTAGAGAGACTGAAAAAACAAATTACCAAAAAACAAGATCAGAATAACAGGAAAGAGAGAAAACAGAATAACACAACAAAAAGTTCCTGAATTTTTTTTAAAAAAAGTCATTACAAGGTAAAGCATCGAAAACTAGCAAAGATAAAATAATAATCATGAAAACAAAATAAAATAGAAGATAGAAAGTGATAGTTAACCCTGCTAGCATAGCTCAGTGGATTGAGCATGGGCTGCGAACCAAAGTGTCGCAGGTTCGATTCCCAGTCAGGGTACAAGCCTGGGTTGCAGGCCATGAACCCCAGCAACTGCACATTGATATTTCTCTCTCTCTCTCTATCTCCCTCCCTTCCCTCTCTAAAAATAAATAAATAAAATCTTTTAAAAAAAGTGATAGTTAAAAGATAATACTATTAACCCAAATCTAGGACATTAAAATAACAAATACTAAACATTGTACAAGGACTGAAAAGAAAAACACATGATAGAAACTCATCAGAATAAACACTAGGAGATCTCCCCAAACCGAAGAAAACACGGCTCCACCCTGCAAGGGTTCCCTGAGTGCAGTCCTGGAAATGACATCAGACTCATCTCAACACATCAGTGTGAAATTTGATAACACCGAGAAAAAATAATCTGAATATCATTACGTAAACAATCTTATTACATATAAAAGAGTGATATATACCTCATTCTATTTCACAAGCTAGTTTGGATGCTAGAATATGATAGGATAGAAATCATCTTCAAAATATTAAATAAAAAATTTAAATGAACATTGTATGCCTAAACTGTTCAATTTGGTGAAGAAGCAAGAGAAATTTTCAAACACAGAGAGGTTCATAAAATTATTTTCCTACCTATCTTTTTTATTATTATTTTAGTTTTAAAGCAAACTGACGTTGCTTACTTACAATTTATTAACTTTTTTTCAGACAGTTTGGGTTCTAAACCTAATATATTATGTCTGCATATATAAATCAGCTTTTAAAATTCTCATTATAAAGCAAAACTTATTGGAACTTAAAGGTATTTTGAAAATGTCTTTAAGATGGGATAAAGCACATTTCTCCTAATCTTTTCTTCATATTGCTTGTTTTCCTCTTTGCCTCAAGATTTAAGCTCTACTTGTTTTAACACTGTATTTTCTCACTCTCCCTGTATCCATCTCTACCGTTCAATCTTGCTGAAGAATTTCAAAAGATATCACTTTAAGATAGTCACCTGGCTCTACTGTTATTCATATTTTGTTTTCAAGTTCTCTATGATTATCACAGCTTTGTGTGATTAGTATGTAAATGGTTTAATGAATTTCATGTTATTCTAACTACACCTTAAGAGTTGAAAATCTTCAGAGGAAACTTAGATAATACCAAGAACAAGAAGTTAATTTCACCAAGAGAATAAAACAGAGAGGGCCTAAGTTTTTTGCCCCATAAATATTTCCAGTTAAGGACAACATTTGGTAAAAAAGCAATTTTAGATTATTTCTAGCATATCACTGTTTCACTCTTAAGTGTTGATAGAATACTTTTTTGAGCACAATTAAAGGTTACATTTTATAAATACATACAAGAAACATACACATACTGAATACAATATATGAACATATTTCTGTGAAAGTAAACATTCAATGTATGATATTATGTAATGTAAGAAATTATGATATAACTATTGTTAATGATCAATATTCTTTATGCAAATTCTAAACATTTTCATATTGCTCAATGCCTGACTGAAGGCCAATGTGTTATATTAAAGAAGAGAAGAACTTCAAGTTATTATAAGTATTAAAACATTAGGTCTAGTGCTTTTTCCTAGTTTAAAAAATATCCCATGATACTTTCAGTTTATGAGCACCAAAGGCCACTTTTTGCTGTAATACTCCTCTTGTTTCCCCTTGTACCTGACATTATTTTCATTCAAGCTTATTTTTTTCACCTTTATTCATTTCATTGTTATAAATTAAATACTTTAAAAACTGCTGTTAACATTGTGTGGTTGTTATGGGCCGAATTATGTACCACTAAAATTTGTATTTTGAAGTCCACACAACCAATACTTCAACCAGTACTTCAGAATTGACTGTCCTGGTGGTAGGGCCCTTAGAGAAGTAATTAAACTGAAAAGATATCAGGTAAGTAGACTCCATATGACTGGTATTCTTAAAAGAATAGGAATTATAGCCCTGGCTGGTGTAGCTCAGTGGATTGAGCGCGGGCTGGGAACCAAAGTGTCCCAGGTTTGATTCCCAGCCAGGGTACATGCCTGGGTTGCAGGCCATAACCCCCAGCAACCGCACATTCATATCTCTCTCTCTCTCTCTCTATCTTCCTCTCTGCCTCCTCTAAAAATAAATAAATAAAATCTTAAAAAAAAAAGAATAGGAATTAGAATATTGGGAATGCCATGATGCAGAGAGAAGATGGCCATTGACAAGTCAAAGATAGCTTCTCCCTTTGAAGAAACCAACTCTGTGGACACCTTGACCTTAGACTTCTTCCCTCCAGAACTGTGAGGAAATACAGTTCTGTTGTTTAAACCACCCAGTCTGTGGTATTTTGTTATGGCAGCCCTAGGAAAGTAATGCAATGGTGTAACAAAACAAAGTGATGGATGTGCCAAAAAAAGACTTACTAGTTTGGAGAAAAGACCCACCAATTTTATATTTTCATTTAGTATCTCAGTCTTGCGGTTGAAAATGACCTGCCCTGACCAAGTTTTCTCCCTGCCACCATTTTCCAGCTGTGTCACTGTGTGCAACAGCAGTCAGAATCTAACAGGATGCAAAATGCAGGTAACTCCTGGCAAGAACGAGTTTGTCAGCCCAAAGTGGTCTTGCATTTTAACGTTCTCTAGTATGCTTATAATATCAGCAGCTTTTAAAAAATACATAAACATTTTCCAAAGCATAATGATACTGAAAACTATTAGGCTGTAGGAGTATTCTAATGCCCTTCTCAGGACTGAGACGAAGGTCTTGCTGAGGTGGTGAGGGATAAAAATCAGTTAAAAAGTTGTTCCCAACAGAGGCAACAAAGTATTTGACATAGAAAAGGAAGAGGAATGCAGATTCAAATGGCCACATCACCACAACATAATTATTAGTTATATATTTTTGAAATAAGCATTTAATAAAGGATATGGCTAAATATAAGTTGTCTCTAATATTCTATTTGAGTTTTTACTTTTGCAAGCTTTCAAATATAAATGTATTCATAAATATTTCATAAGTACAGCCAAATATTATGGATAAATCAGGATGGATCTATAACTTTTATTTTTCCTATATATAGTTCCAATATTTCAGTAGCCACTTGTATACTTGTAATATTAAGAAAATGTACTCTTTATAGTTACCTGGTTTGTTTAGTACATTTATCACTGATGTACAGTTGAGTTGAAAATAATGTGTATGAGTGTAGTTTATGTGTGTTTTAAAATCTAATATTTTTAGAAATCCATATCACATTAAACAGTAAAAGTTCTTTACAAAAGGAGTTGTAGGGATAATTTATATTGAAATTATTGTAGATGATAGTGTAACAAAACAACTCTGAGACTTAATATAATAACAATACTCACAAAGTTCAAGTCCATGTTAACAAAATAAGTAAATCAACTGCCTGATTTTGCATTTGTGTTCATTTTAGGAGTTAGTTATTGGCTTGCATTTTCTAAAGATTCTGATATTTTGTTCAGTGTTGTATGACAAATAATTTTTAGGTATGTCACACTCTATCCTGTATTATTTGATATGTATTTTATTTTCTTTGGTTATCAAATAATGACTAGATTGTAAGAAAGTCTGAGAAGCTATATAATGCATATCTTTATTCATATTTAAATTAATGGTGCTTTTTTCCCCAAAAAAGTTTTAATGGAAACACAACTTAAAGTTTTTTCTGTGATAGAAAACTTCAAAGATCTAGTCACTTGTTAAAACCAACCTTCCACACACCAGCGCAGTATTAAAACACAACCAAAATTTATTTTAATGTGGAATTTCAGCCCTGAGGCCTCTCTTTATAAAGAGGGATTTTTTTAAACTTTCATTTTTTCAAAATTTTATTTTTTAATAAAAAGTAACACTTCAGTTAATGGGTATAATATGAACTAATGATAAGATCAAACATTGCTTTTAAAATTCAGGACTTACATATTGAATTTGATATTATCACATTTATTTCAATTTTTTGGAAGGGTGGGACAAACAAATGTTTTGGCATACAGTTTAAAAAAACTTTGCATTAGAAGAATATGGAGTTCAGAAAGTATTCTTCTTTTGTCCTCAAAAGGAATTAGAAGTCAGCATGTTGCTATTGCTCCTTGACATGTAAAGACAACATCTTTGTTTTATGTCCTTTGTGTCTCTGAATCCCGCAATGCCATCACAGCAGAGTGCACTGTACACCACTTTAAATGATAAGAGTTTCAATAGGCACTTTAGTGGAATTAAGAAAAATCTAACACTCTTCCACCGTGATGCCACATAGCTATCTTCATTCTAGGTTGTCACGTCAGTAAATTGTATTAAATAGGCCTGAGCTTGTCTCAGTTTGTTTCCAAAATAGCAAAAGAAAACCAAGCAAGTACATATAATAGGATTTATCTTGTGTTGGCAGAATAAACCAAAACTGACAATATGATAAATATAGCAACTTGCTAGAAACCAGATAATCAAAGGAATCTTGTCCCATAAAGCCTGTGGTGTGTGTGTGTGTGTGTGTCTGTGTGTGCGTGTGTGTGATATTCTATTTGTGTTTCTTTTCCTTCAATTTCTCTTGTTGGTTTAGTCTTCACTTCTCCCTTAAGTGACTTTATCAGGGTTATAACTCTCTTCTTCACCAAACAGGTCTGCCAAGACTTTAAAGCGCGGTCCCCAGTCTGTCAGATAGTCGTAGTCCTGGTCAGCCTCCGTGGTGAGAGAGTCTATAGAGCTGAGGGAGTCTGCGACTGATCCATTTCCTTCGTAGGCGTACGTGGCCAATGAGTCGTATGGCGGGGCAGTTGGGTCCACGTCATTTTCCTGTAGCCTTTGATTAATGAAATCCCTTATGTCTGTGTTATCTTCTACCGGTGGTCTCTGCCGAGGAAAACAGAGGGAGTCTGGTTTTATATCCCTGCGAATTTTGTTCTCTTCAATCACTTTTGGATTTCTCAGAGCACCGATGTCAAAAGCCTGGGTGTCCTCCTCCCCACCTCCTTCATCGTCATAATGGATGACGTTGTCTCTGATGTCTTCTTTAGAGGTCATCAGGGTGTCTTTCTTCTTCTGCCTTCGCAGAGCAACGTACAGCACCACTATGGCTGGAGAAAGACAAAAATTGTGATTTGAGATTCTATCAGTTTACGTCATAAAAATAAAATTGAGCAGGGCTGACTGAGATTCTTTAATAACATCTTATTATTTTCAAAGTAAACATATTGTAATCAATAAGAATCAGACCTAGGTTTACATTTTTTCCCTGTCTAAACTCAACTTCATTTGGAAATTGCAACTAACAAGAAATCATAGCCAAATTATTCACAAAACCAAACAATTATAGCAATATATTTAACGTGAATTATATTTAAATATTTTAGTGTCTGATAAAAGTGTTTTACCAAGTTATAAAAAGAAAAAAAAATGTTCTAAGCATACCGAGAGCTGTATAACATTGGTATTATAAAACATGAATGTTATAGCTCATAAGTAAGTTTGGATATTATTTACACCTGTATTTCCCAGTTGTGTTGTTAATGTGTTTCCTATGAAAGAAAATCAAATCTTCATGTAGCAATCACTTTTAAAATCAATAAATAAGCAAGGAAGAAGTAAATATATAATACAAGGGCCTTAGTTTTATAAATCATATCAACTAAGAGCTCTAAATATTTACATTCTGTGTCCTATCATGTTGAAACATTTCCCCAACCAAATGTCTAGTATTCATATTACCTTCATTAGGCATGATTATATTCTGAAATAGTTTATTTATTCACTCTCATTATCGAATATCTCTGTTTCTAGTTGACTCACAGCCATCATGAAATAGCGTTTCCTTCTGTGGGAAACAGGCACAGATTCAAACCATGAAGTCAGCACTCAACTAGTCAAGTACCCCTCTCCTCCACAGTGGTGGTGGTAACGGGTTGAAAGACAAAGTGTGTTTGATTTAGCACAGCAGAACCTGAAAGACTCAGTCCCAGGAATAGAAGTAGAGGACTGTGTGATGATGAAAACCCATTCATTCCCTCTCCCTCCAACATGAGAGTTTGATGAATTAAAAAGAGGGAAGAGAGACAGCTAGAGCTCCTGCACAATAGGCCTTGAAGAGATGTTTATCATTCAGCACTCCTCCCAGGGTTTAGGCAGACTTCTGAACTAAAGAGGCTATTTATTGTTTGTTTACTCAAGGAGTACATGAGAGACTGCAAACGGCACAGAGAAGCCCTGCATGTAAAATAGCTTTAGAGTTGCCACGATTGAGAGAGAGACTAGATACATGGGCTTGAAGGCTAAAAGTCATCCAGGCATTGCAAGATTCTCATGCTTTCCCTCACCTCAGAAAGAATGCAAAAATGGCTAAGAATGAAGTGGAAGATATAAAGGGGTCTGAGGTTGGTTAAGAAGGTCAAGCAATAGACAGACATTTAAGCAGACCCCACATCAATGGTTACTGCTGTACACTAGCAAATTCACAATGCTAGATCAGTGCAGGTGCACTGTGGACAGTCAGTAAGTACTTGGAAGGAAAAAGTACCTGATGACAATGCATGATAAGATTGACCTGAGAAAGGTTAATTGCTACATTGTAATAGGGCCAGTGCCCAAAGGAAAGCATCCAGATTATGCCAAGTCATGCTAGGTCGATATGCAAATACTCTAGAACTCAAAGGCTTTTAAGAGAAAAGAAGAGTATGAGAGAAAAACGATTGTTTTGAATTTAAGCACCTAATGGATCATATGCAATTTCAGATATAAGAACATTATTTTGAATCTGCCATTTTAAAGTTTATATCATCAGCAAAAACAGAGGCCAGATATAATTTACTATAAATGGTAAGTATATTAACATGCTTTGTTCTACACACCACGTTTATTTGTGTGGAATTGATGACTTCATCTTGCAAATTGGACTAGAATTTACTCTTGAAGCCAACATGAACCTATGACCAGCAATTTTTCTTCACAAACTCTTATATCATGCTTTATTCCATGCTTTATACCCTAGTATTGCAAAGGTAGATGTTTACATTTGTCAGGATTTTTTTGTTAAATAATAAACATGCATATATAAACTGAGTCCACAGTGTCAAATCATATATCTTTTGCAATTTGAATGTAAAAGAATGACAAAAAAAAAACCCAGAAAATCTCTCTTTACTCCTGTGATTCTGATAATTAATTAGTAAGGGAAATGGAGTCAGCTGAGCAGAACTGATGGCAGAGAGAAACCCCTAAAACAGGATGGGGTTTATTCTCATAGAGACATTACAGAATCCATTTACTTCAATCCATTTCATTTGGTGTGCTTCTAGAAATGTAAGTGTGGTCTGTGCTGTTCCAGCGGAAATGGTTAGAATTTTGATGTGAGGAGATGGGAGAAAAGTACAATGAAAGTTGCTTCTGGCTGACAGTTTAAACAGAAAAAAATAGAGGTCTCTTTACTTTGTATATCTTTTTCTTTCCTCTTTTCTTTATTCATTAAACTCATATTTGAGAACTTCTGTTCATCTGGTGTATTTTTTATAGGTTATATATAATAGCTCAGGGAGTAGTAATTACCAAGATGTAAAATAAATGGAGAAACTATTGCTGTAAATAGGATATTTGTTATAGAAAATTTCATTGCAGCAAGTTCCACTAACTATATTACTTGGAAATCCCCTAAGGCTTGAACAAACTTTTGCATTTCCGATGATGCTTAATGCTATATAACCATGAAGTATGAAATAGAAAATTAACTTTAATAAAAATATAATTCAATCTAAATCTTCCTTCTAAGCAAATAGGGCATCTCAGTGAAGAAACATTGATTTACATTGTACATTGAGGACATACAGCAGACGGAGAAAGAGATGATTAATATTGAAACTAACCTAAGAGTATAACAATGCACAGTAGGATTGCAATCAAAGCCCCAGTGCTGAGTCCTACAGGTAGAAAAATCGCTTCCACATTACAAGACAGGATGGTACCATCAGAGTCACACCTACAAACTCGAATAGTCATTGTGTTGGTGCTGCTCTGGACAGGGTAGCTGCTGTCTTCTATGACAACAGGGAGGAAATACAACTCTTGCTGCCTCCGGCTGTATCCATTTCTTCTGGTTTCAATTCCAGCTGTGTTGTCTACAAGACATGACATTTATGATAAGATTGTTACTATGAACTTCATCTCAACATGGATGTCTGTTAAACAGTGGGAAGCTCTTCTTGAATTAGTGAAATACATCCATATTTTAATTCTTTCATCATGAAAGCTGCCAAGATATAATCAAAATATTCCTTAGAGAAAGAAGAAACATTAATCTTCTCTTGTATAATAATTAAAATGGCTATTTAGAAAGAATACAGAATGGTTTATAAAACAAGATATGTGTTTACTTATTTTGTTTGACATCAAGATCCCATTGGGAAAAATAATTCAGTGGATATTTTCTTACATGTTAGCAGAACAAATTATTACAAGTATGAATTTGCAAATAAAAAATTTGCCTTAGAACCTACTATTAAACTACAACAAATATCAAATTACTCTTTCAGATTAAAACTTGATTTTCCTCCAAAACTCTGTCCATATACACACTTTAACTTTTGCACATTAGAGTAACATGGAAAGGAAAATAAAATCGTTAATATCATCAAGATTCATTAAAAATTTTAATATTCATTATGAATTGTAACACTTTAATTACAAAAGTATTTTTAGTTTTCCTAAAATTAACACTGGCAATATTTATTTGGAATACCCCAAAGAAATATAATAATTAATTTTATATAAATTCAATTAATATTTCTATAAGAAGTGGCATTATTGCATACATTTTTTTACCTATTTTATTTCTACACATGGATGTAAAATCATTTTTTAGAAAACTTTTTAATTTTTTGTCTTTTAAATAACTTCTAAAAACATTTTTCTAAGAACAGAAAAATATTCTATTCTTAGAAAAATGTTAACATTTAGTTTACTACTGCCACATGTGATACTTTGGAATCAGATTTTAAAAAGTCATAAAAACATTACTATTTTAATAATATTTTATTTGTCTATTTGTAAATGCTACTTTCAGTAACTGCATATTAGGCAGTTTCTATGTATTCATTTTAGGAGGAAGCAGCAAGATGATAAAGCTTGACATGATGAGATGGGGTTTGGTATGGGCAGAACATCTTATTACTACATAGAGGATATTTTTAAATTAAGAAACAAAATGTCAAGTTACTAAAATGTCTATTATGATATCTCCAATGAAAATTGGTGGTCTCAGGTGCTTGTGGGGATGAGAACATGATAAGTCTGAGGCTGTAATGTATGTATGGGGACTGTAGTTTGTAACTTTGCATGGTACGTACAATTTGCTGAAGGAAGAGTGTATCAATGCTATCACAAAATGAGAAGGAAAATGTGAAATAGTGAGGTAACAAAATGTTCCTACCCACTTAAAAAAAGGCTTACAATGATAAATATAACAAGATAAAACAGAGGCTATGCTAAGTGGCATATGAGTGGCACCTGCTCAGATTGTGCGACAACACTGTGTATGAGGAAACGTGATCAGCTTCATATTGTCACCATTAATTAGATACAGGTTCTCCAGCAAGGCTACAATGGTGGGAAAGAGTCAATTCTTATGTTCCTGAATGATGCAATCATCAACCTAATAGTCTGTCAATAATCTGGAAGTCTAATTAGTCTTCTTCTCTACCATAATCATGTATAAAACCTAGACGATCTAGCTTTAAACCCTATTAATTCCTCCTCTACCCATTTACCTCTTTCCTTACACGCATTACCCTAAACTAAGACTGTCTGAACTCATTTTTGAAATAATATCGAAGCAATTTATGTTTCTCTATATTCCAGTCTGTATCCAAATGGATCTTCCCAAATGCAAATCTGAACATGGGATACTCCTGCAGAAACCTTCGAAGGCTTTGCAGGTCTTTGGATCTAAGTTATAATCTCTTTAAGTGGCTTAGGCAGAGGGTGACTGTGTCTGGTTTCCCTAAGACAGCTCTATTTTATGTACGCTGCTCTAATTTGAAATTACTGATATCACTCACTTCTCTGGAAAGTGCTCCAGTTTTCATGATTACATATGTATTCTCTCTACTTCTCAGGCCCTTCAGATTTTGGACCCTGTTTCATTGATAGCTACCCCTCGCATTTCATTACATGATGCAGAAAACCTTACTGAATTTCCTTCTGGGGCAAAATATGGGGATTCTTATTTCTTCCCCCTCAGTATTTTTAGCAGACTAAGTTTTCTCAGAACATCCTTTGACCTTTACCCATCACCATTATCATAATCATCATCATGATCATCACCATCATCATCCTCATGTGATTGCAATCTGTTTATCTGTTACATAGCATCTCAGGTATTTTTAATCCCTATTTCTTTAGACTATGGAAACTTAGAGGTGATAAAATACTTAAAGTCACAGAACAAATAAAGTCAGAACCACTAAGCAGTTTGACATTAGTATAATTTAATGCATTAAGTGTCTGTCGTTTCTGTAGACATTCTAATTACACAGTCTCTGTTTTCACTTGTGCTGTGCCATGTGTTATGCAAGTAAAACAGTTACTAAAAAGTCATCAATTTGTATGTACAAGAAATGGGCATGTGGGACAAATGATTATGCAAAACAGAAACAAAGTTCTATTTCCCAGAGAGCCATTTCTTTTAACTTGACTCATGAAAGGACTATCCACATTATGAATGGAAGTAATTTGCCTCATTAGATACGGTGTGTACAGATCAATTATATTCTTTACTGTTACCTATAGAATTTTTTAATTCTCATAGATGGATTTCCATATTTTATGAATTTGAGTGCTTCTAGGAAAATCACTGATTTCTACCTTCACGTCCTTTTACAATGTTGCATGATAGCAGGTACATTTTTATGGGGTTAAACTTACTTCTGAAGTCACGGACTGTGAAGTTGGGTTTGACGGCAGCTTCCGGGGACAACCTGAAGGAGAACTGCTGCCCCGCGGGGGAAAGGTCGCGGTCCGCCGCGCTGACTACCTGGATGATCTGAAACAAAACTTGGAGTCAGCGTCAGTTTCAAGGGGAACTTTCCATGCCAGGCTGACGGGTTTATTTAATGAAGCATGCAGGTACACAGAAATGACAATTATTTACAGGTAATTTTATAAACAAGCATGGAAACATTTATAGCATATGGATTATCTCCAGATTGATATCTGCATAACTCCAAAGCTTAACAGCATTGAATATTCTTACCAATATGCAAACTAAAATTAAAATGTACTTATGTTTCAAATTAAATGAAATAAGTGCTTTTTAACCTAAATATGAAAATGCTTATTATGACTGAATAGTGTTTCATGATATATGAGAATATTCCATTGTACATATCACAATAATATTTCTTTATACATAGCACATTTCCCTTGTCCATTAATCTATTGATGGACACTTAGGTTGCTTATGTCTATGTCTTGGCTACTGTAAATGATGCTGCAATAAAAATGGGGTACAGTTATCTTTTTAAGTTAGTGTTTGTGCTTTCTTGGGATAAATACCTAAAAGTGGAAGTGCTGGATCTATTAACTTTTCTTTTTATTTTAAAATTGTATTTTTTATTTAATTTTATATTCAAGTTACAGTTTGCATTTAGTGTTTTCTGTATTAGTTTCAGGTATACAGCATAGTGGTTCGATGATCATATACTTTCCAAAGTGGTCCCCCTGACATTTCAGGTAAACATACCTGGCACCACGTATCAGTTATTACAATATTTCAGTATTACAACATTGTTGATGGCACACACTGATTTTTGGCATAACAACTTCACACTGACTTAATAGACTACATATTATTCAGTCATCAAATAAAAGAAATCTTACCATTGTGACAACATGGATGTGGCCCTTGAGGGCATTATGCTAAGTGAGGTGACACAGACAGAGAAAGATTAATGCTGTGTGACCTCACTTGCATGTGGAATCTAAAAAACAAAACAAGTTATAAACCAGTCTCCCAGATGCAGAGAACAGATTGGTTGCTAGAAGCAGGAGTAAAGAGTGGGCAAAGCAGGTGAAGGTGATTAAAATATATAAACTACCAGTTATAAAATAAGTCTGGGGAAATGATGTACAGCATGGTGACCATAAGTGATAACACTGTATTGAATGTTTGAAAGTTGGTGAGACTATAGGACTTAAAAGTTCTTATTATGAGAAAAAAATAACCCTGGTTGGTGTGACTTAATGGACTGAGTGCTGGCTTGTTAAGCAAAAGGTTGCAGGTTTGATTCCCAATCAGGGCACATGCCTGGGTTGCAGGCCAGGTCCCCATTAGAGGATACACAAGATGCAACTACATGTTGATGTTCCTTTCCCTCTCTTTCTCCCTCCCTTCCCCTCTCTAAAAAGAAATGAATGAAATCTTTTAAAAAAAGAAAAATATATTTATATTATGTAAGATGTCAAATGTTAACTAGGCTTATTATGATTGTATTGCAATATACACAAATATTGGATCAATATTTTGTACATCTGAAACTCATATAATGGTTTATGTCAATTATGCCTCAATAAAAATGAAAACAAAGAGAAAATGCTTACTGGAAACAAAATCTGTAAGTATATAAAAGTCCTCGCATTAGTAAAGTTTCAGCACAGTTATATTGTGAGAATGATTTTTTTATTGTGGTTCAGTTACAGTTGTCCCACCTTTTCCCCCATTGCTCTTCCCTGCCCATGCCCCCACTCCCAGAGTCAATCCCCCACATTGTCAATGCCCATGAGTCCTCTGCTCATGTTCCTTGGCTTGTCCCTTCCCTTTCTTTCCCCGTCATCCCCCTCTCTCTGCCACTCTGGTCATCATCAGTCTGTTCCTTGTTTTACTTTCATAAATACATAAAATGATGGGAGAGATAGAAAAGATGTATATCTTTTTTTGTTGCTGTTATGTTTGTTTCCCCTTAATGGGTAAATTTAAAAAATTGTGTTTTCATTGAGTCTTTAAAAAAGTAAAACTCTTCAGTATGTTTCAAAAGTTTTTTTCTAAATAGTTCCCTTTGTGTATATTATAGTTAAAATTCTGGTATTTCAGCAGGATACTTTAAGAATTTGGAGATTAAAAATTACTTCTGAGCCCACATGTGAAATTGGTAATTTATTACATAAGTAAGCAAATCAGGATGGTTTTGAGGCACTTATTAATATGTCCAATGGATTTTGCATTCTGGAAATTTGTGTTACCATCACTACTTAGGCAATGATTGATGAGAAAGGAAAGCACAAGGGAAGTAGACATTGAGTAAATAAAATGGGCAGCATGAGCCTGCTTGCCTCACCAGGAAGCTACAGTTTTTCAAGCCCCACGGGACCACAGCATTATGCTCTGCCAAGGGGATTAACATTCTTCTTCTCCCCCTCTAGTGTTGGAGTGTTGGGGGCATGGGGGGGGTGCTGCACCAAGAGGTCTGTCAGTCTAACTAGGGGGTGTCATCCTATCCCAAACCCCCGAAACTTGGGAATTTAATTTGGTCATTTTGAAAAGGCGCAAGGTCCATTCAAGCCCAAGCTAACATAAATCCAACGGAATAAAGAATCTCTTTCTCTCTCTCTCTTTCTCTCTTTATCTCTTTCTCTCCCCCCCCCACCCCTCACCTGACTAACACAGCAGTGCAATAGACTGCAGCTGGAAACACAGCTAAGCTAGCCAGATGGGGACTGAGACCAGTTAGAAGCTGCCTACAGATTCCAAAGGACTAAGCTTTAATACAAAACAGAAACTGTGGACAATGGCTTTTCTCTTGGCTTTGCTGAGGGCAAAGGTGGACTTTTTCATGGCAAGATAGATAGAGATGCAACACTGGCAAGTATAGAGAGGAACCCTCTTAATTTTATATCATCAATAACCTACAAAACACAGCCCCATCCTCCTATTCGGGTCTTAGGAAATTCTTTTTCTAGCGACAGTGCAAGAACTCATTTCCCCCCAATAACAGAGAGAGCAGTGTGCTGGTCTGTTGGTTATGCTCTTTGACTCTGTCTGAATTGGACAGAGGAAGACACTATACCCTTGTGGGAGGGGTAAACGATGCATCATGTGATCTCAGATCAACGCCATTAAACATCTGATTTAATCTACTACTTTTTGTCATAATTTTATGGTTAAAATGCAATCTTATAAGTGTGCTCAACCTGTCCATACAGCTGTGTGTGCATGCACACACATCACGCAGACATAGACACATGGTCTGAATGTCTTGTGCAGTATTAGCCATTTATAATTTGACAAATGGGTCCTCTGGTGAGGATTTCAGTTCTCTGGCTCAGTGCGAATCAGTCTCACAAATCCATTTACCCTTTAGAATTATCATAGGTTAGACTTTCATTATTCAACACCAAAGGTCAGATCATGGAATGTGGTAATTTAGTCAAAAAATCACCATACAGACCCTGTAACACTTCACCTTTCCTTCACATAAACCCATATGCTCAGATCACTCACTATACATCCTTTATAAAATGTCTCTAGTTATTTGAGGACTGATATCTGTCAAGTTTTGTTTTATTTTGCTTTCAACTACTTACAAGTAGCACAATCATTTACTTAATAAAGGTGGTTAACATTAAGATATTTTAAGAACATAACTTTACAATAAGAAAGCCATTTAAATAACAAAGAGGTATGAAAATTGGGAAATAAACCGTCGGTTACTGGAATTGTCCCTTGGGAGTTGTTGCCCTGAGACCAACCCCATATAAATCTGTACTGATTCAATATATACATCTTTATTTGTATACACAGCATCATCTTTCTCTCTTCCCTCTTTCTTATTTAGGTAGATACATACACATACATATATATTCAATTGTAGTCCAGAAAATACAAATAGCTCCTATGCGTAGTTCCTAGGAGAGGGACTGAATAGCTGGGGTCAAAAGCAGAAAATGCTCACATACTACATTCTCTGAAAACTCAAGAGACATTTCAGGGTTATGCTTTCCACACAAATGTGGCCCAACAGTACACAAATCCCAATAGATAGATATCAGCAAAAAGCCTCCAAGGACCCATCATATGTCTCACAGATTTTTCCAAATAAAAGAAAATGAAGTTAATGCTAATAATTTCTACTATTCCCAACTTTTAAAACTCTTTAATTTAATAGTCAAACATAGATGTCTTAAGAAGAGTTCCATTCCCAAAAGGCTTTCATTTAGTGTATTATGAAGTTCTAATTGATATGAAATAATTAATGCCACTAATTACCTAAAAATAAAAGATTGATGCTTGGTGATGGGGATAGAGGGTTGTTGGAAGTAGCAAAATAGCCAAGTTGTGATAAACTTTGTATAGCTTCCCAACAAAACTAACTCAAGTTACATGTTTGTATAAACATTTATGCAGCATCTACTTCTTTAGACACTAAAACAGACACTGGGCTCCTCCTATGTAAGTTGTGGGTACATTTAAGCTGATAATGGTTACAGCTTGATTTAAGCGCCTATTCACAATTAAAGATGCAGATTTGTTACTTGGGAAAATATGACCACACTATTCATGCTGGAATGAAATTAAAACTGACCAATTATCAAAAGAAGGATTACAGCAGTCCACTAGGAGCTTCTGTGCTAAAGGAATGTTCTCTATCTGCACTGATGGAAACGGAAGCCATTTTCACCACTTACAGCCATCAAGTACTTGAAATAGGGAGAGTGTAATTCAGAACATTGATTTTTTAAAATTCAATTTTAATTTAACAGCCCTATGGGTGATGGGCATCACATGATTAAAACTATGATATGAATGACCTATGAAGCATAGAGGACATTCAAATTGAAACAAATACTATAGATTAAAGAATTACTTTTTCCAATAAAGATGCTATTCCAATATTAAGATTTTTATTGGGTGAGAAAACTTTTCATATTTACTTAAAGAAGTAGTTATACTATTTAAAGTTGTTTGAAATATACAGCAAATGAAAACATATCAACATTTTTTTTTCTTTTAGAACATAGGCATACAGGTTTGTTTAATCATTTTTTAATAAACACTCCTTACTTGCTTATATCTGATGTATTTTATTTTATTTTATTTTATTCATTCACCCACTCACTTATTCATTTATAAAGGGTGGAGAAAAAACTAGCTACCCGCCACCATCCCATATAAATCCTAGGACATTGACAGTAACTTTCATTAACTATGTGGCCTTCTGTCATGCCATTGCTCCACTAAAAACAGTCCTAATAAGTTAGAGCAATATTAACTTAATAAGAAAATATTTTTTCTGATATTTTGAATAATCCAGATAATCTTCTCCAAGTCACCAGAGAAGGAGGCTTTACAGATTTCATGAGCTTACGTGATTTTCAGTACTCATTCACAAAAGCACATGAGCAGAGCAAAAAAGCTACAGAAGGATGCACTGCACAGTTGTTTGCTTATTGGTTTATAATCACAAGTTCTTTAAAAAGTTGACAGAGAAGGAAAGGCAAACATAGCAGAATCTGCAAAGCATGAACCTTTTAGTTACACAAAGACTGTTGACTAGACCATCGTAACTTTATCCTCTGTGGCACTAGCTACACATGTACACACGAACCACTAAGTTTTAAGAGTTTACTAAATTGTATGGCCTTAAAACCTAAAACACATGCATATAATCAGTCTTTATGTACTCTTAATCAACAATATTAGTAAGATACCTGTCCAGGTTTGGCATTTTCACACACAGATGTTTCATATGGCACAGCTAATTCTGGTGGAAATTCATTGACATCTAGGACATTAATCAATATGTTGACTTTGCTGGTTAATAATGTGTTACCTGTTAAAAACATAAAAAGAGAAAAGAGGACTGTAAAATTTGGCCAGTTACTGTTTTTTTGAAAAATGGTATCACAATTTTTTAAAATCAACTTTTTTTAGAATTTGAATGACCATTCTTTATGGAAAACTCTGAAGTGTTGTGTAGAGTACAAATAAGAAAAAGATGAGTAAGGGAGATATCTGTGTTTTGCCATCAGAGCCCTAGTAGTGCACTGCACCTGTGTTTGTCCCTGAAACTCACCACCAAAGTAAGGTCAACCATTCAGCTGTTAGTTGATCACAAGTGTAGCCATCATACCAGGGTTAGCTCATAGAACCAATCTCCAAGATTGATATTTTTCACTGGATAAATCATGTCGTTTTATGTTGTGTCTGTATAATTAAAACTGTATTGTCAGCTGACATCTTGAAAGAAAATTTATAGGCAAGAAGCAACAGGAAAGAAGTATTTTAAACCATGAAAAGCAAGGACCTCATCCAAGAATACTCTATCCAGCAAAGCTATCATTTAGAATAGAAGGGCAGATAAAGCACTTCCCAGATAAGGTCAAGTTAAACGAGTTCATTATCAATAAGCCACTATTATATAGAGTGTTAAAGATACTTACCGAAGAAAAAGAACATCAAAACTATGAACAGTAAAATGACAACAAACACAACTATCAACAACTGAATCTAAAATAAAAACAAAAACAAACTAAGCAAACAACTAGAACAGGAACAGAATCACAGAAATGGAGGTCACATGGAGCATTATCAGTGGGGAGAGAGAGAGAGGAAAATGGAGAAAAAGACACAGGGAGCAAGAAGCATAATTGGTAGGTACAAAATAGATAAGGGGAGGTTAAGCAAAGAATAACCTTGAAATGAAGAGGCCAAATAACTTATATGTATGATCCATGGACATGAACTAAGGGGGAAATGATGGAGGGAAGAGGGTACTGGGTAGAGGGAATAAAGGGGAGGGAAAAATCGGACAACTGTAACAGCATAATCAATATACTTTAAATTGGGGGGAGGGTGGGTAGAATCACCCAAAATGATTCTCCAAAACTCTCCCAAAAAGATTCTTCCTAGAAAGAAATAAGTTACAAGTAGAATGAAAGAGAGAGGACTTTTTATAAATAAAAAATTAAGGTAACAGATGTAAGGAAGTAGAAGAGATAGAATATAGAAATATCAGATACATGTTAAAACTACTTGCTAGTGACAAAAAGGAGGAAAGAATACATAAGCTTTTCATCCGGCAGCCCCCAAATCCCATTTCAAGTTTTAGCCCTTGTGTATGATGCACCACCTTCATTCATGTCCTTGTGGAAGAAGACTAGAAATAATTAAACTAACACAGCTTAATAAATGTATTTTTAACTTATTTATTATAAAACTTTACCTTATAAGTTTTACAGATGGATAAGCTACCCCAAACCGTTGAAAGCTCTTGCCCAGATTCAGACATCTAGGGGAATGAGGAGTTCAGATTAAAACCCAGGAGCATGGAAATGTGAATGACATGTTTGTTCTACCATTCCCTCCCTATAACTGATTTATACTAAACTCCTCATTGGCAGTACCACTGAAGATTCATAATATCAGTGTCCCCTTAGATATCTATCTGGCTTCTTATAAAAAAAACTATCTGGATTCTTACAAAGATTCTATCTGGATTCTTATAAAGAATTCATTCAAAACCTTATCGCATGACTGATTGTGACGACTTTACTATAACCTACCGTGCTAAAATTTATTTTAAACTAAAAGTTCTATGAGTAGTCAATAGTTATGTAAAAATAAACATTTATACATGACATAGTGAAGTCCATTATTATGTACCAATACAGACACAGGTATCATAAAGTGAGAATAAAAGCTACATTTCATAATATGGGGTATATTTTTATAAGAGATATTTGTAATCTTGGAGAAAGACGTAAAAATGTCTATTATTAAAAATTAATATCAGTTACAGAGCATTTCGCTTATTTGATAAAAAAGGTTTGGCTCAGTTTTTGTAGGTTATTTAATCTTTCTTCAACTTAGGTATATTTTTCCACATGAAATGCATGATATTAACAGGCATTAATGCATGGGTTTGATGTAGTAAAGAAACAGTATTTTACAAAATGTCGGATCCGTCTTGGTAAATTATCTTTCCTCATTACTAAGTATACTTTGTGGAGATTATTTAGCCCTGCTTCTGTTATTGTCATTAATTATTCATACAGCATAAAATGTAGATAAATTTCAACAATTTGTTTAAACTATGTTCTCTTTCTTAAACAAATCTGTTGTTATAAAAAATAACAGCGCCCTGGCTGGCGTAGCTCAATGGATTGAGCGCGGGCTGCGAACCAAAGTGTCGCAGGTTCAATTCCCAGTCAGGGCATATGCCTGGGTTGCAGGCCATGACCCCCAGCAACCGCACATTGATGTCTGTCTGTCTGTCTGTCTGTCTGTCTCTCTCTCCCTCCCTTCTCTAAAAATAAATAAATAAATAATCTTAAAAAAATAACAGCAAAATGAATGTCAATAATGTGTAATGCTGACAATGTACCTATAGTTCAAAACCCACTAAATGGATGAACTCTGTGTTTACAACAACCCTCATAGACATTATTATCATCTCCATTATCATGTCTGGAACTCTGAGGAAAAGAGGAAGAATGTAACTTTTCCAAAAACCACAGTTAGCTTTTTAACCTAGGTGTTTTGGTTCCAAGTCAATATTGTTAAATTCTATTATATATTTCATATTTTAAAACACATTGGACAATTGTATATCTATTTAACAAAAATAGACAACTAGTTCATATTTTAGGTTAGAGTTTAGAAAATTCATGTGACTTCAACTCCTATACAACGTAAAAATTTGTCTTTACTTCCTGTTGTACTTGGCACATAAGATACAAGTTCCAAGGCCGTATGAAGAGTTGCTTTGTTTTTTTAATTTTTTTCCAGGATGACACTTTTTATTGTGAGTATGGGATGTCTTTAAAAGGGGTCCAGATTTCTCCTGCAATTTTATTTATAATGTAGACTTACCCTTATAATGCATTAAGATGTTACTACAATTAAAGCCAATTTTTACTCATAAGAAATTTTGTTGGCAGTTTTAAATTAGTTATTTCCTGCAATATGGTAATATGTCACATAAACATAATCACTGTTGTAACACATTTTTAAAAAGTGTTTCCCAAAGGTATGCTTTCGGTATTTTAGCTAAGACAAATGTTTGCTGTGCAAGATTTCCCTGTGCTCTGTAGGATTTGTAGATTTACTGAAAATTAAATGTCACCAGTCATCACTGTGGCAGTCACAAAATAAATGTCACAACAAGGATAGAGGGAAAATCACAACAACAAAAATGACACATTCGTGTTGCCAAAAGTGAGGGGTGAGCTTATTGGTGTCATTATTTAATTCTCTCTTCTGTTGCAGATGTGTGAAACTTTTCATAATTACAAGTTTAAAAATATAACCTTATACTTTTAAACTCTAGCTAGGGAAGAAGTAACATCTTTATTTTAGAAGTACTGTACTGATGCTAGCATCAAATTTTTCACAATTTAATGTAATTAGAGTAATAGAATTTTTTCATGTATGCATATAATTCACTAAACTATGTAAAACTGTACTGACAGGTTTTTTTTGCCTCATCTGCAATAACCTTTATTTAGGAGGTCAATAATGAAGTCTATTTAAACTTGATTAAGCATGATCATTATTATCCAAGGTATTGCCATGTAGAAACTAGTTATCATGGAAAAACAAAAAAGCAAATCCCAATGTATGTGTAATAAATATCAAATAACCAAAATCTTACACAATTAATTGCTGTGTTCCTAGTAGTCAAACCATTTAACTCCAATGATCGTTCATGCATATTGCTTATATTTAATAACCAGCTTATTTATGTTTGAAAGCTCATAAAAGATAATCCATAAATAATTCTATTCTTATCCCTCATGGCTTCAAAAATGTCATTAAATCTTTTCCCCTTATTCCTTGGTGATATCTCAGTCACCTCATAGTTAGAATTAACCTTATTGTTCATATTTGACAGTACAGTTTAAACTAAGAGAAAAAAAGAGATGAAGCCCCAATTATCAAAACCAGGAATGAAGGAAGAGACATCACTTTTTATTGAAATGAATTAAAATGCTATAAAACAGTATTATATGTATTATGTGAAAAATGTAGTCAACATAGATGAACAGAAAAAAAAATCCTAGAAAGACACAAATGATCAACACTGATCTCAAAAATAAATAGAAAATCTTAATAGACCTAAAACAAATGAAACAATGAAGTTGTCATTAAAAATTTCTCCACCAAGGAAAACTCATGTTCACATGCTTTCACTGGGGAATTCTACCAACTAACTCAAGACTGAGCAATAACAATTCTTCACACTCTTTCAGAAAATAGAGGAGGAAGCCCTAACCAGCTCATTCTGTGTAAAGGGATACCAACACCAATCAAAAACATAAAAAAAAAACAACAGAATCAACTAATGCCATTATGAGCATAGGTACAAATATTTAAAACAAATATTAGCAAAGAAACTTCAGAATAATATTATTGAACTAACAGGCCATGGCATTAATCCTAAGGATGCAAGTTTAGTTTAATGCCCAAGAAAATTAATATGTAGTATATTATGTTAATAGAAGAACAAATATCACATTGCTGTCTCCATACACTCAGAAATAGCATTTGACAAAATCTTACATTTACTTACTATTAAAAAAGAAACAAAAACTCTGAACACATAATGAACTGTGAGCAACATCTTCAACTTGACGTGGTCTGTCTACCAGAAACCTACAGCTAACATCATCCTCAGTGATCAAAGACAATGGCTTCTCTCTCATATTAGGCACTGGGCAGGAATGGCTGTTCTTTCCACTAAGGGTCAGCATTGTACTTGTTAGTTTATCTGGTGCATTCAGCTGAAAATAAAACTTAAAGACAAAAAAAAGTACCCAGATTGTAAAGAAAGAAATCTAGTTTTGTTCAAAAATAACATGACACTGTGGGTAAGAGATCCTAAAGAATTAAAGAAGCTAACCGATAGAATAAAGTAATTTGTCAAGGGCATTGGTTAAGAGAACAATATAAAAAAGAACAATTTCATATGCTAGCAAAGAATAAACTGGAAATGAAAGTCAGAAAAAATAATTCAATTCACAATAGAATCAAATATAATAAAATATGTAGGAATAAATTTAGCACAATAAATGTATTATTTGTAAACTGGAATTCACAATTCATTGCTCAGAGAAATAAAATGGGATGCTGATGAAAAAGATTGCAAGAGGAAATATAAAATTGTATATTCACTCTGAAAAATAGGCAAGAACTATCCTTAAACATTATATATTAAATTATAACTCAACATTCTAATCTTAGGTATCTACCCAAGATGTTGAGAACTGCCCTGCCTGGTTGCAGAAGCTGTAACCCCCGCCAAGGCTAAGGCTGAGGGAGCGACCTTGGACTGTAAGCCACTAAGGAGACAAAAGCTTACCTCCCTGGCAGGAGCTCTGCTTCTGCTTCTTTTACTTCATCCATAACTGGTCCCTGAAGCTTGGTTGGTTAGCAATGATGGGTAAGATTCCCCAAAGGGGAGAACAACCTAAGCCAGGCACAATCACGTGGGAGGCCCCCAAGGAAGGACTTGAGGGGTACAGCAAAAGGGGGTGATGGACCCTCGCCCCTCAGCTTTGACAAAGCCTGAGTTCTCGTTCTGTCTGCAAGAAGTCTCCTAATCTCTTGGTTGCCTTACTATCCCTGCCTGTCTTAAGCCTGAGACAGTGCCTTAAGCCTGAAACAATGACAGAGGGTGGTGCAGCCCTGTGCTGGAAAGGGTGGGCTTCCTGGGCAATCAGGCCGAAGAAAGAATATGTAAAGTCCTGTAAAACCTGCTTTGTTTAGAATGCTCTCAATTAAATAAGTGTCCAAGCAAGAAGTGAGTTTGTTCCTCAAACATTTTATTGCTCTTTAGCTATCTGACCCTGACTCAAAATAGGCCCTCAGAGTTCTTTGTTATCTATTGTTTAATCCTTATTGTCTGACTGATTAATGAGCTTTACCTGTATTCTTGTGCAAATGAACCCAATAAAAATCCCATTGAGGAAAAGGCTCTTGGCCCTTCTCCTTTGAGATATTGGCTACCTTTCCTCCCCAAGCAGATCGGGTCTTGGTAGACTCATTCTCATCCGTGGCAGCTGGATGGGGGGACTGCAGGCAGAGCCCCCCCCCCATACCAAGAGAGTAAAATAAATGTATACACACACACACACACACACACACACACACAAAATGTGCATATATATACACAGAAGTATTATGCATATAGTCCAAAACTAGAAATAGGTCAAAGGTCCATCTTTTGATCTGTGGGTAAATATTATGTGGCATACAATGAATATTTCCTCAACAACAAAAAGGAACAAAACACTGATACATGCTACCAAACCATGAATGAACAGTAACTATATCATGCTTCATTGATACGAAAGAAAAGATGGACATTATTCTTTCACTTGGACCTTGATTAGCTTGGGAAAGCATTGGGGCTTTGAGTTTCTGAAGTTTGGGAACTTTCAGAAGACTCCAGCTCCCAGCCCTCAATTCTTCCAGACTTCCTGGAGCACATATTAACCTATTCTTATTATTTATTAATTAATTTCTTATTGTTGACACTATTACACATGTCTCCCATTCTCCCTCCTTTTGCCTGCCCCCACCAAGTCCCCCACCCCACCTCAGCCTTTGCCACATTGCTGTCTGTGTCCGTGGGCTATGCATATGTCTGTGCATGCATTCCCTTTGGCTTTAGATGAACACATTTAGAATCTCTGACCCAAAGAAATGCTATGATAATTTTTTATGCAGCAACAGATAGTTAATCCCGGTGATAAGAAATATTAAAATATATATTAAAAGGAAAGAAAGATTCACACTAAAGTTTGAGCTGGGACAGACCCTGCAAGGACAGATGGTGGAGGCCCTAGTGGGGAGAGTGGTGCCCTCCCATTGGCCATGCAGGAACTTTGTCCTGGGAGCCTGTTGCTAGGGGTCAAGCTTTGCTTAGTAGGATAAAGTGTTCCAGGTCTTCAGAAGCATCCAGTGAGGCTTCTGCTTCCACAGCAATCAGCTATTGCCACCCACAGCCTTCTGGCTACCTGGAGTGGAGCTGCCACAATTTGAAGCCACATGTCATTTTTCCCTGACCTGCAGGGCTCTCAGCCTACCTGCCTGCTGCTGTCTGTGTCTGCATTTGGGGACTGAGTCAGGTCTGCTGGGGCCCAGAACCTGGTGTGGAGTGGTGAGTCAGCAAGGCCGAGGAGGTGGGTGGCTGCTCCTGGAAGTCCCTGTCTCCATCATCTCCAGATAGGAATCTGGAAACTCCCAGGAGTCTCAGCCCAAGTCAGACCCTGACCAGGAAGTCCATGGGCCCACTGCAAAGCCTAGATCTTGAGTGGGAGCAGGACTGTTGGGATAAATGATCTGACATCTGCATGGACAAGGAGGACAAGTGGGACAGTCCAGATGCATCTTCACCAACTGCACCCATGTCCAATGACTGGACTGGCTACCTGTGCACGTGGTAGAAGGGAAGACAGAAATTCCCACTGGATGTCACACAGCTGGTCCTCAGTGTGGGGTCCACTCATGCCACATCATCCCCCACAGTTTGGGGTGAGCAAATAGACTGAGAAGAAGCAAGGCTTGGGCCAGTTGGATGAGATGCTGCCCTTTCAAGCCTGACTGTGTATACCTGCACCAACTCCTGGCTAGAGACCCCAAACTCTGGCCCTACCTGACCTGAGAGTGTGCAGCTGGCCTTTGGGAGTAAGATGCTGGGCCCAAAAGTCTCCTTAGATGGCACCCAGTCTGAGGACAAGGTTCTTCATGGTCTGTGCCCTGGCCATGGATGCATTCAGCACTCCTACTGGAGCCTAACAATCTTACCCCAGCACCCTGTACATGGTCAATGTGTGTGTAGGGGGTGAGGCTGCAAGGTAGGCCTTTTCCTTTGTTTGGTTTGGCAGGGGGTGAAAATAGGAGCCCTCTCTCCATGGATTGTAACAGTGACACAGCTGGGAACAGGGGATGGGGTGCTCCTCTTGGTTTTAACTTTACTCTTTTGTAGAAGGATTCTGAAAGAAAACCAATAAAGTACACCCAAGTCACCAAAAACAGGTGGGAGGGGAAGACTGACATTGTTGGTTTGAGTTGGTGCTTTTTTTAGCTGAAATCATCTTGTTTCATTTATTCACATGCCTGGTACTTGATGCTGGAGGTTTCCTAGAGGCCTAGATGGAGATGTAGGCAGGGATACTTATGCATGGTCTCCTTATGGAGGCTGAGCTTCCTCACAGCATGATGGCTGGCATGCCAGGGCACACATTTCATCAATAGGAGAAATCCAAATAGAATCTATTGTTTTTATGACCTAACACAGTCACATATGAGCACCTCTCTATGGTAGTCAGTGCAGTCAGCAGCCCATTTCCTTATTCAATGGAAGGGAAGACAGATCTCACTTCTGATAGAACAAACATTGGCCTCATGGCCAGAAAAACTTGTGAGATGGGATAGACACAAAGTTATGGTCATTTTTGGAACCTGAATTTAGAAATCTCTTTTAGAAATGGATGCACTAGTAGCTAGCATTGCATTTGATAAGTCCTAGAAAAAAAATAAACTTTATGTCTAAAAAGAATTTAGAATTTTTATAATCTTGTGGTTCTCATGTCATCCTCCTTGCTATTATGGGAGTACTCAAAGGGCAATGAGAAGACACTGGCTTTATGAGAAGACACTGGAGTGGTGAGTCAGCAAACCCGAAATTACATTTCTCTTGATGTAATATACTGGGACTCCATGTAAGGTTTCATTGACAAAGTTTCCTGATAATTACAGATTAAAAAAAATAAACAAAACAACCCTGGCTGGTGTGACTCAGTGAACTGAGTACAGATCTGCAAACTAAAGGGTTGCCGTTCAATTCCCAGTCAGTGCACAAGCCTGGGTTGCAGGCCAGGTCCCCAGTAGGGGGCGTGTGAGAGGCAACCACATGATGTTTCCCACTCTCTTTTTCTCCTTACCTTCCCCTCTCTCTAAAATTAAATAGTTTTTAGAAAAAATAAATAAATGAAACATTTATAGGTGCAAAAACTTTGGCATAACCTTGCCCTGTGATTTGTGTCAGAGTCAAGACTGGAATTGAAGTCCCATTACTGTGCTTTCCACCTCCCTGTGACATGTATCAGCTAACTCACGGAGCAAGAAGGCGCTGCCTGAGATCTGCCCATGTAAATGGTGATGACTTACTTTCAACGAGTTGCACTTACGCTGAAATGTAGCCACTGTGATGCAAGGAAGCAAACTTCGCCCTTGAGAGTGAAGGTAATGGATTTTCTAAATAAAATTTACACAGTAGATACTCGATAAATACTGACCAAACGATAGAATGTTTTCAAAAACCGATGAGAAGTATAATTGAAAATGTCTTGAAAACCATACAGTACCAACAATTTACTTTTATGTTTAAATATACTGAAGTTATTAGGGTTATTTATTTTAAAAATGACATCTTATTTTGAATAACTATAGGAGTTAAAATTCAATTTTGTAACTGTGGACTAAATTACAACTACAATAACTCCAAGAATATAATCTTAGCCTTTTATGCCAAAAATCTGAATTACACTGCAAACTGAGCAAGATACAGTGAGTAAATAACACAAGCTCTCTTCGTCTTTCTTCTTTATATCCGTCTACTTTAAAATTACACGATAAACCATGTTTAATAAGAACTCTGTTCAGCTATGTTATATGATCTATAACAGACAAGGTAATCCCTAACAAGGATTTAAATTATTCATATACATCTATTCTAAAGTCAAATATTATGTTCTCTGCTACTGGTGACAAACACTGATCTCCAAAGAAAAAGAGATCTTTAAAAATACCACCAATCTATTTTTTCAGTGAAAATAGTAGGGGAAGCCTATCATTGATTTTAAATATTTGCAACAACATAAAGCCTGAGATATTCTGAGTTCCTGAGAGCAGGAACTTTATCATGTTTATCTTTAAACTTCCAGAGTTTAATACAACGCCTCGTAGATGCTTGCAAATTGAATATGTCAATAAATAAATGCTTTCAAAAACAGAAGAAACAAAGGTGGATTAGATACAGCAGTGAGAATATCATGTGCACAAAGAAAGCTGCATTTTAGCCTTTATCCTTCCCTTTTTCCTATGTTCCTCATTAAATTAGTTGATCAAAACGTCTCTATCTCCCACATGTCTCTCTATTCGCTTTCATCCACTCCCATCTTGTTTGCACCCATATCTTCATACTTGTCCCTTTTTCTACCTTTAAATGGCTTAGGTACACATCATTGCCTTGCTTTTCAGTTTTCATACTCATGCACTCACTACAGTCTATGTTAATTAATCTTAAATGTATGTATCAAATCTAAACCTGCTCCTGATTTCTTCACCAGGGACCACACAGATTACATGACTACTTGGATAGGCAACAAGAATATCAAATTCAATCTGTTCAAAAGTCAACTCACAGTCTTAGTGCAATACATCTCTTCTATTTTTATAGTTTCTAACAGTAGTTTATGGTACCATTATCTTCCCTGCTGTTGGTCTGGAAGTCTGACCACTAACAGTGACTCCTCATTCACCTCATTCCCACATCCAATTGATATCGATTCTTATAATTTCATCTCTTAACTTTCTCTAAATGTCTCTATTTCTTTTTATCCTCCCTGTTATGATTTCATACATGCAAGTTTTTTTTCTTAAATTGCTACAAAATCTTTCTATGTTTCTACCATCCTCCTATCCTTTTTCCCTCCAATCCTTTCACCACTTTGCAACCAGAATGCATTTCCAGAAACACCAGTCAAATCAAGTTCTGTCGTTGAATATCTCTTCTGTATTTCCTTAATTACTTCAGGTTCAAATGAAAACATCAGGACACTCTGGGAAAGAAAAGCAACAAATTTTTCATATTTCTTATTTGTATTCTCTTTCTTAGTGGGGAGGAATGACCTAGGGGAGATAAGTATAGAGAGAGAACAGACACAGAAATACAGAAATAGAATGAGAAGTAGAAGAATTTTACCTTTCAACCACTCTCATTCTCCCCCTACATTACATTCATTTATATTTCTTTCAGGATTCTATGCTTTCTTCCACTTCTGGAGATTGCCATATTCCATTTCTGTCACTTAGCATACCTTTTTAACATTCTTTCACTATTTCATTCTAATATTTTAGTTTTCAGTTTAGATGCTGCGTTCTTCTTAAGGATTTCCCTAGTACGCTTCTGTGTGAACTCATAATGGCCTTATTTGCTTTTTTTACATGTTAACATTGTACCATGGTATTCTTATCGCCGATTGACTTCATTTGATGCCCATTAGACTGTAAGCCCATTTGAAGAACATTTCTATTCTTTGTAAACCTTATGCCCTGAACACAAAGGATGGTGTTTAATATGTAATGAGAAATAAATAAATAAGTGGTAAAACATCACTGATACATTTATATTCATGATAAATATAAATTTCTTGAAAAATAAATAAATGTCATGACATATTGTTAAGACATAACATTATCTTTTTTCACGGTAGTGCAGAGCTACTCACAATTGACTCATAAACGCACACTTATTCACATGTCCCAGAGTATGGTAGACCAAGGGCATCAAAGACACTTCAGAAGGTTATTATTTTCAGATCATTTATTTTACTCATAGATGGAGTAAAATATAGTGTGTGATGTCAGGAAAATAATATTTTCCATGTAAAAATGTTGTCCATTTTTGCATTCCATTTTTGGCATGGGATGATGTTAAAAGGAATTTACTGCATATATCCATCCTTTTTTAATCCAAATTTCAACCTTCAGGTGAAAAGCTCATCATGTAGGTTAATTTCCTGAGGAAATTGGATAGTAATTAAGAAAAAATAAGACTAGCATTACTGTTGTGTACATGATTCAGATGGAGCAATTATGCTGATTTAAAAGACTGTTAGCAGCTTGACTATGGCTGTATACCATAGCAGTTGAAAGTATAAAATGAAATATAAAGCATTACAACATAAATTTGAATCCCATTGTATTTACACAGCATTTAATAGTGAGGAAAAATGGTATTATTTCTAAATTAAGTTGATCATTATGGTGGTGTTAATGATTATTATTTCCATGTGAATGACACAGTGAAAAACTTTATGAAATGGTATGAACCTTTACAATTATATAAATTATGTAAATGAAGTGATTCTCTCTTGAAAGTATTAGTCTTACAGTACTACTAAAAATGTTGCCAACAGTAGTATAAATCAAACTTAACTTTCCCTTGAAGATACAAGATAGTTTTGCATAGTTATTTGGGGGGGGAAAGCAAGAAATTACAGAACAATACATAAACTACCCAAATTCATACATGTAAAGCAAGGCACTCATGAACAATAAGAGACAGACCATTATTTGAACAATAGAAGGAGGAGAATAACTTTAATTTAGGATTGAAACCAATGGTTATATTTAGTCCTCAAAGGTCAACTATACTCTGAGTAAATGTAACTATTCATGATGACTGATTCCACTGTTTTTCTTTCCACAATCAATGCTCATCTTTATGGCATTAGAGAATTTGGAATGTAGGTTCCAAAATTGGTGCCTATTAGAATGAGGTAAGGAGCTTGTTTAAAATGAAGATTTCTTAGCAGCATCCCCTGAAATTCTGATTTAATATGTCTTGAATGAAGTCCCAGAATCTGTCCTTTAAAAACTGTCCTGGGTTATTCTTATGCAGGTGACCATGGTTGAGAAGTTGAAGAACAGTCATAGAGAAAACAGGGCCAATTCAAACATTCTTATTCTCAATTAAAGTGCAGAGGAATTATGATAATTTGGGGGGAAAAAACTAGCCAAATGAGGGAGGAATGTGTGCTGCTTAAACACCTCAAAGAATATAGACTCACCCTTGTTTCTTTATCCTGGTGAGGTTAACCACAGGCACCCAGGCAGATACCATGTAAGCTAGCCAGTGCTAGCTTAAGGGAATGCAGGTCCAAGAACTAACTACCTTCCAAATCCATAATTTGGAGAAGTGATATGTCTTTTTGGATATCATGTTAAGCTGGGGACACATATTTAAAACAGCAAGGATAAAGATAGGTTCATGAAAAAGAAGGGGGGAAGAGTTTTCAGGAACAACTATAAAGGACGCATGGACAAAACCAAGGGTGGTGGTGGAAGCAATTGAGGGAGGTGGGAATGGCTGTCGGGGGTTGTGAAAAGGTGGGGGATAAATGCAGACAACTATACTTAAACAACAATAAAACAATTTTAAAAAAGATAGGCTGAAAAACTTTTGCAAATTCTCACTGAGGCATTTAAGTCTTTGATAAAGCCTCAGGAATTTTTTTTTTTACTTTCTCAAATTGAAATATAATTGACATGAAACATATATGAATTTCAGATATGCAACATAATGATTTAATATCTGTAGATATTATGAAGTGGATACCAAAGATGAGGGGTGGGGGAAATGGGTAAAAGTGGTCAGAAGGTACAAAATTCCAGTAATAAAATAAGTCCTAGGATGTAATATATGACATAACTATATTTAATAGCATATCATGCATATTTAAAAGTTGCTAAAAGAGCAGATATTAAAAGTGATTTCAAGAAAAAAATTGTAACATAGTTACAACTGATGGATATTAACTGGGCTTATTGTGGTGATCGTTTTGCAATATGTACAGATATTGAATCATTACATTCTGCATCTGCAACTAGTATTATGTTATATGTAGCATGTACCTCAAAAATAAATAAACTAGTCATAGTGTGTCATATATTTGCAAGTTGCTAAGAGTATAGATCTCAGGCTTCCTTTTTTCTGTTCTCAACACTTGGATACCTCCATGTCATTACTCACGATGCCTCTTTAACCCAGAATACCCTCCTTTCCACTCTTACAATTTCTTTTCCATCTTTTAACGACAACACCCTATAACAGTTCTTCTGTGGCCTAGGCCTTGCCTCCAAAAATTATTTTAATTATTTTCTCTCTTACAGCACTTTATGTTTTCATTGTTTAACTAATGAATTCAGCCAGGCTGTTGTATTTCTCATAGTATATTGTGGCCAGGTGATATGGACTCTAAACACTCTACAAGTTTAGTTAGAGTGACTTGTCAAGTTGCCAAGAGCTAATGTGCTAGGCCACCTTCTGAAATGGCTCCCAACAACCTCCACTTCTGGATGAACACACGAGTTACCTCCCTGTAACTCCGTGCCCTTAAGTGAGGTCTGGATCTAGTGGCTTGCATCTACTGAATAAAATGTGGCAAAGTGATACCAGTGATGTCAGAAATAACATATTATCATTTTTTTCAGAGGAGTAAGACTATATTCAAACTAGCAAAATCCCATGTTGTCATCAACTCCTCCTTCTTCCATGTCCCTCTGCACATCTGGCTGAGAAGGCCACAGCCCAAGAATGGGCACGGGTAATGACGTCTTCAATGATTTTTTTTTCTGCTAGGCTCATTGATGACCTTGTTGAGCCTGTCCTCATCTACCTCCATGCTCACGCTGTGAAGGATCTTCTGGATGTCATGGGCACTGGGAAGGCATAGCCCCCAAATGTAATCAGCAGGTGGGAAAAGACACAGTGTAGGTACACAAAATCTTTCAATATATAGAGAAATTATCAAATAGGATCCTACACAATGAAATCATTAGGAACTCTTATAGCTTGAGACTAATCTGGTACAAAATTATACACACACACACACACACACACACAATATTCCTCAAATATAGTAATTAGTAAGTCAATTCACTGATGTTAGACTTACTCCACAATGAGTGGAAACAATCTATTGTCATTCAGATAATTAGATGACAAAGAAAAGAATTCTCTCTGGTACCATCAGTTTATATTATAATTATAAAAAATATATTCTAGAGTTTTAATGTAGTTATTTTTAGTTATTTTCCCTAAAGATATTAGTTATAGCAACCTCCCATAAAAGAAAGAAAAAAATATTTACATGTTGAAAATTTATTTTTTTAATTTATTTTATGAATTATGACACTAGAGTTGTCCCAATTGTTTCCCCCATTGCCCCCCTCCACCCAGTATCTCCCTTCACTCTAGTAATCCCCTCCTTTAGTTCATGTCCATATAAGTTATTTGGCTTCTCCATTTCCTATGCTATTCTTAACATTCCCTTGTCTATTTTGTACCCACCAATCATGCTTCTTAATCCCTGCACCTGTCCCCTCATTCTCCTCTTTCTCCCTCCCAGCTGATAACCCTCCAAATGATCTCCATATCTGTGATTCTGTTCCTGTTCTGGTTGTTTCTGATAGTTTGAATGAAGTCAGTTTTTGGAGCTTCTATCTCTCTAAAAAGTTTCAAGATTAATATAATAAAAACAGCAATGCAGTAATGCATAAAAAAATTATTAGAAGTCTAATAAAATTATTTGGACCTCCAACTAGAGCAACACTGATTAATGACTGATTTTTAACTGATTGGAAGTTGTTTAATCACTGTCCCATTTCATTTCGCCTGAGAGTTTTTGGAGGAGTCAGGGCCAAACGTACACCAGTGCAATCGGCAGCAAGCTCCACTTTCACAACTTTGTTCTTCCTGACAGGGCTACTATGCACTATTTATTTCTCTGTCATTCAGTATGATGATAGTTTTCTGCTCAGCTGGCCAGTTTAATCCATGAAGATAGGGTTATGCAATAGAACATGAATAAAGTTTACTTTTAAACTTTGTGAGTTCAAGAAAAACAAAGCCCATGATAAGCTGTCCTTATTGCTGAATCTTTACCAGGAGAACTGTGTTTAGCCTCTTTATTTTTCACAGAGATATATTGCATTTACCCCAGCAGACTTCCTAAGGGCACTAAAATACTGAAATAGGCAAGCAGGAGGTAGATATTTTAGAAATATTAGCCTGCCATCACTCATATGTTGTATATACATAGATTATGTGTAGATTATGTGTCGAAGTTACAGTCCTGCACATGCCCCAGCAGGGCCAGCATAATTTATGACACTCCATACACTCGAGTTTCCTAATTCTCACTTGAGTAATACTATAGTCAGCAGGGTAGTGTGGCAGAGCCAGCATGTGCCCTAATTATATTGATATTTTTTAAAACAGCATTTCCTAAGTTTGAATAATGTAAGTTTTTGAGGATCTATGACACTTACTTCCACTGTTAAGAGTCCATAATCTCCTTCCATTTTCCAAATGGTTGAAGATCAGGACACTGAGAGTTGGCGCCACACCTGCTACTGCAAGTCTCCTCACAGTGTGATGATGGTCTGGGTGGTCTGCGGAGCCACTGGCGAGGAAAAGGCCACTCAGAGGTACAATACGGGTAGCCCATGCACTATCTGCAGACTCTCGACTGCAGGTACAGAGCCTCCTCCTCCTCCTACTTCAAAAAACATGCACAAGTGTTGTGTGTGCATTTATAAGGAGGTTTAGTTTAGATCAAAGAGTATTCTAATTGATAATCTATGAGCAATATTTCTTTAAAGAATAGAAGTTATTTGAGGAGATGGCCTCTGGTCACTTGTCACTTACTGTGTCTATGCCATTAGACTGAATGTGACATGGTTTGCAGAGGTCCTTTGCTCAATAACTTAGACAACTCATTTCCTCTACATTCCCAAACATTGTAGGAAACTCAAGCTGATTTTCTACAGGCAACATGGTTAAGCTGTCTCCAAAATTCTGGGTGAATGAAAGAATAGAAAGATAGCTTAAAAGGAATGCTGAATAATATATGTAACTATAATGGGATATAGTATTGGAGGGAAGAGAGACACCAAGTGTGAAAGGAGACTTCAGGGAAACAAAGAGAATGAGGGTGGGAGGAACTCCACAGGGGAGACCAGCATTCTGTTCACATATCTCTGCTCAGACAGCAGGCTGGATCATCCGTGCCCAGAGCCTGACTGAGCTAGGAGGGCAGGACAAAAGATGTAGGAGAAGAGTCGCCTGTAATGTGCCTACTTAGCATGACAAAGATGTGTGAATTTCCTCAGGGTTAAGATAGTACAGCACAAAGAAGGTGAAATTGAGAGATTATGCCATTAAATCACCAAGGAAGGTTGTCTGATGGTGAAGAGAGCCCTGGAATGAAGAAGCTGTAAGGCCTCCCACTGGCTGGGCACCCACATCAATGTCCTATGCAGATGAGATGTTAGACCACCCGCACCATTAAATAACTATAAAAATCACAGGAGAAGACAGTGTTTGGGCAACCAATTTATTGCCAATGCACTTTGGTCATGGATGCAGTGGCAACCAAAGACTATATGGAGGAAGATAAGAAAGAACTGTGCATTTTTATTTCCCTCTTCCTCTCCAACAGACTACAGACTCTGTACCCCCATAAGCAAGGACCCATAGTTTCAGTTGACAGTGCCACTGAGTTCTGCAGTAATCTATTGCCTTGTAACAGCAAATGGCTACACAACGTAGTTGCTTGAAATAATTACATATTTTGCATTTCTTACAATTTTGTGGGTAAGAATTTGGGCAGGATTTGGCTGAGTGTGTATTCATTCCACATGGTATTGACAGAGGCATGCCGTGGTGTTCAGCTAGCAAGGTGCCTGGGCAAGAGGTTCCAAGTTTCACTCACATATCTAAAACACTGGCGGGTTATACTTGGAAGTCTAGGCTGACCTGCCATGGTTAACATGGCCACCAACCTGTGACCTCTCTAGTATAGTAGCCTCAGGGTAGTCACGCTTCTCACGTGACACACCATTGTTCCAATGCAAACTGTGGAAGATACATTTACATTTATATGAAGCTTACCTTTAGTAATCAGAATAACCTAAACGTTAAGACATTAGCTAAAGATTTCATTAAGGTCTGGGAATAGGTGTCTGACTAATCATGTTTGGAAGCAGTTGTTGAAGATAAACAAAACTGTTTCTTATTTACTCCCCACCGAGATGAGATTGATCAAAAACCCCTGAAACAGAAACATTTGCAGTTAGCTGTTCCCTCACGTTGAGAGGTGAAATTAGCTGCCGACATGTTTATACCAGATGCACACAATGAAATAAGAAGGAAACAAAATGAAAAATACTCAGAAGGGATTTCCACAAATCTTTTGAGAGACCGTAAGCAGAAAGACTGGAAAAGTACAGTCTTGTTAGGAACAACTCTGTTGACAGCCATATGTCACCACTACCCCCTAATCTGTTACTTTAGGGAGTTGTCATAATATCCTTGATTGTCCAGCCAAACAAATAAGACCTGTAGTCACTCTGTCAAGAGGACTGTCCTCTGGACCATGCAAAAACCAGCACAAGGAATCATTCTTAACCACCCTGTAGATCCTGAGTGACTCCTTGAAGAAGTGTACTTAAAACTCCTGTATATTCCACAGTGACACTCATTTAAAAATCACACTCTAATAAAACTAGAGAGAAGAGGGATAATTTTAAAAATGTTCAATTTTGCCCTGGTTGGCATAGCTCAGTGGATTGAATGCGGGCTGTGAACCAGGCATCGCAGGTTCGATTCCCAGTCAAGACACATGCCTAGGTTGCAGGCCATGACCCCCAGCAACTGCACATTGATGGCTCTCTCTCTCTCTCTCTCTCTCCCTTCCTTCTCTAAAAATAAATATATAAAATCTTTTAAAAAATGTTCCAGAACAGATGATTTTATATTATAATTATGTCCTCATCCCTGGCCAGCAAAACTCCCAATAATACAGGGGGCCAGATGCGGAACAGGGTTGGAACTCCCGTGGATTGCCGAGGGTACAGTGCAGGAAACGATGAGGTCACACAGTGCAGTGCAGGACTTAGATATGCGTGCAATCCTGCAAACAGGGACTGGCAGCTGTCATCATTTCCCTGGACTTATGCTATGAACAAGAGGAACAGGTTCCTGAGTTTCCCCGGGAGACCACTTAGCTGTCAGTCCAAAAATGAAAAACACTTCAACAGGGACTCGTTTAAGTGTGTTAAATCCAAAAGCTGCAGTATAACATTGATTCCATCCATGCCATACTTACTAACTTTACTCGCAATTATGGAGAAATTATACTGCGCAGTGATTTCTCTGTCTAGCAATTCTTTAGTGGCGATGGTTCCTTCAGTTCCATTTATTGTAAAGTAGCTGTCCCCATCACTCTTCCAATCTATGAAGTACCTGTATATGAAAAGAGTAGATGCAAATGTGCAATGATTACACATTAATCATAATGGCAGTCAGGCTTACTTGACACAGTTCCCTTTTTTTTTCTCCCTGTAGCTATTACCTATCTTGCAATAAAGAAGAGTGTAAATGACAGCTTCTTTATTGCAAAGTCAGTATGCTCAAGGGGAAACTAGAAATAATGAAAGATTTAGTACCCCTGCTGTTCATATTATTTTAGGGTCCTGACACCTTGAAAGCTCAGCAGAGACTGAAATTCAAAAGCTGACCATGGGTTTCCTTAACCTGCTGAATATTAAAACTTTTTCAAGCAGTAAAAAAAATACATTAATGGTGGCTTTGATGGGGGTGAGGGAGGCATTTGGAAACAGCTACAAAGGACTTTGGCCAGAGCAGAAGTAGAATCTTTGTTTTCACAGACAGAAAAAAAAATCACATTATGGAAACTGAGGGGAAATTTTTTAGCTGACAATGGGTTATTGCACAAAAATATTTTCCTCAAATATATGTGAAAGGGCCATTGTTGTTTTATTGCTTTGTATATCCAAACACCTTTCTAAAAACCAGTGACCTTGGCTAATACTGTCTTCTTATCTTCTTTATTAACTAACCTTTTTGGTGATAACCAGTTTTGCTTTTTGTGTGCATGTGTGTAAAGCAACTGGACTAAAATCTCTAAAAAAAACCCACAGAAATTGATTTTATATAAATCTTGGGTAACAATAGAAATATAGTGATATATAAGGTTATAATTATTTTCAAGCATATTTCAATCAGAATAATAAATAATTTAAAATCTTACCATGTGTTAGATATGTCCAAATGTTTACATAAATTTACTTAATATGCAAATATATGCATATATATTTACAAAGGCCCCCAAATGGGTATTATTAATTTTCCCATTTTATATATGATTAAATGAAGCACAGAAACATTAAGAAATTTGTTCAAATTCACATAACTAGAAAGTTTTAGAGCTGATATTTGAACCAGCTTATCAATTGTCCTTATAATTATCATCATATACTATTACCAATTTTAAATAAACATTTTAAATGAAAGGGCTCTGTTAACCAAAAGGCTCAATGCATCATATATTTATCATTATTATTCTGGCTGGCTGCATCAAGGCAAGGCCATTACAAACAGGGGCTGAAAGCAGATGAAACCATCATAATCAACCCATAAACCCCCAGGCTGAGAAAGTGATCTATTCATTCATCATGGGAAGTTAGTTAAGATATGCATTTAAAAAAGACAATGTATTTTGTTTTGACAGACTGGTTATTTGAAACTAGGGCAGTTCCATAACATTTCGGTGCTAAATCAAAACAACTTTTCCTTTATAGATAAGAGTTATAACTCTTAACTTGTCAATATTTGTTAGTAGCTGATTTCTGAACTAGAAGTTTGCTGAGTGTTATACAATCCGGGTATTACTAATGCTGTTAATCTGCCTTTGATAAGACTCTTGTTGATCTGAGGGGTGAAAATGCATTGTTGTCTTATTATTTCAATGTTGTACCCTGTCTCATAGGGAGGTTCTCAAAAATCCTCAATGAAGTTAAGACACATGTGAAAGTCAGGAGTATAGGATATAATGGGTTTAATTCTATCACATAATCTCCTTTTCTAAAAAAGAAAGCATCTTTTTCCTAGTATCTACATCTTTAGTCAATTGGACTCATGCCTAAATTAAGAAGAAAATTGCTACTGAGTCTCTTTAGTGACTATAACATTAGTGACTCAAAGAATATTGGTGTAGATTGTACTCAATTGTATAATGTCCACAGTGTTCTAGACACCATACAGGACTGAGACATATAAAAATCAATAAAGTACAATCCCCCCAATGAAGAGTCTCATTGGGCAGACACATATCAACAGAAGATTTCAACACCTGCTGGAGGAACAAGCAAGACATAACTGGGTGCAAAGAAAAGACACTTATTTCACAGCTATTATTTCAGACAAACCTTCCTGCTCATGATGTTTGGCTGATAGTAGTAGACTGAAGTAATTATGGAGGAGCAGAGTGAGGAAGATAGAGGGAGGAGAAGAAGAAAGATATTTCAGGAAACCTCAATATCAATAGCAAAGCTGTAGAGTTTGTGTGCGAAGCTGACTATAGCTTTTTGGGAATTATGGAAAAAAATATCTAGAATACAATAGCATGAAAAAAAGTGATTTAGATCAAGGAGTGCCTCATAAATTATATGAAGGTGGTAGAACATGATCCTATGGGTATTGAACACTATTGAAGGGTATAATTAGGGTGTAGGATAAACGTTCATAACATTTTAAGGCATATGGTTGGTGTATTTAAAGGGGACCAGACTGTAGACATTTTCTGTATATTAGAATCTTGCCAAGAGACAAGGAAAGCAACCAGGGTTATAAAAAGACTTGATTCAAATGGTTATGGGAAGTGCTTGAAATAACTAAGAATATGCAGACTGAAGGAAGGAGACAGAAGAACATGCAAGCTGGCTTTGATTTGATAATGACCCTCATGTGAAGCGGGTGTTACATCAGGAGAATGCAATCTAATTATTATTTCAAATAAATATAACAAAGACATATTAGAGCTGCCCAAGATCATAATGAATATCCTCAGGGAGCAGTAAGCACCAGGAGTAATCGAATACCAACTGCCCAAATGCTTGGTGCAGATGCGGTAGAACAAATTTAAATACGGTTGGAGATTCTGAAGGTGCTTTACAACGCTGAGATGTTGTTGCTATTGCCTACACCGAATGGAAACTACTTCTCTTACTTTGCATGGAATGCAATATTTTCCAATCATTGTTTCCGACCAGCACTCTTGTTCTGACTTGTACAAACATACTCTACAACAACTCCAATAAATTCTCACTTTTCAAACACACAATTAATTTTTTCATTGCATTTAAAAAATAATAGCCATGTTCACATTTCTATAATTCCTTCATTCAACCTGAGTAATTCAATAATTTTAGCATATTCACAGTTGTTTCTTAATTAAATTTGTTAGTTCAGAGATTTTTCATTTAACAGGGTGAGCTCCAATTATTAAAAAATTTCACTTGTATAAGATAAAAATTGTAATTGGTAGGGTGTTAAGTTCTTATAACTCTCCTCTGCTTTCTTTTGCAAGAAGTATTTCCACTAGGATATTAATTTTTAATGTCTTTACTACATTTTTGAGGTTTTTGTTAGTGTCTGCTCTAGGCTTTACCATATAAAGCTGAACTAATATTCTAATTCATATTAATTTAAGTATCATAAAATAAAGAAATGCTATTTTTATGTAGTTATGCTCTATTAAATACATATGTATACACATTTGCATATATTTTATCTATATCTATATATTCAAAAGCCCAATAAACATTGTTATAATTATTACCTTTTATAACCTTACATCTATTAAAGCTAAAAAAGTAAAGCAAATATTTTCAGAAGAGCTTTTGAATTCTCTATTCTTACGCACTTCCTCTAACCCTGGGGAGTTCTCTGAGGCACTGTGCTGGGCACTGAGTGAAGGCAGAGAGCAGCCTTCTCATTTTGGCTCCCCAGGAACTTGCGAAATAACACGAATGACTGGGCCCGCATTACCTGCCTGCCAAGTACAGAGCCCATGCCATAGGAGTGGGGGAGGTGCCCACCTCTGAAACTCAGAGGAGGAGGGCATGAGGAATGCTAGCATCCTGCCCCTCCTTGTAAGATGTTATATGTCTCTTCATGGGGAGCTGAGGTGAGAAGAGCCATGTTCTCTCAACCACACCTGCCTAGGATGGGTTTCCTGTCCAAGTGAGTTGGGAGGTGGAAGTGGGAGGGAGGGCTCAAGTCCTGCGTCAAGTGCCACAGTCTCCTGACATCGTTAAGGTGTTTTAGCAGATTTTCATCAGTAAATATTTCCTCATTTGCTATTTGTTTTTAGGAAAACTTCCAGGTGCAGTAAATAATTAGTTTTTATTTTTTAATAATTTTTAAAAATAATTTCCACCATTTACCCATGTTTCACTGAGGAGTATCTGCAAAACAACACCCCCAATCCTTGGCAAAACAGAGGTGAATAAATCTTAGCCTCAAGAAATTTAAAGGGTTTTGGGTAGAAAAGACAATCATGTGCACAGATAGTGTGTAAACTAACATTTACCAAAAGCTATCTCAAAATTGCTGCGACTTAAGTACTATGCAAAATTCAATGCACAGGTTCTATTTCCTCTACCTATGTAATAGCTAAATAGTTCTTCTTGAAAGCAACATACTCAGGGTTTTAAGAATGCCTAAGTTAAGACAGTCATCTCTTTCTGGTTTGTGAGGATGTTCTCAGTTTTAGTACTGAAAATCCTGAGGTCTGGAAAACTCCTCCATTGAAGACAAAATTTGGACAATTGAATGTTTTACTTCTAGTTAAATATAACTTATAGAAATGTTATAATTTACAAGACTGATTCAAAAAGAAGTCTACTTTTGTATGATGAATCAATGTACATACAGGTCATTTAAGTGTTAGGGGTAACATTTAAAGACTCAAAACTTAATGTATACATAAAATAACATGTCTATCTTTTTTTTATGTTTCTATATACCTATCAATCCAATCCAACATCTTGCAAATTCAGTAAGCCAATTAATTTATTTGGTCAGCTCTGTCTAATGGAGTTTGATGCCATGAATTAACTACCAATGAAATGTAGCAGAATATAGAATGAACACTGACTTTTTGGACAGAGAGAACTAGAGTGATATACTAGTTCCTTCCCTTACCTTGAGCCATAGGTGGAAATCGTTCCCGTTATACCCATTCCCTTTGTCTCCTGAAATATTTGGACAATAATACTCATCAAACAGTGTAATTGTGAATGTTGGAAAGCTGAAATGCGAGAGGGTATATATGTGCCTTGGCATAAAATTGTGTGTGTGTGAGTATGTGTGTTTGTATGTGTTCCTTCCTTCTTCTCTTAGTCCACATTGATTATGTTGTATTATTTGCCAGCTTAAAACAAAAAGTCCAAGTGTATGCTTAGTTCTAGGACCAAGTTGTGACATACCTAGCCTTCAACTTTAAAACACCTGGGCCACAGTGCTTCTCTGCAAACCCCAGAAGTACAAACTGTGAGCACACATATCCAAGCCCTATTTCACACTGTAGATCTTTAATTTTTACCTCCACCACTCTGTGAGGTTTGATGTCTCCTTTTCTATGAATGCCATTCTCCCACAAAGCTTACGCCTTCTGGAGTGCTACTAAAACTTATCTGAAATTTTTGTACTCAGCTAAACATCTTCACCATCTTCTCATAGTTGGTCAGTTTCCAAGACTGTACTAGGCCCTGCAGTTTCCTGATGTCTTATCTTTATGTGACTGCCAAATCTCTGTGTGGTTCAATGATAAATATGGGACAACGGTACTATTTTTCACTGTAATCAATTTCACCACATAGCAATGAAGAGGTATTTATAAGAAATGGTCATCAATTGATTAAAAATGGAACTACTCCTATATTTCCTGAACACTTCAGAAAACATTTGACCCAGTTCTAAAATATCTAGATAATTTTTAAAATGTCTATCAGAGTGAACCACCAGTGTGTACATTTTTTTTTTAAATAATCCATACTCAATCTTAGGGTAGAATGATGTTTTAATTGCAACTAATCACAACAATATAATAAGAACTAATTTAGCTTAACTCACATATTTAAATGAGCAAAACCCTTAAGTACAGAACTTGAGTTATAGTTATTTGGTGAGTAGATGGAATATGAAATTAAAAAAAACCAGAAACGTTTATGAACTACATAAAACGAAAAAAATCCACAGTCGGTACAAGTATGCACAGTGACTGTTGCTAAGAAACCAGCTTTAACAATGTAACAGAAATCAGAAATTAAAGCCTGAACCCGACCAGCACATGCCACTTGATAGAGTGCAATGTTATTACTTCACCATAAATTAGTTTTCAGAAATGCTTTTAAAAAGTTTTATTTTCTTCCTTAGGTAAGCATTCTCCTTAAAACTGTTAACTTTTAATTTGCCTAATAACTTTCTCACAGTTAATGGAAAAGCTAACTTTGACCCTGCCCCGATTCTCAGATGAATTTTTTAGAAAAGTGCTTGATAATATAGTTACTCTAAAAGTATTACATCTTATTCTTTAAGCAATAAAGATGTAGGAGTATTGATTCAAGTCACGATAGGAAATATTCATTTGTTCAAGTAATAATGAGAGATCAAAATGTCTTGTATTTTTAGTTAGTTTTTTTATTTATTTTTTCTTGTGGCACATAATAAAATGAAAGTAAATCCAGTTCAATTAATTTCCACAAACATTTTTTTTTCTGAGAACCTACCCCTCATACAGCAACATTTAGACTGTAATTGCTTCAGCAACAATCACAATTAAAATTTTTTCTTAGGAATCTCAGCAAGTTTTTTTCAAACTTTATTAAATAGTAGTTGTTAATTTCCTACTAGTTCCTATTATTTCTTTATTTTTTTCTAATCCTCCTCCTCATTGTTATTTTCTTTTCAGTGGAATTGAAAGTTAAATCTAAGATAGTTTAGATAGCATCTAGTTTGTTTGATGAGAAACTAAATACTTTACAAAATTATGACAACTTATAAAGGCATTATTCTTCTGCCCTAACCTTGGTATTTGGAAGTATGTACTATTAAATTATATTTCTAAAAAAGAAAACTGCATCATAATAAAATATTATTAAGATTATAATTGCCATATTTTTATTTCCCTCCAATTGCTTAAGCTTTCACCATTTATTTTGATCATTTTTTAAATAGTCATACGTGATCTGACTTTGTGTCCTTTTCTGTCTAAATCCTAACTTTCATCTGCTCTCAAACTTTACACCTGGACTCTAGTTTATCCTTCAGAAACTTGGAAGCTGCTTGGTTTAATGTAAGACAGTTTGGCAACTTCTTACAAATCTAAGTATATTTTTAATACCTGATCCAGCAATCACACTCCTTGGTATTGAAATAAAGGAGTGACAGACAGATGGTCAATAGACATATGAGAAGATGCCCAATGTCACTAATCACCAGAGAAATATGCAAATTAAAAGCACAATGAGATTATCATTGCACATCTGTTGAAATGGCTATCATCAATAAATCAACAAACAACAAGTGCTGGTGAGGACGTGGAGAAAATAGAACCATTTTGCACTGTTGGTAGAAATGCAGACTGATGCAGCTACTGTGGAAAGCAGTATAGAGACACCTCAAAAAAGTAAAAATAGATCTGCCTTTTGACCCAGAGATTCCACTTCTGGGAATATATCCGAAGGAACCCAAAACACTAATTCAAAAGAACATCAGCACCCCAATATTCATTGCAGTGATATTTATAATCTCCAAGACATGGAAGCATCTAGGTGTTCATCAGTAGATGAGTGATAACAAAATGGGACATTTACACAATGGAGTACTACTTGACTGAAAAAAGGAAAGTCTACCCTTTGCAACAGCATGGATGGACCTGGAGAATATTATGCTGAATGAAATAAGCCAGTCAGAGAAAGATGAATGCCATATAATTTCTCTCATATGTGGAATCTAATGAACAAACTGAACTAACAAACAAATTAGAGAAAGACACATAGAGAGCAGGATGACAGCTAGACGGGGAGGGTGGTTAGGGGGTAGATGGATCATCAAACAAAGAGGAATAAGGACTCACGGGCATGGAAAACAGAGTGGTGATTTCGGGAGGAGGAGGTGTAAGGGGCTTAAATAGTAATGCAAAAAATACAATAAAATAAAAAAAGAAAAAGAAGATGTGTACCCACATAAAACCTACACACAGATGCTTATATAGCCTTATTAGTAACTAACAAGACTTGAAAACAATCAAGATATTCTTCACTGAGTAGATAAATATTCCAACCAAATAACAGAATATTATTCAGTATTAAAAAATAAATGATCAAATCATGAAAAGACATGCAGGAATCTTTATATATACTACTAAAAGAAACATGCCAACCCAAAAAGACACTGTGTGATTCCAACAATATGACAATCATGAGAAATTAACTGTGGAGACAGCCAAAACCACCATGGTTTCCAGGCATTGGTTTGGGAGACAAATCCTCCGTATGACATCGCAGTGACGGCTACGCATCATTTCACATTCGTTCAGACCTGCAGAATGTATAACACCGAGAGTGAGTCCTAAGGTAAGCTAGAGACTTGGGGTGACTGTGATGTGTGGGCTCGTCAGTTGCAACAGATATGCTCCCCTGGCGGGGGTATCGATAATGCTGGATGCTGTGCAGAGGCTGTGGCAAGAGGTACGTAGGAAATCACTGCAGGTTGGAACTTAAACTGTTCCAGAAATATAATGTCAATAAAACTTTAAAAAAATAAAACATTTTATACCAATGCTTTAATTAATCATCACAAAAATCTTTCTAAATAAGTAAAAAATAAAGAATGGACATTTTTTTCCAACTGTTAATCTTGATAATGTAATTTAATTAAAATTTAAAATAAATTGCATAAGTTATTATAGGATACCACTTTATTATCGGGGTCTTTCTTCTCTCTAAGCATGTTTTGGAGTTGAGCTCAGTTTTTTGACCATGTAATAAAAGTTCTGATGTATTATAGAGGACTGTCAAATAAAAACTAGCTATATGGCAATCTCTTAACCCAAAACAAAAACAATTGATTACACTTGATAACATAATACTTTCCAAAAGTGTAATGAACAGGTAAGATTTGGGATATAAGATAATTTTAAGTAAAATGCAGTAGACATTTATATATTAACAACCAGTAATTAATTGTTTAAAATATTATATTTTACTTGTGATAACTAGTAATGGTTTTCTATTTCTTAATTTTTCTACTTGATTTTAAGTGATGAGTTTTTGTTGAAAATATTATTAAACAAGAAGAAATGACATAAAAATAAGCTACTTAATTATTCTATTGCACAGTGTAATTTTTTAATTTATGCATGGAAGTTAAAAGGCATTATAAAGATTTTACTTTAAATGATCAATTTCTTATCATTCAACACTTACGTGGAATCAGTTTAAAATTTAGTTGTTAATTTTCTCATTTTATACACAAAATTAGTTTGAATAAATTTTATTTTAAAATTCATTCATAAGGTGACTAAGAGTTTCATGTGTTTGGAACACAAGTGGCACACATTGAACGAACCCATTCACTAATATGTCACTACAACTCAAATCACTCACACTGAAAACAGATGCTAGTTTCCACAGCGATAAGATAGTCACCTATTTTAAATTTCATTTCTAAAATCAAGAGACTGCTGTTTTGAAACTCCCATATCACTAGTTGTGGCTACACTCATTCTACCCTTATACAACCCACTAGGAATCACTCCCATGAACTACATAATGAGAAACTCAAAAGATCAGAACATCAGAGGAAGGAAATCAGTGCATCTAAAGGCAAAGGGTAGAAGAGTGACAAAAAAAACAATAACTAGAAATGAAGCTCTGGATGAAAGAACATATCCAATAATGGTACATCTGATAAGGGGTTCATGTCCAAAGTTTATAAAGAACTCATACAACATCAACAATAAAGAAAACCCAAACAATTCAATAAAAAAGTGGGCAGAGGACCTAAATAGACACTTCTCCAAAGAGGACAAACAGATGGCTAAAGACATGTGAAAAGACAGACTCTCAATTAATCATAAGAGAAGTGAGAAATAAAACCAAAAGCAATACCGCCCCACACCTGTCAGAACGGCTACCGTGAATAAAGCAATAAACAACAAGAGTTGGCCAGGATGTGGAGAAAGGGAACCTTCATGTACAGTTCATGGGAGTGCAGATTGGTGCAGCCACCATGAAAAACAGCACAAAGTTGCCTCAAAAAAATAACATTGGAATTGCCATATGACCCAGTAATTCCACTTCTGAGTACATATCCTAAGAAACACAAAACACTAATTCAAAAGAATATATGCACTCCTACATTCACTGCAGTATTATTTACAAGCACCGAGAGATGGAAGCAACTCAAGTGCCTGTCAGTAGGTGAGTGGATTAAAAACCTCTGGTACCTATACACAATGGGATCCTACGAGATACAATGGGATTTCACAAAAAGAATGAAATCTTACGATTTGTGACCATATGGATGGACCTCGAAGGCACTGTGATAAGTGAAATAAGTCAAAGTGGAATTTAAAGAACAAAATAAACAAACAGAAGTGAAACTGACTTATAGATATAGAAAATCAACTAATGGTTACCAGAGGGGAGTGGGATGGGGGACTGGGTACAAAAGGTGAGGAAATTAGAAAGTAAAAATTGGTAGCTATAAAACAGTCACATGGATGTATAGCAGCACATCAGAGGGATTATAGTCACTAATATTGTAATAACCATGTATGGTGCCAAATGTTTACCTGAAACACTGGGAGGGATCATTTTGTAAGGACCATGATTGTCTGACTGCTATGCTGTACACCTGAAACTAATGCAAAATAATACTGAATGAAAATTCCAAAAACTGAAATAAGGAAATTAAGGGCTGGGTAGGGGGACCCACCAGAAATGGCATATTTGAATGCATTACAGTTAACTAAACTTCTCATCTGTTTCATACCTTGAAAAGTGCCATTGCTTTCTGGCCCTTTGCTGTGCACAGTGATGACAATAAAATAGTAATATTAATAAATACCCAGTAGTATAGAATAGTGTAGTCCTAAATTAATATCTAGCATAACAACTAAGTGAAAAGACAGTTAGGCAATAGAAAATGAAACCGCATACCTAAATATAGCAAGTAGTTTTAAATTTTGATGCTTATTTTTCACAACATATTTTCTACTACCAATCTCAATTGAGCCAACATGTTTTCAGAACACAAAAAGATGATTCATACCCAATGTTTGCTCAACTGACATGATTCAAGTTTACTGTTTACTTCAGGGGCACAGAAGAAAGAGAACTTTCTTGTTGATTCCATAGGAGCTTTATCCTTTGACAAGCCCCCACAGCAATCCATCTGTGTCTACAGTTTCCGTGAGTCAGTGCCCATTAGAAGTCGGACTCGGGGTACTATTTCATTTCACATAAGGTAGCACTTGTCAGGTGCTAGCTCCTGTGACACCAGAAAAAATATCGGGCTTGTAGCTGCTATGGGTTTCTCTAAAATGTAGCTTTCCCTTATTTCTCACACCAGGGTTTTCACTCTGACCATTCCCTTGTATTTGGAGGTTGCTAAGTCTCACCTTAGCTTTACCAGGTGGTGTTTTTTTACTTACAGACTCTCAATTTTTTTGTTTTCAAGTATTATACTAAATAATAATGTATTCATATTTAACCTCATCATGTTTTATCAGTTCACAAAAATAGGACATACGGTAAATTTAAACAACGTATTTTATTGTCCTAGATAACGTGTCCCACTGTCCCAAAATTCCCCTCACTTATCACACCATAGGGAGTATTATCGCGTATTTATTTATTTGTATTACTTTCTTTACAGTCTTCGATATTTCTTCCATAACTGCTTACATTCTTGAGAGCACCTGTAAATCTATTCATCAGGCACCTCCTACTTTCCCAATTACCAACAGCACAGGCAGGGGCTTCGGGAACAAGACTGATGAATGATGACAGGGAAACATATAACAACCACTAACATGGCAGGTTCTTGAGAATACCCCTACAAACACTGGCAGTAAATAAGGTTTTCTGACGTGCAACTGGAAGTGAATCATGTCACATGGACAAGCAGAACAACAACTTGAATCCAATGAGTAAATTAGCCAGCGTTTGACCTGATATGTAGAGACACTCAGTAATTGCTCTTTGTCTTACCTTTCCCAAGACACATGTTTAAATTTATTTAGAGTCCTCTCCTGATCACAGATATGCTGCAAGAAGGAAGTTATTTGGGCCACCTGGGGGGATGGTTTTAGATGAATACAAAGAACAAAGCTGGCATGGTCCCATCATTTCCTGAGATTTTCTTATATGCTATGAATGTGTGGAGGTTATAGCTTCATGGGTGATCCATTTATTAAAAATCATTTATTATCCCATGGCATAAAATCTTATGATATATATGTCTACATATTTTCCCCATAACAGAAGAGTAGTGTTTTCCATTGAAAGCCTACTTAAATTTCCGTTGCTCTGGTTCTTGCGTACCTTTTCATGGTGAAAGATTCAGATTCACATTCTCTCTTTCTTCACCTCCCCCATACTTGCAGGCATGTGGGATGTGCAAGGAATTTAAGCATACAGGAGAAGCAAAATCAAATGAGAACAAGCCTCAAAATATGTTGCAGGATCAATGAATGAGTGAGGAAAAGGACAATCCCACTGTTTTTCAGTAGTGAACGTAATTTATGGGTTTGAGGGTGTGGAGAAGGAGATTTTCTTACAGGTTTTTACTCCATTGATTGTTTTGTTGCTCACTGCCCAGCAGTCTTATGGCAATAGGAGCTGCTGGCAAAGTCTGGGTTTTGAGAAATTTCTTAATTCATCATACCCAAGGGCTGACTCCACCTGAGCTTCCACCAGCAGACACAATCATCATAGTGAGAAAATAAACTGCAAGTTGCAAATGGTGAAACTATCTCTTTTAAACACTTTCTTTTGGTGAGAGGCAGGGGCTATAGATGAATTGATAGTGTATTAAATGTCTGTTATATTCCAGGAACTGTAAAGTATCTTACTATCATTAATCATGAGAATCATCCTTTAAGGTTGCATCATGAAATCATTTTATAGATGAAACGTTGAGATTGGTTCGCCTGAGAGGCACGTGCCACATCACACCGCTGCTAAACCCTGTCGCAGGGATTTATGTTGGACGTTTTTGTTCAGATCCTCTGGTTTCCCCCTAATGCTTATGTGAAGTCATTATACTTGCATGCAAGTTTGGAAAGAGTATTTTTTTTAATGTCTTTTAGTTTTTATGTCTTTCTGACACAGAAAAAAAGAAGTTTCTTTTTCTTACCTAACAGCACTACTGCCCACATCGAGGTCTTGCGCAGTGACAGCACCAATGATGGTCCCGACCTGAGTGTCTTCATAAACCTCCATGGTGTACAGCGGCTTGCTGAAAACTGGGGGCTCTTGCACGTCCGTCACGCTGATCTTCACCGTGGCGGTGTCTTTGAAAGGGCCCATAGAGTGAAACCGTTGGTCAAGGTGAAGGTTGGAGGCTTCCACTTTGAAAGTATATGTCTTCTTTGTTTCAAAATCTAATGGCTGTAGTGAGGACAAACCGAGAGTGAGCAGGTACATTCATAATGAGTGTGCAAAGATAGTGAACACTGCTTCAGATCATTTGCAGGTGGATACAAAGTGTATTGGTTTTAAATGTTTTAAGAAAAGAATCCCTCGCTAGTAGAAGATTGTGGGTATCTTGTAAACATAATCAGATGCATACATTCAAGTGACATATATGTGCAAATACACGCTAGGTAGGGTTTGGTTTGTTCACTTTGCATGGCCTTAAAAACATGAAAAGGACTGTCAGGAAAACATTTTCTGCTCTTATACAATACTGCCATCTAGTGGGACTTAGTAGTAATGAAAACATAGCAATTGAAACTGGATAATTGAGGATACTCTTCCACTTAAAATTTTGATATAACAGAACATCATTTTTTTCTTAACCACTTTCCCTATTTTGACAATAATGTAATTTTATATTAAACACTTTTAGATGTCTAGGTATTTTCACTAGAAAAAGGCTATATCAGGATTTTAAAAACATGCAGTGTTCATTATGAAAAGAGTTTTAGTCTATTGTTTCCTCAGCATTGAGTATATAATTATTAGGCATCATTGGAATATTTTACCAAGAATTAGGCTTTGAACATACATAATCAAGTTAAGGAAGACTGTGAAATATAATATTTGGAAGTCATTTGTCCATAAAGTCACTGATTTTTCTATTTGAATTTTACAAATGTTTATATTGATTTTTATCCTGAATATAAATTTTATGCTCCTAATAACTAAATACATTATATTCCAGAAATATGGTGTTGCTGTGGTGTTTTATACGAATGAAAACTTGAAGGTCAATGGCTGTGACTTCTAACCACCTGTGGAAAATTAAGACAACATAAAGTTAACATTAGCATAGAGGTTTACTGAGGCTTTTAAAACTTCTGTTTTCTAAATTAATTCCCTCTAGTCCGAGCCCTACACCTTGCTAGACTTGCTAATTGCTGTGTTGACGCATGTTTTTTTAACCTCAACACACCTGAGGGGAATAAAGGATGTATTTTTCTGTCTTTCAAGGACTAGATTGTTGTTTCATGTGTTCTCTTTGAACATGGAAAAATAAAATCTAAATATTACTGTAAAATCTTCAAAAACTATCATAATTCTGTGGAGCTTATTATAGCAAATAGTAATACCTTTTGGACTTGACATTGAGTGTTTTTCACAGTGATTTTAACTCAGAGGGATTTGTTTATTTTCCCTGTAATTATTCCCTTTGTTTTATCTCATTCATACAGTTTTTATTCATGTTTCTATCTGCTTTAAATTTAATGCTGCCTTTTACTTTTTATATTCTTTAGTTGCTCACCTCACAGTTATTTATGTATAATATCGATTTTCTTCCCTTTCCATCTCTCTCCTGTTAGGGATTTTGATGTATCTTTTAAGGCAAAGTAAAAAATGGTATGTTAACCACCATGGTTGATGTCATAACTATTGGTTATGTGAATGCATATACAATATCTTGAACAAGAGAGTTGATAATCCTATGATGCTTTTGGTTTGATTGGCCCACACCTTGTTTTGTTAAAGATATTAAACTCAGGAAAAACACCTGATTTGCAAAATAAGCTAAATAGCATTATTTAACTGCCACATGTGTTGTACAGCTGGAAGTGCTTAGCCCAGAATGAAGATCCAAGCAAGACAAGACACCCATTTTCACACATTGAAAGACTGTCGTAAATACCAGGTAGGCTTAGTCCTTTACTCTCTGATAGAATGAATAATTTAAATTACTAAAATGGTAAACTTCAGGTTTAAAAAAGAAAGAAATCTTTAAATATCAAACCATTCAAACTCGAATTTATTTAGAAACTATTGATGGTCTATGTAGTGGTAGTGCTCAGATGCCTCCTGATGACAGAAAGATACGATGACTATTAAGGTTAGTTCTCTTTCTAGTCAACCAACTCAGGCTGGTGAGAACCATGTCGCCTCGTTTAGGGAATGCGTTGTTTGAAGAAGGCCTAAGTTCCCTATCATTTAAAGTGTTCAAAGGAAATCTGATGCCTTAGGAGAGAGATGAAAGTGTGCGACAGAGGGATGCATTAGCTAATCCAGATTACAGAACATAGAAAATATGTTTTCTGATTTTGCAATCTATATGCCCTGAGAATGTTAAAGGACACGATTTTTCTATTATAGTGATCCCTAACTGCTAGTGTCCCAGAGGATTTTGACTTTGACACCTTCAGTCCTTTTGCTAGGAAAGCTTTTTCAGTTGCTCTGACTCATACTCCCTTTTTTGGCCCAGGATGAACTATCATCCTAGAATGTAGGAATCAATACCAATTATTCCTCACTTCCCTTTATACTTTCTCCTAGAGATTAAAATGCCTCCTATTTGATTAAAATTCCACAGCTATGTGATGGACTTGATTGTCTAACATCCATTTCAAGATTAGAAATGAAGGCATAATTCTGAAACCTTTTCTACATTTTTTAAGGAAATCAGACAGAGCTTACACCTTTTAAGAACTCCTTAGCTAGCACAGCAGGCAAGCATTTGGTGGTCAGGGAGATGTGGAGTAAGATGAAAGAACCTTTCTGTAGGTACATTTTTTTTTTTGTAACTGAAAACCAAGGTCCTACAGTGATCAAAGAACTGGGGAAAATTAAAGGAGAAATGCCACAATAACATCCAAATGGCCTTACATCTTCATGACCCTGTCCCTTAGGCAATGCCACTTTTAAAACGGAGTGATTCAAAAAGAACAAAGGTAAATACCACTGATGTCTGTCTAGTTGACTGTATCCAACCCACGTGACTGACTACCCTCCACCTGAATGAAATTCGTCTACTTTACAATCAACAAAAACTCTAAACTTTGAAATAAATATAGAACAAACAAGATTAAAAACATTCTATTGCAGAAATTCATTATTATAAAGGTGAATAAATTCAGCTCTTTCACGAGAAAAGAAACCTTTGTGGCATTGCTGGGAACCCATTCCATTTTAAGCACCTTTCTAAAAAACCAGGAAAATGATCAATTAAATGGAAGTCAGCTGAGTAACTCCTTGCTCCTAAGGGTGTTTCAATAAAGGATAATTGGTGAGAACAGAATTTTCAGAAAACTTTTGACATTGTACAAAGTTGCAAGGTGAAAAACCAGGATATGGAGGAATGGAATTCAATATATTTAATTATTTATCATAATATAAAGGGGAATTTGAGCAAGAAATCACTTTTCAGCATCTTTGTTTTTAGCCACTTTTTTTTTGCTCTTTATTGAGGTTCGGGTCATGAAAAGCGACATAAAATATTAAGTGCCAGATGATTTTCTCCCGTTCCAGAAGGATAAGTAATTTATGGCATGTGGAAAACAATACCAGCTGAGCTGTTCTAAACGGAACCAGAGCTACTGTTCCAAAGGGACGGCGTTGTTTGTCTTATTCCTCAAACCTTTGGAAAGTAAAACTGACAACATAACCTTTGGACTGGGCCTCAAGCCGCATTGTGTTCTAACTGAATGTATCCTAAGCTAACAGAAAAGCAGACGTTATGACTACCAGGCCAATATTAAAGACATTCTTTAGAATCAGCATTACTATGGTAGCTTATCCACACCTACAGAAATCCCTTCCTTCTTTTTTTTTTTTTAATATCCGTGGAAATGCCTTCCTTCTATTTAAGTATTCCCCTTTCCCTTTTTATAAATACTCCTTGCCTTCCCTTCCTAATTGAAATACTATTTGGGTCTCTGCCTAAACCAGTGCTACTGGATAGCTATTTTTAAAACGATTTTACTTACTTACTTTTAGAGAGAGGTGAAGGGAGGGAGAAAGAGAGGGAGAGAAAAATCAATGTGCAAGGGAGAAATGTCAATGGGTTGCCTCTGGTGCAACCCCAGCCGAGGACCCGACCTGCAGCCCAGCCACCTCCCCCGACAGGGAGTTGAACAAGTGACCTTTCAGTTGGCAGGCCAGCGCTCAGTCCACTGAGCTGCACCAGCCAGGGCATGCGCAGCTATTCTTTTGGACCTCAGATAAATGCTTGCCGTCTCTCACTTTGGCCATTTGTTTTTATGTTAACATATTAAATATGAGAAAATATCTTTCTGAGCCCTTCCAAGACTCATCATGTTTCTAGATAGACAATGTAGAGTAAAATGCATATATGTTAAAAAATTTTATAAACTGCAGCTTTGGAAGACAGAATTCCAAGATATTTCCAAAATTCCTGCCCCCCAATAGTTACCAACAGTGTTTACCTGGGAAAGGGGAATAAAAGGGAACTAGACATTGAGCTTAATAAACAGGGGAACATAGCCTGTTTGCTACCACTTTTCATACTCCAGGGAACCACAGTATTGCTCCACCAAGGGGATTAACAATTTTGCATTGTACCCTTCAGTCCCAGATTGTTGGGGGTAAAAAGGTGAGGTGCTGGACCATAGAGGTCTGTCAGTCTAACTAGGGGCTATGAACCCGGCCAAAGCCCTTGAAAACCTGAGAAATTGGTCATTTTGAAGAAGCACCTGGTTTGTCCTAAAACCAATCTAATACAAAACAATCCCTGGGGGAACAAAGAAATGTGCTTGTGCTCACTTGCTCTCTCTCTCTCTCCCCCTCTTTCTCACCTGGTGATGCTCTCGCCCTCTTTGTTCATGCGCCTTCTCACACAGTGGCATGAAGCCACATGGGTCTAGCAGCTACCAGGGCCCATGGCAGACTGTGTGGGCTCTAAAAGGACTAAGTCTGCATGTGCTTTCTCTCTCCCTCTCTCTCTCTCAATCTCTCTTTCTCTCTGTCTCTCTCTCTCTCTGTGACCGGCACTCACACCATGCACTTGAGTATCCTCTCTCCTTGGCCATGTGGGGACTCCACACACAGGCTGCAGGTGGAGGCCTAACTACTGCAGCACAGCACCAAACCACAGCTAGAAACACACACTCAGCCAGCTGGATGCTGGGCTGGACCATACGTTAACATGGAGCAGAGATTCTGACCTTGAGGAGGACATGATTTATCTTTTTCTACTGTGGGACAGACAGAAATGGGATATTGGGAAGTCAGGAAGGAACCCCTTTAATTGTAGCTCATCAATAAACCATTCCACAGAGTCCTACCCTTCCATGTGGGTCTCAGGAAATTACTTTGCCCTAGATATGGCATCAACTTGTTTTCCATTGATAACACGAGGATTTGTACTTTTGTAGAATCCTGTGCCCTTGAGTGTGCAAGGGGCCTGTGAATAGAATGGGACATTACCCCATGAATTTGCTGTTTTATAAAAATTTAATTATGCAAATATAATTAAGGTTCTTACTCAATGTTGAGTTAATTAAAAAGGATACTTTACTTGAGGGGCCTGATCTAATCCTGTGAACCTATGGAAGGAAGAGTCACTAAGGATGATTTACCCCTGGCCTTGAGTCAACCTCTGAGCATGAGCCCTCCTAGCAAGTGCATAAGACGTGCCTATTGGAAATGAGACTGGATTGTGGCCAGTAGCTAGCAAAAAACTAGGGTCTTCAGTCATAAAGCCCACCCCCCCCCCAAAAAAAAAAGAATTCTGTCTTTAGCCGGTAATCTTGGAAAAATTCTGTAAGTCTCAGCTCAGATGGCAGCCTGGGTGGGCACCTTGATTCCAGCCTTAGTGACCTGGTGCCGGAGGCCCAGTTACAGCACACCCTGACTCTCAACGGCTGAGCTTTCATCGTTCTCTACTATTTACTCTTCAATAATGCTTCAATTTTATGATGTATATTTTACATGTATACCTGGTATAACATGTATAAGTTTCACTAACACAGTAACATCACCATTCTTAAAAACTAGTACCTTTTAGTAATTAAGATGATATTCTCTTAATTTTATAACAGTGGGCCTTAATGGTTAGTGGGGAAAAAAATGTCAGTGAACCCAAATAACCAAAAACTATAGATATAGATAAAACAGACTGGTGCTTTCAAGACAGGAAGTTTAGAAACCAGATTTATGCTGGGCTAAACCAGAATGAAAGGACAATAAGAACAAGCCCCTGTAAAGCAAAGGTGTTACACCAAGAGGAACTACAAAGCTGTCACTTGACCTCAAGCGTCATTTCAGAGGGAACTGTTTCCTGAAACTTAGGGTTATGATCAACAGAGCAGTCAGTTCACTCATGTGTTTGTGACACGTTCTCAGCCCACATGAAATTCTTCTAAAGTTCCACTGCCCCTCAGGTCACATCTAAAGCCACCCAGGAATGATGTCTGCACCTTCTTCTTTAATTGATTTATTCCAAGTCCACATAAATCATATCAAATATTTGATTCGATTTTACTGTGCTTCATGGTAGGCTTGAGGATATAGTGGTTAACAAACTAAGTCTATTTTATCATGGATTATACACCCTAAAAGGGAAAGCCACAACAGAAAAAAAAAATATGTATAAGATAAGATTTAGGAGGAAAACAAGGTAACAGGACAGAAAATTCAGAGGTGGGGGCGACATTATATAGAATAGATAGAAAAAAACATCTCTGAGAGGTAATACCAGAAAAAAACATCCCTGAGAGGTAATACCAGAGACGAGAAGAATTAGGTGTGGGGAAGTCATAGGGAAATGAGCCTCAGAGAAGGTCAGTGAGGGGCCTGTATTTTTCCTTTCCACAGATATTTCTAGAGTATCCTACCATGTTCCAGACATTGCTGTAAATGTTGGAACAAAGCAAACAAAAATCGCCACCCGCATGGAGCGTGCTGCCTAGGTAGGAAAGTTAGAACAGAGAACAAAGGCCTCATGCTCAGCTTGGCTCCTTCTCTGCCTGGGCTGGGGCATCACAGAGACGGCCTTCAGTGACGCCCTGTTCCTCTGGTTTCCCCTCCCCATTTCCTGTGATTAGGAGGGCCAAAAATAAATCGCTATATAGCGAGGAGAGACAAGGGTGAGCTGCTTAGGCAGTCACTCCACCCGGGTCAGAAGCAGAGGACCACCCTCCCCTCCCCCTTGTCCACATTTAACCAAACCTTCTACCCAGATCCCATCAGCATGTTTCATTCTCTGAGGTCACCAACTCCCACTCCTCGAGTGCAGACCGTCACTTTGATAAGTATACTGTGTTTTGCTAAAACTCCTGGTCACGTTCTTGGGTTCCTTCTTGTTTCATGACAAGAACCTGGAGCTGGTAGAGGCCTCCCTTAGCTTCCCTGGGTGCTGCCTGGCATCACTGTCTTCTGGAGACAATGACATAAATAAGCAAAATGCACACAGTATGTTGGGTGGCAATGAGGCCTATGGAAAATTTAAAGCTTGCATGCCATGTGTGTCTGAGGAGATGGGGGCGAATGTCCACGTAAGAGACTTTGGGGGGCAGAGTCTGTGCAGATCTCGTCATCACTGAGGAAGGGCGTCAACTCAGCATTTACCCCAATAATAGTCACATAATTATCTGATTAATGAAAGTTGTTATATTATCAGGTAAGAATGCATGCCCATATGATAAAAGGGAACACAGTCAAACATCAATTTTTAAAACCCGGATATTAGTTTTGACAAATATTAACAGTATTTCAGTTTTGAAATAAAAAAAATAGGAGAATGATGGAATTACCACACAAAAGGTGTTTTTTAAATAAAAATGATAAAATGAAAACATGCATTTTATACAACTTAGTTCTAAAAAACTTTGTTACAAAACTATATATTAGAAAAATATTTAATTTTTCTGTTGGCAATTTACATACTATAGTTTTTTATAGCACTACACATTTTTGACAGGTTTAATGAACTTACTTTAGAATCATGGACATTATTTCTCTTTCTATATTTTAGTGACAATAATTTTGGAACAAATTCAGTAACTAAGATAAAACAAAACAGAAAAGAATTGGAAGAATTTTTGGTGCTTCTATTTGAGGATTTTGGTTCATAAAAATGATAAAAGATTTAATCAACTATTATAAATTCATAAGTACAATATATATATTATTTATATACATATAAATCATGATAATCCGGGGGGGATTCTTTTTTAGCTTCCTTGAATGACCATTGTCACATTTTACTTCTAACATATATCACTTTTCACAAGAGTTGAAGTAAATGATATCTCAAGGAAGTATTTGGTGAAAGACGTGGTCCAGAGGCAAGTTCACGATCAGGAAAGGATTAAGATACTCACGTGGGGCAAGGCCTTCTTTGCCGGAGGAAGAATGGCACAGCATCTTTGGTGCAAATGCAGTAAGTTTGGTGCAATGCTGAAGTACTGTGTGCATGTGTGTGCATATGTGTCTATGCCTGTGCGTGTATGCCTGAGATGGTAATACCAAAGTTGTTAGTTTACTCGTTATCTTACTAGTTATGGGAATCAGAAAAGTCAAGTTTGGATAAAGGTCAGGTGCAAAGCTTGGCGCATAGCCATGGCAGTGCTGGGAATGGGTGGTGGGGAGGACTGTGATTTAACCCATGAGGGAAATATTAACCCCAGTCAGGAGACCTCAGTGGCCGGGGTTCATGTTCTGTTTGGCAAAGAGAAGTTAATGGCAATGGAAGCGGCAAAAGAAAGACGCTATTTTCTTCAATAGTTTATTTTGTTCATTAGATTCCTCTTACAGGTGAGATCACATGGCATTTGTCTTTCACAGCCTGGCTTGTTTCTCTTAACATAATATTCTCTAGTTCCATCCATGTTGTTGCAAAAGGCAGGAGTTCTTTCTTTCTGATGCATTGTATTGTATAAACGCGTCACGATTTTTTTCATCCATTCATTTACTTATGGGCACCAAACTATTGAACAAAATAGAATTATAGGCATGGAAACACGGAGCTGACTGAAAGTGACCAAAGGGTGAGGGCACAGTGGTGGATAGAAGGGGAAGGGACTAGACAAAGAACATGTATGAATGACCCATGGGCATGGACAACAGTGTGGGAACTGACTGTGGGAGTGGGGGTTGAGATTGGTGGAGGAGGACAAAGGGGGAAAATTGAGACAACTGTAATGCAATAATAATAAAAATGATTTAAAAAGAAAGAAAAAGAAAAGTCTAGATTTCTAGGTCAAAGAACTGGAGAGGAGGTGGGGCCTTGCCCAGGTAGGACAAAGTATGATCAGGTGCACTTTTTTTGAGAGAAGAGAAGAAATTCAACTTTAGACAATTTGAAAAGACTTTGCAACAAACAGAATCATCCACAAGGCAGCCAACATCCCACACCAGCTATTGCAGTCTAGGGGCTAATTTACAGTTGGTGAGGGTGTTTTAAAAATTAGGTAGAAATTTTAAAAAGACACAAATCTTTATGGAAATAGGAACATATTATTTGCAGAAACAAATAATGAGTACTACTCATTTTTCTTTGAAATTATGCATGTCTGACCAGCTAAAAATACAAATATTTTAAACTTAAATTCAGCTGTATATTGGGCTACACATAAAAAGGTTTTCAATTCTTGTTTCATTTTTAATTAGTTTTTTCAAAAATTAGCCACGTGATGGTGCTCTGATCTCAAATCATTTGAACTCACTTCCTTGCCATTTCAGGCTACAAGCGAAACTGAGTTTCAGTGACTAACAGAACACAAGGGACCAGGTTTCCACTGGGACCAGGTGAGAGCTTAGCCTACTTATTAATGAATCCTGGTGAGGAGTAGGTGTTTTTATCTCCTATGTTTCTTTTTTTTTAAAGATTTTATCTATTTATTCTTTAGAGAGGGAAGGGAGGGAGATAGAGAGATAGAGAGACAGAGAGATAGAGAGATAGAGAGATAGAGATAGAGAGAAAGAGAGAGAGAGAGAAACACCAATGTGCGGCTGCCAGGGGTTCTGGCCTGCAACCCAGGCATGTACCCTGGCTGGGAATCGAACCTGGGACACTTTGGTTCCCAGCCCGCGCTCAATCCACTGAGCTACGCCAGCCAGGGTATCTCCTATGTTTCTTAAGAAAAATAAAATAATTCTGCTTTGGTTTCAATGTGGTCAGAGCTATGTTTATTTGAAATGAAATAACAATGCCAGGCAATATCAAAATATATAACAAGAATGTTTTTAGTTCCAGGAAGGTTTTACTTATTTTAAAATAAATAGGAAATCATTTCAGCATTCTTTATTTTAAACACGGTATCATTATTTATTAGTTCCCAATAGATATTTTTGTAAAAGTGATATGGAATTCCTTGATAAATTATATGATATTGAGTTGTTCTTTTCCATAATTTAAGTATTTGCCCCACTACTTAATTGCCTAAATTTCTTAATCAGCAACAAGAAAGTCACACTGTTTCAACAAATTATTTATGTATTTCAGTCTTTGAACATTTTTAACTCATATAACTTCATAATTATTTGAATAGAGTAAGTATGTATTTATTCTCATTTATCCTATAGAAAAATATTGGCTAAACTAGAGTAAATTTAGCTTTTCACTTAAGACAATTGCTGAATTTAAAACACTTTATTTTCTGATTTTAAATGTAGTCATATAATTTTTAGATGTGTTGAAAAAATTTAAAGTTTTGTTATTCTGATTTTGTTCACTTTTTTACTGTTATAATACTTAACATGTAAAGCGCATTTTATTTGCTTATACTTTACTCAGTGCGATATGATATAAAGACAAAGTAAGAGAATTTTTTAATCAGTATCTTGTGCCTTGGAGAGATTTATAAAGATTCATAATGTTATTCCAAATTCAAAGTGACACACTGAAATGGTGTTCTGTCACAGTGTTCATAAACTGAATCCGAGTTCTGCCTAAAAAATAAAATTTAAAAAATCACTTCTTATTATTTTCCACTCATATAAACTTGACCATCATTTTTATCCAATTAGATCCTCCCTATACAGAGAAAGAAGAGAAAGGGGAAAATAGCAATGAGAAAGCAAGTGAAAATAATAGGGACTAAGGGATAATGAAATATGTGCTTCAGGAAAATTCGAGCATTTTAATTTATTTTAAGTGAGCTAGAAAAGGAAAACTCTCTGAAAGCAAATGATATCATGCTCTAATGTTAACCAGCAAGTTTAAATAACTGATGTTTTAAAAAATTCCATTTTCAAATGTGGAATGGATATTTTTGAACTTTCTAAATGTATTTAGTATATTTAATAATATAATCCCTATGTAAATATGGTTTCACATCAAAATCATTGCAATGACATGTTTAGATATTGAAGGGAAAAGTTTCAAAAAGCCCTGACTGATGTGGCTTAGTAGGTTGGGCATCATCCTACAAATTGAAAGGCTGCTGGTTCAAGTCCCGGTCAGGGCACAAGCCTGAGTTGTGGGTTCAGTACTCCACTCACATAGATATTTCTTTCCCTGTCTTTCTCCTTCCTTTCCCCTCTGTCTATAAATAAATAAATACAATCTTTTAAAAATTCCAAAAAAATAAATCTAATTCTTCTAGGACACCTAATGGTCAGTTCAAAGTTTTCTCAGAGCTTACTGAATATATGCATACATCATTGTATCATGTAGTCTTCATTTGGAAAAAAAACTCTATTTAAATAACTACAAACTAATAGGGTCATGGAAGGATGTTCAACATCATTAATTATCAGGAATCAAAATCACAATAAGAAATTACCTCATCTCTGTTAGAAAGGCTATTACAAAAAACAAGAAATGACAAGTGTGGGCAAGGTTGTGGAGAAAAGGGAACTCTTGTGCATGGTGGGTGGGAATGTAAATTGGTGACGCCACTATGGAAAACATAATGGAGTTTCCTCAAAAAATAAAATAAAAATTGAACTATCATATGATTCAGCAATGCCACTTCTGGGTATTTATACTAAGAAAATAAAAACATTAACTTGAAAAGATATATGTACCCATATCTTCATTGCAGTATTATTTGAAGTAGCCAAGATGTGGAAACAACCTAAGTGTCCATTGCCAAATAAATGGATAAAAAAAAAGGTGATATATAAATAAATAAATATATGTGCACACACACATATAGATAGATAGATAGATAGAGAGTGTGTCAAGCACTTTCTTGTTTGGGGAGGGATAGGAGAAATAGAGCGTCAGTCTCTGCTGCAATTTCACCCCAACAGAGGAGCCCTTTCTGACCATCTCACTTGCCCAAACCAGGATCCCTCCACTCTGAAGCCAATGTTCACCAACACTCTGTGAGTTAGACATTCATATTCTCAGAAAAGTCATAAGAGGGACAGGACCAAGCCTTGTGGGATTAGAGTTTGCTTCTACATCTTATTTTAAAATCAATTTTCACCTACGTTTCTAACAATAAGAAACTAAAAATCTTCCAATTCTGCTAAGAATTTTAATGATTTAATCAAAGCAATAAGCCTAATTGTTTCAACAAAAACATCATACCTGTGTAATCACAGTAAAAGTGCCAGTGAGAGTGAATACTTCATAGTCAGTTTGACCTTTTTTTATTTGAAATATTGCTAATTAAAAAATTAAAATTATCATTATGTTCAAGTTTTAGTCTTTATGTTCTTTAATTATTATTGGGTAGTCCACTGTGTAAAAACTTGTCTACGTACCTTTTTCAATTTGATGACTCCTTCTTGTGTGTCCTCATCTGTGACAATATCAAACAAATTTCCCCCATCTCCTGGAACAATGTTGTATTCAATTTCTGCATTTTGTCCAAAATCGGGATCCACAGCTCTTATTCTTCCAATAGCTGAGCCAATAGGAGAAGATTCAGGAACTTTCAGATGGAAGATGCCTGATGGGACATAAATAATTTGTGTTGACAGTGGACTTAGTAAAACACATAATATTACTAGGTTGGAAAAAAATAACCTATAGAAATTAAATAAAATTTAAAACATATTTGTAAAAATTCAAAAGGCAATATGCTGTCAAGATAAAGATTATGATTTTCTAGAACTTTAATTGGGCACCATAAATAGTACAGTGTGGTAAATTAAAATTGCTGTGAGGGAATATTTTACATATTAGCAAAATAAAAGTGTACCTAATATTAATGTGAATGTAAAAATATCTAAGAAATAGATTGATACTGATACAACAGAATGCAGTATATAAAACAGATAAAAATTCATAAATAGATGGTGTATAGATGATAAAAGATAGATATCTAAATATTGATAGAAAGTTAAGGTTTTGTTCCCTAAAATAAATAAGTGATATATAACATAATATAAATATAAAAATAAACTATTTATTCAATTAGAATAAATCATCAAACTAGAAATGCTCTGTGAAATGATTATATGTACAGGTAACCGAAATTTTAACTCATGGTGAAATGAAGTCCAGTAGATTATAGATTAATATTCAATGTATGTTTTGTAAACTTGTACTGGATATCCTGTTAGTCACTTTTAAACACTTTTAAAATTAGAATATAAAATTCTAGCTTCTATTTTTTACATAAAAAAAATAAAATAAAATGCTTATTTTTTACCACCAGGTGGAGCACTTACATTACTGTGACTTTAATACTGAATCATAAAAATCTAGAAATTTAGCAGAATCATAAAATTTGTGTAAAATTTAGCAGAATCATAAAAAAGTTATAATATCCCACAAAAATTAAAATATGTACATTGTTTAAGAGAATTTTTAGAGTATTATAAGGTTTATATACACCTTACAAATTATTGTAAGGAAAATATATAGTATAAGCTATTTTACTGACATGTAATCAAAGAAGATATTAATGAATTAAATAGCAACCTGTTCAAATTAAAATAAGGAGAGCAAGAAAATGGGGCAACATAAAAATACAAAAGCAAAACTAAATACAAAAATACGAAGTTTGCATTTTGATACTGACTTTTCAGTTTAGATGTCTATTAGTAGATTTTGGATTACACTTCCCATGAGTAAAAGCAACCAAGGGAATTAATTTGTTTTTGACTTTTAGTTACATGAATAAAAATTAAATTGGGAAGCCTTTAATAGGTTTTTGAGTAAAGTTCATTTAACAAACTACACATTGCAACATAACATATATTGGCTTCAAGAAGCATGAGAAAAAATATCAATCAACACTTTATGGAGATTCTGCCACATAGACTTCTTTCTTCCCACTTATTTTTAGAGCGCTTATGGTTTTTTCACAATCAGTTCCAACATTAATTTCATGAAACCTGATAGCCATTAAATTTTGCCATGCGCTTTGTCCATTCCTCTTAAAAGATATCCACCATTTGCTCTTAAAAATGTTAAAATTAGCCTTATTTACATCCAACAGACATTGCCTCAATAAGACATGTGATATATTTAGTTTCAAAAGAGCTAAATATTTACCTAAAACTTGTTTGGTTTCATGTAAAAGATAGAAAGTACATTTTACAGTGGTATAAAATACTTGCTTAATTAGTTGATTTAATAGTTAATTCATAATATACCTGCCTTTGGAGGAACTATGAAGAAAAAAGTTAAGAAACAAACAGAACAAACAAATAAATAGAAATAGATAAAAAGTACTCCAATATGCAATAATGAAATGTTGTTATAGATACTATAAAATAATTTTGGTTTCCGAAATCATATTAACCAAACTAGCAGCTTCTCAGAGGCTAGAATTACATTCCATTGGGTTTTATTCCCTGAATCCTTCATACCGCGATGTCATATAGATATGCTGGATGTTTGAAGACTAAAGCAGGATCTGATCTTGAGGAAACCAGAGTAAAGAGAAAGAATGAAATCATAGGTGATATTTCACATTGTCAAGAAGGAGACTAAATTTGTCTGAGTCCAGATGGTCATGATCACATAAGTAGGACCTAATGTGACTTTCACAGCCAGCTTTCCACGGAGCCTCACTGTCTCCCCACAGCCATATCGAGTCCTGATCGTACTGAAGAACACTCGCCATTTATTAGCAAATATGAGGATGTCTGAATTCCTGTTTTGTGTTTCAAGAACATGTGTGACAGTTATTTACAGTTATACTAAACTTCTCAGGGACAAACTGCAAAAAAAAAATTAGACAAGGCATAGATATCTGAGCTGTTTTTATTTTCCTTTCTTCCTTTCTTCATGTATATTACATAGAAGTATGATTTATCAGAAATGTTTCCACATCCTTTGCTTCTCAGTTTGTGATGGTCATAAAGAACCTGAAGAAACACTAATGACCTTGAATGTATAGTAGATTGGTCATGGTCCAATCTCAAGGTACATTAATAATTGAGAAGGAAAGTCTTGAATTTTCCCTAATAAAATTAAGCAGTGCAGGTCTGTGTTGAATAATGTACTGTGAATTGTCCTCTAACAGTATATAGTTAGTAAGCTATGACATAACTATTAAGTCATAGCTTAACTATTAAAGTGAACTATTAACTACAAAGTAATTATCAAAGACATAGCTGGCAGGTAGAGACTTGAGAGAGAGAGAGAGAGAGAGAGAGAGAGAGCTCTCAAGTCCAACGGACTCCAGATTTCACACATGTCCAGCAGTGCAGGGTGATAATGGTGGTGCCTCCTGGGGGGTGCAGGTGTTGAATGCAATCTGTAGTAAAATATGGGCATCTAACTTTAAAAAAAAAATGGATATCCCTGCTTATTCTATGTGATCTAGGGATCAATCTCAAGTTATATATTAGGTTTATGACTTAGCTTTCCATTTGAATATTTTAAAGCAAAAATAAAAGAATCCAGACTCAAGGGAAATAATGATGGTGCCATCATTAAGGAATTATGATTAGTGAAGGTGAAGAGTCCCACCAAAACTGAGACCTTCCAATGTCAGGAGGATTTTGAAAACCCCAGACGTAACCAGAAGAACATCAGGTAATACACATTATAAACAAAGGCTTCCCCCCGAATCTTTCCAAGACAATATGCTGAAATATGAGTATTATGTACTATAAAAGCACATTTTGTAAGGCCAATAGCAGGGAATGTGGAGACACCTATTCCTTGTACTCTACCAATATACATTGATTAGCAGTTTTTAACAGAGTTAAAAAGTTGTGAGCCTAAAATATGCATAAAAGTTCACAATTATCTAATGGCATTGAAAAACTTATGATGAATTGAAATAGTAGTATTGGCCAAAAATACTGACCTAATAGTATTCCAATAACCTGCTCTACCAAAATCAAGATATAATAGAAGTAAAACAGTGATTCACTACCGACATCTGTTTTATGCATTGAGGTTTTCGTGTACATGAGACACATATATAAAGAGTGCTGAATTTTCTGTTCTTTACCCAGCAGAAATATATTTTAGTAAGGTGGAAGACATATTTATTAAGATAAGAATTTTTCAATAAAATATTGTAGTTGGTAATAAAGTCTACAGAATATAGAACAAGTCAGAGAAACTCTGCATTAGTCATGTCAGATTGTTTAAGTTCTGTCATTTTATTTCCAATGAGTTGACATTTTATCATTTCTAGAAACTCAACAGCAATAAAGTTGGGGTCATTCGGATTAATTCAAAACTGAAGTAATCTTCAGCTCTGCCAAAGTTAGATCACTTATGATGTACGATGTAATTACACTGCCAACATCTTCTAGGCACCCTACTTTTGACGCATATGAAACATCTTAATGGCGCTACCTGTACAACACAGATTAGGAAATAAAACAGGTGACAAGAAATTGTTCACAGAGTCAATCAAAATGCACACTTACATATTCATCGAATATGCATACTGTGCTGAACAGAAATAACCAAGTTCTCATGGAAAAGGAGAAAATTGCAAGTAGTGAAGTGGAATTTTAGTATGCAAATTCTATAACTTCTTACAAATCATGATCCTTGTTAATTCAAAGTAAAAGTATCTGTTCCTCAGTTATAGACTGAGTAAACATCCTCTCAGTAACTATGCTGTTTAAAAAAACTACACTTGGTTATGACTCACTGGGTGTCGGTCAAGGGCATTTATTGACACCCAAGGCCAAAAGATACACAATGTACTTTCTTTCATTTTTCTTTGCAGAAATTCTCCAATGTTGATAACAACACAAAAAGAGATATATTTACTTAACAAAATATAAATTAATGTTATATTAATTTCTTAGAAAATTATAGATTTAAGGATATAATTTTAAAGATCATAGAATCTAAAAATATATTAAGTGAATAAATGGATTATACAATACTGTAAAGACATTCAGTGATGAGCATAACAAATAAAAAGAAATAGTCTATTATAAATTCTCATATGACATACATTTTATTCTATGTTTATATAGTAATAACTAATCTAAAGGTACTCAAAAACAATATATGAAAAGTCAATGTTCAACTGTACCTAAAATTTATCTATTAAGACAAGAAACTAATTTGGAGGTAAATTAATACTTAAAAATATCAGTGTGGAAGAACAGGGGCCACATGTGAAACCTGACAAGCTCAGGGGAGGCCTGCGTGCCAACCTTACAGACGCAGAGACTTAAAGAACCACATAGGATGGTCTAAAATGAAAACTTCCTGAATAAAAGCAGACCATGGCAGGTAGTCATGCCATAGCTGGGTGTTTTTCCCTCACAAAGGTTCGTCTTTACCTCAACTGAGCCTTTCTGTTGCCTATTCGCATCTATGATAGCACACCTTTGGAAGGTCAAATTTCCTTTTTTGGACTCCTCAAAGCACAGGTATTGCACCCGAGGAAGACCACCCATTTTCTTGCTGTATTACTATTATTATGCTAACTGTTGTCTATTAACTGTCCTGTACCGACCTGTGGAAATGTGTATATCAGTTTACTTTCTATTCATTCTTAGAGATTGTCTCACTTTGCTTTCTCCTGCCTCCCTCACTTACCATCTATGGATTCCTTACAACCCCGTTATGCCTCCTCTTTTGCTTGTAATGTATAAAATAAAGTGCTAAACTGCCATTCTCTGGATCATTTCTCAATCCGCTGAGATTTTGCTTCCCAGCATTTTTCTGTTTAGCTTAGATGAACTTACAAAAATTCTCTACAGGTTTGAATGTTTCATATGATGACACTAGAGTGCTAAAAGTACTAGAAGGTTTAATTAAAATTTATCTTAAATGATTAAGAATGTTAAACATTTTTAAGAACTTGAAAACATATTTCAAGGCCACCTAAAAAAACAAGCATTTGAAGTACCACTTGTGTTTAAACTTTAGAAAATAAATCCATATTACTACAAACTGTTGATTCGGTGATTGAATTCAGACATTAACTGGTTTAGTCATTCTCTATGTTTGCACCTGTGTATCTAAGATTTACCTCCATGTTTGCATGTGTGTGCCTGAGATTTATATTTGCTTAATTACTTAAACAAATATGAACACATGAAATGATTTCACTTTAGCTTAAAAAAAAACCTAATAATGAAATTAAAGCAAAAAAAGTGTTTGCATGAGTAAGAGGCAACTTTGCCTAAGGTATACCAGTTAAGGTATACCAGTTAAGACTGTCATTAGCTCTGTGTCTTTAAGCAAAATCTTTAATCTTTCTCTTCCTAATCTGTAAAATTGGGATAATAATAACAAATAAGTATAATTATATTATTATAATTTTTATTGTCATACCTGCCTACCTTGTGGATTTGTTTGCAAAGCCACATACAGTAGTGCTTGAGACTGAGTAATATCTATTATTACTAGTTATTTCTAAATAGTATTTTTGTAGATAATATTCTATATCTATATTATAATATTTTCCTATTCAAATGGCAATAATCAACAAGAATCTGCCTGCAGAGGCCTGGAGATGAAGCAAAGGGAGGCGTTAGAAAGTTCTGAAAAGTCACGTTAATTTTAACTGGAACATTTTCCCTCATCTTGAAAATTGAAGGATTCAGGAATAAAAATATTTCGATGGTTAAAGAACACCTTATGCCCTCTATGTCCTTAAAAGTCTGAAGCTTTGTGTGTTTTCAATAAGCTCAAATTAAAGTAATAAAAAGGTAGTTCACAGCATCTTTAAAAAGCTGGGCTCAAGCTGTATTTTATTCAAGCCTACCGAACACAGAGTGAATGGAATTTCTCAGTAATGATAGAGAATTCCACTCCTGTTCAGTCACAGAAAGAATATAATCTGAACAAATTTTTGGAAGTGTCAAATTTATACCAAGAGTTTTATTGTTATGGCTAAATCACTTCACCTTTATGAAATTTATAATTGTTCAGTCTAGGTTTTAATTAACCATATACATGAATATGAATTACCATGTACACGATATCCAGCATATTAATGGATTAAGTTCTATAAATTCTATTTAATGATGGCAATATTTCTTTTCTTAGAGCAATGAGAAATTATATCTTCCAAACATTTTTAGTTCTGAGTTGCCAAACAGGACGCAAAAATTTAAGGCTAGATACTGCCTTGTCCTTTTAAAATTCTTTGGATAGTAGATTAATTGTTAAATCTTCCAGTACCTTAGGTTATTAATGTTTGATGCAACTACAATTTTTAATGGCCTCCTCGATGGAATGATGAAGAAAAAGAAACAAACAATAAAAGATCGTGTTTGTTCTGAGGGCATTTTCCTCTAGTGGGGGATGTGATTTATTCAAAGAAATACAGCTCTTACTTCTTCTTCAGTTTCTGTTTCTGGCACAGTGTTTCTAAGACACCAGAAGAGCTATAAGGCTTCTTTTGTTATGTTAATAAGGTGACTTTTGTGTCATGCTTACGGATAAGAGTTGCTTGCAAAGAGACCTAACCTTTTGATTAAAAGGAAGGGATTCCCAGAGCTTTTTGGTTGGTGAGCCTGGGAAGGTGTTGGGGAGTGGTGCCCCATACCTCGTCCTAGAGTTATATCCTTTTTCAATAACCTGGTGATCTAGTCAATAAATGTTTGTCTGAGTCCTGTAAACCACTAAGCAACTTATTGAAGCCAGAGGAAGGGGTTGTCGGAACCTCTGATTTATGGCCAGTGTCTCAGAAGCAAAGATGACCTGGGCTTGTGACTGGTGCCTGAAGTGGAAGAACTGTATGTATCTTGTAGGACTGACCCCTCATCCTGTGCAATCTGATGATGTCTCTGGGTAGGCAGTGTTAGAGTAGAGTTAGATTGTAGGACACCCAGCTGGTGTCCAGAGAATTGCTTTTTGGAATGGGGAAATTCCATATCCTCCAATGCCACCTTGGAATTGGGTCCAGGAACAAAAACTAAAGTAGACATTAGTTAAATAATCATACAGACAAAGTAAAATTGCAAAGTAACGTCAGTGCTATAAAGGGAAGTTACATATGTCTATTCAGTTTTTGGGACATTTAAGCTGAGAATCTGAGCTGAGTCAACTAGGCAATGTTGGCTCTGTCATGTCAGCTGATAGGAAACTTTTCAAAGAGAAGCAACCATATGACAAAATCAATATCACCATAACCTCCTGCCTTTCCATTTTTTGTTCAATTACTCTGACTACAACCTATCAATTTTAATATTTGATATAGATGCAACATGAATATATTCATAATATAAATATCAGTTTTATTATCAAATTTAAATGACTTTACTATTAATTATATCAGTATCTTCCACCTCCAACAATCCATTGTCATTTTTCTTCCTTCTTTCCTCATCCCGCCAAAATACATGGTTTATCATTTTAATAGCATATATAACCTCTGCCTTGTATAACATCCTTGTACTTCTGTTGTTGCCATGGGGCAAACTCAACCATGGATGATAGTTATCTTCCTTCTTAAGAAGGAGGTGAGGTTGACTGAGGAAAAACAAAGACAAGCAGGGCAGCTAGGTATCACTATAAATTTTGATCACTAACCTCATATAAACCTTTTAGAGTGGCTCCAACCATGCAAACTAGTGAAGGTAACCATTTCCCATGACTTTTCTATTTTTTTTTTTACTTTAGTTATTTATTTTTAGAGAGGGGAAGGGAGGGAGAAAGAGAGGGAGAGAAACATCAAGTGTGGTTGCTTTTTGCACACCCCCTACTGGGGACCTGCAACCCAGGCATGTGCCCTGACTGAGAATTGAACCAGTGACCCTTCAGTTTTCAGGCCAGCACTCAATCCACTGAGCCACACCATCCAGGACCATTCTCCATAACTTCTAAAGTGATCAACTCTCACAAACCTCTGCTTTATAATTGTCACTATTTCTTTTTCTTTCTTATTTCACATTTCACAAGAAAATATTTTACAAAGGAGATAGCTCAGCTTCCTGAACCTTCAAATCATACCACATGTGTTACTGTTAGTTTAAAAAAGCACAACATGGAAGATGTAATAAAATGTGTTTTTCTTTGTCTCCTACTGTCCATTAGACTGTCTTTAGTGAGGGTGAGCTTTATATTTTCTGCTCATTATTAAGTAATAAACAGTCCAATTTAATTCCCCAAATCCAAGTTTAGAAATCAGAAATTTCTAGTATATTATATTAATCAGTATATCAGCCCTCATATAAAATTTAAGACTTCTCCTGTCTACCACCTGCCTTCAGGCCAAACTGGGCCAGTAAGAGATGAAACTTGAAATCGGAATATGGTTTGCTGGGCAGGCTTTCCTCTGTCTCATCTACTTGCTAAGAGTGTTTTCATCTTACCATAGGAGGCAGCAAAGCTAGGGTATTGGGTTTTTCTTACTTGTGTGGATAGTTTTGCCTCTCTTGGACTGATTCTGGTGGAACTTTGGGGGGCTCTTGGAAGCATCCACTGTAGACCTATGCAAAGGCATTGCCTCTGCTTTGATGTACCATTCTCCTTAGTGTCTTCACCTCCAGACCATCTATTCCACACCCAGGAAAAACCTGTTTGGCAGGACTCTGGGTTGGTTTTCCTTTTTGTTATACAGTTTCTAACTCCTCTCCTTTTTTGTTGTCTATCATTACTTTTCCAAACAAAAACTTATTCCTCTAACCTTGCTTTTTTTCAAGGTTAACACACTTTAACACACTTTAATATTTTTAAGCATGAGGCAGGCATCATTCCATGTATGTTACCCATGTTTGCGGAAAATGTATTGGACTTTATGACTGGTCCTCACTGAAGAGGACACTTCCTTCAACAGACATGAGTGGAGCGAGAAAGGCGATCCTAACCCTTATTTTCATTAGATGAATTCAGCGTGGCTTCTCCAAAGAAATCTTTCACACAAATTTTCCCCTCCACTCTAAACTCTATAAAAAGTATTTTATAAGCATGTATTTTATCTGCTTATTTTATAAGCAGACTCTTTTTCAAGAGTCTAAAATGCATCCTGATATTTCTATTGAAAATTTTAAATTTTGTTCTGGAACCGTATTTGGCTGTGTGGTATCCAATTCATCTTAGCTTCCAGGGAAACTTTAACATAAATCTATTGTTATATCTGTAAAGCTTCTCCCTCCTTTTCTCCAGTTTCAACTGAGGTGACCTTTATCTCTGTTTCATCTTATTAAACTGCAGCCATTTGTAAGTATTTTACTACTCATTGAAGAGTCTCTCTTCTCTACATTTGATACTTTCTTCTGAATTAAAATAGCCCCAAGAATTTTCAAATTGCTCATAATGGATTACATTTCAAAAATGTTCCCTTGTCCACAAATCGTATTCTAGCTAGCCTCTTAATTTTCTTTTCATTTTCCAATGATACTTCTCAAAGTTATTAGTTACCTCTTCCTACTTTATATTCTTACATTATAATCACTCTACAAACAGCTTTAATCTGGAATTTGTACCCACCACTCTATTAAAAAGTTCCTCCTGACATGTCCATAACATCTTTGTTCTTAAATCCAGTGACAACTTAATATTCTTCACTTTATTATAAGCAGCATTGAATACTCATATCTATTCCATCTTTCCTGAGGCACACTTGTCCTTAAAATCTGTGACACTCTATTTCTCTGGTTTTCTTCCAACTCACATCTTTTTTCTTCTTAGCTTCCTTTGCTGGTGTTCTCAAAGAGCATCTGGATAATTCTCAAATTTGGCTGCATATTGACATAATGCAGAAAGTTGAAAAAAACTAAAAAGGCTGCCCAAGGGATTCTAATTTAATTGTTCTAAATTTAGACATGAACAGAAGGCTTGCTTAAACTGTCTTTTGTTCTTTAAAATCATGACAAAGAACCATTATCTCAGGCTAGCTTCCTCCAAGTCTTCTTCTTCTTAAGAATTCCATCAATACCTTCACTTCATTTTCTTTTTCTATCTTTATGCTAAAACTTCTTTAAATTTTAATTCCAGCCTACACACATATTTTGAGTTTCATATGTGGCTAAGCATTATCTGCTTCCTTTGATATCTCCAAGGCACCTCAGACTGGACGTATTCAAAACTGAACTCATAGACTTAGCCAGGTCCCCAGAAGAAGACTCTCCTAATGGCCACTGCCACCCAAGTAGTGCTGTAATCTATGCAGTTCCAAAACTAGAGTCCTCTCTTTTCATGGCAAGTTCATTAATATTGTTGGATTTTTACCTTTTAAAATAACTCAAATCCATCCATACAGTGCCATTTGAACCATGTGTGCCATCATCACTGATTACATAACTCACAGCTCTTGTCTGCATCACTGCAATTGTCCAACTGGCTTCCATACATCTGTTCTTCCCACCCTTCCCCACGTGCAATCTCTGCCATGCTGCAGGGCACCGGTAAAGGGGATCATGCCTATCTCTCTCAGAACTTCATTCCTTCTGTCAGGGAGAAGGCTGTTGGGAGTCAATGCATAAGCCTTTAGAAAATCTATGAGTATCAACATATTGGAAAAAAATAACTTAAAATATGCACCATTGCTTAAGTGGAATGAACACAATAAATTACAATAACAACAGCAATCATTTGTACAATGCTCTATTTCCCAAGGGCTTTTTAAGCACCATTCCTTATTATAACTAATCTTATCCTCACATTAAGACTATGAGATAGATACCATTATCATAATTTCCATTCAGGGACTTCCCAGTACATGCTTAACCATTAGGCCAGACAGGGGGAGAGAACAGTTGCAAGCCCTTATTTTTGGTATTTATCAATTTCGATGGTGTAGGTACTCCTACCAGGGTGGATTTCAAGCCTATGCAACATCACTAAACACAGAGCTGGGAGACACACACAGCTGGTCCTGAGGTTCTGGTAGAGCCAGCTCGAACCCACCAGTCTACCAGTCTACAAATGGAGAAGCTGGGGAGGATACACTGGTCACTCACAGCAGTGACATGAACTAATCAAGTGACATTTCTGAACTAATTACAATCTCTCATTTGGTCTGCCCATTTCGCCTCACTTGGTTTTATTGCCTGCTAGTCAAATTGGAGACAACATTGGGTTTTAACTTAGAAGGTTTTCTAAAATGCAAATAATTCAAAATTTTCTTAAACCAGCTACACTGATAAATGTGAATTCCAAATATGGGTGGATTGAGTGAGCTGGATAGACTTGGTAAAAATTTCTCTTTTCAGTGCTTATGGGACAAAATTAATGAAGATCAAGAGAAAAGAATTATGAGATGTAAGAACATTCTGAAAAAGGGATATCACTCTAAAGTTAAATTGACCTCAAGAACAGAAGGAAAACCTATTATAACTCTTTCTGTCTTTCCAATCATCCCTTCCTTATTACACAGCTCCTAGCTTTGAAGTACAAATGTGTATGTTTAATACAAACATATCTATATTTCCTTGCAAAACTAATCATTTTTATAACTTTTAAGAAAATTGCATTAGAAGGCCAAACCAAATTCCAAATGAGCTATGAAAAAGCACTGATATCACTTAATGAATGCCAAAATAAAAAGTGTTTTTGATTCTTAAAAATATCTATTTTTAATAAATGTAATTTATATACTACTTACCATCCTCATTACAGAACAGTAAACATGATGGAAGTCTTGGCAAGTGTTCACAGCATTTCAAATGCATTGATAGCTTTCCATTGTGCATCCATTTTATGGCACAGACTTAATATTTCTTTAAAACCTCCATTAAATATATAAAACTTTCTTTCATCTAAGTAATTTCTGATCCATCCAACAAAATTCAGTAGATGGGCAATTCTCAGTGATATTGCCCAATAATTTCACAAAAATATGCCACATTAATATTCATTCCAAATTATGAGTAAATTTAGCACCTTATGAAATAAGCTCCTGAAAAGTGTTTGGAATTCAAATGTACATGGGGCTATTTATTCACCCAGAGCTTTGATTTCTCACAGGTATATTTTGAAACATTATAAGGATAATCTAGAAAAATTAAATGTGTTAATAGTCTTTTCCCACATATGTTGGTTTCTTTTATGCAAAATGATTTTTCAATAGCACCTAATTTATTGATGTGCAAATTTATTTTTGAATATGCATCACACATTCACCCATCATGTATGTATGCAATGGTTTAATTTTTTTCTAATTGCATGTATTTTATTACTTTAGTGCCCCCATCTCTTCCTATTTTATTACTTATGCCTAAACTATTCCATTTACCTACTACTTTTTATCTCCCTTTGCATAAATTATATGCCTCATTCTTTCAAGAACAACTTAAATCTATTTTTGATTATTTTTTCTTGTTTTGCACTTCTAGGTTTTCTCAATTCTTTAAAATCCTCTTAGAGCTGCTCTGTAGTTATTTGGGTGCTGATGTCATACATTTATATAGTATTGTGTGCACAAGGGTAACATTTATTTTACTTCAAGTAGTATAATTGCCCATTAAATTAACAATCTCTGCATTATACATAAAGTTCCTGGAGGGAAGAGGTTGAACATTTTTATCCCCATTAAACAGTACAAAATATCAATATTGACTTTTTTTGCATTTACCCTTCAATGAAACTAACAGTCAATGCAACATTTTTCACTGAAAAATATAATTTTATCTAGTATTTGTCAATAAAATAGATTTATTATGTACAAAATGTTTTATTTTTTAAATTTTGGTATTGACTATAATCTATCTAACTCTTCTAAAGAAATTCTTTAGAAATCTTATACCTTTCCCTATATAAACCCTAAGACCAGTAACAAAGCAAATATAAAATACAGAAATTTAAAATGTGAAATAAATGACAACTTTATGATTCCTTCAAATCTGCGATTAAAAGTCACCACTACTGTCAGAAGTCTATGTAGAGGGTGGGGCAAAAGTAGGTTTATAGTTGAAAGTATGCAACACTGAGTTTATTCTTGTATTATTGTTTATTAACTACTGTAATATTTGTCATGGAAATAACTGTAAACTTATTTTTGCTCCACGTTGCATTAAAGTTTTGATGTGGTTAGGTTTAAGGTTTTCCTTATATCTTTGTCCATTCTCCTTCCTAGATTCCCTTGTATTCAAAATGTAAAGAGAATTGGGTCCTCATTAATCTGCCAAATTTTACCCATGCCTCAGACCTCATTTATCACTTCCATGTTTATGTCTCTCAGACGTTTTTCTTTGACTTGCCCTTCTCTGTAAGGATCCCTCTATTTTCATAATTCAGCGGATCAACAGAAATTGCCTCTCTATTTAAATTAATTCTTCACATGCTCTTTATCTTACATATCTCTGAATCTCATATATAATAAAGTCCTTCCTATTCTGCTACCAAAACATCTTTCATTTCTGTTTCTGTGTATCTCAGCTTCCCTGGGTTGGTGCCACATTTCTAGTCTGCTTCAGGTTTTACCAACTGGCCAACATTACTTTTGATACATACTGATATGAAATATTGCCCTCCACTCAAAAACATACACACACACACACACACACACACGCATACCTATATTTATGGTTCAGGATTGTGGCAGTCTATAACCAACATCCTCTTTTTTTCATTTTTTAAAGGTTTTACTGTATATTTCTTTTCAAATGCTATGTTCTTTATTATTTTCTTAATCCTGGTCAGGTCTAATTACCATATTCTATTCATGCCAAAAATTATGATCATATTCCTATTTTGGAATTTTATTGTCCTTGTAATGTAGTTATACATGTAGGTATTTATTACATAAAGGTTGCAGGAATTTTATATTGCCTGCAATATGACTTTCCTAGACTGCAAAAGAATAAAATAAACAAGCTTTCTAGGAAAACTAAGGAAATTATGTTAACAATCAGAATATTATTTTAATCTCAGTAAAATTACTTCAATTATTATTATTATCATTATTATTATTTACACCCACTATACATATGTTACTACAAAATTATTTTGGATAAAACCAGTAGATACTAGTCTAAGTGTATAGGGAATCACTTAAGGTTGCTTACTTTCTTCCACATATATGCTCTGACAGAATATGAAGACTAAAACTTCACATGAGAAAAGATTTCTGTTTACTTCAGTGGTAATAATTTGGTGAATATCAAGCAAATAGAAACTTCATAGATTAATTTGATCCTTCAACTGCATTGTATTCAGGTTAAAAGAAAATTAAATCAGCATTTCTATATCTAAAACAGTCAACATAAACATGCTGGTAGGCATTTTGGCTAAAACAACTTGCTTACGAATAGTTTTTTATTTATGACTAGGAAATTATTTTAGAACAAATTGAATGTCCTATTTTCTATTGATACATTTGATCTCATTAACAACAACAACAAAAAAAACAAAAACCCACAGTTCTCTTACTCTCATTATATGAAAAAAAAGAAAAAAAGAGCAAGTAATTATTTACATTTCCTATAAATGTTCTCTTTTCATTCAAAATTGCATTTGAAGTGCTTCATTTCACTTAAGTTGTTTTTATATTCACTATAAAATTTTTATACAGCAAAAAGGATCAAGTGGGAAAAGTAAGAATGTTTTGCTGTGTGTGAATTAACCACATCACTTAATTGATTTGATCTCATAATGCATAATTTAGATCAGCTTGTTAGATAGATTTGTCATTTAATATTCAAGTAATAGAAATAATCACCATGTTTCTATAACTGGTTTTAACAGATGAAAAACTGCTATGGATATTGTTGGTTAGAGTTGATGGTGGCTTTATAACTATATGAAAAAGATTTTGTAAAGAAAATATTTTGCCACTATATAATGGCAGGGAGAACTCTTCCAACACGCCACAAATTATTTATATTTGTGAAACAGTACTACTACCTTTTTTGTGGATAGTTTTCTGGGTTATGTGCATTTTTTTTTTTTTTTTTTTTGCTAAACATAGGCCTCAAGGACAAATTGCTTTCTAGAAAGGACAGTAATAAAAAGTTAGAGTTCAGAAGTCCATGCATAAGATTAGATTTTAGTTTTTTCACTTGCCGTGTAATCTTGGAAAAGTTACTCAAATTATTTTTAATAATATAGCTTTTCTATTTTCTTTTTAAAATTGAGCTAATACTATACTGTCATTTCCACAGTTAAATGGGAACACACATGCAAATCACTTTGCCTAGCACATGACATGCCAATCATGTGCTAGCAGATGTCATGGTCACCCTGATCATATCCAATTTGCGGGAAGTTCTGATAGCTCGTGAGCCATCTATTTTACAACAATGAAACAGCAAAAGATTTATTTTGCAAGATACAAATGGATATATTATTCACTTTTATCTAACAGATTTATAGAAAAAAATGAATGCAATGGGTGTTTAGCAATGTCACATATGTGTAAACACACACATAAATCCACAAATATGATTAGTAAATATTAAGAAATTATCTTGCACATTTTAAACAATGAAAAATGTGACTCGTGAAGTTCCTCTGAAGGAAGATTTTTTTTTTCAATGTGGTATCTTAACACGCATGAAGGAATATAGCTAGTTAGTTGTGTATGGAACATATGTTATCTTAACTGTTACATTCAAAAGACTATTGTTTCAGCCTGTAATTTTATGTCATATGTGCAGTTTGTTACTCACAAGAAATATTCCTGCAAAAAAGAGCATTGGCTCCTAAGGGGATGGTTTTCTGTTTATAAATGGATTCTGTCTTTTCCTCTGAAGGATGTAATTCAAAGTGACAGTATAGTAAAAAGGGCTTGGCACAAAAGCATGTAACATTTCAAGGGAATTAATATTTTATTCATGCAAAGTGTGAAAGCTCCCTTTTTTCTCATGATTCAAAAACATCTCTCACCTGTTATAGTTCAGACTGTAGCTCAAATATGCATGTAACACAAGCAGAAAATAATTGATCACAGAGATCTACTTGGTATATTTCTCTGCTGTCTCATTTCTCTGTTTATGTTGACAATTCAACATATGTCATGTGACTTTTTTTGCAGCTGTGCTCTAAAAAATTGGTTTTAGAGGCATAGGTAAAAGAAAAGAATAACTTTTTGATTTTCATATTACTTCACACTAGAAGTAATTTGAACGTCAAATTCTGTCACATCTCTAAGAAGTTTTTAACCTTTCTAAGCCCTGCTTTCTTAACAGTAAAATGTGGGAAATCTGTACATTAGAGTATTATAAAAGGAACTAAGATAATAATCAGGTTTCTGGCACAGCATGTAAATGCTCTACAACTCCCAATGCCCTTATGCCCATGATCTTTCTTGGTGAGTCTCATCTAGTTACCCTTCAACCCACAGATGCAACTGAAAACAAGCCCGCTGCCTTACCCAGACTCTCTTCCAGGTCACTTAGGTAAGATCCAGAAGTAACCTTTGTGTTTCAGTGGGACCTCAGCTCACCATCCTGGCTTCCTAAGCATACTCCTCTACCTTCTCTCCCATTGAAACATTTTCATTCCCCTGCCCAAACTTTTACAAACCATCCTTCATCCATGTCCACAAGAGCTATATCTTTCCATTGGCTGAGTTTTACATTCCTCATCTGAAAAATGTCATTATCATCCTCATGCATAAGAATACTGACACTCTCCAGGAAGATTTCTGCTATTTCTTATACTCAACACTGAACTTGTCTTAATAGGCACAAAACCCCCCAAAAAGGACCCACATTCACAAAGCCACATTTTATTCAAAAGCAAAATAATATCCAAACCATCTTCCTCAACTATTATAGATTGTCTCATGTCATATGTAGTAGGAATAAAAAAGCCAAAAAAAAAAAAGCAGTGTTTTCTGGATTGGGAACATATCCTTTATTACTGTCATGTGTTTTTCCTTTTTAATACTTATTCATATATTTTTCTGCTCCCCTTAATAACAAAGTAAGGGAAAGTGTCATTCTAAGATATCCTAGCCATTTTCATATATATTCCATTTGGTAAATTGTAATGCTTTCTCATTGCCACTTGTAACACTACCAAATAAATGTTCTGATCACTAAGTAAATATATTCCATAAAAATTGATGATGAATTTAAGAAAAATAACAAAGTGGTAAAATATGGAAATCCATACAGCTAAAGAACCAAAAGGCACGTTTTGTTACATATTCTCAGTGTTACATAACTTTATTAGGTGAACTTAAACTTTCCTTCTGGAATAAGAAGAAGAACATCATTTTGTGTGTGTTTTTTTAAACTATTCATGCAAATGAATACCTTTTGATTTACTCCAGTTCCGTATTTAAGCATCAATAGAAGCATTTGGCTTTTGTGTAGTAAACCCTAAAACACTGAACTAATCCTTGAGCATGTACCAGAAATGCAACATATACTGACTGCTGTTAAATGTAATACTGTACAAGAAACTTGATAATACACAAGTAAGAAGTATTCATTTTCAATAAGAAATGGTGTTAGAGAGAAGATACAGGTGTGAATCATTCTGTTATCATAGAAACTGTAGCAATATTTAACTATTCTAAAACTAAAATAAAATAGAACTAAAGTAATGTGAATACCATCACTTTAATATCATCTGATACACAAAAGTATATGAAAATGACTCAATGGATATAATCACTAAAAAACAAACAGAAAGCTTATGGTAGTTAAATGATATAGCAAAGAATCCGGTGGCACATATATCAAACATCTTAAACTATATTGCAATTTCCTGTGTGTGACTTTTTCAATTAATAATAAATTAGAGCAATATCCCAATTTGCTGTGAATATTTTATTTTAATAGAAATCTATAGCATAAGACTTATTTGTTCAATTTTTGACCCATTTATAGTATTTTATATTAAAGTCACACTGTACATGAGTCTGATGGAAAACTGAAATCTGAAGTCATCTAATTTTTATCCATACCTTTTACATCTTAAATAACAAAAGTATCTGGAAAGCAACTGGAATTCCTGTAGCATTTAATGAAATGTAGGAAAGTGTTTAAAAAGCTGCACCAGTTTAGACTCCACGGGAAAGAACATACTTTTGGGGAATCGAGGAGGGTTGTCATTGACGTCACTGAGGGTGATGTTGACGATTGTGGTCCCAGCCAGCCCCCCCAGCTGTCCGCCCATGTCCTTGGCTTGGATGAGGACTTGGTATTGTTCTTTGACTTCTCTGTCCATGTTTGGCAGAGCTGTTCTAATAACACCTTAAAGGAAAAAAACAACAAAAGATAAATATCACAAATGCTGTATTTTCCAAAATAAAACAGCCTGCAACAACAACAAAAAAATGATTCTACCTAGATTCACTAGCAAAGACACGGCAACAAATACTGTGTGTCTTTTAAAAAGCCTAATACCTAGTATATGGTTAGAACATAATTAAACATATTATGGTAACAGCCATATAATGAAATATGCAGCACTGTGGAATATGGTTAAAGAACAATATCTCAAGCTCTAAAAGATGGCCATCATTCATTAAGTCAACCAGGTCCACTGTGATTTGTTCAGAATGATCCTATCTTTAAAAGGAAATGAAAATGTTAAACAATAGGGATCAAAATATATATATACGAAAACACAACAGATTACCTGAGTGAAAGATTTCTAAATACTATCTTGTTCTTCTCCATTCTTATTTTTTTAGGATAAATATATTACTTTACTGTTTTAAACATGTTAGGTATCTCATTCATATGTATTGTTTTTCAGCATCCCTCATAATTATTGCAGTCACACTTTTTTTTTACTTAGATCTCATTAGACTTTGCCATTGCAGGGACCTTGTCTCTCTTGTCACCAAGCCATTCCACCATCTTGACAGTGCCTGCCATTTAGAGGGAATTCAGTGAGGCCAACTGTCTAGTTGAAAGACTGGCTGAATAAATGAATGGATCTATAAATAATTAAATTTAAAATCATGAATCATATTGTATATACACATATTTACATATCCTATTTATTTTCTGCTCTGTGACCAAGTGTAGAACTAATTTATATTTATATTTATTCATAGTGAAATAGCTAAAACCTTATGGATTGGTTGCAAGTAAAATTATAAATAAATTTTATACCATATCCCAATCTATAGCCAAAGGTTTTAGCATAAGATTACAGAGGATTTGCCTTAAATCCATGTGTCTTCCATAGTTTTGTTTCTTAAATAATGCAGCATACAAAGTATAGCATCCAAATCATAAACTGGTATCAATCTCTGCCTGGGTTTTACCCCTCAGCAGATATTTAGTTGCTATAATTCTCCTCATTTTGTACTATTCCTTTTAACCTTGTTGTCAAAGGTGTCACTTCCAGAATGCAACAAACATGCCGACTTGTCCAGCAGAGCCATCCTGTAACAACGCCATCCTGTGGGCATTGCACGCCCAACCCCCACAAACAGCTGGCTGACTTGGACTTTGCAAAACCCGTCTTCCCTGTATAGACACTCTCCTTCTCTTTTGCTCCTTCCTTCCTTTAGCAGATAGAAAGACCCCATGGGCCTGGGAATAGATGAGACTCTGCCCCTTTGATGTCATGAAGCAGTTACAGAAGATTAGACTTTCATATATTTACCCTTATAAAAATACAAGCCTCTCCATCTTCAGGGGGGAACGTTACCATCAGTATTTAACTGAATATTACTGGGAAAGGGGAGAAAAGGGAACTAAATATTAAGCTTAATGATGTGGGGAGCATGAGCCAGTTGACATCACCAGGTAGCTACAGCTTTATTCTCTAGGGTATCGTATCATTGCTCTGCCAAGGTGGTTAACACTCCTCCCTCGCCTCCCTCAAGTACCAGATGGTTAGGGGTGATAGAGGGAGGTGTTGGGCCAAAGAGGCCTGTTAGTCTATGTGTTTGGAAGAGCGTGGCATCAAAAGTCTGCAAAAGCTGGAGCACTAGATTGGTTATTTTGAGAAAGCCTCTGGTCCATCCCAAACCCAAGATATTGGTTATGACCCCAGGAGAAGAAACAACTCCCTCTCTCTCTCATGTTCATAGACTTGCACTTGCCTTATTCATTAACATGCCCTCTTCTCCATGGCCACGTGGCCTTAACAGTCACATGGCGTATGGCCACAGGAACTCTACCTGCCGGCTCTAGCAGGGAGCCTGAATACCTCAGCACAGCAGTGGACTGCAGCTTGAAACACACACTAGTCTAGCTGGATGCTGGACTGGACTTTAATATGGAGCAGAAATTCTAGGCAGTGGCCTTTATCCTGCCCCTACTGAAGACAAGAGTGGACTTTTTCTATGGTGGTATGGATGGAGGTGAGATACTGGAAGTCAGGAGAGGAGCCTCCTAATTTTATATCACCGATAAAATTCACCGCTGAGCTCCCGCTTCCCGTGTCGGTCTCGGGAAAATGTTTTCCTTGCGCTAACACAAGAACCCCACTTTCATCCATAACATTCCCACTATCCACTTACCAAATGCTGTTTTGTTGTTAATTCAGATTTAACTACAGTCTAAGATATTTTCTAACCCTTGGCAGGAAATATTGCAAAAAAGGCAAACTCCATTTTTTGCTACTACTGTTTTATTCATGTGTTGGCACTGACACCCTTGAATTTCAATCTGTCTTTCCTCTCTTCAGCTCAGAGTCCTAATGTTTCATGCCCAAGTCTCTTCTGCACCTCTGCGTCTCAATGGCCTGGGCATGCATGCCTTAAGCTGTGTGACTTCTGTTTGACTTACAGTGCTTACATTTTTTAAATAAATGCCTGGATTTAATTCATAGGCATTTTGCACTGCCTTGTTGTTAACCAGATCTATCATTTATTTCCAATATACATATATATATATAATTTTACTCAATTTATTTCTAATATGAAGAGTTCCAATATGAAAATGTATAAATGTGTTATATATAAAATTTATATGCACATACATTAGGCATGAGATTTCCTTAAGACTAGATTTTTTTTCTGGTGATTGTTACAGTTGTCATCACCTCAAGCTCCACAGCCCTCCTGCTCCAACCCGAGTCTGGTGGGTTACCTCTCTGCTTCTTCCGGCCCCCCTTCCAGTGCACCGCTGTTCAGTTGGAAGCTGTGTCAGAATTTAGAGAGCAAACAGGGCCGTACATGTAGTTTCAAGAAAATCTGGACTGATGAGTATGACCTGCTTCTGCGCCCCCACTACCATTGTAACTTACAACCCCCCCCCCTCCCGTCTCTGAGAAATAAAATGTGGCATTTGTAGAATTTAAATTGTTACAATTGAATCTGAGGAATCAGGCAAAGTTTCAATCTGAGTGAACATTGAGGGTTACTGAATAAGTCTGAGGGAAGAAAAACATACTTTCCAATAACTAATTCTTATGTGTACACAGTGTTTTTTAAATTTCTCACATTAAAACCAAAAACACAAAAGTACATTTCATGATCTGGAGCACAGAGGAGCTTTGTCAAGGACTTGGCCTAAGTGCTGGTGGAACGTAGCCAGCAGAAGGAAATGTTATTTCACGTCTTACCTTCAAGTTCATTTTCCCATCTCTATTTTTCAGTTTTTGTATGTAAGGACAACATGACAACTTTGTATGATAATAGCTGAAACCTCAACAGAAAAAAAATGTACTTTGTGAAACAGTGTAAGTACTTCATAGAAGTGATACTGCAAACATTAATTTGATATATTTCTGAAATATTATGGGGAGAAAAAGAGTAGATAGTCAAGTATACATTGAGTTTTTATATGATTTGCATGTTTTAAACCTGATTAGCCTTCCAACCTATGTAATTAATATAATTAGAGTACAAACAAGAATGAAAATATAGATTTTATTTCTGCCAAGAGGATTGAAGATATATGGCTGAGAGAATTATAAATTTAAAACAATGTGTCAAAGGACATTAGTTTGCTGTGTTTATAACCTCCCTCTGAGATCACGCCCATGTATGCAAGACCCTTAATCTCAGTGGACCCCACTTCTTTTGTAAAAATGTATTAAATATGCTGATCACAATTGGAAGTAAGAGTGCAATATTACATATGAGAATTAACATATTATCTGTCACAACCCAGGAAATGGTTTTAGTTGCGCTGCTTCTTGAACAGAGGGTGAACTGGAGGACTGCCATGTGGAACACTAGGTTCAGGAAGCCTTTGTGCAAAAGCATTTCATTCAGGCAATGTTATTAGGTTTGAGGCTATAATAGTGAACACCCTCCTATTTGGCTCCTCCAGATTCACTTCATACACTTTTCTAGACTTCTATCTGCTTCCTGACTTCTGGCTGCCTTGCTCCAATTGCCAGGAAATCGGATGGTATGAGGAAAATGAGATTGGGGTTTTACTTCTGTGCATCCCCCACATCTCCTGTTTGGTCCCTCACTCATCCTCCAGGCGCATGGGTCTCTAGGTCCTTCTCGTTCTTTCAGCCTTAGTGTCGCAACTGCTGTCACTTGTGTTCCTTGCCCGGATTCTGCCCTATCCCCATGGTACCCCTACATTCTGCTCACACTTTAATAAAGAGCTGTCTTATTAAACGAACCTCAAATAGCCAATTGGGTGCCATCTGTTTCCATATGGGATAATAATGAATGCAGCTTCTGTACAAGGTATTTTTTGTGGAACGTACATCTAATAGCTGTGTGCTCATGTGGAGTCATAAGGAGGTCTTAAGGAAGTACTTAAATAATTAAGTTAATTTCAGGTGGTGATTAGTGCTGTGAGGGGAAAGAAATCAAGTGACATTGATGGTGGTATTTGAAAACTACTCTCAGGAAAAGCTTTAGAGCTGCAATCTCAGAGATGCGGATATATCAGACCTGGAAAGATTGCAGGGTGGGATACCCCAGGGAAGGAGAGCTGAGGAGCTTGGCCCCTCAAATTATCCAGGAAGATCCAAGGTGGCTGCAGCTTCCTGCTCTGGGGAAAGGCAGTAGAGCATAAGACCACAGTAGGGGAAAATCATTTAGTGCTTTCCAAAGAAAAATAAACCCTCTGGGAAGCAACTTGAAAAACACCAAGTGGGACTATATCACACTAACAGTCTCCTGAACAGTAAAATAAACAGTCAACAAAATTGAAAGGTAATCTGTGGAAAGGGAGAAAATATTTACAAATCATATATATGATAAGGGATTACTATCCAATATACAAAAGACACATACAATTCAAGAACCAAAAAAATCTGTTAAAAAATGGGCAGGCAAACTGCATAAACATTTTGTCAGTGAACTCGTGCACATGGCCAATGGGTGCATGGGAAGGTGCTCGACATTGACAGTTATCAGGGAGATGGGAACTAGAACCACGATGAGGTATCAATTCACACTTGTAAGAACGATGGTCTTCATAAAGGCTAGAGATAACAAGTGTTGGAAAGAAGTAAAGAAAAGGGAACGCTTGTGCATTGTTGGTGGGGCTATAAATTCGTGCAGATCCAGCAGTTCTGCTTCTGGACACATATCCAGACTAAATAAAAACAGAATTCGTAGAAATATCTAGACCTCTGTGTTCACTGCAGCATTTTTTTATAATAGCCAAAATATAAAAATATCCTAAGTATCCATCAGCAGATGATTAGATAAAGAAGATTGGATATGTATAATGGAGTATTACTTAGTTACAAGAATAAAGGAAATCTTGGCATTTGCAACATGATGACTTAAATTAGCTCATCTACTTTACCTTTTTCAGTAATTAAAAGCACATATTCTCATAAAGTACTCCTCTAATTTATGAACAAGTATTAATACCTTTTTTGTGTAAAATGAAAATTATTTCTTTACGGAACTCATACCAGCCATGAATAGTCTTTTTTGTCTCCAGCAGCATAGAATACAGCTAGTTCTGCTTGCACCTGAGAGCTCTACCACTTCCCCAAGGCCTGCATCACATACCCTGGAGTATTTTCTTTTCAAAGCCAAATAATCTTAGTTCTGTCTGCTGATGTGTACATTCCAGGATTTTAAGAACCAAGGCAAGTGAAGCTCACACAGGGTTCTCACAAAGTGTGGCAATGCAGAATACAAGGACATCATGGTCTGCAATACATTTTAGTCATGCAGTTTTACTACAGACATTCACAGTATCCTAAAATAGGCAATGTGCGTTGTTCGATCTTCATGCTTGTCTATTTCCCTAACACATTTTTCTTTCTTATATTTATTAGCATCTATTGTTTTCCTTGGTCTTACTAAGGTCATATCAACAGTACTTGTCTTAGTGAAGAAAGAAAGAAAGAAAGAAAGAAAGAAAGAAAGAAAGAAAGAAAGAAAGAAAGAAAGAAAGAAAGAAAGAAAGAAAGAAAGAAAGGAGGGAGGGAGGGAGGGAGGGAGGGAGGGAGGGAGGGAGGGAGGGAGGGAGGGAGGAAGGAAGGAAGGAAGGAAGGAAGGAAGGAAGGAAGGAGGCACAACTTTCTGTTGGCAAATATGCTTTTTTTGCCCTTGAAGGAAAAAGAAAAGTCATCTCTTATTAGCACCAACTGAGGTATACAGATGCTGTAAAACTTAACTCTGAATTAATATCAAAAGCATTTTCAAGCCATAAAATATTGATATGTATATAGTAATACAAAGTATAGCTCAAAATACACAGTCCAATCAATGTTTTAATTTTAATATGTGCTTCAAAAACACCAACACATTTCTGAAGTCCTGAATGAATCATACCATCAGGATATGGAAGGAGGTTTCATGTGGGACACAGGCTTGAAGATTATAATCTTTGATAAAGGGTGACAGTGAAATTTAAAAAGAAAAGGTCTTGGGAAAGTGTCAGTTCTCTCAGCAACCCTTGCCAGATTTACTTAAAGAGACCCCAGAATAGGCTGCCACAGCACGAAATACCACAATTGTGAATAAAGGGGGTGGGGGAGTAGCTTATGAATGCAACTCCATTCTCCCTGAACTATTTTCATATGAATTCTATGAATCTATGTTTAAATACATAAATAAAACATGTAAATACACATGATTTTTGACAATGAACATGATGTAAAAATGTTCTAGAGAGAGCTGGTGGGAATGGTCACCCAACAATGTGAATGTGCTTAATGCCATTAAACTGTCCACTTAAAATGGTGAAAATGGTCATTTTATTACAGATATTTTGCCATAATAAATTTTTAAAGCCCATAGATTTAAAAAATTATGTTTAAATAAATAATATCATAATGCTTTCTCAAGTAGGGCTCACATCATTTAGAAAAATGCAGCAATACTTGCTTATACCACACAGACTAGGTATTGAAACCATCTATGGGAAAAATTAAATAATTTTAAGTATAAGTTAAGGCATGAGGTAAATCATCCACAGTACTGTTTGTTACTTGCAATGAAATAATACCATTATCAATTCTATGGCTCTATTTAGCAAACTAACTTCATGCACTGGTTAAAATACTATAATGTCTATTGTTTGATGTTTTATAAATTATGAATGTTTTGCTAATTAGATTTAAAGTATAAAATGAACATTGTATAATATAACATGCTAATACAATAAACGTATAATATTTCATAAACAATGATAAGTTTGAATGTTATTTAATGTTTTATAGATTTATCTATATTTGTGGGTTTTTAAAATATCATTTAATGATCATTTGAGGCATATATGTGTTTGACTTAACTCACAGTAAATCATTTCACAGTTAAGCCAAGAAATTGCCACATTTGACAATTTTAAAGAAACCTATTGTTTCTGGGCTTATTTTATACAATGTATCAGTTTATAGTGTTCCTATATAAGTTCACTATAATCACTTAAACTGAGATGCTAGGAATGTGTGTCAAACATCAGTATCAATAAAGAAATCCTTTTTTTCTTTTCTTGTTTCAAGTAAAAAATAAACGGTCATATGTATTTCTTCATAAATATTTAAGCGCCAGAAGTTTTGATGGGATTCTTCCTTTAAACATTCTTTTTCACTGAGTTTTATATTCAAAGGTGGAAAATTTTAGATGGCATTAGTTTTTCATTCATTTTATTTAATAAAGCAAAAGGAATCATAAAAGGAAGCTATATGTCTGGAACAAATGAAGACTATTTCTGAGAAATTGTAATTATCCTTGATTTTTTATTTACTTTTATTAACCACAGAGTAATAAATTTGACAAGAAGTCTTCCTAATGGTTTTTGTACATGTAAAACTAGTTATCATTATATTAATGAAATATTTCATCATCCATTCTTTTCCTCTCTAGTGGTCTGAGGTATCGTTAGTACCAAGACTTCTGTCTCCAGTGAAAATCAATGTTGCAAAAAAATCTATTTCATAGTTTATGCCAGAATTGTTTCACATTTACTTCTAAATAATAAGCATTATGTAATAAATACAAATATGGAATTATAAAAGTCATATTATACATATAATACTCCTCTATAAAATACTTTCTAAAGGCATTATAATTTATCTAACATTAATTATGAACAAGTCAAGTCAAGGGGAGATCAAATGTTTTGACTCATATAATTGCTGCTTATCTAGTATTAATTTGACTATCATAATCACATTCTTTACCCATGATTTCTGCTTAAATTTATCTTTGTATGATCTTACTTTGTTTTTAAACTAGATATTGGCTCCATTTATAGTTATTTCATCATATGAAGTCCTTCATCTGTCTATTCCCACGTTTAATCTGAATACATAAACTCACCTACTCTATAAAGTTAACCACTGCAAGCCAATAACCATATTCTAATATTGAAACCCTCTCTTCACCAATCTCTACAGACACTCTCTCTCTTCTTCCATCTCCTCTGTCTCTGAGATATGCTCTCAGAGGCTGAACTGATCTAAGAGACATGTATTGCTCATACTTCTATTCCTGTTAGTTTATTCATTATAGACTGTTTGGGAGAGATAGGTAATTATATAAGAAGCAATAGCACTGGCTGGTGTAACTCAGTGGATTGAGCATGGGCCTGTGAGCCACAGGGTCACTGGTTTGATTCTCAGTCAGGGCACATTCCTGGGTTCCAGGCCAGGTCACCAGATGGGGGAGCATAAGTGGTAACCACACATCGATGTTTCTCTCCCTTTCTTTCTCCTTCCCTTCCCCTCTCTCAAAAAATAAATAAAGTCTTTTTAAAAAAGATTTTTAAAAAATCCTTCTTTCACCTGATAAAATAATATATAATATTTCAGATAATTTATCTTCATTATTTGTCTATATAGTTATCCTATTGTCCAAACCTTTTTAATTTCTCCAGAACTTTGTTCAATCATAAACTTCAGTGAACAACTTCTTCAACTCTTTCCTCAACAATATTTCCCTTTTTTGTACAGATATATATGGCTTTTTCACAGTTAACAACCACAGAACTTCCTTAACACAAATATTGCCAAACATCTTCTTACCTTCAGTGTCATACTTCTTGGAAAAACTTATATAGTAAGTGTAATTTCTCCCATCACACACTCTTAACATGACACTCTGGCTTTCTATCTCTGACCCTATTTCCAAAAAAAAAGAGCTTCTTCAAGGTAGAGATGGACTCCTAGATGGAGAGCAGGCTGACAGCTCATGGTTGGAGGTTGGGGGTGGTGATTGTGGGGGAAGGAGGTAGGTGGGGGTGGAAGAGGGTATAAGGGGGGTAAATAGTAATGGGAAAAACACAATAAAATATGAACTATCAGAAAACATTTGAAAAAGACCCTTTTTGTCTTGAAACTTTTTGGATTCTCTTCAGCACTGATGTTCCCTTCTTAAAGGCCTGGTGCTGTCCTTATTATAATCTGTTCTTTCTAAGAGTTATGAAAGAGAGTGACCCTCTGCCTTATTCCCTTAACTTTTTGATGACTTGTGTCCCGTATGGACTTGATGAGGAGGGTAAGAAGTGAGAGGACAATGGTGGGTTCAATGACAGAAAGTTTGTAGGTTCTCAATTTACACTTAATGGACTTTATGTTCCTAAGCAATATTAATAGATGGTTAATTGATTAACCTATATCTAACTGATATTCCAGATTTTAGCACAGACTTTGAGCAAGTATAAATTTTGAAATGTTTAGCACATTTACATGTATTGAATTCAATATGCAATATATTATGATGTACTATATAAGAGTTGATAAAATAACTGTCATTGTGGAATTTCTGTTTAAACTAACATGAAACATCTAGTTTAATCACTGGTCAGAATGAATGAATCTCCTTAAAAACTTGCCAGCATGTTTAAACAGATTCTCTCAAAACAGGAGTACCTCATTTCATTTAAAAGAGAATATAAAACCTTCCTTGTATCTTCCTTCCCTTTCTAGACTTCCTATAGATTCTTATATGTTTGATCTTGAAAACTGTAATTTAAATGGCTTGACTTGACAATGATACTAGCTTTAAAAGATAGACCGGAAGAATTAGCGATCTTGCTGTTTCCAGTTTGTTAACCTTCTCATTTCTTTACTGGAAGCCTAAGACTGTATTAATCCGAATCCATCACCCATAATCCTTGATAAAGAGAGCAGTAGAAGCTCCATGATCTTACCACATGCTGATAAGGCCCCAAACTGAACATGACTGAACCCATCCAAGAAAACCTGAAATAAAAGGCTGTTTTACCCAGAAGAATAAAAAAAATATATGCCCAGACTTTTGAAAATTCAGAGTAAATTATACAGAAAATTCTAACAAATTGGGACTTGACAGATATATGTAAAAATACTTATATTTACACAAAGTTCAATCCAAAGGCAACAGTTCATCAGCAGCAAGGCAGGATCCTATCTTCCTTTGTTTAATTGAAGCACACGGAAACTTTTGTGCGGCACTAGAATAGGCAACTACCCGTGCCAAGATTCAATTAAAGTTTGAATATTTGAAGGCATGGTGATTACGTTATCTCTAATAAAACATTTACCTGTCTTGGGATCAATAGAGAAATAAGGTTGTCCCTGAAGAATGCTGTAAACGACTCTGGCACTGTTTCCATAGGTCGGGTCGTCTGCATCTGTAGCCTTGACCTGGAGCACATATGCACCTGGAAGATAAGACAATGTGACTCTAGCATCTTTACTTTACAAAGCTCAAGGTCATGTGATTTATCTGCTGGACCACTATTTTTTTTAATTTGTCATTAATTAGTGATTCTGTGGGTATATGATTCTCTGAAAATAATTTAGCTGTTATAACCAAAATGTTAGGCACCGATATAGTTAGTGCAAATGGTACATACTTTAAATATCTAATTTTAAAGCGGTGCTCATTTCCAGTAGCTACATAATTGAATTCAAAGTCTTCACGATAACTTTATTGATTTGTACACCAAAGAACCCATGACACTGCTTACATTAGCTCTTCTGCTTACTACAGATGCTTTAATTTCATGATTAGTATATCAATAGAAAAGCTAAAAGGTTTTAAAGGCTTATTGAGCTTTCAAGGGTGTAATTTGTAATTGCAACTTAAAAATTAACAGTTGCATACCAGCATAAGGAAGCCTTTAATTAGGACAATATTTGAGAAATTAAAGAACCAAAAATAATTGCAATTATAGCTGCAAGAGCACCTCTATGTCTCCAGACTGGATTAACCGAAGGCTTGTTGACGTAGGAAAACATTAAAGACAATCCTAACTATGTGTAGCATTCTCATGTTTTCTGATACTTGATCATGCTACTTATGCACCAAGAGAAGTTGAAGGGAGATTTATTTGTGTGTATTTTTGTCTTACATGTATCTTTTTTCCTGAATTTGGCTTTTATTTTTAAATATATTTAGCATGGAACTATCATAAAACAGATAACAGTGAAACACAAAGAAATGAAATAGTTTCAAATAGGAATTATAAAAATAAGACTTCAAAAAGTTATGCTGCCCAGAATAGGGACATCTTAAATGATACTTCTGGATAATCAGATATTGTATTAAAGTAATTCCACACCTGATGCTCATTTATATGGAAAATTAATTCTCTTGTTTATGAAAAAGTTGCTACAAATAAACTTAATGTTAACCTAATTACAATTGCACTTAAAAATATCCCTAGTCATAGTCAAGTCTTTCTTTAATAACTTTTTTGACTTTTTATTAAGAAATCTGTTATACAATCTTATATTGGTTATTTTAGTATACAGTGCAGTTACTTAACGTTTTTATACCTCACAGTGTGATCGCTGCAATATTATAGCAATGATCTGTCACCATGTAAACTTATCATGATATAATTTGTCCCCTCCCTTTTTTTATCACTGTGCGAGTACAGTTTTCTGCAGTGAGTATGTCTTCTTAATGCCCTATTGAAGGCTACTATTCTGGGTCAAGAACAAAGTGCTCACAACAGTAAACCTACGCCTCACCCCACCGTGTATGTTATGTCCTACCATGGACATATCTATTATATATATTTGCTTTTAAATGATTGTTTAAACTTCATATATATAATATATATGTGAATATGTATGTGTACACACACACATGACCAAGCAACTAACAAAGAAATTGGCTATTTAGAGTTTTATGGTCACGCCAAAGAAAGACCAGGCATTAGGAGAAGCCCATATGATATAAACTGCAAACTAAAAAAGGGTGTCACTAATACAACTAAATTACTGTGAGTTAGAGTGTTTTAATATATCTATACTAGAGGTGTGTGTTAAAATGTATTTGAAAATAAATTCTATATAATACATTCATTCATAATATGATGAGATCTTAATCTTTGTCCAAAAACATTCATGTCACCATAAAATTCTGAATAAAAAAACTTGTTAACGAGGGAAAAGTCACCTGCATGAATTAAATTATTCAATATTATTCTACACAATTTGTGTAGAATTATTTCACACAATGTTGAAAACACAAATAAAAGTCGTAGTGTTTGCTCTAGCAATTTCAATTTGATACTTTATACACATATATCCTATATGATCAGGAAATACACATACACAAACACAATGAGTGGTTTAACAGTTTCTTATGGCTTCTCACAAAGCCATGGGCATTCAATCAGTTATGTTTTTAACAAAGATACACTGATTCATTTTTAAGTCATATCATGTCATCTATTCTACATGCTAGGGAAACAAAATAGAGAGACCCAAATCCTCAAGAATAATATTCTATGTGAAGGAGAATGGTAAGAGGGATGCATTTTAAAATAATAAATGTATACATAGAAATAGATGTAAGTGTAAGTACAGATATAGAAATAGAGATACAGATAGAGATAGGAACACAGATATAAATATAGATGATATTCCATTGTGATGAGTGTTAAGAAATAAAATATGGCAGTGTAAGAAAATAGGTGAGGGACTCTTTTGTATGGTAATAAGGAAAATTACTTTGGAAAAATCTTATTTATGTGGAGATCTGCATGAAGTGAGGGGTTTTTTTTTGCAGGGGGAGGCCATTTGTTTTTTTTTGTTTGTTTATTTTATTTTAATTTAATGCATTTTATTTCACTTTATTATTTATGTTTCCAGAGAAAATTCATTGTCACATGCTAAAGGAACTTTGGGTCCTGAAGCAAGGGCATTTTGGAAAAGTTGAGGGAAACCTCAGGGAAATCAGGAAAAAAGAACTTAATTACTTTGCTAAGACCCAGAAAGAAAAGAGGTGGTGGAGAAGCCACTGCTAGCAACATTTTATTTTGTTTATTTATTTATTTCTACATGATTGACACTTTGTTTGCTTATTTGTTTGTTTGTTTTAATTGTTCAAGTACAATTTTCCTTGCAACATTGATTTATCTCACCATAATTATTTTCTCTTGACATACTAACCTATATTTCAAATTTTATTTATATAAAAGAGATAAAAGTAGTCACACATTCTTGAACATTACTCATTAAATAATATATTGGACAGATATGTTATAACAGCACATAACCCTTATTAAAATAACAAATATTAGTAAAATAATATAAGCACAAAGTTATTATTTTAACCAATCCCCTTTTAGTAGATACTTTGTCTGAAGACTTGTGAGAATGATGTGTTCAGACAATTTTCCTATTACAAACAATTTTGCAATTGGCAAACCCCTGCCATTGGAGCAGCTCGGTCCCAGAGCACATGAATTCAACATGTTGACATATGTTGGCAAGTTGACTACCAAAATGCTGTATTATTTACATTTCTACCAGTCTGGTATGTTTTCCCACATTCTCACCAGCCTTCATTGTTCTTATCTGTATTTTTTCATATTATTAATAAATTTTAACACCTATATTTATGTTATTTTTATCTAGTGTGTGTATGCATGTAAACTGTATTCATATTTTAACCCCTTTTAGTTGTGTAGTTTATATCTATCTGTCTATTGGAAATATTATTTACCATCTTATGTCAACTTCATTTGTAGTCATTGTATTCATTTAATGATCGCTTTAAATGGTTTTCCTTCATGTGTATAAGTGTATCTGTGTGTGTGTATATTTGCATACCTACCTTAAAAATAGTATTTTTTAGTTGTGTTTACTGAGATTAAGTTGTTTTTATTATCTCTCCTTTCTAAACTCTATACAATGAGCATGTGTATTCTGGAGCTCAGATAGGCAAAGCCAGTTTGCTTTTATAATGCAGCCACACATCCCTAACTACAGCTAGCATTTTGTGTGATAGTTATGTTTTTGAAACATAAAGATACACAAAAATATGAACAGTAAAATGACAATAAACTTACAACTATCAACTATGAAACCTAAATATCAAAAACAAAAACTAAGCAAACGACTACAACAAGAACAGAATCACAGAAATGGAGATCGCATGGAGGGTTATCAGTGGGGAGGGGGAGGGGGAGAAGGGGGGAAGGTACAGGGAATAAGAAGCATAATTGGTAGGCACAAAGTAGACAGGGGGAGGTTAAGGGTAGTATAGGAAATGGAGAAGCCAGAGAACTTGAATGCACAACCCATGGATATGAATTAAGGGGGTAATACTGCAAGGAGGAGGGGCAGGGTTGAGGGGGATAAAGGAGAGGGAAAAATGGGACAACTGTAATAGCATAATCAACAAAATATACTTAAAGAGAGAAAGTCAGTATTTTGTGTGTTCTCATGAACAATTAAATCTTTTACATCAACAGCCCTTCCGTGTTCATTTTTGTATATGTGGTATCTACAATGAGGTAATTCCCTAATAAATGTTTATCAGTTGGATACTTATAATACTCATAGACATACACAAAAGGACACAAGTACTATACACACAATACTCTAAATGTGTGACCTGGCAGTTATGGCCTTTATCATATTTTTAACACTAAATTGGGAGTTGAATTTGTCTTGAATTTCAAATTTATCAATGTTCTCATTTAAGAAAACAGAACCAAAAATGAGTGACATTACATTAAAAAAATCCCACAAGTAAGACTTAGCCACAGTATGGAATGCAAACCCAAAGGGATTTAATATAAATTACTTTGCTGAACAGTGCCAACCCTTCACACTGATGCATAAACAGGAAAAGAGAAGGATACCTCACATGGCATACCATTTTCTTTTTGCTCTTGCTTTATGTCTGTTGCATTATAAACAAGAAGTAATACACTTAGAGTTAGGTATAAAATGATAAGTACATAGGAATTCACTCTCAAACAGGATTGGAAAATAAATGTGCGTGTTATTACATTTAAAAAAGGCACTAGGCAGCAGAGAAATGTCAAGCAGAAACATTTTCGTTTCTGTGTGTGTGCATGCATGTGTACACCTGAGTCTTCACAAAGGACCTGGATACTGTAAGACTGGAAAGGCGGGTCTGCTAATGCGGAGTTTAATTACAAAGTTAAATTAAGCATAGATACACAGCAGGTGAGTTTAGCCCTTAAAGTAACCATGTCCTTTAATCCTCTTTCTCACTGCTCTGCCATGAAAACTCACCTCTTCTTTCTATGGATTCTCTTCCTATATTTGCCCCCTGAGAGTTGTAAATGACACCTCCGCCTTCTTTAGCTTCTTCAAGGGCTGCATATAAGGCATTTACAAAGACTAAAAATAGTGATTCCTGAGCCCCCATCAGAAAGTCTATTTTAATTTTTGGGGGTATGCCAAGTATCAGAATTTTTTAAAATCTTAGCAGATAGGTCTGATGAGTACCCAGGCCTGAGAAGTGCAGTCCCAAAATTTCCCTAGAAATTTTCTTTCACAGAAGAGCTTGCATTGCTTGCTACTCTGAGGGGCCATTTCTGTCTCTGGAGACTTAGGGCCTAGGTCTGAATCCTAGATCGATTCCAAGCTAATTAATTTTGGATTACCCATGTGCAAACAAAACAAAAAAAAAAAAGTAAAAAAAATAGTATACCTTTTCAGCAGTACTAAATGAGTTAATATTTACAATGACATTATGCGTTTCCCACAGAGTGTGTTCTGTTTAGGTGCGTGTAAGTAACATTGATGTATCCAAACTCACTTTCTCTTCTGCACCACGCAGAGGGCAACAAGTCCCCGATGTAACACCCGCATGATTCCTGTCCACAAGACCCACACCTTAGTGTTCTTATACTAATCTGAACTTTACTTCCCATGTTAGGATATTGCGATTTTAGAATAAATATTTAAAATATATTAAAATGCAAACCAGTAGACTTTGATGATTGGACCTCTTTGTTAGAAGCTCAAGAAAGAAGAATTTGCATACCGGTGAAATTTGTCTGAAATAGTCAGAACTTTTAAAGATTAGAAAAGACCTATGTCACCAACACCTCCCAGAGTAGAAGTCATGCCCCCTTGAATGATACTGCTAGGGATCGGAGCAAGAAGTTTGGTTCCTCTCTGCCCCAAACACCTACACTGCACAGCCTGCCCTTGCAGTATCCCCTGGCACCTTAACACTGTGACATCAACTCATGATTTGTTATTCAGCCCAAGGACGCAAAAGCACTCTAAGGTTATACAATTTCCTCCTAGATATGTCCTAAAAATTTTAGGCTATACATATTTATACCGTGTGAGTCAACTGTACTTTGATGGATAAGTGAATCCATTTTTATGAGCCTTTTATCTCTCCTTTGTGTGCCAAAAATTCTGTACCAAGAACACCAGAACAAATGCTAATGTCTGCTCTCAGTGACACTCACTGAATCGCAATTTCCAGTGATGGGACAAGTTGCCTCCTTTGCGCCTAGTGTCATTTGAAAATTATTTTCACAGGAAATTCCACAGAATTCATGATGAAATTTATAGGTTTGGAATTCATTCACTCAGTGGCGTTAAGCTATAACTCAGTTAACTCTGCCTTTTTTTCTTCCATGCAGCATTGTATTTTGAAGGATAAATAAATCACTCTTGATTCAAATACCTTTAGCCAAGATGTTAGGGTCTGGTTAAAATGAACAGTTAGTTTATTTAACACACATCCTACACACCTAAACTTACTTTTTTTGTTTGATTTGATTGGATGATTCTGCCATGGTAAGGGCAAGAAAAATATTTTTACCTATCTACCCATTCAGCCATCCATCCATTCATCTATCAATTCATCTATCCATTTATCATGCACCTATCTATCATTTATCTATCATCTATCTATTTGTCTGTCATCTATCTATCTTCTCATCCACTATGTATGCATTTATCTGGTTTTAATGAAAGGAAAAATACAAATTGCATATGTGTGTATATGTGTGTGTGTGTGAGCCACAAGTCAGAAGTATTGACCCATAGAAACAGCTCTCTAATTATATATATGATGTCTGTCCAGAAAGTATCTATCCGCATACTATGAAAAATAGAGGCATTTATATTGAAGAAGATACAAGATACAAGAAATATAGTACACAGGGCAAAGGTACCTCTGTCCCTTCAAAGTAGGCACCTTGGGACCTCACACAGTTCTCCCAGTCACTATCAGCTTCCTCATCATATTTTCTTGAATCTCACAGATGGTCTGAAATCTCTTCCCTTTCAAAGGCGATTTTAGCTTTGGGAAAAGCCAGAAGTTGCAAGGCACCACATCTGGGCTATAGGGAAACAGACATCTGGGTCAAAATTTGATGTTTTGCCAAAAAACTCTTCATGAGGCACCATGCATGGGTGGACAAACAAGTTGTCATGACAAAGCTGCCAGCCACCAGTTGCCCATAGCTGCAGTCTTCTGAATCACCTGAATAGTTTCCCCAGAGAAATGTTCAAGCTTAATGCAAAATTTGATGCAGATTATTGCTCTGCTTGCTCAGTCATTTTGAATGCGACAGCCACACACAGTACACATGCCCACTCAATGGTGTCTACCACCCCCACTGACTCGTACAGTGAAGTTGTCATTGTTCATGTGTGTGCATCCCAGTCCACTCTCCTTGGCTGCCTTAACAATGGCTGCGATTTTTCCAGACAGACCTCATATAATCTTTCGTAACTTATTTTAATTTTGTAAAGATAATAATGCAATTTAAGTGGATAGTGTAGTAATTCCTCAAAATTAATCTCATCTAATATTAAAAAGTGTTTATACACATATTCATATATCACTATCTCCCCCACACTTCCTTGTATGTTGGAAGAAGCTTAACTCCTTTCAAAGTGTTAAGCTCAAGTCTCAGTTAACAAACACAAATCTTGTTTTCTGACTAATAATAACTGATTAGTGGGTATAAATATAACCCATTTCTAGTCAATAAAACCTGAGGAGATTTTTCTGAGACCTTTTAGGGAATGTCCTCTTTCTGTTTTTCTCTGGACTCTGGCATGCAAATGTCTGGAACTTCAATAGCCACTTAAACATCTTGGGAGACAAGTGAAGACAGAGACCAGGGAAGAGAAGTCACAGACTTGGGAAGTTCTCGGGGGAAATGGGACTCTTGATCCAACCTGGATGAAGCTTCACCTCCAAGCATTTCAATTATTTTAGACCATACGGCCCTTTTTGTGTAAAATTTTATACTTTGATTTGGACTGATGTTTTCTGTTACTTCCAAATTAACAAAAGGTTGGCAATCCACTTAAACACTCTAAACTTCTGTTTTTCTCTAATCCAAAATGGGAGTATAAATAGCTGGGATCTCATGGAACTCATTTGTGAGTTAATGCATAAAAATTGCTTAGCATAACAACTGGCACATACGGAGCCTGTGTAAAATGGTTGTTAAAATTCTTCATCTTTATAACAAGGGGTAAGATTTCATTATTTTCCTTCTACTTGCAGTAATGTGTTTTACAAATTGAAACAATATCTAATCTTAACTCCAAAATAACTTTCTCACTATTGTACATTAATCTTTTGGTTACAGGATTTTGAACATTTCACTATCTGGCCAACTTATTCTGTGTTGTGCTGTGAATTGCTGCATCCAGTCTGAACCTCTTCAAGAATTTGAAGTTCACAGTCTAATATCCATTGATTTCTGGTTTTGTTTGTTTGTTTTTCAATTTAATTCCTCAGCTTCTCCAAACCTCCTCGCTGGAGAAATCTGTTTTATCCATTATCCAACAAAAATTAGAGCTCCAACAATGAATTTTTGGTGAACAGCCCTGAGCATCCCATCTAGGAACTGGACACATATCTAAATTCCATGAAAGGATGGCAAAGTATAAACTATGTAAATCACCTGCTTCTGGTTTCTTCCACTATTGCCTGCTTGCTCTTCAGTCTCTTCCCAAAGCCCAGACTAATCTTGGAAGAACTACAGACGAACTCACTCACTGTTACGTGTTCACAGATTAGTTCCATTGTCCTCTTCCCTTTATTAAAATCTTGCTCTCCTCTGATCATATTCCTTCCTATTAGCACATTTTAGGCCAGCAACTATATTCCTTCAGCTTTCTAATACTGATTCAGTTTCACTTTTCCTGTTTATCTGTCTTCTTGGAGGACAATTAATTGGTTGAAACAAATAATTTTCCTCAAGTTACCACCAACTATGGCTGGTTCCCTCAGCATCCTTTATTCTCCCCTTTCCTTTGTGATCCTTATTTCTCGGTCTTCTTTACACACCGCTTTCCCTCTCCCTGCTCTTTCAAGTTCCATGAACTTCAACTTTTGTCTCCCCCTCTGTATGCCTAACTCTACAATGTCGCTCATATTTTCCCTAGGTGGAAGTGACTGGGCCATCAGCTATATTATGCAATTGTTTAAATCACAAAACTACCAATTAACTAGGCCAAGTCACACTCAAATTCTTGGTGACATTCTAAACTCTTTTTGGAAAAATCACTTACTGTTTTACATCTAGTCCAGTGTCCTTTATTGACTAAACTTCAATACACTACGCTTATTCTCTTTAACCTGCCACTACTTTTTCTCTAAAACTTTACTGTTTCTCACCTGGGTTATAATGTTATAATATTTAATAATCTCCCTGTTACCTGTCACAAACTATCATCCTCCATGTATATGTAAAGTCACACTTGTCTTTCAAAAATGCAAATTTGATTTTGTCCTCAGCATTACCTATAGTGCTTTTTGTGAATAGGCCCCTACCTACGTTTCCAGGTTCATTTCTTGCCACGCTTTTTGTCTTCTGCTTTATTCTGTCTCAATAGAATATTACTTCCATAAGACATAGTGTCAATTCATATCCTGCTCTGTGTAGATTCTGTTATGGATATCAGAAATGTTCTCCTTCACCCAGGTGAACTTCAGCCCAAATTAAAGACTGGCCTCAGTAACTCCTCTTCCAGAAAATCATTTCCGTATGTTCACAGAGCATCTTGTCGCATATCGCCCATGATTCCACCAGGCAGCAAACACAGTACACAGAGTGAAAACTGCTCACAGTTCCTTTTGGAATTCTAGTACAACACCTACTATGGAGCTTGATATGCAATAATACTAAACACATATCTCTTGATGAATTAAATTTTTAAAAATAATGAGTTTGGCTTAGAAAACATGTTTTGATTGACTAAGTTAAAAGTTTACCAGGAAGCCTTTATGATACAGTTTGACTCAAGCAAAAGGCTCAACGCCTGTCCCATCCCGTGAACAGTTCTGACAGTGATGAGGCTTTGCTGTCTGCCTCAGAAATCAAAGGCACAGTTTCACGTCAAAAGTGCCTTCAGAACTCTGAATGTGAGTGGCAAAAAAAATACAATAAATCAATTACTAAGATGATGTTACTCCTGACACATCCAACTCTTCTAAGTCTACAGAAAAATGTACAATTATGCTCATAGTTTCAAGGAAGAGAATAAATTTCTGTGAAATCAGGGATTATGTTGAGATTATATTTATAGAAAACTCATTATAATAAGCTTAGATCTTGTTATACCAGTTCCCTGGAACAAAGCAGCGTTGATTATTGATTATTGATTATTTGACAAATTCTGAGACACAATGTTGCCACATGACATAGAAATGAAAATGTTCTCACAAATCCACATGCATAATGATAGGAAACATGTTCAGCTAAGACTTAGCAATAATTGCAGCCATTCTTGTTGAAGTTATTATTGTAGCCAATAGAGAACCGTGTGCTAGCTGTGCTTCGGTGCTGTACCTTAATATTAAGGTTTTGTTCCCTGTATGTTGCTGTGGTTAAATGCTGCATGTGACTTAGGCTGAGTTTTAGTTTTAGTAATTGTTAAAGAATAAAAGACTTGGAATTCTACTTATTTTGCTAGATTCATTGTAACCCAATTCATCAGGGCAGAGAAATTCAAACTTTACTAGGTTTCATATGCCTTCTAATCCAAAATATCCCAGTTGATGAACTAATAGTAATGGTTAAGCAAAATAACCTAATCTCAGTTTCTTTATCTCTAAATAAAAAACTTTAGACTCTATTATATAAAAATTAATTTTAATTTTATACAAAGAGCCTAATAAGATTGATAGTGGATAAAATTAAACAGTGATGAATTTATTAACTTAGTTTCACTTCAAAATGATTTGTATCAAATTGTCATTTCATATGTTTTTACCTTGAGAATTTAACCAAAGATTTGGAGTTAAAGGAATTATGATTTTTATGGTAATGTATATTTTTTACTCATAAAAACTTTAAAAGTTGGAGATGAGTTTTAAACTCATCAAAAATATATATATTATTATTTTATAAGAAAATGATGTGTTTATTAACTACTTTGAACTTTTCAGAGTAAAATGCAGAAAAGAAGATGAATACCATTATGTCAAATAACTTCAATTTTAATACATACTATTTGATATAGCAACTTTAATCTATTTAAGTTGCACAATATATGCCAATAACTGGGAGGCATTCCTATTACTTAAAGCCATGACATAAGTAAGTATGTATACATGTATATATATGTATATATCTTTTAAATGCATTATTGATGACAAAAATAGAATTAACTGTGCCATTATTTCCAAATGGAATCTATATATCTTAATTAGTTTACTATTCCATTATTTATTATGAACTTTCTCCCATGACACAATGACTATTGCTTTTCAATATTTTGATAAATATGTTATTATATGTGCTTTTCATATAGAGTATTTTTAAAATGCTTTTAAGTTGTAAGCCAGCCATAAAATATAGTGCAAATTAAGAGATAAAAAATGATTACAAGTCTAAGAGAGAGTGAGTTATAGCTAGATGGGGTTACCCATGAGTTTATTTTATGACCCAGCTAAGGAGACAGAAAAGAGACCAAATGCAAATGAGCAGACAGCAGGAGATGATGCTCTAGGAAAACAGAGTATTCAGAATAATAAAGTGATGAATTCCATTCATATCTGATTTAGAGGGAAGATTGAAAACTTGGTGGAAGGCAATTTTGCTTGGTCCAATTATAAATTATAGGTTAGTGGTGTTAATAAAAAAAGCTGTGGAGGACAAATTTCAGGAAGGGGTTTGATGTTCTTGCTTGCAAAGCTTTAACAACTGGCCCGAAATCCACCTGGAAATCCATTGCCCATAAGAAATGCACAGACAAAGATTCAGTTTCAAGTTTCCTCTTATTATTCTACCACACTGAACCTGGGGCCACACGGAGCAGAAATTTCCATGCCTTTGAAGTTTTAGATAACAGTTTGCTCCACTTCCTAAATTGTACCTAACTGAGTAGCTATGATTAAAGTGGAGTCGTACTTCCTGCTGCTGCGGTCTCCCTTATGGTCTTTTCTATAGATTCTGACTATTTTCTTCCACTGCAGTCAGGCTCAAGAGTGGGTTTCCTCTTAATTTGTGACTGTAGGACACTAAGCTAGGACTTGCCTTCTAACAAAGATCATCCTTCCACTGGGTTGCTCTGCACATATTGCTTTGTGCCATCTGCCCCGCCCCTCCATATTTTCTTATCTTTAGGCAGTCAATCCCCATGAATTCCAAGTATTAAAAAACAGGGTCCTAATGAACCCCATGTCTTAGAATTTCTCATCTGAAAAATAACTCTTCAGCATCTCAAGGCTTCCATCTCTTAGTTGTTTTTTTTTGTTGTTGTTGTTGTTTTTTAATGTATAATGCAGCAATTAGTTGACCATCATGGCAGCTAACACTACCCTATACACTGAAATTACAAGAATAAAAAAAGAAGCAAAAGCAAAAGAAACTCTGTCCTTAAAAATATAGTATTCAAGAGAAAATACAATATTCAAATGACTTAAGTTTATTCTAATCTGCAACTTCCTTTTCTTTCCTAAAATAAAAATGTTGGAGTACTTTAATTAATGTATATGAAATTACTGCAATGTGTCAAATACTGCAAAAAATGTTTCATATGCATCATTTTATATAATACTTGAAACCATCCTACCTTCCATAATTAGCTCAATTTTTATAGAAGGTAAAGTACACTTAGGAACTGTGGAGCTGGAGAAAACTCAGGCAGTTCACAACCAAACCCGTGTTTGCAGCTGCTACTCTGTGCCACCTTTAGGGAAAAACGGAGCTATTTCTAAAGTGACTGAGCTATTCCATTTTGTTTGACCGTATTTGGTACAAACTCCCTTTTATCTGTTGTAATCTGTAATTGAGCTCTTAAAAACATACTACTTGATTTAAGTGTGTACTTTTTAAAGATTTTTTTGAAATTGATAAGTGTGATGCCTCCAGCTTGGTTCTTCTTTCTCAAGACTTTTAGCTATTATGAGTTTTGTGTGTGGTTTTGCGTGAAATTTAGGATTGTTGTTTTCTATTTCTCTCAAAAATGCCATTGGGATTTTTATAAGGATTATATTGAATCTGTATATTGCTTTGGATAATAAGAACATTTTAACAACATTGTCTTTGAATCTTAGAAGATTTTTTAAAATATATTTTTATCTTTTAAAATTTCAACAATATTTACAGTTTTCAATGTACAAGTCTTTTAACTTCTTTGTTAAACTTATTACTGAGAATTTTATTATTTTTGGTGCTATTGTTAATGGATTTTTTTCATTTCTTTTTTGGATAGTTTGTTATTAACAATAAAAATAAAACTTCTTTTTATATGTTGATTTTGTATTCTATAATTTTACTTAATTCATTTATTAATTCTAACAGTTTGGGGGGTATCATTGAGGTTTTCTGCATGTACTGTTATGTCATATATGAGCAGAAATATTTTTACTTCTTCCTTTCAACTCTAGATTCCTTTTTTTTTTTCCTTGCATATTTTCTCTGGCTAGGATTTTCATTATTATATTGAACAGAAATGGGGAAGACATCCTTCCCTTCTTCTTGATCTTATAGAAGAAGCTTTCAGTTTCTCATTATTGAGTATTTTGTTAGCTGTACACTTTTTTTTAAATTTTATTTATTTATTTTTAGAGAGGGAAGGGAGGGAGATAAAGAGAGAGAGAGAAACATCAATGTGCGGTTGCTGGAGTCATGGCCTGCAACCCAGGTATGTACTCTGACTGAGAATCGAACCTGTGACACTTTGGTTCACAGCCTGCGCTCAATCCACTGAGCTACGCCAGCCAGGGCTTAGTTGTAGACTTTTCACAGCGAACAAAGACTGTGGTCTTTATCCCATTCAGGTAACTTCCTTCTATATGTAGAAGTTTCTATCATTAAATGGTGTTGAGTATTATCAAATTTTTTTGCATTCTGTTTATATGTTTATGCAAATTTTATCTTGTATTCTACTAATGTAGTATATCACATTCATTGATTTGTGTATGTTGAAACATCATTGTATCCTAGGACTAAATGTACAGACCATTGGAGCAGAAGAGAGATCCCAGATAATTCCATTAGGCTCAACTAATCTTTGACAGGGGAGAAAGAACACATAACATGGAAAGGATAATCTCTTCAACAAGTTCTGTCAGAACAAATGGGTATCTATCACAAAATATGATATTGGGCTCTTATTTTGTTCTATATGCTGGAAAAAAATCAGTTCAAAATGAATTCAAGATTTAAATGTAAAATCTGAAACTGTACAAATGTTCAGAGAAAACATAGAGGAAACCTTCATGACATTGATGTAGGCAATTATTTCTCAGATATGACACCACAAGCACAAGCAACAAAAGCAAAAGTAGACACATGGGCTCTATCGAGCTGAAAAGCTTCTGCTTAGCAAAGAAAACTGTCCACAGCAGGAAGAGGCAACTTACAGAATAGGAACAATTATTTGCAGACCTTACATCTGATAACAAGTTAATATCCAAAATATTAAAGGAACTCCCACTACTTAATAGCAAAAACCAAAAACATAAAAAATAAAAACTCCACAAACAATCCAGTTAAAACATGAGGAAAAGGCTTAAGTATAAATTTATCCAAAGAATACATACAAAGGGCCAACAGTTATATGGAAAGATGCTCAATATCACAAATCATTGGGAAAAATATAAATCAAGACCAAAATGTGGTAACACTTTACATTGGTTAGAACAGCTTTTGTAAAAAGAGGTAGGTAGGTAGGCAGGTAGGTAGATAGATAGACAGATAAGTAAATAGATAAACAAGGGCAGGCAAGCACCTGGAGAGTTGAACACCTGCTGATGAGGATATCAAATGTCGCAGCTGCTATAGAAAGCAATATTGAGTTTCCTCAAAAATTAAAAATAGTGCTATTGTATGATTGAGCAATCCCACTTCTGGGTGTACATTTAAAATAATTGAAATCAGAATTTCAAAGGGATATTCACAATCCATGTTTATTGCAGAATTATTCACAATAAGCAGGATGCAAAACCACTTAAATGTCCATGAATGGATGAATGGATGAAGAAAATGTGGTCTGTACATAAATGGAATATCATTCAGACTTGAAAAAAGAGAGGAATTCTATCATATGAAATACTATGAATGATCCTGAAGGATATTATGCTAAATGAAAACAAGGCCAGTAACAGACAAATAGTGCATGATTCCACTTAATATGAGACATTTAAAATAGTCAAATACAAAAACAGAGATTAGAGTAGTGACTTACAGGAGCAGGGGGAAGGCAAAAATAAGGCGCTGCTGTTTAATGAGTAAAGTTTCAATCATACAAGACCAACAAGTTCTAGACATCTGCCATATAACTTAGAGCCTATAGTTAATACTGTATTGTGCACTTAAAAGTTTATTAACAGGACAGACCTCAGGTATGTTGCGTTATTACCACCATCAGAAAATTACACTACTCATTTTTTTAATTCAAATAGTCTATTACTCTATTTTGTCAAACTTAGTATTATTTTTTTAGTTGTAGCTTGTCTGATACTAACTGGTTACTGATGGATCTGTAAATATACGCAACAAAGATTTTCAAACTAATTGTATATTAGGAAGTGCATAAGAGATTTTAAAGTAGTTATGTATCTAAGATTAAATAGGAGGAATGCACATTGAGGCATGGATCTTTTTCTTGTAATCTTTTATTTTTTAAAATTAAATGTATTGGTGTGACATTGGTTAATGACACTATGTAAGTTTCAAGTGTAATTAATACATTTTAAAGTGTAGCACCACTGTAGCCCATATGTTCACATTCAGGAAAAGTGAGGGAAATTTATCTTGTACCGAGGCCCTGATCGTTGATGCATTTTGACATTTCATAATTTATTGATTCAGCAATTTAAGGTAAATAATAAGTGTCTTACTAAACTAAAATGGATTGCAAAGCAATATTTGTAAAACTATATCAAGCAATTATTGCCGATATTTAATTAAGAAAGACTGCCTAGGTTTTATTGTTACATTTTTAGCACCAGGCAGATTCAGTAGATTTCTTTTTCCTGCCGTAATAAACTAGGCATCGATGCATCACGCTGGCTCTCCCATTACTGGAAATCATATTTTGTCAGAATTAATTCTTATGTCAAGATGTTCATGATGTATATGTAATTTGCTTTACTGCCACAAACTCACACAGGCACATAAAAGGTTCTGTAAAACAATTGTGAAAATTAATAAACAGATTTATTGTTGCTTTATCAGTGCTTTCAATTGAATTTTTCATCAGGAAAACATGTTATTTGAGCCAGAAATAGATTTGTTGTATTTCTCTCACATTTTTTTCAGGCATATGTGTATTCCTACTACTACATTGAATTCTACACTTTTATCATGTTATATTATTCAATATTGTAAGTTTTCATTTTAAAAATATATTCACTGAACTTTTGCAACTATTCTCTAAAGTATGACTTATGATAATAGGCTGTCTTCTAAGCACTTCATATACATTAATGCATTTAATCCTTACAACTGTACTGTAAGAAAGATACTACCATCTACCTTTTACAGGTGATGAAACTAAGGCATTGAGGTTTTATGCATCATCTGCCAAGGTCCAACAACTATAGAGCTTGTGTTGGCTGGTGTGGCTTAATGGATTGAGTGCCTGCTTGTGAACGAGAAGGTTGCCGGATCGATTCCCAGTCAGGGCACATGCCTAGGTTGTGGGCCAGGTCCCCAGTAGGGGATATGAGAGAGGCAACTGCACGTTGATGTTTCTCTCCCTCTCTTTCTCCTACCTGTCTCCTCTGTCTAAAAATAAATAAATAAATGCTTTTAAAAAAACTATAGAACTAGTTTATGCTCAGCTGATTTCATTTCTCAGGCACCAATCTTAATCACTATGCTATATATCCTGTTAGTTTACATGGAAGTGGTTACATGCAGATTGAATTGGGTGGCTGGTAGCATAAATTTTAGCTTTATAATCTTCCACTCTTTCAGTGAAGACTCATGCAAGTTCACCATATCTGGACAGACACAATTGCAGATGGTAACTAGAACCCATTACTTGGATAATATAATTTTATAAAGCACTGTTCTGAATTAAAATTGCACCTCAATATGTCTTGTGTACTGATTGATACATGTAAAGCATACATACATTTTAGCTTACCAAAAATAACTTTATAAATATTAAAAATAAAAAAAGCATATATAATTACATATTTCTGATAGGGAAGTAAATATATTTAAGATGCTAGTCTCATAGCTTTACTCAGAAAGCTAAAAGATCAACATGCTTGATTATATATAGGCCTGATAAAAACATAATGTGATAAAAACATAAGGACATAATGTTTTTATCCTTTTCTTAAATAGTTTTTCAATTAATTAAAGAGAAAAATGATACCAGAATTTTCTAAAAAGTGGAATTAAATCATAGAGAGTCATTATGGTCTTAATTTCTGAACCAAAAAATGTGTAAGGGATATGTTTCTTTTAAGTATGCCGTGCGGAAGGGGCCTTCGATCCCCTCTGGCTCACCGCAGGGGAACACCCCTGTTCTGATGAGAAGGCACAGCGCTCTCTGAACATGTGCCCCTCCCTGGCACCATGGTTTGAGAAAGGCTGCAGTTCCCTGCACCTGTGAGGAGGCACTGCCTTTCTGGGGTTCTACTTTGAAAGAAAAATATGACAAATAATATGCTCTGAAGTTAGACTTCTGAAGTTTCTTCTACAAAAGTAACGTGCAACAAAACATTTTACCTTAAAAAGCTTCTTCTTAGTCTATGCTTTTACACAGGTGTGGACTTGATAACATGTCATCAATTTCTTGAATGCTGTACAAAACCATGAAGGCATATTCTCCTGCTCTTTTGTGTTTTATGCATCAAAAAGATGTTTGCTTTCTATTTTCTCATTCTCTGTGCTACAGGGAAGTAACCATATCCACTAAAGCAATACTAATATTTCTCCATACATATGATGGAGAGCAGCCGCCTTTGCCTATAGCCATTTTTGTGCTAACATCAGAGGCTGGGGCTGCCTTTCTTAGCAAATCAGTTACTCCACACTGGCCAAGTTTGACTTTTATTGCCAATAGAAAGAGGTGAAGTATCAGAGGTAGTCTAAGATACTTACCCTTATAATATAAACTCTAACTGACTAGCAAAATATAAGTCTCAATGCTTCTTTCTATATTTCAGGAGCTACAAGAAGCAAGTTTAAATAATTGACACTTAAATCAATTAATTCCAGAAATAATATCCCATTTTTTGCTTTGTCAAATTATGATTAGTTTGCACATGTGTTTATGTGGCTGTGTGTCTGTGTGTTATGTTTATTTCCTTTTATTTCAAGATCAAAGCAGCTAGTTTATTTGTTAAGATTTACTTTCCTCTCTCATCTTCCCAATCTCAGGTATATCATCCAGCTCAGCAACCACCACAAATATTTAACTAATGGCTACTCAGCTAACTGAATACCCTCTTTATGAATGAAATTGTTGAATAAATCTATAAAGTCATCTATTTGGTAAAATGGTTGATGGAAAATAAGAAGAATAAAAAAACTGCAGTATTTCACATAATTATTTGATTATGAAATAATTTCATTTGGTATGTTTTTCTTGCAATTTTACCATTTTAACTTACACTTGGATTCAAACTCAGTGAGAAGGGATGAAAAATGATTGCATGTTTTATATGTGTTCATTTGCATTTGCATGTTGCTACATATAGACATGTTCCACACCAATTAAAGAACAATTTTAGAGATAGTGTGACTGTACATATATAGGTTTTGCAGAAGATGTGTATATAAAGTAAAAGAACGTTTGTGATTCTCTATATAGTTGTAAAGTAGAATAGCTCAATAAAACTATTTTTTTAACTGCACCAAAAATACAAGAACATTTTCAAGTTTAGCTTATAAAATAAATGTAAGTAGCATTATTTGGGGAAAAACACCTAAACTAAATTCTAATTTTAAATTCTAAGCTAAATTTTTTAAGTAGTTAAAAAAATAATATAGTTTTAGCCCTGGCTGGTGTGGTTCAAGTGGATTGAGCACCAGGCTGTGAACCAAAGTGTTGCAGGTTTGATATCCAGTCAGGGCACATGCCTGGGTTGTAGACCAGGCCTCCAATAGGGGGCACTCAAGAGGCAACCACACATTGATGTTTCTCTTCCTCTCTTTCTCCCTGTCTTCCCATCTCTAAAAATAAGTACATAAAATATTTAAAGATGTAATATAGTTTTATATTAAATAAACTCACCAAAGTAAGGAAGCACCTTGTAAATTTAAAAAATCTGACTTTTTAAAATTGGCTTATCTATCTTCATAGGATGGAAATTAGAATCCTAATAACTGATGGCATTAAGTCCAAAAGTTGTGATATGCCAATATATATAAAATACCTGCCTGCATATTATCATGGCAATTCATAATTCTATATGACACACATTTCTTTTCAATTTATGGTAGAAAACTTTTAAGATAAAGTAGAATAAGAAGAAAATTAAGCGTTCTTAAAAATGCATCTTTAGATTTTTTATAATATATTCCAATTTTTATACATTGAAAGCAAAATTAATTTACAAATGTGATGTTTTCAAGCCCAGCACTATTCCTAGAAATTTAATAAGAAATATTAATATTGGACTTTGACTTTTTTAATCTAGAATTTACTTAAGATAAAATCTTTGTAACCCTTTCAATTTTTGGAAATGGAGAAAACAGCCAGAGAACGTTCAATGAATTACACCTCTTGTGGGCTTTTACTATCACAATTGGGAGAAGAAACTATGTCTCTTTATTCTCAAGGTGATGCTTTTTTCTCTGCCCAACAGTAAACAGTATCTTTACTCCATCAGTTTTTCTTACACAGGCAAATTCTGAGGGTGGGAGAAGGGTATGGCTACTGCGGCAAATGCAATTATAATTAATGTGTGTCTGCCTCCTTTACTGTGTGTCCTTATCATAAAGTAACACTCTGCAAGGCCTCCCCATCTATGAAACAATAGGTAGAGGTCAATTTTTGGATTAGGTCATCTATATTAGGCTGTGACCAAAGTAGCTAAATTTATCTCCATGAAAGACAATAAAAGTTATCTTCAAGCAAATCAATATTCCATAATTAGTTTCTATTTTTACTTAATTCTTCTTGATAAATATACCCTATTAATTATTTGGGAATGAGAAGAGAGTATGTAGCTTGGTCAAACTGAAACTTTAAAGGAAGGAAGGAGGGAGGGAGGAATAAAGAAGGAAGGAAGGAAGGAAAGAAAAGAAGGAAACAAAGAAGGAAAGGAGTAAAGAAATGAGAAAACTGGGCGGAAAAATTCCATATTTGTGCTTAATTTATAGCTACTAATTTGAGTTTTCTTGGACTTCTTCCAACTCTTTGTTGAGAAATTTATCTGAATACTGATTATTATATCAAGCTGATGTAAGACATTCAGTTTTAAATTTATTATGTTTGACTTGAGATTTAAATCATATTTAAATTCCTACCATTTTCAGCAAAACATGTTAGAATGGTAACAGAGCTGTTCTCTACTTTGGGAATAAAAAAAATGCATAACACTTTTAAATGACTCCTAAAATAATGTTAGTGATTCCACTGGTTTTGGTTAATAACAGAAAGTCAATAATTGATAAATAGTTCTTGGGCTTAGACATATAGACATTCGTCAAGGTTCAGAGTAACATGGTTATTAATCATGGTGATGAGCTTTCTTGTTGGTTGAAATTGATTTTTCCTGGAATGCAACAAAATCCACTTTAACTGTAGGATTCCTACAGGTGTAGAGCAGTTGGTGATTTTAGGGTGGCAGTGGGAGTACTTGGCATATTTCATTGTTGTCATTTTTCTTAGGTTTCCCAATCACATGCAGATAGTTTCTTAGGTCCAGATATTAATTTGGATTGTAGAAATAATAATTAGAGAAAGAAATAAGCCTTCCTTTTGGTCTAATTTTATTTACCAGAGTATTAATAGTCACAAATTCTTCCTGTAGCAGAAGCTTATGTTATATAATGAAAATGTTTAGTTTGAAGTAACTATATGAAAAAAAAATATATAAATGTATCTTATAAAAACATTTTATTTACAATGGGAACTCTTTTGGAAACTAGTGGGAAATCATTCTCAATGAAATTGATGTTGCCTGAATTAGTTTTAGTAAAAGCAAACACATTATATTCATCTATTTTCTTTCTTACAAAACTTGATTAATCCAACAAATTTACTTAAATAAAATTTTAATAAAATAACTATATCAAAGTTTAATAAGATGATATAGAACAATGATTTCACAATAGTGTGCCTCAAGAATTTTTAAAGCATATGATACCTGACTATTTAGTCAGGGTCACTGGCCTTTTTCCCTTAGACTGTCAAATTAAAATATGACAACAGCCAACATAACAATATCTATTCAGTGTAAATGAATCTGAATTATACCTATTTTTTTTGTCAGATCATCAGATAATGTCGTGTTTTTTGGTGTGTCACAGAATTTGAGTAATTAGTTTAAGTGTTACAGGAGATGAAAAGGTTGAAAATCACTGGTATGGAATAACAGTCACCGAGAGGAACCAAAAAAAACCAACATTTCACATAGAACTAGCTTGCTGTGGAATAAGAATTGAGTAGGCCAAATTTGCCTCTGGTCAGTGTATCTTCAACCTCTACCCTTCGCCAGCCACTACTTAACAACATTCTTCTGCATCTTGTTCTCATCCTCATGTTTTTGAACATCAATATCTGTTAGCAGACGCCTCATTTGCACTATACTTTAAATGACTTAAAACCGTTTTAATCATTACCTTTCAAGTTAATAGCTGTCTATCAGATGCATCTCACAATATCTTTGAACTTTTGGTGCAGTACTACAAAATTAGCTTTTTTGAGCTAGTTTGCTTTTTTGACATAGAAAATACAAATAGTGTTGCAATTATGATAGTTATTTACTACAAAATGTACATGTGTGGAGTCACTCGACAGCTAAGATTGTTTTTAATGAGTGATACACATTTTCATATTTACTGCCATATAAAAACAAATACACAAATCTAACACTTAGAATTAATTTTATTTCTTCCCCACCACTGGCTTTGAAGCCCTGTAGTGGTATAAAGCCAGCAATTAATAAAAGAAATACAGGAAATAAAATGTTTTCTTAAGAAAATAACTAGCTGCAAATAAGATCTCTCTGTGTTGTTAATCATAAATGAAGAATATAGACTTTTTTAAAATCACTGAATTGGTTTATTTTTTTTTAAGATTTTATGTATTTATTTTTAGAGAGGGAAGGGAGAGAGAGAGAGAAACATCAATGTTGGTTGCTGGGGGCTGTGGCCTGCAACCCAGGCATGTGCCCTGACGGGGAATCAAACCTGCGACACTTTGGTTCGCAGCCTGTGCTCAATCCACTGAGCTATGCCAGCCAGGGCGAAGAATATAAATCTTAACATCATAAAAGAAAGATTCAAGAGTTTCATACTTTATTTGCTCAAGAAACCATTCAATGTTTGTTATAGGTGCTTTGTTACATGATGGTATTTGAACCTCAGTGAAAGAAATAGATCTTAAAAACTAAAGTATCATAAGTGTTTAATAAATGCTGGCATATACTTAACTGTATATACATGTGCACACATGCTTACACAACAAATATACACCAAAATAAAATGCAATGGGTTTCATAGGAGTAGAAATGCCTGCAGGACACACATACACACATACAAGCAAAATCCCCAAACAAATGTACCATTGGAAAGAGACACAACCTAGTCCTCATTGGTGTGTCTCAGTGGATTGAGTATCTGACTATGAACCAAAGGGTTCCTGGTTTGATTCCCAGGCAGGGCACATGCCTGGGTTGCAGGCCAGGTCCCCAGTGTGGTGTGCTACAGGAAAACACACATGGATGTTTCTCTCTGTCTCCTTCTCCCTCCCTTCCCCTCTCTCTAAAAATAAATAAATAAAATCTTAAGCAAAAGAAACACAACTTAATCTTTTTTTTTTTACCCTGGTAAATCTGTATGTAATTTTATCCAAGTCATACAAAGAACAGTACTTTACATTTTAGAATGCACGTAAGGCCTTCAAATTGTTTTCTTACCAAACTCTGAAAACGAGGTAGAATTAGTTGTTTTATTTTTGTTTATCTTTACTCCTCTAAGCACATAAGGACATCTAACACTTTTGTATAAGTTTTTCTGGGTAAATTGTGACTGTTCTTCATCTCCCGAATAGTTCCCATATATTACCATGACAGTGTAGAGCAAAGGAGGTTAATAATATTTACTCAAATGAATTGAAATATGAAGAAAAATGAATGTATATAGTAAGTAAAATAAGTAGGACTAGTTTTCAGACAACTACTACCTATTAATCTGTTACTCTGTCATTATTTATTTGACTTTTTAGGTGTTTAACTTCACTCATTATAAAAGTGGAAATGGTGGAATACTACACCAGAGAGCACACAACTATGCAGAGAAGACAAGTCTGCAGGGAGCTTTCGGGACGTTCTTCCACCATCTACCCTCCACCTGTCTCCCTGTCCCTCATACACCCTTTTTGGGAACTATTATTGGGGTTAAGGTATACGGTATAAACCCAAATGGGTATTTATTTGGGTAGCGAGGATGGGCATTGTGCTGCCATGTGAAAAGAGAAAAACAAATGAGTAGGTTTGCCCTCCTCCTATATTTCGATTAATACGTGGAGACTTCCTGACCATGCCCATCTCAGAGGGATGCTCCTTCTGTTAAAAACTTGCTATTCCAGAAACAGTCTTCTGTCGATTAGGGCAGCAGGGATTTTCTGCCAAGGGCCATACAGGACAACCTGGGAAACTGCACCAACCTGTAAGCTACACTGCTGCCCTTTCTTCCCTCAGGGGCCAGCTCAGCATCTGGCCCCTGAGGGAAGTAGGTTACCTCTTGCCATTAGAAGTGTGTCAGAGTCCAGAGGGGTGTCTGCTCCACACCCACAGCTGCTAAGGATGGGAACCCAATTTTGCCATCCTAGAGAGGCCCAAGTCCTGACAAAGGCGGCAGGTACAAGCACCCATCTATATATGTGAAGGTGGACAGTGGGAGGTTTCCTTCAAATAATCGTGTGTGATGGAAAAGATGGTCAGACCTCCCAGTGTGTGAGAGTGCTGACGAAGTGTAGGAGCTCACTCCAGTGCTTCACAGGGCCCCTCAAATCCCACTTCCATTCAGCAGTACGTGACTCCTGGCTGCATCTCAAGGACCAGGGAAACAATGGACCAGGCTAAACAACTTTTATCCATTGGAAGCCAGCAGATGCCTGAAGGGAAGGTAAATTGGCTTTCTTACCTATACCAGTGTCAGGACTGGGTAGTGAATTCTGGTTAAAAGTAAGGCACAAGACCCGCCCTGCCTGCTGGAATGACAACCAATCATGCATACTTAATTTGAAAATAAATCGGGCCGCCAAAGGACTGTGAGAAAAAAAAATGTGTGTGCATTTTTATTCTTGAAGAATTATATTACATGTATCTTTTGATGAACAGCTGGTGTGTTTTAATACCCACTCTTTTCCAAATATGGATCATCTTCACAGTTTGGGCAATTAAGGAGTGGCAAAAAATAACTTTTCCAAACTCTGAAATCTAAGCGATGGCACACTCTTTTTAGTAAGTCTAGATTATTTCAGAAGCTGTCACATGAAAACCGTGAGGTCCAGATTGTAAAAATTATCAGTTGATTATCAAGTTCACATCTTTCCCTTCTATTCGCCTACAGAACAGCAGGTTGTCCTAACAACTTTTAAAGACTGAACTTTGTAGAGACATTGAACGCAGTTCAATGTAATCTATAAATCAACTAATGTATAAGCAAATATAATTTAGCTGTCGTTTAAATCAAATAAATATCAACTCACTAAAAGTGCCAAATGACTGAAAATCAGTGAGATGAAAGTAACATTTCACTGACTACTTGACAGATGGCTGAATTTATTGACACTCCCTGCTTCCCGGACCCTTTGGAAAAGTTAGATCTACCAGGTGTTAAACATGTGGTAACTCACCACTTCTGAGGTTTATTTGCTTATTTTTGGATGAATATAAATATTCTAAAAGCACCAGTAAAAAATCCCAATTTAAAATAGTGCTGGAGAAAAAATCAAAAGAAAATAAGTAGATGTTTTAGATTTTTATCTTTTATTTATAGAACAATTGAAAATACAAAACAACCAAACTGTTAAACAACTTTTTATGACTAAACCTGAAAAAAATGGAAAAATTAACATGAAATTTGTATTTCAAATGAAATTTCCAGAAAAAGTAAACAACTGAAATGTTGCTCAATGAGGATCAAAAATTATTTAAAAATTGAGAATAAGCCACATAGTCACACATTGTCATTTTCAATGACCCGCTAAACTAATAGTCACAGATTTCCTCAATAAATGTGATGGAGAAAAACTTTCACTATCAATCAAGGAGTTGACATTCATTGGCCAGAAACATTGGCTGCATATGACTGTGGATATCTAGAAAGCTCCTGGCATTCTCACAGCTTATGTTGTTGATCCCTTTTATATTTTGCTAAAAACAAAGTCTCCCGAGTGATACTATGTTACTGAAGTGAAATGAAGCACAGAATATCATTATGGTGAATGAAAATTTACTATCAGTGTTAATCTGAAGTTTCTATGGACAGAATCATTAGCCTGTCTTTTAGGCCTCAAGTTTCTGAGTTATCCAAAAATAAAACTGACAGAGAGAATTGTCGGGTTTCTTTTTCCCCACTATATTTAAGCCAAGTCTAAAAAATCATGGAAACACAAATATATTATGTTAGTTATGTATATATTTGTTTGCAATAAAAATGTTGTTTATAAAGATTTCACAAATATTATGGTCATAATTCATAAGATAAAAACAGTATTACAAAACATTTATCAGAAATGTTTTAAAAATAAGTATAAACATGGCTCACCTAAATTTCATCCTTTGCATTCTATTAGAATATATCTTCCTGTACAATAGGCAAATACTCTCAAAAATTGAAATTTTGAGTACTTATATACCATTATTAAATTATAGAAAGCAACATAATTAGTATGATAAAGAAAATTAGGTAAGTTATATGCCACTTGCTATTTATAATACATTTAACATTTTTATTAAAGTCATCAGAAAATTAACATGTATCTTTTTAAAAAATATACATTTTGTTGACTATGCCATTACAGTTTTCCTGATTCTCCCTCCTTTACCCCCCTCCTTTGTGCACCCTTCGTGGGCACTGAGTACACCGTCCTCTTGTAGCTGAGCTTTGGTTGCTATTGGCAGATCAATGGGAGGGAATTATTCAGGCCACTCAACTACAAGAATTGGCTGTGACCACTGACCATTAACCTCCTCCATCCATGGAGGATCAGCTGTGCAGGGGCAGAGTGGTGGTTCTCCAGCGTAGTCTGTAGCTGCCCACTAGCTGTGCTGGCCCTGGGGTTTCCAGGATGGTGTAGGCCAAGGTCAGCCCCCACCTTTGTTTTGCCCAGAGTACCCTGCCTGAGCTATAAAGCAATTTGAGATTGCTGCTACTTGTGCTGGGTTTGGAGATTGCCAGGTGAAAGCAATCTGTGAATATACTCTGCCTGCCTCTAGGGCTTGCTGAAGCCAGCTGTTGCTTGTTTGGTAGGATTTAGGAGATAAGACCAGCCATTCTTATGGAAAAGCAGCTTGGATGGGCCCATAAATTGGGTGGGGCAGAGCCTCTGTGGATCTCCAGGATCGGGTGAACAGTATTAGCCAGGTTGATGGGGTCCAGATATGGCACCTGCTTGCTGGCTCTGTGGATCTGTTGTGGGGAGATTAGCAAGAGGGCAATGGCCTCTGCTCATCTTCATGCCAGATACTTACGTTTTTCCCTGTATACAACTGGTGCCTTTCAACCTGCTAGCCCAGTGCTGGAGCTGAAAGGGAGTGAGTCTGAGTAGCTAGATCCATGTGTGGACTCTCTAAGAGGAACTGCTTGGGGCTCCAGAAGTTTCTTCTGCAGACTCAATCTCCACTGGTTTTTGCAGGCAGAAGTTGTAGGAACTTATCTTCCTGTTACTGGGATGCTTGAATGGGGGACCTGGTGTGGGTCTTGGACTCCTCAATCCTTACATAACCTCCTGAATTTTTATCCACATGCGTGCTGGACCAGCCCACTCCAGGTCTGTGCTCCTCCAACCAGCCTGGGTGGATGAGGTTTCTTTAATTCTGTAGTTGTCAGGCTTCCATTCAGCTCAATTTCTGACCTTCCTGAGTGGTGGTAGTTCTATATTTTTGTTGTAATTTTGATGTGGTTGTGTGAAGAGGAGAGCCATGTCTGCCTATGCCACCATTTTCAATATGTTTTTGAAATGTTCCTTCTTAAATGAAAGGTATAATCTTATGTATTAAAAGTACTGTTTTGAATATTCAATGACTGCTTAAATCATCAGAAGTAATCAAAATGTTGGTTTTCTTTGGGAAGAAATTACAAAAATAATTCAAACACTGCTTTTTATTGACTATTATTTTACTATGTAAATAAAAGCATAAATAAATAATAAAAGTCAAAGGTATGGTTGAGGAAATCTCCAAGAAAGTAGAGCAAAAAGGTAAATATAGATAGAATGTAGGATCTAAAACTGGAAGCAGGTATCTGAATAACAGGAATTCTAGAAGGAGAACAGAAAAAAGAACCCAGAAAAATTAACAATAAATCACCCACTTTATTTCCTAAAAGTAGAGACATCTGCTTCCAGATTAAAGCATTTCACTAACAGTCCTACAATGCAGTGGATAAAAACAGTCCCACAACACCAAGACTGGAAATTTTCACAATCTCAGGGATTCCCCCTGTACATTCCCTTTAGAGAAGCAACAATCCAACTTCAGGCCTGCTCTCTGTTGCATACTTAGAGCTACTGTCAGCTTTACTGCTTTCCTGCCATAAATTCTGCCAATAATCCTCATTTTGCATGTTCACTATGTCTCTTTCAGGGTGTTTGGTCTCTTTTCTATCGTAGCACACAAGTCTCAAAAATCGTATCTACCATATATCCAGTCATGGGAAGGGAATTGGCTGGGGAGTGGGTCTGTGCTGGAAAAGGAGAGTGAACACAAGACAAAGGTGGAACTAATAAAATGAGGATGCTTGTTAAGGGAACGTCCACAGCCCCTGGGTGCTAGAATTTAGAGAGCAATCAAACTGGATTAGATTAGGTCAGGAAAGACTGAGGAGGGGTTCTTCAAGACTATAAATTAAAGAAATACGTCATACATTGAGATGTAATTTATGTTACTGGGAGGTAATATTGAAATTGCATTAATAATAACTATGTGAGAATTCCCCCCTCCAATGATCATGAAGTTTACACGTTTTGTTTAAATTGAGGAAAGCCAAGGAGTCATGCATTTGCATGGCCATACAATTTATTCTTTGAATGTCACTAACATTCTGTCTTTAGGGACAGAAGTTATATAGATGAAAATAATCAAACAGTAGTTTTCGGTGGGTACCAGTGACAACAGGAAATGGGTAGAGTGAAGGAGGAAGTCACAGACAGCTTTGTAGGGGATAACTTTGCTTTATATTTTTTTAGAACTCTTTGACTCAAAATCTATACCTTTACAATTCAAACAAAATTTAAATATGATAAAAACAAGGTTAAAAAATTAAATTTTAAAGAAATGGTAGAATAATTGTATACCGATTGTGACCATGTCCTAAGTTTATCAAGGACGTTTGCCAACTACTTATAAAGTGCCAGCCAGGCAGTATCCATGGAACTGGCAACAAAGCAATTAACAAAATAGATGAAAATTATTGACTGTGTGGATTTTGTCATCTCTTCACTGATAGATTAGAAAATGATTCTATGAACTAAGCCTGCCTATAATTTTCTAGCTGAAGGTTTTAGATCTTGCAAGACTGGCTACAATTGAGAGGCTCTGATCCCTCCTTCCACCACTCTTGCTCTGACTTTCTGTGGTCAAATATGTTCTCTTCACAGTCTTTGCCTATTTTTCCCCAAGGGTAGAAAACTCTTCCTCTCAGATCTCCCAATTAGCCCATTCATTCCTGTCTGAAGTCAAAGGACATCTGATCAAAGAGGTCTCCTTGATTATTACCTATAAAATGTCTACTACACAAATGACAAATGCAAAAATTAACTAGTGAGACTATATCAAACTGAAAATCTTATGCACAGCAAAATAAATAATAAAATGAAAAGAATATATAGAATAGAATAATACATTTTCAAACCAAATATCTGAAAAGGGGTTAATGTGTATATATGTGTGTGTGACACACAATTCAATAGTGAAAAAATAAGAAATTTATTAAAAATGGACAACGAAACTAAATAGACATTTTTCCAAAGAAGACCTGCAAAGATCAAACAGGTGCTATTCACTACTAATTATCAGGGACATACACATCAAAAACATGAAGAGATATTACCTCATACTTCTTAGAATGTCCATAAACAAACAGACAAAAGATAACAAGAGTTGGCAAATATGCAGAGGAAAGCAAACCCTTGTATTCCTGGTGGGAATGTGAATAGCTACAACCACTATGGAAAACAATATGGCGGCTCCTTGACAAATTAACAACAGAACTACCATGTGACCCAGCAACCCCATTCCTGGATATGTAGCCAAAGGAAATAAAATCACTAATTCCAAAGAGATACCTACACTTCCATGTTTATTGCAGCATTAATTACAATAGCCAAGATGTGGAAAAAAACCTAAGTGTCTTGTCTATAAATGAAAGGATAAAGAAGATGCAACACACACACACACACACACACACACACACACACACAGAGTAGACTGTTGTTATTCAGCTATTCAAAGAAGGAAATCCTGGCATTTACTGTAGGAGACTGTTCTGTGTGGCATGGGCCCAGCTCCCACTCAGAGATGCACAGGACCCATGCCCATGGATAGGTTCTCCCGTGGGGAATCAGGCCTGCAATGTGCCTAGGCCACTATGAGTTTTTTTGCTAATGCTCCCTCACCCTGAATTGAGGACACTTACTGCAAAGTAACTTCCTAAAATCCATGCTAAACCTTCCAAGGATGAGTGTAAGGGTTTAACCACTTTTGGCTTTTCATTTGCAAATATCTGTGATGTGATATCAAAAGTTCTGTGATGTGATTAGCAGCATTGGCTTCTTTGTTTTCTGTAAAAGGTAATCACCTAAAGTGAACTTGTGCATAGTAAATGAGGGCCATTGTGTAATGGGCAGAGAAAAGAAATAAAGGCCTGTCATGGCAGAGGCAGTGGCTTTTGCTCCCCTTGAGAGAAAAGCCATGCTGTCCCTTTTCCTCCCCCAGACTCGGTAGTCTGTGTGAATGTCTCATTTCATCCATAATGACTCGGACACTGCGGGCCGGTGTCTGCATCATTTACAACAACCAGGATGAACTTTATAGGTATTATGTTAAGTAAAATGAGTCAGATACATAAAGACCAATACTGTACGATATCACATACTTGGAATCTAAGTAAGTCAAACTTAAAGAAACAGAGAGTTGAAAAGCGGTTTCTATGGGTTATGAGGTGGGGAAACTAAGACATTAGTCAAAGTGCAAAAACTTCTATTTACAAGACAGGTAATTCTTGGATCTAATGTACGGCATGGTGACTATAATAAAAATATATACTATATATTTGAAAGCTGCTAAAAGTAAATCTTAAATGTTCTCATTGCAAAAACAAAAATAAATTCCAAAACAGAGTAACACTGTGAGGTGATGGATGTCTTTACTAAATTTATTGTGGTAAATATATATAAAATCTCAGATCATCACATTGTATACCTCAGTTTTATAATGTTCTATGTCAATTATATCTCAGTAAAGCTGGAAAATTTTAAAGAAAGAAAAATACCTACTAGTCAGTCATTCCTTTTTTCCTTTCCTCTTTGCCTGCTTTGTCTTTATAGCACTTTTAACCACATGATTTAATATGGATTTTTGTTTATCTGTTTTTTTTCAGAGTTTTCTTAATACAAGCTAAGACATATGAGAGACTTCTCATGTTTATTTCTTTCTAAATTTATGGTGTCTAGTACACTTACTGGCAAATATTAGCTTCTCAATATTAAAATTTGCAAGAAAAGAAGAACTGAAGAGAAAAAGTAAAATAATCTATAGAAATAAAAGTTTAAAACCCTACAATGCATCACATGCATACATTTATAAAGTTACTTAAACTTCTACTCTTTAAGTAATGTTTAAGTGCTCTCAGAAGACTGGTACTTCAAGCAATTTTGAAAAAAACATCGGTGTTATAAAATAGTTTACGCTCCTTTCTTGAAATCGAGTGTTTTACGGGTGTGTGTGCAGTCACATGAAGCAGGCAGGTCCGGGTTTTCATGAGCTCTGCCATGCTCGGGGTGTCCTTGACATGTTTATTCATTCAGCAGACTCTTGTTTCTAGGCATTTAGCAAAAGATGAAATTTGTAAGGCTCTGTGTCCAACATAATGAGGTTTTGACACATACTTTAGAAGTTAGCAACACATGATTAGCCCAGGATAATAAATAGATACTAAAATGAGAGAACTAGACAACTCTAAATTTCTTCTTGTCACCTTAATCTTCAGGGAAGGAGAAGGTGTTAAGAGGTGTTGAAAATAATCACAGAACAGTCATTTTCTGACTCTGTTGTCTTGCTTGATTTACAGAACATGACACTTCAGATTGTATTTGTTCCAGCTCCCATGGGAAGATATTCATTTTTATTGTGTTTAGGGAATCACAGAGTTTAGGTGATTCGGTAAGAACTCTGGGGCCTGATGCTGTTTGCATATACGGGCGCCCAGTGTTACCCTTGTATCTCTCAGCTACCACCCGCCTCCCTTTCTCCAGCTGCTGCCTGGCATTGCTGACAGATAGGAAGAAACAATGTTTTTTTTGTTTGTTTGTTTTTGTTTGTTTGTTTGTTTTTGTAGATAGGGCTAGGCTCCTATGAAAATCGGTAGCAAATGCGATCAATGGGCTATTACAAAAGACAGCCTCAGTCTTCCAGGAATATAACTGACATCGATACTGTTATTTACTGGGAGACGGGACATGTAAACTCCAACAGCATCTCTCTGTCCCCTAGGAAACCAGCAGTGCTGCAGGTCTGTAATGTCATTGTGAGTTAGAGGATGGCAAAAGGAATGAGGGATTTAAAAAAAAAAAAAAAAGCCCAAATAGGGAAGAGTGAAACTGAAAACCTTTCTGCTAAAGACCTCTTGTGTTTGTTTGATGTGGGAGAGTGAGGATTGGAGGTGGGTGGAGGGTAGAGAAAGATATGGCAGCACAAAGCCAGTGACCCAGATAGAAAACGAAGGGAGAATCAGGCATGGCTTTCTCCCTAATCTTGAGAGCACTGGGTGAGAGCTAAGTGGAGACTGTGCGAGAAGCTGCGGAGCAAGCACAGGAAATATAATTTGCTTCTATGTTGGCAAAGGGAGGGGACTGACTGCAGGTGGGCCCTGAGATAATCTATGTCATGCAACGCAAGCTTGATGGAAATAGCTTCTGAGAAGTGTGTAATTGCTGCAGCCAATTTAAAGCTGGAAGTAAAATATGATTATTCTGTATCTGGGAGTTCCTACCTCCGCCCTACCCCAGGTGGGAATCAAAGTATACCCACTTGCATGCTTCCTTGCAAAATCTTAGAACTACTCAAGGCCCCCAGGTCGGAGTACTGATAGAAATGGATTTCTGCTGTTTTACCAGGCTTGGAATTTTGTTATTATATTTCAGTAGTAGATTCTAGTACTTGTCTTCTTTAAAAAAAAGAAAAAAAAAAGAAAAAAAAGGAAGATTCTCTGTTCAGAGGTATTCTACCCAAATATTTTGAGTACCCAGAATAATATCACCTCCTCAGTAAGCCTCAGTTTTCTCTTTTATAAAATGGGTGTAATGATAAGGGCTTTAAGCTCAGGGGAGTGACCAGTGCATTGTAACTGCCCCAGTTAGGCAGAAAATTTATTACATGTCCCCTCTCTTGAGTTGCTGAAAAGATGGCTTATGTCTTTGTTTTTCTCTAAGGGTGGTATTTGAAGCATTTGTATTGAGGGAAAGTGGTGAGATAAATCTGCTTTGCAGATTTAGTTTAATTTGACTTACTTAAGCAGGAGTTAGATGGCTGGGTGGAATCCTAGATTGGGACAACAGGGGAAGAGGAAGCAGATTGGTGCAGCACTTGGGGACATGAAGAGAGAGCATTGAAAGAGAAGTCTTATAAAGTTAATTATATATTCATAATTGTAACACAGTAAGGCTCTGTAATCACAGCGACGCTTTGCAACAAATGCCCCGAGATCCATTAGTAAATGATAGAGAACCACCATTTGCATGCTCCTGGTTCTGCACGTGCAGGCTGGGCTGTTCTCATAGGCTGTTTCAAACTGTGGGCCCAGCTGCGCTTGGGCGCCCTCTATGGGACGTGCTGAGGGCTGATCCACATGTCTTCATTCTGGGGCCCAAGTTGTCATATGAACAAGTATCTGGCTGGCAGAATCTCTCTCTGTGACATTTTGAGGTAAAACAAAAAACTCAGCTGTGCATGCAAGTGTCATCTCAACTTTGTCATGTCCCTTAACATGCCACTGGCCAAAGCAAGTCACATCACCGAGCCCCAAATCAAAAAGCAAAGAAGCCTTTCTGGCTGCAGTTGGATGAAGGCCTTAACAAAAGGCAAGGATATGGGAAGGAGAGCTACTCTTTCATACACTGTTACTCCATCCTCTGCTGTTACCATCTGTTAATTCCCAGAAGAGTCTGTATTATTCTCTAATGTTTTTGAAATCAGATTGTGGGTGCAGGCTAGCCTTTTGTTTGCTTCATGTCACTGTCTGGGAGATCTTCTCCAGTTTAGGAGCATGGGGACAAATGGTAGTGGCCAAAACGAGTACTGATTTATTTTACTAGGATTTTTCCAATTTCAGAGTTTTCTGGAGCTTGGTGTTGGAGAATTATGATTCTTTCTTTGCTTGTGTCTGTTGTTTTTCTATACTCTCTCTTTAGAACAAACAAACCAAATAAAAACAATGAAGACTCCCACTCTGCTCTGGTCGATGTGGCTCCATTGGTTGAGCATCATCCCACAAACCTAAGGGTTGCAGGTTCAATTCCTGGTCAGGGCACATGCCTAGGTTGCAGGTTTGGTCCCTAGTCGGGGCGCATATGAGGGGCAACTGATGGATGTATCTTGCATCGATGTTTCTCTCCCCATGTTTTTCCCTCTCTTCCTCTTGTTGTGGACTGCCCCGCCTGATATTAGAAGCTGTAACTCTCGCTAAGGCTAAGGCTGAAGGAGTGGCCTTGGACCGTAAGCCAGCAAGGACACAAAAGCCTATCTCCCCAGCAGGAGCACTGCTTCTGCTGCTTCATTCATAACTGAACCCCAAAGCTTGGTCGGTTAGCCAATGACGGGTAAGATTCCCCAAGGGGGGAACGACCTAAGACAAGCATGATCACGTGAGAGGCCCCCAAGGAAGGACTTTGGGGGCTACAGCAAAAGGGGGTGATGGACCTTCACCCCTTGGCTTTGACATAGCCTGAGTCCTGATTGCCTGCAGGAAAATCTCCTTATCTCTTGGTTGCTTTAGTTCCCTTGCTCCACCTAAGCCTGAAACAATAACAGGGTGTTGCAGCTCTCTGCTGAAAAGGGCGGACTCCCTGGGTGACCAGGCCTAAGAAAGAACACGTAAAATCCTGTGAAACCTGTTTTGTTTAGAATGCTCTCAGTTGAATGATAAGGGTCCAGGGAAGAAGTAAGTTTGTTCCTTAAAGTTCTTTACAGCTCTTTGATCCTGACTCAAAATAGGCCCTTAGGCTTCCTTGTTATCTATTGTTTGATCCTTACTTCCTGGCAATGTTTAATGAGCTTTACCTGAATTCCTATGCAAACGAAACCAATAAAAAGCCTCTCCAGAGGGGGAATGGGGCGCTCTCCCCACCAGAGAGAGTGGCTATTCCATTCTTACTTCCCCACAGGACTGGGTTGTCTCTGTGTATGTTTTTCTCGAGTGTTGACGAGCCATCCACAGCGTTCTGTGGTCACTGCCGGTCAGTGATCATGACATCCCCTCTCTCTAAAATTAATAAACATATCCTCAGGGGAGGATGAAAAAAAGATGAAGAGAAAAAAAGAGACTCATTTTCATTGCTCAATAATTTAGGCTGCACCTGTTTGAATATCACCATCATCTAAGTGTCTAAAGAAGCCATTCTCATTATTCCAGAAGCTCCCAGTTCTGTGTGTGCCTGTTGAATCTGGGGCGTGCATTTATCCATACTTCTGTGAGTATATCACACTTTGGCTTGTATTTAACTTATTTATTTAATGTCCCATAGAATACGTATCAGATTGGGGGCTACTCCAAACTCCTTGCATCAGACAACACTGAGGGTCACACAAGGAAATCTGAACTATTTCTAAGAAAGCAGAAAAAAAATCAGTCTTTTAAACTTCATGTTTGGCTCTCAATTTTGCACTGTCCTTTTGTGAAAGATGATTTGTCACACATTATGATTAAAATCAAGAATGGGATATTTAGTTGCAATAAAACACTGATTCCCATAGTTTGAGATTTCTCAAACCAGCATCCTTTCATAGCCTTTATAACAACGACAACAGCAATGCTAATAAGGCTTGGGCCCAGTACTACGGTTGTCTGTACTTTATTTTAGTGAATAAGGTCAGTCAAAAAAGAAAAATAAATATTCCACAACTCTACTGCAACTTACAGATTCATTTTCCTTAGAGGCATTTGCAAGCCAAAGGGGAAAAAAAAACAAAACAAAACAAAAAACAAAGCTAAGGGATCTTCACATGATAAAAGGCAATTTAGCTGTGGACAATGAGACAGTGAAAAACGTGGCTCTGTCCTGTCATTTCCCATGTTGTCACCCATTGGCAATAACTTCATCAGACACTGGAACCTAGAAATCATCCCTTTAAATAACTTTATGTTTAACCTACCCACTTCAGGAGCAGTACGATTGGTGCAAAATTTCCAGTGCTGTGGGGGTCAAATGGAAATCTTTGGTCACAGGGAGAAAATAGCTGTTATTTGACACAGAACTAGATTGTTGCAGTTAGAGAAATCCATGCTCTTCAGCTAGTTTACTACCTACAGGAGTATCCTTTGCAGTCATTCCCCATTTAACACCCAGGCCACCACTTATCTAAATGAGTTGCCATGTGGAAAATGTGCATGCACTTGCAGGCAGAGCATCCTGGATGCATTATTCAGAACTCTCCCAGCTACAAGTGATAGAAAATCAACTCGAACTGCTTAAGGGGGAAATGGACTTTATTGACTCACATAACCTAAAAGTCGAGAATGGTCTGACTTCACGCATATCAGATCCAGAGGCTCCAAGGAGATCATCAGGACACATGCTTTCTCTTTGGGGGCTTTGTTTTCACTGCAGTGCCTCATTGCTCAGACACAGTGACAAGCCTGCCAGGGGCTCCAGGTTTACAAGTTGCCTCTCAGCTGTGGCAGAAGAAGGAAAATGTCCCTTTCTTACAAGAGGGCTCCAGCATTAACTTTGGAATGCGAACTCACTGGACCAGAGCTGACTTTGGCAAGGACTGTGTGTCATCCCTGAGCTTACAACTAATCGCCCAAATCTGTTTTGCCCCTGGAGCTGATGCTGCTGCAACCTGCCACACATGAGTGGAATAAGTGAGAAAGAGCTTGTTCCCAAGAGAAGAGCAGAAGATTATATATGTACATACACATATACATGTACGAGGACACTGGGCACACCAACATGCAGATTCCTCTGCTCTAAAACACCTTGTTGCCTAAACCCCCTACTGAGGCTTTCTACCACCAAAGTCATTCCCTCTTCTATGCTCAGTGAAAGGCAATTGACAGATAGGTCCTCTGTGTCTGCCCTTCCAAAGGCCCGGATAACTCAGATCCAAAAGGGTAATGGAACTAAAGATCTCAACAATACAAATCCTCCTAGCAACGTCTCTCCTGAATCAACATGTTCTGGAGGGATATTTCCTCAAGGCTTTTGCCTGGTTATAGGATGCAACCTAATAATATGCCTGTAGTCTTTAAAATAAATTATTTTGCAAAGTTAATTTACAGGAAATTCATATACATATGTGTTGTCTTCTACCTCTATAGCAAGTGTTAAATTTACTCTTTAGAAAGTCCCCAGATAGATCTAGTAGATGTTTCTCCCCATTGACAGTTATTCCATTATTTGTCTTACCTGACCTCTTCCTTAGGAAAACCCTTAGCTCTTTATTAATAGTCAGAATCTAAATTCTAGTAGGCAGAAATATCAAATTCCAATGCATCTTATAAAAACAAAATCATCCTTAGGCTATAAATTAGAGGTCACACTCAGCGATAATTTTAAATACTTATTAGAATTCTATAATTAACTCTTGTTCACTAGTTGACTTCTCCCGAAGAGTTTGTAAAAGAGGGGCTGGTATATACAATGATGCCGCAATACTATTGTCAACCATTTTAAAATTATTATTAAAAAGCTACTGCAAAAAGGTATGTTAGAAGATACAGAACAATTAAACATAGTTCTGTGTCAAATATGAACTAAGGATGCATAAAATCTAACTTTGGTGTAGTTGATCTAACTACACGGAAAACACTCATCTACACCTGTGGTTCTTGAAGAGAACAAGTAGGCTGTTGTTTTTTCCATCACAATCACTCCTCATCTTAAAAACAGAAGCACAATTATTTCATACAATGTGCTATGTAACTATTCAAATATCAATCTTCATGTTCAGCACATTCATGTTGTATTTTATTTTTGAGTTAAATTCAAGCTCAGAAGTCTTTTTTTTTTTCCCAGCTGGAAATGTCTATTACTTCTGTGGTTATATTAAATGTGTTTGGAATTATGATGGTTGTGTCACATGAGTTGAACTACTTTAAATACCCCAATTGCAAAATCCATTGCCTAACAAAACCTGGAGACGTGTGCAGAGAAATTAGTTCAGACAGTTTCTGTCAAGTTCTCATCGTAAAAGTCAAAGGAACAGCAAGAGAGGCTGTTGCCAAATATTTACCCATAAAATTATCAGCTGCTGTATATTCCAAGAGAAAATGAAGAAGTGAGTGTGTGCCTTTAAGGTGGTCGGTTTTGGTATTTTCGATCCTGGTAAATATTAAGGAAGGCGAATATGTATTTAAAGCCTGAGACATGGTATGCTGTTTGAGTGAAAACAAAATGATACACAGGAAAGGAAATGGACTGGAAAATTGTTAAGCAGATTCTTTTTTTTTTGTCCTTGGGACTTAAATAACTTGTAACCTTATCCATCAGTTCTGCATTCAATCAGGTCACTTCAACAAAACACAACACCTGATTTTAAGTGGAATTCCTGCTTTCTCAGAGTTTTGATTGAAGCTCCAATGCTGAGAATAAAAGGTGATCCCAAACCAGTCCACCTCAACTGGGCGGTGGGCAAGCCTCCAGGTTACTATCTAGAGACTCGGCCTCCTTGGGGGTGTCAGTACAAAGGGTGACTTCAGAGCACCTTTGGCAACACTTGGTCACACAGAACGATCATTACAGTTGCTCAGGTCGTACCAGAAATGTTGCAGCCCAGGCTCTGGGAGTGGAATCCCAGCAGCACTGGTGCCTCTGAAGCTCCCAGGTGAGCAACGCCAGTGCTCAGTGAAGTGACACACGGCCCGGCAGGGATCTGGCTTTTCTCTTTCTGTCCCCACGCTGCCCAAGACAAAGGGAGAACTCAGGAAAGCCTGAGACGGCTCCACTAGTGTGCTGGGAAGCTTGGGGCTCAGAAGGATCCCTGACCCACGCCTGGAAAAGTTTACAGGAGGGAGGGCCACGAAAAGTGGCCCCGTGTGAGGAGGGATCAAAAGAACTCTGAAACTTTAGCAGGAAGGAGCTGTACATCTGTCAACTCTCCGATAAAAGCACTGCCTTATAGGAGGCCGGATATGGATAGTTTGAAATAGAGGTATTCTTCAGTTGTTTCAAAAACAATTTCATTTAAAAAATGTCTAAAACTGAGGAAAACTGCATAAGTGGAACCTGTAAACACAAAAGCTATCCAAGGGAGCAATGCCTGGGCCAGAAGCTGAGTCATCATCTCCAGTATGGCCCCTCCAGGTAGCCCTCTGAGCTCCCAGTGCTCAGGACTTTGAGTTAGCCATACACAGAGAACACCAGTCAAGATTACGGCTGTACTCTCCTGTAAAACTTGGTCTTTCTCCTTCTATCCACCCTCCAACTCTGGGCCCAGCGTCAAAGGGACCAAAAACAGATGTTCCTTTGTGGGGGAAGAGGAAGCATTTTAGAATGAGTAAGGAAGAGGGAAGAAACTAATTATGCTATTCCTACTTCTCCAAAATAGTATCTGATAAGGCCTGATCTGTGAGCCAAGGGAAGATTTGAACCCAATGAAAATAACATTTGACAACTGGCCTGTGGGGAATAACCATAAATGGGATACATTCAATATTCAAGTTGTAATCTAAAGGCAAAAATATTCTAATGGAGCTTGTTTGAAGACAGTGGAGTAGAAAAAATAAACTTATTCTGTAATTGTTCTCTTCCTGAGTCCATCTCATCGAGTAAACATGTAACTTAAGTTTCTAATTGCCGGATACTAACTTAATATAAAAAAGGCAAAGATAATTATATTTATAGCGTATCTAACATGTAACGCTGGATTTCTTGTAGAAAGAAAAGCTACATAAGCATCGTCATCACTGGTGATGTGACGGTATATATGAGCAGTAAAGTACCATTCATCCTAAGGACCAGGATCCCCCACACGTGGCACCCACAGATGTTCAAAATGATTTGGTGACTTGGTAAATGAAGAAATACATAAATATGAATTAGTGTATCATGGAGACAATCACTTGCTTATTATGAAGTAATAAAACACATACTTTCTAGTTTAAATTTATTTATTTTTGCTAATTTGAAGTCCTAAAGTCTTGCTTTCTTCTCTCCCCAGCATGCCCACCCCTGCCCTGGAAGCTAATTTTTGTTTTCCTTCTTTTAATTTATTTTGCTGACCTCTTTTCACTCTTACACACACACACACACACACACACACACACACACACAAATGGTTACAAATAGGAGTACAATTAAAATATAAAATGAAGTGACTAAGTCATTTATGACACCCCCTGAAATAGCTCACACTGAGAAGAGACCACCACAGGGGTGAGTGAGAGTGGTGTCATGTGTTTTTCCTGGCACGGTGACCTTGCTCCACCCCTCACCCTCCTCATCCACTCAAGGGAGGGGGCAGGCATTTGCGGCTCTTCCACTGGTCCTCATGGTGTGCCAGGGGGAAGAGGGGGATGGTGGCGGGGGCTGTGACCCAACCCGCCACAGCTAATAGCTGAATCTGTCTAGACCTGAGATTTCATTTTTGAAAACCTCTTTTTTGCAGATTATAACCTACACTCACCACTACCGATCTTATCAGAAACGAATGTGGTATTTTCATCTCCACATGCTTCCCTCCTGTGTCTGTTCTCAACTGGTTCAAAATTCAGGTCAGAAGAGGACTTGCTCATTGGGGACCTTTCAAATACCCCTCCTTTACCTGGACAGATCTTGGCAGTTTAATTCCCTAGGGTATTTGTTTGTTTTTGTTTGTTTGTTTTCCTCATCTTTACCTTCTTCTCTCCATTCTGCTGTCGCCACTGTTACTCTGTGAAACACTGTCTCTCACTCAGAATGTCAAAGTGGCATTTGACCCAGTCCTTACCGATCTCCAGTCTGTTGTTCAACCCCTGCTCTAAAATATCACACTCAATGTTCCAAAAGACAGATCTCATTATGTTATTCATTGCTGAAGAACTTCCCTGGCTACTGGTTACCTTCAGGAAAACAATGACTTTTCAGCTTCTTTCCAGGACAACTGGACCTGCCTTTCCAGTACTGGACTCCGGTTTCCCCCTCACACAGCCCTTCCCCGGGGCCTACCCACGCCTAACAACGGCAATCTGTGCTGCGTTACTACTCACGTGACCTCTGAATTCTTCAGCCTTCGTTGTAATAATCAGACATTCCAATAGATTTCTCACTCTTTAAACAAATGCACACTCTAGCCTGCCTTCTTGACTTGGAGGCAGTTGGTGTGATGGTAATTTTATATCTGAAGTTGGTTAGACTATGGTACCTACTTATTTATCAAACATTCATGTAGATATCACTTTGAAGATATTTTGTAGATGTGGTGAATAGCTACTTGCAGTTGACTACAATTAAAACTTTCCTTCAATAATGTGAACGGGCCTTATCCAATCAGTTGTCAGTCTTAAGATAAACAATGAGGTTTCCTGGATAAGAATTTCTGCCACATCAACTCCTGCCTGAGCTTCCAGCATGCTGCCTACACTATTGACTGTGGATAGTCACATCATGTGAGCTAATTCCTTAAAGTAAATCTCTCAATAGTTAGATAGATAGATGAATGGACAGGTTGTATACAGATACGTGAAATATAGGATACCTACATATTATTGGTATGTTTCTATGGATAACCTGCATTGATTCTTCTCTCTGTTATTTTATTTCTGTCTAAATTTTACCACTCCTGTGTCTTTCAACTTTTTAAAATGTGGGCTATTTGAAACCCTCTTATACTAATTTGTATCTAGAAGATGCACAATAAATACTCCATCAAAGAGAAGAGCAAAAGTATTTGTGATTCCATCTTAGTTGTCCCATGCCAAAAGCCTACTTAAATGATTGTTTTTTTGTTTTTTTTGTTTGTTTGTTTGTTTTTTGTGTTTTTTTTTTGTTTTTGTTTTTTTTTTATAAAGGAGAGTTGAAAGTGTGTGTTATCTTGGGAGACTGAAACTGTGAAGAAAGGAAGCTCTGTACATTGAGATCTATTCAGGACAACATGCAACTTATTCCCTTTCTGAAAAAGAAAAGACCCAACTTATTAAACACTAAGGAACTACAGTTTCAAAGTATGGAAACTGTTCCTTGTCTTCTAATTAATATATGTGAAATATTTTATATATGAGTGTGATTAATATTAAAAGGTTTTCCCTGGCTGCTGGGGCCCAGTGGACTGAATACCGGCCTGCGAACCAAAGGGTCGCTGGTTCAATTCCCAGTCAGGGCACATGCCTGGGTTGCAGGCCAGGTCCCCCACTAGGGGGCGTGTGAGAAGTAATGACACAATGATACTTCTCTCCCTCTCTTTCTCCCTTCTCTCCCTCTCGTCCCCCCTTCTCTTTCTTGAAAATAAATAAATAAAATCTTTTAAAAAGAAGATTTTAATGCAGAGATGTTTGATTACATTTACTTACAGAATCTATCAGAATACAAATATTCCTTGCCAAAACACAAAGATTCAAGTAGATGGTTCACTTGTAAGTCAATACTTTACTTTTTCTGAATTGACAATTTAAAATGTATTTTATTGCATACAGAAACAAACATGTTAATGCAGTTCTACTTAAGATGTGCCACTATTTCATAAGCCGCCTATTTTCCCTCTTCCTTCATGTAAATTTTTCTTAGCTTCTCTTAGCAAAACTGTCATGTTTATACAATTGACCCTTAAATTTCTACGCACCCTCAACCTCAGTCTTGTGCAGTACTTACCACGACCACTAGATGTCACTATCCTTTTGCAAAAACAAACTGTAAAGAGTTGATTCACAGAAAAACACACTGATAACATAATTTATTAAATCTAAAAGTCAACACTGTGAGAAACCATTTGGATGCAGTGAAATTTTAATTACTATTATATTTACTATTTAAAGATGATTATAAGCCTGTCACATAGGGATCAAGCACTGACAGACATTGTCATTGTCATAGACAGTCAGAATTAATGTTAGGGCTTCTAAATAACTTCTCCTCAAATATTTAAAAAAGAGAGAGAAAAAGGTTTCTACATCTGCCATCATTGTCGATGGCTCCAGTGATGATATCAAGGCAAATATCCCCATCACGTTTTACAAGAACTAAATGACAAGATATTAAACATGGCTTATTCATTCTATATTGCCATTTCTCTTTTAGTAACTTTATGCCATGTATCATTTAAAACACTTAATTGTATATATAATTATCATATATTTGTTGCAAAGAAGTTCAGAATATTGTAAGTAACTTTCACTGACTTGCTCATTTGTCAACAAATATTTATCGAGAACTATGATGCCCAAATACTTCTTAGCACTTGCACTATGTCAGCGAGGAGCAAAACCTCACAAATGTCACCACATTGGTGGAATGTGCACGCTCATGGACCTGTGAAAAATCTTATCAATCATAAGGAATAGAAATATATTGACTGAAAAAAAGTGACCTGCCTTTAAGGTCAGACCTCTTCATTTCATCAGAAGATATTTAAAGTTTTAGAGAAACACCAATTACTTTTTTTTAAAGATTTTATTTATTTATTAAGAGAGGGAAGGGAGGGAGAAAGAGAGAGAGGGAGAAACATCAATGTGCGGTTGTGGGGGTCATGGCCTGCAACTCAGGCATGTACCCTGACTGGGAATCGAACCTGCAACACTTTGGTTCACAGCCAGAGCTCAATGCACTGAGCTATGCCAGCCAGGGCTACCAATTACTTTTAATTATTCTGGAACTACCTATCAATAACCCCCAAGTCAAGGTAGCCTCTTTGTGACTAGGCATGAACACCTATTAGAGAAACAATGCGGCAACTCAGCGTGGTATCGTGACGCGTTGGACGTTGTATGGTATGTCCACTCCTTAACTTTATCTCATTTTTCTGAGCCTCCAACGATCCAAAACACAGAAGAAAGTAACTGGAGGAAACAGGAATAGTAGCGAGGGGAAGCAGTGCCCTGAGTGTTTTGATAGTCTCATTTGCTTCAGCGAAGGAAGGACTCCTTCTGCAGCAGCTGCTTGCAAACTGCAGATCCTTCCCAATTCTCCATCTGCTGCTCCCACTTTGGGAAGCAGTTACATGGAGAAAAACCTTTTCCTCGGAGCACTCACACTGTCATCTCTCTTCTGTGCGTGTCCTTGAGGGACAGGAAGTTGGTCCACAGTATTTTTTGAGGACTTTATTCCTAGGAAATGTGAGGAACTTAGAAAAAACATTTTTAAAGGCACAAGGCCTACTACCCAACATTTTAGAAGTACAGAGTTACTGTATGGCCCTGAGTGCTACTATCATAAATTCTTTTTAAGCCTTCCAGTCATAAATGAGATAAATTAATATATGGTTAGCATTACCCATGTACTTATCATAAAACGTCAAGATAAGTCTGGCAAGGAAGATCCTACATCTGATCCTAAAACTAATCTCCATACTTCATTCCTAAAGGAAGACCATATGCTCTTTTTTTAAAATTTACTTTTGTTTACTTACATTAATTTCTCTTTCTGTCTGCCTTTATTTGCAACCAACGTGCTCTCTGATTTATGTTTGTTTGTGTTTTGTTGCTGTTTTTCTCCCAATCAAAATCATATGAGGCCAGAGGCAAGTGTTAGAGACTATTACTATTTCATTCCTGAAGATCTTTTTTGAATTAGGAAAGCAGCCTGTGTGTGTGAGTCACGGCAAAGTGTGCTGGGGTCAGTCCAATCACCAGATGAAAAGGAAACACAATCCTCTCCGCTCCCTCAGCCCTCCATGATGCCACTTCCTTTTTCCCTTTCAGATATGATGGGAGAAAAGCTCTGCCCCTGAGGATTTCCCTCCGTGCAGAATGGACTGAAGTTCTGTTATTTGCGCATTCTGGTGACTTCAAAACGGACAGAATCCATCCCTGTAACTTCAGGGACATCAAAAGAGACATAGAAGACCATTTAAAGTGTTCCCCTGTGTAAAACTGCTGGTTTTCTTTGTTATCTGCTAATTTTAAAATGACCCTTTATCTGTGTTTCTTCAGACTACTTAACTCATTGGTGAAGTCTCAAATTGCTTTTAAACAGGAAAAGAAAAACCAAGAGTCTTTTCATACAATGTGTAAATGCCAAACTTGTTATAGGAATTTCTTGTACTCTGGAGGTGCCCCAAGTAGACAACTTTAATTGGTACATTTCAGAAGAACATGTCATATTAGAGGATGACTCTTTTCAGAAACATTTTAATAATAATAAATAGATACTCTTATTTCGTAAAGATTATTCATCAAATTGGTGGAGGAATAAAGGATAAAAATAATCTCTATGTTCCACAGATCAAGCTGGGAGAAATTATTTCTATCATATAGATTTTTTAAATAATTATTTGTTGTTATTTCAAATAATAGTGCTCATTATTACCTTAATATAGGTTACTGCGTTAATAGAAAATAGTGGTTGCCTGAGTATAGATTGCTTCTTGAAAAGGCACTTCATATTTAAGCACAATGTTATTCCAAGTCTACTCTATATTGAGATAGAGCTGATGTATGCAGTTAATTGATACGAAAACGCTTTTATCAAATATCATCCAATATCACTTTCTTTGACTAGGTAATTGAGATACATCTAACCTACATAGTTAAATTAATAAATAATCAGGAGAAGAAGCGTCAACAAATAGAGACCAAAGTCACAAACTCTACCACTGCTTTCACCACTTAATAACATCTTCTTGAACATGAGGACAATGTAGTATTTGTCGAGTCTCAGTGACCTTAACTAAAGGGTGGAAGTAACCATTCAGTTACTCACTTGTTGGTTCAGAAATATGTGTTAAGTATCTTTTCTGTGCAACATTATACATGTTGTATTTATAACAATGGACTGATATGAAAATTAAATAATAGGGTAGTTATTTCAAAATGAGTACCAAGTAACTACAAAATCATTTTTATAATGAAACTAATTTTAAAATTTTAATTTACTGCATGTAAGAGCATAAAAGAAAAATGGGAACCCAGTGTCCAGCCTCAGAGGACTGTTCAACTAAATCATGCTATAGCCACACAGTGGCCTGTTTAGATTTCTAAAAGGACAAGGAAGGATACACAAATATGGAAAGCCCTTCAAGACCCAGTATTAATGCATAACTGAAGGTATAAAACAAGCTTCTGTGAAAAATATGAAACGATACAGAGATATTTGTATGTATACACACAAGGACACACAATATGTGTGCATGTGTGTTTCTACATATAGACGTGTGTGTGCATGCTTTCTGGTGGGGAGAAGGGATTGTGGGAAAGCCAGTTAAGCTTTCTCCTTCTCTTTTTACTCCTCATATGTGCTCATCTTTCTTCTCTCCCTCTCCTTCCTCTCTTCGCACTCATTTTTTCGGTCCTCCTCTTTTGTCTCTTCTAGTCATGCTTGCATGGTTCACCATTTACTGTGCTGAGTTTAAAAATTAAAGTGTTTTCTCAGCGATGGGATCATGGGCTAATTTAAAATATTTGCTTTCATTTTGTGTGAATTTCTATATTAAAATATTATGTGTAAGTTTAATTATTCAGTTTATCATTGATTTTGTTAGTTTAGTATTGATTTTGAGGATATTGGTAAACTTTAAAACTTTACAAACCGGGAGCGGAGATCAGAGAAAAATAATTCTTGGTGAAACTAATGAATTTGTGGTAAATAAATATGTAACATTTCCTTCTTGACTTTTTCCCTCACATTTCTCAGTTAATTGAGAGAAAATGTTCAAATGGTCATAAATATGCCTTCTATTTCTTAGGTCTTTTCATTCATTCATTCATTCATTCATTTATCTATTTTTCATTCATTTACTGATTTATTTAATAGACATATTAAATGCATACCTTGTCTCAGCCAATGTTCTATGTGATAAGCATACAAAGATGAATAAAACATTAGGTTTGTGCCTTTAAGAAACATAAAGGATCCAGTCATTTAAACTAAAATATCTACAAAGTGTGTCAAGTGCTGTAGTAGACATATGCTGATTGTAGAGGGGTGGGAGAGGAAAAAGTACGAGAGCTAAACCTGCTTTGTGTTGATGTCAGGAATATCTTAGCAAAGAGGAGACTTCAATAGAGTCCTTAGAAGTCACTGTAATCAACTAGTGTGTGAATGGAGCACATTATTTTAGGAAAGGTGATTAAAAGCATAGCCAAGCAGGATTAAAACAGTTTAGGGGAGAGCAAGCTAGTGGTGTAAGAAGGAGTTCCAAGAGCTCAAGCACAGTCTGAGAATTGTATGATGATAACAGGTGTACAACAGAGAAACACGATAGAATCCGGGGAGTTCTGAGGGTCGGGCCACAACGATGCGAGATTAAAGGGGATTTTACTCTAGAAAATGGGAAGCATTTTATACCCATAAAAATATTGGTTCAAAATTAGACAAGGTAGTAACTTTAATTTTTGCTAACCTTACTTTTCCTCTAATTATACATTTTTCCTTCTTACCTTCATTCTATTTGTTTTTACAAGTCTCTTTTCAAGATCTCAAGAAGTAGAATCCTTGTTTATACTTCTTTTTTTTTTAAAGATTTTATTTATTTATTTTTAGAGAGAGGGGAAGGAAAGGAGAAAGAGAGGAAAGAAACATCAGTGTGTGGTTTCTTCTTGTGCTTCCCCTACTGGGGGCCTGGCCCTCAATCCAGGTATGTGCCCTGACTGGGAATCAAACTGGAGATCCTTTGCTTCATAGGCCAGTGCTCAATCCACTGAGCAACACCAACCGGGGCCTTCTTTTTATTTCTATTCTCCCTCAATTTCCTTCTCCTCCTCCACCAGACTTGGAAGGAGAGCAAGTAAGTTAGGAAAAATTCTTAGAAAAATCTTGGCTCTCTTGAAATACATACCTAATTGAAAATGTATATACATTCTAATTTATATGCATATATGATTGATATACCTTCCATGCAAATATAAAATCATAGAAAAAAACTTTGAATATACAGTACATAAAGAATAGGACAAAATTACTGTACTTTAAATTTCATATATTCTGAATTTTTTAATCTTTTCAAGAATATATAATAATAATATTTTTAAAATACCAATAATTTGTTTAAGGTTTACCAATAACGTTGGCTATATACGTGTGTGTGTGTGTGTGTGTATGGGGTTTACATGATATTGTTCCAATTTCATTCAGTGAAATACTTAAGTTTATTGCTTTCTCATTTTTTCTTATTAAAATAAAGCATTAGCATTCATCATGAAATTAGTTTTAGGTTACAGAAATTATTTCAGTAATAATTACAAATAATGCAGCTCAATTACTAAAGTGTACAAAGTAGAGAGTTGTAAAAAAGTAATAGTATGCATAACTAGCTTTTAAGACAAAATGGAAAAAGATTAAAAATTGCATTGTGCTTTTAACTCTGCAAACCTAAATATCTATTCAGCTATTAATTCTAATCACTTCAAAAGCTTTATTTGTTCTTTGGATATGCTTTGTCAGATTTTACCTAATGAACCCACATTTTTCCTTTCTTCCTAATGATTAAAAATATCTGAGGAAACCATATTAAAAATAATTTCATATGCATTCATATAAAATAAAAATATTGAAAGCAATATATACAAAGAGATATGATTTATTGAAAGTCTCAGATTCCAAAAACAGGCCAAACTCCCTGCACTTTGAACTTCATCATGGAAGGTATGCAAACCTGCTTATGTTTAAAGTATATTAATTTTATTATCATTTATTTTTTGCAAAAATAAAACCTTTACAATCTGTATTTATTTGACATAAATGAGAGAATAGTAGTACAGTTTTCGTACAAGCAAAAACTCTTGTCAAGTTTATTTCAATTGTGAAATTTACACCTGTTTCAAAAAATGGTTGAATTGTAAAAACTCATCACTACCCCCACGAGCACAAAAACCCTGAGAATAAATAAGATGTAAGAAACTGGTTTAGTACTTGATTAAATCTATTTTTCTTTGGAAAATGATTTATTTAAATCTGATTATATGCAGTTATTCTGTGTTGCATAAAGTTAACCTCATTATTAGATAACCCAAATGTAATGGTCACAGAAAACTTCATAGGTATGTTTGGGCAATCCCTTTCTCCTTCCCTCTCCATCTCTCTTTCCCTATTCTTCACACTTATTTTTAAAAACAAAGCCATTCATCTGTGATTACCATGAAAATTCCAGAACTGTCTATAAACCATCTTTATGCTTATTTTTTTACTTGAAACTATTACGCTCATGAGAGAGTCAGACTTCCCAGTTATAAATAGTCCCTTCCCTTCAAAAAAGATTGAGGTTCTAAAATGAACTTTTGTACACTTATTTGAATATTCGCTGCTGCCTGCAGGCTAGCTGCAGGTCCTTTTAGTTACCAGAGCTGCACTAACTGACAATATTTTTCTATGACTCTCTGTAGGTAAAATTTTGCAGGCACCGCCTCTAGCCAAAGGTAAGCTTTAGGATAGTAACATAATCTCTGAGGAAAAAATGTGAAATAACCTTATTACCCAAACATCAAATGTAAATACACCTTGCTTGACAATTTTTTGAAATAAGATAATGGTTTCAGAGATCGATCAACATTTATGAAAACATTAAAATTAAGATAATAGAGTCATTTAACCAAATGCATGCTTAAATCAATAAAATCATTTTTATTATATAAAAAAACTGAGCTCAAATACTTCCAATTATGAATAATTTGTCAATTTATGCTTAAAACTAAACTTGAAAAATGTGACTGTTCCTTCCCATCAAGAAACTTTACTCAAAGCCCATTCCACTAAATGAAGCTTAAATTAGTGATGTGTACTTAGATGTAGTTGAATTCAAATAACTCTTTGGACCAAAATATTTTACTATATACTCGGCAAATTGCTTGGTGTTCCTAGGCCTTGCAGTATCACATAAATGAAGTGACAAGGTATTTAGTAGAAAGGGCATTATGTGGAATGTCTCTCCACTTTAAATCAGAATGAACGGTGGAACCATCCTCCGGTTTCAATGTGGAGAATTTAAATAGGGAAACTGAAGAATATCTAGTGTGGTAAATGGAACAATGGCTCCCCCAAATGCCCACATCCTAGTGCCTAGAACCTGTAGACATGTTACCTAAATGGCAACAAGGGTGCTGCAGATGTGACTATTGGTGGATCTTGGGATGGAGAGATACCTCTGGGTGATCTGAGTGGGTACAGTGTAGTCACAGGCATACTTATACGTGTAAGAAGGAGGGTTACAGTGAGAGAGGAGACGAGTGACATGTGGCAGAGGTTGAAGTAACGTGATTTCAGGTAGAGCAAGAGGATGTGAATATTGAATGTAGGTGGTCTCAGGAAGATGAAGGCAAAGAAATGGATTGTTCTTACAGGCTCCAGAATAAGGCAGCTTTTGATTTTAACCTGTAAGTCCATTTCAAACTTTTTATCTCCAGTGTTATTAGGTAATAAATTTGCTTTTATGTTAAGCCAGTACATTTGTGGTAATGTGCTGCAGACACTAAGAGGCAAATGTGGTGATACAGATAGTTAGGAAAGTAGTAAATCTAGATGTAGATTTTATGATTTTTGCCTAGATTCTTATAGTTTTAATTATATATAGCTAGTATTCTATCAATTTTTTCATACATCCTTTTTATATTTAAAGAAGCTATGAGCATATGTGCTCATATATAATCATATATGAATATATATTTATATATAAACACACCTATACATCAATATTCAAAATTCTGAGGCATTTTACATCATGATACTAATAATATAACTCTCATGTCTATTTGTTTAACGGCATCTTTTTAGTTTCGAAGTGTACATGTAGTCTAATTGTGATTTGTTACACTAGCCTGAAAAAAAGTCACAGGAGCAGCAGCAATATAAAATCATAATATTTTATCTCAGACAATGTCAAACTCCCACCTGACCCTTTAGTGAGTTAGCAATGACCAGTGTGAGTGACACATGAGTAGGGCACCGAGCCCATACATTTCCATATATATATATATTTTCTATTTAAATTTAGCTAAAGGAGCAAAAAAAAGTTTACAGTAATTTTTAAATTAAATCTTTATCGTATTTTTTCCATTACCATTTAGTCCCCTTATATACTCCTCCCCCCAGCAATCACTGCACTGCTGTCCATGTCCGAGTCCTTCTTCCTCAGTCCCTCCACCCACTAACCTCCTCCCTACTGTAGCTGTCATCTGCTCTCTGAGTCTGTCTCTGGTTTGCTGGTTAGATCAGTTTGTTCATTAGAGTCTACCTATAAGTGAAATCGTATGTTATTTGTCGTTCTCTGACTGGTTTGTAGAGCAAAAATTTAACTAGGTATATTTACATAATACCTAATTTATTCTTAAAATTAATTCAACCAATTATTGACATATGTTTAAATCCAAAGTTGATTTTATTTTTTCCATGTCATAATTTTATGTATGTGACCGGTACTTCTCCCTAATATTAGTGCACAGAAAGAATACACAAAGTGCTAATTAATTAAAGTTTTGACTTAACCAAAATACAGTAGCCAATGACAGCACACAGTGGTTCACTAGAGGTGGGTCACTGTTGAGAGCTGCACTGACTATGGTAGCAGCTCCAGAATGGACTGTACTGAAAATGATAAAGAACCACAATTACAGAATAGAAAATAGGAGTTAATACTTCAGTGTTGCTGTGTAAAACAATTTACAATTTAGTAATTAACTTCAGAAGTCATTTTTTAATCATTGTCTTATAAATTTGGTAGTTTCTAAAGACAAGTTTTATCAATGAATTAGCAAGACAAACTAAAAAAAAAGTTTCAGGATCCCGTGCAAAATTAAAACATGGAACACCTTGTTCAAAAACTACTAAAACTTCATCATGGTAAGAGCAGAGATTTAATGAAATGCAGGGCCCTTTTGCCCAGAGCCTTGTGCAAAGGCAGAGGCCACACACTTCTACCAGTGGCCCTAAAATGAGGTAGTCACACACTGAAAAGTTTAGGGCTCGGGCCCACAGCCATCTTTTCATACAAAACAGCATACACTCTGTGTCAGTACATATGCCTATGTACAATCTCAAAATTAGATTTCAGAAGGATTTTATAAAGTACCTGGTCTAGCCCTGTCTTATTACAAAGGAGAAAACTGAACCACGCAGCACTTTAATTACATCAGTAGTTGAGGTAAGAACTAGTAACCTTATTGTAAACACACTTAGGACTTTCTCCTGGCAGCCTATTAGTGCTCCTTTTTTCATGGTGGTAGACATCCCTGCTTTCATCATGCGAAACTGAACTGCGCATCTGCTCTAATTCAATGTTTGCAATAGTCTCTGAATGTGTTGTTCCATTCTGCCTGTGTTCAACAGGACAGAGAAGGCCCATGGCAAAGGGAGTACCAGGGTTCTAAGAGATTGCCTGGTGATTGTTATATGGAAGGGAAAAATTAGAAGTGGAGGAACTATTCAATTTGTTTTCGGACCTGGGATGCTTCTGAGAGTAGAGACAATAAAATGTTGGGAAAGCAATGAAAATAGTATTTCACTACAGTGTAATAATGTTTTCCAAAAGTGGTATTTTCTTTATTATTTATATTATTTATTATAATGAGATATATTGTTTATTCATTATACTAATTATCTTATAATTTGGAATGTGCAGTTAGTATTTACATAGACAATTCATATTATATTTATTAAATTTAGGAATAAAAATTAGGCATTACAGAAGCTTTGTTTCTTGGAAGCTTGCTAAAAACAAGAACATGATGTCTCTCAAATCTATGAAAAAATTATATGCAAATTGTCACCAATTATAAGGTAAAATTCCTAAGTGAGACTACATTTTGAAACTCTGTGCATTGCTTGTAACTATCAGAGCATCTGTCTGCTTTTTTATTATGAAATGAGACATTTTACTACTGGATAAACAACTGATGTTCTGAAAAGGGAAGAGCGGTTATTCATTGAATCAATGTTTGACTGGTCTCAGTTATTTTTGTTCTCTAGGTACTACTTGATTATGATGAGCAAAGGATTTATTTCCTCTGCAGTGCAAGCAGGGGACGGAAGGAAGCTGTGTGGGTGAACATGGCTTGTTTGTTTGGGAGAAGCACTGGCCCCGGCTGATAGCAGCGCGATTCATGTTGTGAAGTAGAGTGATCACACAGTGTTCCCTTGGGAATTCATGTCTGAGAACTTCAGTGGCAGATAGGATGGCTGATGGCACTAATTATTCAGTTCTGGTTATTTTCTGGTGCGATGTTAGATTGTTATACGTCAATTTCTTGTATACGGCCTCCCATGTACCCATTTTAGAAATGAGAAGTTCGGTGTTCATAAATGTCAAATCACCTGCCTATAGTTATTTAGATGGAAATTAATGGAGTTGATATTGTCTTAATCAAATGTCAATCTCTTTTCTCCTAATATAGAGGTTCCATAATGGTACTAAAATAAAATTAATTATAAAAAGACAAATGGCTTAATATATAAAATATGCCGAATATGTGAATGAGCAGATGCAGTCTCTAGTAACACAGGGATAAGTTATCTGAAGTATATGTTCCACTCAAAACAACAAAAAAAATACCAGCTATGTACATTTTAAACAATATTTCTGAAGTAGATATTTTAAATATTCTATTTTATTTACACCATTGACTTCTTTTAGCCTTGTTATACATTGTTCAATAGAATTTCTTGGATCTGTACATTACAAATTTTCTTTTTTAAAAGATTTTATTTATTACTTTTTAGAGGGGAAGAGAGAAATGGAGAGAAATATCAGTGTGCAGTTGCCTCTCTTGCACACCCTACTGGGGACCTGGCCCACAACCCAGGTATGTGCCTTGATTGGGAATTAAACTGGTGACCCCTTGCTTCACAGGTCAGCACTCAATCCACTGAGCCACACCAATCAGGGCTTAAAATTTTCTTAAAAATTAGTAAACTCAGGCGATCATTTCTTCAAATATTTCATGCTCCATTTCCTGTCTCTTATCCTCCTTGGACTTTACTTATACAAATGTTTGATGAATATCATCCATACCTCTTAATATCTTATTTAGCTCAATCATTTTCTTCTTTATTTTGAGATTGGATCATTTCAAAGATTCTGTTTTCAATGTCTATTTTTTTTTTACTAGTTGCAATCTGCTATTTAGTTCTGTCAATTTTTTATTGTATTTTGCACTTTTAATTTTTATTATGTCTATTATTCATAATTTTCTTTTTATTCTACCATTATGACAATATTCTCATTAGTCATACAATACACTTGAAAGAAATACCTGTTAGTTTCAACATGAATCATTATGATGTCTATTATTATTGACTGGGTTTTTTTATTCTTGATTATTGATCAAATATTTTTGGTTTTCTGCTTAACCTGTATTTTTATTATATGCTAGATATCTAGAATAATATATTGTAGAAAATCTAGGTGTTTTCTTCTTGTAAGGATCTTAAGATAGTTGCAATGTAATTATTGGCAGATCCTTTTAATCTTGTCAGGCCTAGTTTAGTTTTTTGTTGAGGAAAGTCTCTTACATTTTTGTTCTTAGACATAGGGCATAGCTATTACTGAAGATAATGGTCTTCACACCTTATACAAAGTCTTTCTGGTGTATCACATAAACATCTGTGATGTTCAGTGAAATCTCTCCCTTGTGCCAAGTCAATAAATTCAACATCTCAGCCTCTCCCTGACCAGTGGACACATCTTCACAGTATTTTTTATATTTCATAACCATCATATCTCATTTCCTGTGTTCTGAGTGCTTATTTCAAATATTTTAGATAAATAATATTCACAAAAATATGTATTTTTAGGACATGTTTCTAGGAAGTTTCTTCTAATGTGATTTATGAGGAACAAGGATGAAGAGAAAACAAAAGTAATTGATGACATATTTCCACATCTAGAACCCTGCAGGAGAAAAAGCTGTTGAAGAAAAAAAGTGGGAAATGACTAACATTCATTGAAACCCTTCTAGGGTTTAGTTTTTTTTACAAGTGGCATCTCTCAGAATCTTTATGACAATACTTAGTGTCAAATAACACTTAGCATCCAAACTTTACACACACACACACACACACTTTTCTAAACACTTTTTCCACTTCTTCAAAGCTTGAATTCAGATCATTAGTACCCCAGGGTCCATTTTGTTTTCCTTAAATAGCCTGCCTTTGTAGAATTAAGATATTTTATTGTTGCTGTTGTTATCAGTAGTCTGCAAACACTTTTAGTCTTTCTCTTCCTAGTTTTACTAATCCTTTTTAAAGGCATTTTCCAAAAATCACCCATATGAAAAATAAATATAGGGACCCTAAAAATAATCTTTGAAAGCCTTCTTTCTACTGTTTACCAAATAATAATCTTACTACTGCAGTAAAAAGACTCTAAAATGTTTAATTCTCAGACTCTCCCTGATTGAGAAGTTCTAAGTCTGCTACTATTATTGAAATTATAGACAAAGACAATGTTCTTGGAGATTGGGTGTGGGGCTCTTTTGTGGTTCAGATAACATACATATCATATTTTTAAAAATACCAAATAGACCTTTTTATTATATTTATGCTACATTTTATGCAAAGCTGAGACCTATTAGAAAATGAATTCTTCATAATCCCCTTTGTATTTTGATATTTCAAATTCTTTGGTAGTTTAAGTAGTGCCAGATTTTTTTTTTCTGAAGAGTAAAAAATAAGAAATATAGGTACTAAAAGTTTATATGACTTTGAGTAACTCTAGAATATTCATTCAGACTAATTAGGCAAAAAAAGAATAGTAAAAAGGAACTCAGTTTAAATAAATAAATAAATTTGACAGTAGAAATACAAACACAATCATGTGAGTGAGTCACTTCTACTTGAGACCTCTGGCTAAATAGACACGAAATATTAGTTATGAGAAATATTCTATAATGATAATAAATTCTTTCGGAAACGGGAATTATGTTTTTAGAAGATTTGGGAAAACGGAAATATTTTCTGCTCTTACAATACAGTTTCTACTAAATTCTTGTGATAACAGTGTTTTCAGTATAAATCATTTCAATCTCAAACAGCTTATACTTGATTAAACATAGGCAAAGAGAGAAAAAAAGGACATGGGAAACATCATTGCATATTCAGGCAGCCACCAATTTCTTTCTTGTCTAATTTAAAATGTGCAGTAGCTAATCATGTTTTGGCACTTTCTAACCATCAAAACATTTCATGAAATTATCTTATTACAATGTCTTTCCTACAGGAATCATTAACATGAAAGGCAGTTTAATTGATATGTTTTTTTTTTCTTCCAGCCCCATGGCCAATTAAACAAACTGTACCAGATTTTGATATTCGTCTTTGTTAACTTTTGTAAAATTGTACCTTCTGATTTTCTTATTTGCAAGTTTCAGACTTTTGGTCGGAGATGAATATAGTGCCAACCTTGATAAACTCCCCCAACCTTATTTCTGAACCACCTCCCTGTAATAGCTCTCGGATAGTATTCGTTGGAGTAGGCAGTTGTTATTACACTTGTTTTCTCTAACTCTTCAGTTTCTTCTTCGCCACTAATATCTCAGTGAGGCAAAAAAACAACAACAAAAAAAAACACCTTATGAATGCTGGAAAATCATATGGAGTAGGCAGGTTTCGACCCAATCTGAAGGTTATTCTCTTCCAACCATCTTAGTTTTTGTTTTAAACTTTTACTTTTTAAAATATGGATACATAACTGAAAGTAGAATTATTGTTGCAGGGAAATAAAAGTGTTTTCACCTGAACTTTTAGTACTTTGAGACAATGTTTCAGTGATTTTAATAAAGTCAGGCCACTCCTTTCAGAGTGGGCTGAATGGAGAGTTTGATTTTATCCACATGTCAGTGTGAGACTTGCCTCCACTCTTCATTTTATCCCTGTTCCTGTTACAATTTCCTTCCTTCCTTCCCTCCTCCCCTCCCTCCCTCTCTCTCTCTCCCTTCCTGCCTCTTCTTTTCTTATCTTTTCAAGGAGGTATTTTCCAGAGTAAACACTCTTTTTTTTCCTCACAGGTATATTTAAAATATGGATTGTATTATTTTAATCTCCATCTGATATTCAATCCAGTACTCATGTCTCAACACATTTTTCTACAAAGGGCTGATAGCCAACACTTTAGCCTTGGGGGCCATAGGGTCTCTGTTGCCAGCTCTGCCATTGTAGTGAGAAAGCAAGCACAGACATTACATAAATGAATGCATGTGACTATATTAAAAAACAAATAACAAAACAAACAAAAAAACAGTGATGTGCTGGCTTCCTCCCACAGAGCATAGTTTGCCGCCCCTGCACCAGACCTTTAGAATGGATGCTTTCTGAGGACAGGAGTTTTGTCAGTTCTTCTCACTGTGCTAACCCCAGTACCTAAAATAATAGGTATCCCATTGGAACCTGTTAAATATACACCTAGAATAATACATGTCACAAAATACAGTATCATATGATTTGGAAAAACACTTGGATCCTGTAAAAATCTAAGCATCACCAAGTATTTGGTTTGATGATGAATTACTGTGCTTGAATGATAAAATTGATTCTTTTTATTTTTTCATTTGACTCGGGTGTTGCACCTGGTTTTTATTGTGAATTTGGTTTAAAAAAGCAGGTTTCCTAGGTTAATGTCTGGAGCGATTCGTATATAGTGACATGTTCTTCACTGGTTTTGAATTTGAATTACATGCACTTGTCACACTGAGTTATTTCCAGACATAGATCTCAAACCCTTCATCATGTTTGGGTTAAAGATCTCATTAACTGAGTGGTCCTGCCATCTTGTCTGTCTTTTGAGTCCCTTCACAGGATGGCACATCATTTTCACCTTGATGGATGGGTATAATCCATCAGTGTCTGGTTGCTTGAAGTTATTTTCCTTAATACTAAGCTTAGTTTATGTCGATCTTCAAACCCGAATGCATCGTGCACAGTGGCCAGCAGAAACAAAAATTGTTTTAGAAAATTCGGCTGCCAACCACGTGGAATACCCAACACAAGCCACTGAACCTCAGAGCACTCCTGCTGCCAGCAGGGTTTACGAAGGTGTGATTGCTCTCCCATGATCACTTACTGTAAAGCAAGAGACCACTGGGCCAGGGCAGACTTTTGCCTGCTTTTGTGTACACACACTAACCAGAATAGAGCAAATAAGGAAAAACAGTCCCTCAGCTGGAAGACAACTTTAAAGAAAAATGATGTGCACAGCTATCCCGCCAGTAGCTGGCAAAGCAGTTTTTACAAAACATATTTAATGTTTACAACCACTTGGAGGCTGGGGAGAGAGTAACACTTTGAAAATATGTTTAATGTTTTGAAGTACTCCGTGGCCAAAAAGCAACTCCTGCTAACATATATTTAATGCTTAGAGTCATTTAGCTGTTAGGGAAAAAAAAAAGGAACTTCTTGTTAATTTTTAACATTTATTGCTGATCAGTGGCTGCTAAAGCAATGATCAGTGTAGTGTGGTTTATGTTTGGGGACACCCGGTGCTGCTACAAAAACAATTCATACACTTCTCGCGAAGCCATAACAAAACTGTCAATAACATTGCCTTTGCGATTGTACTGCTAATAAATTCATAGGACTCAAGCATAGGAATAAAATGCTCCCTGAACACAGTCATAACATCCTATGGCCCTGAAAATAGTTCTGCCATGCTGTGTGCTGTGGACACATCACTGCAGACACCGGAGTGATCACCAGGCCTCGCTCGACTTCATCAAAGGTGTTTAAGTGACTCAGCAGATTGCAAAGCAAAAGTCGCATCTGATAATCCATGTTTCTTACAAATCAAGAGGTTGTCTCCACTCATTAAGGTAAAAGAGTACTCTATACTAACAAAAATATAAATTGGAATGGAATGTCTGTTAGGTTTTTAAATGGGTTTGGTGCCGTTTGTAAAAAAAAAAAACACAGTAGAAAATATTGAGGTCATGTGTCAGAGGGAGCGACTATGTAAAAAGGACTCAGATAATTAGCAGGGACCTCTAGAACTTTGGCTTTTTCTCCTGCTAGTTTTCTGAGAATCATCACCAAATTTTAACAGGATTCTTCCCCATTTAATAAGCACATTTTTCCAGGCACATACATTTTCTCCCTTATAGCTTGCAATAACTCTGGGAATAATGCATTTTTATTCCTCATTTGTAGGTAAGGAAACCAAAGCCCAATGAGTCCAAAAACCTGTGCAAATACTTAAAAAGGGAAATGGTAGAGCAGGGAACTGTACTCTTAAGTTCACCCCCTACACCGTGTGACTAGAGCATGCCACCACAGAGTCCTGAGTTCTGTCCACTTTCTCAGTGAAGTCATTTCTTTCCTTAATTGACTGTAAGAATAAAAATGATACTTTCTAGCATGTAAAAGAAGCTTCAAAAACCAGTATTTTAGCAAAAATGAATTTTGGGCTTATCAAACACTTTGAAGGTCATTCTTAGCCTCTAGCATAAAAATTTGGGCAGTTCAACAAATTAAGAAGCAAAAACTGAAAGAAGGATCCCTGATTTAAACACTGTTAATGCATGAGCAGACAATCTAGAGACAGTTGATTTTAGGAACACTTTAAGTCCCTTTATGAATCAAAGAGATGTCTTTCCTTTTTGTTGATCTTCTAGAATAGGTTACTTCTCAATCCTAGCAGGGATGGGGAGAGGCAGGCTTTTGTGCTGGCAGAGATATGGGGATGGAGTTTGGCTGGATCTGCAATGGACCAGAGCAAGGTGTTGGAGCTGGAGCAGACTGAGAAAGTTGTCCACATAGAACTGCAGACAGTGGGTATGAGTGATCCATTGAAGCAGGGAAGCAATCTGTGTGGGAAGATTTAGAGTGCTCATGAGGTGAGCCAACCGCACAGTGAGAGAGACTAAACCATGGAAATAGCCAGTTCAGATTGTCGAGGCTGGAATGGAGTCATTAGGGCATCGACAAGGGGTTTGACTAGCATGACTCAGTTGGTTGAGCATCCTGCAAAGTAAAAGGTTGTAGATTGAATTCTGGTCAAGGCACACGCCCAGGTTGTGGGCCAGTCCTGGGTTAGGGCATGCCCGAGAGGCAATTGATCATCGATGTTTCTCTCCCTCTCCTTCTCCCTCCCTTCCCCTCTCTCTTAAAATAAAAATAAATAAAATCTCTCTCCCTCTCTCTCTCTCTCTCTCTCTCTATATATATATATATATATATATATATATATATACACACACAAACACACACACATATGTGTGTATACACATATAGATATGTAGAGATTTTTATCATATATGGCTCTTTTTTATCATATATATGCATGATTTCTCAATCTCAGAAAACAGAGTTATAAATTATAAAGTGTTGAAGAAAAACTGGAAAAAATAATGGTGTTGGAGCTTTCATTGGCCAAATCTAAAACAATTTCAATATTAAAATAATGATACAGATTAGAACCATTTAATAGAGTAAGAAAACTTGAAACTACACTGATATAATTTTTTTTAAAGATTTTATTTATTTATTTTTAGAGAGGGAAGGGAAGGAGAAAGAGAGAGAGAGAAAAACATCAATGTGCAGTTGCTGGGGGCTGTGGCCTGCAACCCAGGCATGTGCCCTGACTGGGAATCGAACCTGCAATGCTTTGGTTCACAGCCCGCGCTCAATCCACTGAGCTACGCCAGCCAGGACACTGATATAAATTTTAAAGTAAATAATTTGAAAGTGTGATGACAACTGGGTTATCTCTCTAGTTTTAGAATACATCTGGCCAAAATATGTAATAATCATAAAGAGATAAAAAATAAGTTTATAGTAAAATCATTATCTAATGTAGGGAAGGCCTACTTCCAATAGTTACACCATCATCTAATCCTTTTGTCTAGAGTCTGGAATGGCCTTACCAAGGTGGTCCTAATAAATGGAGTATCAGAGAAGGGACAGGATATCAATCCCAAGGAAACAACAACAGGAGTGGTCCTGGGGGTGTACTCCCCCAGGTAATTTTCCAGTGAGACCACATTCTCACCTGAATTGCCAGCTTGACACTACATCCATGGAAGACTTTGAAGCAGAGACACCCAACGAAGTTGAGCCCAAACACATGATTCAGATAAACAAAGAGGTAATACAATTTGTAGTTTTCGACCTTCAAATCCTGGAGTGAGTTGTTACATCATAGTAGGTAATACCATTTTTTCCTTTTTACCGGGTAGTGGGGTACTGCCATAACAAATACTTAAAATGAGAGAATAGTTTTGCAGTCAGGCATTGGCTTTGAAGAGAATGTCAGAATGTTTATTGGATGTTGGACTTGCAATGCAATGCAGGTGAGGGCTTGCATGAAACTAAGAACATTGCGTTGGAATCTGGAGTAAGATAGATCATTATCATGTATTGACAGAAAATTTAGCAAAACTGTTGCCTGCATTTACTTGGACAACAGAAAATGGATGTGTTGATGTTTAAACAAAAAAGGATTTATATTGCCCTGGCTGGTATGGCTCAATGGACTGAGTGCTGGCCTGCAAACCAAAGGGTTGCTAGTTTGATTCCCAGTCAGGGCACATGCCTGGGTTGCAGGCCAGGTCCCCCAGTAGGGGGTGCATGAGAAGCAACCACACACTGATGTTTCTCTCTCTCCTTCCCTTCCCCTCTGTCTAAAAATAAAATAAATAAAATCTAAATAATAAAAAATAATAAAAATAAAAATAAATAAAATCTTTCAAATAAAAGACTTATAGCTTGTTGACTTTAAAGATTCTTAGTCTTTCTAGATGGTAAATGATGGTAAAATTAAGAAATAGTTTCTAAGGATAGATTAAATGCAGGACACATGAAGATTGTGTATTGTCGAAAGATAAAGCCATGGTAGTGACTATAAAATCTTGTATTAAGATCTTAAAAAGATCAAGATAGTCCACTGGCTGACTGTCTAGTCAGTCAAATTCTCTCTTAAGAGATTAGCTGTATATATGGTTCAAGGAGCCTCTCTGCCAAGCAGTAAAGATTCCGATTCAGGAAAGGGCTTTTGCACTCATACATCTCAGTTAGGTCCAAGGTGAGGAAAGACCTGTCTTTAAGATATTTGTTGATTAATTCAGTTAACCCAAAGAAAACTCATGGGATACCCATACTACCTATACAGATTTTAAGAAGTTCCATGTGTAAAAACATCACAAAGTGTGGACTGATAAACAAGAGAGAGATTGTACAGTGAGGGTAGGCCTTTGGACCCCTTGAATTCTATTTGCAGGAAGCTAAATAAGAGAGCTGCTTGGTTGCAAGTAGATGTGATATTCAGTGAAAAAGGAATGATTACTTCAGCAGGTAGAACCAAGATCCCAGACAGTCAAAGTGGGGACCCTGGACAACTATTTCTAGCCCTTGAACCTAACCTAAGTGCTTTCAACATTTACCAGCTAGATTTCAGAAATGTGGTGGACCATTAACTCCTACATGCTGTGCATTGCCCCCACTTTTGAACAGAAATATCTAATGCAGTTATCTCATGCATGTCTGACTATTGTAGGCTGAGTGTGTGTGAGGTAAATAACAGGTCTCTTCAGTATTGCAGGTCTACAAATTAAGGGGAATTAAAGCCAACATATCCCAATCACACCTTGATTTAGATGAGTTTCTGGACTTTGAACTTGTGCAATAATGTGACAAAAATGTGGGCATCCTAGAAAGGGGCTAAGTGTATTTTACATGACAAAAGCAGCATGAATGACTGTGGGCAGATGGTGGAGTGTGGTGGGCAGACCATAAGAGGGTCCTCAATAATAATCCCAGATCCTTTGTATTCATGGCTTTGTATAATCCTGTGCCCTGAATGTAGGCTGGATTTACTTCTAACAATTGAAATATAGCAGAAGAAGTGGTACCTCACTTTCGAGATTAGGTTATAAATAATTTGTGGCTTTGATCAGAGATGTTTTCTCTCTCTTTTATACAGATAACCCTGAAGGGAGCCTGCTTCCATATAGTCCCTTAGTGAGGCCTATGTTGCAAGGGACTGCATGGAAGAAAATTCCTGTCTCCTCACAATTACACCCTTATATCAGACCATAGCTCCAGCCAGTAACTTGGCTGCAACCTTTGGGAGACCTTGACCCAGAGACGCCTCTCTAAGCCACTCGTCAATATCCATGCTCCTGTGAGAAGTGAATGCATGTTCTTTTACACTGCTAGGTTCAGGGTTAATTTTTTTCTGCAGCCATAGATAACTAATACAAAACCTTTATGAAGTAATAAAAATAAACATTATGTGTAATGGGGCAAATCAAAATTACGTTTCACTTGATAGCATACAGAAAGAATACAGCATCACCTCTATGATGTACCTAACAAAGATGCATATGCTGAATTAGGAAGAAACATCAGAAAAGCCCAATATGAGTGTCATTCTTTTTAAAAATCTTCAAAACTGTTAGAGTCACAGAAGTAAAAAACAAACAAACAAACAAACAAACAAACAGTAAGGAACTAAGTAGGAGGAAACTAAAGAGACATGGCATTTAAATGCAATATGTAAATTTGGATTTAAACATTTTGTTATATAAGATGTTATTGAGGCATTTGATGAAGCCCAAAAGAGGTTTAAGGATTAGATTGCAGTGATGCATTAAAGTTAATTTCCTGACTTTAAGCATTATATTTTGATTATTAAAAAAAGAGTGTCTTTGTTTGTAGAAAACGGCCAATATTCTGTCTCTACCTTCCTGGCAAGGACTATGTGGGACACAGAGAAACCACGGATATTGCACCTGCTCCTCTTGTACTACATGGGCTGCTATCTGCAGTCACGGCTGGCTCGTGAGACAAGATAACAAATCTGCTTCATCATTTCTTGGTTTGTCTACTATGGCATTGCCATGAACACAAGAAAATGTGGATATTTATCCAGGTTTCTAAATTATATTAATGATACAATAAAGTAATGTGACGTGTAGTCACAATCTTCCTATTTCTAGTCTGGGATTGGATTATTTAAGTATGACCATGTGGAAAGCATTCTGTTTAATAACCTGCTAAAAGTCTGCCAAAATTCATCTTAGCATTTGTCTCCAAACTTTATGTAAAACAAAATAAAATTCATGTTAAGAAAACAAAGGGAAGCAGTTTAATATTTTTTTTTAAGTTAGCAGTGTAATTCCCTTGCTTTTTAATGTCAGTGGATAAGAGATATCTATTCCACAGGTTTTAACTGGGGACATTCATTCTCAAATTAATATATTAACAATATAATACAATATGTATTCAAAAGAACCAGGTCATTTGAGATAGAAAACTAAATGTAAGCCCCCCCCCAAATATTTTAGAAATCACTAACCCCCAAATAAAAGGCGTAATTGCTTGTGATTAAGTTCATCTAAAGCTTCTGAGAGTCATTCCTATTTTGTGATACATACGCCTTAAATTTTCATATAAAAATAAAGATCAAATAGTAAACAGCACTGCAGGAATGTGTTGTAATGATTAAACAAAATAGGAAATGAAAATATCTACTTAGATCTTCTGGCCCCTCTCTGTTGCTCAGAAAATGGTAGGTCTCCACATAAATCATAATTCTGAATTGATATGTATTAAACATGTCATAGAGACCTGGTTACCAAAAACCCAACCAGCTGCCTCAAAATGGCTTAGCTCAGACAGAGGAAGATACTGTAAGTGTGAACATGGATTTGAAGATGTTAAACCTGCCAGCCCTCCAGGAAAAGTAACTTAAACTGCATACCCTACCGATGCATAATTACCAGACATGGAAGAGGGCACATTACTGTAATTCACTGTTACTCTGGTGATCTTAAAGAATTAAGACCACATTCATAATGACCAAATTTGTCTCCAAGGAGCAACTCTGAGTTGGGGAATCTGGATCATTAAGTAATTTCCTTAGGTCAGAGTAAAAGCACTTTAACTATGAATATTACTTCTGTGGCATACTGGATGTCGCACCAGTTGGTAACAAAGTGACCTTTCTCTCAAACAGTTCATAGATTCACTAGAATTTTCTACAGCTCTCAGGAACTAAATATATTCCACAGTCTTACATGTCTTAAATATTGGTTTTCCTCTGAACTCTTTACTTACCCTACTCACTGCCATCTTCCCTTTATACAATTATGTTTTTTTATAATTTTCACTTTATTTAATCTCCATTCCAGGTTTAATTGTTCATTATCCTTTCAGATACACACTCCATTATTGCCAAATAGACATTTACATAATCAATTTTCTTTCAATGTTATAATATATTTTGGTATTCTATAGTACAAAATTAGCTATTGTACTACATGTAGTTTTGGACTGCTTGATCTTCTCTTTTATGGAAAATGAAATAGCAGCATTCTCAATTATTGGGAAAGAGCAGTTATTTCCTAGAGAATATCCCAAACACGGACACATATATAAAACTGACAGAGGGATTTGCTACACTGCCCAATACACCCCTGTGAGCTCCATCTGGTCTTGACCAAAAATTGCTTTGAAAATCTAAGGAAAATGATACAGGGTTTGCCTAGAAGGGGTGTAGGGAAAGAACATAGAGAATAAATAATTACTGGACAAAATGACTTACAGCAGTGAAGCATTTCCCTGTGGTAAGAAGGGTATGCTTGGGAACAGAGTTCAGGAGCTCTAGGAAAATCAATATGATATCTGGATGCAAGTTGATTTGGTTAGACTTCGGTTAGCTTTTGGTTGGTCACATAAAAGTAAAGGCATCAAATAACCGCAAATCTAACTGGGACTCTTGTATTTTTTTGTTGTTGTTACATGTGCAAAGGCAGGATTGCAGAGAATGGCAAGAATGGTGCATGGCAGGTGTTTAATTTCTAATATTTAATCTGTGTGTGGTGTTTATAATGTTCAGTATTTACTTGAAAAGAGTATATTATGTAGATGCAGTGTATTCTACCATAGCTCCTTCCGGTACCTCGTGGCAGCACAGCAAACAGCGTCTCCACCAAACAGTACACGAAAGCTGTTTTGTTCTCTCACTCACCTAATGCTCGCCTAGTTTTCCAGATTTATTTCTTCCTCAGGAACTAGCAGTGAACTCCTGATGTAAGGGCCCAGACTCTGCAACTACCCTTTATCCTAACTGGCACTGCAGGAGACTTAATTGTTTATATTATAAGAGAATGTTCTAATACCGCAGACAGGTGTGTGTTTGCTTTCAGGATGCTGTTTGGATAATAAAGTGTCATTGAGGATCATGATTTCATGTAAATATCTTCAATTTTCATGAAGTCAGCACCAGGCTAAACCATTTATTACTAAAAAGCATTGTCTTCTTAAAAGCCATACTGTTTCTCAAAATATTACCTTCATTTTTCTCCTCCTGTAAAAGCAAAACACGCTTTTCTAAAAATTGCACTTCCCCATTTTCAGGGTCTACTTTTCTAATAAGATATATTCCAATTGTATTTTTAAATCTCTAGCAACCATAGTACCACATAAAAGAGGCAGCTCAAAAATGTAGCAGAAACCTAGTAATAGATATGCGGCCTTGAGTATGTGCACAAAAATTTTACATTTAGGTGAACTACTCTGAGGTGATTTCTCAGGTTAAAGAAAGAATATGGTCTTTGAATGCCTGATAAGGTCACAGAGACAATTTCAAGTGTATTTATGGTCAATCTATGTGACAACTCCTATATCCAGTAACCTGATTCTGCCCTCAGGGTACGCTGTGCAAACTTCTTGTGTGTGTATGACCCATTGTAAGGGCAGCAGAACCCCCCACCCCACCCCGAAGACTGTCAGACATAGGGAATAGTAGCAACTGCTCACATAAGAGTTTCATATTGTTGCCTGAAAGTGATGAGTAGCTTTAACTTACAAATGTGCTAGAAACTAAAATTCACTTTGGAAAAGCCTGAGGGATTGGCAGTGGTGACAGAGGAGTAAACACTGTAAGTTAAAGCCGTCATTGAAGGTGGAATCCTTAAGTCATCAACCTTAAGATACATATTTCAGGACTTTGTAAATTGTTATTGAAATGTGATTTTTTAAAATTTTATTCATTATTAAGCATCACGACAATACCATGGCTTAATTGTGAAATTATTCTAATAGTAACTGCATAATGATGTTCATTTTCTAGTGTGGTGGCTTAACTGCCACATGTGATCTATAGCCACAAGGCAACACACCCCATTCTGGACCACCTTCAGACTCAGACGTGATACATGCTTTGATAATTTACTTTCAGCCAAGGACTACTACCTGGTATTTGGTGAGTGTGGTGGTGACCTCCAACTATGTAGGTATCTGGAACTGTACTGACAATCAATTTCAGTCCAAAGTGAGTTTTGCACTTAAAGTACAGAGGAATTCTAGGAGTTCAGGGAAATGCAATGATTGGACAAAAGTGAAGAATATTATATATCCTAGATATTTATGTATCTATTTATGTATCTATTTATTTAGAATGCAGCAAAAAGAAAAATTAGATAGAATTTGGAAAAACTAAACAAAAATAATTGTATCCTCTAGGGTGGAAGAGTAATCTTCTGGGCTACAAATAAGATGTTTATATCAAGCTGCAGAAAATAAATATGAAAAGACCTTGTAGCAACTCATAGAATTTTGGTCTGTCTACTCACCCACAGGAGACATTTCGGGGACACTGGCAACATATGGTCCATCCAGAAACTTTGGCTCATTATCATTAATATCCTGCACTTTGATGATGAACTCTGATTCAGGCTCCAGAGGCTTCCTGGTTTCTATGTCCACAGCCTGGGCACGAAGCGTGTAGAAAGGTTTTTCCTCTCTGTCCAGGCTCCTTATCGCATGAATGTCCCCTGTAGTCTCATCAATGGTAAAAACGGTGCCAGCGCCATCTCCTGAGAGGGTGTATTTAACAGTGCCCTCTCCCTTATCTAAGTCAGAATGGAGCTTTAGGAGGAAGGGGGGAGGGAGGGGAGGAGGAGAAAGAGAGAGAGAGAGAGAGAGAGAGAGAGAGAAAATGAATGAGGCCATTAAATGCCTGGTTCTAGGTTAAAAACCTTACTTGCAGTGTAATATTTTATAAGAAAAGTTAAACAAAACAATATGGTTCTTTTTTTTACTGTTTGTCTTTATAAATACAGAAAAAACAAAGTTTGAAAAATGTGTGGCAAGCCTCTGTATATCCCTAAAATTCCATTTATCTTTTAATCTACTTGACTTATCACATAGATAGATCACATATCTATCCATCATCTCAGTCTTCTGTCAATCGCCTTTTTTCTTAATATATTGCAGAGATCAGAAGTAAAGCCCCTAAACATATCAGCATGCAATAAATGCAACTATTTTGAATATTTGCACCTATTTACTCCTTTCATATACTTTTGGGGAAATTTTTTATTAAAAATGCACAAACCTTAAGTGTACTTATTGTTTCATTTTACATACTTGTAATTACAATAAATTTGCTCACGAATACAAAATCCTATATCCTCTAAATATCCCGAAGATAGAAATCAAGAATCTGAATTGAGTGGGAGACAAAGTAAAGGAACTCAGAAAACAATGGGTCTTTTCATTTGAAAGGAGAGGAGTTTTGGCAGACAAGGACAGCTTTGTCATGCATGACACAGGTGTCTCATCTTAACGGACTAACTTTCATTGAGTTATTGAGTATTACTATCCAAGTGATGGGTAGGCTCACTGGTTATCCTTCCATATTCACAGACAAATGGCTTGCTCAAATTCACTTGATATATGAAAATTTAGAGAAGAGTTTTGAACTTCCGTTAATTCCTTCTGAAATTCAAAATGTATAATTCACTGTTGTAGCATGAAAAAGGATCAACATAAATGGCATCTGGTAGAGGAATGAAGAGAAGAGAAATTATCATTGTAATACAGTAAGTCACACTTTTTTAGATGGAAATCCAAGAATTGATGAAAGATAGACCTAGTCTTGGAAATCTGTAAATTACTCAAATGAATAAATATTGTTATATTTATTAAACTATAGAAATATTGCATTATATGCAACTATTTAATAATAGGTATAGTCACAAGTGTATTTTGTAAATAGTTAATGTAATTTTTAAAAAATATGTAGTATTCTTATAAACGAACTGTATTATTTTTTATTCAGATGCTGATCTAAAATATTTTAAATCGTTCTTATTCATTTGGATACAGTATCTGATTTCAATGTCTAAGTTTTTGTATTTAAAAGCTCATTTCAGTCAACAGATCAGTCAGAGGAAAGTGTTAAACTTTTAAAATGTCCATAACCATTTGGGCTGTGCTTTAAAATTTGCAGATAACCACAGCTCTTGTGCAAAATTCTGGGTAAGAATGAGTTCTGTTTTTGTTAATGGTTCAACACCAAAGAAAAGCAGTTTTGAAAGTATTTTAAGTTATAGAAATATACTTTCACAAACAGACTTTCTGGTATTAGTATTATAAATATAAATATAACTATAAATATAAATATAAATAATATAGATACAGATATAGATGATACAGATATAGATATAAAATTAAGAGAATGAAAAAAACAATAATGATATGTAGGGAACTGTTTCACATGGCTTGGAAATGTAGCTCAGCTCCCACCTGGAAAGCCAGTGGAAAGCGAGTCAGCACACAGGACCACATCCACAGAGAGGTTTTCCTGTGGGGAGTCAGGCCTGCATTGTACCTAGACTGCTATGAGACTTGCTTTTGGTAACACTCCCTCACCCTGGATTGAGGCAGCAAGTGCTTACTGTAACTTCCTAAGATCTGTGCTAAACTTCCCCAGTATGGAGTGTGACCAGATCAACCACTTTTCCCCTTGGTCTGCAACATTTTTCTCTTTGAAGTAATTAGCAACATTCTTTCCTTTGTTATCTGTAAAAGGTAACCATCTAAAGCCATCCTGTGCATGGTAAATGAGGGCCATCCTTGATGTAATGTACCCAGAGAAGCAATAAAAGCCTGCCCAGGCAGGGGCTGGGGCACTCTCTCTCACTTACAGAGTGGCCATGCTGTCTGTCCCTTTTTCTTTTTTCTCCACAGGACTTCTGTTTAGTCCGTGGGTATTTGTTCGTAGCAGCCATAACACACATGGATCCTGCCAGCCAGGATCCGCATCAATGACACACTAGATTTTGATTTTTCTTTAAAAGTTTTTGTACATTTTACTCATGTCTAAGAAAAATGCTATGAACGATAGAAGGAAGTTTCCCACCCTGCCCCCCAGTTCTTTACAAACTGCTCTTAAGCATAAGAAGTTTCAAGCATAAAATCAAACTGCAGAAAAATTTTCTCTGAACTTAAGGATTTCAAATTACAAATTTAAACCCTACTATTAAAGTTATTCAACACACTTTGTATTTCTTTTGCCTTTAAATTTATCTAAAGATATGAGACAGGCAAAAGCTCAGAGCAAAAGCAATGGCTTTATAAACTGCATCCATTTTGCCAACGATTCAACAAAAATATGTGGTAATATTGTGGGAACCAAATGAAAATTCTAAATAGGTTTTACAATGTGATCCAAGTAGTTAAAAAAAATCTTCATTTAGCTAAAATCAAAACAGTTTTCTATTCAAGCTAAGATAATAAAAAAGCAAATGTGTTTTCGGCTCTATCCAAAATTCAAATTAAATTCAGTTGTTTCTTCTTCCTCTTCCACCTTTTCCTTCTAATTTAAATCTGAGTTGTATAGAGATTAAAGCTTCAAAGAAATATGTGAAGAAAATACATTAAAATTTGAACTGAAAATAAACTTGATTAATTTAAACCTTATCAGAGGATTAGAATTTTATAGTAACTCATTGCAGAATAATAACTTAAATTGCATACAATAAACTTCATCAACAGGTAGTACTCAAAATTAGTTACTTGGTGGTAAGTCAAGCACGTGGGTATCTGACCTAAACTAGAGGTGTTTTCCACAATCAATTCCAATATTAAATAAATGATGTTTTTCTGATGGTGGGTATTGTAGAATTTTCTTCATATCACATATAAAATAATTTGAATAGAGAATATTATAAAGTGAAAACCCCTTCGGTCTCTTACCTATGGATAACTTCTTTGATCATTTTTGTATACTTTCAGTTATATTATATATAAATAAATGTAAATAAGTACATACATATCTGAAATCATACATATATAAGCATATTCATAGCTCTTATATTTGCATATATTTTTCTGATTATGAATACATATATGCATAATATTTTAAATGATGAATGAGTCATACTTTCAATAATAATATAGTAATTTTTCAGTGTCATTTGAAATTATTCAAAGTTAATTTTTAATATCTGTATTGTATCCATTTAAGGAAGTTATTGGGTTTTGCTTACACTTTTATAAACAATGTGATGAAAGTGTGCATGTTCTACTGTTTAGTCTCTTAAAATAAAAGGGTAATTTATGAGATCAAAATCATGACAGTTGTTATAAAAATTTTTGAATCCTGAATGATCCCAGAAATTGACATCTATAGATGAAATTATTCTTTTTAATCTTTCAGCAAGGTAATTTAATTCAAGTTTAGCTTACACTGCAAAGCTCCTTCTTAGTTCATGTCCACAAAAAGGGAGGGGTACAGAAAGAGGATTCTTGTGCTTTCGTTCATCTTTGGGTTGTATTAACTGGAAAAATAACCTGATGCCATCTTATACAGGGGCTTTAAGCTACAGATCCAGCAAAATAGTAATTCCAGCATAGCCGTTTAAAAATAACAACAAGCAATCTTTTTTTATTCCAATAATCTTTAAAAAGCTGTTTCTGAGTAGGTGCTGACTGTATTTACTGATGAAGCAGCCAACTCCAATAAAATCATCTTTTAGTATTGACGTTTAAAACAAAATTTATCCTAGAAACAGAGTTCCATAAATGATAGATGTAGAAACATGTGGTGTACAGGCAGTTGCTCTGTAGAAGTGGTGTTGTTATTTTCTGATGTTCCCCAAGTCATTTCACATGGAGCGTGAAAATGAGATGCCAAAAGAGGCTTAAGAAAGACACTAAGGACTAGCTGCAGAGTGTAAGTGAAACTGAATTCTAGTCCTTAAAATTTGAGTAAGCTAATCTCAAGTTAAGTATTTACTAGCATCGCTCTGATTATATCTTAGAAACTGCTGCACAAAAAAAGGAATTTATTCTTCTTTGCCCTGAGTTGAAGGGTGCACATAAGAATAGAAAATGCTTTTATATTACTAGGCCCGGTAGTGATTTTATTTTCATTTGCTCTTTGCAAGGGTAGGGGTGGTGACTAGACGTGGGGAGAGAATGGAGTCTGTTGAAAGGAGAAATTGTTTTATTTACATACAGGATGTGTTCAGATAAACTTGCAAAAATGAGCATAAGACAATTTTATGTGAGTTTCTTCTGCTGAAATAATTTTATTATGTACAAAAAAACACATTTTGCTGGATTCTTCTTGGTGAACTAAAAAAAAAAAACTTAGTGTTTCCTTTTTTGCAGTTGTTTAGTTTCCTGTTATGCCAAGTCTGTGCCCAAGAAATCACAGTGGTGACTGAATAAACTACAAACCATCAGTTTTTTTTAATGCATTGCTTATTGACAAATGAAGACTAGACCTAGAAATGATTTATAAGTCTATGCAATGCAAAATTTCTCTCTTTCTGCAGCCACTGAATGCTCAGGAATATTCGACATCTACACCATTCTGCTCCTGAAGGGGACTCATTTTTAATTCCTAGCTTGATGGTTGCTATTTGAGCAAGAGAAATACTACTTTACAAGGTTAGGAATTCCCTTTCACAGCCCAGTGGGAGCCAAGAACTCCCTTACCTGGGTTAGAGACCCAAAGCTATTTGTCATCTGAAAATATTTCAACTTCTATTTAAAAAGTAGAAATCAATTTCAAAAAGGCCTGCATTTCCCAGAGGTGTGTCAAGGAAGAGCAACGAACAAAGGCTATTTGCAATTCTTGGGAACAACAAAAGCTAACGTCTTAGGATATGTTCATTATACATCTGTTGTTAAAAAGACACAGCAGGACCAAAACTGAGTCACCTGTGCTAAGTAAGCCCCACATCACTAAACCAAGTTAATACCTAAATCAATACCTAACCTAAGGCAGCCTCAATTTCTCTCAGGAATGTAACCTTACCCAGTCAAGCAGGAATTACCTGGTCAGCACCAGATAATCCACCATATAGGGCCCCCTTTCCCCTTAGGAGGGGGACCTTGCCTGAGACAATTAGTACTTTGTTAACATGATTTCCTTTTACTACCTGCTTTCCGTGGTTAAAAAAAACTTATTTTCTGTAGTTTGGCAGAACTCCTTTATATTTGCTACACAGGAAGCTGCCTGATTCATGAATCATTGAATGAAATCCATTTAATCTTTCAATGTACTCAATTAAATTTTTGTTATTTAACAATGTTATACAAAAAATATGCTATTCACCTGATGTTCTTTTTATCTTGGTTTTTTTTTTTTGGCCTTAAATATTGCATGTGTGATTATATATGAGCATCTGAAACTAACTAGTTTTCCAGATTGTCATATTTTACAACATTAGCTCACCCAGATTACCTTATATCATTTGGGGGTGCCACAATATATTAAAAGATATTTCTGTAAAAGTCTGAGAGGTCATTGGCATGGTGCCTGGATTTGAAAGGAAACATATTGAGGAGAAGGTTAAAATAATTTTTTTTACTACATTTCCAAAGTTGTGGAACATTTTCCTCTGAGCCATGCTTTAGGTAACAAAACATTTCCAGGCAATAAACTATTTCGACCCAACCGTCAGTGATGGAATCTTTATTTGAAATAAAAGTGAATTATATGTATGATTTCAAGTAGCTATTCCTCAGAACTGGGTAGATATGTATGTTTTATTCTAGATTTAAGCTAAATACTGAAATATATGGGTCATTAATAATAACACATTATAACAGATATATATTTAGTGTTAATTTGTTATTACTAGTTACTATTTTTCTACATTATTACTTATATTACTAGCCCTTACTTAATACCAATCACTGTGTAATAAATTTTATAATCTTTATTTAATTTTTGAACTAGTAAGTGATGTACTAACAAGATAAAGCTAATCAAAGAAATATTTTTAACTAAATTTTAATAGTTCAAAATGTAAAATTTAAGTATCAGAAACAATGTGGTGTGGTACACCCTAACCACATTGCATATGCCTTTAATAACTCTATAAAGCATTCAGATTCAAATCTTAACTTTAATATAAAATATAGACTGATTCACAATCCATGATCATGCACATCAGGCATTTGGGGTTAAAATTCCAAACCCATTTCTTCTTACCTGAATGTTATTGTGCAAGTTACTGAGTTTATTTGGATGTCAGAATCTTCATATGTAAAATATGGATTCTAATAGTTATATCATAAAATTTGGAGGACATTGTATTTAACTTCATAGCATCCTTTATCATTCATTTCTCTCTATTTACATTCAAATGAGCCCAGTACAGCAAGATCTGTTTCCATTTATATTAATTTATATTCATAGGCACAAGAAAACTAATTGGATACAAAATAATGACAGAAAACTCTATCGAGCTTCTACTACTTGCTAGACAACTTTCGATGGCTTTGTAAGGCTAAAACCACTTCAATGTTCAGAACAACCCTGTGAGTACAATCCTATACTTTTCCTTATTTTGGAGCTACAGAAATTGAGCACAGAGAAGCAAGGGACTTTCTCTGAAGATGCGCAAATAGAAAGATACAAAGCTGAGATTCAAGTCAGTTACTCTAACCCCATGTGCCTTTGGGACTTGCACTTAAACCAAATCAACTCTTTAAATTTGATTAATGTAATGTTGTATGTCTTAACTTTCAAAAGTAGGTCTCTCTTGAGAATGACGACAAAAAAATCATTGAATTTTTGGTGAGAGAATCAGATTGGCCGCTGATACAAACCACTCAGAATTGGTTTTGTGACATCAGTTTCAGTAAAACTAGATTGTATTATTATGAATGCATTAATAAAAATAGATTAATTAAAATACCTCGCACTGCCAGTTATTGATTCCAGGAGACACTGGAATAGAGCACATTACTTAGTCCTTCTTAAGGAGACAGGAGCTCCGTTGGGAACAATATGGGTCATAACAACAAAAATATTCACTCAAAACAGTATCTTTGTATAGTTTTGTGCTTCTCAGTTCATACTTTTCCATTGAAAAATTCAATAAGCATATATTATCTATTTCAAAAAGCATGTTATGTTTTATTTAAAATACAAAGTGATATATTTACAGTTAGAAATATTGCAATAATATACAAGGTACCAAATACATATTTGGAACAATTAATATTCATCTAGAAAAGTGTGAATGATATTTATGGTGAAGGGAATATACTTTTATATTAAAATTTCAATTACAACTCAGTTTTTTCTGTTTCTGCATATTATTTACACCATAATTTGCTTTGAAACATACAAACACCCATTACTTTAAAAACATAGTGGAGTAACTCCATTCAGGTAGAGAAACAGTCATCAACACACATCTATTCTCTCTCACAATTAACTAATGGCCGTGCAAGTAGACATGGTCTTGCACATGAGAGCATTTAGGTAGGTGTATGTGTGTTTACAGATTGCGTGTGGGGAAAAAAGGAGAATAAAAGGTATTTGTGTTTTCTTGTGCTCACATATACACATTTTTTTTTCAAACTAAATGAAAGGCTAAGTAGATATACCCACTGTGAAGCGATGCTCTTAAGAATGCAATCTGAAATTACATTATCTGCTTATTTTCAAGGGTGGTTTGAAGGTGACCCATTTTCTACTGCATGTGTTACTGTAGGGATTGCTTTATGTTTTAATCACAAAGCCACCTCGTTGAAGCCTTTTATTTCCTTTCCTCACTTTCTTATACCTGCTTTAAATGGATTTTGAAAGTATAACATTACAAACACAGAAAAAATAAATCCAAGTATAGTCTGTGCTCTTTTTTATTTTTGGTATAATGAGTCAAGCTGTTTTATGTCAAATTTCCTGTTTAGTATTCATATTTCTCAGTCTTATACACATAAATACTATCTTGTTTGTATAGTGTTTAGGAATTAAATATTCAATTTTTGCCCAAAAGTAAGAACAGGAGTAATCTTAATGCTACATTTCAATATATTAATAAGAAAAGGAAACAGTAACTTCTATGTAAGAAATTCAAACTGCAGTAAGTTGAACCTTGTATCTGAATGTTGGTTAGCCACAGATTTACGTTTTAAAGCTCTCGTTATAGACACATTAAAGAAGGAATCATTCTCAGCGTTCACTAGTTTCCTACCAGGGTTAATAAGATTCCAAATAAATCTCCAAAGATATAATAGTTCCACTTTGACTTCAAATATATAAATACAAACACATTCATGAAAAAAATAAAAATAAAGATATCCCTCACAGATGCTGAAACCTCAATTTTGACTGCTTTTAACAAATACATATTATTGGATCCTTTAGTAAAATGAATTTATTTCAGGCTATTACATTTATAGGGGTCAAAGATTTTTTTATGAGGAATTCTGGATTATAAAAGCAGCTGTTTAATTTGACATCAAGTAATACCTTAAATGATAGATAAATCTCTCAATGTTCTACTATTTTTCCAAAGATACTGAATTGCTTTGTTCTTAAATTTTCCTAGCAATTCATGGAATCTGTGGAATTGAGCATGCGCATGTGTTTGCACCACCATTTACCCAAGCTAACACAAAAAGTATAGAGTATATATTTGTATTATTTCCAAAATTAAAATGTAGTTTATTTACTGATCTCTGTTCATTCCTTTTTACAATTTTCAGCTCTCAGTATAACATTGGCTATTATATTATTGTAGATCATAAAACGTTTGCATACTTAATAGAAAATTAAATCTAAATCAAATCTTAATTCTCAATTATGATTCAATTCAGACATATGGGGTGGTAAACAGGATTCTACAATGTTGCCCAAGATTTCTCTCCCGTGGGTATACACTCTCCACATAATCTCCAACTAAGTGAAGCCTATGGATTTAACTCTATGGTTATCCTGCGTGGGGCTGACTTAACCAGAGACCACCTTCAAGCAACAGTCTTTTTCTGGGTGTAGAAAGAGGAGGTCACAGACACATACCCCAGCTGACTTAGAACACAAGCACCCATGTTGATAATTGCCGATGCCGGCGGGTGACCTAGAAGAGCGGAGGGCAGTCCGCACGTCACTGCTGGCAATACAAAGAGGTTGTCAGTTGTAAAATGGCAAGAAAATAAATTCTACCAACAGTGTGAATGAGATTGAAAGCTGATTTGTCTCCCAGGCTCAAGAGAGAAAAACAACTCTGCTGACACTTTGGTTTCAATTTTGTGAGACCCTCAGCAAAGGACCCCTGTCCTGCTCTTCCGCATTTCTACATGCAGAATATGAGTTAATAAATGGGTGCTGTTTTCAGCTGCTAAGTTTTGTGGGAATTTGTTAGGCAGCAACAGAAGACTAGTGCATACAGTTAATTAGAGAAAGCTAATATTGTTACATTTAAAAAAAATATTCATAATAGCCTCACCTGAAGCATGGTACTTATAAAAATATTCATAACAATTTTTATCTCTTGGCTATGTTCCCTGATTTTCTGGCACATTATTTAATTTGTTTGCTTCTTTAATTTTCCTTGCCAGTATCTTAAATCCACTATTTCTAGTGAGCACATCTGTTCCTTCCTTTGTATAAGTGATCCTGAAACAATCCATCCTGTAAACCTAATGCTGTTGTTAATTACTGCATTTTTTCCCTGTGGCCATACTCTGGGCAGCAGACATGTCAGATCTGGCCAATATCAGAATCTGCCTTTCCAGTCAGTCAAAAAGTCTCTGTGTAACTACTAAGAAAGATAGTCTATGCACCCTGGACAACACAATGGAAGCACAATGGAAATAGAAGAAAATGAAGTCTACACACAAAGGGAGACTAAAGTAAAAGAAATAAAGAAGAGAGGGAGGGAATAGTTATGATGACATCATGTCAATTCCAAGGTGCATTCTAACTCTTCCTCATAGAATGAACTTAAAAATCTTCTACCTGGAACCTATTTTTTCAGTCATATAAAAAAATCTTGCTAAGTTCCACCAAAGCAGAATCATCTACTTTCTTTTGCCATGCCATAGGCATTGTTAAATGCTGATTGTGTTCAAGCACTACAGATCTGGGGACAAATCCATCACTAAGTCCCCAGAGATGAACAAATCTAGTCCATATCAAAAGCAGTTTAAAAAAAAGGAAATGTGGCAGATTTTACTGTTGCACTAATTCATCCTTTGCACAATTTGAAACAACTCTGCTTTTAGTTTTACATCAGAGCGAAATGCATCCCAATTTTCACTTTTGAATGAGGGGAAGCTAAGCAAATTCTCTAGGGTGTGGTGAGTTCAGGGTGGAGGGCAGCCCTTGCGGCATGGAAATCGTTGAGGAAGCCCAAAGGACGTGTCGACTGACCCGGTACAGACTGGTTGTGCCACAGGTCTGCTCCCGCCATTCAAGTAATAACAATTAATTAGACTCAGACCAAACACGGAGATTCAGTAATTTGATCACACTCTATACAAGTATTCTCTAAGCCAGCCATTCTAAGCATTTTTTTTAAAACATGGAATTTCATAAAATGAAATCTTAGCAGCTCCATCAATATGCAAAATGCATGTTGAACGAAGCAGGGTCAGTGTTCACAGTTCTCTTCCTAGTCCCCTCCCCCAACTCATAATCACAGCTACACACGGGAGAACTTCACAGTTCACAGAACATACTTGACATTCTCTGCTTGAACTTTTATGAACCCACAATTTAGCTGCTGCCCAAGCCAGTCCCCCACCTTTTGTGGGGAAATACTGTGCTGAACATGATTTCACTTTAATTCTAATTTTTCATTCCTCGCACATAAACAGCACACAAATAATACTGTATTTTAGTTGCAAACAGGCTTCATTTATTGCCTTATAAAACGTTGAGTACTTTTGCTTCTACGATCCTTCTATTCTTGAAGGTATAACAGACTCGTCATCCATTTTATATCCTGAAGCCTTCTCTGAGAAGGTGCCATATCATTAGCTGGTTTTGAGTACCCACTTGCTACTAATGGTGCTTGAAATGTATTGGCCTTGTTGAGAAAAGCAGAATAATAAGTCATTTGAGCAGCCAGATCCTATATCAGTTCATGTACAGAAATTTCTTTAAAAGCTGCATAACAGAAGTTTAGACGATGTCTTTCTTGTCCTAGAACTATTCCATGACCCTTAACTGACCAGTCCAGCTCATTTCATAAGTCCTAGGCTGAAGAGAATGACCACTCAGGCTGTCACCCAATTAGGCTGATCATAGGCAACTATTAAATCAAATGGAAATACTTTGGAGACACGTGTTCCAAAAATATTGTTAATGCAATTCGAATTGTTAAGAAGGAGGTAGAGATTAAGAGAAGAAGAAGAAGAAAAAGGAGAAGGAAAAGGGGAAGGAGAAGGAGAAGAAAACATGGTGTGAATGCAATCAATGACTTTTGTCATGACGTAAAATCAGGCCTTGGGATTTAAAATTCCCTTGGAGAACATTGCTTCAATTACTTCTTTTCACAAATGAGGAAATTAAGAACCAGAAAACCTAAGTGATTTTCTCAATATTATAGAGGTAGTTAATTACAGGAATCAAAATAGAAACTGGGTTATCCAACTCTTTGCCCAGAGTTCTTTCCATTAAAGCAAGCAAAATTGCCTGCTCCTACTTTGGGGCTATGGAGCAATGAAATCAGCCTTATAGTGTTTAATGAATCAGAATGTTACGTGCCTATTTTAAAAGCGTAAAAGTTAAGATAAACTTAGTTTTGTAATGGTTGCAGATAAGATAAATTACATTAAATGCACTGCATTATGATTTCATATGTAAATGTGTAATGGAATTTATATGAAGACAAAGTCAGTACCACCAAAAGGCATCAGGGACTAAGAAGAGATCAATGCTGATCTTACGATGCACCACATCAATTTCAAGGTCCATTAGCGACACAGGAAAAGTAACATGGAGTAAAATTGAACGAGGCCAATGAGTAGACATAAGCTTTATTATTAGACTTGGGTCTGTGTGTGGAGAACAATATATATCAAATGAAATGGGATCATTTGATTATTCATAATTACACTAATCTTTTCTACTTAAATAATTTATAGAGATGTACTAATCATTTTATAAACATTGTCTTCTTTGAGCTCATTAATAATCTTTTCCACTTTAGCAATGAGAATGGGGAACCTGAAGCTTGAGATACTAAATTAGGTCTCCAATATATCACAGCCCAGAAGTTGAGGGACTGGAAACAAGACTCAAGTGAACTAACTTAGTCTAAACAGTGTGCTATTCTTTGCACTGTGTTCTTTATTGTCCTGTAACCTAGTTTGTTTCCAACAAAAAATGGGAATCTTTCCCCCCATTTAACCTTTCCAAAGTCCCCAAACCTGCAAACATGAAAAGGCAGTAATGGAAAATATTGTCTGCACTTTACATTTTTTATCACATGTTATATTTTGTGGAACATAAAATTTTATGAAACTGTAGTTACATGCTTGAAATGGATTTTAAATCTCTTCATTTTCCATGTCACAAGCAAGAGCTGTAAAGCTGAAAAGTTAAAGCTGCAATATAATTTATCTTATCCATAAATAGTTGACTGTACATTATGCAACTTTGAAGTAAACAATGATAGATAAGACTAAGAATTATATTTCTTCGTGGAAAGCTATGTGCAAATAGCTAGAGATGTCATGACATAACTGTCATTAAATCATCTGAACACAGAAAGGAGACTCGAAACTCCCTACTTTTACACACAAAAAAATGTGTATAGTTGGTTCAATGAGTAAAATTTTAGTTTTTTAATGAGCACATGAATCCTTCTTTCCACTCTCCTTACTATGTATGAAAATGTCAAATAATACATATATTATAATAATTGTTTTAGTTTGCATTTCAAATACAAAAAACAAATAAATCTGTAATTTTCAAGCTTACAGATTATATGTAAAGTAGTGGACCTGATTGTTTAGGAATACTTAAAAAGCTCCAGTGTTCACACTTTACATTGTTGTTTTCAATTGAAATGAGAATTTTAAAAGGCATTACATGATATGAAGTCTCTTTGTGGACTGTGCATACACTTTCTTAGCAGGAAATTGTTATAAAAATTGAGTTTTAAAAAAAAGAGTGTTCTTCTTTTGAACTCATTCAATCAGATAGATTGAGCTTAAACACAAGGTCAAGACCAATGTGTGAAGGGGACAGAAAGAAGTTTCAATGTTCGGGGTTTGGATGGTGCTTTACCCCTCCTATACCATGTAACTGTTCCTTTTTCCCTCCCTGACCCAGTGCATTTCTCTCGTGTCAGTAGAATGGATATCCTAGGTGAAGCACAGTTGGTCTTCCAAAAAGATAATCCACCTTTGGTACATTATCTGGCACCATGCGTTCTACTTTTCTTTTTTTTTTTTTTCTTTCTCATGGCACATTGAAAGAGTTATATTTGCAATATTTTATGTGCATCTAAAATATTTTTTAAAACATCACACTTATTCAATTAAATATTTAAACCTTAAAAGGGGCTTTAGTTCTCCATTTCCATTCACAAAGCTTAGATGGAGTGTTTCTCCCGTTTACAGTTTGCAGGGAATTCTTTAATAAAGCAATAGTGGCTATTGATTTATTTCTTTTTGAAAAAGCTAACTTGTATTTACTAAGTTTTCTTAGCTGACTCTCCTTTGTTCTTTTTCAAGTAGCAATTAATTTAGACATTGTTCCACCATAAGAAAATTGTTCAAAAACCTCCAGATGTTTTTTTTGTTACATACTTTTATTCTGGTCTTAAAAATGAAGCATGGGCATTTAAAAAGCAAACTGGAGGTAGCATCTTCTAACATTCCCATCACATCTAATATTATATGATTCAAAACACGAGGCTAGGAGCAAATAGAAATGGACTCTTGTTCTCCATTCAGAATGCGAACCTGCTGATCTATCCCTTCAGGTTTGATGTCCCATCAGTTCACATACACTGTTTTCACAAGAAATATGATTTGATCTGAGAAGAACTGCAGCTGCCTGAAACATATATTCCCAGAATGTGTCTCTAAGTGTACTGTAGCCATTAAATGTCTTCCATAATGTCTGTGATAGATCTTACTATTAGCGAACAATACCAGTTAAAGGCATCTCTGGTCTAGCCTACAGGCCCCACCTCACTATAGAATTTTCCAGTCGTAAGTGTAGATAGGTCAATCTATTAAGGTGTCTCTCAAAGCTCTGAACTCAAAAACAGTTAAGGCTTTCTTTTTAATTTATTTTTATTTTATGCATATCCAATATAGGATAGTATTTCAAAGCAGACTTTGGAACTGAGCTGCCTGAATCTGGTGCTATGATCTTGGGCAAAATAGTTAACTTGTTATGTGTAAAATGGGAATAATAATGCTAGTTGTTAATAATAATAATAATAATAATAATGTTAGTTATATAAGATAACAAAAGTAAAGTTTTATACAGATGAAAACATAAACACTACTAAGCATTAGCTACTATTTCCTTCCAACTGCTTGTTCCTATTTTCTTGTTCCCATTGTCATTGCTGTTATGACTGAGGTTTAGTCATGTTTAAACTCCTGCCTTCTGCTGCTTATGCTTAATGGTCTTCTGTTCTTTTACTCCTGTATAGATAGCATGAGCCAACATTATGTGTACTCTATCTATGCCCCATGGGATACTGAGAATGGGATCTGCCTAAGATCAGTGTTCTCTGTAAGACAAAGTAGGTCGTGGGGCACGTGTAGGTCTCTGAGAGAGGAGAGGACTGTTCACAGACATGCACTTTGAGCTGATTAACCAAGATCGAAAAGCAAGGGGCTGGACTAAACCTCTTGATTCTTGTTGTTACAACTCAGTATTGGTCCATCACCATGACTGTTTCTGGGTATAAAGTGACCTAATTACTGTTGATGCAATGCCCATTCATAGCGTGCTAACTGTTGCTGACCAGAAATATCGCAGCAATCAGAGGGACCCTCACATCTTTGCCATATAAAAGAAGCAAAGATACTACCTTCAATGTCTGAGTGAGACCAGAGTACTGCAGGGATATTTTTCCTGCCATGCATGTAAACACAGTCAAGGTACAATTCACTTTACTAGATTTTTCAGTTATGAAAGCATGTTTACACTCTATTGAATATTTAATTTAAATAGAGCCTGTAGCACTTCTTACTATCAGCCAATTATTTACTTAGAATTGTTTTCTTACATTATTAGAAAAAATAATGATCAGAAAAATTTCATTGATTTGAGAAAAATGCAATTTATCTGATAATTGTGGATATCCTCTATGCAAAAATAACATGCTTACTCTAAAATATCTCCCATTGTGTAAATTCGAAAACAAATGCCAAGAGATATTACCAATAACTTACCAATCCTACATAGCTAGAAAATAAGGAGTAAAATTACAGGTATAAATGACTCCACACTCTAAATTTTCCACCTTTATTTGTTGCAACTTTCAGTAATTTATTACTCTAGAACATTAAATCATAAAAAACAGCAAGATATGTTATCTTTGATTTGACTAAGGCTATTTTTCCTTCTGGGATCTGATTGCAAAGTTGGTGGTACGGTAGTCACTGCTACTGGCCTATTCAGTATTTATTTCCCCTTTCTACTTATTAATATGATTCTTCCATATTAATGAAATCTATTACTGATGGATTCTTTCTTGGCTAGCAGTGTGACTAGTTAAAATGCTCATCTCCCATGGTACTCTGGAGCTGGGGTGGATATGGAATTCCATTTTGGCTAATGGGATAAACATGATCAAAACTTTTGGGACTTTCAGGAAAAACTTTTTAAATGGGCACACTTATCTGGAATGTAGGTTTTCATGCTTTTCTTTCACATTTCCCTCATTTTTTTTTTTCCTTCTCCCTTTCCATGTTTGCTAACATAATGGTGAGACACATAGATGCTACTTCAGGAAGTAGAGAAGTAGAAGAAATAGAGAAGAAAACAGAAAGCTTAAGGTGATGGATAGGAAAGTTAAAAGTCCTTCTTTATGTTATCTTGGGCCTGCTTAACCAGACCTAATATTTTGATCTCTGTACTGTTTTTAGGTCTTGTGGGGGGTTTTTGCACAGGACAAATAAATCTCTACTTGTTTATGAGATTATAATTGAGTTTCTATTCCATGTCCTAAATTCTAACAGTAGATATTTTTCTTCATGCAATAGTATTTATGTTTGTAAAAATTATTAATAATTTATAGTAAGAATCAAGTCTCTGTAAACATATATAAAATACTCTTGAACTCATTTAATTTGCTCTATAAATGCTCAATTGATAAATAGAGTATAAGAATAATCTAAACATTTTTTAAAGAACTTAGACTATTTTCTCTTTGTTTTTAAGATTTTATTTATTTATTTTTAGAAAAAGGAAAAGGGAGGGAGAAAGAGAGGGAGAGAAACATCAATGTGTGGTTGTTGCTCACATGCCCCCTACTGGGGACCTGGCCTGCAACCCAGGCATGTGCCCTGACTGGGAATAGAACAGGCGACCCTTTGGTTGGCAGACAGGCACTCAGTCCACTGAGCCACACCAGCCAGGGCTAGAATGCTGTGAACACTATTGATTGTACTATTTTACTTTGCATTTTTCTAAACATCTTATTCAAAGAAAGCTGTATTAAAAACTCTAATAAATAATAAAACAACTATTTTATAACGAATTTCCAAAGATAAAATCTAAGGGGAAGCATCTATAATGGAAACACAGAGCTACGTTTTGCTGCAAGTCCGGAAATAAGTCTGTGTACTAATTTGCATAAAATTGCTTTGAATCTTGTGCTTAATAATGCCATATTCATTGTTTAATTATATTTTGTAGCAAATATAAAATTTGTATTTTAAAATAATAATCAATTCTTTTTTAAAATTTCTTCCCCATATCTTTTTGGCAATGTAGTTAAAATTCAATCACACTAATTACAAATTGCTTAGTTTTAAGCTATCTATTTGAACATCTGTATATATGTTTGAACAAAAGTAATTTTTTTAGGAAGGGGAAGAAACATGGCAATTTTTATTGAGAAACTTCTGATCAATTATTTTAGTACAGAATATTGTATAAAATCTGGTCATAATATTTCATGTTTTTCGACTAGTCTGGGCACACACCATGTGCTAAAATATTTCATTAGCCTGTAGAGACAAGATATGCTGGGCACAACAGTATGGAAAAAAAAAACAGCATAATGAACATTGCATAAACTCAGATTTCCTGATTAAAGTGCAATTCTGTGAAAACTGACTGGGAGGGAATACGAACAGAGGTGCTTGTTTATTGGCCACTCTGAGACATGTTCTAAACTCATTAGTAACTGACTCGCATCTGATTGGCCTTGTTTGAACATTATTAATTGCACTTTCAGAAATAATATCATATAGTTGAAGAAAAATATTCAAACAAATACGAGCTTTTGATTTAGTATATATATGCCTAAAAAGTGAATATTTTTCATAATTGTACCCAGGTGGGAACTATATATGAGTGTTAAGGGATATTATTGCCTGTCAGAAGATTGAATTTGCTTTTAGAAATTTATGAATAATCTTTGCCTTATATAGTAAATAGCATTTTCAGGATGATGCATTTATAGTAAATGTGTATAACAGGAACTATAATCTTCACATTATTTCAATATTTATGTGAATAATGTGTGAGCTAAGGGTAATATCAAAGTTTTATTTAACCAGAATTAATAAACACAGTCAACTCCCACTGTTAATTAAGATATGATTATTTTATTTCATTGCTTTCTTATTATCAAAATAACCTTAAAAAAATCTTCAAAAACAATCATTAACACTTGAAGTAAATATTCCACTTATAGGTCCAGTAATTTTGAAGATAACAGATGTATTTAATCATGACTCTATTATATAAGGAAAGGCATGGAGAATATATGAGAATAAACACTCTTATTGGAAATCAACTCTTGAAATTGATTCAGCTGCATTCACAGCGGGTTGTCTGTCTTTCCAACACTGCGGGAAAGAATCATTTCAGTGAATGATTCCAGGGCTGCATTGCCAGGGCTCCCAGGGTGGGTAATTGACACGTGCTTGTATGAAGGAAAAGTAATTGACTACAACATGGAAAATAAATGTGGAGATAATAAATAATTTAAATAGCAAATCATAAAATCAGTACTTGACTTTCCAAAAAAGTACGGTAATGTCCAACCAGCTCAAAATTAGAGCAGCAGGTGCAGAATAAAGCAACTTGAGTTCCTCTCCACCTTGCCTCCAATAAGCAAATTTGTCTTACATAAGGTAAATGAAAATATAGTTTAGTTGATCTTACTCCTAATAAAAGTTTACTTCTACAGAATTTTGTGGATCCATTTGATTTTATTCTTAAAATATTGCGCCTGTGTGTTTCAATGCATGTATTGTAAGTCACATATCATAGTTATCACTTCTTTATCCTGATTAATATTTACCCGAACAAAATTATGAAGACTGCATTGCTGTAACATCGATTTGTCTTTGGGGCATGGTCCTGAAGGAGGGATGGTCTAGTAACATATTCTAAGAAATCCTTTTTTGTCTGGCAAGCCATCTTCTATCATCGTGTCCTCTTAGAAGCTCTCTGTTCAGTGTGTCGCATGCTTTCACAGCTCATAGCTCCTCCACTAGTCGTACACAAGGCATTCTTTTCACCTCACTGTCAGCTTTTTAAAAATTCTTAAAGGTAATATTCCCCAATATCCATCTTCATTATTTGTATATAGCAGTTAAGGAACTGTTCATTTGAGGGAGGGTGGTTAGTTTCATGAGTAAACGAATGAATGAATGGTCAGTAGGCCCCCAAAACGTTAGACTTTTTCAGAACCAAATCCCAAAGTACAAATATTTAATTTTTTGAAATGTATTATTAAAAGCATCTTTCTGTGTTCAAATATTTTTGGTTCAGAATTATCTTTTTTTTTTTCTCCTCTTTTCCCAGAACCTCCAAATGGTAAGGATTTGACTAAGAACCAGATGGTCTAAAGCTGTAAAAAGCTCAAATTCTGGATCTACACTGAACATATTTATCTTCTTATCAGTGAATGAAAACTACAAACACCCTCATCAAATCCCCCAGTCCATTTTCATCTCCTTTTTTCCAATACAACCAATCATTCTTATCTTCTCCCTGTTCAATATCAAGCTGAGAACATATGGTCTTGCATTTTCATAAGACACTTGTCAAAAGTCAATTCTTTCGTCACTCTGTCTTTTTGTAGGAACTGTTAAAACTGATTGTGATGCCAACTCTCAGTAAATACAATCCACAAATGGAACACTCGTGGAGAAAGGCAGGGACGAGCGAGCATTGTTGGCAAAGTAAATGGCTCTTATTTCAGTCAGTTAAAGCTAAATCCTTGCAATGGCTTTCAAGTCCCTTTGTTTTTTGGCCCTCACAGCGTATTCTCACTGTTTGCTATGTCTAATCTCTTTTCCCTTGCTCCCTGGGTTCCCTGTGCACTGGCCTGCCAACTCACAGAACTTGTACCGGCTGGTCCCTTGCCTAGAGTGCTATTCCCAGATGTCTACATGACTAACTCTTGCAGTCAACATCATTGCTCAGATATTACCAAAATTAAATATACTTGAAAACCCATTTTAAATTGCAACTTGCTCTCACCTGAACACTACTGACCTTCCTAAATCTCATCTACTTGTTTTTTCAATAACACTAGTCACCTTTTGACATGCTATGTCATATGTCCTACCTGATAGTTCTTCTTTTCTTTTCTGCCCTGCTAGAATGTAATTTCTAAGAAATCAGGGATATTTGTATGTTTTATATACAAATGTGAATTAGCCAGTCAGAAAAGTTCTTTGCTTACTAAGATTATACTATAAGTGCTTTATGAATTAATGAATAAATTTATGATTGCTACTCCAAATGTCTTTTTAAAATTACCTGAAATTGTACATTTTGTCAATTTGTTCTCCTACCTTCTGCAATGATTATTTCAAACCTGTTCAGTTGACTTCAAACCTCTAGTCTCATCCCTTTAGCAGGGCAGCTAGATGGGGTTATCCAAGTTCTCAGATTGGCCCAATCCAGTAGAAAAGCAGTCAGTCCTCTCTACCAGCCTTTGAGGCTGTTTGCCCTTCAATTTTTAAAATCATCTTTTGTTGGAGTCGGGGATACTACTCTGGCCTGATTCTCCTTCTGCCCATCTGAGCCTCTCATCCATTCCCTTTTCAGGTTTATAGTACATCTTTCTCCACCTACCGAAAAGCCATGTCTGCATTTCAGGCCATCTTATCTTCTTAACTGAAATAATTTCTCAGTCCTGGCTGGAGTAGCTCAGTGGATTGAGCACGGGCTGCGAACCAAAGTATTGCAGGTTCGATTTCCAGTCAGGGCACATGCCTGGGTTGCAGGTCATGGCCTCCAGCAACCGCACACTGATGTTTCTCTCTCTCTTTGTCCCTCCCTTCCCTCTTTAAAATAAATAAATAAATAAAATCTGTAAAAAAAAAAAAGAAATACTTTCTCCGCTAAGGCATTCACTTTCACAGCTTTGATCCTTATTAATACACTCAGACAACCCATTCCTCTAAACTTCTGCTTTTAAGTTTCAGACATCGAATAGGAATATTACTGAGTTTAAATATGACATTTCTACATATTGAGCCCCACGTCTCAATACTTTAGTAAATTGGCCTCCAGGCATAATGTTTACAAACTAATAAATGAGATCTGGGGCCTTGAGTCAGACACTGGTTTCAGTCCAGGGGATGGATGGATCGATGGATAGATAGATAGATAGATAGATAGATAGATAGATATGGCATTATTCATTTTCTTATCTTCTCTGTTTCTCACTGTCCTCATCTATAAAATGTTACACTATCCGTAGCTAGCCTAAAGGGTCACTCCGACTATGAAAAGATACGATGCATATAAAGTGTTTACACAACAATAGACTTGCCCCAGTTCTTCAGCAAGGGTTTTCTGTTTTCATTATCAAAATTTATCTCATTATGTGGCTTATCCTCTTTCTTATCACACTTTAAAAACTTTTTAAAATAATGAGCCATTTTATTTAATATTGGAAGAAATTGGCCTACAAATAATAAACAAATAATTTTGAGAAGAGAAACAGCTTCAACAATCTGTTCCATTCAAAGTCACTGAACTTACCATTTTAAGAAGGATCTCTCTTAGACTGGGAAAAATCTATTAAGATGAAATAGCTAGAAGAAGATAAGGAGACTAATAATTTTAATAACAGACAGAACTAGATTCAGACTGTCATGAATGCACACAAGATGAAGATGGTAAGCCCGAACCACAAAGTAATCATTGTTGTTTCTACTCTATTTTGAAAAATAAGACATGTTGGTGTCTGTACCAACTGTTATGCAAATCTAGACCAAAGAAAATATCTTGTCGTAATCATAACACATTCTGGTCTTGTTTAATTCCATTGTTATTACTTGCTGAGAATTCTTACAGAATAACTTTATAGAGATAAAAATGGAATGCACTAACAACTAGGCAAGCAGCTGAGAGAAGAAATTCTTCCTAGATTTCTTTCATTTATACTAACCACCCAGCAGCTAGGCTATATAGTTATTTGTTGATATTTTCAACATATATTCTCTTGTCTTGTGACTTTTTAACATTTGTATCATTGTATTGTTCATTTGTCTACTTATTTTAATTTGCCAAAGAAATGTGTGTGTCTCTGTGTGTTTCACTATATGTGAAGGGAGATGGAGCAAGAGAAAGACACCAGAGACAAGAGATAGAAAGAGATAAAATAAGGGCCAATATGGATCTATATTTACTGGAAGGCTAATCCTATGAAGGCAGTGGGCTTTTCCTGTCTCCCTTGCTGCTGTATTCCCAACCCTTCTGTATTCCTAGGGCTCCTTGGCACCCTATGGCCACACAAATAGAGTTGTTGACCATGTGGTAGGAATTACAATACCTGCCTTACAGGATTATTGTGAAGAGGAATGAGGTACTTATAAAAGCAGGTGGAACTCTGTCCAGCATGTAATATGCACATTCTTCAAAATGTATTTTTTTTGTTATTAAACCACTCAAGTTTTACAACCACTTCAAATTGGATTATATATTTGGCTTTTTCTGTCATCTTGCTGATAGTGACTTTTGTCTTTTTTGTTGTTGTTTAGGTTTTTGCTAGAAACTCTTTTCCTGGGTAATTTATCCAAGGAAATCGGATTTTTTGAGGCCTTGAGTGTAAGGATTATTTCTCAGCAGGTGATTTGGGGTTGCATTTCTCCAGTATCTGGGATAAATTCCAACCTGTGGTCACATGTTAACTACATGTTTGGCTTGCAGGCTTTCTGGAGCCACTATCCAGGATGAAGGAAAGCCCACGGATAAGAATGGTCTGGGGAGTTTTCTCTTTCCTTTTCCCACACTGAGCAACTTTCTGAGACTGCTGTGCTTGTCTTCCACATGCTTTTATGGGGTGACACGTGCTTAATTTTTGAAAGTTTTACCCTTATTCAAGAGTACTAATCTGAGCTATGACCCTCCTTGTTTTTTTATCCCATACTTGTGTACGGCCCATTAATTCTCAGACTCTAGCCTACAGAGACATGATGGCCATAGAAATGAACCATTCAGGTCTCTTTCAACAGAACGTGATGCAGGGAACCAAGATGATTGATTGACCTTGCACTTGCCCTGCATTGCCGTCAAGGCCATGCTCTCCTCAGGAAGTTCCCCACTAATAACTAAGCGAGACAGAACTATTAGTGCCAAACTCTCCATCTGCCTGGCCAATAATACCTTTTTCAAAATTGCCCTGTCATCTGAGGGTCTTCCTACTCATTCTTCTTCCTTTCACAGCTATCAGATATCCATTGCATCGCAAAGACTGTCTCTCTTCTTTGGTTGGATCTTTCACATGCATTTTTCCTACAAGTCTCTTGCACAAGTAATCACATATTGGTGATTAGAACTGACACATGCAGGAGATACTATTCTAGGACAAGCGTAATTCTCTAGAGCAGCATTACTTATTGTCTCCACCAAGCATTTACTTTATATCAACAACTGTGCAGTAAAACACAAATAATAATAATAATAATAATAATAGTAATAGTAACAAAACATTTCATTTTGAATGCTAGGCCTTCTAGGAAAAATATTTTTGTTTTCCACATTGCTAGAAATGAACCTCGATCCTATCTTTTCCTTATCAATTTAAAATAATGAAGTAGGCTCTTTGGCTAAAAAAAACATTAAATGCACTAAAGAAAATTTTATATAAGTTCTTTTTATCTTAACTATTACTTTTATACTTTTATTAGAGTATTACCTTTCCATCATATTGAAGGGTGTGTCAGTATTAACCTAACATTTTCTGAAATTCTGATAATACATAAATATGACTGCATCTTGTGCTAACAAAATTAATAGTTTGCAAATGTTTCCCTACTTCTTCACCTTCTTTCTATGCAAGTTTTCATATCCAGATTCCTTTCTCCTTTTTTCTCTGACCATGACAAGGTTGAACTAAATATTTAGGACTATTACACCCCCTTCTTTTTTAGTGTGTGTACTTCGTGAGCATTGGATTTAACCAGGGTTGACTAAACTAGGCTTTTATTCCAGTTGAGCACCCCATTTCACCCAAATCATGAGTGTGCTTTGCTTCATGGAACTCTATTGCTTTTTTTCCCCAGAACCAATTATGTCTTAGCTAATCTCTTGCCCTTTTAATGTTCCCTGATAGTTTCCAGAATAAAATGTGCAAACCACTAATGCGTTATTACTCCCACTTTCTGGTTATCCTACCATGGATAAGGAACAAAGATTGTCTGTCTCCAGTTTATTACAAATTCACTGTTCTTGATCATGCCTAATATCAAAATTTTCTTTGCACTGGGTCAACAATATTTTCTGTCAACTCTGTTATTTAACCGTATGTCTCTCATAACATACTGTCTAAAACTATGTACATATAATTACAGAGCATTGCCAACAAAGGACCTCTAAAACTTATGACTATTTACTATAAAAGTACATTTTCTTAAAAATTATTTTAACTGTAAGGGTATTGTTGATGACCATTGCTTTTATTACTGTGTACCCTCTTAAAAAAAAAAAAACAACAAAAAACTAGTGGGAGCTCTGGCTGGTTGTGTCTCAGTGGATTGAGTGCCAGCCTGTGAACCACAATGTTGCTGGTTAAGTTCCCAGTCAGGGCACATGTCTGGGTTGCAGGCCAGGTCCCCAGTAGGGGGTGCATGAGAGACAGCCACATGTTAACGTTTCTCTCCTTCGCTTTCTCCCTCCCTTCCCCTCTCTATAAAAATAAATAAATAAAATGTTAAAAAAACTAGTGGTATATACTCCCTTATCTCATTTAAAGGAATGATTTGTCATTTTACTGAACAAAAACAATTATGCATGTGCGTGTACACATGTGTGTGCATAGGCTTGTGTTTAAATTCTGGAAAGTCTGATCATATAACTGTGTCATAGTTTCTAAAAGCAGATGAGAAGCTTAAAACCTCATGTGACACCGCTTCTAGAAAATAATTTCTCTTGGCTTGGATTTTATATAATAACTTAATCCCTGATTTCATAAAATATTCCTTACTCTGATTTTCTCTCTATTCTGATATCCTCTCTCAATTAATTGTATTTTATTTTAGCTTTTTAAATTATATGCAATTAAAAGACACATTAACCCTTCCTGAAAAATACATAAATAAGCAAATATGCACAAAAGATTAATAATCTATATACAATGTAAATCTCATTTTTATATAATCTCAAACTGTATGCAGTATTTTGCATTTCATGTATGATTAGCATACATTTGTTTGCCAAATAAAGAACACTAGAGTTTTAAAAACAAAATCATTTTCGCAATATATTTTGTGTGTTTTAAAGAACTACTAGAGCCCTGGCTGGTGTGGCTTAGTGGATTGAACACAGGCCTGCGAGCCAAAGCATCGCTGGTTTGATTCCCAGTCAGGGCACATGCCTGGGTTGCAGGCCATATCTCCAGTATGGGGTGTGCTGGAGGCAACCATACATTGATGTTTCACTCCCTCTCTTTCTCCCTCCCTTCCCCATCTCTCTGAAAATAAATAAATAAAATCTTTAAAAAAATAAAGAACTACTAGAGTGTATAATCCTGGCTGGTTTTAATCTCAATAAAGTCAAGTAAGTCTTTATTATCAAAGTACAGACTAATGGTTTAAAAATGAACTACATTCAATATTTTCATATACATTTTATGTAACAAAAATGCATTGTATTTTTGAAAAGTAATTTGATTATTAAAAATTAGTCTACACATCTAGAAACATCAGAAAATGTCTGCTTTTGGAGCTTCTGATGAACAAGTAAACTGGGACGACAATGGCATATAAATTCATTTTCCATTGTTTGTACTGTATTTTTAAACATCAAAAAAGAGAAAAATGAAGTATTGAACATTTTGCTGTATTATAGATTTTGAATAATTGGAAACTTTGGTAGACTAGAAAAATGTATCACAACCATGACGAGGAGAATAAGTGATTTGTGATATGAAAGAAAAAATGAATGAATATATCATGAATACCAAGTGAGATCTTTCAGCCGAATGAAAAAGCTAATCATTGTCTCTCTAACTTACAAGTTCAGTCTTTTCTATTTTAAGAGTTAACTTTATTTGTCTTTCAGCTGACAGCTAGTTATAGGCGAAGAGCTTTCACGCTGATGATTTACAGAACTGCTAAAATGTCTATGTGCGATTCCACAGAGAATTGTAATGGACTTTGGAAGAACAAAAGCATGAAAGATGTTTCTGTGTCTTTAATCCATTATATTTAGTCGGATAGGTTATATAACATTTAAAAATGGAGAATGAGAGGTTGCCTGAAAATCTTGATTTTAATGTAGCCTTTGTTACTTAACTGGATATGTAGCAGATTTTATCATTACTCTCACACTATTTTCTCTGTTTTGCATGAAGATGGCAACATTACCCTTCTTTCATGTGGATTATTATAAGGTCAAAACTAATTAATGTATATGTACATATAACTATTACTTGGTTTTCATTATTTAAAACTATTAAGTGAACCCTGACCCTCATGATGTAACAAATGTCACCTGCAAGTGCTTATGCAGTGTTCTCTTTATTTGATACAGTTTTATCACACGAAAATTTTGTGACAGTTTACACCAAGTTACAAGGTGTCAGAAGAGGTGAGCAAATGACATAGGTGTATCAAAACATGAGCTAAAGTGTACAAATGTTTAAGAGCTCATCCAGAGGGTCACACATGCTTCTTCTTCAATTCTAAAACTATAAGCAAACAACTAGAACACAAATGAGTATAAATTCCAATAAACATCTATGCAATGTTCCATAACACATGAAGTATTTAAGAGTTTCCAGGATTATGGCCTCTCATATTGGCTGGGCTATATCATCCATAAAAGGAATACACATTAAATTCCCATTTCTTAGCTATTTTTTAGAAGAAAACTGTACGCCAAATGAAAAGAAAACTTGGTTGTGAGATTCTACAAGTGAATACTTAGACCTTTCAATTGTTTTTTTCCCCAAAGGCTAATTGATTTTTTTATTAAGAAAACATAGTTTTTTTGGTGTAGTCTAGATGTCTTTTGTGACTCTCATTTTTAAAGTTTTTCTTACTTGAATATATCTCTGTTTTCAGCATTGGCTTCTAGAAAGACTCATGAAATAAAGAAAGAGGAGGGATTTTGCATCTTGAGACAAGAACTTTTTTAATTATGTGCAAGTGAAATAAAGGAAGTTCTCTGGTCTCCTATTGCTTGGAATACCCCATCACACCATGTATGTTTTGACAATAATGAAAGTTCACTGGGTGCATGTTGATTTAAATATATGAATTTTCAAGATATATATATATATATATATATATATATATATATATATCGTAAACCTATATCTACATATTATATTTCAGTTACATTAAATGACTATCTAGGTTTTACATAGAATGTGTGTTCCTTTTCTATTGAATAGGTAATAAACATTGATAGACAAATCCTTTAGCTGATGGTACAGGTTAGAAATAACTGATTTATTTAGAGTCAGTTAGGACAATTTGAGCTAACCATGAATGAATCAGTGTGAAACAACACCATGCAATAGAGCCATCTACAATGCAAACACAAGCACAGATACAAAATGATTCACAGTGTAAGAAACATTTAAATCATTAATGATGTCATTCATTTACCTTCCAATTATCTGGCTTATCTGATCTGCCATGGAATCATTTAATTTAAAAAATTACAGTAAGCACATTTTGACCATTTCAGAATCTGATGGTATATTCCCCACACATGTCTATGTTTGATGGCACTGAATTGCAGAAAAACTGATGTGTATTAGAGGCATGCACTTTAAAATATTTATGCATAATATTTCAACATTTAAATATGCATACATAAGACCTATGTAGCCACTGTGAAAATGCTATAAATACCAGCTCACTCATGAATATCATGATCACCTTCACTGTAAATGGAAGGCAGCAAAAATCATGGGAAATTTTCCAGTGACTTACAGCAGGAGATAAAGCTGTAGAAGTATTTGCTTAACAGTTAACTGCGAAGCAATTTGTTTCATTTTCTGCCAGTTCATTTTGTTTAATTAGGAAATAGCATTAACTAACTTTGCAGTTCAAAAATCACTGCAAAGAGAAAAGAGGGTCTTTGACATACTGTGTCTTTCCTGCTTAAATATATATATTTAATATAATAATTTACATATGCTAAATACATATATAAATTATATATATCATTTAGTGAGTGTTTAGTACACATTACTGTGTTGCATTATTTTCTCTGAAAGTAAGATGTTTAAATTTCAGAATGTAATAGCTTATCACTATATATATATATATATATATATATATATATATTGCACCAATTTCTCTTAAAGTCAGAGCTAACATAGCATGAGGGAAATGTAATTCAACTAGAGAAATGAAAATTTACATTTTTTAAATCTCTGAAACTGAACACTGATTCTTTGGAAATGATTTGCATTAATAAAGCCTGTCAAAATGTGTTGAATATATGCAACATTTAGACAAATGCCATCATTATCTCTTGCTCAGATATGGTTTAAGGCCCGTGTTCATCCTGCTCTTTATCATATCATCCATGCATGTTAAGACTACGAATGACTTTCAGCTACTTACATACATAATCATGATATAATGTCTGTGGCTTTATAGAGTCTCAGCATAATGTTGTACATAATATTTTTCCAACTTTGTTCTTTTACAGTGAACAGATAGTTATGCTGGAGATTTCTGAAGCAAATAATCAGTATGTATCCATTTAGCTTACAATATCATATTGAATGCCCATGGATGGTCAAAAAAAAAAAAAAGGGCAGCCAACAGATTTAGTAGAAAACATCACTTGATTTCCTACCATATGCCTACAATATGTGATTAGATTTTTAAAGGTAAGTGGAAGGAGGAATTTGTATGATAACACCTTATTTGCTAGAAACCTATTACTATCTCATCGTGTAGCAGAATGTCAGTTATACAATAGTATCTTCAGAATTATATTAAGAGCCCTGGATGGTGTGTCTCAGTGGACTGAGTGCCAGACTAAGAATGAAAGGGTCACAAGTTCAATTCCCAGTCAGGGCACATTCATGGCTTGTGGGCCAGGTCCCCCAGCTGGGGCATTCTAGAGGCAACCACACATTAATGTTTCTCTCCCTTTCTCCCTCCTGCTATGTCTAAAAATAAATAAATAAAATTCTTTAAAAAATAGAATTATATAAAGAAAATTTGTTCTTAAGTTTTGACCATTGATAACAGCTAGACAGCTAGATTAATTATAAAGTCATTGTTTTGAAATTGCTGTTCTTTGATATTTGTGGTCATTGATTACATTGCAAAATGGAAGACACCATGACAGTTTCCTCTGATCGCAGTATGTGATCTTCCTAGGTGGTCAGTAGCAATGGAGATACCCTTCTTCGAAAGTGTAAATGAAGCACTTTTGCAACACTTGCTATCCTGATTGAAGGATTGCCGTCAGGTGCGTGTAGGCCTGTACAAGCCAGATCATGTGCCATGTTTCCTGTTTACCCTTAAAGAATCATTTTTATGAGATGTTAAAAGTTGTCTAGGTCAATCAGCACTCAGTGTGGGAATATGACACACACCAATACCTGCATTTATCTGATTCTGCTTCAGTAAATTTTGCTCTTCATTGAAGGAAACCTTTCCCATGGATAGATGAGTTTGACTGACTTGTCACTGTATTAGCCATAAAAGTCATTATTTTTCTCAGTAAATGAAGTTATTGAAACCACATTTATGAACCTTGCTTCCTTTCTGTGTTAGACTCTGTTTCTATGAAAATTGCCTCTGTCATATCCAAAGAAGATTTCAGCATCTGTTTCTCATCTGTGACCCACCATCACCGACTGACTGACTAGATCACGAGTGGACACCTGGCTCAATATGGGCCACCATGTTATGGGCCACTCAGACTGAGGCTAGCATGTGTCAACCGAGCCTACTTTCTCCTATTTTTTCTCCTTTTCCCCTCAGCTCCACCTTCTTTTGCAACTCTCCCTTGAACCCGACTAACAATAACCTTGATGGCTTCCAGAAAGGATTGGACCAATGATCAGAAAGAAGGAATATCAAAACCTAGCAAACAAAATCAATGGCTCCACAACTTTGGTAGCAATTAAGATGAGGAAAACTGTCCTTTGAACTAGCCCATAAAGGCCCATGTCCCTCACCTGACCCTCCTCCATGAAAGCACCAATCTGGCTGTAGAGGAGATCAGCTGGTTTCTAGATGCTCCTGACTGTGTGGTCAGTTGAATAAAGTCTTCCACCTCTATTTGAGTAAGAATGTGGAGAAAACTTGTTTTTAAATTTTCAAAATGTATCTATTTTCTGTGATTTTTGGACTTGATCATAAAGAGGCTAATCTCATGAAATGCCCTACTATTTAATGGAGAAGATGTGAACTTTGGAGCCCAGAATGCCATGCATTTAGAGAAGCAAAAAAGTAAAAGAGAGAGAGAGTTTGAGATGCACGGATATGGGAATATCTGAATTGCTTTAATTTTTTTTTTTTTCATCTGAGGTCTGTGTTTGCTTTGGTTTTTACCATTATTGAGTCCAGGTTATCTGCTTTTCTTGGATATTAAGAAACTGCTGTGTTTTTCCAATATATATCTTTGCTTTCCTCAAGTAAGCTAGTGTGCTTTAATTTCCAAAATCTAAAGTAACTTAACAGACAGTTTAGAAAAGACAAATTTTCTCTTTTTTCCTCTTTATGATAAATATTGATAAGTGCTTGCCTGAAAAGAGGCTTATGAGAGATCACCCAAAAAAGACTATTACACTCATGTTTATTTCAAAACTTGAAACATTTCAAAACTTTATCATAACAAAACTTAATATAATCAGTAAGAAAGGATAAGGCATCAAAGTTGCATTGATGAGGATTAACTGGGTAAATGTAACTCAAAAGAACAGCATGAGTTCCATGATGATATTCTGCACTTGGTCTACCTGAATTGCATGCATTTGGGCACTTAGTATTATTTGTTGAGTAAATAAATGAATGAACAAGGATGCACAAATATTCTTGAGACTACAAACCAGGTTGTCTGAATAGAAGTAAGACTATATAATTTTTAGAAGTCAGACTTTTAACTAGACCTTGCATAGATAAACAAGGGGCTTTGTTTATGATTGTTACATGAAAACCATTGAAATATCTTTCACACAACTACCACTTCCCAGTGTTATGGAACCAATGACTCAGTGGTAACATTCATAAAGATATGATTTAATGTAAATTAGGGCTTTTGTAGTGTTAAGTACAAAAATGTTCTAATGATGTGCTGAAAAACATAAATGTTTCAATGTTTCCTGATTTTATCAGTTTGATATATTATTTGAGATATATGGCCAGCCTTGTCTTGCCATAGGCCCTGTTCTGTATGTGGGAGAAATACCTACAACAGGTGATATCTTTGCCTTTATATGCCTTCTGTTTAGGTGAGAAGTATAAAAGTGAACATATACATATATTCTAAAAGTATATTTAAGAAATTAAAGAGTTATATTTAGAAATGCCTGTGCTGAGTGCCAGAGTGGGTACCCCTGACCCAGGGTAACTGCACCATTTGTGAGCAGACACGTAACATTTCACACCCCGCCTGAAAGAAAAATGCATGGATGTAAACATTTAGGATAGAACGACCGAAATAACCTTCTGGGAATGCAAAATAGTTTGATTTGATGTGAGTTTCAGATAAAGTTACAGATATAGGATTGACAATGTTGATGGTAACACTGTGGAATAACTACTTTTTGAAACAGGATACAAGTCTGCTCAGGCTACCTCAACAACATACCACAGTCTGGGCGGTGTATACAACAGGAATTTATTTCTTATCGTTCTGGAGTTTGGAAAGTCCTAGGTAGAGGTGACAGGGAACTTCATTCCTAGTAAGAACAGCCTTCTTCTTGTTCCCTCATATTTGAGCTATGTATCCTCTTTCCTCAGCCTTTGTGCTAGAGTGAGGAAAGGAAGGAGGGAGGGGAAGAGAGAGGGAGGGGGGAGAGAGAGAGAGAGAACCCCCCTTTCCCTAATAAATCAACAAAATCTATGGGATTACAACCCCGCCTATTGACCTCATTTAAACTCTAGGTGGCCCTATCTCCAATAGAGTCACGTTAGAGGTAGAATTTTAACATTAAGATTTTGGGGTATATAGTTTAGTCCATGGCTTAGGAATTCTGGTTAACTCTTCACATGATGTATTGGTTTAAATTATTTCAAACTTTCTATAAGGTAAGGATGATTAATAACCTTATTTTAAGTGTTATTTTAATATATTAAGCCAGGCGGATAGTATTTTTCTTGGGGGAAGAAAAGAGGAAATGGGATCTGTTAAAAAAGGAAAGGTGAAACAAACTGCCGAAGATGTGAGCAAAGTAGGACGACTCCAAGGAAATACCGAGGCATCAAGACTACTTGAAAAGTCAGAATAGACATACTGAAATTACACAATATGCATTTTGAAAATAAGACTCTAACAAAACTTTTAGGAATGGTTTCCGTAAATCCTTCCTTGATTCATAGGTAGGAAAAGAGCCACCCATTTGTCAAGTGCAGGGGTAATAAGAGGAAGTTGAAACATTTCACTTGAGGATGGCTTCTTGGTTTCTAACCCTCCTTCAAACCGCTGATACCGGCCTCAGGGGCCTGTCTGCTACAGAAGCCACTTTGTCCAGCTGCTGAACTGATGGCCCAGGGAGCCGTGACCAAGGACTTCCCCGTGATCCTTCTCAGGATCTCATTTTGTCAAGAGAACAAATCACATGTCAATGAAAGAATGTGAGTAAAAACAGCAGCACACTGGGGAACAGGAGATAAAAATGGTGCTCAGATTGAGTACAGTGAGTCAGTGGCCTCCTATGAGTGAAAAATTATATAGATCGTATTGGCTTGATCAGTCCTAAGTGCAGACAGATAATTGGTTCAGTTATTAGAGAAAATAGTTACAATAGCCATCTGGCTATTCACCTTAGACATCCTATTATGAATGAGAATAAGTTTATTATATTATGAATAGAATTGATAGAACAAGATATTAGATATGGCTATTTTACTCTTTTAAATAGCCATTGAATATTAAAGCCTGTAGATCTTCTTTCTATCCCATAATTTTCTTGGCCCTATTACATAACTTTGATTTGAATCTAAAAGCCAGATTCCAGGAACCACCAAAAAATCAAGTGATGTAAACTATTCCAGTAGAAGTTATCTGATTTACATCCCAATAACATATGGACTTCATCTCCTTGTTTTAGCTCCATTCCTACCATAAAGAAAGACTAAAGTACGACAAAATAATCCAGGCTGTCTCTTTCCTTCCATCCTAACCAATCTTCCAACAGTAATTTTAAAGAGTGACTAGAGAAACTTAAAAAAAATACCCCAGCTGTTAGATCATATTGCCCTCTCATTCAACCCCTTCAATAGATTTTGACTGCATATAGCATAACATCCAAATCTCTTCACCTGCAATGCTATGCAAGATCTGCACTTGACTTCTGTGATTGCATCCTGTCACACTCTTCCTCATACTTACCAACCACCCAGTGCATTCGGATCCTATTAAAATCTAGATCTTGTCTGACTTAGCCATTGCCATTTGTTTTTCTACTTTGTAGAACTGCTTTCTCCCTCACACTAATGAACTTTATAAAGGATGTTTTCCACTTGGGTGTCATGTATTTAAGTATCCCATTATTTATTTTTAATTATAGAAATCACAGTTTGCCTAATAATTGGTGCATGGAAGTAGTCAAAGTCATGTGTTGAATAAACAAACACACAGTTTGACAGTTTGGGAAATATATTTCAATGATTAGGGCAGGGTCTCTGGTTTCCTGGAGCTTTCCTTCTCTCTGCTATGTATAAAAAGCTTTCTACAAAGCTAAGTGGAATGAACTAACACTATGATTTAAAAAAAGCAGACTGCAGTGGAAGTCAAGGTGGAGAAGATACTAAATGTATCATGGAGATAAAACATGTCTTCAGGTGCATATTAAAATAAGCCTGGCTAATACATTAACTCATAAATATAAGAGGTTAAATATAATAACAGTTTAACTTACATCAAGTTGGCGATGTGTTTCAGGCATTCTAGGAAAGGTTCTTCCATGGAATAAATCTAGATGGAGCCTAATGTGGTCCTGTCATCTCAACACGTGCCTTTCAAGTTACTGATGCAGAGGAAGACATTTCTTAAGCACACCACCTCAACTTATACTCATTGGCCAGAGGTAGTCAAGTGATCCCACCCAACTGCAAAAGGCCTGAGAGATGAGTGGGGAGCACATGGGTCTTCTGTGATCTGTAAATGTTTGGGGTGCCTTGGGAAGTGTTTTTGAGTATTCAGGTGAGGTAAATTTATTGACAAAGTGAAGTGTCAATGGTGATTATTATTTTTGTCAATTGAAAATATGTTACTATCTTTAAAACTATACTATGTAGTGGCTACAGATATAGAAGATAGTTACGTACTTTTTTCAGAATCTACTGTAGCATTTTGTCCCTTATTTAGAATGTTGCACCTAATATATCACAACAATCCTTTAAGCCTGTGATATAAAACTGCTTATGCCCCTTTGACTTGACTTTAAATTAAAAAATAGCAGACAACAATCTTCATTTAATTGTGCATTTTCTTACTTAAAGAGACACTGAATGCTTTTTTAAAATCTAATGAAAACAAAACTACTCAACTTCAGTAACATAAAACATCATTGGGTGTAAAAGCACTCTTACATTACGTGAAAAATTAACAGGAATCTAATCAACAAAACAAAGAAACAAGGAAAATATAACCAAAGACACTGAAATGGAGAACAGGCTGACAGTGACCAGGGGGGAGAGAGGAGGAAGTTTCAGGGGAAAAGGGGAAGGGTTTGCAGGAATAAATATAAAGGGCACATGGACAAAAACAAGGGGGGGGTGGAAATGGGAGGGAGGTGGGGAGGTCTAGGGGAGTGGGCTGGGATGGGAATAAAAGACAGAAAACCGTACTTGAACAACAATTAAAGATAAAAAAAATACCATTTAAAAATTAACGTGAGTGGAACGATTTTAAAGCACAGCCTGAGCAGCCGTTTCAGAGGAAGCCCTTGTATGTCTTGTTCCTGGAAGCTTCAGGATGTTTGGACCGGGCATAATTACCTTCGGGCTGAGCTGAACCAACAATGTCCTAGAGCTGTTCACAAGGACTGGTGATCACAGACATTACTTTAAACCAGTAACCAGCTGTGTACAGTTGACATGTAACCTAGCTTGTTAACACCAATAGAAATTCTTTTCTTTCATTCTTGTAGTTATTACTCTTCCTTTTCTCATAAAACTACCTTGCCTTCACCCTGAAAATGAGATATAATTTGAGCTTCTGTCTGAATCTGTGACCCCAAATTGCAATTCTTTGATCTCAAATAAATGCTTGTTATCTCTTATTCTGGCTTTTTTTTTTTAAGGTTAACCATTAGTAAACAGAAAATCCAAATGTGTGCAATGGCTGGTGCCCTATTAAATTATTTTAAATTTTTTAAAATGTCTTGTTTGACATTTATACCAATCATTTTATTTTGTCTTTATAAAAGTCCAACTAAAGAATGGGAAGGATCATGTGCATACTGAGCGAGTACAAATTTCCTGCCAATTCTAATGGGTTCCCAGTGTAATAAGAAACGAATGAAAAATCCAATGACTTATCTAATAAGCCTGAGACTAAAACACACACACACACATACAACACTACCACTATAGACCTGACTGATCGTGTGTATATGAAAGGAGGAAGAGAAAAAAAATCACCACCAGCTTTAAAGTTTTATATCTTTGAATTTAGAATTCTCGGAATCTAGAATTATGGAATTAATGACACATTGACCTTGGCTAACAGAGAATATATATATTTTTTAACAAACGGAGTTTTTCTTCTTGATTCTTTAGATCAATTAATGATAAATCTAATAGAAATACAGATACAGAGTATCTGTTATAGAGAGATATGAACATTCTATGCAATGTTTCCATCTACCTCTATACAATATATGTTTTAAATTATTGATATAAAGCATAAAATACATTTCTACAGCCTGAGGAAAGGGAAAAAATGGTTTCATTGCAGTAAATGCATGTTGACTTCTGATTGTATTAAAGTACATGGGATTCAATTTGAGAAAGGTGGTCCATTTGCTTATCTAGACTTTATACCTCAAGGGAGAGAGAATAACATACAAAGGAGGACTCCCAGTGTAGAGTGCTGAGAGAAGTTCAAGTTGTATTGGGCTACATAGCAGGGTTCAGAGGAGAACAAACAATAAATCAGGAAAGTGGGGAGAGTTTTCTCCACAACTTTCTATTGTTAACATAAAGCCTCCTATCATATGCTATGAGACCATATATAATGAACATCTTGTTTTATAAAATGGGGGGCATGATGTGGTCTCACCATCAAAAGAGTGACTGAAACAAGCAAGGTCTATTGAACAATCAAGTCTCTTGTCCAAGGTGTGGTTTCACCACTATTATCTAGATATACATTTGAACTTTTTCATGGCAATCTCCTAACTCACAGGTTTCTATTATCTCAATTTTACCAGATATAGAAAGAATTGAAATCTTCTTCTGAAATGTTGCAAAAGTGTTATTCACAGAGAAACAGACACTGATGTTTCAGATGAGTCAGTTACATAAAATCTCTTATTTCTGTGTCAGTTTTAGAAAAGATGAGTTCTCTATAAACACCAGTTTGGATCTGCTCTGAATAAAAATATCTACTTAAATGTCGATGGATGTTTGAAATCGAGATAATGCCTCTGAAAGAATTTTAATTCAATTATAGTAACTATTATTAATTTTATTATTATCATTTATGACTATTCTTTTGCAGACAAAATTACCAAGGATAGGTATTGAAACCCAAGAAAGAAGAAAAAGGGAAATACTTAGAGTCAGGTAAATCAGTCCTTAAAGTGGCAGAAATCGCTGTCAACTCCACACCAGGGTGACAGCCCACTGGGTGCCCATGCTATTCCTTTGTCTAAAGCTTCAGATGTTCCATTGTGGCACTTCACAACTTTTGTAACTATAAACGTGTGTGATGGTTTGACTAGTGACCCTGTCCTTCTTAGTTTCTATGAATGTAAGGATCATTAACATTTTCCTACTTGTCGGGCACACTGTAAGTCCTCAACATATATTTTAATAAAGTCACTGAATAAGAGATTAGAAAGTGATTTCATTAATTAATAGAATTTGGATTATTTCTCAAAAAGGAAAATGCTCACATTTTTCTATATTATGAGCGAAAGTGAAAGGTGCCCAGTGTGTCTCCAGGCACCTGTGGAAAGAAAAGACCGGTGCGAGGATCCATAAAGACGCACTACCCACAACAGAGATCACACAGTAAGCTCAAGATTCCAGCTCTCTCTAGCTTCATGGCATTGATCTATGAAGGATAATTTTCTAGAATCATTCTTTCGCATAGAAAGCACATTATCAATTACATGTAGAACGCAGACTGGCTAGTATAAATAAGCCTTATAGAAAATCAAGCTTTCGTAGTTGGAAACTATTTTACTGTAACTTTTGAGGAACTGTTGGGGGGGGGGGTGGATAAGTCAATGGTGAGTTTTCCAAATAGGTAAGAAAATTGTGTTATCAACATTAAAAATGAATTCTCAAAATTATATTGAAGGCTGAACCACTACTCTTGATATAGGTAACTTTACTAATCTATAACTTCTGGGTTCTGAATAAGCAAATGGTACCCGACAGTTCATGTAGATTCCCCATATCTGCTTATGTACAGTCATCCACTGGTATTCCGTCCTTGGTTAGACTTCATTCTGAATGCCGAAAAGGCAGATTTAGTCTCTATAAGTGTTCTGGGTCTTGTAGAAAATTGGAATGATTTGGAATTACAGTGTTTTATTTTGTTTTGTTTTTCCTTTAGCACTCAAAGACCTAGCCAAATGGAAGAATGAAGTAGAAAGTCCATGTTATTAGTCATCAGCAGATCAAGGGTACAGATCCAATTTATATAAATTACTAGAAGCATTAACCTTCGGCAAGTTAATTTTATGGCCTTAGTCATATTATAGGACATAATATCAACTGCCTTACCAACATTCAATCTTATGGAGAGCAATAAGGAACATGAAGTCCACTATGAAAACTGTTAAGGAGCTACATAACATCCAATGTTTTACTATTTAATACAATGAGAACAGCAAATGCGATGGGGATAAAATGTATTTACAACTCAATTATGAACGGAAAATCAGAAAGTTGGATGAGTGACCATTAGGTGTTCTAGATTTGACCTCACTTTAGGATTAAGTATGGATAAGAAAAGGTTTAATTTGTGAAAAGACTTCCTTCCTTTTTTTTTGTATTTAAAACATAAACACACATACATATAACACAGATGATTCTAAAACTCTGATTTTGATTAAATGTTATGAAAACCGAAAACCTTTCACATAGTCTAAAAGAGAACTTGACCACGGCTTCAACTCTTCATTACACGAGTGTTTGTGACACCCGTTAAACCATGCAACTGCCAGCCGCCAGAATTCATTAGGATTAAATAAGAGTCCCCTTTTGAATTCTCAGAAATCCACCATTTGATTCTGAGTATCTACCACTCCTATCAATTAAGGTTAAGCTAGAAACAACTACATATTCTTGGAGAAGCAGCTGACATTTTCATATAAAGCCATTAACTGCATACTATTATGCAGTTGTAGAAAATTTAAAAAATGAACACACAGCACCTTAGATGGTGCTGTGAACTGATAATGGATGTGCTTTTTGCTCTGGCTTACTGTTTATCAACTGAGACAGCTGCTCTTACAGGAGAAAAAGACAATTTTTTAACTTTGGTTTCCTACTCCAAACTGCACCTATCGTTTATGCTGATTGAATGCTAAGGATCATGGAACGCGCTGCAGATGGGAGCAGTAAAGCGGCACATACCCGTGTACCTAGGGATTATAGGCAGAAGCACTGGACAATAATGGGATTTATTTCCAATATGGTACGATAATGCAGTGTGATAATGATTCGATTATGGGCTAGTCCAAGACAGAACTTTGTCAAAACTCCGGAAATGGAAGACTGTTTCAGAAAGTCATATGTTGGCAACATTTTCTCTAGGGGATAGTCATTTATGGAAAGACAGAAACATTAAATTCTGTTGTTGGGTTCAGTTTGGAGATATCTTTGTTGACTTGTTTTAGAATAATTACTACATGTCGATTTTTAGAGCCATGACATCGCTAATGAGCCTTATGTATACAGGGCATACTTCTTTGTCATCTGGAAAAAGAAAGAATTATCAGCCTTTGGGGGCTATAAAATTTAATCAAGCTTTAATTGATGTTTTAAGGCCCTATAAAATTTCCCTTAATCAAGATTTCATGAACAAAAATTGTAATAGATTTTTCTAAACTACTATCTCCCAGCCAGATATTCCAAAGGACAGCTTTGAGAAAAACGCATCACCTTGATTTAATGCAGTTATTTTTCCTAATCTAAGATAATTTTACTTTTGATTACTTGGAAAATGAATATTGAATTTAGAGAGGGAGTATGGAAGAAAAATTAATATTTATCTGCAATCATCACCTGTATTTTTTGTTATCAAACTATAAAATTGAAGATGGAGAGAACTGATAGTACAATAAACTGAACCTGTGAAGGTGGATCAACACAAATAAATCATATATTAACACAGGCATAAAACATAAAAATGCCTATAAACCATAAGCTTCAAAATCCAAACCCAGTGTGGTAGACAACAATAATGCTCTTTCTCCCTTTTTCTCAAAATGACCACATCCTAATCCCTGGAATTTGTAACCTTGCTACCTTATGTAATCCTGAATATGTTACTTTACTCAGAAAATTGCTGTTTTGCAGATGTGATTAAATTAAGTATTTAGAGGTGGAGGAATTACCCTAGATCATCAGCATGGAGTCAAAATTAACAGGAGGTTCCTAAAGAGAGTCAAACATGGAGATCAGCTGTGGAAGATTAGACCCGGAATGGTAGAATGTGAAAAAGACCGCAGCCGTAGATAGACACAGAATGCAGGCAGCCCCTAAAAACAAGTAGATACAGGGAAACAGACTCCCCCAGCATCTTGGTTGAGATTCATGTCAGACTTCTCACCTACTAAACTGTAAAATAATAGTTTTGCATTGTTTTAAACCACTGACTTTGTGGTAATTTGTAACTGCAGCCATAAAAAACTAATGCGCCCCATTCATTCACTGTTATTAGAGAGCAGCCTTGATGAAGTAAATATAAAAATAAGCCTAAACAGAATTACAACATTATAAACAATGTTGAAAAAACTATTGGCTGTTTCCCTGTTTCGACAGTGCGGCTATGCTGAATTGATAATAAAACCAAAAATATGGGCTATTACACATTTGAATAGTTTAAAAAGCTTTACAATTAAATTCATTATCTATTTAATAAAAATTTTATAACCTCAGGACAGTTTAGCAAATAGTTAAACTAAAAGTGGCCCAACAGTACTGCAGCTCTGGTAAAGTGGGAAGAGTCCTAAACCCTGAATCCAAACATTCCCACCCTCACTCCGTCCCCCGCTACTAGCTTTATAAACCTGGAAAGACCATTTTACTTTCTTAGTGCTGGTTTTCTTAAATCTGTAAGGTCGGAATATCACCCCGAAGAATCAATAGCTAAAGTGTGTGTGAAAAGGAGCGTGGAAGGGTGACACCTGGTTGAAAGATGTTAAACACACAATGTGAGACATTTTAACAGTAAACCTGATACACGGAATCCTCCACACTCAAAAAACATTTTCTCTCATTGTTCACTCTCACTTTTTCTTTTACTTTTCCAGGCAGAAAATTGCTTTCATCTTGGAAATATTCTCTAAAAATTATAGAATATCTCATCATTTTTGTAATTTTTTTTTTTTTGCTAGAAGGTACCTGAAATCCACTTGGTTAAATATTTGGGACCCCCCTGCTCAGATGTGTAGGTGAAGAAGGGCCAAGGTGTGGGGGTCTCTTCAGGAACAGCTGCAGCTCTCTGCAGCCCCTCTCTAACTGTTTTCTGACATCTCCCAACAACTATAAGCCTAAATCCAGAAAATATATACAACTCAGACACCACCCACAGACCTTTCTGCTCAAAATGTCCAACTTTTAAGCAACCTGATCTGATCCTTTTGTCTACATAGTACTTCCAAGTACCAATTAAAATTTGAAATCAAAATGCAAAGACTTGGGAGAAGTGCCTGTTCAGGCTGGGGGAGGGGTAAAGGGTAAAGGGGCCACATATATGGTGACAGAAGATGATTTGACTTTGGGTGGCGGGCACACAATGCAATAAACAGATGTAGTGAGAATTGTGCACTTGAAACTTATATGATTTTATTAAGCACTGACACCTCAATAGATTTAATTAAAATGATAAAATTTTAAAAATGTAATGAGGAAATACAAATAAAGGAAAAATGTGTTTCTTAAAAATATAATAAATATGAAGACTCCTGATACTGTTTATAATAGCTATTCACGAAACTTTTATTCAGCATACTTTCTTGCCAAGCACTTGGTCATGTAAATAGAAGAGGTTTACAGCTGAATTCCTGCTACATGTGGATGCTTGTATCCACTTCCACTTTTTAACTGCCCCAGCATGCTATTGACTTCCTCATCTCTAAGTCTAACCACTCTCCCAAGTTCATGCATTCAACTGCTGAATGGTCACCATCAAAAACCCAACACATCTAAATTATTCTCATCATCTCATTCACATTTTAACAACTCTTCTAACATTTTCTTTTTTTACTGATGGTAGGATAATGTATATGAAATGATCACACTGAATCGTCTGAGCTATAACTAGTGTAGTAAAAAATGTAGAGTATATATGTGTGTATATATATGTACATGTATATGTGCATACATATGCACATATGTTTATGTATATATGTGTGTATCTATGTGTATGCATGTATACATAGTCACACACAAATACTCAGAGTCTGGCAGAAGTAAGTTCTGCCTGAATGTGGTTGGTAGGGTGATAATAAGGGTGAAATAATTTAGTTTTAATTTTATGCTTGAAAATGATATTGCTATGTTATATAATCACATGCCTATTATTTTGTAATGAAATAATTTGTCATCAAAAGGGCATTATTTGTGCCAGAGATGTGTGTGTGTGTGTGTGTGTGTGTGTGCACGTGTATTTAACCAAGCTCTAGTCAGCTTTATTTTTCAAAAATTTGCGTGGCTCGCAAATTTTTTCACCAGTCTGACCTGGCAGCCTCCCAATGATGTCAGAATCATCATCTCTCAGTGAGGGACGACGGTGTGCATACTCTGGTGTATCTTCCACATGCTGTGCCCAGTTGGACACCATTGCCACTGTGGTGATGGACCCCAATCTTGGTCAGTGTGGCACAGGACGCTATCTCAGGTCTCCTCAGCGTGGTCATGTGTTGGTGAGAATGACCAGGTTCGCTTTGCCTTCTCTGACCATCTTCAGAGTTTGTTTGCACCCCAGCACACACTTTCCAGCTTTCCTAAAATGTTGGAGCCTGGAGTTGACCAACTCCAGCGACCTTTTCATCTTCTTTCATCAGCCACCATCTTCGCGCTTTAAGTGTGGATGGACCCCAAACAAAAGCAGCTGCCAAGATGGCTGAGGAGCTAGAAAGTAACACTGTTTTTTATTTTTTTTAGTGGATCATCCCTATTACACTATGAGATTTTCTACTTGCCTTTATAAATATCAGTCTGGGGAGGATTGCCAATTGGGGCACTCTTGTTTTCAAGGTAATAATATGCAACAAGCTAGATAAATAGTTGTAACCAATTCTACAGTGCTCATGAATTGGGCATGGGAGATAATCTAGAATTGGCAAGGAAGAAGTCTTCTTCCTCTCTCACCCTATGGCTAAGAATGGATACATAATAAACTGACTATAGTTATTGCTTTCAACTTGTAGAGACACATGATCTAACAGAATAAAGCCATATTTTCTTTTTAAGAAGCAGAGGTAAAAGACAAAAAAAAATAAGAAAGAATACTGATGATGCTTGAAAATTTTTAGTATATTCTTCAGAGTCCAGAGTGCTAGCCATTGTACCATGGAATCTACCCAGTTTCAGTATAGTCTTAACAGTTTAAGGAATGTGTTTTAGTTTACATGTAGTAATAATTAATATTTCCTGGTGAAAGAATGAGGTATTGACTACAAATCATAAAATAGCCAGAAGAAAATTATATTGATAACTTAAAATATAAAAGGATAGAATAATTGAAGAAAAAGAAAAATAGGAGACAAATGTAAGAGTAGAATCATGAAGACAGAATATAATATTATATGGAAGCATTTAGGTTAACATGACAAATAACTAGCCCAAATTTTTTAGAGCATAAAAGATAAACAAATAAAAAGCCTTTATAGAACATATTTATGAGAGTTTCAGAACTACTTCAGGCAGAATTAGTAAGGGCCTTATGTAAACAATAGTAAGGAACATGAAAAAAGGGAACAGCACCCCAGCACAGAACTGTGGTGTGAGTAGTCTATGTAAGAATGAAGATCTGTGTATCTGGGAGAAAGATGAATCTATTAATATTCCAAACAGACACTATAATTTCCTGTTATTTATGAGTTATACATATGAAATATACAATTTATAGCTTATTGCTTATATTTATGCTTGGATTAACTCTAGAGTAATTTGCATATAATTCTCATTACAGGGTATGGATTCAATCCTTGTCAACAAATTCTTAGGTTTAGTGAATTTATGAATTAAAGATTCCCGGCTGGTATTGATACATAATATATTTGCAGGAGTTAATATATACATATGCTGGGAATTAGTGGCCCTTATCTATTATCAGCACAACTCTGGTACCAGAATTTAGCAACTCATGGAAAATTATTTTTAAACATTCTTTCTATCCATTAAGTTTTGTGTTATTGCACCACTATACACCAAATCATGCAAACTGGTAATCCTGTGTCTTTCCCTACCTTTCTTACCCAAGTTCGGCTGTTTTTAATTCTAGAATACATATCTAATTTGTCCTTTTGTATCCGTGCTAGGTGCTGATGTCTCAGTTCAAGCCCTGATGCCTGTGCCAGCCTCTTCATAGGTTCCCTTCCTCAAGTTCAATTCACATTCTATGTACTGCTTTTTTTTATTATTTTTACTTTTTATTAAGTTTAGAGTTAGAGAGGAAGGGAGAGAGACAGAAACATTGAACTTTCCGACCTTTCATACATTCATTGGTTGCTTCCTGTCTGTGCCCTGACTGGGGATCAAACCTACTACCTTAGCATATCGGGATTATGCTCGAAGCAACTGAGCTACCCATTTAGGACTCAATGTTCTTCTATGTTCTGATCATGAAGGTCCATCAAAATAAACATGTGATAAATCTTCTTTGTTTTAAGCCTTCTAGAAAATGCACTCATTTTCTACAGAAAACAGACCAAGTGCCTTATTATATATATAATAGCCCATAGGAGGTAGATCACTTGGAACACCTTCACGTCGAAAATATCTCTTTTCCTCCCTAAACTCTTACATTGTGACCCTTCAGATGCTCTGAACATCTTCGAGTTTCACCGAAGCTCCATTATCGATCTCTGCGCTAATGCTTTTCAAACACAGCTTCCTTTGTTGTATCTCCACGCCTTTCCTATTCTCCACAAGTTGTTTTAAATGCTCAGTTTCTATTATTAGAAGTTAATGTTACCTATTACCTAATGCATAAAGCCTTGCTGGGTGTTGCCCAACCTCTCTCCCACCTACGTTTCCAACTCCTTAGTCCCTCACCGTTGCACTGAAATTAACCACTTGTTTCTATAGCACATCTGTAACCTGGGTTTTCGTAAGTTTGAACATTTTGTGTCCTGCTTATATAATTGCAAATATGTTTGATTATGAGCTTGTTATGATTTGTCCATAGAAACAAACCTGACATGCAGTAGGGGTTCAGAAAAATTTGCTTAGTTAAATTAAACAGGTTTAATAACCTACTGACTTGTAGGTAATTGTCTAATAGAAAGTTCCTGCTGAAGTTGTTATTGTGTATCTCAGCAGTTTAAAACTTCTCAACATCCATTACATGTATTTTCTACCTACTATTCCAGTTCATCTGCTATACAATTATCACCCTTTTAGGCTACAAACACCTGGAATTAATTTTGTCTTGGATTACTGTGACAATTTCAAACTGTTTTCTGTGGTACATTGTGAGCAATTGAGGAAATTACAGTCTGTTTTAATACTTGATATTCCACGGAGAGTTCCCAAAAAAGCTGACAATTTGGAACCTAAAATTCCCTGGTGAGAGTTTAAGCACGAAACCATCATATATTGTGAGAACTTCATCTGTCCTATGTACACGGATCCTAAAACTAGTGGCTAAGAGGCAATTTTACCACCTATCAGTGTTTTGATGAAGTCCGAGTTGATGTTTCTCAAAGTGTGATTATTGGGACATCTAAATTGGATTCCTGAGGATTTCCTCTTACAAATGTAGATTCACATATCCTACCCAAAACCTGCTCATGCTCTGTCAGGAAGGAATCTGAAAGCCTGATTTTTTTCTTATAACAGTTAACTCTAAGCAATTACTGTAAAGCCTAAGTAACATCATAAAACTGACAGCTGTTGCACAGACTCGGATGACTCACCTGGAGCTGAACTCTCCAAGCCACACTCAGTATTACTTGAATTCTCTCTCTCTCAGCTTGTTACATAGAAGGCTCTTAATAATTAAGACTTGTAGTTCCTTATTCGTCTACATTATGACAAAGTCAATTCTAGGGGAAATTCACTTAGAGTCTAAGTAATAACCTTTAAAAAAACTAGTTGAGTTGGCATTTTAAAAAATATTTTATTTATTTATTTTTTTAGAGAGTTGGGAAGGGAGGGAGAAAGAGAAGGAAAGACATGTCGATGTGCAGTAGATACATCGACCAGTTGACCTGGCCAGCAATCCAGGCATGTGCCCTGACTGGGAATTGAACCTTCGACCTTTCTGCTTGCAGGCCAGTGCTCAATCCACTGAGCCATACCTGCCAGGGCTGAGTTGGCATTTTCAATGAAATACAATATTTCCACTGTATAGATAAGTGTCCAATATCACTATATGCAGTATACAGTAAATAGTTTATAGTTGGGGAAGACTGATGAATCCATGTTAACTTTTTGATTGTTCTTGTTAGATAGATATAATCAATGTGGCTCATTTCAAAGAGGTAGGGGTTATGCTTACTCCACTCAGAAGAGCAATTGACTTTGGCTACCCTACATAATTTATCTAAGTGTTTTTTTTGTAATTTCTGCAACAATACTGAACATGTGACAAGATACAATTTATCAAAGTAAAAGAGCTACTAATCTTTCCCTTTAGAAGGTAATAACCTTCTTAAAATGACTCTGACACTTGGATCTCTTCAGTCATTTCTCCTTCCTGTCTCTTTACGTTTGACACAAAATAGAAACCCTATTGGGCATTTCTAGTCAAACAAAAGAGGGTGAGAGAAGAATGGTGAGACAGAGCAACACCTGGAAACCACCTATCAGAGACTGGGTAGGCTGTGGTTCTGTTACAGGGTGCAGCCAAGAGCGGGGGCCCCAAATAGGGATTTGGAATGGGGCCCAGAACTCAGGGTGTCCAGGAAATATCAGAAAGACATAAGATGTCCTCACCCTTTCCCCCACAAGTGTGAGCTGGGGGAAGGGACACATGGAACAGGGCCATTGAGAGCTGTTTTGTACAGCAACAGCTTTGCAGCTAACCTCTGGTGTGGTCATTTAACATATCTATAACCTTTAACTGGTTGCATAGATATGCTAAATAGCTGTGGCCATGCTCTGAGTTGGGGGATGGAAGTAACTTCCCCACCAAGATGTAACTGGGGGCAGGTCCCCTGAGTTACAGTGCCTGTGTGGGAGCTTGGAGAAGATTGGCTCCATGACATGGGGCCACACCTGCCCAGATTCATGATAACAGCCCAGTAAAGCTAGAAGGATATGAGAGTGCTGGCAAGTGTAGCCAATTGTGGAAGGAGTCGGAAATGGGGCTGCAGAGGAAGACTGGTGCAAAGATTTAAACCCAGACATGGCAGCCACTGGAGGGAGAGCCACGTGGCTTTGCCAGAGTAGGATTCCCTTGGCCATTGTGGAGGGAGAACCACATGGTTTTGGCAGAGTGGAGACTCCCACAGCCATTATACAGAGAGGACCACGCAGCTGTGGCAGTAAAGGAGAACCATGTGGCTGTGGCAATAGAAAGGAGAACCATGTGGCTTTGCCAGAGTGGGGACCCTCGCAGCTTTAGAAGGGGGAACTACCACCCGGCTTTAGCAGAGACACCGGCAACACAGCTGATGGTGTCGGGAACTGAGGGAGGCCTACCCGCTGAGACGGATTACTGGGAAGAACTGGGGGCTGCATGAGCCACTGACTTCTATTTCTTTTCCTGAGATATGGTACCCCAGACTGGGCAGAGGGGGAAGTAAGGACTTGTGTGTTTGTGGGTGTTTTAAGGGACTTTGGGATTTTGATGAAGACATTAGGTCACTACTTTAAGTCTGTATAGCATTAAATAAACATTTCCTTTCCTTTTCACAAATCTCTGGCATTGAGAGACATCTTTCCTATAAGACAGCGGACATAACAAACCTAGGGGGTTCCTTTGATAATACTATACTGCCTTTGGCCCCCTTGCCTTCTGTAATAGTTTCACAAAAAGTGTTCTGTGGGGAAAACATAGATAATATAAGACAGAGACTACTAAGACTTTAATATTACTTGGGGATTATATGTTTCATTCATTTTATCCAAAAATAAAAGATTTGATTATTTTCAAACTTCTCTTATCATGTGAAATACTTGCTTTTCACTGCAATGCTGATCTGGGATTTAAACAAATGGGTCACATCTTCCTGCATTTCACAGCTCCTTGGGTAAAAATCTTGTGAGTAAAGGAAGCCATGTGTGAAAAGCCTTCAGAACTTTGCCCTGCACAAAAGGCGAGTAAAATTCGGCCATGCAATCTACTAAAATTATTTTTCTTCATTTTTCTTACTCTCCTATAATCTTGTTTCAAGTATATCTGCTACATTGTTCCCTAATATCGACACAACATTAAAGGAATAGGAATTCGTTGCTATTTTATTTTACAATGTGTTGGTTTCACATCAATACCTGTAACTGACAGGCTAAAACTATGTGTGGTTATCTCCTTTCAGCCATATTTCACAAAACACTGTTTGTGAATATTTTCTCAGAAACCATTCACCTATAACAGCCCACCCAGCCTCCCTCTAAACCCTTCTTTATTCATAAATAGAAACAGACCTGAAATTTAATTTTGATTATGTTTGTGTAAACACACTGAGGTATTGTATTTGCTTGTCTGTTTCACCCATTTGCTCTCTAATAAGACATAAAATAGCAAATTTTACTCAGCTTGTTTGGATTTGCAAGATTTGTTTTTTCCCAGCCATCAATAAGTTGTATTCAAAAGTTGATTTGACAAATGGTATATACATTCACTGATAACTTTTCTTGTCAACCTTTATAGGATCTCTTTCTCAGGTAAAATAAGCATTTATTACATTTCTTCAATTTACTTTAAAGTTTGTTGGAGCATGGGATTAGTTTTTAAACACCTTGTCATGGAAGTAAGCAAAACAGGACACATTAATAGCATAAGCTTTAACCAAGGGACTATTCAAAGCAAAGTTGAAAACCACTTAGGAATATACTGTTGTATATTTTGTCATATAGTATTTGTGTGTAGCAAAAATGTTTTGCATTTATATCACATATAAAAGAGAAACATGAGGAAAATCTTCACAATTCTAATATATTTATTTAATGATTATATTTTTCAGGTTGTGTTTCCATTTAGGAAATCTGAGAATCTCTGTTGTTGGAAGAAGGAGTCATCCCAGATAAGCAAAGAGAATGTCCGAGGTCCCGCTCTGTACTGCTGACCTGTCTAGGGATGTTTGGAGCGGTGTCTTATAAGTCCTGCTGCTCTGAAGTTCTTCGTTTCACTGAAACATAAACTCCCTTGGATGTTCTTTACCCCATAATTGAGTAATTGTGATGTCCTTTTTTCGGGTCTGAATTAACACATGTCTTAAGTTTTACCTCTTTGAAACAACATCATGAGAATGAACAATATGTGTAACACTGCACAATTTCCCAGACCTCTTCACCAGCAGCACCCTGGGCTCTTGTAGGAGTCCACTTTACTCCCTGTTGACATGCCTTATGTGCCAGAAAGCAGACTAAGCAGTGTCAGATGTTATCCTGGCCACGTAGGCACATCACCCACTATTCTGGTTAGAGGACCTATTTTTGGACTCCAGCACCCCAATTTTATGAACCACTCAGGGCAAGTAACAGAACTTCTGTATGTCTCCATTTATTACATTTCATATACGAAAACAACAGCATTACACTCTTGGTGGGAATGAGAGTGTTAATGAAATAAATCCTGAATACTTTCCACATGGAAAAAAAATATTAAATTCTGGGTGTAATTATTGCTATGTTATAGTTCACCTCTAACATTTACTCTATCGCCCCATGTCTCACAGGCGTTTCAAATTCCTCCTATTCTTATCATTCCCAAGCTTTGCTTCACAGCCATAGTTTCTTATGCTTAAATCCTTACCTCTTGAGTAACACTGCAGTAATCATATTACAGCCAGCAAGAATAATCTTCCACTGTTATGGGAAATCATGATGGGACATTTCTCTAAAGTTAAAGTGGTTTCCAGGAGCATCAGAATTGTCAAAGTGGGCAACAACTTGAAGGATACAGACTTTTATTGTATTAATTTTTGTTCTTTATGTAGCTATGTATGTTTCTTATCATAATGTAATTTTTCCTATCAACCCTGGTCAAGAAAACTTTTTAGTCTACTTTTGTATTTGACTTCTAAGCTATAAGTCACTTACTAAACACTAGAAATATTCTTCTTTTAGGAAACATTTCTGGAAGCATCTCCAATGCATTTCTTCCTCTTCCAACTTCTTCATCTACTCAAATCCTGTAAATGTTATAAATAATTCCCAGAGGTGGAGAAACCAATGAGTTTATAGTTAAATTACTTCCCAACATAATAATTGTGTGTATCTGGTGGAGTTTTGATTTTTACATATTGGAAACTGGAGAGTGTTCAACTGGAAACTTCCTAATTAGATTCTGCTTTCTAAAAAGACTAACATTTACTTTGACCCAAACTTTTTCTTGGATCTGGAAAGAATAAATAAAAGGGCTTACTTTAGTCACACACACATATATGCTACAGAACTTTCCCACTGAAGTGAGGGCAATGTTTTCTAACAGGACATTGCAGTATGGCAAAGGTCAGCCCAAATCTTAGCTGATAATGACGGTTAAAATTAGATGGCACTTTTTCGTTCCTGTGTATCTTTTTCACTTGAAATTTTCTAAAAGAACACAATGTTTTTCTGGTAGTAATATAGAGGATCCATGTTGTTAAGTATGTGCAATGTATGTAGAATCCCAAACTGAGGCAAAATGTTCGGAATAATAATAGGAATTCCTAAGGAAAAAAAGTCATAATAATGATCAGGAAACTTCTATGTCAAAATCAAGACTAGGCCACAGGTAGAAGAGTGTTAACTAATCCTAGAATGCAGCTGATTCTGGACACTCTGCCAGTCCAATGCAAAGCACATGGCTGCAGCAAAATAGCTGTGTGCATGGTGTGGTTTAATACAGCTGTGACGATATGGCCATGGCCTTCAGGGCCAGAAAGTTTTCTAAATGATGCATACTCTATGGTAATCATAGAATTGTCATCCATTGGGAATAGCTTTGAATGTAAATATGGGTGCTCTGAGCAATGTCTCCCTAACATCAGGAGCAACCTTATACCCAGCTGGGTAATTGCTGAGGAGAAAACAATGTTTTGCATCCGCAGGAGCATCCCTGGCCCTGGAAAATCGGCAGAGACCTGCACGGCAAGGCCAGGCAGAACTGGGACAAGGACGTGGTGCACTCTGCCCCTCACAGCCTGTAGAAGCAGCTGCCAGGGAATTTGCTCCTGAAAGGTGCAAGGCATGTGGGAAGGACTAGACCCCCTACACACCTGGCACGTGCGGACTTGTTTTCTACTGATCTAAAAATAGCAAGTAAGAGTGGCCTGATTTTGTAGATCTATATCATTGAAGCCTAGGACTTGCTGGGGAGAGTATTGAAACCTTTATTTTCATCCTCACAACATTCACTCCTCTCTTGTATCTAAGCTCCTATTTTAGTCATCCTGAAATTCTCACAGTCCCTGCTCTTACTTATTTTTCTATCTTCTTTATTCTTTTGAACGCTCATCTGGGAAGCTTAGTATATTGAGGTGGTATATAATTATTTTTCTGTGGGTAATAGTTTTGCTTAATTGAATTGGAATAGTCCCCTACTCTGTCAATTATTAACTTAATAATTGTTCTAGATCACTGTTTGGTTTGAAAAATCATTTAGGAATATGTATTCATATCCATTAATGAAGGCAACACCTTTGAAATATGACTGCAAGCATACCTCAAAACTGATTGATAAAAGTTCAAAAATTATTTAAAAATATATTTGATGTCCCATGTGGTAACTAAAGATGGTACTTAATCAAACGGTGCATGTTACAGAAAAATCTAATCAGCAGAGGCAAAAACTATAAATATGCCTGGCAAATTAATTAACGAGCCCATGTTTACTTATATTGATAAAAATATATGTCCTGACTATCCTGACTAACTTGTCTAAACTTCAGATTTAAACATTGGCACTCCAAATAAAATGAAATCTAAATTTCTTCCATAAAAATGCAAAATTTTTAAATGTATATGTAGTTGCAAAATTCATTTGTAATCATTTCTTGTAATGGATATAAAGGAGACAGATATTATACGTGATAAATGTTTAAATCAGCCAGGAAAAGAAAAGTGAGATCTTTTTAGCATATGATTCTATTAGTGGAATTGCTGGGTCGAAAGTAGTTCCATCTTCAGTATTTTCAGGAAATTCCATTACATTATCCACAGTGGTTGCACCAGTCTGCAATCCCACCAACAGTGCACTAGGGTTTTCTTTTCTTTACAACGTCACAGCACTTGTTGATTTGTTTATGATGGGCATTCTCACTTTTATGAAATGGTATCTCATTGTGGCTTTAATTTGCGTCTCTCTGATAGCTAGTGATACTGAGCATCTTTTCATATGTCTCTGGACCCTTTGTATGTCTTCCTTGGAGAAGTATCTGTTCAGGTCCTTTGCCCATTTTTTAATTTTTTTTTGTCTTTCTAAGGTGGAGTTATGCGAGTTCTTTATATATTTTGGAGATCATTGTCTGAGGTATCATTGGCAAATATGTTTTCCCATAAGATTGATTCTCTTTTCATTTTAATGCTGTTTCCTGTAGCAGTGCAGAAACTTTTTACTTTGATGAGATCCCATTTGTTTATTCTTTCTTTTATGTCCCTTGCTCTAGGGAACATATCAGTAAAAATATTGTTATGTGGAATATCTGAGATTTCCCTGCCTATGTTCTCCTGAAGGACTTTTATGGTATCATGACTTATATTTAAATATTTTATCCACTGTGAATTTATTTTTGTGTATGGTATAAGTTGGTCCAAAAGAACCTATGCACCCCAATGTTCATAGCAGCACAATTTACAATAGCCAAGTGCTGGAAGCAACCTAGGTACCCATTAGTAAATGAATGGATCAAAAAACTATGGTACATTTACACAGTGGAATTCTATGCAGCAGAAAGAAAGAAGGAGCTCCTACCCTTTGCAACAGCATGGATGGAACTGGAAAGCATTATACTCAGTGAAATAAGCCAGGTGGTATAAATCATATACCATATGATCTCTCCTCTAAGTGGAACGTCATTAACAAAACACACAAGCAAGAAAAATATAACCAAAGACATTGAAATTAAGAAAAATCTGACAGTAACCAGAGGGGAGGTGGGAGGGAATAATGAGGGGAAAGGGTGAAGGATTTTCAGGAACTGCTATAAAGGACACATGGACAAAACCAAGGGGGGATGGAATCAGGGGAGGGAGGTGGGGATGGCTGAGGTCCGGGGGACAGTTGACATAAACCAACAAGAAACAATGGGATTCTTTAATAATGAGCATGAGTATACACTAAGAGTCTACTCGACAATGGTTACACTGATAGATGTTATGTAGGAAATTTTCTTTAGACCATCTCTGTGGGAAATTCCAGGATTGCTTTCATAATAGTAATTTTGTACATTAGTTAAAGTAAGTAAATGTCAGTAGCAATAAAATATGTGGTGCCTCATGAACAATAAAATATATAGAAATGGTCCCTTCCATGACGGTCATATCATTTTTTTTCAGAGTCAAGAAAGAGGAATGCTTGTCTATAGATATACTATGCCTCATGTTGATCACATCTCAAGTTCATTGTAATGAATATGCAACCATGTATATATTAATAAACTCTATCTTGTTAAAAGATCAGAACGTTAAACTTGGACTTTCATTGGCATTTTTATCACTCTGTACTCCCTATTTTGGTTACCTTTTCATACAGGTGGCCTTTCTCAGGGTACTTCTCTAATAATTCCAGTAGATTCTTTCTCTTATCACCTGGTATGAAATACAAATTGTAGGTGTTCATCATGTTAGATCAAAGACAACACCATTTTCCAAGGAATCCAACTAATGTCTTGTAAAAAAGGATTTCAATAACACATGCACACCCAGACACACACATACTCCATGAACTGTACTGTGAAGTTGTGGCATTTGTACTTGAGATATTCCTGGTGAATATGTACTCTGAGTATGTGATATCACATTATGTTATTAGTGTGAACTGACACAGTTGTGCTTAAGCATTTTTGTGTTGATAATTATTTAAACACCTGCAATTTGAATCAAAGCCTCCTTACTCTTTATCCCAGCTATTGTATAACTATAGTCCAGCAATGTCCATAAAACAAGATTGAAATATAATTAGATGTAGGGTGGAATAGCAGCAGAAGGAGGAAGAGATGTAAAGGAGAAGAAAGATAGAGAAACATAAAAATAGGGGTGAAATCTTAATGCTGTTGAGGTTATTTTCAAATTCTGGTTGTAGTGATTCATATATTGACTTAAAGATAGTTAAATTTCATTAAAGGTCCTGCCAATTCAATTAAAGTAAACACATTAAAGCTTTATGGCATTACCATTATAAAGAGCATGCCAGAAGCAGAAAATAAACTGTGAAGGAGGAGAACTGGCATACAATGGGCATTGACTATTTGAAAAGTGCTTTATTGTGTTTAGTGTTCAAATTACATTTCAAGCATTTTTTTCTTTTAAACATATTGCTACCTAGTCACATTCAATGATGATTATTTCAAAGATATCCTGATGTATTGAGAGAATCTATAAAACTCAAGGATATGATTAAGAACCAAGGTGTACAACAATATATCATGCTTATCTAAAGATTCTTTCTGATGTTTTATTACAGAAAGAACAGGTAGCTAAAGATGCTTTGATTAGCAGCCAGGTCAATACATTTGGCAGCTGCAAGGATTATAAACAAGACCTTGATTTAGGGCACTTGAATACACTGCAAACGTTCTTATATATGTAAGTGAGGCAGGAGTCAAGAGGATGAAAAGGTTTTAAATCTTGTATGAAGACTGAGTTAGTACAATGAACCTTGAATCTCAAATGAATGGGAATAACTCTGATATCTAATGCTACATTATGAGCTTCTCTTAAAGCTATGTAACATATATAGATGATAGATAGATAGATGATAGATAGATAGATGATAGTTGAGTCATGAAAATGTCTTTTAAATGTGTCAGTATAACTTTATTGTATAATTTGCATTATATTTTGTGCAAAGGGATATAGTCAAAATATTGCTATAACATCGTGTTAATTTAGCAGAAATTCCAGATAGTCATTATTTTTGCAATTATAGCTATTTTAATAAGCTGCCTTACTATCTCTGTCTTTTTTCTTTCTTATTCCTTTTACTAATCCAAAACCAAATTCTTCACATAATTCCTAAAATATCTATTGCCACTGCCCTGGTTCTCCTATAGAGACAAGCCCATATTTTTGCGGCTAGATCTCTTTGGAACTTTAGTATTTGTAGTGCGAACCTGGTTTCTCTTAGACTTCTTTCTTGGTATCCTTCCCTCTCTTCGATCACACAGAGCATATAATTCTGCAACAATGAATCAATACAATCACCCTCTCCTTCTTGTCCTTTCCTAGAGTGTCTTGGTAGTGTCATTGCTGTTAGTTGCACCACCTGAGAATCCTGTAAAGGTTTTCTTTGAATCCTAAGAGTCAACTGCACTTCCTTCTTCTGACTGATCGGCCATCTCATTTCATTAGCATCTACCTGGGTCTAAGATTTCTATGAAAAGTCATTGTCCGTGTTAAAATAGCTGGGCCAGGGCGCCCAGATATTTGACTAAACATCATGCTGGATGTTTCTGAGAAGGTGTTTTTTGAATGAGATTAACATTTAAATTGGTGAACTCTGAGAAATATAGATTAACTTGCACAATGTATCCATCCAGCTGAAAGCCTTAATAAACCAGGGACTGACCTCTCTCAGTCAAGAAGGAAATTTGCCAGCAGAAAACCTTTCAGCTCAAACTACAGCTCTTTCTCGGTCCCCTGCCTGTCAGCCAATCCTAAAGATTTTTGACTTTTATATCCTCAATAGCATGAGCCATATGTATTTAAAATAAATAAAGAAATATAAATATACAAGCCATATATATCCTATTTGTTTTGATACTCTGAAGATCCCTCGTTACAAATTTTGGTACCACGAGTGACAGATGAGTTTTCCTAATCAGTTCTGTGGTTTCTGAAACTGACTCTTCTAATTAGAGTTAAAAACACCGGCAACCCTTTCGCCCATACTGAAGACAACACTGGTGGTGTCTGAGGTGGTGTAGCAATAGAGATATGCAGAATATCACCATTGGAGACTTCTAATTAAACACTTAACAAAAGGTAAGAATTTGAGTGATCATTTATATGATACATTTTTTATTAGAGATTCTATTTATTTATTTTTAGAGAGAGGGAGAAAAAAATCAGTGTGAGAGAAAAACATCAATTGATTGTGTCTCATAAGTGTTCTGACTGGGGACTGAATCCATAACCCACATAGGTGCCCTGACCGGGATGGAACTGGCAACTTTTCGCTCTGCAGGGTGACACCCAACCAAGCCATACCAGTCAGGGCGTATGATCCATTTCTGTCAAACTCATGATTATAATGATATGGCTGGTTGCTCTTCGTGTTGCTAGATGTCTTAGTCTGTTTGAACGGCTATAACAAAATATAATACAGCCATTACCTCATAAACAACAGAAAGTTACTTTTCACTGTTCTGGAAGCTAAGAGTCTAGGGCCAGGGTATCAGAATGATATGATAATGGTGCTCTTCTGGGTTGTAGACTTTGCTGTGTTCTCACATGGCAGGAGGGGCTAGGGAGCTCTGTGGCCTTTTTCTAAAAGCACTAGTCTAATTCATGTGGATCCCGTCCCCATGACAGAAGTACTTATCACAACCCTGTTCCATAGTATCCCTACTTTAGGCATTAGAATTTCAAAACACAGATTTGGGGAGACACTTTCAGATTATAGCAATGGAAAAAGTACAGAAAGAAACAAACATGCTTAGGGATTTGAATTCCCAACTCAAGTTCCACATAAATAACCTGAGGACTTCTATGTCTGCCAGAGAACTTTATCTGCTGCAGCTGCAGAGCTGAGATCACTGAAAACAAGTCCAGCATCTGATCCTGTGAGCTGCTGAATCACAAGGCAAGAAGCCCTAGCCACACAGTGAGTCTACTTTTGAAGTGAGTGCTCTAATTGTGAAGAAACGGGGTTCTGAAATTTGGAATGCAGATGTGTGGCAAGACCCCGAGGAAGCTGGTGGCATTGAGACCTGAAATCCTGTGAGGGTTTTTGGTCAGCAAGGCTGCTTCTCCATCTCCATCTAAGGAAATTAACCCCGAGTGCCTGAGGAAACTGCCATATTATATATAGTATGTAATATGAATACATATTATATATACATGTATATATGTATAATTAGAATAATTAGAATAGCTATACTGAGTTTATCTGTACTGCTTCCTTGCTTCTCCAGCATGCTGGCCTACTCTGCAGATTTTGGACTTGTATTGATACAGTCATGTGAGCCAAATTCCTTAAGATAAGTTTCTCTCTCTCAGTGTCTATCTCTTCACCTCTCTCTTTCTCTCTCTCTCTGTCTTTCTACACACACACACACACACACACACACACACACACTATTGGTTCTCTGGAAAACACTAATGAGGTATTTATCACATCGAATCAGGCATATCATAGATCAATCTCTTTCATCTACACTTTTGAAATCTACCCACTGTTACCATCACTTTCTCCTTTCCTTAAGCTCTACAGAAAACCATTAAAATTATTTTGACGAAGCTCACTTCTGGCTCACTAACTGCCCTAACCAGTACCAGTCATTATTTAACTTGATCTGTGGAGTTTTACATGATTTGTCTTTTCTTATTCTTAAAACTTTCTCTTAATTTATTATCTGTGACAGTACCTAATTCTTCTTCATGCACTTTGCTGTTAAAAATCAGGGTTGTCCCATTGTCTCTGTTATTTTTTCTAGGGTACATTATCCAGTTCTACGACTTTGACTCCTACCTGTATGCCAATCACCTATGTCTCTGTCTCTACTGGCAGCCTGTTGGTGAGCCCTAGATGACTGTATTCAGATATCTCTGAGATAGCTCACCTGGGTACTTATAAGTAACTATGGAAGTATAATGTCTAATAAAATTCATTTTTCCTTCCTTTACAACAAAGCCTATGCCAAATACTAGCAAAACAGAAGTCAGAAATATATGCATTTTTTCCTTCTTCCTCCCTTTTTTTCTCTATGTGCAATTCTGTACTAACTTTTTGTCTTGTTCTTACTGTTCCTATAACCCATGGATCTTGAACTCCTTTGTTGCATCTCTACCTTTCACACCTTCAACCCTAGTATTCTGTTTCCTTCATTACTTCTTACACAAGCCTACTCTTTTTCCTGCATATATTCCCTGTCTCCGTGCTTGTTTCTCTGCCTCCAGTGAGTCTTTTAAGTGGTTCTCTGAGTGATCATTTCAAACCTGCAATTCTGTCCAAGTGAATCCTCAATGAAGACACTTTTAGTCACTTTTGACACCTTTAAGAACAAATAATACTGTAATGTGCATTGAGATGGATACAGTTAATAATATTTTAAAGTTGATAATAGAATGAATCATAAAATTGTTCATCATAAGAAAAATTACTGTAACTATGTGTGGTGATGGATGATACCTAAACAAACCATGCTAATTACTTCACAGTGCATACAACTATCAGATAATTATGTTGTATACCTGAAACTGCTATTACATATTGTGTTGGTTATATCTCAATTAAAAAAAAATAAACAAGAACAAATAAACCTGATCTTGGTACAAGAATGGAACCTCTACACACTTTCTGTATTTATTTATTTTAAACAGTTAGCATCACATTCTGACTATGTTAAAATATGTTTACTTAGGCCCACTGTGAACTTTTAAGCCTCAGAGCATATAAAAATGTTTTCTCGGGGAGAAGGTTCGGGTGGGAGATGGGAGCAGAGCAGAAGGGAATGAAGGGGGAAATGGGACAACTGTAATAGCATAATCAATAAAATATATTAATTTATTTTTCTCAGACTATCTGTTCTGAAAAAGTGATGTCGTCTTTCAAGATACACCTCAGGTGCTTCAAGACCTGGGAAGCCTCTCTTGAATCCCTCCATCTTTCAGACCCAGTGACAGACTGCCCTTTTTCTCCTCAGCCCCTGACAGGTTCTCCAACACAGTACAGTCTGACAGAGTACTGAAATTAGCATTATTTAAGATCCTTAAAAGAAAATACACTGTGATATTTTCTGGTGCAAAGGAGATAAACTACCTGGCTTAAAAATCCATTTTCAGCATTCAAGTGTTGTGATGTGAGCAAGCTACCAAACCTTTCTGTGCCTCAGTTTTCCCATGTAGAAAACGGGGTTGTTAACAAATGTTCTTCAAAGTGCTGCTGTGAAGATCACACGGGTTATGCATACACAGCGATGAAAGCGGTGCCCAAAGAAGCCCTCAGTAAAGCTTACCTGCCATAATTGCTATATAGGGACCTTCATATTAAACATACCCCACAATGTTTAGCCCTTTTTCAAACTTTAATACATCGTCAATTGAAAATATGGTGAATAAACAGATGCTTCCAGAGGTAGGGTTTATGTAAGTTTCAGTTTAGATTTTGCAATTCTAAACAATTTAAAGCTAAGAATTGCTGCCAACAGAGATTATTCAAAAATCACAACTCAGTTTCCTGATTCTTCTTTGAATACAAACTGAGTAGCATTTTCTTGATACACAGATTTGAGGCTATGACAAAGTCAGAGCTTCACAGACATAGGCACTCAGTTCCACATGTTGGTGTAAGCACCCAGCTTAGATGTGTGGGCATGTGTGTGTATGCGATTAGTAATGCAGGCCTTACTGATGGAGACTGTGGACAATTGAAAATGCATGAATTAATTTTTCCCAAGTTAATTTTTTTGTTACTATGCAATATGGTACCTTATACTTATTCAGATCTTACATAAAATCCAATGTGTTTATTTGAGGAAAGCATTGGCTTTGCCTCTGGACACACTTGTGCTTTCCTTGCAGATAAAGTAAAGTAATTCGTTTTAAGCAATACCACTGTTTGGTCTTTCTTGAAAGGACACAGATGTTAACATCTCTTCCTTTTGAACAAGTGTTGAGGCTAATGTGGACTAAACCACTCAGAAACCTCTCACCTGATAAATTTCTACATGAACTTTTTTTAAATATTTGAACCTAGAGATGCATTGTTCCTCTCAATAAGTAAAGCTCTAATGATGGGAACTATACAAATTAGTACTTTCCATAGATACTTTTGTTGCAAAGAAACAAAATTAAATTTGAAGCTCAACTATAATAGTTTCACCGATCATTTTGTTGGTGATTTTGCACTTGCTTTTTTCTTTAGCTCTGTATTCTATATTATTTATAATACTTTACTTTTCTTTTAATAGAATGTCTCAAAGCCTTTCTAGAAAAAGCTATAGCTTAAATATATGTCTATATGTTTACTCTGACATACAATAGCTTTCATCAGTCCCCATGTTGTCATTCAACTATTCCCACATCTAGAACCATTAAGACAGAGTTAATTAAACTTTAACTATGCCCCATGTGGAAAGGAGATTTTGGCAACTGCTGTTTCATTTGCATTAGAAGCACACAGTGCCTGAGAACCATGGGTTTATATTATACCTTACAAATGCACAGCCAAGAGCCTGTGAAAATGTCTTAATTTTATAATACTTCAATTTTATACCTCTTTCTTTTTCATCTATTTAGAAATTCCAATTCATTTTTTAAGTGACTTGGATACATTTCATTCTATTTACATTGGTAGAATTCTTTAATATTTGCATAAGCAACTCCTAGTTCCGTTTGCTTCACATTCACTGGGAGGTAAATGCTCCTCTACTTACTTAGGACTGCTAGAAGTATTTCATTAATTTTTCCACAAAATGCGGACTGCCTCACCTCAATGTTCAGCTAAAGACTATAGATGTGCTTCCACCCCGACCAGAGCACACCTTTCCTCTGACAGTTGTCAGAAACCCTGACTCCGTGCCCGAGTCTGTCACAGGCACAACTGAGAGAACCACCACCCGTGAGGCAGGCAGTTCGAGAGCTATGCTGCCCCTCCATTTGTCTGCGTTTTCAAAACCCAAGCCTTATTATATTAAAGCAACTCACCAAAAACAAGGGTACCAGCACAACAAGAACCTATCTCACTGTCAAAAATATTTTAGTGATTATTATATTCCATAGTTGTAGGGAGAAATCATGTAAGTAGAAGTAGTGTACAGTAACACCAGGGGACTTCCATGTTTTGGAGTATTTTGTCAGGATTTGCTGAGACTGCTTTTGTGCCCAGGCTAATCTGTGGGTCACAGGGTCATCTGGGTGGGGTGCCCTGGGCTGGACTGGAGCTGCTGGGGGCTCAGTGCCCATTTTTCCCATCAGCACCGAATAAGAAACTGACTTTCTACTCAATGTCAGAGCTCACCCCATGCCCGACACTGGACCTATGGAGTTGTTCCAGGGCCACATGATCAGCCCGATTGCTAGTAGGTGGGAGCCCTGGCAAGAACAGTGCTTCTGCTTAATGACACTGAAGATTTTTTACAAGATTATCAGAAACTGGATTTCCAGGATGGTACTCAAATGCTGATTTGATGTGATTCTAATTATATCTATCAATTGATCGATCTATGTCTATATAGACAGATATGGATATACATAAATTGATATATAGATATATATAGATATACCGATAGATAGATAGGCACCCCACATGAAATATTTGTCTTAGAGTTCATATACCTTAGAGCAACCTTGGTTATATACTCATTTTCAACAAAGGTTTCTATTTGAGGACCTTCTGCAATGTATTATTCAATATTCCTTACATACTTTTCCAAAAAAATTCCAAAAATATAGGGCAAAAAAATCAAGGTCTTCAGTGGATTTTTTTTCTTTGACCTAACATTAAAATCGTAAGATGCATCATGTTTCTCATTAGTGTAGACTTCCAGAAATTTCTGCAGACTTTAATGTGCAAGAGACATACTCTATACCAGCTTCCTAATACTCTTCTTACTATGGTTTCCCTTTTTGGTCCTTGGATTTCTTTTAAACTCTCTTCACACATATCTTTTACTACTACTACTACTACTACTACTAGTATTAATTAATTAAAAAGATGGAAAAATCTTAAAAAATTAAAAACAGAATTAACAAGATCAAAATAAAATAAAATATTCATTTTTCTGAAAAACAATTGCCAATGCCATTTATTACTTCTATCTATTCTAGGCATAGATCGAAATTTTTATGTAAGAAAAATAGCAATCAAGCATAAGTGGGCTGAAACAGATAAACTATTTTGGTGAAAAAGTAAATTCTACAAACTTGAAATACCACTAGAAAACTGTGTGTTGTGTTGAATATTGACGTGTACATATTTGGGTTCCAACATTTTTTAAATTTGTCCATAAATAGCTTCATAAGTAGCTTGCAAAGCATATAGTAAATGAATTATTTATAAAGCACAGTCAAGCTAACTCAAATACTTCAGAACCACAATTCTAATTATATATCATGTTTTTAAAGGGGTAAGGAGGAAAGACATCTTGGTCATCCAAAGAAAGCAACAGCAATTCAGAGTATTTACACCTGTGTTTTTTTTCCCTACACCTCTCATTGGAAAATAATTTCTGATTGTCTGTGAGAAATAATGTGCGATAATAACACTTTTAATAAGTTTTTATATATTTTATGTTTAGCAAAGAATGTCAAAAACGGAAACAAAATATATATTGATTTCATGAAAATAACCAGGCTAATTAAAGAAAACAGGGATTGAATGATATTCCAAAGCTTACCCAGGTCACTGAGTCAGGAATTAAAATCAGGTGTCCTGAGTTTATTTCCAGTGTTCAACCACCAGTTTGTTCAACCCCTGTGCAAAACCTCCACATAGTGTACACCGCATAAACCCCCTGGTTGTCCAGTGGTTGTCAAAAGAAACAGGCCATTACCTTTCCCACGTACTGCGGTTCGGAGCCCATGTACTCCTCCAGCACGAAAAACTGATTCCACACCCAGCCACGCTTAACTCGCTGGAGATGCGGTCGCCGCCCTGACAGGTGGATAACATTTTCTCTCGGTTCCGTGGCTAAAGTTCGCTGTAGCTGTGGTTGAAGTGGTGTTAGGAGACCTCCATCAAACAGGACCCAGAGAAGCAGGGATAAACAGTTCCTTGTAAGCATTGGCGAAGGCTTTCCTACCGCAGAGCAATGCAAACTCCAGCACTTAATGCAGAACTGTGGGATCCAGGCTGAAGGTGCCTGCGGCCTCCACCACCGAGCGTTCTGTCTTACTGCAGAAATGGTAATGCAGGCATTAATCCTTCTGATGAAAAGGTTTCTGCAGCTTTATATTCCATCTAAAGGGACCTGTAAAACAGATTAACAGAGATGCATTAAATTGATAGAATTACATGATCAACATCAAAACTCTCATTTTATCTGGCAACGTTTGAAAAAGAGAGGAAAGATTTTTAGAAAATTATATTGATAAATGTTCATTGCTGTTCAACCTGTTAACTTTAATAAACTAAGCATCTTACAGACTTGAAAAAGTCTCGGTTACAATGAGGCAAAAGGTGCATCATAAACAGAAGCGATCTGTTGTTTTTTTTTAATCATTTTAGGAATAAAACAGGGATCAGTGTTTTCAAAGCGAATTAAGAGTAAGGTTTCGCAACCTTAGCGCTGTGGACATTTTGGGTTGGATAATTCTTTGCTACTGGGGAGCTATCTTGTCCATTTTACGATTTTTTGAAGAATCTCTTTTCCTTTGGTCAATACATAACAAAATAGCATCCTCCCCACAACAAAAATATCTATCGACATTGTCAAATATCTCCCCAGAGGAACAAAACAGGCCAAGATGGAGAACCACAGACTTACAGAATAAGGAACAAAGAAAATGATTTTTAAAAAGAAAAAGATTCCCTACTAGATAATACAAAGAATAAGACATATAGGGAAAAAAGATAGATTATTAATTATAAAAGTAAAGTATCTTAATAAAATATGAATGATTAATAAATTATTAGATGGCTTTATAAGCTTTAAGTTACCAAATTTTTTTTCTAGCCTTGGCATAGCAGAAACCCTGGATATGTGGGAGTTATTCTGTAAATGGGGTCCAGTTCAAAGCAACCTTGGATCCCTACCATGTGGACACCCTCTCCTTTGCATTTAGGTAAAATGAGCTTTGAACATCACTTGATAACAAACATTTGTTTTTCATTTATTTATCTAAGGTTCACTGAGCACCTACACTGTACCAGGTCATTTGTTATACAGTAGATAAGAAAACAGACACAATCATTGCCTCTCCTAAATCAGACACAGAGAACAAATTGACAGTCAAGTACATAGATGAGGGCAAAGTGAGCTCACGGAATATGCTGATGCAAAACTGAAGTTAGCAAACTAATTATATACAATTAAAAACTCAACTCTGAATGTTTTCATTTTAAACTACATAATGGAATGTTTTAAAGTTAACTTCTGTTTTCAAGTAATAAAAGTAGAAAACTAGGAATTGTAAATATATAACATGATTAACAAACTTCATCATTCAAAGTTAAAACTTAATGATTGCTGTTAGTTTAAAAATGCATGTTTTTTTCTTGCCATCATTTAAAATACGGAGAAGGAAAAAAATGAAGCCTTTTGCATTTGGTTTTCATGACAAAGTAGAGCCGATGGCACAGACACCATTCCCTTCAACCCAAACCTGACTACTTCTGGGTGTGTCACTGTCAAAAATGCCACAAATCAAGAATTTGATAAACATTAAAAAAAGTTAGTAAAGTGACATTGGTAAAAGCCTGTCATGGGTGACAATTACATTGAGAATTACAGGGATAGGAGCGTCCCTGTAGGAGCAAGCAGGGAAGGGACAAGCATTGCTTGAGCCAGGGTGACTTTGTACATTTGCCACTAGAGGCACAATGCCCACAGCCCAGGAGGTTTTCAAAGGCCAAAAATGTTGGAGGCCAGAAATTATATATAATGCTCCCAAAATAAGAGAACTCAAGTGGAATCAATACACATTTAATTAAACATCTATAAAGCATGTCATTGTGTTCACCTATCAGCTGCAATTCAGTTCATAACTGAATGCTTATTCAGTTACATATAATGGAAATTTACAATGCACTCTTCACAAATATTCAAATTTCAGCATTTAATGTGGTAGCAATTCCCCATGCTTGAGATAAGATGGTGTATCATAAACAGAAACAATCTAATATTTATAGAAATATTTATTATTCGTTTATTCTTACTAATATTTTCATAAGATGTGAGGTGGGGAGTGTTCAGAAGTTATACTCTAAAAGTATTCTATAATGATGCTCCCAAGAAGAGAAATAAAATAATAATACGTGGCAGTTGTTTCTTTTTTTCCCTTTTTTAAAAAATTGTTGTTCAATTACAGTTGTCCTGATTCCCCCCAGCCAGTTTTTGCTCTCTCCTGCCCCGCCCCCTCTATCCCCACCCTGCTGTGCATTACTATGGGTCCTCTATACATGGTAATAAGGGTTCTGGACTAGACCCTTCACCTTTTTTTCTCCTATTTTCCCTCTTCCCCCTCCCCTCTCGTCACTGTCAGTTTGTTCCTTATTTCCATGTCTCCAGTTCTATTTTGTTTATTTGTTTTTGTCCATGGTATTTTTATAGCCTTAAAGGATGTAACTTTTAGACAAAAACATAAGTAGGATATGTATTTACTTTATTGCATCTTTTCACTCTGGAGAATTAAGGTTCATAAAAGATAACTTTGACCTATATTGTCTAATATAGTGACCAGTAGCCCTATGTGGTTATTTAGTTGAAATTCAGCAATTTGAAATTAAGATATGCTCTGCTTTAGAATTGTATACCAAAATTCAAAGACTTAGTACAAAAAATGAGAATTTAAAATATCTTGTCCTGGTTGATGTGGCTCAGTGGATTGAGTGCTGGCCTGTAAACCAAAGGGTCACTTGTTCAATCTCCAGTCAGGGCACATGATGGGTTGTGGGCCAGGTCCCCAGTAGGGGGCGCACAAGAAGCAACTGCACATTGATGCTTTCCTCTCTCTTCTTCTCCCTCCCTTACCCTCTCTAAAACTAAGTAAACGAAATCTTTAAAAAAATAAAATGTCTCATTATTCACTTCTATATGTATTACTTTTGAACATGATGATATTGTGTTAAATATTAAGTATTAAGTTAATTTTATCAATTTATATTTACTTTTTAATGTGTTTACTAGAAAAATTTAAATTGTATACCTAGCTCATACTTGTGGTTTGCAATATTTTATACTGAACAGTACTGGTTTAAACAATAAAGTTTAAGTCACAAACTGTGATCTCTACTTAAGTAATTTATTGGGTTTTTTTTTTTTTTGTTATAAAACAAGGTTTATTCTGCAATACCTTATCATGATGAACTGCATCTCTTTGGTAAAAATAAATTTTATAAATATTTTAGTAATCAGAGGTTATTAGCATTCAGATGAAATGTCAAACATGAACTGCATCAGATCTGTGAGACAGCATATTTAAGAGATTAGAGGATATTTGCCACTATTTTCAATAAGCCTGTGTAAGCACACTGTGCATATTCCCCTTATCTGTTTTCAAGCTTAAATTGCTGACAGAGACATCCAACATGTTAGTGTCTTCCATGCTTCTTTCTATACTTTTGTCAATCCTAGCTCAGGCAAGCTCAGACATACAGGGAGGTAATTACCAATAGAAAAGATGGAGGCTAGAACTTGAACTGCCCAAACACAGTCTAGCATAGGGAACAAATTAGACTATATTTCTGCTTTCCTGTCCCATGAAAGTTTTCTCCAGTTTCTCTTTTTTTTTTTGATGTGAGGTATCAAAAATCAGATATTAAAGGCCATTGACATCTAAGGTAAATTCTCTAAATTAGTACCTTCTTATTTTATAGTGGAAATTACTGATATTGGACATCAGGCTATATTCATCATTACTGTCACCATCTGATTCTAGCTACCCTTCCCCTGTTAGAGTCAAAGGTATCTAAAATCTGAGTTTTGATCCCCTACTGGAGTAATCTTTCAGAAACTCTAATCTATCCATGTCATTCCCCATCTGTTATGCTAGAATGGGTGTCTTCAATGTGAGGGGATTGATTTACAAATGACTGGTAAGTAGACAAGAATGTGAGCATAACATGGAAAGCATGTTGTTTCTTAAGCTAATTTCCCAGCAAATCAGAGTTGCATCACCAAACACATCAGCTACACACGAAATACTGTAATAAGGCTCAAGTTAGTGGGAGCCACACAGGAGTACAGCATGGAACACAATTCCCATTCCCTCACATCCCCATTTGCTCCTTCCTTTGTCTCTCTTTGGACACACACTCTGTCTTAGCCTGTTGTGTTTTCTACTGTGTCTGTGTGCATTTCTCTCTGCCTCCTTCTCTAAGAAGGCTGATCCTCACTTATCTGTGCCACCAAATTACTTTTCCCATTTTTTAACAATATAATCTTATATTTATAGAAATATTTATCAGTGTATTAGTCTTGCTAATATTTTCATTAAGGTGATGATTGCTAAGGGGTAATTGCACAGGTTTTGGGATCTGCACAGTCTTACTTTTCTTTTTTTTTGCATGAGTACATTTATTTTAATGTGAATTCTGCAGAATGAAAGGGTTTTTAGGGACTCACGTATCAAACTGTAGTAAAAAAATCTGTAATTAAAAATGTAAAAGGTGCATTTATATAATGATTTGTTCCTGTTTTCTAGGTGGAGTGAAGAGGGTCTATGACTGTGGCAAAAATGCCTCTTGCAGGAAGTCCTTGCCTCACATTGTCAATGACTTTTTGGAACTGCTATGAAACAAGGTTTTCCAGAACCCATTTAACCACAGCCACTTAAACAAGAGTTTAAGTGCCTCATCAACATTATAACAAAACAACGTTGAACAAAAAGATGGTGTTTGAGGAACTGCTGTATCTGGCATATGCTAGGTCCCAAGTACATATTTCAGTTTGCGTGAATTAGCCACTCAATAATAGCTGACTTTTGTTGACTTACTTTGTTTCACATAGCACTGGATTTTCTGTATCTGTACAACTGCTTTGTGAAAGAAGTGCTATTATTTTACTTGTGTTACAGATAAAACAGGAACAAAGCAGTTAAAGGACCTGAACGTGGCCCAGAAATGAACACATAGAGGCAGACTTGAACCTGGGCAGGCTGACTGCAGAGCCCACCCCCTTGGACCTTCCTCTGTGCCGCCCCTGCATTAATGAACATGCAAAGAGATGAAAGCATCAACGCTTTCAAGTCCTAGAAAGACAGACAATATAAACTTAAAGACCTGAATTCCAAATTCTTTTCCCAAAGCTACACAGGTGATTCAATATTGGGCAGCTTAATTATTTTTAGATTGATTTAGATCTTCTGTAAAATTTGAGGATCGAAGCTGTCAGGTCAATATAGTTCCTTTGAAGTCAGGATATTCAAGACTCCCAGCACTCCCCTATGAGGATCTAAAAAGAGACACATGCTTCTAAGCAGAAGCAGGAAAAAAAAAGCACCTGAAGCAGTAAATGACAGGACCAGTATGTTAATAGAATCGGATGGCAGCTGAACATTAAGAAACTGCACAGCAACCCAGCTAATCCACCCATTAGGCACTCAACGGGACAGGTGACCCGACGTAGGTGTTGCACAAAGAGGGAGGTAAGTAGTTTCCAACTGTGTAGGTTTCTTCCAGTTCTCTGGAAATGGGGATGCCATGCTGAGAAAACCAGATGAGAAGGCAGCCTACTAAATGTACTTGACAACTCCAAACTCGGTGGTCACTCCCAGCCTTGGTATACTTTAAACAAATCATTAAAAAGATGGGCCATAGAGCAAGGCAGATCTGAAGAATAATTTTTAGTGAAGTCACAGCATAGTTGCACACTAAGTCATGTCTGTTAAGTAACATTTGTGCTGTGAGGGCACAATCCACAATGCTGTTATGTCTGTGGAGCTATATACATCATAAAATAAAACCCTTTCTATTTCATCATTCAATTAGAAATTGTGTGCACGTGCATTATGTAATTCACATCATTGCAGTAGAATCCTAAAATCCATTCCAAGACTCTACAGCGCTGCAGTCTTTCAGCAAATAGATGAAGAGATTATTTCCAGCACAGGATGCTGCTCCCAGCAGATCCCAGCCTCCAGCCACCGTTTCCAGCCAGGGAGCTTTTAAAGTGTCATATCACAACAAAAGTAATGCAAGGAGATTGAAGGATTCCGATTCTTAAGTGAAAGGAAAACATCTCCCTTAAGCATGAAACATAGCCTGAATTACAAGAAAAACTTTACAGAGCCATCATCCTGGGTATACTTTGCCTCAGCACCAATGGTGCTGTTATAAGAGGAAGAATAACAGACTTATTCTGAGGTGTCAGCACCCTATGGAAACATGTGAACCTTAAAGAAGACATATTTGTTACAAAGCACATCACCAGAGGTGTGTTTTATTCCATATACTGGATTTGGACACAATGTTTAAAAATTTATATTTGTCCATTACCCCTAAACTTTGTATAGCCAACATGGCTTTCAAACAATTTCCAAAGCTGATGATGAGCCTCTGGAGCCCAGTAGTTCTTTTAGCAGAAGGGAGGTTTTTTTTTTTAATGGTCATATTTCAAAACAGGGGGTGCTTAGATGTAAAATAGCCCATGACAGCTTTCCTGTTAAGCGTGTCCAAAGCTAAGAGTTATCCAAAGGCTGTGGCTTCTCTGTTATTTATTTAGTGTTGGATGTGTGTGCTTTTAAGAATAGCTTCTGATTTAAAAAAAATCGTATTTTATATAAATTACACTGCAAGGTCTACCAATGTTAGAAGATGTTTTCTTATACTGACATGCATGGATTTTTATAAATGGTTCCCTGCAATGGATCACAGTCTAAGGCTGCCGGTGTATCGAATCAACACTTTCCTGGTGACTGTGCCTATGGTGTGACGTTTTTAATCACAAAGTTTAAAAAATATATATTTACATCCCCTCCTTTCTCATGAAATAAATGGTCTTTTAATCTGAAGTAATACAGAGAGAGGCCTTCTTTTTTCATACAGCAAAAACAGGACAAAATAATGTATATAATCCCTAAATTATTGAAATGTCAAAAATAATCTTTGACTGACTTCATATAAACCTTTACCTTAAAAACATATTTTAAAGGCTATTTAACTTTGCATTTAAATTTTCTGCTTCATAGTTTATAAATAATATCTTCAATAATTATTTAAAGATTTCCAGCCAATCTCGTAATTTAAGAATTTGAATTCTATGAAAGTTATCTGAAGCTTTTAACAGAGATATTCTTATGTGTAAACAATTTAATCTTTGTCCAAGAAATAAAAGTAGGTCTTAGATTGCCTTGAGAATGAGCAGACATTCCTACTAAAGCTCAATTGGTCCTAGTAAACTCACATCAAAAGATAATTTTGCCATCTCTGTTGTTCAGCAAAGCCCTAACCTCAACCTTTCTGTTTTATAAATTTGACACTGAGAAGTAGAGATGGTAAACCAATTTTCATTGTTGCTTAGAAGTAAAACAAAGATGCCTAAAGGTAATCATTGCTCTATGATCTTAATCTGCGAAATTTATTGACCATTACTCTCTGACTCATCCACATACTACTCTCTAATGAGTACATTCAAGATCTGTCCAGAAGATACCCAGCCTTGTACTATGAAAAAATAGAGACTTTTATTGAAGAAATACATGATACAAGAAACATTGTGTATAGGTCAATGACACCTCAGTCCCCTTCAATATAGGCACCTTGGGACCTCACACAGTTCTCCGAATCACCATCAGCCCTGTTTTATTTTCCTGAATCTCACTGATGGTCTGAAATCTCTTCCCTTTCAAAGGTGATTTTAGTTTGGGGAAAAACAAGAAGTCACAGGGAGCTGTATCTGGGTTGTAGGCAGGCTGAGTTACCTGGGTGATTTAATGTTTCACCAAAAACCTCTGCACAAGACATGATGCATAAGCAGGCATGTTGTCGTGATGAAGCTGCCAATCACCATTTTCCCATAGCTGTGGCTTTCTGAATCATCAAAATAGTTTCCACAGAGAATGTTTAAGCTTAAGGCAAAATTTGATGTACATCTGTGGTTCCACTCGCTCAGTCATTTTGAATGTAATGGCCACACAGTACACATGCTCACTCAAAAGTGTCTATCACCTCACACTGACTAGTCAGCAAAGTGGTCATTGTTCACACATGCACAAACCAGTCCGTTCTTCTTGACTCCCAGGTTACATGGATGTTGTGCAAACCATTCTCTTTGTATTAACATTGGCTGGATGTTTCTGGAAACACCTTATAAATACATATATCCATGTACATTTTTTTCCCCAGTGGAAGTGGGGCTCATTCATTAGATTGTGAGAAAAGCATTTTACAGGCCCAAGCACCAGAGACTGTGGTGTGGCAAGATTTATTCAGGGGGAAATAAAAGGCTGCCCCTGTGCCCCACCTCTGATCACCCTGCCATGGAAAAAATCCAGACTTCAGCAAGGCTAAAACACAGGCCAGTGTCCAGAGTTCCTGCTTCATATTAAAGCTTAGTCCTTTGGAGCCCACAGGCAGCTGCTAAGTGGTCTCAGTCCCAATCCAAATAGCTTGGTGCTGTTTCTGACTATGCTGCTTTACCCAGGCTCCCAACTGGAGCCAGCATTTCGAGTCTCCGCAGCTGCTAGGCTATGCAGCTGCCAGATCCACATGGTTACTATAGAGGGAATGTGCCAAGAACTGGGCGAGCGTGAGTCACCAAGAAAGAGCTTCCATGTGAAACTGGATTATATTACCCTGAGCTTGGGGTAGACCAGGCACTTTAAAAAAAATCAATTTCTCAAGCTTTTATGGGCTTCTGATGTTTCCACCTTCCAACCAATCCCTTCTTCCCCTAGGCTAGAGTGTCAGGCCTCTATGATCACCATGTTAGTTCCTATTGATGTGCTTCATAGAAGCACTGCCCTTGTGTCATTCTGAATTGGTACTGAGCATGTGCTTAGTTCCCTCCACAGTCTGGGCAAGTGAATGGGGAAATTGAAAATGTAGCCCTTTCCTGTTTGGGGGAGGGAGGTTGTTGATCTCCTTTGCAGGCAACAGTTGTGATCCCCTGGGGAATGTGTTAACCTATAACATCCTTGTGAAACAAGTTTATGCTCCCCAATTGATTATGCTTAACGATACTGATTTCCTTTGCTTCCTTCCTTCATTAATAGCTACAATAGCTACTTATGGTACACATATGCTGAAATGATACTGGTATCTCTAGTAAGCCAAGAAAAAAATATTATGGAAACAAGCAAGAATGTCAACCTGGGACATGTTTCTAGTACATGATAACAAGAGACACAATCTCTCTCTCCCTCTCCCTCTCCCTGTCCCTCTCCCTCTCCTTCTCCCTCTCTCTCTCTCTCTCTTTCTCCCCTCCCCACCCCCTGAGATGAGATATTTGAGAACATATTCCCATTACTGGTGGAAATTTAACTGCATTGTTAGAACACCCTTGGTATGATGTTCTAAAAATGGCATGTTACTTGTTTGATCTTCTTCTGAAAAACCCAGTAACATCAGTCTAATCACCCAAAAAACATTAGACACTTCCCAACTGAGTAACATTTTACAAAATACCTGACCAGTACTCTTGAAAACCATGAATCTCATCAAAAACAAGAGAAATCTGAGAAGCTGTCAAAGCTAAGAGGCACCTAATGAAACATGACAAATTAAATGTAATGGATGGGATCCTGGAACAGAAAAAGAACATTAAGTAAAACTAAGGAAATCTGAATAAAGCATAGACTTTAGTTCATTATAATGTATCAATATCGATTATTTAATTATAACAAATGCACCATACTAATGTAAGAAGAGAAACATGGGAGTGAGTAGGTATAGGGCACAGTGAATTCTCTGTACTATCTTTTCCATTTTTCTGTAAATATAGACCTGCCCCCAAAAAATTTATTTAAGAAAATAAAAAGAAAATTTGGTATTTGTAACAAAGATATTTAACAGAAGAGAAAGGCAAAAGGAATTTCCAGGAAAATAATAGAGGAGTTTCAGGAAAACAACTGTATGCAGACTCAGGGAGCACTAGTCCAGCTGGAGCAGAAGAAAGAATTCCAAGACGTATAACACCAAGGAGGGGAAATGGATGGACACAAACTAATGCACTACATGGCATCTTTAAATGACCAAGAATAATTCACACTTCATTGGAGAATTTGTTGATGAAGTAATGATTAATATTTAGAAAAATAAGGAAACAAAGAGGCAATTATTCATTCCTTGGAAACAAACAAAACTACCAGAAATGAAACTGGATTGTATCATTGCATGATTATATTCAAATCTGAGACAACTTTTGCAATGCTATGAGCTTCCTTTCTTTAAGACATGAACGACATACTTGGGCAGCAGACCCAAAATGGAGTCATTTGTGCTAGGTCCCATGAGAGCTAACCAAGACATATTTGCAGGTTCGGCATGTCCCAGGAAGGTGACCTCTAACCAGTCAATCTGGAATTGCCTGCTCAGCACTACTGAGGTAACCTGCCTGACAGACTCCCCTTCCTGCCCTTCCCCAGAAGAAGATGACCTTGCCTGAAATCATCTATTATTTTCTAGAAACTTCTTTTTTTTCCCACCCACTTTTGCCTATAAAAGCCTTCCATTTTGTACAGATGCTTAGGGCTCCTTTTCATGGTTAGATGAGATGCTGCCTAATTCACAAGTCACTAAATAAAGCCAATTAGATCTTCAAATTTATTCAGTGAATTTTGTTTTTAACACCAAACTTTCAGTAGAAAATCAATTCTTAAGAAATTAGAACCATGTTTGTAAGTTGACAAATTATAGTCAAATAAATGAGAAATTTTAAAAATATTTGCTAATAAATGAGGGATCTCATTTTCTAGAGGCTTGGTTAATGGCTAAAAAATGGTACAACAGACTTTTGCACCAGGAAACATTTACATGGAGTAATCGGACAAGGGCAGGAGAAAAATAATATATTTAGAGCCCTCTTTAGAGATTACCTTTGTAAATGATGGAAACCTTCAGTATTAGAAATAATTCAAGGCCTGAAAGCCACAGAATCTCCATTCTGAATGCTACTTCACAATGCCTGAAAGAAGTATACTTTGTGTTGGAAAATAGTTTGGATTTTTATCCTGCATTCAAATTCTGTATCCGCAAAATGTTCTAGTTGTGGCAGATTAAAGAGGATTTACAGGAAGTCCATCAGGAGGAAATGATTGATAGTTGCTCAGAAAATCAGTTTGGGGTAAGATTGGATTGAATCCCATTGGGTTTGTTTTCTAGCAAAACATCCAAGACTGTGAAGAATCTTAAACTTTATCACACTCCTTCAATTCCATCTTCCTGAATTCTCAGTCTTACGCAGTTTAATCAGGACTGACTAAAAAGAAACAAAAAAAAGTGGTACATTCTGATAACAAAACTAAATAGTATATTCCATAATTGTGGAATGGCATTCAGCCAACACTCTCCACAGCACAAAAACAATTTTACTGAGAAAATTATTTAAATATAATTATTTTAAGTTGCTGGAAATTGTCTTAGGCATATTTGGCAAGTGGAGAAACATTCATTCAAGGAAGTCAACTAATTCTTGGTAAGAACAGCAAGAGCCTGTGACATTGAACTATGACCTGCTTCCTTAAATGGTATTTTTAAATTTATATAGTTCAGGTCTGTGTTACAGAAGCTCTCTCCTCTGGGCAGGTATAGGCAAGAAGTTGGAGGTTCTCTCTCTACCCAGCTCCTAGACTGGAACTGTGGTTTCAGCCTGGAAAAGAAAGGGACAGCAATGTTTCTTATCTCCCCTCCTCAGGCTGTGTTGCAGAAACCCTATTTCATGTAGGTGTGGTGGGGAATATAAGCCTCCATTTCTCACCAGCCCTCAATCATAGAGTGAAATTCTACTTCAGACACACCAGGTTTCGAATACTGGGGCCCATCCCTCCCACTAGCTCACTTGAAAGGCAAAGATTCCACATTTGTAACGGCAAAATGAAGATGATCAGGGCTGCCACCTCCTGTCATCACCAATGCCACTGAGAGTAAGGGTGACTTGCTGGAAAAGTGGGTCTTTGCTCCCAATTTTGTTGCACTCATGTGGGTATTCTTCCCAGGAGGGCAGAAGGCACAAAGGACAAAGAGATATACCACTTTGTCTGAGAGGACACACTTCACTTTGAACACAATGTGAACTCCTTGTCTAAGGCAATTGTTGAAAAAAATAGAGATCTTAGTGGAGCGCAGTTATGAAGGAGTAGGCAGATCAAATGACAGAGCAACCAGAAGTTTAATAAAAGCAAATGATTTTAGCAAATAGATGAAAGCAATGTCAGAACAAGAAGAAGTTTAATAAAGAGAACTAGGCAAAGAGACGACCAAGAAGATCCCTTTGGGATCAGTCAAATCCAAAGGGTGGGGAGGTTGAGTACATATGCTAAGCTGTGCTCAATCAGCAGCAATCCCTGGAGGGAATGGAAGAGAGGTGAGAGTTTCTCTTAGCTGCATCAGACCCATAAACTCTCACTGGAACAAGAGGCTTAAACACAACTTCAAATACTAACTGAGAAATAAGCTGCTGTGACCCAGGGGTAACTCCTAGGAAAACAGTCTTAAAAACGATCCTCAACTGTGTGCTCTGTCTCAAGAGCAAGTAGGGATGAAACCTTCCAGGTACTAGTCCCCAGTGAAACATGGAGCAAAAAAATGAAAATTCACTGATCAGTAATAATAGCCTACAAGACACGCATATATCCAACAGTAGAGGGTTAAAATCTAACAGGCTAAGCAGGTTCATACAATGCTGTTCACCAACAGGTGGCTTATGCTGGCACAGGGCCAATACTGTAAGTAGCCAGGTTAAAAGAGCACGTGAGAAAACACATGAACAGGGATAGCAGAGGCTGCACACTGTGGGTGTAATAAACTTTTCTGAATGAGTGCATCCAGTTTAACTGAATATATAAATGACCAAGCAAAAAACAAGAACAATACCCAGGGAATGGGATTGGAGGTTCAATGTCCACTACTGCTACAATATATCATTTATAAAGTTCAATTTTCAACAATTGTGTGACATGAAAAGCAAAAGAAAAGTGTGACCCACATACAGAGGATAAAAAGCAATCAGATGAATTGGATTTCATAGGGGCCCAAATACTGAACTTAAAAGACAAGGCTAAGCAGCTATAAAAAAACGTGGACTTTTGAACTAATGGCTCTCAGTTTGCAGTGAAGAAATGAAGAAGCAAAGGGCCAGTTTACAGAGTACAGCGTATTTATACAACATTATGCAATGAAATATTATTTAACACTGAAAAGGCACAAAGTACTGATGTTTGCTACAACATGGACAAACCTTAAAAACATGTTAAATGAAAGAAGCTAGTTACAAAATACCATGCATATGGATTGTATTTATATGAAATGCTTACACGAGGCACGTACATAAAGACAGAGTGTAATAATAAAAATTAGTGGTTTCCAAGGGCTGGTATTTGGGGTGGGGTGTATAGAATGATTACTGGGTTTCCTCTGGACTCGACAAAAATGTTTTAAAATTAGATTGCGGTGATGGTTACACAGTTATGTGACTACACTAATAACATTTTAAATTGCATAACTTACACATTTGAATTGGGTGACATGGAGGTTACATCAATCACAATAAATTTATCACCAAAAAATAAATTCTACAAAAAATGACCAAATGGTAGACTTGATACTCAAGACTGTGGACTATAATTAGGAAACCTAAAATTGTTTTGTTTTATTTTCTTGAAATAAACTGAATCAAGCACAACCCCAATGTACATATTATATTTTATACTACGGTGATCAGGATTTACCCCAATATTCACTGGGGCTCATATTCAAGAGCATGGCCACTAAGCTACATCTGCTAGCACCTCAGGGTTTCAGTATGATCACCTAGGCACACATACATCCTTTAAATGTTTATGCAAGTCATCTGGACTAGAGATGGCCCCACATTCATTCCTTCTAGGTTATATATTCAACAGGAATTGAATGCACATGATTTTTTTCCAACACACAATGACAATACACTTCTTTAATTATTACTGGAGGCAGTGAACTTGGATGAAAGAAGAGACTGAATCCCTGTCTCAACTTACTTGCTAGATTAAGCCTTACAGATGTCCCACAGGAATGTGACTATGGTGAGCAAAAGAGTTTTTTGGTTGCAATTAAAGGTACCAACCTATTCATTATGGACAATAACAAAGAGTAAATGATACTGATACTGAATGGAGTGAGGGATTTATTCACCAGAATTCCAGAAAGATCACATCTAGATAAACAATGAGGCTGAGATTTGCACCAACTCTATTTCTAAGAGGAGTGCACATAAGGAAGAAAGTAAAGATAGGGAGACCATCATGACAGTGAGGAAGTGGCCTGAGGTATGGGAAGGTGAGGGGCAAGGGTGAGAAAGAGAAAAGGAGATTTCAGAGACAGGTTTTAATCTGGAGGGTAGAAATGGGCATAACAGGCATCAGGATGACCCAGCTACACGCCGATATGGATTCTAAGACACACAAGGAATACAGACTACACAGCTATCACTGGGATTTTTAAAAACCCAGAAAATGTCTTGTCTTTCTCAAATAAAATATACTTTTAATTATTAATCATTTTGTTTTTTTAAGATTTTATTTATTTATTTTTAGAGAGGGAAGGGAGGGAGGGAGAGAGAGAGACAGAGACAGAGAGAGAGAGAGAGAGAGAGAGAGAGAGACATCAATGTGTGCAATGTGTGGTTGCTGCGGGTCATGGCCTACAACCCAGGCATGTACCCTGACTGGGAATCGAACCTGCGACACTTTGGTTCACAGCCCATGCTCAATCCACAGAGCTATGCCAGCCAGGGTTAATTATTAATCATTTTAAATGATTGTTTGATTACTGAGCCTTACAGGAACTACCAGAAAAGTTTTTCTTGTAACTTACCTGAAGGATAATGAGATATATTCAGAATCAAAAATGAAGATTGGATCTTGATTCTTCAAACAGAAAAATAGTAAGGGTGGGGTGCAAGAAGAGGATCCATTATAGAAGAGAAACAGGGAGCATTAAATATTCTCTAATTCCATAATTCCAGACAATACTGAGATGGCACAAGACTCAACAGACATTTTTTCCCCCTTACAGTTGCCTTTCATTCTTCTCTAAGCTTAACTCTTGCTGTATGTACTACACATCTTCAAATATGATCCCAGAAAACTATAATGTGACTCTAAAGAGGCTTACCAACATCAGCTCTTCATTATCTACTATATACAACATTATTATTTTTTTCATTCTAGAACCCACTCTACCTTTAAAATACATTTCTTTAAATTTTAAACTACAGAGGGGAGAAGGGAGGGAATTTCAGGGGAAAAGGGGAAGGGTTTCAGGAACAAGTAAAGGACACATGGACAAAAACTAGGGGGGTGGAAATGGGAGGGAGGTGGGGAGGGCTTGGGGGATGGGCTAGGATGGGAATAAAAGACAGAAAACTGTACTTGAACAACAATTAAAATAAAATAAAATAATGAAAAAGGAAAAAAATAAACTACTGTAATAGATTGTGGATTTCTTGACATATCTTCTATGTTATGGCCTTCCTGGAATCCATATGCCACAAGGGCATATGTGGTGTTTCTTTTGGGAACTACTTTACAGTCCCACTCGTTAAAACATATTTTATTTTTTACTCAATGATTTAATCATTTGAGGACTATATATTACTTACCCACATATGAACTATGCCATATGAACTTTATCTTTAATTTCTTTTGCCATAATATTTTACTAGAGTATTATTTTCAAATTATATCAATTTTGTTACTTCTTCAAATAACTGATTTTTATTATGAAAATCAGAAATTTCCTCTGTAAAAATTACTTGTATTTAAACCTTCACCCTTTCCCCCCATGATTTTCTCCCCTCTCCTCTCTGGGGAGAGGTGGAGGGAAAAGGCAGAAAACTGTAGTTGAACAACAATAACTTTCAAAAGTATTTAATTTAAAAAAGGTTAAAAATAAATAGAATTATATTTATACCAGATCTTTTTTCTAATTTCTTCACACATACAAATATTCAGCACCTAATATTATTCAAGCACAATTTTAAACACCGCAACCTATCACTTAACAAAACTGACATAATTTCCCATCTACACATGCTTTCACTAGGGAGATTAAAAAAATGATGTTGATATAATTATTTGAATATTTTCATTTCTATATATAAAACATTGGTAGTGTACCCTGTATGTGTACATGTTATATGTTTACATGTACTATTATGAAAAATTTTGAGTTGACTTGCAAGACTACAGCATAACTTCTAAAATTATTTTTCTATTTGCAAGTTTCCAAAATGTTCTCACATTCAGGGTCTCATTAGAAAACTTACAATGGGACAATGGCTATTTCATTTTTTCCAGAATGCGAAAGGTGTAGTGTCTCCAGTGATCCTGTGGACAACAGCCAAGTCTATCTTAGACTTCAAGTGTACCTACCTAGAAGAGTTTTCATGTTTATAAAGGTGATTAAAAGTAAACGGAGAGAGTTAAAAATAAGTAAAATAGAAAAAGTGTCAAAAGTGAGGCCTGTAAAACAACATGAATCAGAAAAAAGTACTCAATTTTTTTTTAAATCTCATAAATCAAAGCAAGTAGAATAATATTTCCAAAACATTCTATACAAATGATATAATTCTATAAACTATAAATGAGAAAACTAAGAGTCATATATCAGGCATCTATTAATATTACAATATTGCATGTAAAAATACGATGAGAAATATTTTAGGCTTTGTGGGCCTCAAGGTGTCAATCATAAGTACCTGCCATTGCCATTGTCACCTAAGCGAAATCATCAAAAACATGTAACCAAATGGGGATGGCTGTGTTCTGATAGGACCATATTTACAAAATCAAGCAGTGAGCAGGATTTGGCCATAAGCCTGCTGACCCCTAAAATCTGAACATCTTTTGAATAGTACCTTTTGAGAGGCACAGGAGAAAAGTAACTTTAAAGTCACTGATAATTGGGTATCAGCATTACACTTTCTATGCCAGTAAGACCATTGTGTTTGCTTAATTCTTTCAAATATATGAAATGCTTTACAATAAGCTTGGGAATCCAGAGTGGTATTAAATAAGACATTATGATGCCCAAGGAGCTTCCTCCATCTTTAGCCAATATTTATCTTTGTAATTGAGAGATGCACTTTCAAATAATGTCCCTTGATTGCTTTGAAAGTGTAGGTACCCTTCAATATACAGGAGAAAATATATACCACACCCCAGAGTGAGGAGTAGACACTAATATGCACTGACCTACATCATTAGAGGCTCTGAAATAATGTCCCCAGTGTGACTTATATGCACATTCCCTACTCTCATGATTAATGAATGCAGTATTTCAGCTGATGCCTGCTTTGCCTTTCAGCACTTACGCGCACCAGATGGGTGACAGAAAGAAAAACAAAAGCTGTAATTCCATGACAGCTTCTAATATTGAATTTTGATGTATCTGGTCTCAAGGAGCAGATCTAATGACATTTCTATCTTTTTTATTATTACTATATATTTTTTTCACCCTGTCTCTCTCTCTCTCTTAGGAGTTGTCATGCTCTTAACATTGGTGCGAAATACATTAACATTGAACTCTAGGAGAGGAAGCAGGCTGCTCTCATCGTTACGGCTAACAACCAAATGATGGGGTTGGGGAGAGGGAGGGTCTTAGCACCTGTGCAGCTGCTCTGAGCAGATTCTCTCGCATAATAAATAAACCGTCCTCTCTTTGCTGGTGTGAACCTGTGGACAAATACTGACTTGGACAGGTGCTGAGGTTTTCTTTAATTTCATTTATTGCATTGCATTCCCTCTCAAGTGCCACCAGAGTCCTTACCACTTCTTAGGCAGTTAATCATTTCTTGCTTATTAACAATTAATACAACCCAGAACCTCTACTGCTTTACAGATTATAAAACCTATTCAATATAAAGGACTCATGGACAAAACCAAAGGGGGACAGGACTGAGGGTGGGAAGTTGGGGGTGGGTAGGGCAGGGGGAAGCAGTGGTGGGGAAAATGGAGACAACTATATTCAAACAACAATTTTTAAAAACTATCCATATTTACTTTTTAAAAATCTCTAAAAACTTTACCTGCCTAAAATATACCAAAGAACAATATTTGAAATAAAGAAAAAAAAAAAAAGAAACCTATTCAAAAAGTCTTGGTCACGCTAGGCCTTTCAAGCTGCTGATTCTGACTTGAAGGTTATGTATAGAAGGCAGTGAAAATAATATAGAATTTCACGTTCTTATTTATTCAGGTTATATTTTTCATGTACTTCAGATAACATTATTTTGAATTGAATGTGTATTCAAATGGAGTATCAGCGACCTGTAAGTACATGAAATAATGGTGCTATACAAGTAAAGGAAGTCATAGCTGCTTCTCAGGTCAGGTTTTTGGCAATAAACATAAATTTGTCAAGCTATTGCATTTTGCATCATTACATCTTGGAAGAGAAATCAATAGTGCATTTGTAAGGGTAGTACTTATTGAAACAAAACAAAGAAACAGCCCGTGGTGAGGCCACACTTAAGGCGAACTCACAGTTGGAATGTTTTAAGAAAATTTAATGGCAAACAGATGGTTTTATGGATTGAGAAGCTAATCAATCAGTACTAAAAACCTTGCTAGTAGATAGATCTAACACCCACTTTATACTGGATAAAGGATACAAAATAGATAATATGCTATCTTTATAAATATATTAGAAAACTACTTTTAAAAAGTCTGGCTATCAAATAACAATTGACAGTTTATTCGCAAAATCTTGATTTAGATCATATAAAATTAGTATCATTTTACATGGTTTTAGATCTAAGCTTAGGAAATTTTAATGTTGGTGTTTCATCCAGTCTTTTAATACATGCATTTGGAAAGAGATGTTGCTTCATTTGGAGTCAGATTAAGTGAGGGAGGGAAGCAGGAGTGGAGAGAAGAAGAAAAGAAAAATGAGTTAAAATTCAGCTTTATTATTATCAGGGCCACCCAGGAAGAATGGTATCCTTTGAACATCTATCCTGACAGGTACAAAAATATGTGTAATTGAAACACTGTCTAACATTATCAAATTTGACTCCAAAGTAAACACATCAACTTACTCCCCCACACAAAGTACATGAGAACCTGTTGCCCTTGGTTCTCTAAAATATTTATTTCCAAAAGTTTTGATCTTTAACAATCCAATAATAGGTAAAATATGTATAGTAAGTTGTTTCAATTTGACCTTGTAGATTATTGCCCCAGCTTTCTTGTCTCCCAATACATGCAAGGCTCTTGGTTTTCATCTATAATTAATTGTCTGTTATTGGTTTTGTCCATTTTCAGGTGGGAACGTATTAATGTGCTACGGCTGCTATAACAAAGACCACAAACTCTGCTGCCTAACAAACAAACCTTTTGACTCACATTTCTGGAAACTAGAAGTCAAAAATAAGGTGATGACCTGGTTCCTCTTGAGGATTATGAGGAAGACTCTGCCCCGTGCCTCTTTACCAGCTTTGGGTAACCACAGGAGTTTCTTGGCTTGTAGATAATGCTCTTTTTGTGTCTTTGTATTCTCTTCTCCTTGTCTGTGTCATTGCCTCTCTGCGTGTCCATATTTCCACCCATTTTTAATAAGGTCACCAGCTGGGTGACATTAAGACCTACCCTAATGTGCTCAGTTTAACTAGATTGCCTCTATGAAGACTGATTTTTAAGACAAATACCATATGATCTCACCTATAAGTGGAACCTAATCAACAAAACAAATGAGCAAGCAAATATAATCAAAGACAGTGAAATTAAGAACAAACCAACAGTAACCAGAGGGGAGTGGGGAGGGGATAATGGGGGGAAAATGGGAAGGGTTTTCAGGAACATCTATAAAGGATACATGGGTAAAACCAAAGGTGGGTAGGATCAAGGGTAGGGAGTGGGGATGGCTGGGGTGGGGTGGGGGGAAAATGGAAACAACTGTACTTGAACAACAATAAAAAATGTTTTAAAAAAACAAGACACTGAATTTGGAGAGTAAGAAAAATGGTTTTGACCAACTACTTCTATAAAGCATTCTAAAAATATAATAAGTATAGTCTTACTTTGTTACTTTTAATTTCTTGGCATAAGAATATTTGCTATAGTAATCAAGAAATAGTTATTAATCATGTGTTACTGGTCTTAAACTGTTCAGGGAACTAAAATAACAATATTTAATTTTAAAATTAAACAAACTACCTTTTAAGAGCAAGCTCTCCAACCCTATGTAACATCATTTCCTTGCATATAGTAATTGCTATAGTCAATTGACACATAGTTTTTTACTAACCTATAAATTGGATGATGCTATATTCAGATATACATTCTGTAATGTAACAGAGCTGTGTATGGGAGGAATTCTGAGTGGCTGGGATAGGGGCAGCAACATAATTCTGAATCCCCCACATAAAAAAAAAAGCTGATTTTTAAATAAGGTCACACTCTGAGGTACTAGGAAACTCCAATAGATGTTTTGCTGGAAGGCCATACATTTCAACACATCACAGGTTCATCTATCTTTTTTTTTTAATTTAAGAGTTTTTAAGATATAACATCATTCAGTTATGTTATGAATATTATTTCTAGGTTAGTATATGTGTTTTATTAGTTTTGGGATTATTATAACAGCTGAAATTTCAGTTTTTTATGGTCTAATTTGTTACTCTTTCCACTAGATTTCTGAGCATTGTTTCTACATTCTGATGTTTTCATCTGGCGCTCTCATTTACTTGTTGTATAACGTTTGGGAAGTCCTGGAATGCACTTTGACATATAGAATGAGGTAGGTATTCAGCTAAACCTAGATATGCCAATTGCCCTAATATAATTTATTAATAAATGTAATAATGTTATAATACAATAAGAGTAAATATTTATTGAATTTGACTATGTTCTGGGCACTCTTCTAAAAACTTTATGTTATTAGTCACTTAATGCTTATAAGAATTCCTATTTTTTATCATCCTTATTTTACAGTGGAAGATATTGAGACACAGATTCAACCTGCCTATCCTAAGGGCTCCATGTCTCCATCGGTCCTACTTGACAAAAACCCTAAAAGCTCTTCAAATTCTAGAAAAGAATGTCCTTCCTATAGTTTGCACTGAAAAAAGACACTGTATATCCACTAGATAATGTGTATGCCTATGCACGTCTTTCCTACTCTTCCAGGTGTATCTCACAGTGGAACCAGTTTCATGTAGTGTAAGAACACATGGCTATTGAAGTCACATGCATCCTAACAGAAATGAAATCCTAAAATTAGAAGACTACAGATCTCATAGGCAAGCCTTCTTACACCACTCAGCTGGCAGGAGAGGTAATTAGGAAGGTTTTACTTACTTCTTCTGGACTTGGTCTTGTGTAGCCCTGTTTTTTTCCCTTTCCCCCGTTCTATGGAGCCCCAGCCTGTTGCAAGCCCAGTCCAAGGGCATGATGTCAAAGACTGACTGGAGGGCACGCCACATTGCCATGTCTCTACTCCCCTTGAAGTAGACCTACTTTAGAGGTTTAGTAATTCAAGTAACTTCACCAGGCTCATTTCAACATAGAAACCTCAATCCCACGTGACATCAAAATGGAAAGTTTAATTAACTCAGCAAAATAAAAAAAATATATTAAAAAAACTTTAATATATAGACATATTCACAAGAAACTTATAATAATATTCAAGAAAAAAGAAAAACAAAGGGACTGAGCGATTATGTAAAGGTTACTGGCTCTTAATTAATAATTAGAAATTAATTAGTGTTAATTAATGTTTTTGCATAATACAATGACCTGTTTTTCTATGAGTTCATTAGGTGATAGGCATGAAGATATTCTATCACTATCATTTTTTGTGGGCAGAAACTAGAATTAGGCACACGGCTGTTCATCACCACAGAAGCAGGGATGTAAAATCTGTTACAGGTATAAGATGGAATACTATAAAGCAATCAGGAATAATGAGCTAGATTTACATGTAGAAACACAAATAGATCTCAAAACCATAATGTTGACTAAAAAACCACGAAATAGCAAAATATTTTTAACAAAAATATTGTCTGCAATATAAGAAATAGACATAAAATGACAACGATATTTTGTGACACTATCGAAGGCGACATGGAAATAGGGTTGGAAGGAAACATCTAATATACCCTTGAATAACTGTTTCTAAACATGTAAAGGCATGGGAGAGAGACGAAGGGAAATTATATAAAGAATGAGAGGTATAGCCTTGGCTAGTGTGACTCAGTGGACTGAGTGCTGGCCTGAGAATCAAAGGGTGGTCAGTTCCATTCCCAGTCAAGGCACATGCTTGGGTTTCAGGTCAGGTTCCCAGTAGGGGGAGTGTGAGATGCAACCACACATCGATGTTTCTCTCCCTTTTTTCCTCCCTTCTCCTCTCCAAAAATAAGTAAATAAAATCTTTTTAAACAAGAATGAGAGATACTACATTGGGCAATTGTGCTAGTGAGCCATAATCTGAAACATATGATCAACTTGCTTTTATACACCTGGGATCTGACAGAGAGAACAAAGAAGCTAGGACCTTGTCATGTGGGCCATTCAGGCCGGAATCCAACACAGAGATGAAGTGATCTTATTGCCAGAGAAATGTCATCCTGAGTGATAACAGATGGCAAATGATGACAGGCAGTAAAAGCCTTCTCTGTAATGTCTTATGTCACATTAGTCTCACAATAAATTTGAAGGGGATTTGGAGCATTTATCAATATTTATTCAGCAACTCCCTTAAGAAAATAGAAGTTTTGTACACTGGTACTATATTAATTTAAAAATTAAAACTACATCACAGACGAGAGAATTATTTTTAGATTTTGGAATGCATCATTTGAACAAAGTTTATATATTTTCCCAAGCAGGAAACAGGCTATTTTGAGTCAAACCCTTGGTAAAGAGAACCATCGTTAAAATGTGGGGGAAAGTGCACCTGCTCTGAAAGGCACTGATGATCATACCTCGTACCACTGTTTATATTTTAGTTTGAGGAGGATAACTGTCCTTGCACCCCCTGTCTTTCTGCATGTGTTGCAAATGAGGCACTCACTGCCTTTGGGGATTATCTTTTCAAGGTTGAAAGACAGAGATGGGTTGTTTCTCTGGAGCAAAGGGAAGAAGTACTTACAGTCTTGGGAGATAGACGTAATAGCACCATGTGGTGCTTATTACCTATTATAAATGATTCTGGTTGTGGAAGTTACGGAATCTTCTCCTGTAATTGGACTCACTATGTGTGCAGATGACACTTGGTTCTTTTCACATCACCATATGGGATTCAAGGTCCAGAAAATGGCATAAGAAAATGCTGACACACTGGCTATTGCTGTCACTCTGAGTAATTAAGTACATTGCCTCTGACCATGAGTCTCCTGCCACTTAATGGCACCTATGAAATTGTGGCAGGCTAACGTGTTAGTTTGAAGGTGGGGTAAAATCTCACACAGTTCCTAACAGTAATCAAGAAAAAAATCGTTGGACACTGTCTAAACTCGGGATGTTGCAGTCTGTGCCTACACCAAAAATAAGTATACCTCATGTATGGATGACATTAGAAGGGATTCTGTAGATTAAAAAAGATGTATGACCATGGATTCATCACAGAGAGTTGAAGTATTCAACTAGATCACATGATCTGGATACTTCAGAATGTTCCCTAAATGATCATATCCCTGTTTTTGTTTGAATTGAGTGTATAATATGATTCTGAGACCAATTCTAACTTCTGTAGGGGGGTTTCCCCCATGCCACCAAGCAATCCTGGGACACTAGGAGCTAGATGTCTTACAATTCAACTCAATTCTGCCACTATCTACCTGGAGATAACATCAGATCCCATGGTTTAGTCCTTCAAGACTGTACCCTCCTACACACTTCAGAAAATAGTCATAAACCCAGATTATCAGCTATGATTCTGACCTAATGGACATAGATGGGAGGTTCCAACAAAACCCTCTGTGGGTTCATTTAATATGCTGGCAAGTGTCACAGAACTTAGAGAAACAGTTTACTTACTAGATTTTCTGTTTACTATGAATGGGCATGACTCAGGAAAAGGCAGATGGAAGATTTGAATGGAGCAAAGTATGTGGGGGGGAGCTCTGAGCTTCCATGCCCTGTCAGGATGTCACTGTCCCCATATCCCCAAGAGTTTACCCATCTGGAAACTTTTAGAACCCTCTCCTTTTGGGTTTTCATGGATGCTTAATTACATAGGTACATTTGATTAAATCATTTTCCCCTCCTGACAATTTATTCAATCTCTAGCCCCTCTCTCTTTCCATGAGGTCTGGGGGTAGACATTTAAGTTTCAACCCTCTAATCACAAGGTTGATTTTCCTGGAAACCAGCTCTCACCCTTAAGCATGATTCAGAAGTCAAAACATTAATACCACAAAAGACACCTTTGTGGCTCTCAACATGGGAAATTCTAAGCATTTTCAGAACTGTGTGAGCTAGGAGCTGTGGGAAAAAAAAACAAATATATATAAGAAACATAATTTGATCATATAAATGCCCAAATATATATGTTTTAAATATATTTAATTATGCTGTTACAGTTGTCCCAATTTTCCTCCTTTGCTCTCCTACACCAGGTACCTCCATTCCCTCCTGAATTCCCCTTCTTAGTTCATGCCCATGGGCCATGCATATAAGTTCTTTGGCTTCTCCATTTCCTACATTGTTCTTAACATCTCCCTGTCTATTTTTTACCTACTGACTTGTACTTCTTAATCTTTGCACCTTCCCCCCATTCTCCCCCTCCTCACTCCCAACTGATAACCCTCCAAATTATCTCCATACCTATGATTCTGTTTCTGTTCTGCTTGTTTGCTTAGTTTGTTTTTAGATTCAATCATTGACAGTTGTGAATTTATCACCATTTTAATGTTCATAGTTTTGATCTTCTTATATAATTCCCTTTAACCCATCATGTAATAACGGCTTGGTGATGATAAGCTTCTTCAATTTGATCTTGTCTGGGAAGTACTTTATCTGCCCTTCCATTCTAAATGCTAGCTTTGCTGGATGGAGTAACCTAGGTTGTAGGTCCTTGCTTTTCATCACTTTGAATACTTCTGGCCAATCTCTCCTAGTCACAATACCACTGTAGGTGTTGGTAACTAGTTACTCATTGTTATTTTCCTGTGATCTCTTTTCAAGTAATACCAACATTCAGGTAACACTCAGTTATGAGTAAATGTGCGTTCAATTGTCAAGTCATTTTCTAAAATGACAGTAGTGACTTGAAAAAATAAGAACCATGATAAAATGGAATTATAGAAAAGAGAGACATGCTTTCAAAAGACACTCTTTATTCTATAGTAAATAAAATATTAAAAGTTTAGGTAAGAGGAATGTGAACTATGTGTAGCTACTTTCCCATTTTTGTAGAGTCCAGCCATTTGTGCTATGGTCATAAATCCAGGAACATTGTCTATATTTTGTTGAATAATTCAATTTGAGTTTCACTGTGTATTTGGCACTCTTGCTTCCACTTGAATCTTTCATTTTCATAATCACTTTCTGCCCTCTTGAGTAGTCCCTGTGCAGTTGTGTTTCTTAATATATTTGTTCATCATCTGTCCTCACTTTTGCTCAAGAGATTCTTCATATTTTCAACACTTTGCATGGCAATTGTGTCACCCCAAAAGTCACTTTTGTTAATACACATCTTGCTTCCATACTGTCAATAAGATGCTTTAGGCTCTTACTGGCTGAAAGATGAACTGCCTTTGGAAGTTTTATGTTCACCTATCAGAAACCAAGAAAGTCCCTCCAAAGCTATCAAATATATATGTGGAACTTTAAATGCATCCACACACACACACACGATTGCTCTAGTTGTATTAAGAAACTGTTGTCAATGGGAATTAGGCTTTTCCATGTGATCACAAGGAAAACATTCCAAGGATGCACACACAGGAGACTGCAGTGTTGCAAAACAGTTTATTCATGTAGAGATAGAAGTTGCTCTCTGGGTTTCCAATGCCCCATTTTCCTCTGTCCCACCATGAAAAAAGTTCTGTCCTGTCTTTAGTAAGTCAAGGATGAAGTCCACTACCCAGAGTTTATTCTCAATATTGAAGTACAGTCCAGTCCATTATCCAGAGAGCTTAGCCTGTATTTCCAGCTATGATCCATTGTTGTGATTTGATATCCTTCCTCCTGGAGGCCACGGGCCATGTGGCTGCTCTAGGGCCATATGGGGAGAACAGAAGAGTTCACTGTGCAAGTGCAGGTCAAGAGGAAGAGAGAAAGCTTTGATTTCCCCCTGAGTTTATATTAAATTGGATTTGGGATGAGCCAGGTGTTCTTTCAAAAGAACCTATCAACTTCCCAAATGTTCATGGGCTTTGGATGGGCCTAACACCCAACCAATCCCTTCTCTCCCCAGGCTAGACTGAGAGGCCTCCTTCAAGCAACTTCCCCCTGCTCCATTTTGATTGCTACAGTCCATGTACTTGCCTTCCCCTGCACCCACTGGCAATCTGGTACTGGAAGGGATGAGGGAGGAGTGTTAATTAATCTTCTTGGTGGAGCACATTGCTGTAACCCCCTGGGGTGTGATGTTGCAGTTTCCTGGCTGGGCAAACAGGCTATGTTCCCCAGTTTATTAACCTCACTATCTAAGTTCCTTTGCTCCTCTTGTCTAGCTAAATACCAACAGTACCAGAACTACTTAAAATAATGACTTTGAGTATGTAAACGTACATGTAAGTGACTGGACTACATAAATTACAAATGTAGACTTCATTTTAAAGTTATAATGCAATGTAAAAATAATTTAATAATACTTATATTATTTATTTTTTCTTTAGGTCATTGCCTATAAGATTATAAAGTAAAATATTAATGCAGTAAGAGATCATTCAAGATTATCAGATAGAATAAACCTCCTAGCTACCATTTTTCATCTGATGATCTGAAAAGAATATTAAATATACATATAGATAAAATATTTTTCTTCTTATCAAAGACAAAAAAACAAAGATCCCAACTAGACTAAAGTAGTTGCCTGGCTTTTACTAAAAACACTGTAATGTGAGAAATGTTTATATGCCTTGAAATCTTTTTCCTCTGGTCAAGGGTCTATTTTTTTCATTTCAAAAGGAAATATATATTTGTTCTTTTTTTTTAAAGATTTTATTTAGTTATTTTTAGGGAGGGAGGGGAGGGGGGGAGAGAGAGAGAGAGAGAGAGAGAGAGAGAGAGATCAATGTGCGGTTGCTGGGGGTTATGGCCTGCAACCCAGGAATGCACCCTGGCTGGGAATCGAACCTGGGACACTTTGGTTCCCAGCCCACGCTCAATCCACTGAGTTACGCCAGCCAGGGCTAAAAGGAAATATATATTTGTTCTTTATGATACCCCCATATGTGTGTACACACACTTAAACTCAAATATTTCTCTTTGTTATATTTATCAGTTTTGACTAATCTTACAATACAATAGAAGCTATGGGTTCAGTTATGTTTTCTAATTAGATAATGAAATGAGTCACCAACTGAATCACAAACTAACTTAAACAAACAGATCAATAAAGTTACGTAAACCTTACTCTTAAAAATATTTTGTAATGTAGATTAATTGCGTGATCTATCATGGTCTTTTCCACCCAAATCCTGATTATATTTAAAAACTTTCAAATATTAAGATGATATTAATCTCCAAGCTCAGCAAAACTCAAACTATTTATACAATATTTAGCAAAGTTTTCTAGCAATGCTTCAAGGAAGCACATAATTCAGTGGCCAAAGCCATATTTTGAAGTCAAAACCTGAATTTAATTGCCCACTCTTACTTTCTGTCTGTGTAATTTTATGAAAGTATTTTGTTAACTATTTCTTAGTAACTTTCCCTCAAATCCATTTCTGTTATTTTATTAAAGGGACAGTTTAACAGAACTTTTCAGCTCATAATGCTGCTGTGACAGACGAAGTGCAGAGAGAACAACGCTCTCTGTGGACCACAGTGAGCTCCCAATAAGGGGTAATACTGGTTATCTTAATATTCAAATTAAATGAGGACCCAAGAAGCAGTTATGCAAAAGATATTTAAATAAAATACAACCTTCACTCATTTTTCTGTTTTATTATAATTCCCTCTGAGTCACGTAGGGTTCATCTCTATTTTAATAATTCGTCAGTGCTCTTTGCTTTCCCGTGGGACTTTCCCTTTGGCGAAGAGAAGGTCCTGGTCGAAAAGAGCAAATATCCAACTAACTAGATTGCTGTTAGATTTTCAGCACCAGCTTTCAGCAACATCTCTTCTTTGCTTAATTTCAGGAGGTGTGATATATTGTTATTAAGAGCACTTTAATAAAATTAAAACTTGTATGCAAGCATACACATGCTAGATTCTAATATAATTTTCATTTTGTTTTTGTCTATGTTTTCTATTAACTGATACGTGCTCATTTTAGGAACTTCACAAACATATAAAGAAGTAGAACATATATGTCTAAAAAATCACTTAATCTATTTTGAATAAACCAAATGTTACAACATATGCTATATCTTACTTTCTAGATATCATCATTGTTTTAAACGTAATTTCTTATTTGTTTTATCCTAGTTTAATTTGCTTACCGGTTTTGAGGTTACAGTATTTCATACAGAGAGAGTAGAATTTGATTAAAAAATGCAACATAGATTTTTATGGATTTTTAAGGTTACATAATTTTTTCTGTAATATTTTCCTTAATAGGTGAGTGAACTGAGTCACCAAGCTATTAGGAGATGCTGAGTCAACATGTACAAAAACGTGTGAGAAAAGTAAAAAAAAAATCTAGAGGCTCTGAATCTTGATTTTTCTGCCACTGCTATTAAGCTTTGAAGAGGAAGAGGAAAACAGAAAGAGAAAGTGAAAGACAGACAAAGAGAGAGGGAAAGAGAGTTATGTTTTTAAACAAGATAAATAAAGATTATACTGCAATGTTAAACAATGTGCCAGAGGTAGTTTATGGGCAGTGGGGTAGAAGGCTCATTAGATATGGCTCTTTGGTTCTCAGATTGGTTCTTGCTCTAGTTCTCTTTGGCTAGAATGCAATGCGGACTGATTTACAGCTAAGGTGTCAGTTGGCTGCCTTCTCTGATTTCAGCCACTGAGAATTTCAAAGGGCAACTTGAAAGAGACAAAAGCCTGCATATTTCTTGTACTCCACCACTGAGACAAGTGGCATCTCCAGCAACTGGCTCCAGTTACCACAGGAGGACCTCTTGGTTGCAGCTCCCCCTGGGGGACCCAGCCCCAGGGATTTAGAGTTAGTACAAGCCCCCCCTTTGTCCTTCCAGGCAACAGGTGTGGTGGGTTTTTGTTAGGCTTCTTTACCAGTTGGTGTCTCGGCCAGTCTACCTCCTGAGATCAGTGTTTGCACTGAATTCCCATTGTTTCAAATACTCTGATAATTTTTTTTTCTTGGCCAGAGTGTGTAATTGAAATCATGCTTTCTATGCTATTCCTGCATGATCTAAAAATGTATTATTTTCTCTATGATCATTTTTTAATGGCATAAAAATATATCTTTAGTCTTTACTCCGGGCATATGCATCGGGCCTTTGGTTATACCTTAAACAATTGTTTATACCTACAAAACATCACTAACTGTAGAAAATATCACCAAATAAACTATAAAGGTGATTTTTAACAATTGTTAAGGAGTTCATTTACTACTAGAGAAGAAAAAAAAAACATGTAACAACTGTTATCATGAAAACTGCTGCACATTCTACCATTTGTTGTTTTTAAAAAGAAAGTAGTCAAGTATTCTTCATTTTGTGTTGTTGCTCAATTTGGGGGGGGAAAGTCGTACTGTTGATACAGAGAAATCTGATCAAATCACTGGGGAGAAGAAGGGAGGGGCTGTAAGAGGAGTTCGCCTGAGGCGACAGTAAAAAGTTAGCACCTACATAATAGATCTCCCTACCCCCTGGCAAAGATGCTGCAGGCTGGCGTGTGTGATTGATGGAGGGAAAAAATACTTCCTAATCACTTCTGGAGACCAGACTAGGGGAGGTTTAGACTTGTGAATACACCATGGGACAGGCTGAGAAGCTGGATGTTTCTGAGATGCATGGAATTATGGGCTGGAAGATTTAAACAGATGAAAGGCAGAGTCTCTTTTTCTATTCCTCAGGGGTCCATGTGGATGATCCTGCAGGAGCCTCCTGCGTTTCCCAAAGGATGGTGTTTTAAATGGGAGAACTCAAGGCACAGTCTAGGATTGGGCTGGCCTGGCAGAAGTTGGCAGAGTTATTTTTCTCTGGGTGTTCTAGAGTGGACACCCAGAGTGGACACCCTGGGTGACAGGCCTCTGAGGCAGAAGCCTGTCATTCCTCCAAAATTGTGGAGCTTTTTAATAAAAGAGTCCCTTCCTTTTTCACCAAACCCCCTCCTCCAGAGTGTGCCTATGGATGGTGGGCAGCACACCCCCACATTACTGTTCGGTAACATTGTGGTTTCCACCTATGACATTTTGTGTGTGTAAGCATTTTACTTGGAGGCATATTACATTTGCTTCTTCATTCACATTGATACACAAAAGAAAATCAGGATGTTAATAAATATTCCATATCATCTGTCTCTTAAAGGGAGAAACAAATAAAAGTGTGCAGATCGCCTCTCATGTAAGAATAAACTATAAAATGACTTCCAGTGAAAACAACCCAGTAGGTTTGAAAACAAAAAAGGGAAGATTTTGAAGCATTACCTTTATGTGGTAGCAACTGCAAATCTCTGGAGAACAATATCGAGGCTAACAATCCAGAAGCAAAGAGGCTTAACGTTTATATCTTGGTGTCAGGCTGCGAATCCCAGGGTAGTCTGCATCCCCTTTTAACCATCCAGATAAACACTCTTTTATTTACATAGATCCTATCTGATAGCATTCAGCCGCTATGAAGTCTTAATGCTCTTGATAATATTGACAACAGGACTTTCAGTTATCTCCTAGGACTGACTTTTATACACAGAGTTTGTAGAACTATGCATTTTGGTCACAAAATCACATTATCTGTTTCCATAACTATTACATTTATGGCATGAAGCTTTGATCCTGAGATGGCTTAATTTCATTTAAAAATTGTGATTTATTCTCAATGTTTTTAGAACTTTTACATAGCTAAAAATATATATTTCTACTCAGTTTCAAATATAGGTATGATAATAAGATCGGAATCTACATTACAAGATTAGTAGCTATAAGGGTGTCATACTGCCATCAACTGCTTCATGGAACAATTTCTTACCATTAATTGTATTTTTATCTGTATCTTCTGTTCATAAAATATCTAGTTTAATTTATATAAATTGGCTATATACTAGGGTGACCAATGTTTGCCTTTGGTTGTTTGGCCAATTAGAAACGCAGCAAATTTGAAATCAAGTCCGGCACCATTTGCCTTTTATTGTTACTGTAACCTTGGGTTGAGTGGGATTAGCAAAATCTTGCCTCTCCTGGCTTTTACCCCCTGGTGTCATGGCCATGAATATGTCACATTACATGGCAAAAGGAATTTGCTGATGTGATCAAGTTACTGATAATTTAAAATTTAAGATAATTATGTTGGATTATAACGACAGGGCCAATCAAATCACATGAGCCCCTAAAACAAATCTTTCTTTCCCTTAGTGCAGAAAAGGAAGCCTGAGAGATACGGCAGTGGGGTTCGCCAGGTTCAGAGCACTGGGATAGTACATTCCATTGGTGGCACTCCAATGAATGGGGTGTGTGTGTCAAAGAAATAGGGACATCCGTCCTACAACTGCAAGGGACTGAACTCTGCCAACAACTAGTGAGTTTAAGAAAAACATGTGAGCCCAATAGAAATGTCACCCTAACTAACACTTTTTAACCCACTGCTGCCTTGAGCAAAGCATGTGCTATGCCACTTCGGGCTTCTGCTTTTCACATTTGTGAGGTAATCCACAAGTGAAGTTCTGAGCTTGTGATAATTTGTTAGAGCAGCAACGGGTGACTGACTCAGTGCCTGCCATCCTCTTCGTGTAGCTCAGCGGGAGCATCCACAACGCTCCTTTTCGATGCTCATGGTTTCTTCAGTGTGGAGAGAAGGACCGAAGTTTAGAGACAGGAGTTATTCCAGGCTTGTGGCTGCCTTGCTGCAGTTGGTCAACTCACTCACGTCAGGCAGCCTCCCTGTGCCGGGAACTCACCACTAGTACACGATATGCTCACCCTGATGTTTATGCTAGGGTTCAGGTTCATTTGATGCAGATCTGGATATCAGAAGGAACCTACATTTTATAAAATAATTATTGAGCTACTTGCATAATCTAAATCATTTTTAATAGCTTTGAAATATATGAAAGAAGTTTAAGAAAGAGTCTATAGAGCTTATTCATTTTAAGTAACCTAAGTAATATGTGAAAGTCCTTAATGAGCACAGAATCAAGTTCTGGAATGTGTGCTTTAAAATACAAGGGCTATCCTATTCCCTAAGAAAGTATATCTTTGTGACAGATGATTAGTCCTTGATTTAAAAAGTTGGACGTAACCTAGTTCTGAAACTATGACCAAAAATATCATTCACATTAAATTCATAAATGTTAATGAGTATTTAAGTGCTGGACTGCATTAAAGGAACAAAGATAAATGAAACAAAACTTCTGATCTTGAGGAGGTTACAGGATAAAAGGTAGACACATATGCATACTAATGAGTATAATAGTATCGATAATATTAATGCCAATAACAGCAAGCTTCCTTTATTGAGTATTTTTATATACCTGATTTTACATATATTAAATTAAATCAGTTAATTCTTATAATAATTTAATAAGTGTAAGTACCATAATTACCCTGATGCAATAAAGAGAAAAGTAGCAGCATCAGTAATTTAAATAAATTTTCCAGAGTTATATATCTAGAGAGTGGTAAAAAAAAATTATTCATACCAGGGACCCCAATTCAAAATCATGCAAAATCAAACCATCATCCTGTAGCTTATTCAATTCTTTCCTAAGAAACATAGATCAAATATGCCAAGCTAGTTATTTAGTATATGTATGCAGATAGAAACAAAAGGTACAAATATTTAAAAACCAGATTCTTGATTTTTTTTTTTGCATCCAAACTTAGTACTCTGTACTGATGCCCATTCATGTGAATGGTACCTATATCTAAGTAGCTGCACGTGCCAGAACCCAATTAAGCTTAATTGAATCATTCTTCCTACTTTCTCTTCCACAATTATAATTCCTATCCAAAACCCAGGCTGTTGATTTAACCTCTCTGCCTCTCAGATCCATTTATTAACTTGGTCTCTACAATCGCCATCTTTCTGCAAGTCACAATCACCTCTTGTGGTCTGGCCCAGACCTCTACACACCACTTCATAATCAAAGCATTGCAGAGGACTCCTGATAAAAATGCATTTAAAAATAGAAAACTTAAAAATTTACCTCAAAGTCTCAATAGTAAATTTACTCTACTCAAATATAAAACAGTACAAAATATTTTTATTAAAATTTCCCCTTTTCCTTATTCTCTGGGATCCTAAAATGTCAAGGAATACTCACCGTTTTACTTCCAAACAATATTCTTTCCCTCTTGTTCTTGCCTATCCACAAACTCCCATCTACTTTGTATTAATCTCTTCCTCTTCTCTTCTCCACCCTCTACTACATCATTATCTCAGAGCATGTCAAATGCAGCTTCTTTAAGAAATATAGTGCGCTAGTCATCCTAATTGCTTTTCCCGTTACCATATAAAGAGGCTATATATCTGGTGAGGGGGAAAATTGTGTGTGAAGTAGTTTTGGCATTTAGGTCACAACCAAAATGTTCTGTTTTGGGGAGTTATAATTGTCATCGAGTGTTGACAGTGAAAATAATGAGAAGAAGAAAATGTGAATGGGAAGATAGAGGTAAGTTGTCATTTTACTTCTTACAGGTTTCTAATGAAAACAGCAGTAAGCACAGAGAGAGTCAAGTCCATGTGCATTAGATGCAGACCTGGATATCAGGAGGAAGGCAAATACCAGATCTTGCTCAATTGCAAATCTCTCTTTGGTATAAAGTAGCGAGCATTGAACTTATGTTTGCTTTCAATGTACTCACATTGCCAATGAACAGAGTTACATTGAACACAGCTAAGTTTTTCATTTCTTAAGATTCATTGAAAGAAGAACTTGACTTTGAATATATATTAGAGGCTCTTGTCACAGTTCTTTATGTCTTCATAGCCAAAAGTGACTACCAATCTCTACAAGCCATTTATGCCTGCATTATCTTTTTATTTCCTCACATAAAAAAGAGCCAATATTTATAAGGAAAAAAACAAAAAATGGGACATACATTCTAATTTTATAATAACTATAACTTCAACTACATATCAGAGTGCCTGCATTGCTTGGGGGTTACAACTTTTGGGGGTTAGGCATTGGTATTATTCTCTAAATAAAAGGATGCTAAACTAAATTCCATTAAAGTGGATACCAATTTGCACTGGAACAAAAAATCTCTATTTCAAAAAGATAAACATTTTTTAAGCAAAATTACAATAAAACAAACTTCTCTTACTGACTCATTATTTTTGTAGCCCTAGAAAATCAAGGGGAAAATATGAGATATTTTATTTTCTTCAATGTTGTAGAAAACAATTATCACTTTTATTATACTAGCTGAAACTCCCAATGCCAAATAATATTACCAACGATGCAGTAACTATGTACATATAAGTATATATATGCTTATACATGGATATGAGAGGGGGAGCCCCCAAAAGCTGAATTATATTCTGAAGGGTGGGCCCTTGGAATACAGGCTTCCCTCCACTAGCTGACTGTTCTAGGGATGCACCTGTATCAGTGTAGCAGCTGGCATTGTTGTGAGAGGCTGCGTTCAGCTTCAGTGAATTTCTTTGAAGACTCTTTCTGTCAGTTTGCCCATTTCACGATGGGTGGTTTACAAGTGCATCTGCTCACACAGCACTGAGTGTTTAGCAGTTGTTGGCCCTAAACTGACCACATGATGTCCCTGCCCCACCTTCCCTGTTCACCAGATCTTGCACCAAGTGACTTTTTTTGTTTGTTTTTCCCGATGAAAAAATCGTCAAAGGGAAACATTTCACTGATGTAGAAGAGGTGAAACAAAAAATGGCAGAAGCACTAAAAGGCATCAAAACTGACAAGTTCAAAAAGCTGTTTTGAGCAATGAAATAAACATCTTGATAGGTGTATCATTTGAAATGGAGAGGACTTGGAAGGTGACTGAAGTTTAAACATGTAAGACTAAATACACAATTTTTTAATAAATAAATTGCAAGTTTCTTGGTTTTTGAGTCTCTATATACACACACAAAAGTATTATATATGTGCTTACATAAGCATTACATATATATATAAAATGCTTACATAAGCAGTATGTAAGCATTATATAAGTATATAAACTTTTTTCATAATTGTTAAAATTGGGAAGCAACATAGACATCATTCAGTAGGTGAATAAATTGTGGACATCCAGACAATAGAATATTATTGAACATTAAAAAGAAATGAGCAAGCAAGTCATGAAAAAGTAAGGAGAAATCATAAATGCACATCTCATTTATTTGTATTGTTCAGTTATAGTTGTCCCCATCCCCCCCTTTACTGTCCTCCTCCCTCCCTACCCACCCTCACGTCCCATATTCAATCTTAACCCCTCTTGTCTTTGTCCATGGGTCCTTCACACATGTTCTTTGATGACCCTTCCCCTTCTTTCCCCTGTTTCCCCTCTCACACCTCCTTTCTGGTTACTGTCAGTTTGTTCTTCATTTCAATGTCTCTGATTATATTTTGCTTGCTTGTCTGTTTTATTGATTAGTTTTTACTTATAGGTAAGATCATATGGTATTTGTCTTTCACCTCCTGACTTAGTTCACATAACATAATGCTCTCCAGTTCCATCCATGCTGTTGTGAAGGGTGGGAGTTCCTTCTTTCCTTCTGCTGTGTAGTATTCCATTGTGTGAATGTAGCACAGTTTTTTGATCCACTCATTTACTGATGGGCATTTAGACTGTTTCCAGCACTTGGCTATTGTAAATTGTGCTGCTATGAACATTGGGGTGCATAGGATCTTTTGAGTTGGTATTTCAGGATTCTTAAGGTGTAATCTCAATAGTGGAATTGCCAGGTCAAAAGGCAGTTCCATTTTTAGATTCTTGAGGAAATTCCATACTGTTTTCCATAGTGGCTACACCAGTCTGCGTTTCCACAACAGTGTACTAGGGTTCCTTTTTCTCTACAACTTTGCCAGCACTTGATGTTTGTTGAGTTGTTTGTGATAACCATTCTGATGATGTGATAGGGTATCTCATCATACTCAATGGGCAAAAACTAAAAGCTTTCCCAGTATGATCAAAAATAAGACAAGGGTGTCCACTTTCACCACTTCTGTTCAATATAGTACTAGAAGTTCTAGCCACAGTCATCAGACAAGGAAAAGAAATAAAAGGCATCCAAATTGGAAATGAGGAATTAAAACTGCCATTGTTTGCAAATGACACGATAAGGTACATTGAAAACCCTGTAGACTCCACCAAAAATCTACCAGACTTAAATGCATATTATTAACTAACAAAAAAGAATCCAACTTGAAAATTATCCCTACTGTATGAGCCCAACTATACAACACTCTGAAAAAGAAAGAGACTAAGGAGACAGTGAAAAGATTAGTGATTGCCAGAGTTTGGGGGCGAAGTGATGGATGAATAAGCATAACACAGAGGATTTTAGGTTAATGAAAATTCTGCATGATGCCATAATGATGGGTACATTTGTCCAAACTCACAGGACTCACAACATCAACAGTGAAGTGTAATATAAATTAAGGACTGGTGATAATGATTATCAATTTGGCGGATAATGCAGGTTCCTCAGTTGCAATAAACATACCACTCTGGTTGGGGATGTGGACCGTGGAGGAGCATATGCTTGTGTGAGTGCAGTGGGTATTTGATTTCCTGGATGTGTTTTTTAAGAACAGGTTCTTCTTCTTCATTATGTTGCTTTCCTCCTATTTTGCCTCAGTTAGTTAATATGTAAATAACATTCTCTATTGGTCTTTTTAAGCTCCTCTTTCCCTGTGATCTTTGCCTTGGTGTACTTCTATGTAGGCCTGTTCTTTGCTCACAGAATGTGTAGGGACATTCTTTTTAAATTGTTCCTCATCACTTTAGGTCTTGTGTTGATACAGATAGTCTGGCGGTAAATCCCCATCCCAGGTCAGGATGGCAACAGGAGGAAGTATTGCATGGAGCACATGCAAGATTAGTGAGACCGTTGGACTAGGGGTGGGGGGAAAGCCCTCCTGCCCCCTTCCACTCCCTGATTGGGAATAGGATGAGGAGAATGTAAACATGTGTGCTATAGAGGTCAGAATGATCAGGGGGAGGTGCAGTATGGAAGAAACCAGTCAGTCTACATGGGGAAAAGGAAGGGATTGGTTGGGAGAGTCGACCCTCCCAGAGCATGCGGAAGTCTGGGCTGAAAAAGTACCTGGTCCAGCCCACAAGAGAAGACAAATATAAACCCAAGGGAAGGAAGGTATGGGTCTCCTGCCTACCTCATGGACATATGGACTGATGTGTTTGCAGGACCTTCTTATGGTGCCAGACCCACATGCAGGTTTCAGGGAGGGAGTCTGAGGCCTGACAGTGTCCGGGAGAAAAGCTGAGCTGCCTGCATGACCCCTTAATGGCCACCTGCAGTTCCCAAGGGACAGTGCTTAAAATGGGAGAAGGAACTCTGGATGCTGCCTTGGTTTTGACCTGGCTGAGTGTGGTTGGGGTTTCCTCTGGCTTTCCCAAAGGAGATGGGCTTTGAGACAAGAGTTTGCCATTCTTCCAGATTGTGCAGGATTTGAATAAAGACCTCTCTCTGTTCTCACTTACCTCTACCTCCAGAATTTGCCTGTTACTGGGGGGGGGCAGCTGAACCCCCACTTTGGTCTGGTAACAGTGTGACTATACCCCTCAGAACAGGTGCCTGAGATGTTTATTTAGATCTTCAGGGAAAGCAGTACCTAAAATGTGGTCATCTGAAGCTTCCATTAGTAATTTTATTACTGCATTCTTTTTCTTCAAATTAATAATAATAATAATAATAATAATAATAATAATTAATAATAATAGAAGAAGAAAAGAAAGTAAATCTATTCAGGAGGGTGTCTTATTTGTTCCTGTGTAAGGTTTATGTGTCTTGCTGCTTTCATATATGTTGGTAATCTTTTTTCAAAATATTTATATTGTTAAGATTTGAGTTTTGACATAGCCATATTATTTTTGTTTTTCTTTTGTTTTGCCTTGACCTGCTTAGACATCTTTTTCTGTTTTTACTATATTCCAGCTTAAAAAGTGGTTTATCATACACTTTATTCTACTTCTACTAACAATATCTGTGGGAGAATGCTCCAGTAATTTTCTTTCCTGGACCTGAGCTCCCATGTACTCACACTGAGATGGGTTCCAGGTGAATAACCCCCAGTCCTTCCCCTCTTTGCCAGCATGCTGGCCTCTATCCTCAGTTCAAGAAGATCAGTAAGGTTTTTGAGATGTTGTTCTTCCTTTCTGTCAAATTACACCCTCTTCTGCAAAGAAAACCACTTTGTTCACTTCTTGAATGTTCTTTTAATTTATTTCAAAATTATACTTGGTCTGGAAAACACTTCTTGAATTTTGGCATCAGAAGCTGGACACTTCTCTAGTTTCATTTTTTTATAGATTTATTTATTTTTAGAGAGAATGGAGGGGAAGGAGAAAGAAAGGAAGAGAGACATCAAGTGAGAGAGAAACATTGATTGGCTGCCTCTTGTATACACCTCAACTGGGGAGCGAACCCGAAACCCAAGCACGCGCCCTGACCTGGAATGGAGGATGTGACCTTATGCCTTGTGGGATGACACACAACCAACTGAGCCACAGCAGTCAGCGCTAGCCTCAGGTTTTATTGGGATATTTAAAAAATAATAATTTATTTAATTCAGTTTTTGGGGAAGAAATTCTACAAGCTGCTTTTCTGTTATCAAATTATATTTTCCAAAATTTACATTAAATTTCATAAGTAAAAGGTATCATGGGTTTAAATAAAGCTTGTACAGAATTAGAGTATGCATAGACCTGAGTATATAAAAGTGGACATTTATCTGCATTAAAATAATGGACCTCACTTTCCACAGACTACAAGTTGCTCGTTGGTGCTCAGTGCAGCACTTAGGGAAATGCACTCAGCCATTCAGGTCACCGGGACACTAGGTTCTATTAAAGGCAAGTTGGAGCCATTAGCTCCCTAAGTGGCCCTTCCGTCCATCCTGTAGAGAAATAAAAACTAATGTGTTCTGCTGTGCACCTCATTTTCTACTGTTAGGTGTTATGAGGCACTAAGAAAATGCTACTGGCTGCATCACATCCTTCTTTGGTCTGAGATGAAAAGAATGACAGACACTCTATCCATCCCGGGAAGGTCGTTGGTATACATATACAAAGGTGTACAAACTGTTTTCAGACATCACTTTATCTTGCATATACATCGCTTGTATGTTTTTAATAACATATAAAAACAATAAACATCAAGAAAAAGTTACTGTATGATAAAAATGTCATGTTCTTTGCTGTTATTTATTTGTCATATATGTTTGGATACACTTTGGGATTTATTCTATTTATAAAGTAGGTAATTACTCTACTAGTGAAGAGTCGCAGCCTCTCATGTCTTCAGCCTCCCCCCTTCCTCCACCTTATCCCTCGCAAAAGCAGCAATGACATCAAAAAGTCTGGTTACAGGCTTTGAAAATGCCAAACTGCTGATTGTCAAGATCTTACGAAAAATGGCCACTTTCTGATATTATCCTCAGCGACATTATATAAAGGCTACTAAACAGGTCACTTAACATTTCCTACACACTGATTCATTCCAGCGTTAAAAGATGAGCCACTGAAAAAACAAAATGCAATCAAACAAAGAATGAACAAAATATGTGTTAAAAGAGAGACTTCTGGCTAATTTTAGAGAGTAGGATAAAATTTCTCAAAATGCCTCTATGTGGGCAGGGTACTGAGTTCTCACAACAGTTTACACATGGTATTTTTAAGCCTATCAAAAAAGACTGTGCTTGGCTTTTTCAAATAAGGCCCCTTAAAGGGAAGACTATGAAAAATGAGAGAGAGAGGTTGAAAATAAATGAAAAGGTAGGTAAACTAATTAAATAAACAAGAATATTTCAAGAGAAGTTTTAAATACAAAAATTGGAAAAATAACTTTAGTGTTTTTGAACCACATAATATTAACCTAAATCTTATTTTTTCTCCTCAAGACTTTAAAGTTGAGCACTATTCATGCCTTCCACATTTTCTATGCACTCCAAAACCTCAAATGCATTCCTACACTTTCAGAATATATCATTGTGCAAATGACTCTCAGAACTGGGAACGCTTTGTTATGTGAGGGTGTGCTGTTCAGTGTGTGCCAGCATCCTTCTGCAGCGTGGGGGTCCGTAGTGCCACATGCAGTCCTGGGAAGACCTTTAAATGAGATATCACGAAGGTAATATAAGCAGTGATTGTTCGTCTGGATCTTGTTTTACTTACAGAATTAGATGTGCAGTGATACTTTCTGACTCAGAGTAATGACCTGGCATGACCATCTTGTATGTATAACCTGCTATCCCTAGGGGTCCTCTTGATGAAAGCTACAGGTTGTGACCTACTGCTCATTACACTTCATTTCTGAGCTGCCAGAAATTGATGGAGGAGCCCAAGAATATCGCTGCTCTTCACTGGACCTTTGTATGTATTAACCATGACTCTGATGCTAATGCATTTGCTCTTTTGTCAGATTGATGTTCAGGGTTAGATGGGCTGATGAGCTTCTGATCTTGACCAGAAATGATTCCCCTACTGCCAATTAGAAAAGGAAAAGGACAAGGTAGAAGTTGAACTTGGAATTGATAGAAACAGTAGGTGCTGAGGGTGCATAATAATACTCAATAAGATAATGTACTCTCTTCTTAAACTGAAAAATTTACATAGCAAAGAGCCTTATTTTTGTCAATCAAGCAAAATGTAATCTCATGAGAAATTGTCCAAATAGTTTTTATTTTATATAACTATGTGCAGAATATAGTTATTTCTGTTAAATATATGTATTGTTTTTATGCATTTAAATATATCTCTCTTATTTCACACAAATGACAAAAATAAATTATCACCTGATTGTTTTTAACACACAATCCTTCTGGATAAGTAAATACATCCTCCTAAGAGTACATACATTTCAGTATAAACATAAACTTAATATTATGGTAAAAGATAATTAATGGGAATAGAACAGAACAGTGTTTTTAATTTATTTACACCCATTCCTTTAAGATAATTTCTCACTGAGGAATTTTTATCACTGAACATTCTCACTGAGAACCACAGTTCAGGAAATTTACAAGAGGTGTTAGTATTTACAAACAATAAGTATTTTTGAACAAAAGCAGTTAAGCATACTTTTCACTTATTTCTCAAGTGAATTTTCTAAATCAATGCTCTAGTAAGCGAGAAGTATGCATATTTGTATATTTCGTTATCTTATAAATATTTGCTACCTTCTCCAAGTAAATGTAGATTTTAAGATACATGAGAGATCATTGTTGCCTCAAACTGCTAGCATCTATCTTGTAGAGACAGCTTATGCACAGATGACTAAAATGTAAGCTTCTAAGTGACAAGGGACAAAATAAGTTTAAATTGCAAAATCTGCTCAGGATGATGAGGAATAATGACTTCCAACTTGAAAACAGTAAAGATTTCATTTTTTCTTTTATCCTCACTAGAGGACATTTTTTTTTTTGTTTGTATTTAGCGAGAGAGGAAGGGAGAGAGAGACATTAATGTGAGAGAGAAACAGCAATTGGTTGCCTCCTGTACATGCCTGTGCTGGAGAATGGAACCCACAGCCTAGGTATGTGCCCTGACCAGGAATCCAACCAGCAAATTTTTCATTATGGGCTGATGCTCCCACCAACTGAATCTCATCAGCCAGGTGTGGCAAAGCTAGAAAGGAAGGTGTACTACACTGAGGGGGCAGTGTACCCCAGTGAAAACTGTGAGGATTTTGTGTGTGCCCAACTAGCTCAATTTTACTATTTGCATGACTATAGCAAGTTAGGTAGCATCTCTGAGGTTCCATTTCTTCATCTGCAAAGTGGATAAAACAAACCCCACTTTATGGTAGTGCCGTGAAGGTAAAATGCAGGCATGGGTGCAAAATGGTAGGGAGAATGGTCTACATTATGCACTGTGTGAATGATACTTACAATTTTTGTGCTTACAGTTATTATCATCATTCAGGAAAGTGAGAAAAACCTCAGCAAAAAAAATAAATAAATAAATTTGGGCAAGCTCTGAGCACAATTCTTTCAATGGGTTTAATCAAAGAGTGCTTGGAAGCATTCTGTGGGAAATAGCATTGACAAAAAGCACTGGTTGAAAGGAGAATGAGGAGCTCTTTGAATGTTGGGATAAAGATACTGGGCATCCTCACTGATCTCTCTGTGCCTCGCCATCAGCTCACGCTTGCTCTTTCTCAGTTTTCAAGAAATAGTTGTTTAGTTGTTTTTGTTTGATTCAAATGAAATTTTCTGATGGCCACTGAAAACTGGCAAGCAGATGAGACATACAAACTGAGTTATGCTTCAATGATGTACCTCAGCAGTAATGTGTAGGCCACATTAGAGAAAACAAGAATGGAACACTTTTATAATTATTAAGGTAATTGCAAATGTAAACTGTTTATCAGAACAATTACAGATGTATGGTGGATATGAGGGACACATTCAAATGAAATTCCTGGTATTTCACTAAGTGGTATAATAGATGCAAGGGAAGAGTTGAATTATAGGTTGAAGTTTAAATTCGAGGTTCAAAGTGTTTTGGGTAAAATATACTATATGTTAAATTTGAGACATGATGAGTTTATGTGCAATGTCAAGACAAGTTCAAAACTTAAAGGACACATGGTCATAAACTAAGGGGAGGGTGGTAATGGGAGGGAAGTGGGGAGGGGTGGGGGGGACTGAATTGGGAGTAAAAAGGAGAAAACTGTATTTGAACAATGATTAAAATAAAAAAATAAAAAAAAGGCAAGTTCAAAAATAAATGAGAGGTAAGTATTTAGAAAATATTACCTAGGAATTATGAAAAAGAACATGAGAAATAAAACTTTGGTAGAATTTTGGATTCAGGGAGGTGTTTGAAAAGCTGAATGGAGAGATTACAGAAAGACCATTACAGACATAAGAAGGAACCAAAAATCTTAAATCAGTCAGAAATCTTAAGCTGAGAATAGATAATATTCTAAAGAGACAAAAAAAATAAAAAACAATTAAAAGGCAGTTATTAGCTTTAAAAGCTGAGAATTATGGGAAATGTTGACCCACTAGTGACTTTTGCCTTTGAGTAAGTTTCAGTAAAAGAGTGAGGATGAGCCTGAGAATGTGAGGGTTGGGATGAATCACAAAAGCAGAAACAATTCGTGTCATTCATTACATAAAGACATTTGCACAGAAGATACCAAGAAACAAAGTATGGTAAGAACTTAAAGTTTTTGATTATTTTCATATTTTTAGCAGGGGAAAATTTTTTTGGACTTAAAATCTTGAGTATGAAAAGAATAGTATTCTTCTATACTAGAAGAATAAATTTAAATAGACTTAGAAGTTCCCCATGGTCCTTCCAGCCCCTGACCACAGGCAACCACTGACCCAGATTCTGTCACAATGGATAAGATTTTTCTAAATTTTATCTAAATGGCATTATAAGTGTGTAATAATTTGTTTCTGGTTTCTTTATATAAGCATAATTGTTCAGAATTTTCCATATCTTTGAGTATATGAGTCATTAGTTTCTTATTATTGGTGAATGTATTTCATTGTATGAATAATATCCATTCATTGTATTTATTTGATCCAATTAATCCATTCAGTTAATGCTGAACTTTTGGGAGGTTTCTAGTTTTAGGCTAATCTTAATAAAACTACTATGAACACTGCACAAATCTCTGTGTAGATATATGTTTCATTGAGAGATTTTATGTAACTTTAAAAACATTAACTATCTTTTAGGACACTGGGGAAGTAGGAATTTGGAGTCTAGCATTGGCTACTGTATTTAGATGGGATATTATTCATTTTCCAATTTCTTAGACACCACTACCATACTCAGGGAATGTTTCTTTACCAGTTTGTCATGTATGTTGGTTTTGTAGGCAATTGCTTGTGTGGCCCTGACTACAGTCCTGACCCACGTTGAGTCCACAGTTGATGGGCTAGGGTAGACCAGTTTATCTGTTAGTATTAGTCGTCCTCCTACTACATGCCTCTCCCAAAATGATCACAGAGTTTGAGAATCAGAATGGCAGAATGCCTCTCCTGAGTGATTAAATGGCTCTGCTACTGTTCCAGGCACCTGCTTCCGTGGTGAGACGGGCCCTGAGCCTGGCTCTTTCCTGCCATCCTTGTGCACACTCTCATTGGGAGGGGATGATTTCCACAGCTGCATGAGGGAGCATTTCTCTATCTGTTTCATGTAACTGCAAGAAACGCTCTCAGATATTCCAGACCAAAAGAAAGATAAGCACACACCCCTATAATTTACACAAATATTGGCTGGGTAGAGAGTCCTGTCTAAGAATTAGATCTGGCCTAATATAAAGAAATACAGGACAGTGATCTCAGATCCCTTGCTGGTTTTCTACATGCTGAGGGGAACTTGAAAGGCCTTGTAAACTGCCCTTTTTTTCTCAAGGATCAATGTGCATGGGTAGATGGCAAAAATTATAGAAAGAATAATTTAAATTGTGTTTATAAAAATGTAAAATATCTCTCTCTGTGGAGGGCCTGGGCAAATTTTTAAGGTATATTGTCTTTAAGAACTTCTTTCCTTTCACTAATGTTTCAATCAACCCATCTACACAGATAGATGAACAAGAGAGGGGAGAGAGAGATTGAAGCCTTTGGTTGAAAGTGTTATGACCCCATGGATTGTTGAGGGAAAGCCCCCAAAGGAATGGAGAGAGGAGGGAATGAAGATGAGAAGTCTTCTGAAGGGAAATGATACAATGTTCTGAAGGGAAAGAAAAAGCAAAGTGAGCTTGGGAGACAGACCTACAGAGAGTTAAGCCTAAAGAGGCACCTTTGCTACCACTGTGTTTACATTACTTTTCGTTCCCTTTAGACACCTTGACCAGTTATAATGAACATCTGCAATTTTAAGTTATTGCTGTTTTGTGTTCTTATTTTTCCCCTTCAGTTTGTCTCAGACTTCAGGGATAGCTGATACACAGCAGCCTTGTACAAGAGGTATTATGAGTAAGTAGGAGAGGAAAAAACAACACACTCCTTGAGGACAGCAGCAGGGAGGCAGCAGACAGTAGTGGTTTAAGGCAAATAATAACAAAGAAGCCCCAGGCTATTGTCAGAAAAGGGAAGTCCCCAGGCTGACTGACATTGTGGTCAGATACGCCTAAAACAAAGAAGCAGGGCCCGATCAAGGCAAAACTTTCCACCCCCTCTCCCTACCCTGCAAAATACTTTAAAAGAAGGAGAACATTGAAGAAGGAGAGTGGCAGGTATTTAGGTTACACACAGTTGTCGTCCTGCTTGGCTATGCATCTCAGGTCCAGGATTCTTTCCAACTACTAATCACACCAGATTCCAGAGACTCCTGTGCTGGCTGGTGTGTCTCAGTGGATTGAGCACCAGTCTGCAAACCAAAGGGTTGCTGCTGGGTCAATTCCCAGTCAGGGCACATGCCTGGGTTGGGAGCCAAGTTGGTCCCCCTTTAGGGGTTGTGCAGAGGCAACCACAGATTGATGTTTCCCTCCCTCTCTTTCTCCGTCCCTTCCCCTACCTTTAAAAGTAAATGAATAAAATATAAAAAAAACATATTCCAAAGACTTATGACTTCGTGTTCCATGCTTTGCTCAGGGACTTTTGTTTTGATCAAACTTATTTTATTTTCAATTATTGCAAATTTCATTCTCCAGCAAACAAATATACTTTCCAGAAAATATTTTGTTATTTTAGAAACTGATAAAAGCCTATAATGATTATATTCATTTGAATGCTTCGATGATCATCCTAAACACATAAATTGAAATTTAACATAAAGTGCTGAGGTTGACATTACATAAGATTGTTTTTCATATTCATAAGAAATAAGTACAATGAATTTTTAATGTTTATATTTAATATTTTTAAGGTGCTTCTGTATTTTAACTAGTGTCTTATAACTAAAGAGTATCAGTGTCTTCAAAAGAATTTTATTGGGTGTCTTTAATCATTTAACACAGCAAGTTTGTCTTTCAGACTGTTTTGCTCAGACTATGGAGAGTTTGCATTAGGGAAGTCTCATGTGCATCCTTCAGTCTCAAGTTATAGCGCACACATTGTTCTAAAATCAGAGCAGACATTTATTGAATGTGGGAGGTGGGGGTGGGTAAAGCAAAGGAGAATATCAGGGGGATGGGGACAACTATAATTGAACAACAATGAAAAAAAGAAATTTATGGAATAATTATACCAATTATGACATTTCAGAAATTGGTTAAGATAAATTAAAGCAAAGGAGATAAAGGGGACTTTTAACCTGTGAATTTCAAATAAAATAAAACTGTATAAATCTAATTGTCATAACAAGGACAATTCTCTTACATGAATTTACTGATACATACCGGTAATTCTAAATATGATAAAGGCAGTTTGATTTGAATTAATACGTTAAATTGTTCAAAGTATGTGGGTTTGCCTTATACTCTTTTAGCTGCCATAACAAAAATACCAGAGCTTGGGTGTCTTCAATGATGAACATTTATTTCTCACCAATCTGGGGGTTGGGAAATCTAAGGCCAGGACAAAGATATAGTATCTGATGAAGGCCCACTTCTTGATTCACAGACCACTGTCTTCTACCACTGTTCTCATACAGCGCAAGGCACATCACTCATGTCTCTGCATGTAAGGACAGTACTGCCATTCATGAGAATTCTACCTTGATGACCTAATCCCAAAGACCTCACCTCCAAACATCATCACATTGGGAATTCGAATTTTGACATAGAAATTTGGGACAGGGGTCAAGGACATTTAGTCCATTGCAGAGTTTATACATGAATACTTATGCACACACACATTTGGGTGGATATTCTTTCAATAATAAAAACCAATAAAATAAAGCCTGTCAGTCTGCTTAACTAATCAAGTATTTTAATCATTATAAATGTTGTTAATTTTTAACCTAGATACTTAATTTCATTTTCAACTCTTCCCATCCACAGATAACGTTTTCAGATAAATTTGAAATCAAAGAATGGTTGAGGATGAGGACCAGTCACTTTTTGAACAGCAGGGCACAAGTATGAAAATGTGCATACTTAAAACCAAGAAATTATAATCAATTATAAAAATAATTATATAGAACTATTATTTTATGAGATCCTTAACTTCAGATAATCTGTCTCACTCTGAGAATCTGTTACAGAACAACAAGGAGGGCCTGGGACGATATACTATTACTGAAAGGAACCCCCCAGGTTCGTTATGTCTGCCGTCTTATAGGAAAGACATCTCTCAATGCCAGAGACTCATGAAAAGGAAAGGAAATGTTTATTTAATGCTATACAGACTTAAAGTAGTTACCTAATGTCTTCATCAAAATCCCAAAGTCCCTTAAAACACCCACAAACACACACAGTCCTTCCTTCCCCCTTTGCCCAGTCTGGGGTACCGTATCTCAGGAAAAGAAATAGAAGTCCGTGGCTCAGGCAGTCCCCAGTTCTTCCCAGTAATCCATCTCAGCTGGTAGGCCTCCCTCGGTTCCCGGCACCATCAGCTGTGTCACCGGGATCTCTGCTAAAGCCATGTGGTGGTTCCCCCTACTAAAGCTGCAGGAGTCCCCATTCTGGCAAAGCCACATGGTTCTCCCCTCGCAATGGTTGCAAGGAGGGGGTCACCACTCTGGCAAAGCTGTGTGGCTCTCCTTTCTATTGCCACAGCTGAGTGACCCTCTCTGCACAATGGCCGTGAGAGTTTCACTCTGGCAAAGCTGCAGGATTCTCCCTCCAATGGCTGCTGCCTCTGGGCTTAAATCCCCGAGCCAATCTTCCTCTGCAGCCCCATTTCCGACTCCTCCCACAATTGGCTACAATTGCCAGCACTCTCATATCCTTCCAGCTTTACTGGGCTGCCATCGTGAGTCTGGGCAGGTGTGGCCCCATGTCACAGAGCCAATCTTCTCGAAGCTCCCACACAGGCGCTATAACTCAGGGACCTGACCCCCAGTTACGTCTTGGTGGGAAACTTACTTCCATTCCCCTGGCTCAGAGGTGGCCACAGCTATTTAACATATCTATGCAACTAGTTAAAGGTTATAGATATGCTAAATGACCACACCAGAGGTTAGCTAAAAAGCTGTTGCTATGCAAAACAGCTCTCAAGGGCCCTGCTCCATTTGTCCCTTCCCCCAACCCACACCTGTGGTGGGGGGGGTGAGAACATCCTAATATTTCCTGAACACCTTGAGTTCTGGACCCTGTTTCAAATCCCTATTTGGAGTCCCCCCTCTTGGCTGCACCTTGTTACAAGTCTACACTTATTTTCCACCAATTCATGAAGCTGGCAGGACCTTTCGCTTCATGGCACCTTCAGATTTTGGGAGCTGGAAGATGGCAGAATTTCACATCACCTCTCACAGGTGAGAAAAGCAAGGTGTCCAGACACACTGCTTTGGAGAAAGAACAAGGCTAAAAACGAAGACCTGTGTCTTATTAGCTCGCTGTAAACATGACTCATCGCCAGTGGCATCAGCTCCACTGTGCAGCACTCATGCAGAAAACCCCAGAGCTGTTTCTTTTCTTAATAAAATATTTTCTAGGATGACCGGTGTGGTTGTGGGGCCCGTCAGAAGAGCAGAGAAGGGGAGTGGGATGGGAACGTTTGCCACTGATGAAAAGCTGAATGGGCTGTGGCACTGAGGGGGCTGGGACGTTGGCTGAAACAGACTCACTCAGGGAGACTTTACATACACCTTTCATATTTTCATAAGAAGCTGGGTAGAAGAAAAATAAACAGGGGCAAAGGAGGGACAGGATAAAAGAAAATGTTTTTTTCTCATTTTTTCATTCTTACAGGGTCAGAATTCTTCAGCTTAGAGCTTTAAATATGTTCCTAAGTACTTTCTGGAGAGACTCCCTAAAGCATCCACAGCTTTAGGAGACCTTCTGAGCTCCTAAAGCTGTGGATGCTTTGTAAAGCTACAGTGTCAATTTATTTCTCTCCATAATCCCAGTCACTTTCCCTGTCTCCACATAAAAAAGCAAGAGATGTAACATTTCATTGTTAATTACAGCAACGGCAAACTGACTGCCAGACTCAACCCCCTATGCACTTCCCCCACCAACCTGCTGAGCTCTCAGCCATTTATTCATTAAACTTATGTTGATGACGGGGTTTTTAAAATCTGCTGTTTGCAATGGACAGTAGGCCTTAACATCTGTCATAAATTGCTCAGTTGAGGATATCAAACAGCAAAGAGAGTGATCCCGCTTAAGAGCCGACAAATTGTGCCATAAAAGAAAGTTGTGTCTTTAACCGAGCTTTCATTTTTACAAAGACTGCGAGGGCAGCGCTGCGACTCTAAGTGGATGCTGTGGGATTGCTTAACCGGGAGTAGTTACTCACAATAAAGGGCTGAACACACAGGGGAAAAAAGCACCCTGAAGTGCCTTTTAGTTTTGTTTTTAAATAGTACAATACTGGAGAGTAAAAATGACTAAATCTCCCATTGAAAATATATGTCCCTTAACATTTTAATAATAGACTACATGAAAGATGAAAGCATAGTTCAATGTGAGTATAGACCAAATTAAAAATCTAAGCACATGATGGAATTTTCTCTCCCATCTCATAAAAGATTAAAAACGCACATCACTTTTGATGTTTTCATTCGTTTTTTTTTTCTTTTCAAGAAATATTAGTTAATCCTTCTATGGACCAGCCGTTTTTGTTTGTTTGTTTGTTTGTTTTTTTGTTTTTTTCCTAAGTACTCTAGAATAAAAGAATGGGATAGACAGAAAACATGTCTTCCTTTGAGGGAGATAGGAAAAAAGCAATAAACATAATACATACTTAAACAGCATATTTGAAGGAGGTAAGAGATTTAAAAATTAGGAAAAGTGAAGCAGGTAAAATGAGATTAGGAGGTCAGATGTGGTGGCAGGAGTATCGGGGAATGTGAGTTCACAGAGAAGGTAACGTGTGAGCAAACATTGGGGAAGTGAGGAAGCTGGCAACACAGACACTTGGAGGGAGAAGCACTATAAAGCTGCAGTGGCCACCTTAAAAGCTCCAACTGGCTGGGGAAAGCACATCTTCCAGTTGTATTCAATAGAAAATCTTGTAAACAAACAGCCGAGGAGTGGCTTGCTGCCTGATGCCCCCGTGTGAAACAGACCTTTCTAATGTGTGTCAGGACTCATCCAAGCTGATCAGGCCACTCTGCAATAAGTATATCCATGAAGCACCTTTTCAAAGGCCTATATTTCTAAGGCCATTATAAAAAAAAAAACTTGTGCCTGTCTGTGCATATGCTCTGCCAACCTTCAATATTTTATATATGTGTGTGTGTGTATATATGAAATTTATATATAAACGGTATATTATAAAAAGGTCGTATTCACACTGACAATAACTTCTGCTTTACTCATGTTAACATAATAATTTTTCTAGCATTGTAGTGTTATACTAATCAAATATTTAGGGTTTATTTTTTAAAAGATTTTATTTTATTTACTTTTAGGCAAGGGAAGGGAGAGAGAAAGGAAGGATGAGAATCATTAACGTGTGGTTACCTCTCTCCCACTTCCAACAGGGGACCTGGCCCCCAACACAAGAATGTGCCAAGTTAGAATTGAACCGGCAACCTTTTGGTTCTCCGGCTTGCACTCAATCCACTGAGCCACACCAGCTAGAACCAATTATTTTGAGTTTTAAATCCCAGGGTCCTCATTTCCTTGGGTCATGTAGCTATGAGGCTGGAGAGAAAGAAAAAAGAGACTGCTAAAAGCATCATTGGAATGATAAAATTCAGAGAAAGTCTACTGTTATGATTCAGGGTACCATTTAGGATCTGAAATCCTTTCCACATAAAAATAAATGATTTTGGAGCCAAATGTAATAGAACAAGAAATGATCACTAGAAAGTCACCAAATATGAGCTGGCATCACTAAAAACAAATCACAAATTCATGAATCATTCTAAAACCCAAATACGTGTTAATTTTGAGTATGTTCCTGTGTGAAACTGTCCTTACCTGACCTCCCAATATGATTAGCAGAGCACACTTGCTGTTTCTAAGAGCTTCTTACAACTCAGAACTCATTTCATGAACTTTTCTAAGAAATAGTCTTGACAGCAAACATACACAGTATGAATTAAATGTTTGTTTTCATATTTTGTACTTTAATTGGCATTCAGATTTCACTATTCCATGTGGCTATTCTTCAGCGTATGTGACTATGCATGCAAGTTATATTAGCTCAAACAGTAAAATGTCGATATAATTCTGAATCATCATATAGGTTCTTTTCGTTCTTCTGTGATTCATAGTAATTCATATTCTCTCTCTCTCTTTCTCTCCCCTCTCTCTTGCTCTCCCTCTCTCTCTCTGACAGCCTGAGTGCTGCTTTAGAACATTTACTAACTATACTGTGCCTTTCTCAATGGTTAGTGACAATTGGATTTGATGGCCATTTTCCTTTGTTATAAGTTCCTCTTTACATTTGTGATTTTAATTGTGAAAAATAACCATGCACACTTATGACTGCTTGTTCCTCTCAATCTGTCTCATCAATTTCCCAGGAGCGACTGGTGCAGTTGAAATTTTCACTTAACTATTCTCCTTCCATTGTAATTAGTAGCATCTATTTTTAAAGTAAGGTCTACTCTTGTACTATTTTATTTGGCTAATTTATGAGAGCTCATTGCCAAAAACAGGCACATGGGTGGTAAAAATAATGTAGTCAGATAATGGTAAAACAAAACCAGGCCTGATGGATGACTGGCAGTGAACTCTTATTAAGCTTGGGGTACAGACATGTCTTTAATTTCTCTGAATAACCATCTTATGTCTCATTATGTACTACTATGCATTCCATAAAATGATAATTTTGAAATATACCAGCACATTGTTTAAACAAAGAATGAACGAATCATAGAATTTAAGGTATATCTTAAGCCACATATTTAGTTAAAAAAATAAATGTGAGCCCTGGCTGGCGTAGCTCAGTGGATTGGGCGCGGGCTGAGAACCAAAGTGTCCCAGGTTCGATTCCCAGCCAGGGTACATTCCTGGGTTGCAGGCCATGACCCCAGCAACCGCACATTGATGTTTCTCTCTCTCTCTCCCCCTCCTTCCCTTCCCTCTCTAAGAGTGAATAAATAAAATCTTAAAAAAATAAAAAAAATAAATGTGCATTGATAAAAAAGTTACTCATAGGGAAGCAATAAGATTTTTACTGTAGAGCTAGAGATATTTCACCTTTTAAAAGCTTGTTCTCTTTCTGGTAACTTTTATTTGTTATTTAAATTCAACTTGATCTTCCTAAAACTAAAAAGAGTACTTGTGGTCTCTTATTGTTTTTAGGCACAGTTTAAAGAAAATAATTTAGTGTTTTATCTTGGCTCAAGAACTATAAATATTTAAGTTCTAAAGGTTGCTCATTTATAAAATGACTTAAGTACCTCATCTGCAATGTTAAGGTTTTAAAAATGCAAAAAGAAAGTGTGAAAGTTATTGCTTTTAATTTTATAGTATAAAAATTAGAGATTTAAAAAAGAATTATACCTACAAACCAATTCTGAACTAGTAAGCAGATTCATGTGTTTTTTATGTAAGTGAAATATTTAGTTGTTTCTTCTTAAAAGTTATTCGTAAAGTGTTTATTGATGTTTTTAAAGAAATTAAAATTGAGAACATTGAAACAAAATGAAAATAAATGTGCAACTTTTAAATTGAGCAAAAAGCCCTTTATTGTTTTTGAACTCATTATGTTACAGCGGGCAGTTAGAGAAGCGAGAACAGAGGAACCTTAGGTGAGGTATGGAAGGTCATGGGGCGGGAGCAGGGTGGGGGGGAGCAGAAAGGCCCAGGTGCCTAGCAACAGACAGTTGTAGGGGGTGGGGCCTTGCCTCGAGGGTGCTCATAGCATATCAGTCCTCAAGCATTTTAGACCTCTGACCTTTCATATCACTGGTCTTGCTGTTTGGACCTCCCCCTGACCTTTCCTTCCCTGGCATATCGCTTGTTAGGTAGTTCTAGACCCCTGTAGAAGAGGAACAAGGGAACCAGAGAAAAACCTTACATGAATCCCTTCTAGGACCACTCCCTCCCTTGAGCATTAAGCCCTCGAGTTAACATTTAAACCTCACTTGTGTTTCAGCTCCAGACCCAGAAAAGCAGCAAAGCTGGGAAGGGCAAAGCCATGGCTGACATCAGGACCAGTTGCCATGACTATTTACCCCCTGCCCTGGTGCCAGCCAAGCAGTGGAAACCATGGCCATGAAAGAACACATCTGGAAAGCCGATGAATATTCTATTGTGATGCTCCACTCTGACCTCCAGGTAAAACCCCTCAGGGACAAGTACTCAGCGTACTCTCTCTCTCACTCTCACAAACCCACAACTTTTCCTCCCCGCTTCTTCCCTGAAGGCTTGTTGGTTCCTTTGCTTTCTTTCCCTTCAGCTCTAAGACCCCTTCTTTTGCCTCTTTAACTTGTTGTTTTCTGAGTCCATGTAGACAGGATAGATCACCTCTTCTATCTCTGTGACTTTCTAAAAATCTTTTGCTTGTATAGCAGCCTTGGCTGTGAATTCTTTCTTAGCCAAAACTCAAAGACAAAGGTTTACCATTAACAAGTGGAAACCTATTTCAAATTTAAGTTAAAGTTTAACTTATTAAGAGCATAGTTGAATAGAAGTGAGATCAAACAGATTTTGAGCCATTTCTACAAGATCTTAATTTTAACATCATGCAGATAAAAGCAAATATTTAACATTTTGTTTTACTGTCAATTTATTACTCTCTGACTTTTGACTTTGTCAATTCCATATTTTTTATTTGTTAACTTATACAGGATGCATTTTTGAACATGGAGAGACTAGAGATGAATAGAAATCCTGTCCATTACCAAATGTTAGTCATCTCAACATCAATCATAAACTAAAACCCTACAGACAAAACAGATAACCAGATACACATTTACAACTTTTCTTTTAAGAATTTAAAGTTTAAGTGAAGTAGGGCATCAATCTATTTTTCCCACGTATCATTCCCTTCCACTAAAACAAACACCTAAGAAGTCTGGAAGGTTAACACACTGTGATTTATTAATTCAACCCTTATAGTTAAGAAAATAACCTTCAGATTTAAAAAATACTCTATTTACCACTCAAAGTATTGGTGTGCTCCTGTTCAGGTTAGCATTCACAGCAGAAAGCCACTAAACAATTGGTGAAATTAGCATCATTAGTTGAGAAGCCCATGCGTGTTTACATTGGAGGAGGCACTCAGGAAACCTGAGGGTTAGCCGAACCGTGTGAAAAAGCATCTGCACTGACTGTCTACATTATGGTTCCATTTAGCTGGTGTCATCACTCTGTCACTCTCACCCATTCCATAATTTGCACAAAAGGAAAGCCAACTGCAACAACTTTTTAAATTCTGGAAATGCGTGGCAAACTGTCGGTTTCTCTTCCATAAAGTTGTTTATCTCAGGACTTTCCTCAGCACACACTTTCTAAATGGATTTAGCCTCTTTCCAAAAAGCAAAGGAAATCCCAGTGATCAATGAGGATCTCGGTGCTTATCAACATCCAAACGAGGACAGCTTAATTCCTTAGATTAGTATTGGGCTCAGACTGGCAAAGGGTTCCTGGGAAAATTACTGTTAATATATTTAAACGTATCTAATTTTATCTTCCTCCTATCAGCTGAAACATAAGCCAAGGCCTTGTGGCTTTATCTTAATCACGTTTGAGATTGAGAGCGATCCCTTGAAAGTCCATCTCTGTTCATAGATGTGAGAGACTGTAATAGTTTAGCATTTCCTACTGCCAAGTTGCTAAGCGATAAAGCTATCTTGGCCCTTTCCTGCCAGTTTATCATGAAGATCTACTTTAGTTTTGCTTAGTCTCTTGATGAAACAAATAGAAGGCAGCTGTACCAAACAGCCTTTCAGAAACATGCTGCCAAACAAATCCCTGGAACTTGTATCCCTTTGCATGGCTGAGATGTCTTGAAGCAGAGAAATCCTAGAAGAATCACATCTTACCTAATAATGATTACATTTATACAAATATTATTGCATAATTGTAGCATCATGCTGGTCCCTCAGTACCTTTAGCCAAGATAAACATAAGTGTGATGATTTATCAACTAAAGATACATTTTTTTCATACTCGATCATACTTGTCAAGCTATGTGGGTTAAATTAAATACATATTTCTGCTTAAAACTTACTTGTATTTTAAAAGTTATGATCACGCAATTCCAAAAAGATATGCTGGATGGATAATGTGTGAAAATGGAGAAGTGTATAAAGTAAAAACCTACAATTCCACATTAATGTAAATCCAGCCTTCATATATAATTTTTCAGACCTCTGTGTGTGTGCACTTGTGTGTGCATGTGTGTGTGTTGTACAAACTTACAGCAAAAAAAAATGACATATCTTTTACTACTGTTGAGGTTTTTATTAAATTTGAATCAGATCCTGAGTCGTCAGCACACCATCATGTGAACTAAGATCTCCCCTTTCATCTTGGAGGTGTCAGAAAGTCTCTAAAGTCTTGATTAGAGCAGCACAGTATGGGAGGTGTCAGAAGTTTCTGAAGTCTCAATTTAGAGCAGATACGATGCGAAAGCCCCACGGCTTACAATACATGTTTCATCAAAGAAATATCCTCCTGCAAACTTACATCACTCTAAGAACTGACCACGTGCATCTCAGTCCTGCAGAGACTTATTCCTGCTAGGAGAGTTGGCAGGTGGGGTTCCCTAGGCCTGCCCTCCTCACACTTTAGCACTTTCACCCAGCCAGTGCTTATTCACTTTAATCTCGGCTTGAAAGTACAAAGTGTCCTTATGGAGGCCTTCTCTGTCAACGTAGATGAAGTGAGGGACTGTCACCCTACTGAGCAACAGGAAACACTTTGTATATCTCCTTCATAACACTCCTCACACTTGTTTTCTGTGCTTCCCTCCTGAACCGTGATTTCAACCAGAGCAGGGCTTAGTGCCAGGCACAGATACCTATCGAATATCTATCTAAGGTGAGGCTATGTGCCACATGCTAAGGATAAAGTGATATATCATAATGGTATGATTCTGCTTTTCAGTGACCTTACCTTTGAGGAAGATGTGAACAAAAAGTTACACTAAAGTTTAATTAGAATAGTGACAACTCCATGAATAGAAAGTGTGTATGTCCATGTGAGCGTATGAGCAAGTTAGTCTGCTGAGAGAGCAAGGATTTGGGGACAAAGTCACATTTAAGTTGAGACCTGAAGAGCAAAAAGGGCATCATCAGAAGAGAGGGTCCATGACTACTTTGTAGAACTGGAAGGTGTGTGCAGTAAAGAGCTGAATGAGCAATAAGTGAGGGACATATATTAGAGACGAGAGGTAGACTGAAGCTTGTTGGTCAACAATGTTTTTGTGTCATTAAATACATTTATCTTTCTTTTAAGAATATTGGGAAGCCATAAACAGTATTACGCAGGTCAGTTATATGAGTAGTTTAGAACTTAAAGATAGATAATGGTGGATTTGACCAAGAAGGTGAAAACAAAGAGACTGGGGTTACAAAATATTTTGGAGTTAGAAATGGGAGACCTTGGTGATAAATTGAATGTGAAGGGTCTGGGTTAAGGAATATAAAGGTAAACAATAATAATAAAACAACAGGTAACACTCATATACCACTTGTGGGTACAAATCACTTAAATCATTTCACCTTTATTGGTTCATTCAATTCTTACAATAGCCATATAAAGCAGTATTATTATTACTTTAATATCATAAAGTAAAGCACAAAGACATTAAATAATTTGTCCAACTCAGAGAGCCATAGAGTAGAGCTGGTGTTCAAACTATGGGGTTTGACTCTAGATACTGTAGCTTGAACATTATACCCAGGTTTTGGAATCAGAAACCAAGTGGATGGTGGTACCAAAAACTGAAGCAGAGAACATTAGAGAAGTGAATCTGGGTTTAAATATAAGACTTTGAGTTTTGGACTCTCTGAATGTGCTATGCCATCTATGATGTGTAATCGCAGATGACAGCTCTGGCATGCTAAAGTTGAATGTGATAGGAGGTATCACCTTGGCACTCATCAAAGTATGGATGATAACTAAAGCCAGAGATGAATGAGATCCTCTTGGATTACTCTACAGAGTAACGAGAAAGTCTATGCTCAGTAGAGGAAAGGGAGCCGGCATAGGACTCTGAGTTGGAATTGCCTAAGCAGTAGGAAAAAAATGGTTGGAAAAGCTGCCACAAGAGCCAAAGGAATACCTTTGTCAAGGAGAATATACTCAATCAGTACATTTTAAATTCTCATAATGTTTATTGATTTACTGATTGTTCATTAGACTAGTTTAACATCTATATATTTTTACTTGAGTTTTCAGATCAGTTTTTTATGCATAGACCTATGATTGTAATCTATGAAAGGTGAGCCCTTTTATTCACAATTTTAGGAAACAGCACAATTTTAGAAAATAAATTATTTTCTCTAAAAACATATTTTTTCTTCATCCAATAAGTTATTCAGAACATAGAATTAATTTTTAAGGTCTACAAATTAGCAAATCTTGAAAACAGTATTTATTGGTTAAAGTCCAATACACTTCTAAGAAATAGCAGAAAAGGATCTTTAATTTATATTATGACCAGCTTATACCATTTTGACTAATGTATTGCTAATGGTAACAATATTAGTTACTTTAATATACAAGTACAATGGAGGCACAAAGGACCTCTTTCAATTGTTTTTATTCTTTTGGTCAACGTTTCATGGTCAAAAACTTAATTTAGGGTTTTGTACTAGAGCTAAAATGTAAAATTGGGATTGATGTGTTCAGTATGTTTCATTAATTATGAAGATGCAACTGTCCTAACACCAATTGTAATGCTTTACCTGTTCAGATTAAATAATAAGAATTACATGAAAATGTGCTCATGACCTTGTTATAAGGAAAAAATGGCAAGATGTCAGCTGCATACTAATACCAAAATAGTTAGACATCAGTGTGTGTGTGTGTGCATGCGTGTGTGTGTGTGTGTGTGTGTGTATATATATATATATATATATATATATATATATATATATATGTCAGAAACTCATGACACAGCCAAATAAAATTTTTACAACTAGATATATAGATTCAGAACCAAGTGTCAGGTAAATTTTATGGCACATATAAATACCTTGGTAAGTATAATACCTTGCAATATTATTTAAATTAAATTAAATTAACCCGACTTCAGGAACACACGATATCTATTGTCTGATACAGTCACCTCACAATATTGTAAATTCCTCCCTAAAAGTGGTTTCCATCTTATTCTCTTGACTTTCCAAACAGTATCTAGTACTTGTATGATAGTTGCTTCTCCACTAATATCCACACAATATGCAGACAACATGACTATACAAGAATATAAGTTACAAACTTGTGATAAACTATAAAAGTCCTCCTGACCTCCTTCCTGTTCCTTTAATAAGATAAACTCACCCCTGCATCATGAACAATGACTGCTTTGCCTTCTGCCAGAAAATCACTTTCTTCACATAGTTTAAGGTATCTACACAAATATCCTCTTCAAAGAAACCCTGTGACTTACTCATCTTGCTTTAACATTCTTCATAACTTTTATCAATACTTAACATACCATTACATCTATTTTACTAACTTTTTTCTTTTTTCATTTTTTTCCACTTTTCAGAATGCAAGTTCCTTAAAATCAGGATTTATCTCCATTTTTTATTGTTGCATGTACCCCAACATAAATGAATGAATGAGTCACTAAAAATTTCTAATTGTCCTATCTTGTGACTATTCTTATTTTTCCCCAATTTGAAAATGACAATCTTTTCACATGTTAAACTAATAATTTTGGACATTTGTACAATGTTAAATATAAAATTAGAAACAGATATTACCTTATTGAAGTGGTAATCATTTTTATTCAAATTACCTTAATTTAAATGACAATCATTTTTCATTTTCTTATTATGTATGCATTAAAAGTTGATTGAAATTATTGTGCAATTTGAGTTATATGAAATTAAAATTTTACTTAATTTTCAAATATGATCCAGTTAAATAAACCATGTATTTTTTAGAATCCACCACAATTATGGCAATCTTGTAAAATTTAAATGAATTTCCAAGTAGGGAAACTAATTGTATATTATAAAAAAAATAGATTACGAGAGCTGGGTTGTAGCACAGAAACTCTAAGCTGTTATATTACTCATCCAAAGAGGTGAGGGATTCTGGAAACATGGTAACTCGAATCCATGTTTCTTCAATCCCATGTCAAGAGAATCAGTCATCCTTCATGAGAAAATGGCTACTAGCATTTGTGATAAAATCATATATTAAAATCATATATACACAATTGTTGGGAACCACCCTGCCTGGTATCAGAAGCTGTAGCCCCCCGCCAAGGCTAAGGCTGAGGGAATGACCTTGGACCATAAGCCAGCAAGGAGACAAAAGCTTATCTCCCTGGTAGGCACACGGCTTCTGCTCCTTTTACTTCACCCTGCCTGGCCCCCAATGCTTGGTCGGTTAGCCAATGATGGGTAAGATTCCCCAAGTGGGGGAATGACCTAAGACAGGCACGATCACATGGGAGGCCCCCAAGGAAGGACTTTGGGGGCTACAGCAAAAGGGAGTGATGGACCCTCACCCCTCAGCTTTGACATAGCCTGAGTCCTCATTGTCTGCAGGAAAATCTCCTAATCTCTTGGCTGCCTTACCTCCCTTGCTCCACCTAAACCTGAAACAATGACAGAGGGTGGTACAGCCCTGTGCTGGAAAGGGCAGGTTCCCCAGGTGCTCAGGCCTAAGAAAGAATATGTAGAATTCTGTGAAACTTGCTTTGTTTAGAATGCTCTCAATTGAATGATAAGGGTCCAAGGAAGAAGTAAATTTGCCCCTTAAAGTTTTTTACAGCTCTTTAGCTATCTGACCCTGACTCAAAATAGGCCCTCAGAGTTCCTTGTTATTTGATCCTTACTTACCAGCAATGAGTAATGAGCTTTACCTGAATTCCTGTGTAAACGAACCCAATAAAAGCCATTGAGGAAAAGGCTCTTGGTCCTTCTCCTGTGTGAGATCGGCCACCTTTTCTCCTCAAGCAGATCATGTCTTGGTAGACTTATTCTCATCTGTGGTAGACAGGGGGCTCGGTGGACAAAGCTCCTCCCCACACAATTACATAAACAATACATGTAACTTAATTATAAGTAATCAATATATAATTATAATATATATTATATATTTTTATATAATCAATTTTATAATTGTTCAAAATAATAAGTTTTTTACATACAATATGTAAACTTAAATTATTAAAATATCTTCAAAACAATACAACTAGTTATCACAGGATCTAGGAACATATCACCTTTTAATGAGGCCTCTGTTCTTTTTATTAGATTTCTTAGGTTGTGCATAAAGGAGCTTCTTAGTTGCTTACAGAAATCCTGTGAGTGATGGTGAATCGGGCTGCCACATTGATCCTGACAGGTACTATTCAGATTCCCTTGTCTTCAAACAAGTAAAGCTTGAAAGTAGTCATTCTTATTGAGATTTTTTTGCCTGTGGCGTGCTGCTATGTGTCCCAATTCTCTAACTTTCCCAAGAAGAAATATGCATCTATCCATTTCCCACCCCAGTTCAATAGAAGTCAGAATAGATACAAAGGAAGAAGGGAAGGTGAATGGTGGTTCATGGCAAAATAAACAAAAGAATATTCAGTCAAGCATTTCATTTCTAAAATAGTGTAAACTACAGCAGAAAATAGCTTCTAGGCAGTCATAAATTAGGGGCATAGCAGGTATGAGATAAACATTTGTTAACAGAATGAATTGATACATTAATGAAGAAAAGGATTTTCAAACTCACAGATGAGTAGAGAAAGAAATGATCTAAGAGTTGAGATTAAGGGTGTAGAAATTTCTGAAACATAACACAGTTCAGAAATTGAATATGCATATATTCCAATTCCCTGTAATGCAATAGACAGTGATTGTCTACCTTTTTCCATTATATAAGAAAAATGCTAAACAAAATAAAACAAAACAAAACATACAAACCAACAAAACTTCATAGCATTTAAATGTTTTTCTAGCATAAAAATGTGCCTGGGTTATACAGTGTAAACTTTACCTAAATGATTCTAGTGGCTGTCAACACTTAATTGTAATGACCTACAAAATAAGCAATGCATTTTTAACACAGAATCCTGATCAGTATTTGTTAATGAAGTATGCATGCAGCAACTCACAATACCTTTTAAGTTCTCTTAGTGGCCATCATGATACAGATTCTGTTTATGATATGTATAAGTTTTTAATCTTGCCTATGATAGTATAAATGAAATACATATGACACACCTTATATAAAAAACGCAATTGAGAGCCCCATAACATTACCTTAAAAATGTTGATCTGCTATAGAGAGCCATAAAAATATTCTTGTTATAGGTATTTTAATGTTTGATCTTTTATCAAGCAGGACTATACTTTAAAATTCTTGTATGTTTAACGACAGATTGGACTTCCTTATGTCAACTGCCTACCTTTGAGCCTCATGCATCTGTCACTGTTATTTCTATAACTAAAAGCTCATATTTATTAAACATTTGCATACATGTACTTCAGACATCACTCGCAGTTATTTACTTCTATTGTCTTACTTCGTGCTCACAGTCCCCTGAGTTGTAGTTTACGTTTGGCCATTATCCATAGGATTTCATTGAAATTACCATGGATTTTAGCTTATTTTTATTTATTGTAATTTTAAAAAAGTAATCCCACCCCACAGAAGCAATGCAGAGTTAAGATTAAATATTCAGGGAGGCTATGCTTGAGTTAATGGAAAGAAAAGGAAAAGCCACTTTTAAAAGAGTACAAATGAAAACAAAGTCTCTCTCTATAAATATATATAATATATACAAATAAAATGAAAATACTATATATAACTATATATACAGTTACTAGATTTTTATTATACATTTTAGTCACATAGAAGAAAAACTGTAAAAATAACATGTTTCCAGTTCACACAGTCTCTGATCTTAGAGCTCCAACGTTTGCAAACAGAAATGATGAAAAAAGAAGGTCTCGATAGTGAAGAGGGACTTCTCTTTGATGGGGAAATAGCAGGAGATGTCATTCATCAGTGTGGTTTCATACTCAGGGAGAGAGAAGGAAGCACATGGCTAAGTCCACGTTGCTATTTCCTAAGGGCACTAACTCATTGGCTGTGGGGCTGCTGCGTCCTCCCTATCTCATTCAGGAATTTTCTGGCCTGCCCATACTCCCAGGAGACTGGATCCCTAAAGCAACAAGTGTGCCTCCATAGAGTCCCTGCTGGGCTCCAGAGGGACAGAAGCACAAAGGACTTTCCATCCTAACCCTCTATTGTTAACCTCCATCATAGAAAACTACAAAAACAACCATAAGTTATAAGTTGCTTAGTATTAGCAGAAAATATGCTTGACACATAGGTGTACTTTAATTGTTAAAGAAGATTTTGGTAGTCTTGTTTTACAGAAGTGTGAAACGATAGGGATGTCGGGATGAAGTGGTGTGCCTAAGGCCCTAGTGTCAGGACAGGGATTAATATTCACTTTTACATGTGATGTGCAGAACTTCAGTCACCTGAAGTTCTTGAGAAAATGCAGATGTTGAGCCAGGAGATCTGGGTTTGAAATTATGCCTTTCTAACAAGACCCTGAGATACAGGTTTCACTTGGAGTATCTACAGACTTTGCCAAATTGCTTGTTTTCTTCTTAGAACACACAGCTGAGTCTCTGGGATTCGAGTATCTAAGAACTTGTAAGGGAGAGTCACGTATGTGGTCTCTGCCATCACACCTCTTAGTTTTATATTCTGGATTTGAAAGTTAGTGATCATTTCCCCTTGAGGAAAACAAGCTCTTTAAGCCTCAGTTTCTTCATCTGTACAGTGGGAGTTAATAGTAGAACCATTTCACACTGAAGCTTTAAAGACCAAATTAGAAACTCCATGCAAATAGGAACAGAATGCTTGGCATATAGTAAGTGTTCAATATATTTTAACAAATGCTTGTAAATTAACAAATGGCTTAGAAAATTCAAGGAATAACCATCCACTGAACTTCTTCAACCCATATAACAGTGTATTATTTGGCTATTGCTATATACAAAGCACTGCCATGAATTAAGCCACTTAAAACAATACATATATATAATTGAACAATCTTTGTTGGTCAGGAGTCTGGTACATTTTAACTGGGTGTTCTTCTTGGGGTCTCATAAGGCTGAAATGAACGTGTTAGTCAACTACGTCCTCACTTGGGGGCTGGACTGGGGAAAAATGCACATGCTGATGAATCTGTGCAGACGCTTGGCAAAATTCATTCCACTGTGTGTGCAGGACTGAGGTTTCTATTGTTTTCTAGCTGTCAGTTGGTGAGTGACCTCAGCTCCTTGATGTTGTCTTTGGGTTATGCCATGTGGCCCTCTGCCTCAGCAGTGAAATGAACTTCCCTCACATGAAAACTCTACCACCTCACATTGCTCTGATTCTCATTCTGACCAAACTCTGCATTTAAAAGTCTGTTGTGATTAAATCATGAGTCATCTTAAGGTCAACTGTGCATATATCATCATCAAATCATGCGAGTAAACTCTGTCACAGTCACAGTCCCAAGGATTATGCAAGAAGTGTCCCACAGTGGGAGGGAAATTTTGGTGGCCAAGTTAGATTATTGATTACCACAAGCATCATGAGGGCCACTATATAATTGCAGTGCCCCAAACGCTTAACTTTTCAAGTAAAAAATAAAAAAAAGAAAATGAACTTGAAACAAAATATTAAGAAACATGCATAGTTAGAAATTCAATTTTAAGCAGACATAAAGATCTTAAACCATGGTACCATTTAATCATGCTATTAAAGAACAATTGGGATATTTTAGTTTTTAGAGAAACATAGTAATTTCCTTGGAATGATATATTTTGTGCATCATTGAACATAGATTTTTTTCAAGCACTTACAAATCTTTAAAGATAAAGTTCAGGGGTTTTTTTTAGCAAAGAAAAGAAGTTGCTATTGGATGAGAAATATTGCATACGCATCTAGTTAATGTCTTTAAGGAAATATAGTTCCAAACAATAGGAAGAAATGAAAGCAACACTGATTAAAAAAAGATTTACCGGCATGAGCTGCATACACTTGTTTTATGGACTAGAACAATTCTCTGCCTTCTAGAATTAGAGAGTATGCAAGGACTCATTCTGCCTTATGGGCATTTTAGAGCTTTTAATCTAATAAAACCTATATGTCAGCTGGTAGCGTGTCAAGGTCTCATTACCCTGCCTGTTTGGTGCTTGATGTGGAAGGTTACGTTCCTGTGCAAATGCACCTCTTGGGGCTCCCTGAGGAGGAGCTGTGCAGGTTTGCATCTTTACTTACTGACAAAAACGGGAAGACAAGATAACATTAAACATTCTGTTCCTGTTTTCACTGTGCATTCAGTAACAACGATAAAAGTAGAGATTATGTGCCATGGCCTAAGGACTATGCATGAGCATGCTTTTTATCTTACTCATTTCATCAGAAGTCAGTTTCTAACCATATTCAGGAGACAAGCTTGCTTGCTCCCTCTCTGCTATAATATCACATAAGCTTACTCAGAGATCTCCAGCAAACAAGTTCAGCTAAAGTGATCCAACTAATACAAGGAAGGTCACTTTAAATTGTACTTTAATGAGAAAGAATATATAAAGAGGATAGACAAAGACTTTCCAAATACAACTTAGTGAACATGATTTTTATCAATGAATGAACCATATTTGCCTATGAAGTCTTATTTAAATTGAAACAAATGATAAATGTTAGAGAGTCCTTTTTTGAATTTTATGAAGTGGCATCTATCTATGCTCATTAAATCATTGTGAAAAAATTTAAAGAATACATGCATCATTTAATTTAGTAGAAAAGTGAATATGATCTAAAAATACATAAATGTTACATATAATACTAAGGGGTTGGCTGGATTTGCTGCTGTTTCAAAACTTGAAACCTTTAAAATAATAATATTAATAAAACTTCAGTGAACACTAGGGAACTGAGAAGTTTTAAAGTAAAATTATAAATGCACTTAATCTCACATTGTCTTTTTAGGCTTTTTGACATTTTAACTGTGGTGACATTTCAAACTAATATGGCATGTGTTTTTTACATATGCATAATGTAGCCTGACGTGGACACCGGCCCGCAGTGTCCCTGTTCAGGTGCCAGCTGACTTGGACACTGGCCCTCAGTGTCCACGGTGTTATGGATGAGATATGAGACAAATTCACATGGACTACTGAGTCCTGTGTGGAGGAAAAGGGACCCTATGGTTACCCTCTCAAAGGGAGGGTGCCTCGGAGTGGCCTGGTAACTCAAGAGAAGAGCGCCTCGATTCTTCCCTTCACAGGTTTTTATTGGCTTTTAAATTGCACAGGAATACAGGTAAAGTTCATTAATCATTGTCAGGCAGTAACAATAGATAACATACAGAGAACTACTAGGGCTTATTCTGAGTCAGGATCTGTTAGCTAAAGGGCTACAAAACTTTGGGAAACAAACTCATTTCCTGCTCAGAACTTTATCGTTTAATTGAGAGCATTCTTAGCAAAGCAGGTTTCACAGGACTTTATGTATTCTTTCTCAGGCCTGATCACCTGGGGAACCCGCCCTTTCTGGCATAGGGCTGCACTGCCCTCTGTCATTGTTTCAGGATTAAGCCAGGCAGGGGAAGCAGGGCAACCAAGAGATTAGGAAACTTCTCCAGGCAGAATGAGGACTCAGGCTTTGTCAAAGCTGAGGGGCGAGGGTCCATTACCCGCTTTTGCTGCAGCCCCCCAAGTCCTTCCCTGGTGTCTCCATGTGATCATACCTGTCTTAGGTCATTCCCTCCTTAGGGAATCTTACCCATCATTGACTAACCGATCAAGCATTGGGGGCCAGTTATGAAAAAAGGAGCAGAAGCGGTGCTCCTGCCAGGGAGATAGGCTTTGTCTTCTTAGTGGCTTATGTTCCAAAGGTTCCTCATTCAGTCCTAGCCATGGGGCGGGGGGTGGGGGGGGTGGGCAGTTACAGCTCCTGAAACCAGGCAGGGCAGTTCCCAACAGTAGCCTGTGTGAAGTGTACTGACTACTGTATAGACGGAGAGTCGAGATGTTGGAATTTTCCCCACTGCAACCTTACTGAATCAATTTTGTTCTCTCCCTTTCACTCTTTAAATGGAGAAAAGAACACATGTATTTTTCAATGTCTCTATATTATATGAATTCCAGTATAAGCATTAATAGGCAAAAAAAAGGCATAGTTTAACAAAAGAAAGACTAAAAACTTATATTTCATTTCTGCATGGTAGACACTGTAGGAAAATCAGTAACTCCCTTTACGTCTGGTGATCTAGTTGCTTCTGAGAAATTTACATTTCCCTGATGGGCACTTTGTATGGTCTGGTTTACTTGGGTCATAGGAGTCCATATAATTTGCATCTTGAGTAATATCTACTTTTTCCTTTTACCTGTTCCATGAGGAAGGAAGATTGAACCTGGTTATAAAAAGGAGCTCATCATGTTTCAGCTGAGAAGAGTAATTTTCTGGGTGTTCTTAGAGTGCAAGAATATCATATAATCATAACATTTCTCATAGATCCTCAGACCTGTACTTACAACAGGAAATGAAAATAACGTACACTGAGGTCTATTTGATGCATTTGACCTGACATTCACCAAATAAAATTGAAATGTCTCATCAAAGTCATTGGTGAAATATGATTGCAAGATGATATACAAATCATTTGCCAATAAGTATGCAAGAGGAAAAATATTTAGTTTACTTCTCATAAATCTGAAAATATAATCTCCTACATTTTATTCTTCCCTTTAAAATTTACAAAGTCTAAACTACAAATAAATGTTTATATTATTGTATGATAATGACACCTAGATATTTTCATTGTCTGTGTAATAAGCTTAGTTTAAAATATATAAAAATCAAGAAAGCAATGTTAAAATATTTTTGAATCAAAAATAAATAAAATAGCATTAATTACAATTAACTCTTTAGTATACCTATTTGTATCTTACTAATGGCTCATGTGAGTGAGTGTATTTGGATATCAATCTGAATAAATATTTGGCATAGAGTCTAAAATCCAAATGTAGTTCAATGTGTTGACTTTAGAATGAAGATTATATGAAATTTAAGTGCATTAGTGGTCATCTTACATTCATGAAAACTACTGTCTGAGTATAAATGAAATATCTTATTACAACTCACTATATTGTATGCAAACCCAGTATTTTGAGCCTGATATATAAAATGGAGAGAAACTACAACTATAAATAACGGGTTGTATGTATCTACTTCATTGAATTCATCTTTGCAATTTGGGGTGAATCTCCTTAAAAATAAGTATACATTATTTATTATTTATTATTTAGGCACCTACATCAACCTAGCAAAGCCTTTAGTGTCCTTGGACTTGAATACTAATAACTCTGGCCTACATTGGGATTCCTGGAAGTAGCCCATAAATCTCGCAAAAAGAATCTGGTGTAGTATTGGTTCCAAGGCATCATTTGGAGAGGGAAAATGGCTTCATCAATATCTAACATGCATATTTTCATCACTGTTTTGCGTATAATAAAATATATGACATTTAGTGAGCTTTAATCAAACCAGATGTCATATTAAGTGATCCACGAGCATTTTCAATTAGTCCTCAAAAAATCATTCTGAGTTTGGTAGAGCACAGCTCCCTTTTATTGAAGGGTCCATTTGTGAAGACTTTGCACTCACATAATGAAAGATTAACTTGCACATGGAAATAAGTAAAAAAGCTGAATGGGTGCATTCTCTAGAAATACAGTGATAATCTGGGTTTATTTAGAGTATTTCTAAATCTGGTGTCCATCACACTAAATGTGGTGGCATGTTTACCAGCACTACTCCTTGTACACCGAATTTTCATATAATTAAAAATATATGTATTTTTTGCCTGATCCCAATGCATGTTATGATATTTAAAAGCATAAGCCTTGTAAGCACGATCACTGCAAATATTCTAACACACTTCAATGACTGCTTGATTTACTGCTCATTGACAAACTAGCTGTAGTCAGCCTTTCTTAAATTATCTAATATACTATTGCTATAGGAATATATTTTTAAAAAGGCAAGGTGTGTAGTGGTGCCCTCTCAGCTTTGAAATTTTGTGACACTAATAGCTTTACTTTCAGCATTTAAGAGTTTACGTGTAAAAGCGAGACTTTAATATATACAAATCTATTCATAGTTATAGTGTTGACATTGTTTCCCTAGTCTTTTGAACATACATTTTCTGTAAAAGGTTAATAGGTTCCCTAGGTAGATTTTATAGCAGTGGCAAATTTGAAGCAGAAAATGGAGGAGGGATGTGATATACAAGTAAAAAATATCAAATCAGCTAAAAGAGAAACAACTATTATTGTACATCCCTCACAGAAAAGCCAGAAGAAAGAGGAAAGATGAGATCTATTGACAATACTACATAAAGAAGGGAATAAGAACTAAAGAAAATACTGCTTTTCAACAGTCAATGTGGTAATTTATTATCCAACTACCACATGATAAAAATGGCCAGTTTTTTTTTACAGTAATACATGTTAAGGTAATAGGAATATGTCTATGATTATACATATTTGTGCTAAAGAAGTCTCATTATTTTAATCAGAAAATAGTACATGGGGTAATTTTTTTCTGACAAATCCTTTTTTTTAAATTTAGTATCATTTCTTTCTATTAGATGTGTTAATCCATACCATATTATCTCTTTCTGATCTGTATGCATGTCCTACATAGTCCAGATGAATTTTCTCTCTGGCAGCTCCTTATCTAACATAATCACTCTTGACAAACATTATTAATATTTTTTAATCAGTCAAGCAAAAATGTTTGTGTTCATGCATTGCAGTGTCTGCAGTGCAGATATTTAAATACTGAATACCTCCTGCAGCAAAAACTCACCTGGGTTTGTATCTGATAGGAAAATTGCTTATCTATTTAGTTTCAACACATAAAATTCATTATAGCCTATCTACTGGATGGATATGAATTTACTGGAATCGATTTTACCATGAAATAATTTTAATTGTGTGTTAACAAGGTTAAAATCATTACTGCTTTCTGGAAAAGACAGATCAATGAACTTGGTCATAAGGATAATCAGGAACTTAGTGAGGACCTCCACAACATAAAAAAGATCCAGTAAGAAAAGACAGATATACTAATCAAAATAAGAACAATTTCCAGGGAAATAACAGTATAGTGGATGAAGCTGAGAATAAAATCAATGATTTGAAGCATAAAGAAGCAAAAAAACAACCAACCAGTATAACAGGAAGAAAAAGACAATTAAAAAAATGATGATAGTGTAAGGAGCCTCTGGGACAACTTCAAGAATGCCAACATTTGCATTGTAGGGTTCCAGAAGGAGAGGAGAAAAAGCAAAAAAATGGAAATCTATTTGAAAAAATAACGAAAGAAAATTTCCCCAATTTGGTGAAAGAAATAGACATGTAAGCCCAGCATGAGATTCTAAAACAAGATAGATGCATGGGTCCTTCTTTACACATGTTCCTTGATTTGACCCTTCCCCTTCTTCCCTATTACTCTCCTCCCCCTACCCTTCTGGTCACTGCCAGTTTGTTCTTTATTTCCATGTCTTTGGTTCTATTTTGCTCACTTGTTTGTTTTGTTGATTAGGTTCCACTTATAGGTGAGATCATGTGGTATTTGCCATTTACCACCTGGCTTATTTCACTTAGCATAATGCTCTGCAGTTCCATCCATGCTGTTGTGAAAGGTAGGACATCCTGTTTTCTTTCTGCTGTGTAGTATCCCACTGTGTAAATTTACCACAGTTTTTTGATCCATTCATTTACTGATGGACACTTAAGCAGCAAGAGAAAAGTACTTAGTTACCTACAAGGGAGTTCCCATAAGACTGTCAGTTGCTTTCTCAAAAGAAACGGTGCAAGCTAGAAGAGATTGGCAAGAAATATTCCAAGTCATGAAAAGCAGGGACCTATAGCCAAGATTGCTCTACCCAGCAAAAAGATATCCTTTAAAATCAAAGGGCAGATAAAGAACTTCCCAGACAAGACAAAACTAAAGGAGTTCATCATCACCAAACCATTATTATATGAATATTAAAGGTACTTATTTAAGAAAAGAAAAATCAAAACTATGAATAAAATGGAAATAAATACATATCTATCAACAATTTAATCTAAAAAACTAAGCAAACAAGAAGAGCAGAGATAGAATCATAGATTTTTTGATGGTTTGCCAGATGGGAAGGGGTTGTGGGTGAATGGGTAAAGAGGTGAGGAGGTTAAGAAGTACAAATTGGTAGTTACAGAATAGCCAGGGGGATGTAAAGCACAGTGTAGGATATGGAGTAATCAAAGAACTTAAACACATGATTGTGGACATGAACAATGGTGTGAGGACTGCGAGATCGGGTTGGGTGTCCTGGGTGGAGCAGGGCCAAGAGGGGAATATTGGGACAAATGTAATAGCATAATCAATAAAATAAAATTAAAATTAATTTAAAGGATAATTGAAAAAAGTGTGTGTGTGTGTATTTTATGGCTCCTTTGTCTAATGTGTCAGACAAACAAATAATAGATATGATAAAAATAAAATATGTACTAGGTCCACAAAAATTCAAAAATCATCACCCGTCTTTTGTTCTTCTGTCAGAGCACAACTATGCAGGTATGTGTTCCACAGAGCTCTGTAGTTCCTCAAATAATCATTTCAGCAGGGTATCCATTATTTAGCACACACAGTTATAACTGAACATGAATTCAACCTGGTAGCAATATCTCCACAGAAGGCATTTTTTAAATAGAAAAACTTAAAATAAATGTTTAATATTCTATGTTGGATATATTAGATGTGGTATCTCCTTGGATGAATATTTTCACGAACTCTCAGTTTTTATTCTTAGATTGAGTAGTCACATCAATAATGCTTAGCAGGAAGAAATAAACCAAGTAAACCATTCATTCAAATAAGATAAGTATCCATGGGCATTAACATGTCCTTAAATGAATAAACCAAATGAATATCAATATTAAACACTATGATCAGAAAGTAGTTAATTCTAGAGGTTCCTTGGCAAGTATGTTTGAGAAAATTGACCTTATATGAAGTCCCTTTTCTGATTCCCTCTAATATACATGGCCCCTGGAATGCATACACTCTGTGATTTTGCCGAATTCTTAGGTTTTCATACCACCACTCAGGGAGAAGATAGAATGTGAAGAAGATGCATATTGAATTGAGCCTTTATATAAACTTTGCTATATCATTGCTCTATAGTCATAGTTGTGTCTTTTATCTGTAATAGTACCCTTAGTCTCAATGAGTTCTTTGTTAGTGTGATATGCTATAGAGTTTTCTTGATCCCTTTTGAAAATCATTTAATGATTTGGAGGCCCTTGTAAAAAATGAGTCAATTTTGGAAGCCTAAAAAATAAATCATTTAAAAGAGAGCATGTGTGTTTGTAAGCATAATAAAGAAAGAAATTCAAGCACTTCAAATGTATTCATTAACTGCAGTTGGATGTTAAACTTATACTTGAGACTCCTAAAAGCTAAGATACTAGAGAAATATATATATATATTTTTTTTCATATAAACATCACACATGGTAGCTTAATTATTATGTCCAATTAACAAAAACATTTATGCTTATCACTGAATGTGGGATTCACCTTCAAACAAACTGCTTTTGCAAAAATCACATCACTCAATTCTGAGCCACATCAGACATGGTTGAATACCTCCTTCTTAGGTGGATTTCAACATGTCACATTCTCTTCCTCTCACCACACAGATTATCCCCTGATGGCCTCTTTTGTCAGTTCCTCTTCTTTAGTCTGGCCTTCTGAAGTCTTTCCTAAGGACTCAGACCTTAATCGTCTTACCTACTCTGCTTACGTACACTTGATTAGATTCCTCATCTAGTGTCAAGACTTTAAATGTCCTCAGTATGTGGCAACTACCAAGTGTCCACCCCAGATCTCTCTTCCATCCTGTACATTTCATGTTAATGATACGGAGACTCAAATATCCATAACATTCACCACTTGCATGACAGATATGAATCTCAAGAAAAAAAGTCTGACCCAAACATTTAAAGTCATAATTGAATCCTCTTTTTATTTTATGATTTATACTCATTCTATTAGTAGAATACTATCCAAAAATATCATAATTAGAAAGCATTCATCACCTCTGCTGCTCTTCCTCGAACATGAGCTACCACTGTTCTTGCCAGGAGTATTGCCATCTGCAACAACACTCAGGATTGGATTATCAAATGGCATCCCCATGATTTAGGGAACTGATCCAGTATCAAGTCTATTAACAATTTCAAGGTTACAAGTAAGCAAGGGATACAGGTGGGGCAGAGAATTCTAGGACCCTCAGTGACTCCCTATGCACATTTTTTATCTTATAAAATGTGATTTCTCCAAGAAATAGGTGAGAAGTCTAATGAAGTATTTGGTCAATTCACTTAAACAGAAAGAATCATTTAGATGATGGAACAGTTCTTTTTCATACTTTAGAGTTATATGATTTACACTCTATTATCCAGAGTGTCATGTCTCATAAATTTATACATTCCAGGTCTACTTACTGAAAGTCGTCATAGAATAAGAAATGCTACCCCAAACTTTTTATAGTAACCACTCTTCTCCTAGCACAAGCTATTTTTAAACATATTTTATTGATTATGCTATTACAGTTATGCCATTTTTTTCTCCTCTTTATTCCCCTCCTCCCTTCACCTCCTCCTACCAGCATATATACCCTTAGTTCATGTCTATGGGTCACACATATAAGTTCTTTGGCTTCTCCATTTCCTATACTATTCTTAACATCCCCTTGTATATTTTGGACCTACCATTTATACTTCTTACTCCCTGTACCTTTTCCACCATTCTCCCCCTTTCCCCTCCCCACTGATAACCCTCCATGTGATCTCCATTTCTGAGGTTCTGTTCCTGTTCTAGTTGTTTACTCAGTTTTTTTTTTTTTTTTTATGTTCAGTTGTTGATAGTTGTGAGTTTGTTGTCATTTTACTGTTCATATTTTGATCATCTTCCTTTTCTTAGATGAGTCCCTTCAACATCTCATATAATAAGGCTTGGTGATGATGACTTCCTTTAACTATTTTGTTTAATTGCTAGGTCTGTCATTGTCATGTTTAATAGGTGATCAAACTTCTCACTGAATTTCTTTCTTTCACAGGTGTCATTCCTGAGTACAGGAAATTAATTTACTGAAGACCTGCTGTGTAAACATTTATGTCCCATTTCATAGTAGTGTCTCCACTTTTACTCCTCCCTCCCCACCCACATTCGACTCTCATACAGGAACCAAAGGGACTGGTCAAAATGTTAATCTGATGAGGTTATCCTCTTGCTCATCATTCTGCAGTCTCTTGACATTTATTTTGGGAAGAGTCAAATTTCTGACAATGATCCACAGGCCCTACATGATGAGACCCTCAATTTCTCTCAATTCATCCTCCCTTACTCTGCTCTTCAATTTCTCCTCTGTAGCCACACCGGCCTCCTACAGAACCCTAGAATATGTCAGGTGTGTTTCTGCCATTCCTCTCATAGATACACATGAGAATAATTCTTTAAGTCTCTGCTGAAGTTTCACTTTCTCAATGGATGAATCCTTCATGACCTTATTGAAAACATCCCAATAACCAATCTCGCTCCTGCCTGTACTCACCAGTCATTTGTGATCTGCCCCCTTACTCTGTTGTGAGTTTTTTCCTTATCCATTGTAACCTTATTTGTTTATATTTTTTAATATAAACAAATGTCTTACTCTGCTAGAATGCAAATTCCAGGAGGGCAAAATTGTTTATTTTTATATCTATATATCTATATCTCTCTCTCTCTCTCTCTCTCTCTCTCTCTATATATATATATATATTGCAAACACCTACAAGTGGAATGGACCTGGTATATAGTAGACAGTAAATATTTTTGAATAAATATATGACTACAGCTGGGATGAGATAACTACTGATGTAAATTGGATTATCTCTCGATAGACACTCATGTTTTGTTTTGTTTCCCATGTCCATATGTTACTGTCTGATGGTCTATGGAGAAAATAACATCCTTAAAACACCCTTCACTTTAAAAAAGCATTTTCTGTTTCTGAAGTTTTAGTAAGCAAATAGTCAAACTAACACTTTCAAGTACTTTGCTAAAAGTATTTAAAGAGTAGTTCAATAAGAATAAGTATGAAAAATCACTTTTACAGTCATGCATTGTCAAGTCCCTATATTGCACAATTTTGCTAAGCTATAAAAATATATACACGTCCTTAAAATATTTTGACAGGCAGAAAACTAGTTTAACAATAGTTTTAAATGATAATAGAGAAGAGCTTCAGTTCATAGAAATACTGTATTTCTAGTATTTTATTTCAGATAGATTTTCAATTCAATGTTTATACTTAAAAATATCTTGCTCTTACAAATGATTGCTCCCTGGAGCAAAAGAATGATTTTTTAAAAGATTTTATTTATTTATTTTTAGAGACGGAAGGGAGGAAGAAAGAGAGAGAGAGAGAAACATCAATGTGCGGTTGCTGGGGGTCATGGCCTGCAACCCAGGCATGTACCCTGACTGGGAATCGAACCTGCAGCACTTTGGTTCGCAGCCCGCACTCAATCCACTGAGCTATGCAAGCCAGGGCTAAAAGAATACATTTTACAATTTTGAAAAGTAAGAAATGGCCCTGACTGGTGTGGCTCAGTGGGTTGGGCATTCTCCCACAACCCTGGAAGGTCAGGGCACATACCTGTGTTACAGACCAGGTCCTAGGTTGGGGTGGTGCAGGATGTACGAGAGGTAACTGATAGATGTTTTTCTTGCACATCAATGTTCCTATCCCTGTCTTTCTCCCTTCCTTCCTGTCTATAAATAAATAAAATATTTTAAAGGAATATAAATGATGGAGAAAGTCTATTTGAATGTAAGAAATCTTTGAACTGATGAGTAGTATTATTGTCAGTTAATATTGAGGTTTAGAATACACTTGGATTTTTGATACTCATTCTTTATATTTCATATGAAAATATTCTTAAAAAGCGATTTTCTACTGAGAATAAAAAACTACCTTAGAGTTGTAATATACCCTTTGTAGGTATATATCTTTAATGGCATGAAACATACATACGAATAAGAAAACAAGGACCTAAATTGGTATAGATAGACCCATATCAATCAACAGGAGGAAACACAAATGGAAATGGATTTGTATTTGGTTTGTGAGACAGTGTGTTTGACTATCTCCATTTATATTCTGAGGGCTGCTAGTCACTTGAATGATTTTAAGCAGAAGAACATATAAATGTCAATCAAGGAAATTACTCATGGGGAGCCAATGCCTTTCCTGAAGAAAGATACCCCAGGGAACAAGAATGACCTTACACTGCCAAACACATGCAGATTTAAAAGTTTAAGGCTGTGGTCAGATTTTGACAGTGGTAATGGCATTGGTGTCCTTGGCTTGTTCCTCCTCTGGGGACTTATAACTTTAAAAGCTTTGATTTTTGTTTATCAGGACAAGTTCTTTAAATATATAACTCTTTGGACTCAATGACTCTGGCATGCCCCATTTCTCTAGGTCTGGAATCAACCATGAAAAATAAAACATGGCAGCAATAGTTTTAAAGGCATATTTTAAATCTGTAATTCTGCTTTGGAACACATAAATACTATACATTTATAGTGCTATAAACAGATAATGATATCGTAATGAAAACTAGATTTTCTCATTTCATATAGGTTTGGATATTTTATTTTATGATGTAGTTGGTATATCATTCCTCTGGGTCTGGTTTCATTAGTGACATTAAAGTGAAGCTTGAAAAATCCATATTCCATTTCTAATAGCTTTTCTCTGTCACATAAATATATATCTGACCCAAAATACATTTGACCCAAAGGGAGACACCAACCTGTACTCTCTCAATAATGTTGATTTCTTCAATCTTTCCTCACAACACCATTAAAGAATGGATAGCATTCATTGTTTTAAAGGTCATCATTTTCCTCCTAATATTGTACACACAATTGTCATGAGTGGTAGCTGAACAAGAACAAGAGAAGTCTCATGGCACCGAAGGTGGGAAGCTATGGTTAGTCAGAGAAAAGTGTTTTTTTTTTTTAATATTTATTTTGGATTCTGCCTCAATAACATCTTTGTTCTGGTTAAGTGTGATTCTAAACTTTGTCATTTGATAGTGTTCTATGTTTATATGCCTAAAGATAATACCCATGCATGTAGGCATGTGCTAATTTTGAATCGATCACAAAATAAAATGGTCTGATTCTTCTCTTTGTGTCCCATCTCCTGTTATTACACTGTTGGGCTCCTCTAAACTCATTGATATTGTCCATTTTTCTGAATTCTGTTTCCCAGTTGGAGCTCAACTCTCCAACTAACGTGATGTGTTCTATTTATACACAGTGGTTGCTCATATATTTTGCTGTCTTCAGAACTCTTAAACAGACTTTGCTATCTTAAGCTACTTGAAGGAAGGAGTCATTTAATTTTAAAACAGTTTACTTAGCATACATTACAGAGTCAAATAAAGCAGATGGATACACACTTATGGTAATTTTAATGCTTACTCCTCTCCCATTTCCTTTACATTCCATAAAAATTAAAAGCAAAAACAAAATTTGGCTCTCGTTTGTGTGTGTGCGTGTGTGTTTTTTTTAACTTTTCAATTTCTTTCCATCCTGACTCTGGCAGCTTACATATACAGACACATATTATTTGTGTTGCACATGATTCAACTACTGTTTTGATTCATGTGGTACAATGTCTGATATATGTAGTATATAAAAATAAAGGGTCTAATATATTCCTTCAAAGAATAATCAAGGTAAATAATGTGCGCATGGGGCATATACTGCAAAAATAAATACCACACAGGGACAGCAGCCCTTGCAGGGAGACACAAGTTTTCCTTGGTTATCTCCCACTGACAACAACTGCACTCCATGAAGGAAGAATAAGGACCCCTTCCTATGTCAGACAACAAGAAAGTACTACCACCTTTGATGGGTTTTATTCCTTCTTTCTGTCTGCCAGTTTCTCTGCTCATCCAGTGTCTATTTCTCTGGTCTAATCCACCTTCTTTGACCTTGTTTCCCTTTCTTCATGCTTATGTCTCTCTGTCTTACTCTGTCTCTGTCTCTTGCTATTTCTCTGTCTTTCTATTGTATCTCTCTCTGATTCTTGATCTCACTTTACTTCTCTGTTTTCTCCCTCACCATTTCTGTTTCCTCTGCATGACCACACACCACACAGAGACCCTCCCTCACATCTCCTCATTTTCACTTTATCCTTTTCTCATATTTATGTAGAAATATAGGTACATAATTTACACTTTATAGGTTGAACTCATTACTGTTCTGCTCTCTTGCATAGTAAAAATCAATCACACTAACCCACTTACTGAGCCGAAGTCCTTTCTTACAGTCGACAAACCTCCTAAGAGTCTGAAAATAAAGAGTCTTATCCATAATGATGACAGCATTCATTAGATTTGCATAGTGCCTTTTCAGTCAAATTGTGATACAACCATTTAGACCTCTGGCTTCATGAATGCATACAGGATTTTTTTTTTTAGCACGATGACCTTGATAAGCCTCACAGTAACGTCTGGTTCTGAGAAAATACCACCTGGAAGAAACATGATTTACAGCCAACATTCTCAGTCCATGCCTACATTATATGATGTAAGGGAAAGGAGGAAAAGCCATGATTATTTATTTGTTGAATGCACATTATTTACTAAACACAATTTTAATTGTTTTATATGTAATATGTCATCTATTCTCGATGTCATGTATTTATCTGAGTTACTTTTACTTTGTTTTATACATGAATAAACTTAACTTTTAAGAAAGAAAATTAACTTGCTTACTGTTGTAAGTTTAGGAAGTGATATGTTTGGGATTCGACTTCAGAGCCTTGAGTACTGAAGAAAGGTACTGAAAATATACCTTTCTCTCCTTTTTAATATATCATTTCCATCAGCCCGTCCCCAGTGTTTCCTAATTCCTAGGAGAGTTTCAAGATTTTTTTTTTATTGCATAACTTTACTGTTTACTAAAAATATACTTACTTGGAATAGCCCAGTAGGCTTTTTTTTAATCCTTGCCTGAGGATATGTTTATTGATTTGAGAGAGAGAGAAAGAGAGAGATTGATTGGTTGCCTTTCATACATGCCCTACATGCCCCAACCAGGGATCAATCTTGCAACCTAGGTATGTGCCCTGACCAGAAATCAAAACAGCAACTTTTTTGGTGTAAGTAGGGAATGATGCTCCAACAAACTGATCCACTCTGTCAGGGAACCCACTTAGCTTTTATTTGCCATTTGTCATTGCCAATTCATTCTTTTACAGAATTATTATTATCTTCTCCCAAAAGCAAGCATATAGGAATTTCTGAATTCATAAAATGCATAGCTGAATAACATTTATAAAAGGGCAGAAACCTGAGTGTCATCAAAATAGTTAAAATCATTTTTTGTTAGAAGATCATTATAGCCACCCCTGCTTCTGTTGAAGCTATTTCTTTGAAGGGATTAATATCCAAAATAGGAAAAAGAAAACAATATGATCAAACACTTGAAGTTATTTTGATTTTCTAGGGACGTCTGCTTTGAGGAATTGAATATGCTGAATGAGTCAACTGACTTACCACAATCCATTTCAGCTGACATTTGCTGAAAATCTAATGACTGGATTCCATTAGGCAGTTTTACTTCTCTGACATTGTTCAAGCCTCACAACAATCCTAAATTGTAGACATAATGACCTCAATTAAATAAACAGCTAAGCTGTATCTAGGATAGTTTTGTGATGTGCTCCAAGTTAGAGATTTGAGAGGTGGTAAGTAAAATGAGAACTCAAATTTTTTTTTCCAAATCCGTAATTACCACCAAACCATCATTCTTCCCAATCTATTCCCAGCCTGAATTTTATATATTGAAGGAATATATCCAGTTGAACATCATGAAATTCACCCACTGGCAGCAGAACCAACTTGTGATAAAGCTAACTTTAACAGTAAGATAATTTTTTTAACCTTCAATTAGATCAAAACACAAAATTAACATCTAACTTATTTTACTCATCATCATCACTATCTACGGCTAATTAAAATCTTAATTAAGCAGTATTCTAAGTTGTCAGAATTCATGAGCATCTCAGATCGAAAGGTTAGTGGATGCGTGCTCAAAAGCAGGTGCTGGCAGAGGCGCCCACACTCTTATATTTGCTGCTTTTTACAGTTGCAGGTAGATATGCTTACATGTTATTTAGAAAAACACGATTTAAGAATATCTAGTTCAAGAACTAGCCTTATCCACTTAACACCATCTTCAACAGGGAATCGGGACTTTGTTTCTATTGCTAGCCGCGCACTGAACCAGCCCTTCAGGTTTAGCAAGTAACTCACCGGTATGCATTCTTATCATTATTTCTAACGCTGAGATAATAACTTTGACCTGTCACACAAAGATCTGTAATGATTAATTGGATAATGTCTTCTAAGTGCTCCTAGCTACTTAGAACAGATGTACTATATGGCTGTTAAGTGTTGTTACAGTATAAGATGTTGCTCCAATATAGTATCAGTCACAGACAGCTCCATGATTATGAGGAAAATTACTTCCCCTGATAATATAAGCACAATACATATTGATTTAAAAATGTATCCTTTGTAATACATTTAGACTTTCTGAATGAGAAAGCAAAGGGTAGCATTCTCTACAGTTTTTTTTTTTTAGTTGCATATGTAAGTGCTCACTATCTGCCAGGGACTTTTATAAAGTACTTCCTCCTAGCAATAATTCTGTGTATACAGGCCCTTTGATCAGTTTCTTTTAATATGAAGAACTTGGGACACAGACATGTAAATGACTTTCTGAAAGCCACAGAGCTGGTAAAGGGTAAAACCAGGGCACAATGCTTAGAAATCTGACTTCAGACCACCTGCGCTTAACTATTCAAATATACAGTACACCTTTTATGTTTACACTTATATGTATCTCTTTTTTTTTTAAATAAGATCTTTTTTTTAGATTTTACTTATTTATTTTTAGAGAGGGAAGGGAGGGAGATAGAGAGAGAGGGAAACATCAACGTGCGGTTGCTGGGGGTCATGGCCTGCAACCCAGGCATGTACCCTGGCTGGGAATCGAACCTGCGACACTTTGGTTCGCAGCTCGCGCTCAATCCACTGAGCTATTCCAGCCAGGGCTATATGTATCTATCTCTTTACTCAAGAACTAGGAAGTGTTTTTGCTGTGTATCACTTGCATATTTATCTTATTGAAGAGAAACTATGCAAGATTTGTCCAGGAAGAGTCACCAGTGACAAACTTAAGAAAGTATTGAGGTACAAAGGAGGCAAGAGAGGGAGTTAGAAATATACCTCCTTGAGCTTCCTGTTCCACAAAACCTGCCACTCACTTCCTATTTTTAGGGTTAGACATTTTTAAGTTTAGTGTTATCTTAGATTCAGGTGTCCCCAATCTTTTTAAATGCACATAAAATAATGAAATGCTCTATAAAGTTATCTTATAACATCTGGGGAAAAACAAATGTTTTCTTCTCTGTTTTTATCAGAATAATTTGGGCAGTAAACAAAACAAAACCCCAGCACAAAGTGTTTAAAACCATACAATGAATTATCTTTCAAAACAAGAATTCCAGGGATACAGTGGTTAAATTTAATGTGTAATGCAGCATTTTAACATCATCATCAAGGACCTAGATGCTTTCCATAGTTCCCCTCTATGTTCTTTTCCTGTGCCTTGTCTGTCTTTCCTGAATCGCACGGCTTAGTAAGTGAAGTGGTTTCCTGGTGCAACTAGCATTCTCTTAACAAGAAAGAAAGGGATGTCTGTTGGGTAGGTAACTGCACAGAACCTGCTATTATTGTTATATTTTCCTGAATGCATTTCAATTTTTTGTTTCCCATCCTTGATATTACTAACGTAATAATAAATATATTTAAGTGCTATTAGTTTTAAACATGTCCTAATGCAAGTTTTACACAGCAAAGAAATAGGAAGGTATAGTCCACTCAATTCTGTGACACTGCACTAAACTAACTTCTTCCTAATTCTATGGCCTTGAGAAAGATTCACAACCCATCTCTTCCTTCAAGTTCAATTGCAGACAGTATCCAAGATTCAATAATCAGTCATGCTGATATTCATGTCATATGTATGATGTCTGAGATGTCATATCAACATGTAAAGTTCAACACAGGCACGCAATCTCCCCCTACCAGTCAGTTCATTTCTAGACTGTGCTCTAAAATATCATTTAAGTTTTGATTATTAATTTCTTATTTGGTATAGTTTGGTGTGGTATATTTATATACATATATACATAAATACTATATATGGTATGTATATTTGTATATATTATATACTTAGTTTAAATATAAAAATATGCAGATATATGTATATGTATGAATATATATTACTGTTGGCATGAATTCTCAAACACTCTAACACCAACAATAGTAATATGAAATATTTTGAGGAATTAATTGATGATCACAACATCAATTAACACTCCCTTTCTATGAGAAGGCATAACACCATTTGTACTGCTCTTATTATGTTGAACATCCACTGCGTGCTATAGCTATTCGTGTAATTACATTTTCACTGCTACTAGACTTTAATGAAAAAGTCACAGCTAAACTTTACATAATGTATAATTTTCTCAGTATTTTTCATTGTACATTATTTTCAGGGCTAACAGGTACCATATGACAAAGGAAGACAGTTAAATAAATCTAGAGAACACTAAATTAAGCAAAATTGTTGAGCGTGTATGTATTATATGCAACATGCCAGTCTAAGCAGAATAAATATAGTATGCTGTGTTTCCCAAATATATTTGACAAGCAGTTACTTTTTGCTGTTGTTGAATTTGTAGCAGAGCTGGTTTTCTGTGAAATCCATTAGGGAAATGCTAGTGTCATGAGTTGTTATAATTGATAAAATAGTCTCAGAATATATTTTGTTTAATTTTCACCAAACATTTAAGATAGTTAGATCAAGAATTGATATTACCTTTATACTGTGTAACAAAAAGGTGAACTTGAAAATAGGTTTAATCCTAATGCAAAACTGAAGGGACTCATAATTTAACTAAACCCTATAATTTCTTCAGTACGAATACTTAGTGCATGCATAGATCTCCACTTTCTTTGTATGTCCTTCAGCTCCTGGGACAGCCAGCACCTTAGACCTTGCAAATAACAAAACCTGATTCAAATTACATTTGATTTAATAGTAAATTACTATTAGAAAAAGAAATGAACAAACAAGAAATGTTATTTGGTGCCTAATATTTTGTGCACATGTCGATGTAACAAAATTATTTTTCTTTAATTAGTTCAAGATCTATGGCTTTTCCAAAAGCTTGTCAAAACTGAAAGTAGGTACTGTCTTCTTTGCTATCGAAACTACATGGTTAGAACTTAGTGAGAAGCCAGTAAATCATGAATTGTAAAATCTGTTTTCACATAGCTCTAGGTAAGAAGTGGGATGATTAAGCCAGACTGTAATGAATATAAATGGTGTTCTACCTGCTTTATTAAGTGAACCAGAGGAATTAGTCAATACACTTTGTCTTAGGACAAGTAAAGATTGAGTCAAATGTACACTTAAAAAAGTTATGTTATTGTGGACTTACAATTAACAAGCATCCCCCATGCTCTGGTCATTGATGATAAAAAATGTGAAAACATATGTTTTATAACACAGATACCTGCTGTCAACTCATTTTACAAAGCTGAAAGCTTCAATCAAATATTATGTATTTTATTAATTATAAAATAAATTTAGCTATTTTATAAATATAAGACACCAGGATCATCTCAATGTTTTAATGATTTCATTTAGTTTCTCTATTAGTCTTTCCTTTTTTTCTGTAAATGTTATTGTTATAAATGGTCTGTATCAAATTACCCAGAGTTAAATTGAAATTGTCAACTAAATACCAATTAATTAAAATGCATATTAAATTATTTATAATGCACTACAAAAACACTTATTTTCCAATCAACTAGATATTTCAGTTAAGGACAAAAAACTTGGCTGTGTGAATTACATAAAATATAAACACACCTCTTATTTTAAGGGTGAATAAACTTTTTGTTCATACTTGATTTAATAGATTGCTAATATTTTGCTAAGTATCACATATGATAGCATTCATTAAGAAAACTGTACAGCTGAATATACCTTTGGAAAACAAGTAAACTATCCATTGTTAGATTATGGGGAAACATATGTTTATAATACAGACAAAAATGTGGTAGCATCTCCTATGTCTACAGGGGTGGGCAAAAATAGGTTTACAGTTGTGGGCGGGCAAAGCACAGAGTTTAGTCTTATATTACTATGTATTAATTATTACATTATTTTCTCCACGACCAACTGAAAACCCATTTTTGCACCATGCTGTATTAGGTTATTCTTGCAAATGTGGAGGCACACAAGTTCAAGATCAAAAGAACAGTCAATATAGAATTTTTTGAAACCTGCAAAATAAACTGTATATGTATGTCTTTGCCTAATTCCTATTTTTAAATTTTCCTAAACATAAGAAGTAAATTTTTATAACTAAATTGAAGAGACAATGGTGTTAATTATTTTAAAAATACAGCTAAGGGTTTATAGGCTGAATGGAACAGTCCTGAAAAAGGAATCTGTAGAGGTGGCATGTATGTAGGTCAAATTGCAATGGGAAGAGAAAATGCCAGTGGGAGACTGAAGTCTAATCAGGATGAGGAGAGACAAATCTGGGTACCCCTGGAGGCTCATTTCCTCCACCCTTCCAGTGACTTTGCAGGCAACTGGCTCAGCTCATCTGAACTAGTTCAAGGAAAAGGAAAAGAAAAAAAAAAAAAAAAACACACCATGATACCAGGGACAGGGCTAATGAGGTTTCATCTTTTAGCTCAGCTGCTTCCTCAGCCAGAAAGCACCCATCATAACAGAGTTTCTAGATGTTTTTGCTCCTTACCCCAAAATCTGTAGGCTGTTACAGGGCTGGGGTCTGTCTACTTGAGCCTGTCTTGCAGCAAGTTCAGGCCAGCCCTAACTGATGGTAGCATGCCTCTATGGATTATTGAGAGGTTGGGGGAATCATATGTATCACCCTACTTCTCAGACTATATATTTTCCCCACACTTTATGTACACAGTTCTATTCTATATATAATCTTATAATACTAGTGATGTGTTTATCCCTGGTGTCTGTAATACAGGACAACATTAATCTAAATGCAGTAGCAAAATCTCAACATTTTATATTAAATGAAAGACATAAAAGTATGTCATTTTTTTTGCTCTTTTTTTAAAAGTCTGTTTCAAGGTAAGTGTTTACTGGTCAATACATATTATCTTCAGCACTGTGTTTTAGAAAAGGCATTCTCATACTTTTATATAGTCCTGTTCAAATGACCACATCAGTTACGTGACATTCTCTGATCAAGTACCTCATTTCTTCTTCTTTTACTGGCTTTCTCACCTAAATAACTGGCAACTTAATTTGTCATACTGAATTCCAGATTCCAATTTTTATTCTTTTCTTATCCAGTCTAACTGCAGTTGTGGTTGGTTCTAAGTCAAATATCTTTTTGATACTTCCACTTGACTTCATCTGTCTATTATAAATACCCTCCTCCACTTTATCATCACTTCCTGCCTTGGTTGTCTTCTTACTGGGTCTCTCTGCTTCCATTCTCCCTCTCATCAAACCACATCTCTTTCACAGAGAAGCTCAAGCTGTCATTGAGTTCACTCATACCATTCCCCTTCTGTTAAGAGCAAAATCCGAAGAGTCTCTTTGGCACCTGGCAGTTTTCTACCTCTTGTACTTAGTGATCCAACAACGTCCCTTCGTTTCTCTCCTTGTTCTGCAGCCCTATTTCTTTAGAAGGCTCTTTGCCTGGACTTTTCTTTCCTCAGGTCTCGATTCAAATGTTATCTGATCAGAGAAACCTTTTCTCACCACTGATTCTCACACACAGAAACATAGTCATCCCCTATCCCTTTATCTTTCATTTTTATTCTTTACTATTGATAATAATGCATATTAACATATTTTTGTTTTGCTTACCTGAGTATAAATGCTATGAAACAGCTATTGGATTTTCTACTTTATTATTGTATCCTCACTATCTAGCATATTACAGGCTCTGAAGCATTATCATTAATAGAAGTGCTAATGCAAATCACCTGGTCATATTATGGCAGAATCAACAAATCCCCAAATTGTGTAGAATGCTTCTAGAATCTGTTTGTTTTATACAAAAATGGGTTTGCTTTGTAGCTGTTGATGTGATTCTTGTTCATGTTTCTTATCTTTTGAACAAAATAAGAAAATATTGAAAAAAACATTAGGAAACTTCCTCATATTTGGGTATGGGAATCACCCTGTAGAATTTGATGACTTTTGCCTCCAGGGGAGGAGAGTATGAATTCCATGCTTACATTATGTATCCCAGCAAGTAGGTAAAGTGTTTCCCTGTTAGAAAAGTGTATCAATTCTTTCAAAGTCTAATTATTCAAAGAAAATCCACAATCAAGCACCGGCTATAATTTGGAGTTACTCTCCTGTTGGATCTGCACGTACCTTGGAAAGGGATTAAAGCTATGCAAAGACTGATTTCTGCATTTAGAAATTAATCACAGCCATGTCTGCATTACAGCCTCAGTGACTGCGAGCCCAGGGCAACCTCGCTCTGTGAGCTTATGGACACGTGGTTGGAATCACCAACCACTGCACAGCCAAACACTTACACACACACAGCCCATCACAGGGTCACTTTACATGGGTTTTTCACTAAAACCCTGATTTAGAATTTTCTCTCTTAACTTTTCAAAACATTTGTACATTTTTAAGTAGGATAGAGAAATCATTTTGACTAATAGAAACTAGTAGCTAGAATTCATAATCTAGCTTGGTCAACTCCTAATACCAGTAATAAAATAGTATTTTACTATCTCCCGATTATGAAATACAGGCAATAGGAAATGTCGGCATCACTACTGACAGGGAAAGAAAGGAGATGACTTGCCTCCTGTCCACTCTCCCAGCTACACCTTTCTACTCTGACTAGCTTCCCAGCATGCTCCAACACTGCCAAAATATAATCCTAAACATTCAAGTCTTTCTCTCATCTCTCTAGGTTTCCTAGATCATGCCTCTCTGCCTAGCAGAATTTTAACATCTCTCCTATCTTCTGGCAAACTTCTATTCAGATTTCAAATCAGAGTTTAAAGTTAAACTCCTCCAGATGGCTACCTTCTCCCCACTTGTCCAACTAAGCACTTAACACTAGGACAGTGAACTCAATTCAAATACCACATATATCATAAGATGTCAATGACTTAATTATTCACATGTTCATTCACATGTTCATATTCCTTGGGTTACTGTAAAACATTTTTATAGAGGATACTATTTATACTCAGAATTATAAGTATCTATATATGTAAAGAGTAATGCTTTTGAAGGAAATTTGTTTTTAAATTCTTATTTCTGGCATTTAAAAGCATCTTTATTCTGTTATAAACAGCATTGCAATAAAAATAATGTTATCATACATCTTTGTATCTTTTTTATTGTTTTTATTAATTAAATAATTAGTAGCTAACCTGGGCATATGATATTTTCAGTTAACGTGCATTGTTAAATCACCATTGTAAAAGTTTGTACCCCAATTCTTACTCCTTACCGATAGTCCATGGGATGCTCTTTGTTCTCAAATTCCGTAAGCTCCAAGTGTTATTGTTTTAATTTCACAATGCTGAGACATGATCTATGTTGTTTTGTGAATATTTTATACCAAAAGAAAACCCCAAAAATATAGAAAAGAAAGTCTTAACACCATTATGAGTTTAGAATTAAAGGGACTTGATCATTTTCTATCTTATACATATCTACATTCAAATTTGATTCAGTGAATCAATTATAGCTTAATATTAACAAATGCACTAAAATTATTTGCATTTGAAAATTGCTCTGAAAGATTAACTCTGAAAAGGCAGTCTTGCACAATGGTTACGATGTTGAGGTAAGTATTACACCAAGCCTAAGCTCAAATTCAAGTGCAGTATATGCACATCTGGAATGTGAGGGTGATGATATCTTCTTAGGGTTAAGAATGATCTCATACGACAGTTTTAACTTGCCTTTTCCAGTTTGGATGTCTTCTATTTCTTCTTACTTTCTGTTTGCTGTGGCTAGTGCTTCCAGTACTATATTGAATGAGAGTGGTGAAAGCATGCATCCCTGTCTTGTTCCTGATCTTAAGGGAAATACTTTTAGTTTTTTTCCATTGCGTATGAAGTTAGCTGTGGGTTTTCCATTCATGGACTTTATTACATTCAGTTATGTTTTTATCATAAATGTGTGCTGGAGTTTATCAAATATTTTTCCTGCATTTATTGATACAATCATGTGATATTTATCCTTCATTTTATAATGTTGGAGGCTCACGGAAGTACTCAGCACATAATAGGCAGTCAATAAATGGTGGCAATGAGGAAACTGATGATGAATGTAGCGTCTCAGATTTATGCATTTATCAACACTAATTGGAATTCACCTCTGTACTTAGACAGCTATTCCTCATGATGCTTTTTTCCAAAGATAATGAATGTAAGGAAATAAACTAATTTGAATGTGATTATTCGTGTTGTTATCAAATATGTTTATGATATATTATAGTCTATTCTTTGAAGCAGGTTAATTGCATTTGTCCAATAACAGATTTAGTACTATAAAGAGAAAACAAAGGTTTTTGGAATTTGTCTTAAAAGTATTTAATTGAAATTAAATATACCCCATGATATTTTGCTCATCATCTTGAAGTTAAATGACTTAAATTAAATGTTTCAGAAGTTAATTATTTTAATACAAATCTAAAATTCAAATGATAATTATTCTAAATGTAATAAACTAAGAGACTGTTACTCAAAGTTTTTTTTTTTTTTTATTGTAGTTTATGGCACATAGCTCCCATGTTCTAGAATGTTTAGAATGTTCTAAAAAATTGTTTGTCACTCTGACCAGCATGGCTCAGTGGGTTGAGTGTCACCCCGCAAAGTGAAAGGTGACTGGTTCGATTCCAGGTTAGAACACATGCCTGGGTTGCAGGCCAGGTCCCCAGTTGGGGGACATGTAAGAGGCAACCCATTGATGTTTTTCTCATCATTTCTTTCTCTCTCCCTTTCCCTCTCTCTAAAAATAAATACATAAGTAAAATCTTTATAAATGTTTCTAAATTCAAGCAAGTTTGTATTTCCACTAGATGAAAATTAACAGTGCTATGCAGAATTAAGCAAGGGCATCAGAAGCAAATTCAAAAGAAACTCACACCTAAATTAAGTGATTGAACAAATTTGTCCTTCCATCTATTGAATGAGCACCTACAAAGCCGTAGACTTTAGAGACTTTGGAGTTTATTAACAGTGGAGAATTTATGTGATCTGTATCTTAAAGATTGAGGAGCATTAGTTCCCAAATACAATTGACAGGTACTACCAAGCACAGTAAGCAACTAGCAATGCAAAAACAGAGGGCAGGGATTTAAGGTGCAGTCAGAAAAAATGGTGTTTGTCGTGTGGGAACACTCTTTCCTCAGAAGAATGAGTCCAAGGAAAAAGGATTAGGTAAAGGAGGGTAGATCTTACGCACTTCTCCTATTTATCATGGAACTTGGAATGCATCACAGAGATTTTATCTTTCTCATAACATCTACTGTAAACATGGATGACATCATAAAGGACATAAGAAGTAATATAGATTATCAATTATTTAACAGTCTAATCTTGCTACTTTTTCTACCTAAATTAGCTTACTCTAATTTATATTTCTCAATACTTTTAACTTTTGCTACACTTTTAAAAGATCATCTTGTTAGCTAATTGGTTAAGAAAATTAGATCTGTACATTGAAATTTACCTTAACATTCTTCCTTCAGTATACAAATTTACCTAAATATACAATGACATTTTTTAATGGTAGGTAAATCATCTATCTTCTTATGTAAGACAGTCTTTTACCAAAGTGTTTAATCCTTGATGGAAATATTAAATTTTGAATGAAATACCTTCAGGATATACAATGCAGTTACTCACAGAATCTATAACAACTTACAGCTTTAGATCTGGTTGTTTTGCCAGCTCAAGGTCACATTTCTTATTAGATGTCTATCAGCAAATGATTTTGGGCAACTTGAATTATATTTTCTCCCTTTTATATATCTGACATTGATTTATTAACCAAATCTTTCCTCTGGGCATACAAAGCACTGAAGTCATTTAAATAAATAAATAAACAGGCCCTGTGATGGACAGCACTTCATCCTCTCTTCTCCTTCAAAGGCAAAGTTACTTAGAAGTGTTAGGTACTGTCTAAATCTCCATTCCCTCCTTTCTCTCTCGCTAACATTCCCAAATTACTCTACTGAGTTCAGATTTCTATTACTCACAGAAGTTCACCTATACAGTTCTGCTGGACAAATCTAATATTCGCAGGTGGTTTGCCCTTATAGCCCTAAAGATACTTAATCAGTCCCTTCACTTTGAAACTTTTCCTCTTATATTTATCACATGCCGGTGTTCTTTTTCATTCTTAGCATTCTTTCTTATCCCCAATTTGCAGCCTTCTCAGGTTTATCACCTTCTATCCAGAGATTAAATGATACAGTTTTTAAAGATTCACCTTTGGTTTTCTTTCCTTTGAGATATATATCATTTCCCTATATAACTACATTTATGCCTATAGTTATAATTATTTGTGTGTCAAAATTCCTGAAATTTATATTTTAATCTTGGTTTTATTTATGTTCATTTACAATATAAATTTTTTCAATTAATCCCAAGCGTTGAAGAATTTCCATATATTATTTGGCATCATCATGTTTTATGTTGTATAAGCACATTAAACTTAACATATGTAACACAGGCATCAAGCCCCTGGTACTGTTTCTCCTCTCAAGACCTGCCCACTTTTCTGATCTCCGACCAGTGAATGCTATCTACATTCATCCATATCGGCCAATAAACATCTAGGAGTCACTCTTGAGATTTCCTTCTCTGTGATTCCTCTCTCTTCCCACTCAATCCATTAACAGGCACCTTAAATTTTCAAACACAAATTAAAAATCTACTCATAAAATAAGCCTTAAACCTTGCCACCTCTTTCCATAATCATCACGATCTTCCTGTCCCAAGTTATCTTCATTTCTTTCTGCCAGTACTTTCTATTGCTTCTTGGTTTCTACCTTGGTCTCTTTCATCAATCTGTTTTCTAATTATATCACTTTCCCTTGTACCCGTAAATCCTTCAATTTAATTGATTTCCTTTGAATTTAAGGTGAAGATCAAACTTATGCTTTTTACAACCCTGATTAATTAGTTATCATGTTCTATTTGTTTTCTGTGTTCAAATATACTAGCCTTTCTTTCCTTGAAATTTGCTGAGCCTTTTTCTATTTAAGGGATTTTGTTCAATTTCTCCCCCTTTTTTTTTTTGTTTTGTTTTGCTTTCCTAACCTACCTTTTACTATTCTTCAGTTTTCTACTTAAAATCTCCTTGCCTGACTTCCTATGTTCCTCACGCCATTTCAGTATGTGCTCCTGAACCATGTAGGTTGTAAACTTACATTTGTTTGCTAGGTTATCTGATTAAGGTCCCTCTCACTTGCTCTAAGAGCACCTTCAGTGCCGCCGAGGTTCCTTTAGTAGCAAGCATGGCAGATAGTTCAATCTCCACTAGCGCTCGCTTGCAAGAATGAATACGTAATGTTCTGGAATGAAAGATATTGAAGATAATTATGCAAGCTAGGAATGTGCTTAATTGTTGTTTTTAGACATTATACACAGCAGGAAAATGAGAGAATCTGAAGGAGCAGAGGCATTCTGAAAAATAGAAAAATTGGTTAGGAGGTTAACAGTAGGCTGTTGTCTAGACTGAGGATATTGACTAAGGCAATAGCAATGGGCTTAAAAAGGAGGAAGTAAAACTGAGGAAAAAAAAGAGAGAATAATGCAAGGCTTGGTTCTGGCTGGGTGAGCTGGACCAGGGGAAAAAGACCATATGAACAAATGAGCGGTCCTCTGCATTATAATGAGACATAAAGAGGAAGGAGACGTTTGAGGTAAATTCTTAGTTCTTACTTACATTTTACAGAAGCTGAATTTGAGTTGTTTGATATGGAGAACTCCAGAAGGCTATAGATAAGTAGAGGGTGTTCAAAGGGAACTATGGACATGTGAAATCAATTTGGGGGTCATTGGTACAGACCACAGCATGGAGACAATTATATTTTAGAAGGAGAATGAATATATTTTAGCCCAAAGAAATGATTGAAAATCACAAAAAGTTTAGAAATAAAACAAGAAGATAATTGAGTAATATCAAACATCAAAATGAGATATTCATAAACAGATTGGTGAATCAAGATGAGGACTAAAAAAATAGCACCCATGATATTTGGTGATTAGTGTCTCTTTCAGGAATTAGCAAGTGTATTCTTATTGGGGTAAGATGGCTAGAAATGAATCTGTTTGAGTTAAAAAGCAAATAGAAAAGAAAGCACCAGAATGTAGAGTACAAACTACTCCTCGAATACTTTTGGTTGTAAAAGGAAAAAAAAATAGCAACATGGTGGTAACTAGAATAGAAAGCAAGGGAGATTAAGTGTTTCTGTCTAGTAGATTTTAATGAAACTAAAAATTTTACCCTTATACAGCACTTATTATATCTCATGCTAGTCACGGAGGTCCCTTCCCGACCCTGCAACAGAAAGCTCACTTGAAGTAGGACTCAGAGGCTCATCAGGAAGAATCTCACTCAGACCCACAGGAAAAACTAAACTAGTTAAGCAAAACAGAACTGACTGTGAAGATCAAGTGGTATGTTAAAAATTCAGAAAGCCAAAAGGCATTTTGCAAAGTCATTAAACTGAAAAAATCGAGAATGCAGTTAAAAAATCAGAGATCCCACCAAGTAACAGTATCAACAGTCAAGAAAGACACTGTCATAATGACTAGAATAGAAGGAGTTATTTGTGGCTTATTTTTGGGGCCTGATCTAAAATATGAAGGATGACTAGCTTAGTGATTAGAAACCACAATGTTTAGAATTAGAGATAACCTGAGTCAACCTTCTAGTTTTGGAAATCCTTAACGATTTAACTTTAGACAAGTCACTAACTACCTCTTCACTCAGTTTGTCTATAAAATGGGCAATACCCACTCTTAAGATTGCAGGGTGGCCAAAAAAAAACACTTAACATGTAAAAGCTGATAAAAATCATTCTTATTCTTGATGCATTTCTAAATTGAAAGAAAATTATGAAATGAAATAGCAAAATTGATTCTCTGTTTTTAAAACTACAAATAGCTTTTTTATTTACAAAAATATGTTCTGTGTTGTCAATAATAAAAAATGACAGCATTCACTTTTTCATTGGGCTGAAATTCATGGCAGAATAGAATTTCAGAGCCACATATACTCTTTACCTGGAGCTCTTGCTTCATTCATTCTTCAGAAGCTCTAGAAAGATATTTTCTTCAGGTCTAACATTTCTATTACTAGTAACAGTGCATCTAGTGGCCTAAAGCAAATGAAGAGTGACTACTTTTGATATATGTATATGGACAAAAATAAAAACAGCAGATCCTAACTTCAAAAGGAGAGAATTAACTAAAAAAGATTTTTTAAAAGCCTCACACTATTAATTCTTCTTTCTTAGAGTCCCAGGCCTGGTTTCACGTTGCAGTACTGGACAAAGTCAAGGTGTGAGCTAGCCATGTTTTGTCACCGTTCTATGAATGTCACTCTCCAAACAGTAGCCCACCACTCTCTGTTTTTTTTTTCCCAATGTGGAAAATGAAGCCAACTCAAGATTCTTCCTTATAGCTAAGTTCCATTAGTACAATACTTAGTATTATACATAGACAATGTTTAAGGTATGTTTTTGGTTGTTTTTTTATTTTATCAAGACTCTGTTTACTATCTCAAGATGTTTCCTTATGAATCTTCTTCCTCCTTCCCAATTCTTGCATATGAAACATTGCACTAGCTCATTGATAAAAAAAGAACAATATCTTGATGCATATATTAAGAATTATTATAAAACTGATTCTGGCAACCTGGATTCTAACATGTTTGGAAGAAATAGTTGTGGACTACTACTATTAGAAACAAAGAGATCGTTACCATGACATTCACAGTGTATCTCTTCAGGTAACAAGGATGATATTATCATTCCTTTTCTCAAGCATATTTAGGTGCATGAGTGAGAGAACACTGGTATTTCTGTCTCATCAGGTAAGTGAAGAAGCTCCATGGAAATCACTATCTGATGATACAGCAAGGTCTTCTATTTTCTATCACAGCAGAAGTTTCAGTGATAATCTATCACTGAAATCTGACATGAAATAGGGATTGAGGGATCAGTTCCATTTACATTTATTCCACTACAGAGATTTCTATCAATATAAAATTCTTTGTATATTCTAAGGTTCACAAAAGAAGGATATGCTATATTATTTTCACTAAGAATGTGCCCTGGCTGGCGTAGCTCAGTGGATTGAGCTTGGGCTGCGAACCAAAGCATCGCAGGTTCGATTCCCAGTCAGGGCATATGCCTGGGTTGCAGGCCAAGGCCCCCAGCAACCATACATTGATGTTTCTTTCTCTCTCTCTCTCTCTTTCTCCCTCCCTTCCCTCTCTAAAAATAAATAAATAAAATCTTAAAAAAAAGAATGCTATAAAATAATGCTGATGGGCTTTGGGGCAATGATTAGGATATTCTAGTCAAGTCGAACGCATTCATAATTTCCAGAAGTCTTTGAGGAAAAACATTTGAGTCATTTGTTTGGTTCTAAATACATCTGATAGAAATTCCCCTCATGGGAATCTTCTCTCTGTAAGTGCCCTTGAGTAGGAGTTTTCTAACAGTCAAGTGCCTAACATTAATAGGAATCTTAATTTTGTTCTGCCTTCTCGTGCAAGAAACATAAACTTTAGGGAAAAGTAACGTTTCCTCTCTCAAAGTCAGTTTAAAGTACATCTATAAACGGAAAGCTTTTAAGTAAAAAACTATTGTCATTTGCTGAAAATCTGGAAGCAAAATGTAATAATGCCAGTCATTTGTCCACTTCTTATGACTTGATTTCATAGAGAAAAGGTTTGTTGTTCATCTCTAAAAATACAGTCCAGATTTGCTGAATTCATGTACATAAAGAAAAGGAAAATCTATTTGTATAACTTTTTGACAGTAGTTTGAGAGATACAGCAACCAATCTGTAGGCACAATCCATAGCTTTTTACATACTCGCCAGAGACACTTGGAAGGAACAAAATAACTTTTAATAATGCAGTTGATAGAAACTTGAATATTTATCTTTCTAATATGGAGTAATACAGAAATAAAGGTATGTTAGAAAAGTACTCAGTAATACAGGAAATATTCCTGAAAAATAGCCAACTGAGTACATTTCTTAAAGAAAATGATTTTAACTGCAGTTTTAAGGATGCTGTTAAACTCCAAGTTTGAGTGTTCCAGAATATTTTAATTTCTTTAGCATATAAATTTATAAAACTAACTTGATATTAACATTGAGAACATAATAAAAACATAGGGACTCTTGCTGAATAATTATAGGATATGACCTTAGTTTCCATTTGCTAAGTCATGATTTCTATTTCTTAAGTGTGCTTTTATAAAAAATAATTGGTGTTGCAGACAAGCGCATGTGGTTTGGCTCAGGGTTATTGTTATGCAAACACTCACACAAATGCACGAGAAGTCCCCTTGGAGCAATAAAGCCCTGCCTGGCACCTTGGCAGATGGTGCTTTAGTTGCTGGCAGGTGATGAAGGTGGGAAAGACACTTGTCATCTCAAATCCCAGAGACCAACACTTTCAACTCAGAAATGAAAATATCCCACTTATAAATCCCTCAGGCAGAAGAGGCTGCAACCGCAAATCATACTAAACCACGCCTCTGTATGCCAGTCAAAAGAAAATAAAGAGGTTCCCTTTGTTTAATAAGCAACTGCAAGTTTCCTTTCATGTCTTTCATAGCTCTTGGCATTCACCCCAAGAGTGGCCATTTAATCAAGATTCCTTTTAAACTTGTGAGTGTTTGCTGAAAATCTCAAGAGGGCTGATTCCCTTCACTTTGAAGTCCATTTTGACCCCAAATGCATTAATCTGGGCTGCCTACATTTTTTTCCTGTGCTGTCATGCAATATATACTCCACATAAAATAAAGAACATCGACCTTGAAAGAGAGAGAGAAAAAAAGAGGAAAACAAAACCACAGTTAGCAACCTAAACCAGAACGTAGGCTCTGTCAAAGTGATTTCTTATTCCATTTGACTGAAGCAGCACCATGCTTCATCACTTCTGAGTTCATGTCTTACAGCTGAGGCAACCCACTTGAATCTGTAAGTTGCTCTGCTCAAGTATATATGTGCTGTTCAGGTTGTCACTGCGATTTAGAGTGAGAGAGGTATTCTGTAGGTGAAATATATGTTAAATGGAGAGAGACAGGGCCTAGAAACAGTCAGTCATGTATAATTAACAGTTCTGATTTTTGCTGGTCATTGTCCTTCTTTTTAAGGGGTGATGTGCAGACACCCTAAAGCTGAAAGGGCAGGATGCTTAGTGTTAAAGGCACTGAATTTACTCACATCACCCTAACTCCTTCCTTCAAGTTGACGTCAGAAATAGGAATAGGTAAAACAGGTCTGATCATTGCAGCTAAATTGGACAAATTGTCACCTACCTGCACTGTTACTGTGCTGCAAAATCTCACAAAACTTCTATAAAGGTTTCTAGCCTGTTAGCATGTTAAAGGGCTCTGTGGACACCATTCTCTTATTTTGAAGCTAGGGATGTTTTATTATTCTCAATTAAAACTCTTTCAGAAGCAAGATTGGCAAGCATTTATTTATATATTTTCCTTAGAGGCGACAAGGGAGGCATGGATTTTGTAAAGTAGGCAGGGTGCTGTTCTGTGCAGAATTGAGAGGCAATGCTAGTTTGAAATAATTCTCCTAATGTGAAGCTATCCCCATTAAAACATAAACCATGAATGTGGAAAGCAATTTGCTCAGTAGCAGAGAACTAACAGAGTTTCTTATTGTGATTCAATAACAAGGGAACATGGAGATGCAATGCTGAAAAAGCTCCCCTAACTCTTCTAATTTTGTAGAAAAGTAATTTTCTTCTGTGAAACCAGTGTGAAAAGTTTAAATCGTTTCCATTATACGCAGAAGAAAGGTGTATGTGCATTTCATGTAAATTAACATTTTCAGACTTCAATAAATGTAAACACACTTCTCTCCGCACATTCCAAATGTGAATTAATAAAAATGTGAACCCATGGCACTGCTGACAAACAGGGAAAGTGAATCCACAGTTAGGTCATAGGTTGATGTACTCAGAGTTATAATCAGTGTTGTCATACTTTATACATACACCACTTCCCTTTCACTAATAATTGAGTATAGTTCAATAAAGATTTTATGCCACCATGAAATATTAATAAATATTAATAATACATATATTGAAAATCAAGAGCATTATTAATAGAATCCTTCCCAGATAATGAGGTCAAAATCAATAATAGTTTATAAATATATCAGATGATGAGGTAATATATATTATATGACACTAACGTCAAAATTAATGACTTTTAAAGTACCACATAAGGCTCCTCCCCTTACTATGTAACAGGTGTACTGAGACAAAAAAAAATGGCCCAAATGAAAGAACAGATCAAAGCTCCAGAAAAAAATACAACAAAGTGACAAAGAAATAGCCAACCTATCAGATGCACAGTTCAAAATACTGGCAATCAGGATGCTCACAGAATTGGTTGACTATGGTTGCAAAATAGACAAAAAAGTGAAAGCTATAGAAAGTGAAATAAAGGAAAACATACAGGGAATGAACACTGACAAGAAGGAAACCAGGGCTCAAATCAACCTTTTGGAGTAGAAGGAAGAAATAAACATTCAACCAGAACAGACTGAACAAATAAGAATTCAAAAATATAAGGAGCGGCTTAGGACCCTTTAGGGAAACTTCAAACAGTCCAATATCCAAATCATAGAGGTGTCAGAAGGAGAAGAGGAAGAGCAAGAAATTGAAAATTTATTTGAAAAAATAATGAAGGTGAATTTCCCCAATCTGGCAAAGGAAATAGACTTCCAAGAAGTCCAGAAAGCCCAGAGAGTCCCAAAGAAGTTGGACTCAAGGAAGCATACACCAAGGCACATCATAATTACATTACCCAAGATTAAACATAAGGAGAGAATCTTAAAAGCAGCAAGAGAAAAGGGGACAGTCACCTTCAAAGGAGTTCCCATAAGACTATAAGTTGATTTCTCAAAAGAAACCTTGCAGGCAAAAAAGGGCTGGAAAGAAATAGTCAAAGTCATGAAAGACAAGGACCTACATCCAAGATTACTCTATCTAGTGACTCTATCATTTAGAATGGAAGGGCAGATAAAGTGCTTCCCAGGTCAGGTAAAGGAGTTCATCATCACCAAACCCTTATTATATGAAATGTTAAAGGGACTTATCTAAAAAGAAGATCAAAAATATGTACAGTAAAATGACAACAAACTCACAATGATCAACAAGCAAGCCTAAAAATAAAAGAAAGAACAAAAACAAAAAAGAACTAAGCAAACAACTAGAATAGGAACAGAATCACAGAAATGGAGATCACATGGAGGGTTATCAGTGGGGAGAGGGAGAGGGGAGGACAGAGGGAAAGGTACAGGGAATAAGCAGCAAAATTTGTAGGTACAAAATACACAGGGGGAGGTTAAGAATAATGTAGGAAGTGTAGAAGTCAAAGCACTGATGTGTACAGCCCATGGACATGAACTAAGGGGTAGGGGTGGAATGAGAATGGGAGGGGGTGTGCAGGGCAGAGGGGGATAAAGGGGAGAAAATGGGACAACTGTAATAGCACAATCAATAAAATATATTAAAATAAAAAATCAATAGCACCAATCAAATATTCCATTTTATTGTTATACTTATAATAAGTAGATATTTCATCTGTATCATTTTACTTTATTAGATATAATGTGAATCAAGCAAGTATGCAAATAGAAGCCATAAATGGTTCTAATAAATTTATAAAACATAATTATTTGTTGAAAATCTGTTGTTAACTCATCTGTTTTCATGGCATTATCCACTTGTGAAAGACAGGAAACAGAAATATCTTCCTTTTTTTTGTCTGTTTCTAATGGTAGCACCCAGTAGTGAGTCAAACCATGGCTTGCAATGTGTACTCCCCTGAGGAAATAACGTGCATACTCTGCTGGCCTCGCCTGGACCCAAGGTGCTAAATTACACCAGCTACTGGGTGCTTTTCTCAGGCCTGCTCGCTCCACAGCTGGTGAGTTGACACTTTCCATTGCTTCACCTCTTGGCAACAGATGCCTCTCACTTAGGCACAGATGCTGAGTATTCACCCATCTCTAACATTAGCCTTGTGTTCGGGACTAATTGGGCCAGCAGAGTTATAATTAAAATTTGAATAATTAGATAACGGAAATGATTACTTTTGTAATTAATCCTCATATTGAGTCATCATGATCTGTCCTGGGTAATGACCAGTGGTCTATACTTAATTCAAATTGAGATGATTCATTTTAAAAGCAAAGCATTACTAAAAATATCCCTCACGTCTACCCCAGAATGAATGTATTTTTAAAAAAAAAACATGGTGCAATGTATAGACACAGAATTTTCATTTTTCAAGTACATTTTATAGTGATCTGTCGGATGATGAACACTCATTTTAAACCATGCCATTTTTTTTGTCTTTGTGGTTGTTTTTAAAGAATCCCACTTTGACTTCTCTTTGTGTTGGTGCTATATGACCACATTAAAAAAAGAGTCTTTTTTTTCAACTTTCTCACAAAGTTTACAGGTTAATGAAAGCACATACATAAAACACATTGAAAATGTACCCTGTCCTCCCTCTTGATTGCACCGATCTACAAATGTTGGAATTTCTAATGGTTTGGCTGTGAGTTTCTTCTCTTATTCCTCTCCACATTCTGTCCACATCTGTGATGCCCAGAGAGTCATATGGTGATGAAAGAATTCTGATGGTAAAAGACACCTAGAGTCATTAGTCCAAACGCACCTATTAGATTTCTCTTTGCTGATTTCACACAAAAGCTGGCCCATCTTGATCTGTCTCTTAATAAAAGAACCGCCACCCCTGACAGTCAGTCTTTGCATTCATTCCTCTCACCTCTCCTTCCCACTACCATCACACTCAGCTCTGTCATCCAATGATGTTGACTTTTCTCTTCAAATATTTCTCAAATCTACCCATTTCTCTCCATCACCACAATATGGGAGAATCCTGATATATTTCTTAAGTAACATAAGAGGTTTCCTCCCTCATTCTGCCTCATTTCCAACCCCCTTCTCTGAGACTAGGTCAAAACCTAGTCTCCCATGGCTGTGCACCTCCATCTCTGCTGTGACCACCCTGGTTTCTCTCGATCATTTGAGTACATCGACTTCCCATTTGCCATTGTGTGAACTCTTCCATTCACCTGCACGGCCTTCCTTCCCTCTCCATCTAGTTAACTACACATCCCCAGATCTCTATTCAAACACCAGTTCTTCTAAGGCTTCTTTTGTCTTTCTAAACCACACCAGGCCCTTCCTTTCTACACTCTCATAACACCATTCACATTTCTTTCAGAGCACTTTCCACACTTGTATCTCAATGAATCATAAAGTAATACTATACTGAAAAAAGGGCCAAAGTGTGCATTTAAAAAGGATGGGAAAGGTATCAGAAGCCATTACTCTATGTTTACTTATAACCAGGTCACATATATAATGAGTGTCTATAAAGAACATAGTCTTTTGTACATGTGTTTATATAGTACAAAATTAGTACTAAAGTAGTATCAATGTGACAAACACAGCAGTTTACCAAGTTTATAAAAAAATAAGACATATTCTAAGCTTGCATAGAGTTTATAATCTATCAGCTAATACAAATCTGTAAAAGGAAAATTAGGAAGCAATATGGAAAATGTAATAAAATAGATAATCAATTAAGCTGATGACTAGAGATCAGAGATAGCTTCAAGGTGAAAGTGATGTTAGTTTTGAGTTTCAAAGAGAGGCTAAGAAGTAGCTACAAAGGTATGGAGGAGTAGGAGGCTAATAAGGGGAGGTGCAGGTATATTTTAAGCATCATGAACAGCACAGACCAACAGCTCAGAGGGCCAAACATGCCATTAGGGAGGGATGAGTGTGTGTGCACGTATGAGCACATGCCTATTCCTGTGACTGCAAGTTATTCACAGAGACTAAAGGTAATGCACATGGAAAGGGATGGAGAGAGATAAGAGAAATGATAGAATTTGGTGTGTGTCCTCAAAGTTCATGTCAGAAAGACTGGAGCTAAATTTGCAGATAACTGCCAACAGGCTTTACTCTGGAAAGTGGTAAGGTTAATTTGTATTTTACATAGATCACAGTTGGGGGACTGAGCATGAAAGATAAGAGACTGGAGACTAGAATATCAAAGTGGAGGCTGAGTCCTTCCAGAGTGAAGGCCTGGATTTAATGGAAAAATAGCAAGTATGCAGGTAGTGTTACACAGTTAAGGGCTTAGGAGGAAAAATGAGAACCATGGCACAGGGAGGAGGTGTGGGAAAAAGTGCCATAGTTTAGGAAGACACTCAAGCTTCAAACATGCATGTTGGGGAAAGTGGTAGGTTTACTAAGTGTATTTGAGCTTATCTCAGTCATACATTAGAGTCCTACAGACAAGTCTTTTGTTGTTTTTGAATAATATTCTTTTCATTTTGGATGCATGCATAGTCAAAGGTGAACTAAAGGCATGGCTTCCAAAATTGGGGCTTAATGTTTCCAAGAGAAAATATGTTCAGAATTCTAAGCAAGAACATAAAGAAATGTATGGGTGACTTGGTTGAAACTAGATTCCAATGTAGTGATTTTTGAAGCTGTACATGTTAGATGAAGGGAAAACTTCCATTTCCTCTATGCTTTCAACAACATATATTGACTTATTCCTCCCTTTTGCTGGGTGTTTATGAGTACAGGTGGATTGGTGAGAAACCCTTGGAGGAGGGTTTCACTTGGTGCCAAACAACAACCTGTTTCTGGGATGTGCGCAGCTTGGAACAGGAAGCTAATCATTCTCTTATTATTAGAAATTAGAGCTGGGTTTTTCAAGTTGCTACTTATTTGAATTTCTTTTCTGTGAATGTATACACCTTTGTTCAAGCTTCCAAATTTGTCAGGTGCATTTTCGGGGAGATTCATGTTTGTATGATTGTTCACGCAGCTGTTTTCCAGGAGCAGCACCCCAGGAGGATTACTGAATGGACCAGCAGACTCCACCACACACTTTTACTGCATAACAGAATGATTAAGAACTGGGTTTGGTTCATTTCAATTTACTGGATGAGTGATATCCTCCACATCTTATCATTTACAGATGACTAATACAGATTGAATTTATGTAGGATTATTTTCTTGTATTTTTAGTAAGAATAGCTTAGTGGGTAGAAGACAAGAGGGACTTTTTTTTTAATTGAAAGAAGAGCACATTCTCACAACATATACTCACACAAGTAATAATCAAAACACTAAAGTGAGACGCCCACATTCAAAGTCTAGCTAGGAGAGAGTTTGGAGTCATGTCTCTGACTCGTCATTGGAGGTACATGCTGGCCTGTGACCCAGAAGATGTACTTGAATGCGGTCAGTGGGGAAGAGAAAGCTGGCCCTGGGCAATGACAACTGGGGGTAAACAGAGAGAAAATGCCCAGGTGCCAGGTCCATGGGCTTTGAGTTGACACATTGCCTTGTGCTTGATTTATGTCTACTATATCTTACTGATACAGGCTACAGCCAAGAGGGGGGCCCCAAAAAGGGATTTGGAATGGGGTCCAGAACTCAAGGTGTCCAGGAAATATTAGAAAAGTATGTAAGATGTCCTCTCCCTTCCTCCCCACAGGTGTGAGTTAGGGGAAGGGACACATGGAGCAGGAACATGCGGAGCTGTTTTGTACAGCAACAGCTTTGCAGCTAATCCATGGCATGGTCATTTAACATATCTATAACCTTTAACTGGCTGCATAGATATGTTAAATAGCTGTGGCCATGCTCTGAGCCAGAGGGATGGAAGGGACTTCCACCCAAGATGTAACTGAGGCACAGGTAGCCCGAGTTACAGTGCCTGTGTGAGAGCTTGGAGAAGATTGGCTAGAAGACAAGGGGCCACACCTGCCCACAGTCACTATGGCAGCCCAGTTAAACTGGAAGGATATGAGAGTGCTGGCAAGTGTAGCTGATTATAGGAGGAGTCGGAAATGGGGCTGCAAAGGAGGATTGGTGCGGGGATTTAAATTGAGACAGGGAAGCCAAGGAGGGGGAGAGCCACGTGGTGTTGCCAGAGTGAGGACCCCTGCAGCTTTGGTAAAAGAGGACCATGAGGCTTTGGGGTGTTCCCTTTGACTGCGTGACTTGGGAAGCAGGAGAGACTTTGCCTGGAAGAAAGGTGAACGAACTCTTGCCAGTAGGCCATGAGAAGGTGCCACATGGCTTTGGATTAATTAGAGATCCTGCCTGGATGGCGACACAGCTGATGGATGATGCCAGTGGGCTAAAACATGGACTTTTGCTTCTTTTCTGGAGTTACGGTACCCTGAATTAGGGCAGGGGGAGAAGGAAGCACTGTGGGTGTCTGTGGGTATCCAAAAGGACTTTGACATTTTAATGAAGACTTTAGGTCACTGCTTTAAGTCTGCACAGCTTTAAATAAACATTTCCTGTCCTTTTCACAAATCTCTGGCATGGAGAAACATCTTTCTTATAAGGCAGTGGACATAACGAACTTAGTGTGGGAGGGGTCCTTTCGGTAATAGTATATAGTAACCCCCCTTGGCCCCGTGTGTGGGTGTGTTCTGTAACGGTTTTTGACATCCCTGGGTGAGCCAATAATTGCCACCCCCCCGGGTCTGTTCTGTAACATTATCTCTACCATTATTCATTTATATTACGAAAATACTTGTTTCTTGATCTACATGTGCTGTGTGCCTCAAGGAAACAGCCAAGTTCAAGCTGTAAGCAATCAGCAATAAAGGGGCAGGGGTAGTGTTCTTTCCCTATAGCTGCACTTGTGTGAGCAATGCAGACCAGAACAGGGGACCGTGTGGCCCAGAGGAATTGCCATTTCTCAGGAGATGTCAGCAGGACAAGCCTCGCCTGGAAGATGGCAGGGGGTCAGAGAGAGAAACACAAGAGTCTGATTTCCAAGAGCACAAGGGAGCCCCTTAGGAGCGTCGACAAACAGCCAGGGGAGCCTCGGAGTGGCTCGGGAGCAGCAGTCGAGTCAGTGGGTCCTGAGCCATCCTAAAGGTGGCACTTGATGAAAATAAGATCCTATTTTATTGTCCAGGCTTAGACATTTGAGTTGTCCTAGGTCCTCAATAAAATTTAATTTTCCATCCTCTGGGTAAACAGTGGCTGTTCTAGCTTGAGGTTTTTAGAGACCCCCGAGGGCCAGGTTGTAACTTGGATCAGTGACAAGGATCTTGATGTCTCTGACACTGAAAGGGGCTGAGAACATCCATGGGGAAGCCAGCAAAATGGCGGGCCTGGGGCATCCGGGTAATACTTAATAGTCACATCCCCAAAGGCAACGTGCTGGCTCCAAGCAGGCACTTCGCTAAGAGCATTTGTTGTGGCATCTCATTATATAACAACTGCTGAGGTCACGAATATCACCTGCATGATATGAGAGGAGGAAACCAGGCCCTTAAAAAGTATACAGCCTGAAGTTACAGAAGTAGTAAGTAGGGGAGTCACATTGGAAATTCAGTCTGCTAAGTTGCAAAGCTCTTTTAACTACCTCACACTATTTTATTTAGATGGACTTTGCAGTCCTGGAGGTTTTCCCGATGACCCCACTGAGGTTGGGAAAGACAAAGGAAAAACAATCTTTTTTTTTTTCTGAAATTGCTATTTACCCAGCACTGTGATGGATGGGCACTTTCTGACACCTCATCTCATTTAATTCTCTAACCAGTCAACAAGAAAATGTAAAAATGTCTATTTTATACCTTTTAAACACAAAGAAGCAAAGAGCCTTTGACTCTTATTCTGTTGCCACCGCATATGTTTCTTTGAAGAGGGTTTCTCTTTCATAATCCTTTGCAAAACAGAGCATGTTTTGCCAGTTTTTGTCACTGAATTTAGCTTCACACTCGGGAATAACAGTCTGGGGATCAAATGTACACTCATTTCTTTTTCTTAATGGTATCTCTTTCACACACACACTGAGGTACACACACACAGCCCTGCTATATATTTTTATTTTAACCTATTAGTAATAAGGCAAGGCAGTATGCATGCATGTTGATTACAAAATTTAACTCAAGATGTCTAGATGGATTTAAACAAGAACATAAATAAGAACATGCTACATCTCACTTTTATGCATATTATGTTATAGGAGGCTTGTGAAAGTTGCATGTATAAATATACATGTATAAGGGTGCATATATATGAATGAATAAGAGTATATATATATGTGTAAAATATATGTACAATGCATATGTATATACACCTATCTATCTGTGTATCTACACTTTTAGAATTTTCTGTACTGCTTTCTGAATACTCCATTTCAGTAAGCACCTTTTATGTAAGCCACATATAAAAGCAGAAACTGTATACACTGAACTGACACCAAATACACTGCTTTCCGAGGGCTCTTACTTGCTGCCATAAAATGGATATCCGCATGGTATAATGGTATAAGGGAATTTATTCTGACATGCCAGTCAATGCAAGAACTATTCCTGAAGCACCCTCAGCCCAGATTAGGCCTCTCTGTGCCCTTTTCCTTGGTGCCCCTGTTTGCTCTCCCTCACTGACCGTGAATCTGGCACACACCACAGTTTCTTGTTCGGTTTTCTGTCCCTTTGATTATCCTGTGCAACAGACCTTTCTTCTTTTCACAGTCCTCTGTGTTTAGGGTGGGTCAGTCCCAAATGCTCAGCCAATAGCTAATCCAATAAAAAGAGGTCATGACATTGATCAGTAAGAAACTACTGTTGCATTTCTAACACAAGGGCCTTCAATACCCCCATCTGAAGGTTGGAAATGATATTGGGAAATGCAGGCTTTGTCGTGGAGCTCCAGGGAGACGCTCTGGGGGGGAGGGAGCTTGCAGCAGTGTTGCTTCTGTTATATTTAGGCAGTTCTTCTGTTTTATTCTCAATTGGTTTTTATTGCTTTTTATGAAGAGCATGTATTGGTAAAGTGTCCTTATTATAGAGTCCTCATCTAAAATTATGACATTATCACTTTTTCCTAAAATGCATCTGTACAATAAAAAGTTTTGGGCAATTACTTCAATTTTCTTCTTCAACCGCTCCCCAGATGATCTCCTCACACACAAAATCATTACCTTTAAAATTAATAAAGTCTCAAAACAATATAGATTTTCAGATTTATAAATTTGTATGCTCCTTGAAGAAAACTCTTATATACTTTTGCATTTCTTATGCATCTGTGTGCAACCAATTTGAACACAATACCTGATTTCACATGGTTCTCTTAATTTGCAAATTTTAGGGGAAAATGCTTTATGATTAAAATAACAAAATAAGTATTATTTACTTCACCAAAAAATCAGTATCAACCTTACTTGAAAATAAAATGATAATTTATTATAATAAAGTTCTTAGCTAATGTGAAATACATTTAAAAATTATTTAAAAATCATACTATGTATATTTGTGAAATGTGTATGTATGAATCTTTCTCTATCTCCACCTATTATCTATCATCTATCTATGATCTATCTATTTATCTATGATTCCCATGTAATTACCATCCACATCAAGTACGCATTTCTAGCACCTCAGAATCCTCCCTGTTTTACTTCTTCTCAGTCATTCCCCCCATTATTCAGCTAAGTGAATAATTCTAAAACATTTTTATTATTTTCATTTTATATCATTACTAATGAGGTTGAAACTATGCTTCAGATGCAACTTGCACACCAAAAAAGTATCTTTTATGAACATGATATATCAATGATAGCTGTGTTATCTGACAATTTACCTAGTGGAAAATGCTAGAAGCAGGCATTTCTAAAATTCTTCAATATTTTTATTTTGATGTGGGGATCAAAACTAATGCCAAAAGAGCATAATGCTTAACAAACTGTTTCTGCTATTTAAATTTCATCTAGCAACCTAAATTCTGAGCTTGCACCATCTGCACATGTTGTTACGCTTTTGTCAGATTTAGATAAGTAGCTTCAGGACCTATAGAAATTCTATTTTTCATTAGTACCTTACTTCAACAATTCAGCGACATCCTGTAAGTACTTCCTATATAAAATTCAAGGGCTAATTACTTTTTATCCTTACTTGAGGACATGCCCACTGATTTTAGAGAGAGAGAAGGGAAGAGATGGTGAGAGAGAGGGTAAGAAACATCTATTGTTTACTTTCATATGCACACTAACATGAGATTGAACCCACAACTTAGGTATGTCCCTTAACTGGGAATTGAACCTGTGACCTTTAGGTTTCCAGGATGATACTCCAACCAACTGAGCCACACTGGTCAGGGATCAAGGGCTAATTTTTGAAGACATCTTTTATTTCCTTTGGTTGTGGCTCCATGTGGACAAAACCATTGTTAATTCTGGAATTTTCTTTTAGGATACAAAATGTATGAAACACTGCAGTATTAACACACTAGCAAGGTTATTCTCTTACTGGCCTCAATCCTAACCCTAACCCAACCCTCAAGAATCTGAAATATTTACCCACCATAACAAGATTTAATTTTTGAAACTGGATGCTGATTATACATGAAACAATAACATATTGAGGATGCAGAGCCTGGACAAAATTGATAAATAAACTAGATATGGAGGAAGACTTTTATATTGCTCTTTGATTTGTTAATTTATAATCCCACTTTTTCAAAACCAACTGAAGGCAGTCAAAGAATATTTGACTTATACGTTTCTAAGAAAAATTATACCTATGAGGACACAGTTCTCCTTAAAATGGGAAAAAGTTTTCCCAGTCAGTTTCCACCGAAAGTGGAATAAACTGCTTTGGGAAGCAAAACAGTTTAACTTGACTGCTTCTACTCAAACAGAAATCACCAGATTCTTGAGTAGAATGCTACTACGACACACACACAGACAAAAGACAGTAAAGAGGCTCTATCGTCTGCAGGTGTGCAGCTGCTTAGTCTCAAGGGGTAGATAACCCAAGAGTTTGTAAAAACTAGACTCAGAAAGATCTAAAAGGGAGGGGGTGAGTAGAAAGGTTGGCAGTCTCAGAAACCCATCTATTCCTCAAGACCTGGAGCAGCACAGCCATCATCACACAACCATCTTGGGTTGTTTAAACAGAGCAGTGCGACACTTTCATTACTTCGCCTAGAAGTTTTTGTGTTAAGCGTGTTCACTCACTGCTGCTGAACTCTGTGTTGGACTCCCCCTGACCCATTCCTGCAGGCTAGAACACAATTGGGTCTGCTCTTTTTCTCTAAAACATCCTCAAAACAAAATGCCACAATATCCAGTAGATGAAAAAAATACTGATGTCTAACTGGATTTCCAGGTTGATATAGAATCGTGGGACATTAAACCTTTTACTCCTTTTCTTTTCTGATGAGATATTTCTCTATTATCTTAATATTGTGTTTCTCCTGAGACACCAGTCCTCAAATTTATCTTGGTATTATGCTTCTCTCTGCCTTTCAGATGTTTGCCTTCAGGGGCACTGATAAAAATATTATATTTGTGGATCTGCATTAAAAGTCACTTCTTTTCCTGACAAGCTATTTAAAGTGTCATTTGTGCTTTGTGAAGGATTTTAGAAAAATGCCGAGACCTGGACTCCGATGACCCAAACGGTTTCTGCAAGGGTTGCAATTTCCTTTTGAGGATTATGGTTCCAGGGAAGATTGCTTCTAAGTATCTGCAAGACACATAGTTTCCCGAATTAATGCTGTTGTTTAATCTGTATTGATTTCACCTTACCCCATATAAAGGATAAATAATAAAATAGAGTTTAACTATGATAAAATTAAATAAAACAATGTAATCATTGCTTAAACATGAGATTGAATAGTATATATTCACGATATGCTTTTGACAGCCGATTCTCTCAAGTATAGAAATTTGTTATTGTTTGTTCTATCAGTTATTTTGTCCTTAAAATATCAAAAAGCCTAAGAATAAGAATCTGTTGTCTCCTGCACTAAATATCATCAACTTATGAAATAAAAAAGCTAGAACGATGGTACTTTTGAAAAGAATGGACTTTTGAATTAAAATATGCATGTTCATTGATCACAAATATATCTGAAATGTCAACCAGTTATTACACAGAAATGAGCTGATTGAAAACAGGTGACCTTTACCAATGTGTGGGAACGAATTTCACTGTGCATTCAAGGATAAGGTGTCCACGTAGTCCAAAACGTGGATATAATATATGAAATACATTAGATAAATTTCAGTGGTTAGAAACTGGCAAATTTTTGAATTAATCTAATTATACTATATTTTTGTGTTTTTGTCATTTTATGAAAGTGACATGGAGAAGCAAAATTCTGCTCAGAATGGCAGGAATCTAACTGCTCAGGTGGAACGAAAGAGCTCATGAATAAAAGATGGTTCTTGAATTCAGAGAAGTACATTACCTGCCCTTTTTTTCCTTATAACAAAAGATTTGTGTACATTAGTGCCTGTCACTGGGAGTGCAGTAGTGAATGAAACAGGCATAGAGTCTGGTGTGGAAGAGTTTGGGATTTAGCATTTTTAAATGATGTAATGAGTCCTGTGAATGGAGTGGAAGAGGCATGAAATGTGCTGTGGAGACTGAAAGGTGGAGTACTTCAACTACAATGGTTGGGGCCAAAGACTATTCCAATAAAGTGACACCTTGAGTTTTAAAGCTCAAGATATCTTACCATATATAATGTCAACTTAATATGAGAGTCAGGAATCATGAGTTTCAAGGGAAGGAACCAAAGATGGCTGGGAAATAGGCTGGTAGAAGTTAAGCAAGGCAAGAGAAAATGCAGCATTCAGCATTGCATAGAAACGATGCCATAGGAAGGCTTGGGTTAGATTCTGAAAGAGAGGGGGCACTGAAAGGGAAATCTTTAACATAGTGCAATGAAATCAGGTTTATGTTGAGAGGGGTCAGTCTTCCAACAGTAGGGATCACTATTTTGTGGAGGGGAGAAATATAAAAAAGGGACAAGGGGCAATTGACCCATCAAGGTGGTGTGACCTGTGGGGAGGCAAGAATGAACATTCATGTGACAGAGAATTAGAAGGTGCAATTGAAAGCTTGATGACTGGATGTTCAGAGAGGGTATGGAAAGTGGTGAGGCAAAGATGACTGCTGAATTTCTAACTTGACCACTGGGCATTACCATCAGAAGGTTCTTTGTTCTCTTTCTTCCTTCCTCTATTCTTTTTTCTCTTTTCTCTTTTCTGTTCCTTTCTTTTCTTTTCATTTTCTTTTCCTTTCTCTTCTTTTGTTTTTTGTTTCTTTTAGTTCCTTCTCCTTTCTTGTCTTTCCTTTGTCTTTTCCTTCCTATACCATATATAGGCACTATCTATATGACAGACACTGAGCTAGGTACTGAGACTTGAACAGTGAATACAAATAAGGTTTGTATGTTCACAGAACTTACAGTCTCATTGGAGAACCCATTATCAGGCAATAAATATTGCATATTAGGTGAACAGTAAGTAGAAAGAAATGGAGGCGGTGATGTTTTGTACATAACGGTGAGAGAAAACTTCTGTGAGTAAATTACTTCCCCTACTTAATTTTAGTGACAGTTAACAACAAAATACTGCAAAAAAGAGACAGAATTTCTGCCAAGCAGAGTAACACCTAGATTTTACTTCTGAAATGAAAGGGTCAAAATGTTATCCACCAAAGAATGTTAATGAAATTTAATTGGAATAGTTCACTTTGAGTGTGATTTTCCAGCAAAAGTAGAGACACAAATGTGGGCCTTTCTGTTGGGTCACAGTCGGGAGAAAGGTGCATGTTAATACTCTTCCATGTCAATACTAGTAGATGCGACCATCCATTGTCTGCCATTTTTTTCTGAAATTAAAACTAAAATAAATTTGTTCACCTAATCATGCAACAGAGTCCCTGAAAGTCGCACATAGTTACAAAATTGGCCAGATTCATATTCATTTAACCTCTCATTTGTTTCGATTTCCTACACCTGAACTTTCGTATAGGTTTGGCACAGAATTTTAAGAGTGTCTTAGTTTGTTTCCCTTCAGCCCTTTCAAAAACTATTTTTTTCTTCTGGTATTTCTGTTTTGTCAACTTTTATGTATATGCATGTATTGAATATATATATATATTCAATATGAAGTACTGAAAAATAGAATGTAAGATTCAAAATAGAGCACCAATATATCTGTTCCTCCCATTCTCACAGTGCTTTATAGGGACCCCATTGTCCTTGGGTTGATGTTCAAACTCCTTACACAGGTAAGTGGGAAGTTGCCCCTTCTTATACATGCAATGCACCATCGTCATGCTATAGCAAATTAATGAGATCCTGGGGGATACCAGCAACTCTTTTATCATATGTCTGGCCTTTGACATACTATGACTTCTATTAGGAACTTATGATCCCACCTGTTTAAATTCAAGCTGTCCTTCAATTTCTAGCTCAGGAAACTACTTGGAAGGATTGCATGGTCCCCGAGTTGAGTTAGAAACTCTCTTGGTGCACTAGTAACACTCTCTGTGTTTCTTCCATGACCACACACCAGACTGTACTGTAGCTACTATTTTTCTTGTCTGCTCCCTTACCCATAGGCAGAGTGCACTGCACATAGAAACTAGGGCTTGTCCTTGTGTCTCTAGCAGCCTAGCACAGTATTAAACCATTAATTGTAGCTCTTAATAATTACTGAGAAATTAAGTGGAGGAAGGTAAGTCTTTTAAGAAAGGTACTTGAATTTTACTCTTAAGCAAGAGTAAAACTATTATTATTTAGGTACTTACTTCAATACTAACACACAGGCCATGTAATTAAGCAATTAGTTGGAAATATCTACTCATTCTTTGTTCAACAGATAGCTTCTGAGAATCTTTCTGAACCAGGCATTATTCTAGATGTTGAGTTACAGCTATGAATTAAAAACAAAACAAAACAAAAACAAATAAGACAGCCTTCAAAGAGCTTATGTTGCAATATTTAATAGATTGCTGGGAAAAATAATAAAAAAATAAATTGAAAAGCATATGGTTAATATGATGTTATGCATTCTAGAAGAAATAAAGTATAAAAGAGTAATGGGGAATTCTATGGGCAGGTTTGTAATATTAAAAGCAATAATATAAATTATCCAAAATTTGAGTCTGTGTTAATGAAATATGGTATATTCTTAGTATTTTATAGGTTTTATCAATAACAAGAACATGGGACAGTTGGAAATCAAAAAGCAAGAAAAGTTTAAATTGGAGGGGAGAGCCTTAATCAATACCCTTGTCACTTAGTTTTGGGAAAGAAGCAAGTAGAACTGACAAATAATGAAGCTTCAGGATTGCATTCCTGGGATGAATAGAACTGAAATGGTATCTGAGTAGTCAGCTTTTCTGATAAGTTTTAAACTGCGGCATGGAGTTATCCCAGGTGTTGCTAAAGGCAAACATTTATACACATTGGAAAATAGTTGGAAAAAAGACGATTGCCCTGTTCCCATGTAACTGCAAAGAATTAACTATATTGGCAATGTTTACCTAAATACATTGTTTTCTAAAATGTTTAACTACTCTAGTTCCAGAGTGAGTAAGTGGGATCAACAACAAATTAAACAACAACAACAACAAATAAGTTTCTCAATTTTAACCTGGCTCAGAACATCCCATCACCCCTCTTCAATGTAGAGAGATCCTTGAGATCCTTTTATCAAGGTGAGCTGGGCTTAAGTCTGGACCCATTTCGTGATGGGTCCTTGATTATTTTACCCACCTGTGGGTATCCTAAAGTGGGGGTGGGGCAGAAAAAGGACAGAATTCCTTGACCAGCAGCATCCACGTCCCTCAAGCCCCACTCCAGACCCACTGAACAAGAGTGGCAGATGATATGCAGCTTGTTCGCGTTGGGAGCTGCCGGTAGACAGCAGCAATCTGCAACCTCGTTTGCACGTTAGAATGGCCTAGACATTTGTTTACATCCAGGTGATCTGGCCACATACCTGTCTATTCTGATGTCACCAGAATAATGTGCAGAAGTATCAAGCCTGTGACTCCTGAGTAATTTGTCAGAACTACTAAAACAGAACTCCAGGTATGAGACCAAGGACCTGGCTGCTTTAAGACACAAAGTCATCGATTCCTGTATATACAAAATATAAGAAAGTGTGACATGAAGAACAACAATGAATTTCATTGCAGAAATTCAATGAAATTCATTTCCTCTATGTTTATTGATTGAATCAATATATAAAATTTGGAATACTTTTGTGTAAGTGTATATATACACGTATAGATACACATATGCATATATATATACACATGTCTTTATGGTTATAAATAACTTTTCAACATTTATAATTAAAGGATTTAAATATCATAGTGAAATATAGAAGAGTTAGTAGATAGAAGAAGTAAGCTTGAGTCTATCTCAAATTAAACATTTAGATAATTATCTTCAAGATATTTAAAAAATACTCTACCAAATATTTATTTTGCTCATAATTAAAAAATTGGGCAACATGAATTAATTTTTCTACTAAATAAGGAGTCAACAAACATTTTCTGTAGGAAAATAGCAAATACTTTTATTTTTGAAGGCTCTCTATTCTTTCTGATTCAACTATTCAACTCTGGTTTTGTAGCAGGCAAATAGTCATTGACAAAAATAGGGTTTCTCTAAACTGTGTCCTGAATCTTCTTTTCTCAAGAAATAGCCACTCATCTGTCTAAATCATATATATATATGATTTATATATATATATATATATATATATATAATTTCTAAAGTTCAAATATACTGATATAAACACAATGTTTAGTGGTTCCAGGACCTTCTGATAAGGTTCAACTGTGCACTGATTTTAGGGAGAGAGAATGTTCCTAATTTTCTCTACTTGAAACATAAGGTGAGGAAATAATAGCAAAGTTTCTTCTTTATAATAACAATGGTCATTTCCCAAGCACCTGGGCAATGGTAAGAATGTTATATCATTTATCTCCTTTATTTCTCACCACACTACCATGGGATAAGTACTATTCTTATCTCCATTTTGGAGAACAAAGTTTAGACACCTTAACTAATTTGCCCAAGGTCATGATCTAGCAAGTTCCCTCAGTAGGATTTGAACCCATGTAAATGAACCCAAAGCCTGAACTTACAGCCACTATATATTTCTTCCCCATTGACTGTCAGCTAAGACTAGGGATATAAATGACGTTAGGCCAGTTATAATCTTTTAGTTTGTAAGATACACAGATGTGAATTGAATTGATTAATGAGACTGAAACAACAGAGAAAAATGTGGAAAAGCAGGAAAAAAACCTTACCACGGCATGGCATGTTTGGAATATCACCCAAGATCTCCCAGGATCACCCAGACTCATTGCTGCCTAAAGGGAACACTCTCTCCTTGTGTCATTATGGTGAATAAAAAAATGCATCTCTCCTAATGGACCTGAGGGGATTAGCCTTTTTTATTTCCTTCCTACGAACCTCATGACTTCAATTTATTCATGGTTTCTGCAGCCCAGACTATCTCTATGTTCCTCAGTGTTGGCTCCTACTCTTTAACTGCTGATTATCCACATTTATTCATATTTAATTTCATCAAATTCAACATTTGTTTTCCAATACAGAGTATCTGTTATTGGCAGGTCCTTTTGTAAAGCCATAGGGTAGCTACTGGCCACTCTAGAGATGGCTGTCTTCAATCTGGAAACATTCAGTTTTGGTCAAATCTGCTATGGCCAGCTGGTCCTAGATACACGGTCATGTTTTCTGGTTGGGGAAACCTATGCATTATGGACACTCAATATAAACAAGCTCCTCTGTAATATCAATTTTTAAAATAAGTCATGTTCATTCCTCCAGAATAGTAATAAAGGAGATTATCTCTATATACTTTGTTTTCTATCATTCTTATACACAACTAGAATAAGCCAATAGCTTAACATAACACTTGGAGAAGGGCAAGTAAGTTAGTGGCTGGATATTATACATTCATATTTCTTGATTATTATTCTAATCATAACAGAATACATCAATTGTAGTGTCTAGTATATGAGGGGAGATCCAAAAAATAATTTATTTATAAAAATTTTGTATTTATTCTTACATGTTTAAACTTCAGTCACCTTCAAAGTACTCTCCATTTGATGCAATACGCCTATTGAGACATTTTCTCCATTGCTCAAAACAGTTTTTGAATGCATGGATTTTGATGCTTTTTAGTGCTTCTGATATTTTTTTTTACCTCTTCCAAACCAGCAAAATTTTTCCCTTTGAGGATTTTTTTCACCAGGGAAACAAGATAAAAAGTTGCTTAGGGTGAGATTGGGTGAATAGGGAGGGTGGGGCATGAGGGTCATACTGTTTTTGGTAAAAAAAGACAAACAAACTGCTGAACAGTCAGCATGGTGTGGGCAGATGTGCTCATAAATCACCAATCATGAAATGAGCAAATGTGTTGAAAGAGTCTTGAAAAAAAATTCACTGAATCCAAATGCAGCCTCTCACAATAATACCAGCTGGTAGACTGATACAGATGGGTTCCTAGAACACTCACCTAGTGGAGGAAGCGTGTACTATAAGGTGCCCACCCTTCAGAAGATAATTCTAGTTTTGGGGGGCTCCCCTCATATTACTGTTAAAATATCAGCATAATAAGCCATAAGATATCTCTGTAAAAATCAGAAGTTTATATAAAATCAGTAGAGCAAATAGACTCCTATACATTGAAATGGTTTTTTAATCCACTTTTCAACATTCAGTTCCAGCTGTTAATTTCTTTATTTTTTCTAATATTGTGACTATCATTTTCCCTGAACATCAATTCTCTTTAACTTCTTTTTAATCTAAATTTAATATAATAATCACATCATATCTATCTTTATTTGATTTTATCCTGAGAGTATGTCAACTCCCCTTGGAAAGATGTACACATTACAGACACTAAATTTCAGTGCTGATTATTCATATCGTAGAGTGCTCTTGCTGTCAATACTAATCAGAATTAGCTTGATGCGAAGACTTGAACACTAACCTATTTCGGAATCTAAAAAATAAAATATATGTTTGTTTCAAACACTGATGTCTATGAAATTTATAAAATCATTTATTTTGAGGTTGCCAAGAGTTAGACTATTCTGAGGATAATATAATCAAACTATACTATCTTAACAACTATTTTGAAATATTCAAGAGCATCACATCAAATATTGAAAAAAGACGCCATATACAAGGAGATAAAGAAGTACAACATAAAGACTGTGAGCTTTAAACACAGCCTGAGCTGAGCTTCAAACACAGATCCAGTACCTCTGGTATGGCCTTAGCCCAGTTACATACCCTCTCCCAGCCTGGATCTCTTCATCTGGAAGACTGGGGTAAATAACTTCCATGTCATCATTTTGACTTCATAATGATACAGTCATACACATAAAGTTTGGACCCTAGCTGTCTGGCATTTAGTGGTCATGTTAGACACTGCCCCTTTCCCTGTCTTTTATCGAAAATACCTCATTCTGAAGAACAGGTTATACATCTTAAGGCAGCATTTATAAAGTTTTAACAGACTTATTTCATTTAAATTTTGAAACCCCTTACTCTAAGCGAGGTTATCCTATAAGAGGTTTTCTGATCTCACAGTAAAAAAATTACTGCCAAATGGATGAAAAATGGGATTCAATATAGAACCTGGACGTAAGGTGGCACCTAGGCATAATATGACTGGAAAAAAAGGAAGTCTGATTGAGGAGGCAGGTGCTACAGGATATAAATGGTTCCTAATTCTGAACTGTACACAAGATTTTACTCATTCCCTTTCAGCCTGTATAATGCAAATTAAGACAATACCTATAATGGTAAACCCATTCAACTTTACATATATCGTTCTGATTAAAATTATAGATATCTTTATTTTTAAATATAAATAGTTCATCATACACTACCCATACTTTCAATGGTCAATACATCAAGTAACACATTTCGTAAAACTTCATTGGGTAGAATACCACCATCAATTTTGAACGTGGCACAAGGAATAGTCCAAAATATAGAGGTGTTTTTAGCAATGTACCAGTTTTGTTACTATCAAATGTGAACTTATTTGGTTAGTGTTGCCTCTTCCTGTTTATAAAAGTTGCTTGAAAAATGACAACTCCAAAGACCCAGTGACAGTAACTGTGGTCAACACACTCTTCTCTCCGGTTTCATTGAATCATTCGAGAAACGATTTCCCCCAGAGAAAAGGGAAGTCTCAGTGCGGCAGAGGCGCACAAATGTCTTCAGGCTTTGGCTGAAAACACACACACAACCAGCAAGTACAAGGCAGCCCCTACGGATATTCTAAATACAGTTTATTCCTGTGGGGAAGCAATAAGACCAGCATTAGCCTAAAAAGCTCTCCAGAGTATTTCAGAAAGATACCCGATTAATAGAAGCCATGTTCTAACAACTTAATAAAATGTCCCATATCAGGATACCCACAAGAGGAAGGTGGAATCAACATGTCATGAAATATGAGTTCTCATTCTACAAAGCACATTAAAGATACCATTATAAATCCTTACACAAAAGCAGATAGATATTTCCATAGTGCTTTAGCATAACTGATTAGTTATTGAAATTCAATATTTGTAAGTCTGTATCTTATAATGATATATATTTATATTTTAAAGGATGGATGTTTCATCATCCGAAAAGTGAAGTATAAGCATTACATAAGAAGTGGTTGCTATTATTCACTCATGTGTTTAGGGTGCTAACCAATCTATCGCTCATTTATAATTACAGTAATAGAATGATTTTATAATTCTCGATTACATAGAAATGTATCATAATGTTGGCTAAAACCATGAGGCTATATTTGTATGTGCACAGCAAAGTAGAAAAGAGAAAGTTCACATAATTCAATCAAACTCTGGAGAAAAGTTGCTTTTGTTCTCTGTATACATTTTTAACAGGCTTATGATGAAAATGTATTTTGAAGAAATAATGTGGACTAGTTTACCTAAATGACAGAGGTGACAGTTGGCCTGAGCTGTGTAAAATGCAAGCATTACCTCACTGCACTCCGGTTGGTTAACAAACTGCAACCTCAAACACAGAAGCCATGGTTTCAACAAACACATAAACTTAATCTCTTACTGAAGAATTCTTTCTGAAGAAGCTAACTTTTCTTCACTTTCTTTCTTATTGATCTATGCCATAAATTATTCTCTCATGGATTAAAACTATAAATCATATCAGTCATATAACAATTGTCTTTAGTTCATTTTTCTTAATAGCTACATCAGAAACTTTATCATTAAGATTTTAATTCTTTAATGAAAACTATTAAATTATTCAAGGGTGTAGTCCCAATTCCTTAACCCAAAGAAAGCTCAGGACTGCTGTTAAAGTAGAAAGCTGCACAAGATTTCAACTCTCGTTTGCAAATTTTTCTTTCCATCTAATTTAACTTGGAAGCTTTTAGAATGAGAGATTTTACCATATGACATCAACAAAATGCTTCAATTAAAATCAAGCTACTTTAGCCCTGCATAGTTCTCTAGATTATTAAAAAGGTAAAATGAGAAATGAACTCTTTTTGTCATATTTTCTTTTCTGTTGCTGTAAGGCAGGGTGCTATTACTTCAAAAGAAATGGTCTGGAATGGCATGATCCACATGCCGGTTTCTCTCTAGGACCCTGGCTTCTAAACTATGCCTTTTCCTGACATAAACAGTCACTTGCTGCAGTGCAGACCGTCGGTTTAGTCAGTCAGAACTTTCAATGCAGAAATTCAGCGCGATGCAGTCACCCAGGTCCAGCAGCACTTACCTTAATTGAAATACTCTCTGTGAACGAGGTGAGAAACCAGTCAAATCAACCGTGAATGGGGTGGGGAGATCCAAGTTTTCAATCAACACCCTCCAAGTAGCTGCATGCTGTGCCTCTTTTTCCCGTTTATGTTGAACCCCTCACTGTCTAAAAGGACCGGAACAAAAAAAAAAGAAGAAAAAAAAAGAAAGAAAGAAAAAAGCTGAAATCCTCGGAGGTTCGAGTGAGTAAGTGAGGACTAAGCGATATTCCTGAACGGGAGATCCTCAGTGAACGAGCTGCATTTGGTGGCTCCCTAACCGCTGTGATCGGCTCCTCGCAGGTCTCCCGAGTTGGGGATAATCGTTGACCTGATTATCAAGGACCGGACTGCTCCTAGTGCACAGGCGGCTCACGCGGAGGGTCGGCGGGTCTCCTGGGAAAAGGCACCAAGGCCACTTGGGAATGTTGTCTTTTTCAGCGGAATAGATGAACAAAACTATGCCTATAATTTGCAAGGAGATTAACCACAGTGTTAAACCCTGGGAGGACTTTAACAAATGGGCTTTCTCCTGCTGGTTTGTAAGGTACACTCCTGTTAGATATCAGGTACAGCAAAACAATTAATAGACTGACTGATACAGATGATTTGCAAGGCAAGCCGAAAGCTGAAAATGTTTAAAGCAATGTGATGAAAGAGATAGCTGTGTTTGTCTTTGCCCCAAGCCTGGTACATACTCCAACCTTTGTCTAAGCAAAATGAATTTATAGGTTTATCACAACCCTCCAGAGTGCAAGTCTCTGATTTATAAAAAGGAAGTATTCAGGGGGAGGTTAATAATAGCACAGGATATGGAGAAGCCAAAGAACTTATGTGTGTGAACCATGGACATGGGCTAAGGGGAGAATGCTAGAGGGAAGCGGGGTACAGGGCAGAGGGAGATAAAGGGGAGAAAATGAGACAACTGTAATAGCACAATCAATAAAATCTACTTAAAAAAGGAAGTACTCATAGTAAACGAGCATGTTTGACAGTTTCTTAAAGACAAAGGACTCCAACCAAGACATAGAGAATACAGCATTGTTTCTGTAGTTTTGCAAATCATATTTTTAATTAGCATCACACTTGCACAAATGTTTGTATTATACTACTTACCTGAGTAACATAGGAAATTACAACATCACACCTGAGACATTTCTATTATCTGTTAAAATATTAATTGTCTAAAACCAACCAAACACAAAAACAAGGATAGGAGATAATCTAAATATCGAATATTTTAAATGGAGTCATGTGCTGATAACAACCTGTGGATACCCAGCCTCTGACCACGGAAAAAAACCCTTCAACATCTTACATCAAAAGTTACCACTTCCCTGAAGAGACCTCACTCTTTCAAAAAGGTCACTTAACTAAAATGCTCCAAATGGTTAGCTTTTGACAACTTTCATTGGTATAGGAGCAAATTATTCAAATAACATAAAAGAACAGATGAACATTGTCATTTACATGGCTACGGGTGAGAAAAATCTCATTGCCAGGGAGAAAACTGACAAGTGTCCTCTCGCAGTGAGACAGTGCGCTATGTTCAGCATTTCTGTTTTCCAAGTAGGTTTCACTCCAGTCACTTAGCAGTTCCTCGGTGTGTGCGTGCGTGTGTGAGTGTGTGTGCGTGAGAAAGAGAGAGGGATGATATTTGCATTGTAATATTTTAATATTTCTATATAGCATCTGGCACAAATAATTCCCCTCTTCATTATAAAATCTTTTATTACGAAATCATAAGCACGTAATTCTGTAACATAACAATATCACACTCAAGCACACCATAGGGCATTTTAGGTGAAATGTTCAAATTAAAACTATAAATCATTACACCCATATTATTACCCTACCAACCACACTCATGCAAGTGTTACTTCTGTAGGAACCTGCATACTGTAGGGGAAAAAACAATTCAGTAAAGGGATGAACAAAATATAATGGGGAATCTGCTTGCCATATATATTCTCAAGAAAACTTATAAAAATGCATTTCATTAAAACATAAGCACTGTGGTGGAACCTCTTGGATACGATAAAACTTCAGAGTAAGTAAGTGAGTTGTGCTAGAGCACGTGCTTGAACTTGAAAGGGAGATGAACCTGTGAAAATCCCTGGGACGGTTGGAACTGCGTCCTACGCAGAGGAGGACTCTTGCTCCCTCAGCTGGTGGAGGGTGATAGTTGAAGGTGAAGAAACTAGTCAATAAACCTCAGGAGAGAGAGAATAACCTCTGCTGCTGCTAAGCAGGAAACCCACTATCCAATTATGAATTGGCATTAAAATAGTGTACTAGAAAAGAGGTTGCTTAAATTTAAATTGATGCACATAAATAAGTTGTAAATAAGTAGTACAGGAAACGTAACTACTAATTTCTTCTTCAATGATCTTGAGTGGTTGTTAACACAGAACTTGCGAGTGCAAATATGATCAAGTGCATGGGTCCACTGTTTAGTGATCAGACAATTAAAGCACTCGATTTTTGTGTTGGTTGAAGCCTCATTCTGAGGCTCTTAAAGAGTGACCTCTTTTTAAAACCTTAAGACACTACTTATGTACCTGAAGCTCATCCTCTAGCGATTATCATCAACTAAAAATGCACTCTAACATTAGGCATAGGCCACAGTTTCTACCTGGAAAGCTATGATTATAAAAAGGCGGCACTGGTGGTATTTCCAAATAACCAGTCTCATTGTTCCCAAAGGGCCCAAGGGTTTTTCATTCTAACATTTTCTACAAAGAGTTTGTGTGACTCTGTGGTAGTTTTTTTTTTAACCTCTGTTAAACAATAACTGATTTGATGTGGAAGTATGCTCATGAGTAACAAAGGAAATTGACACTAATTTGTGGGGACACAAGACAGGATAGAGGAGTGGTAGTTAGAGGTACTATATATGAAATACTTGTTATGTTCTAGATGCTTTGCATGCACATTAGCTGTAGCTATTGTCCATGAAATCCTTAAAATAATTTTATTAAGTAGGCATTACTATCTTTTTTAAAATTTTATTTTAATCATTGTTCAAGTACAGTTTTCTGGCCTTTACTCCCATCCCAGCCCACAGACTCATCCCTCCCCATCTCTCTACCATTTCCATCCCCCCTAGTTTTTGTCCATGTGTCCTTTATTTTTGTTCCCGTAAACCCTTCTCCTTTTCCCCTGAAATTCCTTCGCCTCTCCCCTCTGGTCACTGTCAGCCTGCTCTTAATTTCAGTGTCTTTGGTTATATTTTGCTCGTTTGTTTGCTTTATTGTTTAGGTTCCTGTTAAAGATGAGATCATATGGTATTTGTCTTTCACTGCCTGGCTTATTTCGCTTAGCATAATGCTTTCCAGTTCCATCCATGCTGTCACAAAGGGTAGGAACTCCTTCTTTCTTTCTGCTGCATAGAATTCCATTGTGTAAATGTACCATAGTTTTTTGATCCATTCATTTACTGATGGGCATCTAGGTTGCTTCCAGCATTTGACTATTGTAAATTGTGCTGCTATGAACCTTGGGGTGCATAGGTTCTTTTGGATTTGGGTTTCAGGGTTCTTAGGATATAATCCTAGCAGTGGAATTGCTGGGTCAAAAGGCAGATGCATTTTTAGTTTTCTGAGAAAATTCCATGTTTTCCATACTGGTTGTACCAGTCTGCAATCTCACCAGCAGTGCACTAGGGTTCCCTTTTCAAGACACATCATAATTAAAATGGCAAGCATTATTATCTTTTCAATATTTTTAATTGTTAAGTTAGGGCTCTGAGGACTTAATTTACCAATGTCACACAGCCAGTACAGAGCAAATCCAGAAATAAAAATCAAGTAATTAAAACTGTAAAACCTTGATAGTTAGAAATTCCCAAACATTAAAACCATCAGATATATGTGCCTGCAAAATAATGCAAAAATTACCTTGTTTTTAATGACTTGCAAAAGACATGTTTACATCCTTAAAACTTTTGCTTTGTGACTGATAAAATATGATATCATAACAGTTTAACCACAATAGTTATGTATATTTTAGCAGAAAATAAAAATCAACAAAAGTAAACTTTAGTCTAAAAAACAAATTCAATCTAGAATTTCCAAAAGATGTAATTGCATTAGCACAAACTGCTCAATTTCAAAAAATTTTATATCTTTTGCAATGCAACTATGTCATCCTCAAGAATAATAACTTGTTTGTGCTTTAAACAGGAAAATGAATCTACTCTAAATAGATATGGTTAATTTGAAAATACTTACTAGAAATATGATGGGCCAAAGTTATCATGATTTCTCATATTTCAGTTCTCTAAAAAATTAATGTAATAGCAAAGCTCAAAAATTCTATGGAGCTGAACAATTTATTTCTAGTTTGTTCAAGCTTTATATGAAAGTTACTTTAAACTACCATTGCGTATGATCTGTTGAAATTCTCAGACATATTCTTTACTTACAGAGAAATGTTGTAACCACACTTTTCCAAGGTTTCTAATAAAATTCTACCTAAAAATATGATAGCTCAAATTAAGTCAGCTCTTAAACTTTGCCACAAAATTTCCTACCTCTTATCTCATTTCATTATTACAAGGATCTAGGTTGTGATAAGTATTTTCATATTTTAACAAAGATAAATTAGGAATAAAAAAAAGCAAGTGATTGCCCTTTGGTCTTTTACACATAGTGGAAAACCCGCTGTCCACTCCCCCAGATGAAGATTATTGCTCCCCAACATGTGTAAATTTCTTTTTTGAGGAGATACTTTTACCCTTTTTGAGTGTTGGAAAGAGGGGAAGGAAGTGTAAAGTTATGAAATGTAGAAAGATCTGGAAGCACTAATGTACTAAATAGTATCTAAGTAATTTGCTGCTCACTAAAAATTCCTAAGATACAAAAAGTTCTTATTTTGATGGAATATTAATTTGAAATTATATAACCATATATAATTGTTTAAACACATTTCTATGACCATATATATGCATTGTTAAAACAACAAAAGGAAAAATCCCTAACAATACCAAATATTGGCAATGATGTAAAATATCTATAACTCTACTTATACTGCTTATAGAAATATAAAATAGTGCAATCACTTTGAAACACTTTGGTAGTGTCTTTTTTTTAATTTTAAACACATACCTATCGTATAACAGAGCTCTCTGACTCCAAGGTTTTTACCCAAAGGATGAGAAAGTACATGTCCATTCAAGGACATACACAAATGATTGACTTAGTTCATAATGTCAAAAAACTAGAAACAATCCAAATGCCCATCAACAGGTAAATGGATAAACCATGATTCATTAATTCAATGGAATGAATTAAAAGGAACAAATGACTAATGCATTCAAAACCTAAATCACAAAGTCATTATTCTGACTGAAAAAAAAAATCCAGAGATAAACAAGTAATACATGTATAACTAATGAGACAAAACATGGTGACGGGAGGCAGAAAAGTGGCTGACAGAAGACGGGGTAGAGTAAGAGATGGAAAAGGGTTACCAGCAACCTTTTGGGAGGATGATTATGTATCTTGATTTTGGTGGTGGTTTCAAGTGTATACTGTCTGTCAAAAGCCTTCTGATTTATACTTCAAATATGTGCAGGTTATTTTACATGTTATACCTTAATAAAATTGCAAAGATGCACATCTTCTTCATTTTTCTTTGGTAAAATATTACCATAATTATATTATTAGTACCATATGATATTCATAATAAGTTAACAATGGGCATATATTTAATCCTATATTCTATTATCTAAAAAAATCATATTGAAGCTGAAATAAATTCACCTACTTTGTATTTCTAACAGTTTCTTCGATTATATAGAGCATTCCCCATTCAAAGTTTAAAACAACTTTAAACTTAGTGTCCTAGTACATATCCAGATAAGAGTTCAGTATGATTTTATGTAAGGAAACGAAGTGCTATTTGATTTCAAACAATGACCACTGAGGAATGCCCTTCCTTCCTCCCTTCCTTCCTTCCTTCCTTCCTTCCTTCCTTCCTTCCTTCCTTCCTCTTTCTTTCTTAATTTTATTTTAATCTTTGTTCAAGTACATTTTTTCTGCCCTTTACTCCCATTCCAGTTCACCCACCCATCCTTCTCCACCTCCCTCCCATTTCCACCCCTCCTTAGTCTTTGTCCATGTGTCCTTTATATTTGTTCCTATAAACCCTTAACTTTCTCCCCTGAAATTCCCTCTTCCCCCTGGTCACTGTCAGCCTGTCCTCTATTTCAGTGTCTTTGACTATATTTTGCTTGTTTGTTTGTTTTGTTGTTTAGGTTCCCGTTAAAGGTGAGATCATATGGTATTTGTTTTTCACTTCCTGGCTTATTTCACTTAGCATAATGCTTTCCAGCTCCATTCATGATACACTTGTATCATTGCTCATTTGTTTAGGACCTCTCTTCACTGTGATTTGAAATCTCACCATAGCATACCTGCAGCATCTCTGCCACAGCAGGTGACTCCTCTACAGAAAAATAATTGGGCTCTGTCGTTCTGTAACTACATTTGACAAGCTTTACGATAAAAATACTTTATACAGCATCACAGCATTGGTATTGTTACAGAGTGGCTCCATACCGAATCTCCCTCTTACTGCTCTCTACTTACTTATTTACTAAACTGAACTTTTCCTTGGGGCTTCATGGTGACCCCATGAACTTCTAAATACCATGTTTCACTCGGTCCTCAGTCACACAGACTATAATTCCCACTTTTCTTTCATGTCAGCTTGCTCATTTTTACTCTGTGCAAAAGTCAATAATTTGCTGCCATAACATAAAGAATAAGTGACTTCTCTCTGCCTTGCTGACTCTATTTTCCTTATTAAAAATAAGTTAAACTCTCTACACTAATACAAGGTTTAAGCATACCCCAGGCTGTTGATGAACAGTCTGATAATAATACTTTTACTACCTGGTATACATCAAATATGTGGATGTAAGTTTTGGAAATAACAGTACAGTGGTAAAAAAAATGAAAATATAGGAAATTTGGTGCATCCCTGGGATTAAAGTAACACAACACAGCAAACAGAAACTGTGAGCCACTGGGTCTTTGCTTATACACATTTGCCTAAGAGGAGGATAAACAGTGTGACATGAGGTGATGTATATGCAAGAATAAGATTAAATGAGCTACTGGACATGAAGCACCAGGAAGGTTACTGTTAAAAAATGACGGCTCCATAAATATTAGCAACTGTCATTGAATAGCCAGTCTATGTACAAGCAAATTCTACACATTATGGTATTTCATCTCTATGTACTTCAGCACGCCAAAAGATAAGGGCTCATATCTTTTCTTCGCTATGGGTGGAGGGTGGAGGAGGAATGGGGAGGGAAGAGGAGGACGGAAGGCAGGAGGGAAGGGGAGGGAGGAGGGGAGGAGGGGGGGAGGGAGGGAGGGGCGAGGAGGGAGGGAGGGAGAGGGCGGGAGGGCGGAGGAGAGGAGAGCGAGAGAAGAGGTAGAGGGAGAGGGAGAGTGAGAGGGATAGAGAGTTAACTACGAGATCAATGGAAGACATCACTACCTGCTCCTTTTCCTTCCTCACTTTCTTCCTGCCGTTCCTTCATTCCTTCCTTCCTCCTTCTTCCTTCTTTTCTTTCTTTCTTCTTTCTTTCTTTCTTTCTTTCGCAACATGGTATTTTGTGTGGTTTAAGTGACTAATGTTAAGGGGCATACCTTAAGATTTAGTAGAATTTTACTAGATTACTGCATTCGTACCACATTCAAATCCCTGCTAGTGTTCAGAGTGTTGTTATGATGTCATTGTAGAACCCCACAAAAAGTGTGCTGGGCCAATGAATTTCTTAAACCCAATTCCAAAAGCTACTACTTTTATCTCCCAAAATGTCTTATTGATAGTGGTTAAGAACAACAGCTGAAAATATTAAGTATTATTATAAAACTTAATAATTGACATAAACCTCAATAAGTCCCCAGTTGCTTGGTGATAAAATGTAAAATACTTGATTATAATTAAAATTCTCCTTGATCTGCTTATATAGCGATTTCCCACCATTTCAAAGACAAAAGCTAGTCCCTTTAATTATTATCAGAATATAATTTTCCACTTTCTATGTTTTTAGTTCTGGTGTTTAATCTGAAGTCTATAAACCTCAACCTGTTTATGTAAAAGGACCTAGAGTGTTTGAGTGTTCACACAGTGTTTAATGTCTGCTGGACACAAAATGGACACTCAGTAAATATTTGCTGAACACACAGTGTAATGCCCTATTGAACAAAGTATTGGTTTTCTATAACTGGCAGATGTTCACCTGCTCATCATTTTACTATTCTGCTTAAAAGCAGCACAGGAAAATCTTTAGGGAATTAGATTTCCAGATGCCTGCACCCTGCCTGAGAATATGAAAAGCTATCACAGTTTACCACACCAGACTACTTCATTCAGGGCAATTCTCTCAAAGGGGCCACAAAGCAAGGACCATTTACCTTTATCACATCATGTGATTTTTCTTACTGAAAGACAAAGAATAAAGTTCTTGATTTCTAATGGAGAAAATACTAGTTATTTTAAGGTGCCTTTTTATGTAAGTCGTATTTCATAATGACAAGCCAGCTTTACAATATAATTGAATGTTGTTAATTCACATGATCTTGCTGAGTGTGTACTCTACTTCAGTTAAAAAGTGAGTTATTTTTCATTTCATGTAATTGTCATTTTAGTTTTTTTGTTTTATTAATTTTAAACTCAGTGCTATGGATATGAAATATGATAACCATATATTATTAAATTTCTTGAGAAAATTGATATTTTAAAATTTATACCTTCATTTATAATTAAAGCATACAATTTATTATATTAATGACAGAGGACAAACATACTTGCTGTTAGCTGCAAGATGATAGATTGTAGTAAGTTACTGTGCTCTGTTTTTACTAGTTTAATTAAGAAAAATTCATATAACTATGAAATTCACTCCAAAGCAAAATGATTTAGCCATAATTTAAATACACAGAAATTTGAATAAGAACAGCAAAAGTAATCTTTTTTATAAGTAACTGGAATAATTCTAATTATTCCAGAATTATAAAGATGCACATTTTGTGTTCTTTCTAATACTTATATTTAATAGGAGGGCCTCATATTCCCATGAACTTTGATTGCTTTCTCGATAGAATAATTTAGCTTTTTCTGAACTGAGTTTTAACCCACCCTTGAGTGGGCAGCTTAGCTAAGAGTCTCATTGAAGGCAGCCCTCTCAGATCATCTACTCAATTCATTCTATTTTAGAAAAGCTAAAAACAGTCTGGCTCAAGGTCATAGATGTGTTAAATTCTAATGCCTTATGGGTAAATACTTAATGCCCAACAGGTCTGCAGTGTGGTAGTAAGTATGGGTGACTCTGGGACACAGATGAACCATGAAGTTGTCTGAAGTTGAGGTGGTCTCTGGAGTTGCCCTAACATAGAAGCCGACATAATCTTTTGAGCATATGGAAGGCACAGGAAGCAATAACAGGAGTTTAGCAGGCTAAGACAAATATCAGTGCTTGAATTCCTACAGAAGAGTCTTCTTTACCAATGAATTTTTGCTGGTGTGGTTCTCAGATGAAGCAGGCCTGAGACCATGAGTGCACCATTGATTTTGTGACCTGGTATTCAGTGTGGGAACATCCACTAGAAGGATTTCGATATTAGGCTTTGCATTAGGTCCCAGACTATTGCTGCAATGGAATCAAGTGAGTTTATGGCACTCACACAGGAGAAGGGGATTTTTATAGCAGGAAATTTGTCAAATCTATTTGGAGTTCAGTGTCAGGGTTTGGCCCACCCAAGCACTATCTGCAATGACCCATCCATATTCTATTGTTGGGGAGATGAAATAAAATTAAGGACACACCCTCAAGTTAGTGTAGGAGTAGCTGTGGAAAATTGTTTCACCTATGAAAGCTGACCTTGGAGGCGATGTACTAGCAATGAAGACACAGTGTTCAAACTGTCACACAAGATAAGGGTGGTGTGGTTTCTAAGGCACTAAACCCTAAAGGGGGGTCAGTCCCATAAGAAGGACATTCCAGGAAAATAAAACACAATTGTTATCTGGAGTTTGGTCACTGCCATTGAGCCATGAAGGTAGATTTCCAGCAGGAAAACAGGTAAGAACTAATTATAGGAACACACAGACCTGCCAGGAGCTACTTCTTAGTAGGGCTTGGACTCTTGTAAAGAACTAAGTTATAGAAAGGTCACTTGGTAGAGTAATTTAGACCTAATTTAGGGTAACTAGTCCCAGATCAACAATTCTAGAAAATGGACATACTGGTATTGAAATTCAGCACTTACCTCCGAGCCTTTGCTTAAAGCCCAGACATATATATATATTCTGATTGTATAATACATCCCTTTAACAGTCTTTTAAAAGAGATCACATGCACCTTATTTCCTGTGTAAATTACTATATGTATAAGGTGAGCAAACCATATTATTTATGTCTATTTTACAGATGAAGAAGGTGTGGCTTAAAAAAATTAAGTGTATCCTACCTGAGGTCACACAGGTAGGAAATTAAAAACAATAAACTAGAATTCAGGTTTCCCAACTTTCCACTGTTGTCTGTTTATTTGACATAGAGGTTGGTGAACTTTTTTTAAAAGACTAGGTAGCAATTGTTTTTGTTTTTTTTCAAGATTTTATTTATTTATTTTTAGAGAGGGAAGGGAGGGAGAAAGAGAAAGAGAGAGAAACATCAATGTGCGGTTGCTGGGGGCCATGGCCTGCAACCCAGGCATGTGCCCTGACTGGGAATAGAATCTGTGATGCTTTGGTTCACAGCCCGAGCTCAATCCACTGAGCTACGCCAGCCAGGGCATCAATTATTTTAGATTTTGTAGTGAAGAGGCAAAATTGTAGATATTATGTAGGTACTAACAGAATAAGTTTAAATATAACCATTAAAATGTAATTTTTTTGTTTGTGGTCCATACAAAAATAAGTGTAGGTCAGATCTGGCCCCCAAGCTTTTATTTATCAACCCAAACTATATCAACATAGTTTTGAATACTTATCTGCAATAGCAACTTAATTTCATAGTGATGAGTTGAATAGTACTATATCATTGGACATCTCTTTTACTCAGTTAAGCTGTGCTTTGTGTAGAAGAAACATAAATAAATCTTCATTTGTGTAGAACACATTATGAAATAACAGTGAATTCATAAACTTATAAAATAAAATCTATTTCCAAAATTCTATTCTGTGTTTTATATATATATATATATATATATATATATATATAGATTTCAGTTAAAAAAACTATCAAATCTAATCACTTTCAAAGTAAAATGATCATGATTTGCAATATAATAAATTTATAGTTATTTTTTTCTCCATAGGAAATTTCTGTAGATTGAAATAATCACATTATATATCTCATAGTATTTCCAAAATTTCACCAAAGGCATTCAGGTACCTGAACTCCTCACCATAAAAATATGATTGTATACTCTGTAATATATCCAGAGTATGATGCCTTCATGTCAACATTAAGTATGGTATTTTTCTTAGAGAAATGTAAAATGGAATTCTAAGTTATAAACACATAAAAGTGTAGCTTTTTAATATTATTTTCCTTCAGAAGGAATTTGACCTGAGCATGTAAGCTTTAGAAAAAGATTTTTTACTCAAATACAAATAAGCGGGAACTTTATTAAGTATGAAAACAAGAAAAAATGTCAATATGCTCTTTCATATAACAATTACCACCAGTCATTTTTTTCTTCCCAGTTTTCGAGGCCTTTATGTTCACTATGAATAAATGAAGACAGTGATGACAACTACTGTTCGTACAATGGAAATGACATTTGAAAATTACTAGAAAGGATTATAGCTTTGTCATAAGCTTTTAATATTTTTTTATCTTGAAACTTTCACAACAACACCATTTTTTAGAGAAAAGTTTATTGACTGGACATTTCTGTAGATAAATGAATGACCTTTACTTTCTCTTCTTTTTTGTACACTTAGATTACCTAGGGAAAGAAAGTGTCAACTTGTCATTCTATAGTATGATCTATGAATTGAAGTAATCTTAGGGAAGGCTTGGAATTTAAGTCAACATGAAAAACAACAGCTTTGCTCGGGGAACTCAGGGAACCCAGGGAACCACAAAAGTTTGCCAAATTAATAGGCATTGCCTTTCTAAATCATAATATATATAAAGTCTTTTTTCCCTACATATGTGCAAACACAGCACTGAATAGAAAAACATTGTTAGATCCTGGCATTTTGTTTGACCTGAAATGATTTTACTGCCCTGACTATGGAAATGAGTGAACAAGTCTAAACAGAAAGTATGGGTTGACAATGAATTTACTACAAAGTTAAAATGGGCTTATAAAATATGTAAAGATAATGCTATGTGTGCTATTGATGTCTTTCTATTTTGTTCCTCAAATTAAAATATGTAAGTGCACGATGATTCCTGAAACACTAGGGCGTTTGCGGCATTCACAAGGCCGCCATGCACTTGTTCACCACACCTCTGGATGGATGCACCTGATGGTCTAACATGCACAGGAGAAAATTCAATACACAAAGGAAGTGCTGGTTTTAATGTACTGCAGTGCGATGACACTTTGGAAAGAAAACAAGTGCCTTTGTTTCTTTAGAAACAAGAATTAGTGATGATGTCCTTTATATGTCAACTTGACTGGGCTACAATCTCCAGTAGTGTAATCAACCACTACTCTTAGTGCTGCTGTGAAGGTATTTACTAGATGTGATTAAGTTCTGTTGACTTGAAGTATGGGAAATAGTCATAGGTAACTTGGGTGTGCTTGTTTCAATCAAGTGATGGTTTTCAGAACATAGCTGAGATGTCCCTAAAAAATACAGAAAAAGAAAAAGAAAGAAATTCTGCTTGTAGACAGCAGCTTCAGCTTGTGCCCCAGAGTTCCAGCCTCCCTTCTGATAGCCTCCCTTACAAATGTTGGACTTGCCTACCCAGCTCTTATCATTCCATAAGCCAGTTCCTGGAATTATATTATATATAATATGTGCATATAATCTATAATTATATATATGTATATATTTATACATATAAAATTTTTACTGATTCTTCTCTGGTATACCTCTGACTTGATATACTCAGTTGATTAAATATTTAAAAATTCTCAGCAAACTTCCCAAAGGGACAGTGAAACTTTTACAATTTTAACATCAAATACATAGTGGTTGGCTCACAATGACAATGACACAAACAGCAATAAGAAAGCAAAAACAATACCTAGGGATCAAAAGTAAACCATGAGACAGATTATGGAATAACAAATTCAGACACCGATTATGTATTAACTTTCTGTGTGGTGCACCCTTTAGCTACTTTACCACAATCTTCCTTTTTCTTTGACATTTCCTTTGACAGGGAATGTAATTGATATGATATGAACAATTCATATGTTTGCATTATTAGTAAGTGCAGCATCAAATGGAAGTATACCCTGCAAAGACCTTTCCGTGTTGGTGGTATGTGGAATTCTAAATTAACCCCCATGACCCTCTCTCTGTTATAATAGCAAAAGAGACTTTTGCAGATGTAATACATGTTACAATTGATAGTAAATAAGGAGATTGTGGGTAAGCCTAATCCTGTTCAATGTGCCATTTAAAAGCAGAGCATTTTCTCCAACACAACAGAAGAAGTCACAGGGCGGTAATTGGCTTAAAGATGGAGGAAGGCATAGACACAGGAGAAAGGGGGTGGGGTGGTAACAGAGCGTATGAGGGGATTAACGGTAATGGAAGGAGACCTGGCTTGGGGTGGGGAACAAACAGTACAATATACAAATAATGTATTACAGATTTATACACCTGAAACCGGTGTAATTATTATATTAACCAATTCCATCTCAATAAATTCAATTTAAAAAAGATGCAGGAGGCCCACTGGAAAGGCTCTGAAAGTAGCCTCTACTATGTGAGGAAGGCTTCCAACTAACGGCCAGTGGGAAAATGGAACCCCAATCCTACAACCATAGGCAGGTAATTGTGCCGACATCCTGAATGACCATGGAATCTCCCTCTTCACCTAGATGCTCCAGCCAGATTGAAATCTTGACTGCCAGCTTGTGATACTCTAATCAAAATGCCAAGGTGAGCCCACCCAGACTTCTGACATACAGAAATGTGAGATTATAAATGGGTGTTTATTTATACCACAAAATTTATAGTAGTCTGTCACCTGACATAAGTAAACTAACACTTTCCATTGCAAGGTATGAGTCTCTCTAGTACTGAGAACACTTTTTATTTATTGTTGCATCAGAAGTACTTAGTACAGTGCCTGGCACATAATATGTGTTTAATACATGGCAATTAATTACCTGAAGAGAGGACACACTACAGAAGAATTTGAAACCTGATCTTAATGGTTTACTTAAGACTCTCACTTCCCCTACTGTTTGATATGTGTTGACTCAAAGTAATATGTAGAAAAAAGATTAAGATTGGGGGTCCTTCCAGTTTTTAATATAATGATGTTTCAATGGCCATGGGCACTCTTATTCCATTTTAAATGTTGATGTGAGACATATATAATTTCATATACTTAAATTAATCAGAACTATGGAAAAATAGGATAATAGAGAAGTGCCTCCCAATTGTCTTACACTAAATTACAAAGGAACTATATAGATGGGTGTAGAGTGGGGTTGTCCAGAAGTCTAGGTCTTCTCTCATTTGTCCTAATCCCAGCATCATAAATGGAACAGGCAAAGGATGTGCAACTTGGAGGTGGGTAGTGAGGAGACGGTCATCTGGATACTCAGAGATTTGGAGGTTAAAGAATCAAATAAGTCAGTGTAGAAAAATAAAACATAATTGTTGTTTAATTAAAAAACATACTAATAGTTACTTAGTTTGGGGGCATTTCAGAAATAATTTATCCAGGGAGTATTTTGTTTGACTTTTGGGGACTTTCCCCCAAATTTAATGCCATTAAATCTATTTATTTATTTATTTTATTATTAAATTAATTAGTTTAATTATTTTGCTATTGTGAAAAATTAAAATAATACTAATACTATTTATTGAGGTTGGTTAATTTACCAGTGACTCATAGTAAGAACTTTGTAGAATAGCTGCACTTGAACCCCCAACTAGTATAATTTAGATCCTCTGAGAACATTTCTTTGTGTGAGAAAACAGGGCATCTGATACAACATATATTTTATTCAACCACTTATTATACAATTACTTCTTACTTGTTCAAAACACTGAGAAGCTTCAAAGATACTATAAATGTCTGTGGAAAGGTTATGAGTCTCTACTCACTTGGTAGCCTGTGTTCCCTTCCTGACTTTAACAGTTGTGACCTCATTAGGATGCTTATGGAATAAAAACTCCATTCTTGTTTGGCAACAGAGTACATTCTTTTGTAGTAATGCATTTCCCTGGGTTATTTTTTTTTTCCATAAGTAATGTAGACTCTTCTGGATTGTCTTAGATCAGGATGAAAATTCAAGCGGCTAGTACTCCAAATCTGACACTCCTTTTGCAAATAGTATAGTGTTGGACAGTGCTAGAATTTGCTCAAGTCTCAGCTTTGCTCTTTAATAGCTGCAAAGTTGAGACAAAAATTAAAATTCTCAAAATCTGTGTTTAAAATTGTAAAAAGTTGTAATATAGGTACTTAAAATATAGTATCTATATTTAAGATCTTTGGTCAATTTCATTAAAACATTCAGGAAAACTTCTTAATGTTGGCTGTGATTTACTGTTATTAATAAATAAGCTTTAATAATAAATAGCAATATTTTTGAAAAAATTAAAGTAAATATAAAAAGGCCTTAAAAGAACATTGGTCAAATGTAACTCTGAAGTAGCATAAGATATGTTCAAAATTTAATTCATGCAGGAATAATGATTGCTTTACTGTCAAATAATAAGAAAATTGATCTTGCATAATTTCAGAGTTATTATTTTTACATGTGCTACTGGGTAAAGAATGTTACCAAAGGAAAATTGAAATTATGTCTGTGTGCATAAATATTTTTTTTCTTTTCTGGTATAATGAATGAATCATTTTTCATAAAGGGAGATTGCCTGATCATCAAAACAGATATACAGCTTGATATCATGTAGTATACATTTTTATCATTAGCTTCAGAAATTACTGTTCTGCTCTCATTAAGAAAAAGACAAGCATGATTTTAATTAGCCTGAATGTGCCCCGGGAAAACATAAATCCCTTAATCTGCTATAAGACGTGAAGGGTGGTCACCATCTCTACCTGCCAAATTCATCATATCCTAAGGGAAAAAAATGTAATTCTTCTAATTAATATTGTCACTTTTGTAATAAACATAATAAAGATAAAGTGAATTCATATTCACCAAAGAAACACCTTTTGTTTCACTGTATATAATTATTTTAATAGTTATATTAATAAAACTGGAAAGAGGTATTGAGGTTTTCTCTTCCTAATCATAAGCACTAAAACTCTTCAACGGAGTAGATCTCTAGCCAGAAGTACTAGTATTTTGAAGAGTTTCATACTAATTCATAGCAGCAATTGTCTTCCCATCCTACCAATTTTGCAAATTATTTCTCTTTGTTAAGTGCATTCCCTGTCATTGTGGGGCCTTTCTTTTTTTACTAAGGTGATTCCAACTTCCCCCAGAATCATATTTACTGTGCTGTATTTCATTTTCACTGTTTGGAGTGAAATTGCACACTTATACCCATTTTCCAAGTAAGCACACAATTTAAATTTACTTCACTCTGTCTAAATTTGCCAAGAAATTACTAGGCATTACACCTAAAATAAATTTTTGGCCCTGGCTAGTGTAGCTCAGTGGATTGAGCATGGGCCTGCAAAGCAAAGGGTCGCTAGTCAGGTCAGAAGCCTGGGCTGCAGGGCCAGGTCCCCTCTCAGGGGCACACGAGAGGCAACCACACGTTGATGTTTTGCTCTCTTTCTTTCTCTCTCCCTTACCCTCTCTCTAAAAATAAATTAATTAAAAAAAGATTTTGTAATAAAAAAGGAGCATTTAAAAAGTAAATTGAATTTTTGGCTTTGTTCTCATGATGTTGAAACAGCACAAAAGTAAATTCAAATCATGTGATTCACATGAATGCCTCAGATAGAATGCCAATTACTTAGTAAGTTGGTAAAATACTATGTTTTGTAGTGCGAAGTAATTTTTGCAAAGTCACGCCCCCTTTATTTGTAAACTTTCAGGTACATTTCCCCAAATAATTCTAGACCACCACATTCTGATCTTATAGAAAACATCGTTTTTTTTACCTTACATTCCAAACCCACCTCTGAAATGTTTGCCCTTAAAGTGGTTTTCTCCTTCATCTATAGTGTACTTCACACTCCAGTTAAGCTTTGTGCTTAATCTATTAATGAAGTCAAGAATGCCAAAATCTTCATGTCATCTGTGCTTACCTCTTCTGATTCCTGCACATATATGCACCTTGCACTATTTTATACCATTTTATAATGTATTCTTAATAATAAACTCACTTTTTGTGAATTTTTAATCTTCCCTTATGGCACTTTAAAAGTTAATGAATCTTTCATGCTAGCAACTAAGCTATTGAAGGGTGCACATACAAATGGTTAATATGAAAAGATGCTCAACTTCACTAGCTCTTAGGGAATTGCAAATCAAAATTATAATAAGATACCATCTCACATAAGTCAGAATGGCTATTATCAACAAGAAAAGTAATAACGAGAGTTGGAGAGGTTGTGGAGAAAAGGGAACCCTCATTCACTATCTGTGGAAATGTACAGTGACTACGGAAAATGGTATGGGGGCTCCTTAAAAAATTAAGAATAATGTTACCACACAATCCAGCAACCCATCCTTTCGGTATCTGCCTGAAAACTTTGTAAACATTTATTCACAAAGATACATGCACCACTGCATTTGCTGCAGCACAACACATGGAAACAACGAAGTGTCTTTTGATAGATGATTGGATAAAGAAGATGTGATACATATATACAATGGACTACTCATCAGTCATGATAAAATATGAAATACTGTCATTTGTGACAACAGAGAGGGACCTTGAGAATATTATGCTAAGTGAAATAAGTCAGATGGAAAAAGTTGAAAACCATATAATTTCACTCATGTATTGGATATAAAACTGAGAGCAACAAATGAACAAACAAGAAAAACAAACTAATACTTAGAGATGTAGACAACAGTATGGTGATTTCCAGAGGATGAAGGAGTCCAAATATGTGACGGCAGAAAATTATCTGACTTTACGTTGTAGGCACACAATGCAATGTACAGATAATATGTTTTGGAATGGTACACTTGTAATTTATACAGTCTTATTAGCCAATGACACCCCAATGCATTTAATTAAATAAAAAAAACTAACAAAAATGTAGACAAGGGAAAATCTTTGCTTTCACAATAATTTCTTTAAATCTATATATAGAAAATTGGGGGGAAAGGGACTTTACATTCAGGATAGAGCGTCTTCAGTGTGTCCAAGTCTGTGAGTGACAATAGAGGGGTTTATTGGTCCCTCCTATTCCTGATGGTAGTAGAAATACAAACCTCTGCCTCCTCATAGAAGATCATGATTTAAAAATGTCTTGTTAGTGAAAGCATGTGTGGAAGACTCTGGCTAGCTATTGCATAAATGCCTCCCTTAGCAACGGGGGATTGTTTCTTCATTTCAAGTATTGTCACCCAAGAGTTCAAGAGTGCTCGCAGATTGCGTAGTTATAATTGGTATTGACACATCCTAAAGTGATACACCACCTATCCATCAGTTTAAAAACACAACTGCCCTTGTTGGTAAACAAGAACCATCTGGAGATGTACCCAAGGCATTATCTGAACAACAGCTTAATATTTCCTATGATAAGTCATGGCTTCTGCTCCAGGTATACCTCTAATTCTATTAAGTGCCTACTCCAATGTCCACCACATCTGTTCCTTTTAGGGGAAAAAAACAGGGTGACTACATTCTAATAAAGCATATCCTCTTAAAACTGAAAAAAAATAAGTTAATAAAAAGTCACTCAAAAGTAACATCCATTGAGAAATAAATGAGGGTATGGCAATGATGCCATAAAAATTTAGTGTCTGATTTAGAAAATCAATTTGAGACAATAATTTGGAAATTCAAAAACACAAAATACTACATTGGTCATAAGTATATATTTGACTGTTAGGGATAAGAAACTCAGTCTGTTAATATGAATATGCAGAAAATACATACACACAACCCCACATAAAAAAAAAAAACTTTGAAAAAGGATGAACTAATGCTCCTTTTTATTCTGTACTTTTCAAGGACAAAAGGTAAATTGCTGAGTGACTAGTAAAGGAAGCTTATTTGGGCTACCTCTTTGTTACAGCAAAACGAATATTAATGGCATCTTTATTTTCTAATATTCTTATTCTGTTTATATTCTCATTTACTAAAAAGTGAAAATCCCAAACTTTTACATTTACAAGCTATTGTCACAAAAGTGAGAGTTTAAAATTCTTTAACGGCCAAAATAACTCATAGGACATGGCACAAAGCAATTTGCACATTTCCTTTACTTCCTCCAGCCTGCTGTAAGAAATAGGTAGAATGCTAACTTACTCTTTTTCTTAGATTTATAAATAAATAAAATGGAGTAATAACACTTAGTAAATCACACTGAAATGGTCAGATTAGCATGTTATTTTACTGTTTTCAAATAACAATGCCAAATCTTGTGACTTGAGTTGCAATGTGCACAGAATATAAAAATGTAAGGTTATATCCTCAAGATAATGACCTTGATGATACTGGGAAACTATATATAGAAACAGAACCCATTTCATGAAAACAAAATCTATACACCTTCTTTATATCTTACTTTAGTATCTATTTATGTTATAACAGCATATAGTAGAAGTATCTGAAAATTAACAATAAAGAAAAATATTGTCACATTATAATAGTGATGCTGGATCCAAAATCATAATAGAATTTTGAACAGAACAAGAAATTTTTGCTCGAACTTGTTCCTATGGGGTGAGATATTATTAAACACCGATTGGAGAGAATTTACAAAAAATAACTAGTTTTCTTAATTATTTAATGATTATTTTTTTAATTTAATGGTTATTTAACAAACTGTTCATTAGGGGATTGTATGTTTAATACCACTAATGAAATTAAATGAAAAAGATATATAGCATCATTAAAGTAGGGTGTAAGAAAAATGCTAGCTCTAAAACAACTATTTAGTAGGCACCAAGAGATATATATGAAAGCCATATTTCATGAGGTAAACACTATTGTGAACTATTAAATTATGAAACATATTTATCCCTTTCTTCTGGTAGAGGTATCAACATCAAGTATGTTTTTAAAAAATATAAATTATACTCTCTGGGGGATATTAAAAGTGGTATCTAAACAAACAGAATAGAAAAAATAAAAATTGTACAGTTCAATCATATATGGAACTGAAAACAAAACTTTCGTTTGACCTACTTGAGTTGCATGATAAAATCAATGACCATTATGAATGCATCATTTATATTCCTAACTAAAATAATTACTAAAATGAGTGAAATAAGGAGGGTGAGAATTTATATCATACATGATAAAAATAGGCAAATTTCTTGGAGAAGGAAGGACATAAACAAGAATATAGCTATTTCAGAAGATATTTTAGAGACTCCTTAAATTATTAATAAATTTTTTGTAAGAGTCCTTTAAAATAATAGGTAAGGATTAGTCATTTATATTCTTAAGGAGCACAGGTGGGGAAATGCATATTTTATTATATTTAATATGTAAGATTACCCTAAGTAACTAAAAGGAATATATTTGAGATTTTATTTTCTGTTTCTAACCTATTTGGTTAGTTAATAATTCTTAGTAAACATACATCAATCTTTTTTTTAGTATATCAGTACAATAGGAAACATTTCCTGTGAATTGTAATTATTTTCTTGAGATCAGCATGTAAAAATGCTATTGTTTTAAAACTATGTATGGAATTATTTTCTATATATCACCTTTAAAGCAACTTTGAGTTATAAAATTCATGTACCTATAAATCATTTCTAGGAAATAACAGCAAATTCTGAAGAACTGTAGAGGATAAAAAGTATTCAGTACATTAAGTATGAAAGCCCTCATGTCCTACCAATAAATACGTAATGAACACAAAAATGTTGCATCTGGCAGTGCCCTTTCAAAGAACATCAAGATACCAAACTAATGCTGATTAATGTAACAGTAGAAATGTTTGAAGGATGGCTGTTTTGATGTCTAAAGAAATCAGTTTTTGTATTAAAATATTGTGTTGAAAATGGCCACTTTAACTTTTAGATGATTCTAACACATTTTAAAATCATACTTTATAGTGGAGAGGTGGGCCTCTCTCGCCCCATCTCTATGCGTTTCCTCTCTTGCTTGCACCTCGTGGCTGTGCCTAGAAGGAGGTGTTGCTCGTGTTCAAGCCCCTGAATGTTTACTCTTACTTGGTAGCTGGCTACCATGTACAGCAAACTAAAAGCATCGTCTCAGGTCCACAGTTTGCTAATAAAAATGTCATCGGTAATTCAACAGTACTGCCATTTTACTGTTGGACATAAAAATAAAACAATATTAATGTGAGTGATCAAATACCGAATGCCATTTCTTCGGAGTCAGAACGGTGTTTTATAGGGACTCTCCTAAGTTACAGTATTTTTTGAACAACATGAACAGCAACATTTTATCAGTGTCATGGCTATATTTTTGATACGGGATGATATAAACTGGGACAAGACGAGACGCAGAAGTGTGACTCATATTTCACAGAAGTTTAGTTGGGACTGAATGCGCTGACACTCCTCTGTCCCCTAATCACAGTGAGCGCATTTTGAAATGCAGCTCAAGGGGCAAAACTTCATCCATTTATAATAATTGTTAAACTCTAATCCTAACGGGACATTTTTACAAGTACATATATTTTCTACAATCTTCTCTCATATTAACTTTCCTCATAAATGTTAACTTTGACATTATTTTTCTAATTTTAGAATCTTATATTAGAATAAATGATAGTAGGTCCAAAGAATCAATAGGAGTCATATAAAATAAGGAATAACAGATGAAAACAAAAGAAAACATACATAGAATTAAAGAAATAAAATCAGGCCAGTGATTTGACTTTTTCAGTGACATGCCCAAAGTATTACACCTCATTTTTGTCTTGTAAACCTTTTAAGGTTAAACCACTTTTAAAACATGATATTGACAAGGTACATGTATAGTTTACAAAGAGAATTAACTCTATGAAACAGAAGGTATTGAAGGCAATTTTCTGAATAGAACACAACATCATAGAGGCCTTATTATCACATATAATTTTTAAATTTAATTCTAATATGTTTTCCCATGTATAATGACAACCTATTACATTGCTCTCCTTAATTCCTGTATTTGTATTACAACCAAGGCATTGCTAATGTAGTTTCCGAATGAATGCCCTCCTCTCCTCACTCCATGCTTCGTATCTTTGAATCTAATTGAACTGAACATCACAGAAGATTCAGGCATGGAGCCAGCATTCCTCCTGATTGACCCTGTTCTGAATGGCGACTCCTGAAGGAGCTTCAAGAGCAGACAAACCTTTCAGGCAATGTTTAAAATAGATTCTGCCTCTGAGACACACAACGCAGCTATACACCTGCTGAAACTGGGAAGGATTGCTTAAAGAGTTTACACATGTTAAACAGTTGGCAAACATCGGCATTTGTCACCTGTATGGATTTTCCTGGTGAAGCCTGTGTAACATATTGAATTTTCGTGGTGGAAGCAGCTGGAGTACTAGTAAAACAATTCATCTTTTTTCAGCGCTTGATAATTACGAGAATTCAAATGGATAATTAAAAATCTTGTGTGCCCTATATACCATTTTGGTAATTCTCATTGTGAACAAAATCTATGAGAGCATTTTTGAGTCCTGAAATTAAGACAATAATTTAAAGCAGCTTAAGCTATAAAAGATCTTACCATGGAAACTATTTTGAAAAGGGGGAAGACCATGGCAAGGAAAGAAAACGCAATGGGGATATTTTTCTTTGCCAGTACTAACATAAGACAGGTAAGCAAGAACATTTTTATCCAGTAAGTATGGAAAAAGGCTTTTGCTAATTTTAAAAGTCAATGTGGCCATAATAAACTCAAATCTGCTAAGTGGAATGTATATATTTATATATAATCCAATATTCATAAAACAAATATGATAGTAAGAGCCCTGTTGCATGTGTTTCTGTTAAATTGCACATTTATGGTCATCTTGCCCATTTTGAAAGAGAGAACATGGCAACTGAGCAATCTCCAAAAGCACAGTAGCCTGAAGTATCAAGTTATCCAACATTTTTAGAAATTAAAGAAGCTCCTATAAACATTTCTCCTCAAAATAAGTGCACATTAAATCTAGATGTTTGGTAAAGAAACACACTTGGTTTTTCTTGAACTCTCAAAAATAGTACTTGATGAAATATTAAATTAACATATAAGAATTTGCAGCAATGAATATGATGTTTTCTAATGAATAGACTCATCATAAGAAAAGTGGACATTAATTACAAAAAATAATAAAATGTTGATTCTTCATTGGGAACATGATTAAATCGTTATGAGATGTATTCATATTATTAGTGAGAAGAAGGATGATTTATTTCTCTCTGCCTTTTTCTCAGGAGCATTGATATTTTCTCAGAAAAATCTCAGTGAATCTCCCTAACAACATTAATTAGAATTGTATATAAGCCCATTATTGAACTAATCCCTCTTCAAGAAATAAAATTACCATTAGATAAGATAATTTGAGAAACATGCAGTGATAAGCATCCATTTAGGCACAGAGCCCTGTCAGGGAGAAGATAATACTAAATAACTTTGAGATTCTGTGAGGAAGAAAGAGGGAAAAAAAGCAATGCTAAGTAAGCCCCCATAATATCCACCCACTACAGCGGGATTTAAATATTAAACTACATTAAAATGGAAAAATCACAATTGAGAGATTTACTATATATTAAGATAAAACTCACTCTCTCTCATTCTCTCTCTCGTGAAAACTTCCAGCATAATTATAATTTCAACATAAATTGAATTTACTGTTTGGGGAAATGAAACAATCCATTTTGAGAGAGTGACGATCTCGTAGGTATTAGATACACAGAGTAGCAGGGCAGAATAACATATTTTGCTAATTTTTAAATTTCTTTTTACTTCAACTAACTAATGTAGAAAAATAATTTACTATAATTACTGTCATGTACATATATCTTAATATAGACACATAAATGGGAAACTAAAAAGGTCAATGGACCTGTGATAACAAGAAGACAAATGAAAACCTGAAAGCCGCGAAGACAGAAACCAACACACAAAATCCTTCCTCCAATTCACTGAAGAATTTAAGCAATCTTGCTACTATGGTCAAGAAGATGGGCTAACATTTCTAAAGTAATTATTGTTCACAGATCTCTAGAGTAGTTATTTTTCATGCTACAGGTTATGGTTGATGAAGATGCAGAACAGAAGGACAGGGAGGAAGTAACAGAGATAATAGAGGAGGAGGATCTGGGCACCACGGAGGGGTGGGAAGAAAAGAAATGGCTGAAAAATGAAAAGAATGGGATAGAACAAATTAGAATAGATATTTCAGAAACGGTTTGATCTCATAAGAGTATATTGCTTCAAGTATTTTAAAATATATGTAACCAGGAAAAAAATGTTTTTCTTATCGTGGGTTGCACTGAGAATATTTAGAAAGTTCCTGTTCTAAAAGGTTGACAAAGACATTATTATTATAAATACTATTCATACTTAAATGTTGATGGCACATAAATACACTTTTCCATATGAGGCACATTTTCAAAGGCATACTCCCATTTATTATCAAAATAACATTTTTATGCTAACTCAACAGAATTTCAAATTAAGATTTAAGGCTACTTTAAGTTAAATTTCTGTCAACACTTGTCACATGTGGAATAATTAGCTAAACTAAAACTCATTGTCAGATCAGTTTAATAAAGGTATGGTGTTATGCATTTACGCATTGTTGCCTTATTCTGTAATTGGGTTATACACTCATTCCCCACATATTTTATGGCCCACTTTTTGATGATTATTTTTTTACCAATAAAAATAGTGTTATTCAAATATATTTTGTGCCATTTATGGGTTTTTCTCCTACACCATGGAGTTTGTTGTGGTACAGCTATATCATAGAGGAAGAATAAAAGTCTTCTGATAGAAATTCCTTTGCATCAGAATAATGCCAGATTCAACAGCAACATGAGTAAGTTACCTCAGCTTACTCTCCATGATAGTCACACGAGAGTTAATTGAAATGCTGTTGATAACCATCTACAAATATGCATTATACTTTAAACTAATTCCCACCAAATTTATACTATTTGAATTACAATATGGAGACAAAAAATAAAACTTTTTGCATAAATTGTGTATTTAATTTCTTAAAATTAACTCTTCAATATGTACATTCTTTTTTGTGGGTCATTACACATTTGCATGACACATCATACACAAAAAGATTTAAATATAGCTATTATCATAATTTATAGTTACAATACAGTGATGAGATCTTCACCAAAACAGGCTCATACATTTTTTAAAATAAACAGTATTTTTTCTCTAGTGAACTCTAAAAGTAACACCACTAATGTTGTTTCATTTGTATCTATTTTTATCAAGCTCTCTATAATATTCCTAATCAGAAAGTGAGTATTTTCCTACAGTTTCATTAAGTATTAGTCAATCAAGAATGCTTTAAAGAGCACAATGCCATTATTCCAACATTTATAAAGATATCTATATACCACCAAATGTTTAAACCATTTTAACAAATTGTATTTACACATGGATTCTTGAATATGCATATACACATTTTCAGTTATTATAAAATGCCACTTCTCCCTCTTTCAGTGTTTTTCATGCAAGGTCATTATAGTAAGTCCTACCTCTCTCCAGATCTTTTATCAAGGGGCAGAACTAATAAATTCTTGGTGCTTAGTTTTCTAACTATTGAACTTGACATAGTTGTGCCAGAAGAACAGAAAATAAAGATGTCCATTGGGACTGGAGATCTCTGGTAAACCTCATTTCCTGCCTTGGATTCCTATTTTCCTTACAGCAGAGGGAGTCTGTTACAAGCAGGGATAGCTGGTTCTGACCTTCTGCTTCTCCCAGCTTGAACCAACCGCCTGCTATCATGCCCTCTCAGTGGATTCCAGTCACATTCAGGAAAAGCTCTTTTCCCAGAGAGCTACTAGCTTTGATAAAGCCGAGGATTTCTCATTTTCTCTTTAGCCTTGTCGCCTGTGGTAGATACTTCCTGCTGCAGGCTTTAGTTTTTTTTTTTTTTTTTTCTTTTTAATTGTTGTTCAAGTACAGTTGTCCCCAGTTAGTTCTGATTTATCCTCCTTTTTTTTTTTTCAGTAGTCCAGCACCTCTAATTGATATCAGATGCCCTCTGTCGGTAGATTTACTTGTCTTTGTTTTATTTCTGGACTGCACAACACCAAAGATTTTATCTCAAATACTAATCTCAATCTTTCTATTTTTTTAAAGGTTTTACTTATTTATTTTTAGAGAGGGAAGCGAGGGAGAAAAAGGAGAGAGACAAACATCAATGTGTAGTTGAGGGGGGCCGTGGCCTGTAACCCAGGCATGTGCCCTAACTGGGAATCGAACCTGCGACACTTTGGTTCACAGCCTGCACTCAATCCACTGAGCTACGCCAGCCAGGGCTTTCAATCTTTCTATTTTTTTGTTTAAGACACAACCACTCATGATCCCATCAGTTGCTCATAACATTATTGTGAATTAAGTGTCCTGATGTAGAAAAATGAACAGACAAATAATAGAAAAGTAAGTTTAGTGTGATCATCAGTTTATTCATGAGAGCTATTCTACCAACAGGTGTTTCAAATGGAGACCATTCAAGTTTGTTGAAGAGAAGTTACTTGACAAGTAGCAAAACAGGCAGGTGTATGGAGAAGAGCATTTTGGGCGGAAGGGCAGTAAGTGCGAAGACCCGAGTGGGAGCTGATTGATACGGTGGGGGAGCAGCAGAGAGGGCTTTGTGGTTAGAGCCCAGGGTGTGAGGGAGGGGCTCGGAAAAGACCTTAGACCAGTAGCAGAATGACTGCTGTGTTGGACCTAATGGGTTATAGTTTGGATTTGGGGTTTTATTTCTGGAGGGGTGAAAAGCCATTAAAGCATTAGAGAAGAGGAAAGATGCATTTCAGTTTAAAATCCAGCTACTATAAAAAGACAAGTAGAGAGGCTCTGAAATAAAAGGTAGGTGACGTTTGAGGAATTTTTTTTTTTTCAAATAAAAGCTTAGATGGCTTTGGCCATTGTCAATCTATAGATGTTTTGAAAAACACTTCAATTCCAGATCTATTATTGAGAAAGTCTAATGGGATTTAGTGATGGATTAGATAAGGAACAATAGGGACTTCAAGAGTATGAAATGCACTTAGCAAAATATAACATTTAAAAATATAGTGTTTTAATTGATTTAATAGTAAATATGTATGCTGAAACTAGCAGAAATAAAGTAGAACCAAAGAACTAAAGAAGCCTTTCTCCTATTAGGACATCACTTTCGCAAAGACTTCCTGGTAGATACTTTAGGTCTTCTGCTTCAGGTTTTAGTTTTTTGGTTTTTTTAATTGTTGTTAAATATATGTCATTACCATATGCTCTTGAGGTATATATTTTTAAAAATATATCTGAGGATGGAAGGAGTCTTTCTTTCTGGGGAATATCCTGTAGGATCCAGTCCAATCCTCAGTTATAGGTATGCATTGGCAAGTGCACAGATCAATATAATACTTGGCTGGTGTGGCTTAGTGAATTGAGCACTGTCTTGTAAACCCCAGTCAGGGGTTCATGCCTGGGAGATGAGCCCTGCCAGTTTGATTCCCAGTCAGGGCACATGCCTGGATTGTGACCCAGGCCCCTAATAGGGGGCACATGACAGTCAACCACATACTGATGTTTCTGTCCCTCTCTTTCTCCCTCCCTTCCCCTCTCTCTAAAAATAGATAAACAAATCCTTTAAAAATACAATAATGACTTTACACAAGGAAAACTGTCCAGTTTTACCATCCTGCTATTACAATAATGTCAAACAACTTTTTAAATAAGAATAGGACAATTTCTGGAATGGGAGTAAAAGGGAGAAAACTGTACTTGAACAATGATTAAAATTAAATTAAATTAAATTAAAATTAAAAAAAGAATAGGACAATTTATAGCATTCATGATAAACATACAGCTTAGCTCTGGTGTGGGGAGGGTGAATGGTGGCATACATAATACGGGGCAGCACTATAGTAATGACATGTCAGGTGAATCTGAAAGTTTAGCTTGATGTTCCATTTGTAGACCATTTTTACATTAGCTATTTAGACTATGAATGCCAATTTACACCAAAATTATGCAGTGGGTATTTTAAAATATTTATTAAGTTATAATCAACAAATAAAATTATAAGATATTTTAAGTGTGACAATGGCCATATGTATCCATTATGAAAGGGTTCTCAGTGAGTTAATTCACACACCCAATTGCCTTGCATATTATGCCCTTCTTTTGTATTCATCAGAACACAAGCATTACTCTCAGCAAATCTCAGTTACGCAATAGAGTATCGCCATCTATAGTCATCATGTTATACATTAGATCCTCACATCTTATTCACCTTACAGTTAAAGATGTGTACCCTTTGACCATTTCCACATTTCTGCACCCCTCCTGCTTTGGCAGCTGCCAGTCTCTGCTTTCTTTCTTTTTCTTTCTTTCTTTCTTTCTTTCTTTCTTTCTTTCTTTCTTTCTTTCTTTCTTTCTTTCTTTCTTTCTTTCTTTCTTTCTTTCTTTCCCAATTTTTATATATTGTTTCATATCCTGAAACTTCACTGAATTTGTTTCTTAGCTTTGATGGCTTTTTGGTGGAGTATACAGGGTTTTCTATATAGAATATTAGTCATCTACAGATGAAGACACAAAGAACATTTTACTTCTTCCTTTCCAAGTTGAATGATTTTATTTCACTTTCTTCCATTCTAATTTGGATACACTTCTCTTTTTTGTTATTGTTGATATTTAGCTATATATTATAAAGAAAGGGGACCATAAAGAACTACCCATTAAGGTTAATAAACAGGAAAGCATAAGCCTGCTTGCTTACCCAGGAAGCTACAGCTTCATACCCCATGGGTTTACAGTATTGTTTTACCAAGGAAATTAACACTCCTCATTTCTCCCCTTAGGTACTGGACTGTTGAGGGGCACAAGGCCTGTGCCCAACCACAGCAACCTGCCAATCTAACTAGAGGATTTAACTTATCAAAAGCCTGCAAAAACATGGAAAGTTGATTGGTCATTTTAAAAACTCCTGGTCTTTTCCCAGCCCAAGATAATATAATCCCAGGGGAACAAAAAAAATTCTCATTCTCTCTCTCCTCCCACCCCCACTGATGTCCAGCACTTGCAAAGTGCAGTGGCCTGTTCTTTCCATGACCAAGTGGCCCTAGCAGATGCAAGGTCATGGCCATGTGTACTCCACAACTAGACTATAGGAGGAGACGGAATACTACAGAACAGAAATGAACTTCGGTTAGAAACATACAGTAAATTAGCCGGATGCTGTACTGGACTGGGCTTCAATATGGGGAAGAAACTCTGGAAAGTGGCCTCTTCTACTGAAGACAAGATTGGACATTTTCCATGGCAAAACAGATGGAAATGGGACCTCAGGAAGTCATAAGGAGAACTCTAATGTTACATCATCTGTACAGTTTTCCACAGAACCTCATCTCCCCATGCAGGGATCTCAGGAAATTCCCTTTCTGGCAACACTCCAAGAACTCCGTTTCCACTGACACATTTTTTCTTATCTAATTTATTTGGCTAAAACTTCCAGTACAGTGCTATGCGGAATAAAACTGGTGGGGATGGGTATTCTTGCCTTCCTCTTCATTTTAGAGAAAAAAACCTTTCAGTTTTTCAACCTTGGGTATGACATTAGCTGTGTGCCTGCCACCTATGGCCTTTATTATATTGAGCTACATTCCATCCATACCTAAGCTTTTAACATGAAAATACATTGAATATGTCACTTGATTTTCTACACCTGTTAAAATGATCATATAGGTTTTCTTTCACTTTGTTAATAGAATATATCACATTCATTGATTTGCATATGTTGGACCATCCCTCCAACCCAGGAATAAATAATGCATGATCGAGGTATATGATTCCTTTAATGTATTGTTAATTTCAGTTTGCTTTATTCTGCTGCGAAATATCTATCTTCAACATGGCTATTGGCCTATCTTGCATTTTTTTTGCTAGTGTCCTTGTTTGGCTTTAGTACCAGGGTGAGATGCCTCATAAAATCAGTTTTCAAATATTCTCTTCCATTTAATTTTTGGAAGAGCTTGAGGATAATTGATATTAATTATTTATATATTTCATAGGCTTCCCCAGTGAAACCTTAAGGTTCTGGACTTCCATTTTTGGAAGGTATTTGATTATCGATTCAATCTTTTGGCTAGTAAGTTGATCTGTTCAGATTTTTAAATTTTTTTATGATTCAGTTTCGGTAAGTTGTATGCTTTTAGGAATTTAATACATTTCTTATAATTTAGCTAATTTGTTAGTGTGTGATTTTCACAGTAGTTTCTCACAGTAGCTAATTTGTTAGTGTGTAATTTTTCACAGCAGTTTCTGTGATATTAGCTGTGGCATCTACTCTTTCATTTCTTGTTTTATTTTTCCTCTCTTTTAGCCTAGCTAAAGAATTGTCCAATTTTGTTGTATCAGAAGAAAACAGGTCTTAGCTTCATTGACTTTTTATTGTGTTTCTAATCTCTGTTTCATTTATTTATACTCTTATCTGAAGGCCTGTCCCTCAGGTGGCAGCCATAAAAGTAGGAGCTCTAGATGTGGGGACAGAGTCCCTCCAAGGAGATGCTGTTGAATTGGTTTTATTGTTGAAGCTCCTAGCTGGAGGGACGAGGCAGGGAATAGACCACCTGCTCTTTCAGGCTCTTCAGAGTATCCTAGTCAGCTCTAAAGTGCAGGGTGATTAGAAGCTGGGCTTGCAAGCAGCAGCTTGCAGGGAAACCCCTTCTAGGGAAAAACTGAGAGATAGATGGTTTTGTCTGCTAAGTCCAGGGAGCATAGCTTTGGGAGTGCTCACATGCTGCCTTTTTGCTATACTACTGGGGCATTCCAGTACGCAAGCCTTGTAGGTTTTCACAGCCAGGTCAATGGGGGTCTATTTCTTGGGTCATGTCCTTAAAAGTTGATGTGCCATATCGGGGTCCAAACTCTGTTTCTCAAAGAGAAGCTGAGATTTAGGGATTTCCTTCCAACTGTAAGCATTTGTTCTAAGGTTGAAGTTTATGGCAAGAGTAGGACTCAGGCTTTTATACATTTTTTATTGTGGGATTTTTCTCAGTCATCTGATATATAGGACTCACTCAACTAGTTTCTGAAATTCTCCAAGAAAATCGGTCAGTGTGCACCCCTATAATGAATGAGTCAATGGGGGAAGGAAATTTAGGAGCCCCCATGTCACCATCACAACAATGTCAATCACACAGGGACATTTTATGTTTCAAAAATGTTATAGTTTTAATGTCCAGTTGACTAGACCTGCCATTATACTTTGGTGCCAAATAAGTCTAATAACAAAATGGCTGTTAACAACCTAATTTGTGGTATAAGGCACCGCAGAAAATGCATTTACCAGTAAGATACATGACCACATTAATATTTTTATAGTCTCAAATGATTTTTTTCCATAGAAATCTAACATCAAGCTCTAAAGTCTGGTAATCTGATTAACATAAATCATATAAATTAATAGAATAGAATTAAACTAAAAATAGTTTTTTAAAATTCCAAGGTGTATGCTTTGAAATTTCAGTCTTAGTTTAGTAACCCAAGTTTCACACTTCTGAAGAAAAAGAATGAGGAAATATTCAATGAAGACAATTTTAAAAATGCAGCATAACTTCAAATGCAGACATTATTTCAAAGACAAAATGTTTAAGTCACTTGAGATAAATCTTTGCAAAGAACACAGAGAATTTCTCAAGATTAAACATTTTTAAACAATTTAAAACCCAGTTCTATATTTCAACTAGGTATGTAATTCCATAGTGAGTGATATTAACTGTGTTCCAGAGAACGCCTTTCCAACACATTCTCTTACTAAGAACTTGATAACGATGTATTACAGTTTTCCAGCTAAAGCTATTTTAAAATGAAGTTATACTTATCTATTTATTAGAAACATATATTTACTTAGAAAACTTTACTTGCATCAATTTATCCTTAATTATTTTGTATTCTTCAAAAGAATGAGTTGAATTTTTGTAATAAAGTTGGCACTGTTAGAAAGAAATAAAAAGACTTTTCATAATCCAAAGTCTTTACTAGAATGATTAAGCTCTATGACTTTAATCATATAAATACATTTCTGGACTAAAATTTTAAGGTATATCTAGTTTTATCCACACTTAAATGCCTAAGACTTGCATACCTTTAGTGCTAAGAAGACTTTTTCAATATCAGTTCAGAACACTCTCAGGAGAAGGAACTAGACCCAGAGGGCTTATATGATTTATTCAAGGTCTTTTACTGGTTATGTTAGCATAGGAAGCTAGTTAGCTACTAAGAAAGGAACTAAACTTTCTGAACCTGATAAATTCAGAAAGCTACAGCTTCACAGACACCCCAAGGAACAGCCACATTCTCTGCCAAAGAGGTAGGAAATGCTGGCTTTCCAATTTCCCCAAAGAGCAACCAGCTGGCTCACCCAGATTCCTGGGAAGAGAGATAAAGAGTGAGAGGGATATTCCTTTCTGGGTGCACGCACACAGTAGAAGCTAAGATGGTGCAGACGGAGATCCTTCTACTCAGTGCATGTTCAGTAGGAGCCAGATGATGAAGCAGAACTTAGAAGCATGCACAGTAGAGTCGAAAGGGAGACTATAAATAGCAGGAGTCTAAGCTGGGAAAATGAGCAGAGAGTATAAAGGCACAAAAGCCTGAAAGGTCCAGAAAAGGTCCATTGTATATGGGGAGGACCCAGCACAGTCCTGGAAAGAATATGGAAAGAGGCTGGATAATTTGAAAGACAGCCTGCTTCTTTTCGAAACCAAGAAAATATGTGGAGGATTATCAAGAACCCTGGAGCATCTGCTACTAGAGCCTGTTTCCTCGCTACATCCCTGAAGTTGTGCTATTTCTTCCCACCCCAATAAATCTTGACATTATGTTTAAACTTCTCTCATATGTGAGTCCTTGAAATTCTTTTCTTGTAACTTTGCAAGAATCCATTTCCTTTGGCAACAGTTAGTGCCCCGTTCAAGACTATGTTGAATATTACATGCCCCCTAACAGTATTAGCAAATATCCAATAAGCACTCAGTTATCTTCCTCTTCTCAGGGATCCTTAGGCTAAGTGACCAAGTAACCCATCCCTCCATTCGTTTAACATCATTTCTATATATGTTGACTTGTAAATTCACATGTGGCTACAATAAACAGCCTCTTTGCTTAAAGGAATGTAGGTGCTAACTTCAAGGGAAGCAGACTCCAGCCTTCAGGCACTATGGTTCCAGGAAATTTGCTCACCTTGGACTGATGAAAACCAGATGCTTGATTGGCTCTGAGATCAAGATCACTATGGGAGCAGACTCCTGACTGGCACATAGTACCCTTAATGAGGGCCCACAACCCCGTTCAGTTTCCATTGTTCTGCCTTTCCCTTCCTGGCTCATGTTAAGATGGTCTTTGTGATGATAGACCTCTACTTCTCAGGCCTATGGCTCTTGAATACTGATTTTTCCTCCACCAGGCCCCATCACTTGAGTTATGGCTTTCAAGTAGCAAGCAGCCAAAACTAAGTTTGGTATCAACTACAATGTTCACTCAGCCTAAGAAAAACTGTAATGTTCCATGTCAAGTACACCAGGTTAAACCACCCCATTCACATGGGCCTAAATTAGAGTCTGGCAAATTTGAACTACTGTTTTACTCTATATTAATAAATATTGTGATTAAAAAATTTCCATAAGTCCGTTAGTGTTTAATGTACTGTTTTATTATAGAAACAAATGGTTATAAGCAGCAAAAATTATATACAAATTCTAGTTTTATATACAAGTACACAGAGGTATGTGAGCAGACATATAATCAAAGTTTAAATGAATGAATCTTGCATGGGTCCACGAAAAATTCAATTTTCTTACATGGAGGCCCAAGAGTTTAAAAATGGCAACCAATCTTTTGTAAGGTAGGTCATTCTATTATCATGAATATCTACTTTTTTAATTTTGGCTTAATTTTAATTATTAATATTTCAAATCCTAAATACCAGAACCTCTCAAGAGTATTTTCAGACTTCTTGTTCAAATTCAGGGCGTATTTCCAACCAGAGAGAAATTATGCGTTTGCAACCTCTATAGTCCTTTCTCTACAGTCCTTACATATAATATACACGTGCATAAATACTTGGTGAAAAGTCTACTTTCACTTGACTGAGTACACATGATCACTTCTGGATGCTATGCTTTTGGCTAACCTGTGAATGAAATATGAAGTGAAAATAAAAAGGGAAATTTTAGATATTGGACCAGAACACAGGTTTAGAATTAGATTTTTGTTGTGTTTGCTGAGGAATCTACTCAACAGTATTTCCCAGTCTTTTCACATTCTATAAGTTTGATATTTGTATATTAACTGTGGCTAAGTTTATAAGTTAATGGGCACCCCAAGTTTGGACTTAAGTACTGTGCTTATCATATAAGCAATTAAGTAATATTAGATGATATTATGCTTTATTTAACAAATTATATTTCAAATATACATAAGAATGTTCTCACTAAAAATGTTAGAGCATGCAGAAATCAAAGCTACTATTATATATTTTACTCAACATTTTACTTTTTCTTTCTCCAATTTGCCAATCCTTCAATATGCAATTTCAAACTTAGGGCTTATGTGAGTAATGGAACTATTAAACCCTGTACAATTTTTCTATGAATCTCCCCCCTCCAAATACTATATTGCCATGCAATTGTGATTACATGACTGATATCCCTTTTACCGAGAAAAAATAAGACAAGAAGTATCACTAAAACATAGTGTCAATTAACTTTAAACTCAGAGAACAGCTGTGAATCTTAGAGCCATACAGCTCTTCACCGGACCCCTGTGAATTATCTGTCATGGTTAAGGGAAGCATAGCCATTTGCCACGGGTATACCCAGAGTGGCTGAAGTCCTGGGAGAGAGAAAGAAAGTGGAGTGGACACCAAAGGTGGGGCTGGAGACAGCTACGTGGGGGAGAGGGCTAAAGTAGAAGTGGAGGTGAGATGACAGGTAATAAAAGCACTGAGACCAGCAGCCACAGACTGTAGAGATTAGGTTTACAAAGCGAAATCTGTATCCACAATTCCACTCTGAGAGAAGACCATTTCTACACATCACAGAGCCTCAAGGAGATGTTTCACTGTTAATAGAATTTAAAAAACAACAATAAAATGTCAGCATTGTTATTACCTCCTAAGGGTCTGAAATGCTATAATTACAATTCATGAATGGAATCATCAACCAACTACAATAAATACACCAAAGGCTAGGAAACAAAACACTGCAGAACTAACACTGCTGCATTTGTTATTGTCAGCTCAGAGTTGAGATTCCGAAATTAACATTGTTTACTAAGGCTGATTTTTATTGGAAAGGTAACAGAAATTTCTCGACATCATTTTAATCATATGTTGGTATATTCTATAGTTTAATTGCAATAAAATATACTTTCAGTTTACTAATTTATTTCTGTAATAATCCATCATCTGTATAGCATTATAACACATATAACTTAGTGGCTTAAAACAATGAGAATATTTACCTATAATGATGGACAGGGTCTATTGGGGACAACTCGCTGTCTGCCCCACTGAGTCTGAGCGCTCAGAATCACGGGAAGTCTGCAACACTTACGTGCTGGGCAGTTGATGCTGTCTCTCAGCTGGTACCTCAGCTCCAGCTCAGAGGAGAATCCTTACAGGTAGGTGCTGGGTTCCGATGATGGCCATCACATTTTATCACCCAGCCTTAGGAGTCAGGTATCTCTACTTTCACCACATGCTGTTCATTACAAGTCAGTCACTAAATCCAGTCTATACTTATGGGGAGGGAAATTAGACACCCATGTCTCAACAGCTAAGCCTCAATGACATATTATAAGAAGAGAGAATGTAGGATGAGATAGTTTGCATAACCTTCTATGAAAAATAAAACATGGTACTGTTGATTCCACTGTTTCTAAACTAAACCAGTGAAATGTACCCCAACAACTTTCAAACAGGAGGCATTACCAAATACGTGGCTTAGATAGTGCTTGTTGGCAGCTTTGCAGGAAACTCATAAGAGAGGGTTTATGTGTGATGAAAGGCAGACCTAATAAAAAGCCACTGCTGAAAGTAGCAAGGCCACCTTTGTTACAGAAGAGAACGGGGTGGGGGAAAGTCGGATGATGATATGCTCCCAATAAAGAGGGACCCAGAAAGGCAAATGCTACTAAGAGATGAGTGAATAAGAAGTGTAATTTGTCATGGAATTTAGAAACAGCCCTCGCTTAAGGGTTAAATTAAAGTGTTAAGTGAGGGTGAAAGCCAGATTGGAACAATTTTCTAACCCAGTGAAACAATGGAAACTCGAGAACTATAAAATATAGACGTTAGTGACTTAGGGAAGCAAAGAAAATTGGATAATAAATAGCTAGGGAGGCAAATGAAAATCGGATCCATTTTTCCACTTATGTTTGTCTCTTTTCTTTGTTTTAAAATGAGCTGGGTTGGGATTTCCCTGGAAGAGGCTGAAATTACATCAGAAAGGCAAGACTGGAGAAAGGCAGGCTCCTGTGATTCTTACATCAGACGATGAGTCAGATGTTGGACTGTCTTCTACTGAGACTGATGTCGTAAGGCTATGCCCAGGTTCATAAGGTATAGATAAGAGAGGGGTGCACTTTGTTTAAGTGGGAAATCTGCTCAAGAATAGCATGTAAATTACTGCATTTGAAAATATATCAATATATATTGGAACTAAAGCATATCTTGAAAAGTAAGATGCATGAACAAGAAATTCCCTTATCTCTTACTACTCTGCTACTTAGAAGCTGTATGGAAATGAGTTCATTCCTTAACCTTTCTTTGTCTCATTTTCCTTATCTGCAAAACAGGAATGCTGCTTATTAAATTACTTAATTTAAGAAAAACATTTAGGTTGGTACTCAACACAGGGCATCCATATAGGCATTGGTCAATCTTACATATAAGAGAAGTAATTGTATAAAACCAAAAGTGTTCTGACCATAGAAAATGACAGCATTGGCTATTGCTGCAAACTGCTCTACATTAGAACAACCTTAGTAAAGTTGTATTAATCTTGTCTTTTGGGGGAAATATTATTAAAAACTATTTTAATCAAGTTGAACATTGTTCAAACAGCAAACCAGAATAGATTCATTATCTTTTCATTAAAATATTTTAAAATGCATTCCCAAACATATCTTAAAATAAGAAAATATGGGTAGTTTTTTTTTTTTAATAAATTTTATTTTAATTGTTGTTCAAGTATATTTTTCTGTCTTTTACTCCCATCCCAGCCCACCCACCCATCCCATTTCCACCCCCACCCCCTATTTTTTTTCCATGTGTCCTTTGCATTTGTTCCTGCAAACCCTTTCCCTTTTCCCCTGAAATTCCCTCCCTTCTCCCCTCTGATCACTGTCAGCCTGTCCCCTATTTCAGTGTCTTTGGTTATATTTTGCTTGTTTCTTTGTTTTGTTGTTTAGGTTCCTCTTAAAGGTGAGATCATATGGTATTTGTCTTTCACTGCCTGGCTTATTCACTTAGCATAATGCTCTCCAGCTCCACCCACGCTGTGGCAAAGGGTAGGAGCTCCTTCTTTCTTTCTGCTGCATAGAATTCCATTGTGTGATTGTACCATAGTTTTTTGATCCATTCATTTACTGATGGGCACCTCAGTTGCTTCCAAATATGGGTAGTTTTTAAACATTCCCAAATATAATTACAGTTTTAAAAATGCATTTTTCTTAACATAGAGGCCCACTGCTATTAATTTTTTCTTTGAAACAGTATTAAAGCAAATAGATTTGATGGTTTTTATCGTTAACCCCTTGTTATTCAAACGATAAATAATTTTCTTGGATCTCAACTGACAAATTTTCTAAGTATATTACCAATAAGAACTGCTTTTCAGACACAAAAGAAAACATAAAAAGGAAAAACACTGTAAGAAGTACTACAATAGTAATGTTGATTTTCTAGTGTTTGATGCATCCTAATTTTTAAAAAGTGTTAAAATGAAAAAAAAAGTGTGTACACATATACTAAATGAAACAACACTCATTTGTCTATATATAATTAATGTAATTTTCCATAGCATTATGTGGATATGTCATGATTACAAACTTAAAAAACAAAGAATGGAGAACAGATTAAGACAAGATTAGAGACTGTATTTCAACATGTGCTTTTTTTGAGTTATAATTTCTGTTCAGATTTTTAAATTTTTATTTCACTTTCAAAATTGTTATTTAAACATCCTTCTGTCACTGAAGAGTATAGTCAAAAATTCAAGTAATCAAAAAGAAGCCTAGGCCTTATCTTTTATATTACTCTCCCTCCCACAGTCTATATCTAAAACATCACAAGCTTAGTAATCTGTCCCTTCATAAATCTCTGAAAAGCCCACCATTGCTTTTTCATCTCTGCCAGAACCACCAATGCCTCTCCTGTATTACAGCAATAGCCTTCTGGTGCTACATTTGGACACATCTCTCTTCCCTAATTTGTTAGCCTGCCTTTATATAGAATGATTTATTTATTTTCAACTGTCAAATCTCATCATATTATCTCCTTGCTCCACGACTTCAAGGAATCTCCCATACTTGCCCTACTTCACTCTCCAGCCTCCGCAAGCCTTGCACATCTCCTTCGTCTCTTGGCCGTAGCGGCACTGGGTTCCGCCCCTGATAAATACCACCACTCCTCCTCTCTACAGGCCTGTGCGAGTGCTAGGCCCTCTCCTGCTTCTCTTGTTCTGAATAACTCTTTGTTACCTGTAATGCCCTGGTTTAATTGTTTCTTTATCCAGTAATTTTCCCTGCCCTCAGCTACCAAATTCTAAAAAAGAGTTCAAAGGAATTTTTCATCCTCCACCTTCATTTAGTCTGATCTCTGGAATTATGGTAGGATCCACTCATGTTTATCTAAACCTAAGTATTCAAGCATATTGCCTAAGTTTTTCAGCACAGTCAGGTTCCATTATATAGTGACAGATGACTACTGGAATTAGTTATCACGTTGTAAGGTATAAAACTGTTGTATCGCTATATGGTCCACCCGAAATTAATATATAACCAATATAAGATTTCATACCGACTATAGTTAAATAAAAGTAATTTTCAACAATGCATGAATAAATAAAAGGAGCAGCCAGAGCAGGACTACAAAGAGTGACTTTACTGCAAAGACAAGCCACACTGCTCCTCAAATTTGTTTCCTGCTCAAATTCTTTTCAAGGAAAAACATTGCCAAACCTGATTTCTGGCCATGATTCTAACTTGTGGATCTTTGTGAAAGAACTGACATATTTGAAAATGCATAATGTACATGTTCAGTGACACTACTTTCATTCAGTGATCTTGATTTTTTTTTTAAAAAACTCTGTTCTCATTTTCATGTCTCATTGTTTACCAATCACTATTTACTTCCATTCACTTCCATCTAGGAAATATTGCATAAAAATTCAAAGGAAAGAAGGGAAAGAGGAGAAAGAGGATAGAAAGGAAAAGGATCTAGACTTGTGAAATTTAGCAGCTAGATGGAAGGAGAATGTTGAGAAACACATGAAATTGTTACTACCAGTGTTTTGCTAGATACTAATAAAGGAAAGAGGGCAAACAGACTTAGACATTAAGCTTAATGAACTGGTGAATGTAAGGCTTCCTGCTTCAACAGGAAGCTACAGCTTCACTCTCCAGTGGGACTCAGCATTGTGCTCTACCAAGGGGATTAACGCCTTCCTTCTTTCCCTCCAGTATCAGACTGCAGGGTTGGAGCAGGGGAAGGCAGGACACACAGAAGTCAAAATTGTGCGGGGGAGGCTCTTAACTAGATAGGCTTCTCAGTCTAGTGTAGGGAAATAGGAGATTGGTTGGTAGCTGGGCCCATCCAAAGCTCACAGAGGCCAGGAAATTTTATCAGTTTTTTGGAAGGACCCCTGGTCCATCCCAAGCCCAAGCTAGTACTAACCAAGGAGAACAAAGAAGTTCTTTCTTGAACAGGAATAAAGGATCCATTGACAAAGCCAAAGGGAGTTACGATTGAGGGAGGAAGAAAGTGGTGGTGGGAAAATGGAGACAACTATATTTAAACATTAATTAAAAAAAAAAGAAAGGGAAACATCAAATCAAGGAACATTTATTAAAAAACCCTAAAAAACCCATGGACAAAGAAAGGGTTGGGGGAGGATGAAAGTAGAAGGTGGGGGGTGGGTAGGGGAAGGGAGAGTAATGGGGGAAAATGGGGACAACTAACTTAACAACAATAAAATTAATAAATAATAAAAATAATCTCTTTCTTGCTCATGACTTACGTGTGCATGGTGCGCTTGCCTGTTCTCTCCATGTAGTCCTCGCAGCTAGGTTGCCCATGGCCTCCAAGACGGAGCCTGGACTCTGCAGCACAGCACTTAGGCTGCAGCTGGAAACACATTCTAAGGCAGGGGTGTCCAACTCATTTTCACTGGGGCCCACATCAGCCTCATGGTTGCCTTCAAAGGGTCAAATGTAATTTCAACTCCCTAAGAATTAAGGAGCAGTTACATTTATACAGTCCTAAAATTACATTCGGCCCTTTGAAGGCAACCGCGAGGCTGATGTGGCCCCTGGTGAAAATGTGTTTGACACACTTCCTCTAAGGCACTGGGATGGTGGACTGGACTGCACTTACTATGAGGCATAAACTTTGGGCATTGAACTTTATCCTGGCCCTACTGAAGGTAAGATTGGACTTTGTCCAGGCCAAGACTGACAGAGATGGATGGTGGGAAGTTGGAAGGGGAACCCCCTTAATTTTACATTGCCAGTAAACAAACCATGCCACAGAGGCACATCCTCCTGTGCGGGTCTCAGGAAATGAGTTTCCTTTAGATTCCAGAAGAGCCACACGTCCACAAGTAACACAAATAGAGTCAATATTTCAGAAAGCAATGTAAATGAAGTGTGCTCGTAGGGACTACATAAACAAAATACAAAAAGCCTTTGAGCAAAAGAAACAAAAAGGCACAGGAAGATGTGAAAAGAATTTTAAGCATGTCATTTATCAGATTATTCACACAAGCACTTTAATGATAAGTAATACCTAGTTCAATTAAGTTGAAGTTGTGTTACTTATTTACCTCAGTTAATTTTTGGATACCATTATTAAAAACTTTTAATTTGAGTTAAAGAATTTTACTAAGGAAATGATATAAGCTTATTAATCAGTTACAAACTAGAACTTAATAATAATATTTTACATTGTCACTTTATAGTATACATCAAATATGTAGTATTTCAAGTATTATGTTTCCTTTTAAATATACTATTAAATAATTTATGTTAATATATCATGACAAATACTGTATTATTCTAAATCAAATCTCAGAAGTTAGTAAATGTCAAAGGACTCATTTAATTTACATATTTTTTCTCAACACATAAATATAAAAATTTAATGTGTCAACTTGGATATACTAAGCAAATACCAGAAATTATAGTGATCAATAGACTCGTTTCTCTGAACGGCAAATGGACCCAAATATTAACTTATGAAAAATAAGAAATTATTGATAAAACAGACAAGTAAAATATCATTTATCAAGATAATCTGAGAAATAGTCATCTAATTAATTTTGACCCTGATTGACCAGTAAATAATTTTTAAAAATTACATAAATGTATATATTATAAAACCAAGTTATCTTTATTATAATTGCCAACAATAAGAAAATTTTGGTGGTGAAAATATATTACTATAGGTTTTTACATTTTCTTACCACATCCCAGTAGATTGCTAGTACCTCATTTGAAGACCAAGTCTGGTTTAAACTATCATAGTTATAAGAGATAACCTTTTTTATTTTCATAAATATGTAGGTTATTACAGATTGCAGAAATACCTCCCCAGCCTGGAAACATTTTATAATGAGATAGTGAGAATGTCAACAGCCATCTTTTAAGTAAATCATGGCCAGTTCCATCACAAAAATGCATTGGTTACATCATCATCAATTTTAAGTTTTTGTTCATTCACCCCAAGGAAACTGCTATATTTATGAGCTAAAATTAAAAAAAAAAAATAATGAAACTATCAGTGCTTGCTCTTAAATGTAACTAAAATAATTGCTTTATTGCTATTTTTTCTTTTATTTTGTCCCTTGATCTTCAGGCAATTTAAGATATGCAGAGGACTTGGTTTTTACTAGCATTAATACATATTTTTAAGATTTTATTTATTTATTTTTGCAGAGAAGGGAAGGGAGGAAGAAAGAGAGGGAGAAAAACATCAATGTGTAGTTGCTTCTCCAGTCCCCACTACTGGGGACCTGGCCTACAACCCAAGTGTGTGCCCTGCCTGGGAATTGACCTCACTACCCTTTGGTTCACAGGCCAGCACTCAGTCCACTGAGTCACAGCAGCCAGGGAAACAACAATTTGTTTTTTAAGATATATTGGAGACTATATTACTCTAGTGCAATTAACTCAGCCTCTGCTGAGGTAAACTTTAAAGTTGACCAAACTGAGAATTCACAGATACAAATTCTAGCAAATTAATAGTTAAACATCTACACAGATTAGTAGTAGAAAGCCTAATGATGAGCAGAAATCTTTAACAGAGGAACGCATCAGGAAACAATGCCATTATCAATGCATAGTTAGAAAAATTTCTTCCAAAGTCTATTATGTGTCCTTTTATTTTTTAATTATACTTTTATTGATTATACTATTACAATTGTCCCAACTTTGCTGCCTTTGACCCCTCCACCCAAAACTCCTAACTCCCTCAGAAAAAACCCACACCATTGCTCACGTCCATAGGTTATATGTGTAAGCTCTTTGGCTACTCCATTTCCTTCACTGTACTTTACATCCCCCTTTCCGACTATTCTGACTATTCTGACTATACTGTACCTTACATCCTGACTATTCTGTATCTACCTATTTGTGCTTAATCTCCTCACCTTTTCACTCTTTCCCCCACACTCCTCCCATTTGACAACCATCAAAACCCTGTCCTTGTCCTCTTAAATGCAGGAATTATGTCATTAAAGACCATCTCTGGTTGTATCAGAAATATAAGTGGATTATACTTTACAATTGTGTAATATAGATTTTAAAAAATAATCTAAAAACAGCATCATATTGTTCAGTGCTAATTTTTCATAAGTTTGAAATATGAGGATTTTGGGCAAATGGCATTCATCCTTTCCTTTGTATGTGTGTATGTGTGTGAAATTTAATATCAAGACAATCATTTAAACAAAGAAAATAGGATTATCCATACTGCTTTATGTATTTATTGAAATTGATAATTTTGAGAAATATCATCCCACCCCTCATTCTTATTAGTATGTATTCCATCATAATTTTTAATATTATTGTAATATAGTTGGCATACATTATGCTTGTTTCAGGTGTACAACATAAGGGTTTGATTTATGTATATATTACAAAATGATCACCACGGCGTGTCTAGTAAACATCCATCACCTCATGTAGTTAATTTTTTTTCTTGTGATGACAACTTTTAGGACCTACTCTCTTTGTGATTATCAAATACACAATAAAGTATTATTAACCAAAGTCACCATGTGGTACTTTACATACCTATTTTATAACTAAAAGTTTATACCTTTTGACCATATTCACCCTTTGTTGCCCATCCCCTGCCCTTCCTCTGACAACGACCAATCTTTTCTCTGTATCTGTTAAGTTCCGTTTTGTTTAGATTTCATGTATGAGTAATATAATATGGTTTTTGTCTTTCTCATGGATAAATTTCAGTTACCTTGGCTAACACCCAGCTTCTCAGACTAGGATACAATTTTTACAATCCACATTTTAATTAAGTTTTGTTCTAGGAAGAGATACATAGAACAATAACAAATCAAGCTACCTATATTGTCCCTTGTGCTTTTTGGTGGTAGTGAAACTCCACAAAAAATGTCACGATAACCAGCACAGAGTTAATTTGAATTTTGGAGATTAAATTGAAATAAGTCAGGTATGAGTTGCCACCTTCAAAGAAAACATTTTAACACCATAAAAGATACAAAAGATAAATCAGACTATTGAGTTAATTCTTTAAACAGGTTTACGTTTTGCCTTTTAATGATTTTCTTTCATTTTTTATGCTAAAGAATACAGTATTTCTGAGTTTCTATTAAGGAAGCCAGGTGCTCCTAAGACAATACATTAAAGGCATAAATTGTAATTGTACCCTTATAATTATGTTTAGATGTTCATATATTAAATACCTATGGTTAATTATAATGTATTTAAAATGTTAATAAATGCTTCATTGTTCCAAGCAAATGTCTTTAGGTTTCTCAATAATTGAGAGTTGGCTGTTTAATAAACCATCTACACTATTTTATTCAAATATTTAATAAAAAATTGTTTACAGATTTTAGAAACTTACTTTGTAGAAATTAATAATTATATTAATTAAAATCATGCATGTATGTAAAACTTCTCTAGGTTACAGTTTCTCAGTTGGAAATTGATATTTATGATGAAATTTGAATACGATATTTTTTTCAAACGGGAAGCACTCTGCCTGAATAGCAATGGGTGCCTACTAATAATAACTGTGACTAATTTTTTAAAACATCTTCTCAAATTTAAGTATGATTAAACATATATTCACTGGGGGTAAGGCCAGGTGCTAATAGTCATGTAAACACTGAAGTGTATGTATTTGCTTAGTAATTATTCATATCCACTTACTGGAGTATCTGTAGCAATTAATTATTGTATGCTAATGGGAAGAAAGTAGGGATTATAAGATTTAATGATGAAACAATTATATAGTTAAAAGGTCACTTTTTCTAAACATGTGCCGATGCGAGAGAGTTAAGGGAGTAGTGAAAGAAAATAAATCAAAATGATAAATTATAATTATTTCACTTGTCACAGAATAGGGATAAAATATAATGAAAAATATGTATTGAATAATTTGACATGATTTAAACCTTGGGATTATGATATATTTCATGCGATTTGTTAAAAATCATTTTTCAAAAGAGATAAGAGCTCTGACTCATGGGATTTACTTATAAAGCAAATCGCTACCTTATACTTCTGCTCTTGTAACAACAGCAAAACAAAACCTGAGAGCATGTTTTGGTTAGGCAAATCATGGTAAGTGAATAAACAGTTTATATACTTCAAAATATGTGTACATGTATTCTACTGAATTCAAACTGTATACATATAAAGCAAAAGACCTTATAAAAGTACTATCATTTTTTATACAAAGTTAAAAACATAGCACTTCAACACAAATTTGAAAAATTTCATGTGTCATATGCCACAGAACATTTTTTTCACAAAGTATAAGATGACTATCTTTCACTAGACCGTATACAAAATACTGTGTATAACTTCTTCACAAAAGTTGAAAAGTATTGTCCTTATTATAAAAATAAATACCAAAAAGATTGTTTACTTACCCTTAAGTAAATTAAGTTATTTTTTTTATTAACTTATTTCATGTCATCACTTGTCTGTTTTCATTTTCTCTCCTATTTTCATCATTTTACTTTCAGAATGTTCTGGGTTTTTTTAATAGCTATTTTCCTGTACCTGTTCTTTAGCAAAATTATAGCCAGATCATGCCTACTGCTAACAGTTGAGGCGCTGTCAGCATTTTCATAATAAAAACTGCTCTTCAGAGGTTTATAACTCAACTGTGAAAAGTCACACTGGGCTCATCTTGTCAGATAAGGTCAGAGCCTGGAGCAAATTTATTTTACCAGTTTTCTAACAAACTACGGTTACCAAAGCTCTAAGTGATACAAACACAAATCGAACACTGAAGAAATGTACCCCCCCCAAAATAATAATAACCTTTGGCTGATGCTTATTTTAAAATTATTTAGGTGTTGTTAAATTTGCATGTATCTCACACAGCTGTTGAAAAAAAAAAAAACAAAACAGTTCTAGGAGAAAGAGGAGGCAAAAAATGATGGCTTCCCTCCAAGCAGTAAACACTAACATATGTGGCTATAAAATAAATAGCCTGATGGCAGGTGGCTCACCTCAAACAGCAGCCCGATCTCTCAGTATTTTACTGAGACAACTATGTAAAATATGTTAAGGCTTCTTCTAGAGAAAGAGACTGTTATGCCAACAACCTTGCAAAACCATTTGAAAAATCCTGTGAAAACACCAAAAAAAGTTTTTTGCTCATTTCATATAATATTGAAATAACCAGGGTAGCAATGTATATACTACTATTCCTTTGTTTTATATTAACAGTGGTACTATTCTCCTTTCTCATTCTCTTTCTGCGGCTGTGCCTCCAAAAGTAGAGACAGACAGAAGTGAGTGTATCTTAGGCGCATGAAAAAGGGGTCACACACTAAACCTGACACACCTGGGGAAGCCTGCAAAGTGAATTTATATGCCCAGAACCCTTAAACTCAGAGCCCTACAGTAATCACATAGAATGGTCTGAACTTCAAGTTCCCTGACTAAGAGTGAATCGTGGTGAGTAGTCGGGTCCTGGCCGGTATCTTCCCCGACAAAGGTCCGTCTGTACTTTAACTGAGCCTGTCTATTGTCTACTGTCTTTTTACATCCACGATAACATATCTTTGGAATGTCAGGGTAATTTCCATTTTTCCAGACCCTCCCTGTACTGAACCAGAGCAGAGACCACAAAAACCCCTCATGGTTATTGCTATCATGTTCTTTATTAACCGCTAACTAGCCCATACCCGCCAATATAAAAAGAGTATGTTTCCATTTCTTTTACTTTCTAGCCAATCCCAGAGATTCCTCCACTTTGCTTCCTCCCACCTCCCTAATCTATCACTAATGGATTTCACGTGATCAACCCCCTTAAGCCTCCTCCTCTGATTGTAATGTGTAAAATAAGGCACAAAACTGCCATTCTCAGGAACATTTTCTCAATCTGTTGAAAATTTTCTTCCTTAGCAATTGTTGTCAGTTTGGCTCAAATAAACTCAGAAAAAAATATCTACAGGTAAGAACAGTGACAACTCTCCTGACTGGATCTAGGAATTAAAGCACTGGGGAGGGAAAAGTTTGGGTGTTATTTCTCAAGATACCTCCTACTAAAATCAATCACTGAGTCTGCGGCAACTATTCTCAAACCACACTAAGGTTTTTGTGTGGAGCTGCAACAGAAAAAATAAAAATAACAAAAAAAAGATAAGAAAAAGATCGGAGAAAAAGGAAAGGGAAATGATTCTATTCAAAAGCGCCATTCTGGAAAATTCAGAAGTCATTCATATAGAAAAGCTATTATAAAGAATGTAAGGCCAGGATTCATTATTAAATGCAAAGCAAGCACCATAATGAATTATGCTAAAAGTCAAGTAGAATCTCATTGCCCTAATAACAATCTAGTCTTTTTGTTCTTCCATTCTGTCTGGGAGTATGTGCATCATGTTTTTTATCAGCGATATAATGATACAATTTTTATTTTGATCTTATTGCATTCTTATTTTAAAACTTTCTAGTGTTTGCATAGCCATAATAATGATAAAAATCATAATCATAGTAGTAGCTAAAACTTACATAGTTCTTACTATGTGCTTAAAGTGTCATTATTTCATATTCACAACAACTTTCGAGCCAAGTATTATTATTATTGACTCTATCCACAAGCGGGAACTTTGGGGTAGTGAGTTAAAGTGACTAGTCTCATGATTACGAGATAGTAAACCTGGAATTCAAAGCCAGGAGGCCACATTTCTGTATAATGTGTTCTTCACCATATTATGTTAGATATTTCTCATTTCAGTATGTCATTTGCTAGTTGCTTTTGTAAACCGATTTCTCTGTTGTTAGAAAGAATGGTTGTTTCCCGTCATTCCTTTGAAGGAAACCCCATTGTTTCAAACATTTCACCTATATATTTGCTGGTTTTTCTATTGTTTTCACAGACTGTTGATTGAAAGTGGTATTCCTCAATTGAAATATATGCACTGATTTTGCATATATTTTATTATGTTCTGTTTGCTGAATATAACTATTAATCTATATTCTTGTCAATTCATAACTGGATACATGCATATGTACACACATGGGCACAGGGAAATATATCCCTTTCTAGCTAAATAGCTGTGAAATGGGGCCTCATTCATTCATTTAAGCACATGTGAAGCTGAACATTTTTTAAATGTTTAAAAATTTCTTTCCTCATTCTGCACATAATCTTTCTCCATACTGCTTTATTAATTCTATTCTATCTTTAATAAATTCATTTGCATTTGTAGTAAAACTAACTAGGTTTGTTGGCAGCAACATTATTTTTGTAAACAAATGAGTATAGAGGTTTGAAATACTCAGTACGTATAAGAAAAAGTCGAACATTGAATCTGGCTTGAGCATTATCAACTGAAGTGTGGGGTGTTTGTCAGAGCCCACTGTTAAGAGCTAGGATGGGGAAAGATTACGACAGCCAGATCACAGGCGTATGTGCCAACAGTTTTGGGCGTTTGAATAGCTTGAAAAAGAATCACACTTTACTGAGCCCATTAGAGGCACAATCACATCTCTGGTCTTGACTGGTGAATCTGGCAGCACTGGGAAAGAGAGCTGGTTTTAGATGAGCACTTAAATGGAAAGGACTTGTCCCCCACTCTGTAGGCCAGTGGTTGACACTTGGGGGCTTTATAAACTTGGGTGGAAAACATGTACATCTTCATTGTCACTAACCTCAAGCTAAAATTCACTGTTTCCTTAAAGTTTAGGCAACAACCACAGCAGTATTATCAACGCTGGAGACTTTATCAATAAAACAATCAGTTATTTTTATTGTAGCTACAGCTGTTGCATATATCTCAAAACGCCATTTAAACTCAATGTAGTGATTATTTGGCCCATCACCTAATATTAATACTTCCATGCATATATTAATACCTTTTTAATAGTAATATTTTAATATTAACACTTATATGCATATATTACCATGTTACATGGGTTAAGTATTGATAAATACATTCCAGATAAATCTTTTCTTAATTTTAAATTTTCAGTTCTTAAATTTTAAAACATTATTTTGAGAGGGGGCCAGAGGCCCTGAAGGCTAAGAAGCCCAGAGAGAGTGTGTGATTTCAGTGATCTTCAGGTAACGCGGGCTCCACCAGGATAAAGGTGCGCGATGGCCAGGGGGTTGCCCACCACCGAAGGGGCATGAGACCCAATTACCTCATTGTATATCCAGCCAGTTCAGGGAGGACAGAGTCGTCCTTCGGGAGTCTTAATTCATTTTAAAAGCATTGGATCCAAGCTGATTTCATGTCTGGCTCCCAAAGTCCAGGACTGTTTTTAATAGAAATTTGTTCACACAAAGCAAATGATCACTTATGACATTGTGGGTACCTGTGAATGCCCTCTGTCCTACATGATGGTCGATTTGGGCCTTTACAGCAGTTTGGCCATAAGATCATGTTTCATTTACTTGGGTGCAATATAAGATTTTGCTTTATTGACATCAGAAAGAAATATCTTCTTAACTATTCCTAGTATTGCTTGTGTGAGGCAAAAAATTTGAGCCTGCAAGGGCCCTGCTGGGAATCCAATCTGTGTCTGTAATGTGTTATAGACCTGCCACCCCAAATCATTTATGGTGAGACATTCTTTGACTTACAGACATTTATAAAGGTCCTGCTGCTATAAATGATCCTTGGTTTGGAAACTGAGAACAATCTTCACAAGAACTTTTTTTTTTTCTGAATAGTTTCTGTTAGCTCGATGTTTTCTTGGCTGAGAAGCTAGACACCAAACTTCAAGGACAACACATTAGATCAGTCAAGAGTTCTGGCCAGAGAACAGCACCTGTGTGAGAATTGGACTCCAACGAAATGCTACATACAAAGTATGAATGTGGTATCTGTTGTGCATAGCCTCAATCAACAGAAGCTAAGAATGCTTAGGGGAAATATATGAGGAAAAGGAAAATGGAAATGGGAGAAACACGGGGTATTCTTTAAGCAGAAATTGTGATGACTGATCATAACACAAATCCTTTATTTATTTATTTTTTTGCCAATGAGTATAGAAATCAGGAACTTGGAAAAACCTCAAATAATCAGTTAAGAAGAAGTTTTGTTATATTTCAACAACATAGTTATAATTTCCTGAACTTCTGGAATACTTACCAGCTAGCCTTCCTATAATTAATACTGAACTTTCTCTTTAAAGGCCAAAATTTTTTTCTCTCACATTTAGTTTTCTAATTTGGGAAAATAATCGATAGTGAGAACACTGAGCTTCTTTTATCTGTCTACGTGATTTTGACAATAATCCATTAATTCACTGAAATCTATTCATTTTCAAGGGTCCTGGTTGCAGGTGAGAAGGCATGGCTTCTGTTTCCCAGGGAATTCTCACTCCGCTGGAAAAGAGCAGTGTGACAAAGCACTTTCTAATACAAATAGAAAAAAAAAATACTGAAATGAAAGAAATTTACACACTTGATGTCACCCTTATTATGAACAATAGCGCCCACTCAAAAGAATTGTTTCTTATCCTCAAAGAGTTCAAAGAGACTGTAAAAGACAAGATATAAACATGTATAAAAGGAAATAAACATATGTGAAGCAAAACAAAACAATTATTGCAACTAGAAACTAAAGAAGCTTTAAAACAGGACCGCATATAAATCCCTTTAATCATTGGGTTGACTTAATTTTGGAGGTTAAGTCAATGGTATATTAAATATGTTAATGTATTATTACATCTCACATTGAATATAATGTGTATGCTACCTAAATGACATAATGTTCTGCTTTGTCGACTTTTAATTAAACATTAATCTACAGTTTGCAGTTTAATTTTGTTTCTCATCCAGGACTTAATAATTGCATTGTCCCTTGCAAAGCTATCAGGCCCTAGGCCTGGTGCCTGCAGTGTCTGGTGGGTGAGCACCCAGCTGAGGACACAGCACTGGCATGCCAGGCTGTGGCCTCTCAGCCAGACTTCGAGATTTCAGAGACGGCACGGAGCTGCCAGTAAATGCAAGGATACCCCAGGGCAGGGAACTTGCATGGACAAAGCCTCCTGGATGGCGTATTGTGTTGGTGGAGAAATGTGAGGTTCAGTGAGGTTGCCAAGTAATGGGCTCCACAGGCTATTTGGACATTGTTGAACATTGCAAAGCAAGAATTGCTACAATCTATAAATTGAGTCACTTACAATTATTAGCTGTGCAAATTATTAATTATAAAATTGAGTATGGTTCATATACAGCTTTTAAAAATTAATGATAAAAACATTTCTCTGTAAAATATTCTCAGTAGTTGGGTCATACATGGGGAATTAATGTTTTCCAAATATGTTCCAGTCTTACTTTTTCTTACAAATTACAGTTCACTTTAGGCTTTAAAACCCCTGAAGAAAATAGCTGAATCAAATTACTTCTTTCTAAGATCATTTTGCATTTAATAAGTCACATGATATTAGTAATTAAAAATAAATGAATCTTTCTTAAATGTGTTTTTCTTCTTCCTTCCTTCTTTCATGTCTTCCCCATTTATTTCAGATACATAACAGAGATGTCTAATAGTGAATATGAGGGCTGTGAAAATAACAATAAAGAATAAAGAGCTTGTGCTATCAAGGAGCTCTTCTTCTAACAGTGGGGAAAAAGAGCTTAAAATAACTAATAGTGTTTCAGAAAGAGTTACATAGGACAATACAGCTAGTGATTATTTAGATGGACTATTGTTTGTTTCTGGGAAAGGTTACAGTTCTGGGAAGATATCAGAGACTCAACTTTAACTGACACGTTATTGGAAACAGTGCCAAACATTTTACTATAGAATTAAAGTAACTTCACGTGCCCAAGCCTAATGTCTTCTTGCATGTTGCTACTGCATACACCCATGTTTATTTTTTAAATACTTTATTTATTTATTTTTAGAGAGGAGGGAAGGGAGGGAGAAAGAGAGGGAGAGAAACATCAATGGGCGGTTGCCTTTCATGCTCCCCCTACTGGAGACTTGGCCTGCAACCCAAGCATGTGCCCTGATAGGGAATCGAACTGGTGACCCTTTGGATCACAGGCCAGCACTCAATCCACTGAGCCACACCAGTCAGGGCAATGTATACACACAGTTTTAGACTGGGGAGATATGTAAAAGCCTTAGGGACTCACCTTTTTTCTGGGCATTTAAACTATACATCCATTTTATTTTATAAATGAATGAATGTTTGGATTTTGGAGCATGATTTAATCTGTATACAGAATGCATTTTATAAAATCTACTGATCAAACAAATATTTTTACGAGAAAAGCACTTACATGCAAGTAAGATAAAAATAAAAGCTTCCTTTGAGTACTGAATTGTTTCTACTCACTACATTTGTATTTACTCCAGAGGATAAAAGAATTGCATCCTCTGAAAGAACCACTACATTTTCTCATTTGAAAAACATGATTTGGATTTCTGTGAATCATATTTCAGATCGACTGAGATGCATGCAGAGTAAACCATATCCATCATTGTTATGCATTTTGCTCTTGAAGCTATACAATTAAAAAACTTACAAGTGTGTACATTTTTGCAATGTGGCAACAAAACATGAGACCCTTATAGTTAGAAAATTTTAGTCAATTTAACTCCATTCCCACCACCTTCTCCAATGTATCCAAAGTTGCTTTGTTTTGTGGTATAGCTCATCACTGCTAAGGCATAAATATTCTATTTGTGTTGGCAGAGAAAGGAAGGAGAGATTGGGAAAGCAAAAAGGGGGAAACCCACCATTGGAGAAATGACTTGTATAATGTTATTCAGTTGATTGACTGATTGTAAGTAACCTGTTTTAATTCCTCAGTACTCCAAACTCCATATAGACTGGTAATCAATGGGACATGGTTTCTGGAACCCAATAGGACAAAATCTAAAAATTCATGTACTGATTACTTTGCCTACATGATTGTGAAATTGGACTGCTTTGTTCCTTATTTCAAAACCTTAATATCGCTGAATAACATCCCATTGCAGATAGTTTATGCTGTTGCCAAATGGTTATCCCCATTTTTTTCCTGAGCGATCTCAGCTACATTCACAAAGTACATACAGTTGTCTCCATTTTCAGCTGACTATGCCCCACTCCCCTACCCCGCTCCACCCATCCCTGCCTCCTAGCCTCAAACCTACCCACTTTGGCTTTGCCTGTGTGTCCTTTACATCCGTTCCTTGATGGCCCTTCTCCTCTTTTCTCCCATTCTTCCCCCATTCCCCCTCTCCTCTAGTTAGTCAATTTATTCTTTAATTTAATGTTTCTGGTTTTATTTTGTTTGCTTGTTTGTTTTGTTGATTAGGTTCATACTTCTGAAAGCTTCATCAGTTGATTCAGAGTAAAAGATACTTCTGTCAAGCTTCACAGGAAAACTTTGATTGATATTTGTCAATTCTAGTGATCCCTATTTACAATTACAGCCAATGATAGGCAGAAGGGGCCTTTTGCATAGGTTCTCTGGCATTTCAAAAGAACACAGTAAAAAGAGAGGACTTTTTATTTGTTGGGTGTCACAAGCTCCATCTTGGGGGGGGGGTATGGAAACATGGAGGGAGAGAAAACCAAGAGAAACACAGAAAATAAGTTGGAGTGTGCAGTTGAACTCACTGTGGTCTTTTGCAGATGCAGAGATAACATCTTTTACTTTTAAGGTGCATTTTGTTTCTTGCAATTTCAGTATTCCTGTTACACACAAAACTTGTGTTTCTACATGATCAATTTGGCACTTGCCAGGACCATCTAAAGACATAGAACAATCCTCAGTCACTCCTTGGGACTGATTAACATATATGTGGTAGGTAGGGAAAGGGCAGTGTGGTCAGGTGGGGTCAGGTGAAGCATAAAATTGAAGTAAACCATTTGGTGGTCACTCAGAATTAACCTAGTTACTATCTCTCTCTCTCTTTCCTCTCTCATCTTTCCCCCCAAATACACACACACACACACACACACACACACAATTTGTACATATGTATGTGTGTATATGTAGCTGTGTAATGAACTCACACTACCATCTCAGACAAATAGGGTACATTATATTTTAGAAGATACACATGTCATGAGGAGTAGTGTATAATATTGTTTGTAAGAACTGCATGAAATAGAGAAATATCAGTTTTAACTCTGGTTAGCATCCCCAAGGAAAAAGAAAAAGTGCCCAACTATAAATGAGAACAGAAATGGTATCTGTATACTTGAAAAACTTTATCAACATTGTCCAAATTATAAAGAAAATAAGAATGCATATTGTGTCTAAATTGAGGACAATGAAGTTTATATATATTTCTGATTTTATCTTTTAGAAAAATCTGCTGTTTATCACAAGATTCTATGGAAGAGGTGATGTCCATTTCTAATTAATTTCAGTTATTCAAAATACCCATTGTATGTTCCTTTTATTTTATAATTCTATAACTTTTATTATCTGTAGAACATACAAGGTAGTGTTATCTCTGAATAGAAATATCCATTTTGAAATAAAAAATAAAAATAATAAAAAAAAAGAAATATCCATTTTGTAAAAATAAGATTTTTTTCAGGGAAATGGTATCTCTTAATTATCAAGCACATTTTATGGAATATCCTAAGTATTTTTAATTATTGAGTATCTCTTTTGCATCACACTGTACATTATACTAGATGGGAATTACTGTCATATGTTTGATGGGTGAGTGAGTAGGTACACACACATTTATGTTAGAAAGATGAGTTGGTGTAATGGTTGAGGGTGTCAGCACTGGAGTACCCTGCCTGGACGCAATCTTGGCTCTCCTGCTTAGAAGTTTTATGGGCAAATTTTGCCCATAGTTTCAGTACTATCATCTGTGAAATGGGAGTAGTAATAAAACTTTCCCTACAGGCTGGCTAGAAGTGTTGAACGGTTATTTTTTGTGATTTCAGAGTTTTTGGAAAAGAATAGTCTTCCATAATACTATTATTTCAGCTTTTTTAAAATGGATTTTTACTATATTTTTTTCCATTGCCATTTAGCCCCCTTATGCCCCTTCATTCCCACTATCACCACACTCTTGCCCATGTGCTGGAGTCCCTTTAACTTTTGGCTTAATCCCTCCACCCCCTAACCCCCTCACCCCATCTAGCTGTCATCCTGCTCTATGTCTATGAGTCTGTCTCTATTTTCCTTGTTAGTTCTATTTGTTTATTAGATTCTCCATGTGAAAGAAATAATATGGTATTTGTCTTTCTCTGACTGGTTAATTTGACTTAGCATAATGTTCTCCAGATCCATCTATACAGTTTGCAAAGTGTAAGATTGTCTTCTTTTTTAGTGCTAAGTAGTATTCTATTCTGTGATTGTTCCATAGTTGTTTTATCCACTCACCTACAGATGGATACTTGGGCTGCTTCCATATCTTAGTGATTATAAATAATGCTACAATGAACATAGGAGTGCCTATGTTCTTTCAGATTAGTGTTTTAGGTTCCTTTGGATATATTCCCAAAAGTGGGATCACTGGGTCAAAAGGTAGATCCATTTTTAATTTTTTAAAGATATCTCCACAGTGGCTGCACCAATCTGTATTCCCACCATCAGTAGAAAAGAGTTCCCCTTTCTCCACATCCTTGCAAGCACTTGTTTGTTGATTTATTGATGATAGCCATTCTGAGAGGTATGCGATGGTATCTTGTTGTGGTTTTAATTTGCATTTCTCTGATGATTAGTGACATTGAGCATCTTTTTATATGTCTATTGTCCATCTGTATGTCCTCTATGAAGAAGTGTCTATTGAGGTCCTTTGCCCATTTTGAAGTGTGTTGTTTGTTTGCTTTTTTGGTGTTGAGTTTTGTAAGTTCTTTATAAATTTTTGATATTAACCCCTTATGAGATATATTGGCAAACATGTTCTCCCATTCTGTGGGTTGTCTTTTTATTTTGTTGATGTTTTCCTTTGTTGTGCAAAAACCTTTTATTCTGATGCAGCCCCATTTGTCTATTTTTTATTGTATTTCCCTTGCCTGGAGAGATATATCTGATCAAATATCACTCCAAGCTACATCCAAGATTTCATTGCCTATGTTTTCTTCTAGGATTTTTATGGTTTGGGGTCTAACATTTAAGTCTTTGATCCATTTTGAATTTATTCTTGTGCATGGTATAAGAAGGTGGTCTAGTTTAATTTTTCTGCATGTCTGTCCAATTTTGTCAACACCATTTATTAAATAAACCATCTTTAGCATATTGTATGTGCTTGCTTCCTCTGTCAGATATTGTAACTGTAAATATGTGGGCTTACTTTGGGGCTGTGTATTCTGTTCCGTTGATCTTTGTGTCTGTTTTTATGCCAGTGCCAGGCTCTTTGATTACTATGGCCTTGTAGTGTAGTTTGATATTAGGTAGTGGGATTCTTCCAACTTCCTTCTTCTTCTCAGGGTCACTGTTGCTATGCAGAGACTTTTGTGTTTCCATATAAATTTTTGAAATGTTTGTTATAGTTCTGTGAAACATGTACTTGGAATCTTGATATAAATTGTGTTAAATCTACAGATTATTTTGGGTAGTATTAACATTTTAATGATGTTAATCCTTCCTATCCATGAACACGTTATGTGCTTCCATGTATTTGTCTCTTCTTCAAATTCTTTCTTCAGCATGTTTAATTTTCCAAGTACAGATTTTTTTACTTACTTGGTTAGGTTTATTCCTATGTATTTAATTATTTTTGAAGCAATTATAAATGGGACTGTTTTCTTAATTTTCCTTTCTGTTAGCATATTAATGTCATATAAAATTGCAACTAATTTCTGGATATTAATTTTGTATCTTGCTACTTTGCTGAATTTATTTACCAGCTCTAACAGTTTCTTGGTGGGATCTTTGGGATTCTCTCTGTACAGTATCATGTCATGTACAATTAAAAGTAGTTTTACTTCTTCCTTTACAATCTGGATGCCTTTTATTTCTTCTTCTTGTCTGATTGTCATGGCTAGGACTTCCATTACTATGTTGATTAAGAGAAGCGAGAGTGGACATTCCTGTATTGTTCCTGACCTTAAGGAAAATGATTCTACTTTTTTTCCCATTTAGTATGATGCTGGCAGTGGGTTTGTCATATAAGGCCTTTATTATGTTTAGCTGAGACTTTTTATCGTAAGTGAGTACTGAATTTTATCAAACACTTTATCTACATCTATTCATATGGTTATTATCCTTCATTTTTTTATGTAGTGAGTCACATTCATTGATTTGCAAATGTACCAACCTTGCATTCCCAGTATAAATCCCATTTGATCATGGTGTATGATCTTTTTAATGAATTGCTATATTTGGTTTGTTAATATTAGGTTGAGTATAGACACATGTATGTTCATGAGGGACATTGGGTTATAATTTTCCCTTTTTTTGTAGAGTCTTCATCTGGTTTTAGAATTAAGATAATTCTAGTGTCATAAAATGAGCTTGCTAGCCTTCCCTCCTCTGAATAATTTGAAAGAGTGAGAAAGAAAAGTATTTGTTCTTTTTGGAATGTTTGGTAAAATTAAGATGTGAAGCCATCCAGTCCAGGATTTTTGTTTGTTGGGAGGTTTTTTTGTTTGTTTGTTTTTTGTTTTATACAGCTTTAAGTTCACTAGTTATGACCTTTCTGTTCAGATTTTTTTTATTATTGTTGATTTAGTTTTGGAAGATTGTGTGTTTCTAAGAATATATCCATTTCATCCAGTTTGTCCTGTTTGTTGGTATATAATTGTTCAAAATATTTCTTACAATACTTGTATTTCTTTAGTGTCAGTTTTTATCTCTCCTCTTTCATTTCTGATTTTACGTTTTTAGGTCCTCTTTTTTTCTTGATGAGTGTGGTTAAATGTTTGTCAATCTTGTTTATCTGTTCAAAGAATGAGCTCTTGAATTCATTAATCTTTTGTATCATTTTTGACTCTATTTCATTTACTTTTGCTCTGATTTGTATTATATCTTACCTTCTACCCACTTTGGGCTTTGTCTGTTGTCTTTCAAGTTCCTTAAGTGTAAAATTAGAGTGTTTATTTGAGCTTTTACTTTTTCTGTTTGTTTTTTTTTGTTGTTGTTTTGTTTTTTGAGATAGGCCTGTAATGCTATGAATTTCCTTCTTAGGATTATTTTCCTTGTATCCCACAGATTTTGGATTGTTGTGTTCTCATTTTCATTTGTTTCAATAAATCTTTTTATTTCTTCCTTGATCTCTTTGTTGGCCCACTTATTCTTTAATAACTTATTATTTAGCTTCCATGTCTTTGTGCATTTTTCAGTGTTCTTCTTGTGATTGATTTCTAGTTTCATACTATTATGGTCAGATGAGATGCTTGATATGATTTTAGTCTTATTAACTTTATTGATACTTGTTTTGTGTCCTAACATATGGTTTATCCTAAAAAATATTTCATGTACATTTGAAATGCATATATAGTTTACTGCTTTGGGGTGAAACACTGTGAAGATATCAATTCAATCCATTTGATCTAGTGTGTCATTTAAGGACACTGTCTCCTCGTTGATATTCTGTCTGGAAGATCTATCCACTGGAGCCAAAGGGGTGTTAAAACCCTTGACTATGACTGTATTTCTGTTGATTTCTACCTATATGTCCATCAATGTCTTTCTTTCTTTGCCTCCCTCCCTCCCTCCCCCTTTCTTTCTTCCTTTCTTTTTCTTTCCTTCTTTCTCTCCTTCCTTCCTTCCTTCCTTCCTTCCTTCCTTCCTTCCTTCCTTGCTTCCTTCCTTCCTCTCTCTCTCTCTCTCTCTCTCTCTGTCTCCCCTCTCTCTCTCTTTTCAATGTTGTCAAGCAAACCCTTTAACATTTGTTGCAGCACTGGTTTTGCCTTAAAGAACTCCTTTGGTGTTTTATTGTCTGGGGATCAACTTATTTCTTCTTTGATTTTAAATGATAGCCTTGCTGGGTAAAGCAGACTTGGTTGTAGGTCCTTGCTTTCCTTGCTTTTCATCACCTTGAATGTTTTACAGCACTCCCTTCTGGCCTGGAATATTTATGTTGAGAAATCAGATGACAGTCTAACTGGTGCTCCCTTGTAGGCAACTGCCTGCTTTCCTATTGTAGTTTATAGGATTCTTTCCTCTTCTTCAAGCCTTGCAATTTTAATTATGATTTACCTTGGTGTAGGCCTCTTTGGGTCAAACTTGTTTAGATTCTCTGAGCTTTCTGGACTTGTGTGTCCTTTTACTTCACCAGATTGGGGGAGTTTTTAGTCATTATTTTTTCTAATAGGTCCTTGATCCTTTTCTCATTCTCTTCATCTTCTGATATTCTTATGATGCGGATGTCATCCACTTCATGTCATCCCAAAAGTTTCTTAAGCTTTCCCCATTTTTAACTGTTTTTTCTTCTTGTTACTCTGCTGGTGTTTTTTTTTTCCCCCTCTCCCTAGTCTTCTGAATCACTGATTTAATCCCCTGCTTCATCTAACCTTTTATTCCTCTCAGTGTATTATTTATTTCAGATATTGCATTCTTTATTTCTTACTGCTCCTTTTTATGATTTCTTTGCCTCCTTTCATACTGTTGAATATCCCTATAGTCATAATTCTAAACTCTGTCAAATAAATTGTTTGCCTTCATTTCATCTAGTTGTTCTCCTGGAGAATTCTCCTTCTCTCTATTTCTCTCTCTCCCTTTCTCTCTGTCTCTCATTTTGGACCTGTTTCTTTGTTTTTCCATTTTGGCTGTCTCTTTGTGTTTGTTTCTTTGTAATAGGGAGGTCTGCAAGATTCTGGTACATGCCTAATTCACACCCTTCCTGTGACTGGTCCTGGGAAACTGTTTTGGATCTATCAGCAATCCACAGTGTATGGCTCCCACTACTTGGCCTGGTTATATTCAGAAAGAACCAGAGTACATGCCAAGGCTAGCTGTTATCAGCACCAGGCCCAGGCAAAAGTCAGCTAAAATCTCAGATCTTCCAGTGACTCCCTTCTTCCTGCAGACTTTCTGTTAGTCAGTGAATGTCTTCCTGTCATACTATTCAGTAGTAAAGCATAAGCACCACAGGGTGGGTCAGAGAGTTCCTGAGTACAAGGCTATTGCTTCCCCTCAGGCTGATGCAATTCAGAGAGCAGTGCTCTACATGAGAAAGGTGAATCTTGCAATATGGGGATGAATTAGCACAGGGATGTTGGTGAACATTCCTTCAGTTCTCTCCCTGTAGACACCAACCTTAGACTGTCGGGGAGTCTCCAGCCATCTCTCTCTGGTGGACAGAAACTCTGCTGCATTTCACAGCCATGTGTTATTTGAATCCCTTTACAAATTCTGGTGATGTAGGCTGGGGAGACCAACTTGGGATTTAGACCCCACACTTCTGGGGGAAACCCCTGGCTCCTGTAATGTCCCTCGGAAACTTCAGCTGCTGCCCATAGGAGCCCAGCCAGCCCTCTTGCACCTCCTCTGCACTTCTGATTGTGGTGATGTGGCTTCTTCCATCTCCCCATGGTTATAAGGCTTCTCTCCCTTTAGTGTTCGGTTGGTTATACAGGATGATTTTCCCATAATTTAGTTAGTTCCAGTTGGTCCTGGGAGATGGAGTGTAGCTTCCATCTACTCCTCCAACATCTTTTGTTTCAGTTTATTATTGTTTTCATTATTAGATTAAAAATAAAGCAGTATCTCTGGAAGCTACAAAATTCACATATATAACTGTTTTTTTTCTGTGTAGTACAGTTTCTTCCCTCCTTCAAGATAGCTAATGCAGAATAATACATTGTTGACATCTATAGCTATATCTATCCTCTCTCCACTTATTTATATTGTTTACTGTTATTTTAAAATAATTTCACTCATACTGTTGAACATGCTTAACCTGATTGTTTACATACTAAGTAGGGTTTCCCTAAATATAGAATCTATCTTATAATAAGCATATTGCTTTTAACTTCTGTTAACATCTAATTTTCTCATATTATCCATATTAGAGAAATTTACTCCATGATCCAAATAATGTACAACTAGCCATGAAAAACACAATGAAATCAAATGCCTTGATGTCAGTTCAGAGCAAGGCAGTCAGTTAGCTGACACAAGAAACTCCAGAAATAGTTTGAAGTCTTCATCTGAGATGACACACTGCTCATAGAATGTTATCAGATCAATTGTACATCTCTCGATGGCACAAATAACTTATATTTTTGTATTAGGTCACAAGTAAAAATGTACCAAATATGTTCAATGGAAATTGTTAAAAAATACAGATATTTGTACCACATAAAGTTTGCACAAGCTTGGGACTGATTTTAATTTTCATTTGAAAAAATCACCATCATCAGGACACAAGCATTTCCTGGAAGGATACTTCAAATTGTACAGTCGTGATTGGTACTACTTTTTTCAGAATGGATAATTGCATACATATTCATATACTTTAAAGTCGTTTTTTAAAATTTTATGTCATCTGACTCTTCATTTGCATAAAGGTATCTCCTTTACCAAAGCTATCTTTTGGAAGGGCTGAAAATATGAATTTCTGCTTATTGTTTAACTGTCTTATTTTTCTTTCTCATTATCACATTGTATTCATTAATGACCCGACATTTTAAAAATGGAAACTATGAAATATGTAGTCCTCTTTTCATTGTATTCATGCCTTTCCTTTCCTGATATTAAAAGTAAAAGGAATGTTCTAAATTGGTTCAAGTATATTTATGTCTGACATAAGTTTGAAAAATGCTTTTGTTAAATTTCAACTATATTTTCCTTTGTTGTATAAATAGCACATTCTTTTAACCAGAGAAATATGGTTCATCATATTTTCATTAATAAGTGGAGCTCACTTTTAGATTGAAGACTAGATTTAAGTTTGAGAAGCAACTCACTGTATTTTAATTAATGGGATATTGGTGTTATGAACTCCACTAGTAATTTCCTTGATCCAAAGGTAATCTGAACAGTAAATGACAAAACTAAAGATGGAATTGCCTTTTGATCCAGTGATTCCACCACTGGGATTATACCTAAGAATCCTGAAACATCAATTCAAAAGAATCTATGCCTTTGTTCATAGCAGTACAATTTACAATAGTCAAGTGCTGGAAGCAACCTAGGTGCCCATCAGTAAATGAATGGATCAAAAAATTGTGGTATATATATTTACACAATAGAATACTATACAGCAGAAAGAAAGAAGGAACTCCTACCCTTCATGATAGCATAGGTGGAACTGGAGAGCATTATGCTAAGTGAAATAAGCCAGGTGGTGAAAGACAAATACCCTATGATCTTACCTATTAGTGGAAACTAATCAACAAAACAAACAAATGGACAAAATAGAATCAGAGACATGGAAATAAGGAACAAATTGACAGTGAACAGAAGGGAGGAGGAGAGGGGGATAATGGGAGAAAGAAGGAGAAGGGTGTAGTCAAGGAACATGTATAAAAAACCAATAGTAATTGACAACAGGGTGGGGGTGGACTAGGGGAGTGGGACTGGGCAGAACAGGGGAGAGCAAAGGGGGTAAAATTAAATTAGGACAACTGTAAGTGAACAAACACAAAAAATAAGAAAAGTGATTTTAAAAATAAAAGATAAAAGAAACAAATTATCATATGAGGCATCTGTTTTTGCTCCAGAAAGCTATAGTAGTTCTATGGTATTAAGTGTGTAACGATTTTATTTGGATTTAAGTGAATTGTCAATATGATTGTTTTAGATCTTATTCATTCTTTCACTTATGTGTTTAATATGTTTCAACATTTTTAATAAAATAAAAATACAATTGTATTGCATAAATAATTCTATTATTACTGTAATAGACTGAATTGTGTCCCCCATAATTCATGTGTTGAAGCCCTAACCCCCTAATAACTCAAAATGTGACTATATGAAGATAGGGTCTTTACAGAGGTAATTAACCCAATAAATTAAAATAAAGCCTTAGGTATGTGACTAAAAGCACTCTTATTGGTGTCCTGATAGCAGAGGAAATTTGACATGCACAGAGACAGCAGGATGTCTGAGCACAGGGAAAAGACCATGTGAGGACCCATGGAGAGAACGGGCCATCTGCAAGTCAAAGAGAGAAGCCTTAAAAAACTCAAAAGCTGTCAACACTCGGATATCTGTCTCTAACCTTTAGAATAGTGAAAATAAATTTTTATTGCATAAGTACCCAGTATGTGGTATTTTGTAATGGCAGTTCTTAAAAATTTACAAAATTACATAAGTGAAATTTGAGAAAAAGTGCATACCAAACCTATGTGTAAGTGACTTGAGTTTTAAATTTGTTAATGGTGTTTCCCTGTTTGAGGAATTTATAAATTTATTGAATATTAATTTTATATCATTATTCTATTGCGGACTAATGTAACTCTTCTATTTTTTTTTTTTTTTTTTAACTTGGAGCTCAGAGGGAGTGAGTCTGAGTAAGTCCGTGTATGGGTTCTTTTTTTTTTTTTCTTTTTAAGATCTTATTTATTTATTTTTAGAGAGGGAAAAGAGGGAGAAAGAGAGAGAGAGAAACATCAATGTGCTGTTGCTGGGGACTGTGGCCTGCAACCCAGGCATGTGCCCTGACTGGGAATTGAACCTGCGATGCTTTGGTTCGCAGCCTGAGCTCAAGCCACTGAGCTCTGCCAACCAGGGCCTATTTTTTCATATAAAGTTTGAAGTTTCTGCTGTTCTAGAATTCCTTTCCTATTCCAATGCTGTAATGATCAGTGCATATTCTGGGTAAATTAATGAGTTTCAAACTTGAAAATATGTTGGCTCAAACTAAAACTCTTCCCCAAAAGGAGAAAAAAAGCTCTGAATTTTACAAAGAAAGGACATTTTTTCACATTTGACTATTTAGGTCAAGTCCATACTACCAGAATTTTTATTGGCCACTTTACAAAGTATATCCTCATGTCATATGAACACCTCCAGAAGCAGACAAACATAATGCCCATCCCAACTCTGTATGTAAGAAGAGAAACCAAATAATACTAGATTGACCCTTGAAAAAGGCAAGGTTACAGGCTCCAGACCTTTGCACAGTCACAAATTTACATATAACTTTTGTTTAGCCCTAAACTTAATTACTAATAGCCTACAGTTGGCCAGAAACCTTACTGATAACATAAACCATCAATTAACACATAGTTTGTATGTCATATGTGTAATATGTTATATTCTTACAATGAAGTAAGCTGGAGGAAATGAAATGTTATTTTAAAAATCACAAGGAAGAGAAAATGCACTTATAGTACAGCATTTATTTAAAAATATGCTTATAAGTGTACCCACATAGTTCACACCCATGTTGTTCAAGGATTGAGTGTCCTTACAGTTCTGGAAGTTTTGTGTGCATAGTCTCATGATTTAAGTTTTGTCAAGACTAGGCTAGAGCTTATATGTTTTCAGCCTTTATTGCCAAAAAAAGAAAAATGTCACATCAATAGAATTAATCTTATACCTCCACTCTCAGATTGTGCCAGGAAAGTCTCCAAAATAGGTTGCTTCACTTTACTTTGTATGAGAAGAATGAGAAAACGGATTAGCTTCTTTTCTCACCCTTATATATTTACTAACATATCATCCTTCTAATCAAAATTAAAATTTAAAAGGTGAGGGAATAGATATCTTTTGCAGTGAAGCATTCTCCTATCTTTCTTGATTTAAGTTATATGAAATAAACACTAAAGTAGTAAAATCATAAGTATCCATCAAGCCCTGGCTGGTGTGGTTCAGTGGATTGAACAATGGCTTGCTAACCAAAGGTCACTGGTTCAATTCCCAGTCTGGGCACATGTTTGGGTTGTAGGAGATGTGCAAGAGGCAACTACACATTGATATTTCTCTCCCTCTTTTTCTAAAAACAAATAAATAAAATCTTTAAAAAATAAGTATCATCAAAAGAATTTAACTTGTGACTTGTAAAGTATATGTGTATGTATACACACACAGATACATATACACATATATATCCTTTTGAGTTTAAATCAACAATTATACATACATAGGGCCTCAATAAAGGACAGATAATAATATCTAATATTATTTAACAATTTGTTTTTCCAGGCACTGTATTATGTACATTGTATGTTATTATTTCATTTATACCTACTTGTAATAGCAATTAAGCAATAATGGTGAGCAATTAATTATTTAAGTTATTGTAATGTGCCAAATATTGCACTGTGTATATGCCTTAGTTTCTATTCAAGGACAAGGACATGGGATTTTATCTGAATAAAACAAAAGAAGTATATCTGAACATCTCCATGTGATTTTGCAACACAAATAATACCAATATAAATATCATTTTTATAATTCAATTTGCATGAACTTTCCATTAATTAAAAATGGATTTACAACCTATTATCTTCCATTTTTACTCTTTAGAAGTATCTCTAAATTACTATATATGATTTATTTGACAATGGATATTGATGCAAATCTTGGCACAATTCAGTTTTGGACTTTAGAATTAGAATACAATTTTTAACAGGTAGATTTTATGGAAAACAAACAGACATAAACGTGAATGATGTTTATCAGTTTTACCACTTTTTGCTACTATTTTCAGTAACTCAGGCACACACACGTATGTTTATTCATCTGCATATTCAGGTTATATATTCCATACCCATAAAAATGCAACATACACACACAAGTCTATGTGGATCTGTATGATGAATGATGTGGAACACTAGTAAGAGCCTTTCGGTCTAGAGGAAAACATGTGGGATATTCTAATAATAATCGGTTAGGTTAGGGGTAAATCTAAAAAGTGAATTTACCTGATAAATTGGAACACAATTCAGAAGCAAGATTTTAAAGTTATATATATCTGTGATTCATTTCTGGAGCTGAATTTCAGGCACTTTTACAAAATAAGATTTAATCAATACAAATAGCCAAACTTAAATTTTATAGTATATTGTATGAGATTCAATATAAAGGAATGACTTAAGAATCTTATTTATTTTTACTTAGTAAATTGTAAAATTAGAGATTATGAAAAGTGCACTGAATTTTGAGTCTTAATATCCTGCAGTCTCTCACAATAAATCCCTTCCTTGAATAACAACTATATTTTAAAAACACTAAAACTACTTCCATTCCCATTTTATCTGTTAGTAAACTTGATCATATTATAGAAAGAGAAAGAACACACAATTACTTTAGCTGTAAGAAAAGAGCTATATTTATAATTAGGTTTCTTTCTTTAATCATGGAAGTTTAATGCTGTGGTCTGCATTAAAAGATTTAAAATCAGTGACAGAAGGTTTGGAATCAGGTGCTGAAAAATATTTCTAATAGAAGCAGCTCACATTATTTATTTTTATCTCTTCATTTCAATAATCATGAAATTAGCCCAAACTCACTCATGTTGTTGAGTAACAGTAAAGGTGGAGACAGTCCTTTCCTTGTGTGGCTTCCATCAAAGTCACAGAAAGAACAATACAGATCAGATCTCCTGAGGTTAATGATAAAGGCTTGACATTTAACAGAAGTTGTTTGAAGACTCAAAAGGCCACTTTAGATTAAGAGAAAATACTGTATCTAGTTTTCACCCACTTGACTCTTTATACCATTAGAAAGAAGCATACTGCATAGCAAATGTATTCAATACTTAAAATTAACACATGCCATAATGAAATATAGAGGACTGTAAAAATATTGTTTTTCTTTTCTTCAATATGACAACAGCTAGTCTTGGAATTGATTAGAGAGTATAGGCCATATCCGTTCCTTGTAATCATTATCTACACAACTCAAATGGAGGTTGCATTAATCAAGCTTTAAGTATTCTGAAATCGAATAATTTTATAAAGCATCACTGCACTTTCTTACTGCCATTTGAATGATTACCTTCATGCTATAGAGCATAAGCAGCATCATTAGACAATAGGATATTAAAGAAAGGATTTTGGGGATGGTTGATTAAAAAATCACAATATATCTTAAATCCAAATATAAATGAAAATTTGAGGTATAGGGGGACAATGATAAATCATTAAAAAATAGCCTTATAGGCCCTGGCTGGTGTAGCTCAGTGGATTGAGCGCAGGCTGCGAACCAAAGTGTCGCAGGTTCGATTCCCAGTCAGGGTACATACCTGGGTTGCCGGCCATGACCCCCAGCAACCACACATTGATGTTTCTCTCTCTCTGTCTTTCTCCCTCCCTTCCCTCTCTGAAAATAAATAAATAAAATCTTTAAAAAAATAGCCTTATGATATGTCTATCAGCTCAAAATGTCTTAAAATTATATTCTATGCTACAGAGTATCTAATATGTCAAAAACAAATATTGTTGCCATATGAAGCAATAGCACATCCATGTGTTAAAGCCATACTCATGAGAGACTATTTGTAATCTGAAAACACATGCATGTGATGTGAACTGAAAGACCCATTCACTCACCGAGAGCAAAAGCAATCATGTGCTCTCTACAAATAAACATTAACTCTAGACGTGCAAGTTATCTGAGCTAATAATAATAATAAATAGTAATAGTAACAGGTCCCAGAAATATCTTCAACCTGTTCTAGTAGAGCACACTTAGACCATGAAGGTCTTGCCATGTTTGGTAGAAATCATGCATTACTGAACACATCCTGGAAAAATGGGGTGGCTAAGACAGGACACTCTGCCCAGAGATTTTATCTCCTAGACATCTGGCACAACTCTGCCTTAGTCAGTAACTTTTATCTCAAATAGATGCTCCCAAAAAATACCCAAGACAGTTTGATGCAATATAGGAATGACTATCCTACCCTGGACACCAGTGTGCTGCACACCAAGTTAGACATTAAAATTTACAAAGAGCAGACTGTTGGTTGCCAGAGGGGAGGGGCTTGGGGGACTGGGTGAAAAAGGTGAAAGGATTAAGATGTTAAGGAAGAGTCACCGGAATATAAAGTACAGCGTAGGGAATATAGTCAATAATACTGTAATAACTGTGTATGGTGCCAGGTGGGCACTGGAAATAACAGGAGGAACACTTTGTAAAGTATATAATTGCCTAATCACTAAGCTATACACCTGAAACTAATAAAAATAATATTGAATGTAAACTGTAATTGAAAAACTTAAATTTACAGAAATTGACCTTACAGAAATAGAAACTGCTTTTCTTTTAATGGTGGTCATGTGGGAACTTGAACATACAATTATGGGCAAAAGGACACTTTATTTATAAACAGATGAGAAAAAAGACTATTTACTTGATTGTCAAACAACGAATAATAGAACAGTACAAGAGTCTTTACTAATAGAGGGAGATACATATAGAAACTAAAAATAAAAGAGAATCACAGAAATCAGTAATGTGAAAGCCAAGTTACTTTTCATTTAATTGAATAAAGCAAAGTAATAAAGCCAATGAAAATGCTGGTGTGACATTCAGGATTTGAGCTTTGTTGATTTGCCAACACTTAACATTGTATTGAGGATTTGTTGGCTCTACCACCTGGCTGAACTACTGAACCTGTGTCAGCCAGAAGGACTGGAAAATGAATCAAATAAATGAGACAATGTAGACAGTGTTCAAATGAGTATCTAACTCTCCCTCTTTGCAAAATGCTGAGTTACACAAACGACAAGACACAAATCACTGATTCTGCTGAAATAGAAGTAGGGGACCATAAGGCATTTTAGAAATCTTTTCAGCCATAACTTTCTTTTTAGTCAGACTCTGGCTCTTGAAAGGATTGAATCATGTTAGTTGAAAATTCTCTTATGTAGAATATCTGATTTCTTATATATGGCATATGTATTAATTTTTTGACAGCAAAATAAACATACAAACATCATACACATCTCTTGAGTAAGTTTACAAGGTCTCTGAGTGGATTTCCAAAAATGCTGAAGAGCACAAGACACAGACAAATTTATCTAAATATTTCAATGTCAAAGTTCCCAAACCCTTGTTCTTTTGACCCAGTGATTCCACTGCTGGGATTATCCCTAAGAATCCTGAAACACAAATTCAAAATAACCTATGCACCCCAGTGTTCATAGCAACACAGTTTACAATAGTCAAGTGTTGGAAGCAACCTAAGTGCCCATCAGTAAAAGAATGGATCAAAAAATCTATGGTGCATTCACACAATGGAATACTACCCTGCAGACAGAAAAAAGGAGCTCCTACCCTTCACAACAGCATGGATGGAACTGGAGAGCATTATGCTAAGTGAACTAAGCCAGGTGGTGAAAGACAAATACCATGTGATCTCACATATAAGTGTAACCTAATCAGCAAAACAAAGAAGCAAACAAAATATAACCAGAGACATGGAAATCAGGAACAAATTGACAGCAACCAGAGGGGAGGGGAGGGGGATAACAGGGGAAAGAAGGGGAAGGGTCATCAAGGAACATGTATAAAGGACCCATGGACAAAGCCAAAGGAGATAGAATCAAAGGTGGCAGGCCAAGAGGGGTGGAGCCAGGGGGGAATAAATAAATTGGGTTATTTGAAAAAGAATAAATAAATTCTTTCAAAGAATTGTTGGTAGAATCTATTCACACAGATGTATGTGTTATATATTTTGCTCACACTTACAGGCACATATTTATTCATTTACAGTGTGTATAAATATTTATTTGTACTTAAACATGCTTACATTTTAACCACACAAAGAAATGTTGGCATCCCAACTAAAAGCTGAAAGCACCTGAAGTTTAATATAAATTGAACAAAAGTCATAAGTGGCATTCAACAGATGGGTTAGGCTCCTAGACTGTTACAACTGGTTTCACTTATTACTTCCAGGAGTCAGTGGTTCAGATTTAGTAGAAGTTATTCTTTGATAAAACTATGTGTGACCTACTGAGATGCTGTAAAATTTTAATGCAAATTTTGTTTTAGTGATTTTTGTTTTTTTCCATTAATTTTTTATAAACAAGTAAAGAGATTGTTGATCGCTGCAAATTATCCCATTATATTGAGGTTATAAAGAACATTTTCATACAGACTATTTTATTTAGTGCATCTGCTTTAAATCTAAAAGAAAAAATATGTTGATTATAGCTTAAAATTCCTAAAGGATATAATTTTAATTATACATTTTATCATGCAACAATTAGTCACAAGTTGCACTGCATCTTGTTACATGTGCTATTTATGATCCTTTTTAAAGCATGCTGTTGTGAAAACAAGATATTGCAAAAAGGGGAGTTACAGGAAAAGAAAAAGTAAGCAGTAAACTTTCACCTATTAAGTAGTATTCAATAGTTTGTAGAATAGTACAATGTTTAAAGATGGGCGATTTGACCTAGATAACCTAAATTCAGTTCTTAGCAGCGTTACTAATTATCTGCCGCATGGCTTCATTAAGATACTTTATTTTTAAAAAATAGGTACAGTGAGACTCACTTCATGGACATCAGAAACAACCTCTTGTGTGATCATGGCAACTCAGGTTTGTGCCTGTTGTCATGATGTCCTGTTCGGTTTAGCAAATTTGAACCAGGTTTATAAACAACATGTTTTAATAATGGTTGCAATTCAAGCAATCTAGAATGGTTTGTTGGGCTTCCCCTGTTTACTGGCAAGGTCTGTGAGATGTGCGTCAGGCATGGCTCTCACCAGACTGCTTGGCTAAGTGTGAATGACACCGCACAGTAACCCATCTCTCTTTTCCTGACCTATTCTGAGTGTTCTACGCTTTAGGACACTATGTAGGACACATGATAAAACAGAGCACATGGAGGTACTCCCTCTGGTCTCTGATGATGGTAAGCAAGCTGGTGCCTGATGGCCCTGCAGGCAGTTATCCTGCCCCACACAGAATTCCTGAAAAACCCAGCAGCTAGGCTGCCCACAGGAAGGATGGTTGGGAAATGTGGGAAATGATAGATTAATGAAAATAGGGGAAGAAATAGAGGCTAAAATCATAGTAGAGATGCCTGAAAACAGATTTAATTTGAGAACAGATAGATTTAATGATAGATATGTTCTTTCCATATGACTTGGTCATTTATTTCATGATCTAAATCTATATTTATTTTATTGCTTGGTTATGTATTTAAACATTAAAATAAAGCATTTGGTATCAATTATTTAGACATGTGCCTATTTAATTAAAATTAAGCATAAAATATGTTTATGAAGCACAGTAATGAATATAAAACTTGCATAGAGTATTTGTCCGATATTCACCATATACTCTATAGTAATGTAACATGGAGTGTAGAAGACAAAAATTTGTGGAGGAGGCATTAGTATCTATGTAAAAGTTACCAGTTAATTTTAAGAAGGTTATGCCCCAAGACTACATTGAAAGTATGTGGCCACAAAAGGTGCACTTACAAATTGCTTTGTCAGAAAAACTTTATCTTACCAGAGAAATAGTTCTCCTGAATTAAATTTAATCTTTTTATTTCATGATTTCTGATACGTGTACAAGAAGGGAGGGAATGTTAGTTAATCACTGAACTCTGTGATAGAAAAATGTCTTGCCGGCTAAACATGCAAATGCAGCCTCCACATTAGCATGGCTCTCAGAGCGGGCATCCCTTACAGGTCGTGCCCCAACAGCTTGCTTGCGTCATCCTGGTGCCAGTACTTTTAGGGGCTTCATGTAGAAAAGCTGCTAATTCCAATGACTTCATTGTTTTCATCCAGTGTATGGCATCAATAAAAGTTTTTAAAATTTGATCAGTGATAGGTAACATATCTAATATTATTGAAAATTCAGTAAAAATTCAACATGGAATATAACATTATTTGTTTATGCAACAATAATACAAATTTTTGTAAATTATTAGGGGATAAAGCAATATTTTTAATGAATTAAGAGTATAATTAAAACCGGTTGTGGTGCATACATAATTCATGAACAGGTCTATATAAATTATAGTATTCTACCATTCATATTCAAGTTATTACTACTTTTAGAAAGGTTTTAATATATAAACTGTTACTGACTCCATTTTTTATTGGTAACCAAGGTGATGTCTGAATTAATTATTAGTAGAAAAAAAGGAGGGAAAAATTTAAAACATCAGCATGACAGAGCAAGAATACTTTCTCTTTGATTCTACCATTTTAAAATATGCCTGTAAAAGATATTTATTTTAAAGAAAACAATAAATGAAGAAAAATGTAGCAGGTGACACAGAAAAAAAGCTTGTGTATTTGTTATTTATTGCTGCATAAACTATTACCACGATACTTAAGATAAAACAATATGAATTTCTTATCCCATGGTTTCTTTTTTTTTAAATGAGGAGTAATTGACATGTAACATTGTATCAGTTTCAGAGGATACAACTTAATAATTCTATATTCATATATATTGCAAAATCATCACCACCATATTTCTAGTTAACATCCACCACCATTGACCATTTCTTTGGGTCAGGAATCTAGGCACAGTTTAGATCTGTCCTCTTACTGCTACAATTAAGACATTATCCATGCTGTCTCTTCTTCAGACTGAGCATGGAAAGGGTCTACTAAGCTCACACATATTTGGTCACAGTCCATTTTTCCGAGGAATGCTGGACTGAGGGCCGCAGTTTCTACTTGCTTTAGCTGAAGGCCACCGTTGCCTCCTTGCCATGTGCTCCTTTCATCAAAGCATGAACTAGATAGGCAGTAGAGAGAGGAGAGTCTGCAAGAGGATGTGAGCCACAACCTTATCAAACTCATCATGGAAATTATGTTTTGAAAGTTGTGCTAAGCTCTATTAGAAGCAAGTGTCTGGGCCAGCTCACAATCATAGAGAGAGGATTCCACTTAATGTGTGACTTTCAGGTGGTGGAAATGATTTAGCATCTTGGACTTGCCTGCCACAACATAACTACATTTTATTCAAGGATTTCCTTAAGTTATGAGATACAGAAAAGAAAAGAAGCAGGGGATGAAAAAAATAAAAGAAGGCCAGCAGAAAGAGGCAATGTGAAATTAAAATTAAAAGAATAAAGGCAAAGCAAAAAGAAAACAATAAATGAAACAAAGTACAATTAAAACTAAGTAAAGAAAAAAATGAATCACTAAATTTTACTCTTCTATTGAGGCTGAAATACCATATATTGAGAAATAGGTTATTCATCTTACAAGTAATGGAATAAAGTTACCAAAAAATCAATTAGTCCACACTGAAAATGGGAGAACCAGCGGAGGGTATTTTATAACTAGATAGCTATTTCTCTACTTGAATAATAAAGGAAAGATATGTGTGCATTTTATAACCATCATAAGAATTCCTTTAGAAACTGGAAAAACAAATTATCTTTCCTGGAAAAGACCTTGACTATGGCGACATGGGTGGTAACCTTTTTTCAAGTCTGTTCCTAGCTCAAAGTCAGAATTTCATGTATTTGAAGGGTTATATTGTAGGAAGTCTAGACATGCCTTTCCTTAATATTTTAATTAAATACTTCTTTTCAAATAATTTATTTAATCAGTGTAGCTTTGGAAAAGATATATGAGCCTCATTCCCTCATGCAAAAGTAAGAAAATCAGTCATTATTTCAGATACTATGAGCACTAACAATGAAACTGCTCAACATTTTGCTTAAAGACTTAAGTGACATCCACAACATGTCTGTTGAAAAAATGAATTAGTATTATATGGGATTATGTAAACCCCAACTCAAACTGAAACAAAAGGAGAAATCTGTTTTTTAAAATGTGAGTCTTGGTATCAGAGTCAATTTTTATTTATAAAAAATGTACTATTATTATTTTTTCTTTCAATGTATGCTGAAGACTTTGGAAAGGGTATTCAAAGATGGCCAGATCCTTCATTCACTCAACATTTATTTACAGAGGGACCCTGTATGTTAGGGCCTTTCTTGGCTCTGAAGACAAAGCAGAGATGAAGGGGAAAGTGCGGCTTCATGGAGATGGCATTCCTGACCTGGGTAGGCAGGTATGGGATAAGCACATATGTACATACTCTGGTTGAAATTATCTTTATAGCTTTGTTTTCACCATTATAATTGGATTTATCAGTTATTATTTACTTTTATGAGCAGCCTTATGCCACAAAGACATGTAAATACTCTTGGTTTGATTTATAACACACATTGAGAGTTACTTAGTTTTTTGTAGCCTCGGGAATTTCTTTATGCATAGTATCTTTTATATTACCTCTCAATTTTTGAAAAATTAAAACATCTTAGATATATTGCTTTGGCCAAAATAATACAGGTAGAAATGATATTAAAAACACAATTCTTGCAAAGGGAAGTTATGCACATCGGAAAAAGAATAAATGGCATGCTGGCAAATTTTGCCATGATTTTCCCTTTTCAATTAATCAGACACTCCGTTGGCTTGAAAAAATATATATCATCTAAGACAAGCTATCCATCTTGGCCAGCATAAAAAGTAGATTCTTTACCTTATAGCACTTTTACTATATAAACCTAAAAGTATAAAATGAAATTCTTGACACACAAGGTTAAAGAAAAGCAGAGTCAGGCTTCATATTCTGCAATAATGTTAAATGGTCAAGGTGAAGAACAAAAGTAATATCCATGGTTTGTGAAACATAAGGGAAATGTGAAGAATGTCAAGAATGATGAATACAACAAAAATCCTCCCATGGGAAGAAGTTTGTCTACACAGCATTTTCAACAAATAAATCATACATTCGTTTTGCTCTTAGGCCAGTAGTGAGTCAATAATTTCAGTAAGGCTTAATTTAACCATTTGAGCTGCTATGACCCCATATTTGGCTGAATTTGGTTGTTTGAAAAAATATTTTAATACTTCTAACAAAATCATGTATAAATTTGGAGTCTATGATGTTGAGATACTGGCAATGTAATGAGATTTTCACTGGATGCTTTCTCTGCCTTCTTATCCCGGTGAGTTAGATACTCCCTGGGTGACTCAATAAACATTAATATGTTTTATTTGTTTTTTAATTTAAATTATTTTATTGTTGTTCAATTACAGTTGTCTGTATTTTCTCTCCACCCCCCCTCCACCCACTCCAAACCCACCTCCCTCCCTTGCTTCCACCCTTCCCCTTGATTTTGTCCATGTGTCCTTTACAGTAGTTACTGAAAAACCTTTTCACCACTGTCCCCTCCCTGCTCCCCTCTGGCTATTGTTAGATTGTTCTTAATTTTAGTGACTCTGGTTACCTTAAGAGCCCTGAAACACCAATCCAGAAGAACCTATGCACCCTAATGTTCATTAGGTTGCACAATTTACAATAGCCAAGTTCTGGAAGCAACCTAAGGGCCCATCAGCAAATGAGTGGATCAAAAAACTATGGTGCAATTACACAATGGGATTCTATGCAGCAGAGAGAAAGAAGGAACTTACACCCTTTGTGACAGCATGGATGGAACTAGGGAGGAATGCGCTAAGTGAACATTAATTTGTTTAAAAAAAAAACAGAAGAACCACCAATGAGAATGTGAAAGTTTCAACATGGATTACAATAGAAAAGGCTTTGTACTGGTCTCTGAATGACCATTCAACCCATTACATAGATCAGAGAAACTAATGAAGCTGGTTGACCATGAGAGATTCATGAACTAGCCATACAGACAGTAGTGCATTTGAGAGACTGGTTTGGCCTCTAATACTTTGTTCTAGCTTTCTATCACTTGGCCACATTCCTGCCTTTGGGTCCCCCGATACATTCCAAAATAGTTATAATCATATTCTCCTTTTTGCCACTTAAGTCTGATTGTTTTGATGCCTTGTAACTATAGCCAAAAGAATGTGAAAAATAAATGGTAGGTTTTATTAATAGTTTACTGGGTGGTCTGATATTATTTTTGTTCAAGTAACTCAGAAAGAAAGTATAAATTAACAATATAAATGTCAGCGCATATTTCCAAATATAAATCT